>NC_135741.1:16300000-17545000 GCF_041903045.1 Epinephelus lanceolatus | reverse complement strand
GAAGTTGATGCTTGGCACATGGGAGAGGTCTCAGCTGGTTGCAATCTGCAATCCTTACTGCTAAAAGACACTGAATCCTATGAATCCTGCACACTGCTCATTTAAAATGCAGTAACTCTTAATTAAAACTACTGTGATCAGTATTGTTATATAAACGTAGATCAAATGTGAGCATGTAATGTGACAGTGATCACTCATCCGCCTTTTCCGCCAACATGGAAAAGGCTCTGTTCTAGTTTCTACATTTAACTATAAATTATTTTGGGAAAGTCAACCAAAAGTAAATTGGTTCAGAACCCAAAAAAGTTGGTTAACAGGTAAAACGATGATGACATCAGTGGGCGTGTCATATGCTACAGGTTGGAAAGAGAGGACAGAGCCTTGGATGTAACAGTCCTCTGCATCTTCTTATCATTAAAGCTCCGGTGTGGAGGGTTTAGTGACATCTAGTGGTGACTTTGCAAATCCCAACCTACTGAAACTTCTCCATGTGCCAAACATGAAGGAGACCTTCAGTGGCCATTGAAAAACTGTGAATGTCCCTATCTGGAGCCAGTGTTTGGTTTGTCCATTCTGGGCTACTGTAGAAAGAACATGGCGGACTGCGTGAAAGAGGACCCACTCTGCATGTAGATATAATTGGTTTATCTTTAAGGTAATGAAAACAATTCCTATTTTAGGGCGATTATACACACTATATAGACATAAATGTGAATATAACATTTCATTTCTGCCAACGTATCCCCCTAAATCCTACTCTGGACCTTTAAAAGTTGGGTCATGCTTGTTTTTTAATATCTATAATAACACAACAAAAGCTCACAGGTACTCAATGCCGTCAGCCATCTTGCTGCTACTGTTTACTTCTGTTGTGCTTGTGCAACGCCCTAAGTCGATTTCATATCCTTGATTAAAATGGTTCCACTAAAAACTAGTGGAAACGCAAGCTAGTAAATGGCACTAGGGTTCAAAGAACGCTTAACAGAACCAGTTTAAGAACCAGAGCTAATTTGGTTGAAAAGGGGTATCATTGTTGACAGAGAATTATCACGCGACTGCAGTTCCTCTCAGTTCTACGGAGCATTTACCATCTTTCAGCACATTGTTTTGGTTTTACCTCACAAAACTTAATTGTTTTTGTTGTGCTGTTTTCAGTTTTTCTGCTTTTGGTGAAAAAGCTCTACAAATCCACTGTACACTACCAGCCCCAGCGGAGATACACAGTTACTCCAAATGAATGCTAATGTTGTTCTGTGTCTGCTGGATCAGTAAATAGGAGACAGTTCGCCATATTAACATAAAAGGTGATAATACATTTGTGTTGTGTTAACAGTTTGTTCCCGCTGCCTTAAAAAACACTTAATGCAGATTAAATGCCTCTTTTAGCCACTCACTTTCTAATAAGCATCAAGTCTGCAGTTACAAATGTTAAATCATTCATAAAGGGGTAGGCCTGTAGTTTTCTTACTTTCTAAATAGCCATCAATATGAAATAAAGAGATGGCTAAGAAGACAGAAGGTTAATGACAGAGAGGGATGTCTCACAACCTGGCAACCCAAAAGCTGTTTTGACTTGCGACTGATAAATGCTGAACATAAATGTGTTGTATGATCTTATCGTGGTGATGCTTTGATGATTCCGGATGATTTGACCTAATAAATCATACTGAACAATATTCATCATTGTAACTGTTGTGTTAACAGACACAATGAGTTTATGTGTTAATGAAATGAAGCATGTAGACACACTAAGATGACATGCTAAGAAGATTTACTTGTTGTTAGTCCTAGTATTAAAAGGCCTGTTAATAACACAGATTGTAGCTTAAGGTAAGCCCGTTGTCAGCAGCTCACATTTATTAGCTCTGATTAGAATATTGGAAATCTGAAATGAGCGAGTCACTCTCTGGTTTCTCTTCGTCTCTTCACTTTAACTTCACTGCAGCAGCGACCAGCGGTGATTCATCATGTGCTGCTCCTCGCTGTGTTTAGGTCAGCCAAGAAATTTATGCGATCATTTGATTTCAGCCCTTTTCTGCAGCACCTGGGCTGTTTGCTTTATAGCCAAGTCATTCTCTGCTGTGAGCTCATGTCCAATCAACAAACAAAAACACCATCCATATGAATATATATATAATTCGTCGCAAGTTGATCTACAGAGAAATATTCTCTTGACTATTTAGTTAATTGATTAATTCAATTTTCAAACAATAACACCAAATATTTTCTGGTTCCAGTTTGTCCAATGTGTGAATTGGCTGCTATTTTCCGTTTCATTTCCCTGTTAACTGAATATCTTTAGGGCTGTTTGAATGAACAAAACAAGACATTTGAAAATTTTGATGGGCATTTTTCAGCATTTCTTGACATTTCAATTATTCATCAAATTTATATGAACACTTGGGATTCTAGCTTTGAGCTAAAACAGATCCAAACAAACAAATAAATAAAATCAGCAGAGTAATCGATAATGAAAACAATCATTCTTATTTCTGCCATGTTTTAACAGGTTGTACATTTCACATGACAAAAAATGCATTTCGTCCTGATCACTTTTACATTCCAAATTTTAAATTTACTAATTAGGATGAAATAGTAAAAGGCTCTTGTAAACATGGATGGATTACTAGACTGGACAACAAGGCAGAGGCCCAGGCCTTCACCTTCAAAATGTCACTCAAATTAACATATGACGACCAGGGAAAGACACAAAAAGACAGAGATACAAAGCAACTGCAAAGAGACACAAAATAACTACAAAGCAACACCAAAGACCAAAAAAGACACAAAATTACACAAAAGAGACACAAAAAGATGCAAAGGAACTGCAGAGAGACAACCACAAAAGCCACAAAAATGGACAAAACAACCACAAGGAGACACAGACCAATTACAAATGACTACAAAGAGACACAAAAGACCTAAAATGAGACAAACTGACCTCAAAGAAGCACAAAAAGATCACAAAGAGATGCAAAGGAACTGCAGAGACACAAAATAATCACAAAAATGGGCAAAACAACCACAATGAGACACAAAACAACTACAGAGACACAAAATGACTACAAAGTAACACCAAACACAACCCCCCCCCCCCCACACACAAAATTACCTCAAAGGGACACAAAAAGATGCAAAGGAACTGCAGAGAGACACAAAATAACTACAAAAATGGACAAAACAACCACAAGGAGACACAGACCAATTACAAATGACTACAAAGAGACACAAAAAGATCACAAAGAGATGCAAAGGAACTGCAGCGACAAAACAACCACAAAAATGAACAAAACAACCGCAAGGAGACACAAAATGACAAAAATACCTCAAAAGGGACACAAAAAGGACAAAAAGACACACAAAATTACCTCAGAGACACAAAAAGGACAAAAGGACACACAAAATTACCTCAAAGAGACACAAAAAGGACAAAAGGACACACAAAATTACATCAAAAAGACACAAAAATGACACACAAAATTACATCAAAAAGGACACAAAAAGGACACAAGGACACACAAAATTACCTCAAAGAGACACAGAATAACCTCAAAAAGGACACAAAAAGGACACACAAAAATTACCTCAAGAGGGACACAAAAAGGACACAAAATTACCTCAAAAAGACACAAAAAGGACAAAAGGACACACAAAATTACCTCAGAGACACGTAGTAACCTGAAAGAGATACGAAAAACTACAAAAGGACACAAAGCAACCACAAAAAGACACAAAAATACCACAAAGAGACACAAAAGACCAAAAAAAGACACAAAATTACCTCAAAGAGTTGCAAAAGAAATGCACAGAGATACAAAACTACAAAAAAACACTCAAAATCAGCTCACAGAGACACACAATGATCTGAAGAGACCCAAACAACTACAAAGAGACACAAAACTACCACAAAGTCTGTGTGTCTTGCTCCTATGTAGCAGAGGCAGTGGGGTCCTGCATATCTGTGCCCAGGGGCCCATTGTCTCACAATCTGCCCATGCTTATAAATCACAATAACAGCTTCAGACTGTGCTGCCCTACATCAAATCGATATTTTGGAAAGAAAAAATATGAAAGTATATTAGGTCATTTTTAGGGAATTGGTGGACCACTAGATTTTTCCACATTTCTTAACGAAATGGAAAAGCAGGAGGGGGAGAAGCAGAGCAGGTTTTCTGCTTGAACTTACAATGAACTGTGTGTCCTTGTCTCTGCTGGAAGTCGATCTGGATACGAAAGGTCTGGTAGCTAGAAAACACACAATCAACACAACATGAGAATATTATCATGCTTTCTATTTACTGTGCCTATGAGCACCTACAGCACGTGGAGGTGTTTCTTTAGACCATCACTGACGTTTAAAGCCTCAGAATCATTTTCTATTTCTCTCCAGCCTCCTGTTACAAACATGAAAAGTGTTGTTTACAAGTATCTGGATGAAAATCAATACATCTTTAAAGGAAATCTGCTGATATTTGGGAATTTCGCCTTGTAATATAAGACTGCAGTATTCCTGCGTGAAGCAATAGTTTTGTCATGGCTCATTATATACTGCTGGCTGGTCTCTCCCTCTTTCTCTCTCTCACTCTCATATACACACACAAATCAGCGATGAGTCACCATCATCGCACCATCACTCAGGCACACAAAAAACCTGTTCCACACTCACACATACACAAACACACACCTCCACAGTGCTGCAGTGTGCGCACAGATACAGTGCCTGGGTGCAAGAGAAGATAAAAACATACAGTACCAACAGCTCAGTCGTTAAAAACAACACAACATGCCACTTTATACCAGGAAAAGATCAACAAAAACATTCAGAGTTTCTGTTAAAATCAAGGAAACACGATCGTAACAAATTCTAACAGCTCCTGTTTACTTCAGGACTCCCACTGACAAATGATGAGGTCATTCTCAAGTATCTGATAAATCTACCTGGAACTAAATTACACAGTTTACATACTGAGACATACACTGAATAGTGCATGGACTGGTACATCACGTCACTACATAATCCATCTATTGATAAAGCTCCTTAGTGGTCAGCATTATGTAACACTGGTTTGTTGCTACCAGAGTGTGACTACCTACCAACCACCAGATACCACGATGAGCAAATGCCCTCCAAATATTTGTAATACAAAGTGTTCATGAAAATGTGCATGTGTGCGCCTCTGCTTGCTTATACTGCCACCCAATGGGTATTTAACGAAGTGCAGGAAGATGCTGGAAAGCTTGCAACAACAGCAATAACTGAGTTATTTTACTACGTTACTTTAATAACTGAGGGTTATTTAAGTAACTCTATGACCACTCATTAACACAAGTAACTTATCAGCCAATCACGTGGCAGCAACTCAATGCATTTAGGCATGTAGACATGGTCAAGATGACCTGCTGAAGTTCAAACTGAGCATCAGAATGAAGAAGAAAGGTGATTTATGTGACTTCAAACCTGGCATGGTTGTTGGTGCCAGACGGGCTGGTCTGAGTATTTCAGAAACTGCTGACCTGCTGGGATTTTCACACACAACCATCTCTAGGGTTTACAGAGGATGGTCCCAAAAAGAGAAAATATCCAGTGAGCATTTGATGCCAGAGGTCAAAGGAGAATGGCCAGACTGGTTCAAGATGATAGAAAGGCAACAGCAACTCAAATAACCACTGGTCTGCAAAAGACCATCTCTGAACCAACAACACGTCGAACCTTGAAGCAGATGGGCTACAACAGCAGAAGACCACACCAGGTGCCACTCCTGTCAGCTAACAACAGGAAAGTGAGGCTACAATTCACACAGGCTCACCAAAACTGGACAATAGAAGATTGGAAAAACGTTGCCTGGTCTGATGAGTCTGGATTTCTGCTGCCACATTCAGATGGTAGGGTCAGAATTTGGTGTAAACAACACAATGTACCCATCTTCTGATGGCTTCTTCCAGCAGGATAACGCACCATGTCACAAAGCTCAAATCATCTCAAACTGGTTTCTTGAACATGACAAAGAGTTCACTGTACTCCATTGGCCTCCACAGTCACCAGATCTCAGTCCAATAGAGCACCTTTGGAGAGGAGGAGACCTGTACAGATTATACGGCTTCAGGTAAAAACCTCCTGAATAATGAATGCTGAAGAAATTCCAACCAGGAGACACTGACTGCAATGACAGCATTGCTCTTTTGTTACTGTTTAGGTTGCGAGACACCAAGTGGCAAAAACTTCCTTCATGTACATTTAAAGCTCATGAATTACATGTTTAAGCTTGTTCCTTTACAAGTGCAAAGACAGTAAGTATACAGGGGGTTACGTGCCAGACTATTTCTTGGCAGGGTGAAGTCGCTTCCTGGAGTCTCTGGTGGTTGTCTGGCACCTCCGCTCCTCTGGGAAGGCTTTCCGCAAGATTTGGGAACCTGGCTGTTGGGATTTGCTCCCGTTTAGCTGCAAGAGCAGTGGGTGGAAAAATAATGAAGCCAGTCCAGCTGACAGTCAGTGCACTGATGGCACACTAATGGTAAAGTCTTCTTAACACACAGCTGGACCAAAGCAACTCTTATCAGTCATCTTTACTATTACATCTCTAACCTGTGTGTGGATAGTGTTGTGGGTAAGTGGTACACCAGACCTGTTCAGTTAGCAGCCTGTGGGCCACATCTGGCCCAGAAGCAACCTCAAAGTGACCAAGCATACATAAATATGACACACCGGTATAACAAAATATGTGAACTACATAGAGTGTGTGGAAGTAGCTAACAGTGGAGCCATCTTGATTCCTTCTCATCTCTGCTGAGTTACACACGTACAGTCCCGCTCAGGCAGGATGTGCAGTAGCTTTTTGAAACACCTGGACTGCGGTCGAATAGTCGAAAAATGCGTCCTATGTGTTTACCTAAACACTTCTGTTTGACCTCGATGGAAAACGTCATGAGGTGAGCTGTGTGAGAGATACTGGTAGAAAGAGACAGGATGTGTTATCGGTTACTGTTATTACCACTCAATATGCTTCTGCACAGTGAAAGCTCTTTTATTCTGTGTCTGCACTCTGTGACGTGCCTGGATCTGACACAGAATTCACTTTCAAAAGTGAAACAAAAGATGTTGCTGTTTTTACTACATTTATTTGCATCTGTTCACCACAAGTCAAAAAACAGGTTTTGAATAGGCTGCTGAAAATGTCTGGCTCGTCTACATTTCCTGGTTTTAAAATCCAGCCCGTGTGAACTTGTAATTGAACCGCCCTGTAGTTGCCTATTTTGGTAGGGACTTCAATATAGCACCAAATCCCAACAACATTATCTCAAGACACTTTACATATAGATCAAGTCTAAATCATACTATTTACGAAGTACTATTAGTATTTCTGTCGTGCAGTTTTTCCACCAATAAATCTTCCTCACAGCAGACATTTCTGACATGTCACAGCAGGAAAAGCACAGGTGTCACTAATGACATTAACGATGGGAGTCAGCCATCACTAATTTCATTATTTACAGCTGTGCTTCTCCTGCTGTGACATGTCAAAAATGTCTGCTGTGAAAGTACCTGTCTATGTGCTCCTCCAGCTCTTTGGAGAAATCATAAGCCTTTATCTGATGTCTTACAGCAACAGTTTCATGCTCTTGTGTATAAGAACTGATGCTGTGAAAACCCGGCCTGTTGCATGTTGGTCCAACTGTAACTAACTGGATCGCTGTAACAATGGAGATTAAAATGATGATCTTACTTTGTCTTTAAACCAAAAGATGGACGTCTTCATACAACACTGGGGAAAATGGGCACAGTATATCAAAACATCTGAGACCTAAGGTGCGTTCTGAATCGCATACTTTTTCTGTTTACTTTTAGTAGGCACTGCAGCTGCCTTTAAAAAGTACGTACTGTTGCATGCAGTATGGACACAATCGGGACATTCTACTCCCTCATAACATTACAGGCTGCACTTTGACCCTCTCTGGCTTTTATATCTGTTCCCTTAGAGATAAAACAAACATCACTCACTGAATTCGCCAGAGACAGAGATCAACCCGGAGAGACCTGCTGTTGTTACTTTGCATTGTATGTTGTTCAACTTTAAAGTTACTGCACAGACTGTAGATTCTAACATATTATATGTGCGACAGTGAAATCACACCTGCAGTTCTCTGTCATTGTTATTTCTATAGTTATGTCCTGTTGTTTGTAATATTTATGATTATTTTGTTCACTTAAACAATCAATATCATCCATCATCCATCATCCATCATTGCGACCTCTGACAGCTGTCAATCAGCTGCCATCTGTATGTGGCTCAGTCGATGTGACTTATCGTCCCCTGTGCAGAGGACTGTGGGTAAGAATAGCCAGAAAAGCATGCTGGCTTGCATACTGCAAAAACAGACCAAATGTAGTAGAACATTGTGGTATTTTTGACATACTGCATTTGACATGCTATGTATTGGGACATACTAAATCTTTTTCTGGCATACTATATAGTATGGTAGTATGAGAATTGGAACGTACAGCTGATTTTGTTAAGATAATGAACTGAAGGAAGGAATTTAAGGAATTAACTTTTTTTTCCCCATTGTATCCTCTTAGGTGTCCAATTATCTAACTGTAACATGTGCAATTATGTGAGGCCAAATAGCTACAAGCATTGTTATTTATTTTTATTTTATTTTATTTTATTTCGTACTCGTACTCGTACTCGTACTCGTCGTCCTCCGCTTATCCGGGTCCGGGTCGCGGGGGCAGCAGCCTCAGCAAAGAAGCCCAGACAGTCCTCTCCCCAGCCACTTCCATCAGCTCTTCCGAGGGAACCCCGAGGCGTTCCCAGGCCAGCCGGGTGATGTAATCCCTCCAGCATGTCCTGGGGCGGCCCCGAGGTCTCCTCCCGGTTGAACATGCCCGAAACACCTCCCAAGGGAGGCGTCCGGAAGGCATCCTTACCAGATGCCCAAACCACCTCAACTGGCTCCTCTCGATGTGGAGAAGCAGCGGCTCTACTCCGAGTCCCTCCCGGATGTCCGAGCTCCTCACCCTATCTCTAAGCCCAGCAGCCCTGCGGAGGAAACTCATTTTGGCCACTTGTACTCGCGATCTCATTCTTTCGGTCACTACCCAGAGCTCGTGACCATAGGTGAAGGTTGGAACGTAGATCAACCGGTAAATCGAGAGTTTGGCTTTGTGGCTAAGCTCCCTCTTCACCACAATGGACCAGTTAAGCGCCTGCATCACTGCTGACACCGCCTCAATCCGCCTGTCAGTCTCCCGAGATACTCCTCCACCTGAGGCAGGACCTCCCCCCCCCGACCTTGAGAGGGCAATCCACCCTTTTACAGCTGAGGACCATGGCCTCAGACTTGGAGGTGCTGATTCTCATCCCAGCCGCTTCTTTATTTTATTTCATTTATTTTAATTTTGGTTTTAATTTCAATTTTAATTTATTTTATTTTGTTTCATTTTATTTTATTTTGCCTTTACCTCGACTCTCACACAGGCTCTCTTTTCAAGATATCACTTGAAAATGGAAAGAAATAGATTAAAAGTCTTAAAAAAACAACGCTGAGAGATTATTTTCGTGGTAGATTACTGCAACTTTCTGCACTCTTAGCTCTGAAAAACATTTTTTCACTGCTTGTTTATCCTTTTGTATTGACAAGTGTGTGTCTTTGCATTGACCGTGCATGTGACTCGAGGTGAAGGACGCCGATAAAAGATCTTGCACTGGGGCTTGTCAATACAAGCCGAAGGCGCTGAACATTAGTGAGGGTGTGCAGACAGTGCAAGTATAATGTCTAGCTGAGGCCATCAGATCCACTACCAGAGAAGTGGGATGGGTGGAGGTCAGAGCTCTGTGCAGGCAAGTTCTTTCATGTCCACCCTCAGGAGGACCACTGCCTTATGGAGCTCATTTTGTGCGCAGGGAGGAGTTGTCATATTGAAACAGGAACAGGACACTTTGTCTAAAGTATTGCTGTATGTCGTAGCATTAGGATTTCTTCAAACTGAGGCTAAGGAGCAGAGTCCAAAGCTTAAAAACATATTTTTGGTCCTACAGTGAACATTTTGTCAAAGTCTCTTCATAAATGCTCAGAAGGGATGAAAGGGTGTATTATTAGTTACTGCCGACATAAACTTACTGTTGGTTGATTTTGAAGGCGAACCTCCTTCAGAGCTCTCCCTCTGCTCGTACCGCTCCTTCTCTTTATCCCGTTCCCTGTCCTTATCCCGTTCCCTGTCCTTGTCCCGTTCCCTGTCCTTGTCCCGTTCTCTCTCCTTCAGTGCAATGTGGTGAAGTTTATGGTGGAAATGATCTTTCCGGTGGAAGTAACCCCGAGGGTTGAAGTGGTGGTACCTATGGTTGCTGAAGCCAGGTTTGTAGAACGAGTGGTCATCCCTTGGAAATCTGCATCATTTGAGAGGAAAGACAAATCTGCCAGAACAGTACTCAACTACGTTGCCAATATTTTGCAGTCAAGGAAAACAAAACACAAAGTGCTCCCTGTTCTCAGTCTTACCGAGGTCTGTAGAATCGCCCTCCAAACTTGGGTTTGTAAGAACTGGACAGCCATGCCCTCGGTCTGGATGGACTTCGCACTCTTCTGATCAGCCTCGTCTCATCCTGCATGGACGGGAGTAAAACAGTGTATCACACCATGGTACTTAACAAAAGAGAGCAGAACAATTGCACGGTCTGAAAAGGTCGTTTTGAGACGTGACATCTGAGAACAGGATGTACCTGAGTGGGAGACGCGGAGCTGTCAGTGGGCCTCTTGTCGACAGGCTCATCACTGTGCTCCCTGTGTCTCAACATGGAGCCCTGAGGAAATAAAGCGCCATGTTAATCACAGCTGTTGTGGTGCTGCGGTACAGGTAGAGTATAATTATTATAAGAGCCAACACAGATAGGTAATTAGAAAAATAACGAACTATTTTGGTGATCAATTAAATCTTTTTTTATCATTGTTTTATGTGACTGGAAACTCAGAGTTAACAGGGGGACTGTGATGGACGATTTTCACTCTTGCCCAGTTTCAGCTGGGAATAGAATAAACAGTTACAGAATATGAATGAAAGTATATTTTCATGGTAATACTTCTATACTTACACTTAAAGATCCCGTGTGTAAGATAGTGGCATCTAGCAGTGATGTTGCAAATCTGAAACTTGTGGCAAGCATATCCAGGTAGGTATAACTGCAGCTGAAGCAGCACTAGTTACATAAATGACTCTCCCACGGTACCTACACGTCAGTCCCAGAGGTGGTTGATGTTAGGGTTAGGGCAAAAGGAAGGGTTACATGAATCCAAATGTCCACCGTCTGGACTTGCGGACTGAGCCCTCTTGGGCTTCGTATGTACTGTGACAAGTTCACTGTCATCTCGTAAAGTCTGCTAGGGGCAGAGACCACAAGCCACTGACAGACAGCCCTCGAGACCGTTTTACTCATTGCCATAGCAACATTCCAGTGACGATTACAATCATGCACATGTCATATTCTGTCTGCTCGTCTGTTCCTGCAGATAACAAGATGTAAATCTCATGTACAAAGTTGTTTTCAGAGTGAACAAAAAACATCTCTGTATAACATACAGACTGCAGACATTCACATACTGAAATGATTGTGAATAAGGACCGAGCTATGACTAAATAAATCGGGTAGGCCTATTAGTCACATCAAAAGATCTTTTTTGTTGTTTTTCAGCCAATTTTCTAGCCTACATATTTAGCATTACACTGCGCAACCAATACGGTAGGCTGCAATAATACAATGCATTTTACTGACCCTCTATAGCCTGTATTTCTACATGTTTCTGTATCATGATGTTGCTGATTATTATTTCTGGCCTAAACAATTCAAGTATTGTTTTAATAGTGTATTTAACTGTTTTACATAGACATAAGTTCTGTCTTTTATAGTCAGCTATTGAAAAAGAATAATGTCACGTCCATATTGCAATGAATTGTGGGCAAGTCTGCAAGTGCGGTGAAGTTTGGACATTTGGATTCAGACTTTTGCTGTGTCTCAAATCGTGTACTTCTGTACTTACGCTTAATATTTTGAGTGCATAAGTGCGTTCACACTGAGAAGTATGGAAAAATGCAGTGCACTATGAGTAGGTGGATGGTGCACTCAAAACGGTCAAGAAGTTGAGTGTGGAACTATGGACACTTCTCGCCCTTAATAGTCGCCATCTTGGCTATGTAGCGGAAGGGGGGACCACTTTTCAAACTGGAAATGGTGGCCGAGGACTGTGCGACCGTGAACATCGCTACATGTGTTTTTTGCACTAAGCATCACTAAACTGTTGTCGGGTATAAGCTAGCAGTATGTTTATTGGGTTAGTTTAGCAGTCATGATTTGGTACCGCGAACGATAACGCAAATGCTAATGCTAGTTTGCAAACTAGCTAATTTGTGATCGTCATTTCCTATACATGCACAACAGCCGTGTTTGGTTTGAGACAACACTACCCTGTCGAAATTTGCACACTACACCAATAAGTACATAGTATACTGCATAGAAGTGTGCTAACGGAAGTATGTGATTTGAGACACAGCATTTGTCTTGTGCTAGTGATGGGCGTGGTTTGTACGGGCCTGTCCTGTACGCTACAAACTGAATGTGTCTGCAGATAAACATGTCTCAGCATGGAGGAGAACCACGGTGGCCAACACAAAGATGTGAATGGGCCTATGTAGAGCCAGTGTTTGGTTTTTACGTTCAAGGCTACTACAAAATATGCCAGATACAGCTGCAGCCATCTTGTGCTGGTGACGTCATTTGGAGCCAGAGTCTGCACATTAGCGACCTCTGCGGTGGAGGAGTTCCCACCCAAACACCTGTCCAACCATTGTGAGCAGCACCATTTTGTGCGAGCACACTGATTGGAACACACAGCTGTCAATTGTGCCTTCAAATCCGGGTTTTATAGAGTGCCGAAGTCACGCCCCTTCCGGTGAAGCTCATGGGACCTTAGATCAGAAAAAATATGAATGGCAGTGAATGAGAAGAGAAATATTATCTTTTGGTCCCATTTGAGTTGTGACATGAAATCCAAATATGTCGTTAATGAATTTAAAACATAAATTTTAAGGTCAAGAAAGTCATACTTTGTGGTAAAACTGTTGAGATATAAGCTTTTGAAAAAAAACGTAATTAGAAAAACTACACAGGAGGCGGTTGCGTATGTGACGTCATAGCTTTTGCTCACTTCCTGCAGCTTGGAGTGACTGCAACCTGGCACAAAACACACAGACATCTTCAACCATAAATCGATTAATCATAAAACAGTGGAATTTCAGCGGGGAGGCCAAGCTGCAGGAAGCGAGCGAAAGCTATGACGTCACATACGCGACCTCCTCCTGTGTACTCGAGTCTTGATAATTAAAAAGCTTATATCTCAACAGTTTTACCACAAAGTACGACTTTCTTGACCTTAACATTTATGTTTTAAAATCATTAACAACATATTTAGATTTCATGTCACAACTCAAACAGGAACAAAAGATAATATTACTCTCCACATTCACTGCCATTCATATTTTTTCCGATCTAAGGTCCCATGAGCTCTACCGGAAGGGGCGTGACTTCGGCACTGTATAGCATTAAATAACTACTGAAAACCAACCTTGTTAGAAAAACAAACACTTGAACAAACATCGGGATGATAAGAACTGCCATGAACAACAGAAAAATTTATTCAACGTGTACTTTGAGTTTATAGTTTGGCTCATGTCCTTTTTACTAAAATGGAGAAGGCGGGCTTTATGACCTGTACTGCAGCCAGCCACCAGGGGGCAATGGGGATGTTTTGGCTTCACTTTAAGGAGCTGTCATGTTCTCCATCTTTATTTACAGTATGACCTGCTTCATATGTAGATATAAACGACCCATTCTAAAGTAATGCGTAGGTGATTATGAACGATTATGAATAAATATACCATGTCTGCTAACAGATGCTGCTAAATCATACTGGACCTTTAAGTACAGTTAGGATGGCAGGGCTTTTACCACTTTTACATTTGAGTACTTCTTCCACCACTGTCCTACACTACACAAACACATGCTCTGTCTTGTGCATGAAACTGTGGTAAAATTAAATGTGTTAATAATACTCAGTGTGTTGGAAATAGTGTACAACAGCACACAGGACCAGCCATATCATTATATTAATGTGTGTGCGTGATGCTCAGTGGTGCCCTCATGTGACACTTTTCCACTTTCTGTGGTGTTCCTGTGGTTAATATACTCTGTCTTGTATTTGTACTGTGAGGCACTTCTTGGCGTCCTCGTCTGGCCCTTTGCTAATGATTCAGCTCTGTTCCGAGTGGCTGAAGGAGAGAGTAGATCTATTTGGTTACCACACTGTCTGTAAAGTACATGACGCACTTGAGACAACAGTCAGCACTGAGGCAGCTCTCCACTCCCGGAAATGATTTTTTTTTTACCTTGCTCTGCTGAGTGTCCTGTGGTCTTGCATGATCCATGTCGGTGTGTTTGCAGCTGTCTTTGATCTGTGAGGATGACATGCTGCCTTTATTTCTCTCTACAGACTCACTCCCCAAAAAACAGGAAGCGCGTGACCTGTTAAATCTCTTCGTTAAATCTGAGAAGTTAAAGATTCACGTCTGCCCCACCCCCTCGTGCTTTTGTATCTCACCGGGCTGTGCAGTGACAAGTTTGAAAGCTTTACCTTGTCGGTGAATGTCTCACATTGTCGCCACTCGACCTGCGTTCTCTCTGGTTTCCGCTGGAGAATAACACAACATGCTTTTAAGCCTACTTCCTTTTTCTGCCGCCGCCCAATCAGCTTCAGACACTGCGCTCATAAAAGCTTATCAAACCCGAAAACACTCGAGTTCTTTCTTCCTTCTGCTGAGAACACGCAGGCGCAGTGCACCTTATGGACTGTCACACCTGTTTACAGTATTACAATCAGACGCGTGACCTGATTTACATGAAGGTAGTGACACCAAATGATGGCGCACTTACACTGTGGGCAGATGGGTTAAAAGTTTTTAAAAATAAACCTTACTACCCTACCTTACTTTTCTTTCCTGTTTTTTATTAGTGAGTGCAAAGTACAGTACAAAAAAAAGTAGTTCCAGACTGCATACATGGGGGTAGATGGAGACAGGAATGTAGACAAGATGGGAAAAAACAGGGCAAAACAAAACAAACAAACAATAAACAAGCAACAGATAGCCAATAATGTGTTCTAGCTGTTATTGATGTGCAAACCAGTTGTTTTACTATACTATGGATGGTTACCTACATGTCTGCCCAGGTTGCCAAAATGACCTGGCCCAGAATCGGCCTGAACTTGGTATGCCTGATGAATAAGCCAGGCCAGGTGTGGTTGCCTAACTCAGGTGAGACTCGGCATGATTGACGCCCCAGAACCAAATCAGCTGGCCCAATTACGGCTGCTAACACTGCCAACGCTGAGGGCCGTTATCAGAAATGACCTGGCCCAGCAACGGCCCAGACTCGGCATGCTGTATAAGAAATGTCATGCCAATAAAGCTTATTGAGACTGATGAGAGAGTCAGCATGAATGATGCCCCAGATTTGAGCCAAATCAGCTGGCCGATTCCAGCTGCTGACAGCCCTCACTGGGGGCTATTATCAGAAATGACCTGGCCCAGCATCGGCCCAAACTCGGCGTGCCGGATGAAAATAGCTGGGCCACATAAAATGACAGAGCTAAAATAAAATTGATAGAATGACGTCAGTAATTCAAATAATTAGGTTGATAGTCGCCTACTGGTAGATTTAAAAACTGAAATATACATCTGACAGGTAGAGTGTGGATATAGTTCAATATATTCCCACTCTCCCATGTCATGCTGTGTTGTGCTACTCTGCCATGGTTTGTAGCAATACTTTTTGCTATGTAATGTTTAAAAGTTGTAAATATACAACAAATGCTGAGTACCCCCATACTGATCGACAAACCTGCAACATATGGGCAAAAAGAAAATAAGCTGGTCTTCCTCGTTGTCATTATGGACTCTACATAATGATGATTTTTCAGTTTTAAAAAATATGAACATAATTCTTGATGGAAGTGTTTTAATTAAATAGCAATGATTTAGCAAAAACGCAGGTGTTACGGATGTCCTAAGCATATGACTGGAGAAATGACACTTGGATTATACTGCATAAGTTGTGTGACAGTTTGTAAACTGGCCTTTTCTTCATAATTTCAACATAGCACAGGGTGAGATACTGATATACAAATGGTCATTTTGGGGGTGAAGCAGGGGCATAAATATAGACAGTGGAGGCAGTGGGGTTGCACTGGGGCCCATGGGGTGGACGGGCTGATTGCTGCCTGTGTTCACAGAAGAACTTATGTAAATCAACAATGGTACAATTTTCTATATGTGCCCTAAAAAAAGGCAAACCTATCTCCATCATGGTTTTCTGTTTTTGTAAAATAACATAAATCTACAACAAATTATATGCTTATTCTACATTAACTGTGAAAGACATAAATATCTATAAATTTTTTTTAGTTGAACTAATAAGTTCCTGTTTTCTCTTGTATTTTTTGTCATATAAAGATGATGATTGCTGAGTAACATGTATGTTGATGTTGCCCAGTATCAAGTCTTAATCATGTAATGAGACGATATGATCTACAGTAGCTAGTTCAGGTGCAAAGTCTCTCAAGACTGACAGATTTAGAAGGATGGGAAAAGTTTATTAAAGCTGAGGGGTGGTGGGGCGTCGGTGGCTTAGTGGGTAGAGCAGGTGCCCCATGCACAAGGCTGTTGCCGCAGCAGCCCGAGTTCCAAATCCAGCATGTGCCCCCCCCCCCCTGTCCTGTCCATTAAAGGCAAAATGCCCAAAAAAATTCTTGAAAAAAAAGGTGAGGGGTGGTGAGAAAAGATATGGAATATTATTAAATATTGTTATGCCAATATCAAATTTCTATTGTATGATTATTCGTCCCTGTGTTGTGTGAAGTGCATTGTTTAGTTTTTGTCTGATGATTTGTGTTTGTTTGTTTCTGGGGAGTCTTTTTTATGAAAGAGTGATGCTGTTTGTTTGTGTATTGGTTGTGTTGTATGTAATCACCACCTGCATATACTGAGCTCCACTTCTAAATGCAAATATGTGAAAAAAAAGGAAAGAAAACGATGAATATTTAGCATTAAAAAAGAGAAAAAAAACTAAAAAAACAAAAGAAAAATGTTCCCATTCGGGCGTTGGTGTTTGGGTAAAAAAATAAATAAATAAATAATTTAAAAAAAAAAAAAATCTCCTAAGGCTGACAAACTGGGCAAAAAGCAGCACTAAGACACACTATTGTTAAAATATATATACGCCTAAAACTCTTTCCCTCTGTGTGTGTGTGTGTGTGTGTGTGTGTGTGCGTGTGTGTGTGTGTGTGTGTGTCACAGCTGGTAACCAGGGCACACCAGGGTCCATTGAAACTACTTTAAACCACTGGGGTGAAGTATTCCCTCAACATGTTGTTTTCAAAAAGCAACTAATGACACAGTAAGTACAAAGAATAGCTGAGGCCATCACAAACTGACACCCTTCCCATAGGTTTAGTGTTCCTCTCTCCACCCACTGTCTCCACCCATTCCACTCCCTCCACCCTTGAAAGAGAGAGACACACACACAGTCAAGGGAGAGAGGATTATTAAAACCAGACAACCTTAAGATGACTTGGAGGCAAGCAGTCGAGTTCTCCTTCCCTTCAGACTCCAATCATTGAGCAGAGGCCTGTTTGGAAAGGTAATCCTGAAACAAACACATTGAAGCTGTTGAGACTCTGAGCTGTGTCCTTCTCCTGTTGCTGTTTGGGGTTCAAAACTTGTTGGAGCAGTTTTTGTTTCTTGTCGGATCAGTTTTACAAATTGCTGCGTGTGAAAGTTGGGCTGTGCTGGTCAGGTATGTCTTCTACTATAATGTGTGCAGGACATGTAGTGAGATTGGAATGTATCACGTTCTTGGTTTGTTATAAAAGTCAAACTAAATTGAGGGCTTAAATGCAAATACATCTGTGAAGGCAACTAACTTCATCACATGTAATACAGCTGTTCTCTCATCTGTATGACTGTGTGTTGTAAGTGTTTGCTGTGGTGTCACATACCTGTGTTCAGGAGGAAAACATTAAAACAAGCAGGGGGAGGGGAAACAAGACGTAGACTCAATGTTCTCAGCCATACATTCTCACTTTGATGGATCTATTGCCTGTTGATTTATTAATTTAAATGTATAAAAATGTACTTTATAAGATAGGATTTGATTTGTTCCCACAGCACCAACACTGAAATTCATCTGGCATCGTTCAACACCATGAGTTCCAGCTAATTTAAAGTGTGAGGTTAACCACGGCAGGCAACATGAGGTAAGGACAAAGTTTCTTGTAGCATTCTGAAAATACACTATGTTTTTGCTGCTGTCAACAAATCCCATGAAAAGAACAAAGCCAACAATGTGTCAGTTTGTCTTTCAACATTTTCCAACTTCCTTGTCTGTGGCACGCAGCCCTGGACTCATTACTGAGGATGTTAATCTTTAAAAAAAGGTCACAAAAACACTCAACTGAGCGGGTTCACCAAGACAAAGCTAATCTGGTCTAGTGCAACAGGCCTCAGATTAATCTGACCTTCGTTAAGGTTATAGTGTTCAGTTTAGCTGTTTTAGAGAGTTGTTGATTCAACTTAATGGGTTATTTGGATGCTGGTTGTTTGTGATGCTGTTTAACTGTATTGCATTATGCTGAAAGGTGTTTCTATTATTTCGTTCACCCCATTTATATCAATGAGGGTATACGTAAAATAAGAGAAACACCCAGTTGTATGATGCAATACAGTTTAACAGTACCACAGACTACATCCTTCAAAGTCATCAGACCGTTGTATCAACACTTCTAAAACAGTTTCAATAAAAACTGAACTTTACTTTCACTTAAAAAAATGTCCTAAAATTTTAGAAAAGAAATAGTAAAGGCTGCATTTATTGGGGACTATTTTTCAGCTTCAACATTGGTGCGCTTGTGAGTATTTATGAAAGCACGGTGGATGTGATCAACTCAAATGCATACACTGCTAATGTTCATTGTAATTCAGGAATATGTCAGTCATTGAAACACTACTGCTCATTTATATTATTTTTTATAAATACATGGCAGTATGGGCTCAAGCATCACCATCTACAATCAGACACCTTACATCTTTATACAATCAGGTACTGGAAAATAAAGGACAAAACGCCTGTCCAGTGGCATCACTGTCGCATATTGGAGCGAAACAATCTTTTCAGCTTTGACAGCTTCATTAACTTTTGTTTCCTGAAATTAGTTTTTAAATGTATCAATGGTCTGTCTCCTGAGCCTCTTTCCATATTCATTCAAAGACAAGAGAGTAAGAGAGTCACAAGAAGCAGTGTGAAAGGCAATTAACCATAGCTATATCCTCCTGAGACCTGAACTTTTGTTTGGTATGCTTTCTTAATTTCTCCTAGCTATGTGGGATCAGTAGGACCCAATAAATATAAAAAAAACTATACACTGAAAAAAATAATTAAGTCCCAATGTCTTCAAACGAGACAATATTAAAGTCCTAATGTCTTCAAAGGAGTACTTCCTAATTAACAGTGTCGCCCATATAAAACTACAAACATTATTAATCATATATTAACAAGTTTCAACCATAAAATGTGATCAGGTTTTGTCCATTTTTGTGTTAGACTGACTTGGCAGGGATGGCAGCCATTTTGTTTTGTTTTGCCACTGTGCTCTTACTGCCACTAGATGGCACAAAAAAATGTCCATGAACGAGGACAACATGTCTAAGTTAAGTAGAATAAAGTATAAGGTCAAGTAAACCCAAAATGTGATGTCCTCATATGACGACACAGGGTCTCAGGAGATTATACTCTCTGTGCAACACATCAGTTTCATACGCTGTATTGGAATGATGTTAACTTCCATCATTCCTATCAAATAAAAGAGAAAACAGAACATATTTTTGCCTTTATTCAGCAGGACAGTTCTAGCATGAGGAGGTGAGAGAGGGGGAATGACATGCAGCAAAGGGCCAAGGGTCGAGTCAAACCCAAAGCCTTTGTACATGGGGCGCCTGCTCTACCAGGTGAGCTACTGAGTGCCCCATTAATGTGTTTTTGATATCACAAAGAAACTAGAGACCATCTTATGACTGGATCACTCCAGCTGCAAAACAGTGATCCGCAATTTATAACAGATGTGAGCCAGGGGCGTAAAGTGGAAGGTCCTTCCCTAATTCCTAACCCCCTATTTCCGGCCCTTTTGCTTGGGCCACACCAATCTTGGAACTTGATGTTCATTTTGAGCTTAACTAGACACCTGTAAAAGTTTTGTGACTGCATCTTGCTCAGTTGTGACACTATGGCATTGATAAAGTCAGACAGACAATAACACCTGCCAGAGCCCTCAAAACGGCTTCTGTGTCAGTTCTCGCTACAACAGGTGCCACCTGGAGCACATTTTTGCCATTACAATACACACGGACTTACAAGGTGAAAACAATAGCAGCTGTCATGACATTGTCACAACTGATACCAGACATATCCTCATTGTCAGAGTGCATCAATGGTCTTAAAATGGTTTAACGTAACACAATCATGTCTCACAGGGTGCAAACTTTCCCAAGAGTGCAAATTCTGCAGGCGTTTAATTCGAGATGCCAGACTCTCGCCGCCAACGACAACAGAGGCTTTAAGCAGGAGTTTGAGGTATGTTTTAAAAGTGTATTAGATTTCTGATCTGAGAAGCTAGAAGTGTTTGTCATACGCAATAACATCTTTGTCTCTGTGAAGGAGCTTGAGAGAGTTGGTAAAGACCTCCCCTCCAGAGCAGGTGACTTACCGGCCAACAGAGAAAAGAACAGATACCCCTACATCCTGCCATGTAAGTGCAAATCATGCTAATACAGATCACAGCGACTGTGTGTGGCAGTTTATTAAACTTGTATTCATCTGCTTTCATCTATAGATGACCACTGTCGCGTAAGGCTGTCCATTCAGAACTCCCAACCACACACTGACTACATCAACGCAAATTTTGTGCCTGTAAGAACTCATCGGCCTCCTCATATTTATTTTGTCTGTCATTTTCAGAACTCTGTCTTCCTGTTTTACCACCTGTCTGTCTGTCTGTCTGTCTGTCTCCACATCTGTCTGCGTCTCTTAATGACTGTGTGTCTGTATTCAGGGTGGAGGATCAGAAAGAGACTTCATCTGCACCCAGGGTCCTTTGCACAACACCATCGCTGACTTCTGGAGGATGGTGTGGGAGCAAAACGTCAGGATAATCGTCATGGTGACAGCTCTGAGATGCAAGGACATAGTGAGACACATTCAGTTTATGTGTGTGTGTGTGTGTGTGTGTGTGTGTGTGTGTGTGCCTGTTGCATGCTTTTTGCCTCTGAATCCTCTGATGAAATATTTTTCCTTATTTTATTAAATTCATCAGACATTCTGAGGAAAAGATTGACCCCACTCTTATGTTTGTAGAGTAAATTTGAAGCTAGAGCCGGGAGACATAAGACGTAGCATCAAAGACTGATAATAGGGGGAAATACTTGTTTCAGCACATGCCCATTAGTGAGCTATTGGAGTGCCAATAGGCAGATCTTGTTTATCTTCAGACAGAGCCAGGCTAGCTGTCTCCACTTGTTTCTAGTCTTTGTGTCAAGATAACTGGCTGCTGACTTCAGCTTTATATTTCCTGTACAGACTTGAAAGTAGTATAAATCTTCTCATCTAAGTCTCATCAAGAAAGCAAACAAGTGAATTTTCCAAAATGTTAAACTATTCCTTTAAAGGGGTAGTGTGTCGGATTTAGTGGCACTAGCAGTAAGGATTGTAGATTGCTGAAACTTCAGTGTTCATTGGTCAGGAGGTTTTTACTATGAGCCAAATTTTCTGCAGAGGTCTCTTCCTCCAAAACAACCGGACCCGGTGATTAAAACCAGAAAAAAACACTGAAAAGAGCAGTTGAACATTACAAATCAGTGTTCCTCTGACAATAGCTATGTTTCCATCCAAAAGTGATTCGAATTATTGGGAAGTGCGCATTAAAAGAAATATGAATCCTGTGTGTTTCCATTAAATGTACGGACTTTGGTGAAAACTATGAACTCAAGCAAGTTTTCCGCAGAACCGGCAACCAGCTTGTAAATGCATTACTGCCTTCCCGACCCGGAGTGTGGATATCACCATGGAGAGAGGTGCGCTACGTCAGACATAATTCGAACATAACTGTTTCCATCCCCTGTTTTGCGAATCAACATTTTTTCGAATCAACCAAAACCCGGCTAAAGCGAGCGTATTTTAGTTTGTGCGAATCAGGGGATTTTAATTCGAATTTTGGCGTTTCCATCATAATTTTCTCATGCGATACTTCTAGATGCGCATCTAAACAGGCTGATGGAAATATGGCTACCGTTTGGCTCATCAGAAATGGGCCACTAGCCCAGCACTTGCTAACATGTGATCACCTTTTGTCTTTGATAACGTAAGATCAAGACATCCAGGAGTTTTTTACCCACAGCCGAATTCTCTGCAGAGGTCTCTTCCTGTCCAAAATAAATGGAGCTGGTGATTTGAACTGGTTGCAACACTGGATAAATCAGTTTCACATTAAAATTTACTGTTTTCCCAATGCTATTTGGCTCGTTGCGGAGGGGCTGCTAACTGTAGTGGTGGACACGAAAACACAAATGGTCCTATCTTAAGCCAGTGTTTGGTTATATGGCAGTGCAACATAGCTGACTCAAGGGGCAACCTCCAGGCCTGAAAATGAAGCCAATGAAAAGTGCCAAAACCTGCAGTTCCTCTGATGGCCACTTGAGGCTGGCACTAGTAGCAAGTCAATCCCCAGAGACCCCCATGTTAAAATGCCCAACTTTACAGCAGAAATAAACATGTTTACAGCCTGATACAAAAAATGTTTTGCTCTCTACAGCTAATATCCCACCCTCATGACATGGGTGTGGCATATAATTTCGGGCAGGCCGCTTTGAGTGACAGGCTGTCTGCCGATAGTGTCCTCAGCTTTTCAGTCAAATCCACCCCTCGCTCCTCCACCGCGCCAACCTCTCGCCCAAATATGGTCACTACGGACTTCAAAACACCAAGATGGTGGCAGTAGGAATGCCAAACAGGAGTCTTCAAACCAATGGGTGACATCATGTAGTTCCATCTATTGTTTTTACAGTCTATGGGCAGACTCCATAGATGAGAGCTTGCTCTCTATGTAGATTTAAACGGCTCATTCTAAGGTAACAAAACCCAGACATTCTTATTTTCAGGTGATTATACACTGAAGAAAACAAACTCATCATATTTAGCTCCATTCTTGCCAATCAATCCTACACACTGGACCTTTAAGATACTTACTATCAGTTAATACCTTACACATCTTTAATAATCTGACCCTGTCCCTTATTTCTGTGTGCAGGTACTGTGTGACAAGTATTGGCCTCTGGAACAAGGGACAGTTTATCATGGACTGATCCAAGTGACAACAGTGACCCGCAAACAAGGTCCAGATTATTTTATCACCACCATTAACCTCAGACAGGTGAGTGATAGACACATCCATCATCCCCTCTGGTACGTTGTAAACTGCTGCTGTTGACTTCTGTGCGCTGACTGCGCCAGTAATCAGTCACAGAAGAAGAAGTCCTTGTGGATGGCTTGAAGGCAAGTGTTTGTGTTTCAGAGAGACTGTCCAACAGTCAGGATAATCACACACTACTACTACCCTGCCTGGCCGGACCGGAGCGTTCCTAAAGACCCATCCTCACTCTGCGCCTTCACTGAGCATGTGCGGCAGAAATTGGAGGAAATTCCACGCCTGGGGCCGGCCGTGGTACACTGCAGGTGTGACCTCTGAACTTCAGCCCATCACCCTCTCCCTCACGAAACCCATTACTCACTTATGTTAAAAATGTGCCCCTTTCAAGATGTTGAAAGTGAATCCTCTGCTTATGTGTTTCAGTGCAGGTGTGGGGCGTTCAGGAACGTTTGTGACGCTGCTGTGGCTGATGCAGCTGTGTGCGAGGGGCATCCAGCCTGATATACGGGCTGCTGTGGAGGATCTACGGCTACATCGCATGTGGATGGTCCAGAATCTGGTCAGTCTACTGATTTGTTCCTCAAACACGCTCAGGGGATGAGGGAAGTAATGTAACGTGAGGGTTCGATGTGTGGTAGTTGTGTCACTCTTGTTGAGAGTGCACAGCAGGATGGAGACGGATATTCTCTTAATCAGCACTTTATTATTCTCCACACTTCAGCAGCTTCACAACAACAGTTTCTGGTTACACTTCCATAGTAACTGTATAAACACTTTCAATATATTTTTAGCAGACTACTAAAACACATGAATTAACTTGTAAACCTCACAGTAACAATAAAATGTAAGCTGGAAAAAGGAAAAGGACAATCGAAAGTAGGTGTATAAATGAAGGTGCTGGTTTATTTGACAAAAACAGGCAAATGAAGGTTTACAAAAAGTCTTTAAAGTGCTTACATAACACTATTTTCTTTAAACAAAGAAAGCATTTAGTAAATAAAACACTGAATGAATGATTCAACAAAAAGTTCACCATACTCCTTCTAGACGAGAGTAAAGATCACTGACTCAGGTGCACTATAAACTCCAGCTTCTTAAAACTGTGACCCACACACAGCACCTCTGCTGCCACACTGGCCCACTGGCTCCGACTATTTGCTTCTTCAAGCTTTTTAACCACCACGTCCTTGCTGAGTGATTAAGCACAGGTGCGTTCAGCCACTCTCTGCACGCTGAGAAAAGGGGGAGGGCAGCACCTGGGGAGGAAACAGGAAAAAACCTGAGTATTGAGATTTTTTTACTGAAGTAAAAGTAACAATTACAGAGCAAAACAATACTCCTTTACCAGTAAAAGTCCTGCGCTCAAAATTGTACTCAAGTACAAAAGTATTAATGCACTTAAAGGGGCAGTTCACCCTACAATCAAAAACACATATTTTTCATCTTACCAGCAGACCTATATATCAGTCTTGATTATTTTGGTGTGAGTTACAGAGTGTTGGAGATAACAACCATAGAGATGTCTGCCTTCTCTCCAGTGTAATGGAGCTAGATGGCACTCAGCTTGTGGTGCTCATAGTGCCAAAAAATACGCATGAAAAACTCAACAGCAATGTCTCTTTCCAGAAATCATGACCTCATTACTCAAAATAATCCAAATACCTTGTTGTGAGCAGTTTCATGTAGGAACCATTTTTTTGCTATTGTTACCGGCTCACCCTTTTCTTGCCCTTTAAGGGTGGTGGCCCTGTGGGTAACCTTTGAGGGTGTGACATGTACTTCAATGAATATATGGGGGGAAGAAGCTCTCTTGGGGTGTCATGGTAAAGGCAGCAGGCGGCAAAGAGTAATGATAGTCAGTAGAAGCGTCTAGATGAGCTCAGGGCTACTGTTCGACCTCATGAGAAGGCCATGTTTATTGTTTTGTGGCGAAGACTGCGATAAAGCCAATGTTGGTGAATGGCACCTAAACGCCTCGCCATCCTTCCTTCAGCAGAGTGGTCCAGACTGTTAGAAGCTAGTTACCAGCCAATAACAAGCCAAGCTAAAATTAATGTTAATAAGCCAGCATGTTCCCAACTACGGTTCAGAGCTGGTAAATTGTCACACAGAGAGGTAACACTACCAAACTACAGCCGCCAGTTGTATCACCATGCAGAAGGAAGCGTGCATCTACTGCTAGCTCACCTAGCGCTGCTGAGCTAGCTAAGGCAACAGCTCAGCCAAGGAAGATGCCATCAATGTTTTATAGATGCACACTTCCTTCTGTGTGGTAACACGGTTGGCTGATGTAATTCAGTAGAAAGAAAATAGTTCCTACATGAAACTGCTCACAACAAGGTCTGTGGGTTATCTTGAGTAACCGGGTCATGACTTCTGGAAAGAGACATTGCTGTTAATTTTTTGTGAAGCTACATTTTTATGGGTAATTGAATCTACAGGATAACAAATCAAATCAAATTTTATAAACTAATCATGTGTTTTGTACGTAAAATAATTTGAAAGTGACAAACTATAGCTTTTAGACAAATGTAGCCTGGTATAACTAACATAAAACGGAAACACTCAAGTATAGGCTACAAGTATTTAAATTGTAGGTAATTACACCCTTTTATCAAAATTGAAAGTCCTCGTGATGGTAGTTATCTTACTGGAATTAAGACTGGAACTGAGAAAACAGCTCTCCCTATTGCTGGAAGTAGCTGTGCACAAAAACAGCAGTGGCATTAACATTCTCATCTCTGTAATGAAACTAAAAAACCTACTCCCAAAAATGCCAAACTACTTCCTTAATGTGCTGTGTAACAATGTGATAAACACATGTCCTTGAAGTGAATTCTCTTGTAATAAGTATAAAGTAGTAGAAAATCAAAATACAAGGTGCCTCAGAATCAAACTTAAAATTGTACTTAATATTCAGTTGAATAGACTGTATTCTTGTTTAGACGGTATTATGAAGTGTGTTTAAATGCACACTTGCTATTCACTGTCACGTATTCCATCGCTGTCTCACTATGGCGCTCATGTATCTGTCATCTCTGTACTCATTAACACTGTGTGCTGTATTGTTTGGTCCCAAACATGAGATCCTCATTACCTGCTCATTCCTCTGTGTGTACTCAGGAGCAGTACATGTTTGTTCATCAGTGTCTGCTGCACTGGCTCAGTGGAGGAACCTCAGCAAGGTGAGAACACAGAAATAAGCTCCCACTGAGCACCATCACACACCAAACTCAATTTCGGCACAGGCAGCATGCATAATTAGTCATTGTAACGTAAGTTGACATTTTAATTAGGCGTCTTCTCCTTCCCAGCAGGCCACCAATTCAGAGAGCCGGTTCAAATATTAACCACAACATTCAAGATCAGCCCCACAGATCCTCAGGACGGGGGGGCCAAGCGGGGAGGAGGAGACGTCACCGTCAGCGACAGACACCTCCTGCGGACCAACCACAGAACACAATGCAGCAGATTTTAAACCCCGGGAAGCTGCTGAGGAGGTTACTGCCTTCCTCGTCTCTGTTTAATCCTGGCTCACACGCCTCCTGAAGTCATGCTGTAAAGCTGAGAATACAAAAACAAGCAAGAACATCATGTATGCCTTTATACAGCATTTAAGAAGGAAGGAGAGTGCAGAAATAATGCTGTGTGTGTTGTTCGACGTCGAGCCCTGCAGGCGGGAAACTGGCCTGACAACATGCAAATACATGCTGGTGAAGAAACCACAGACGCTGCAGTTCCTCCTGATACAATGAGGAAAAACATAAAGGAAGAACCTGCCGTACAGGTCGAACCTGATCCTCCACTGTGAATGACTTACCATGAGATTAACAAGGAGAATGACGAGGCTGCTCCCTGTACACTGATTTAAATACAGAGCTGACTACTACAAGTGGAATGTAACTAAGGACATTTACTCAAGTACTCTACTTAAGTACAATTTTGAGGTACTTGTACTTTACTTGAGTATTTGTATTTTATGTTACCTTCTATTTCTACTCCGCGTCTCAATGGGAAATATTGTACTTTTTACTCAGCTACATTTATTTGATATCTTTACTGTTGTTACTAAATATAAATCAACTAACTGATCACGGTGTGTAAATCTAAACTACCCAGCAGTATTATTAACTAATTAAAATGAGTTCCACCTTTACATTAAAGTGATGAACACATTAATGCATCCATCCATCCATTTTCATCCCCTTATCTGGGGCCGGGTCGCGGGGGCAGCAAGCCAAGCAAAGCACCCCAGACATCCCTCTCCCCAGCAACACTTTCCAGCTCCTCCTGGGGGACCTCAAGGTGTTCCCAGGCCAGATGAGATATGTAATCCCTCCTGGGTGTTCTGGGTCTGCCCCGGGGCCTCCTACCAGTTGGTATCGCTCCACCTCCCACACCAGCTCCAGCTCCTTCCCCACCAGAGAGGTGACAGACATCCCCAGAGCCAGCCCGCGATGCAAGGGATCAGCACACCCTAGGCCACGCCCCTACCTGCCGCCCCGCACACTGAATCCTGTCCCCACAGGGCAACGGCTCCATGTTATCTATTCGGGCTGAGACTGACCGGGCCCCAGGGCGGAGGCCCAGTGTCTCCATACTGAGTGAGGGCCTCAAAGTCCGTATATGCTGTTTCATCAGTCTTCTTGAATCACTCTTAGTCTGGCCCCTCCTCTGGGAACACTTTGCCTTGGGAAACCCTACAGGCCCTGGTCAACACAGCTCCCAGGTTCACAGGGACACACAAACCCCTCCACCACGTTAAGGTGGCGATTCTCAGAGGATTAATGCATCAATAATTATAATTCAATAATATAGTATATATGATTCAGAAATGGCCCATTCTGCACATTTACTTTTGCTATTCTACATACATTTTCATGATGATACTTTTGTACTCTTACTAAGGTTAAGTTTTGAATGCAGTACATTTAACTGTAACAGTGTTTTCACACTGAGGTTAAGGACAGCAACTAATGAGTACGTTCACTATAGATTAATCTGTTGATTTTCTTCTCAATTAATTATTTGATTGGTCTATGAAAGAGTAAAAATGTCAACCAATGTTTACCAAAGCCCAAAATCCATCCATCCATTTTCAACTGCTTATCTGAAGCTGGGTTGTGGAAGAAGCAGGCTGAGCAAAGTATTCCAGACGTCCCTTTCCCCAGCAACGCTTTCCAGCTCCTCCTGAGGGATCCTGAGGTGTTTCAAGGCCAGATGAGATACATAATCCCTCCAGCGTGTTCTGGGTCTTCCCCAGGGCCTCTCACCATCAGTTGGACGTGCCCAAAGCTCAAGCTGACAACCCTTAATGTCTGGTTTTGTCCACAACCCAAAGATATTCAGCTTACTGTCACAGAGTAAAGACACCCGGAAATATTCACATTTAAGAGAATTTTGACTTTGACAGACTCGATTATCAAATTAGTTGTTGAGTAATTTAATAGTTGAAAATGAATCAAGTGATCATTGCAGCTCTACTGTGGTATTACTATTTTTACTTAAGTAAAAGATCAGATTGGTATCTACTGTGCGCAGCTACCAAATATGTCTGGATGATTCATTGTTTTAGTTTTTCTCTGCCTTCACTTATGAGGTCATGCTACTGGAGAACTTTTATTTGGTTGTTTGTGTTTGTGAATAATGATTGTGCACCATTCTATGTCACACAACGCAGGCTGTCAGTACTTACTGATGCACGTGCAGCAGAATTAATAGACTCACTAGAAAGGCAGACACATGGTATAGTGGCTGTACAAAAAAGGTCATGTTTCAAAAACACACAGGCACTGCCATTCTCCTTAGATGACTGAAACCCATTACAGTACATGAAGGAGCTATGAGTATTATACATTATAGAACATAAAAGGGCTAACCCACTTTTTTAGAGTCTCTCATCTGTCATGTAATAAACATGTATGATACAACAGATCCCTCTTCGGGTGAGTTTTGGAGTTTGCAATGGACAGGACAGAGAGAGAGGAGGATCCAGCAGCAGTTGGCAGCCTTCGCCCCTCCGTCTGCCAACGTCTCCACCGTGTGGCAAGTGCTAGTAGCTGCAGGGCGAGTGGCAACACTGTATTGCAGTCAAGTCTGTGTCCTAGTGTGATTCAAGGCTGCCGAGCTAGTCCAACAGCAAGCAAACAGCATTCACTAACAAGCGAGTCATCTCCAGAGTTCAGTGTGTCTGCATGTGGATTCAGCTCGAGACAGACGAGAGTGGAAATACAAAGAAAAAGGGAGAAAGTTGAAAATTAGCTTTGAGCCTATGTTTGGCTCCTTAATGCAGTCTTAATACCACTGAGGTATTCACTGTGACACTCAACAGTGACCAAGGCAGATGAGGGGAAGAAGAGCAACAGAGAGGGATGTTTATGAAAAGCAGCGTAGCGCAGGCCAACCCCAGTGAAAATATATATGAAATATATTACAGATTAAAACAAAATGGGGAAGGGAAAATTCCAGACTATTGGTAAGGAGAACCAACAGTTAAAATAACATTTAAATTAGAGTTCAGGTCCAATAAAAAGATTAGACACTACATCCTTTGGCCAAACAGAAAGAAACTAACTTGGTGGTAAAGTCGAGAGATTGCCTCCATAAGACAGATTATTATCTGTATTGGTTTTATGTACAGTCCGTGAAAGTAAGATATGCTCACACATAGTGAATATAAACATATACATGCCACCCTTTAAGACCACAAGAGGGTGTGAGAGAATAGAAAACTACTAATAATGAGCAATCAAAGGCTGGGTGAAGAGAAAGAGGAAGAGTCTAGTCCATTTATCGTTCTCCTCCGGTCCAACTAGTGCACGCTCTCCGACATGTTAATGGCTTCCTGGATTTCGCGGACGACGAGGATGCGGGCGAGCATCTGCTCCAGCTGTTCTTTTGGGATAGGTTGAGTTGAGTACCAGATGGGGCTGTTTGGAGCCACCACAGGCTCAGGAGTCAGGTAGAAGGTATCATTGCGACCTTTAGCACTCTGCGGACTGACAGAGACACAGAACACAGTGTGAGCACATTTTCGGGATGTCATTTACCAGATGTCAAAGTTAGAGTTTCTGCCTCAGTACGATTTTATAAAATATTCTTTCTGCAACTGAGGGAGAGGATATGTGGAAAACGTGTATTATCATATCACATTTATAGACATTTAATGCCAGAGTGAACAAAGGTGCCCTAAAAGGTAAATTCAGTGTTTAAACAATCTGGGCTCGGCCCTTCTCACTTCATCCTCAGGACATTTCATTTCTTTAATTATTAATTAATCTGCAGATTATATTCCTCCAGTAATCATCATCATCAAAAACCAAAAAGATATTCAGTTTACAAGAACTTGAAAAACAGAAAAGCAGCAGATCATCACCATGGAACAGAGGGAGCTAGCGACTGGCAAAGTAGTCAATTTTTTTGTCAATCAATGAATTATCTCTGCTGTAATTAACCTTTCCCTAAGCCCCGACCCTTGTTGATGGTCCAACAAGCTGTTGGACTAAGCATGGAGTCCACACTGTCACTAACTGCAGAAATATTATCATATTTTTGGGAAAATGAACCAGTGATTCCAGAGAGAAGCAGACAGAGGGGTCTACAGTCTGTGTTTGAAGGATATATCCAGGATGTCAAACTGACTCAGCAGCAACAACAGGTTAAAAAGACAAAGATAGTTAGAAGCTAAAGCCGAACTATAGGCTACAGATCACAGTGTAAAAGTGAACCACCACATCACTGCTGATCAACACACAAGACAATGAATATAAAGGGAAACTCTGCTGATATTGAACCAGCTGTGTGGCATCACAGTGTGTGCAGATGAACGGTGTTTGGCTTCATCCCCGTGCTGCTGCCAGCACCTGGACCTCCACCGCCGGACGGGCAGGGATCTCCAGGGGAAGTCAAACAACAGCTGGTTGAATATCAGCAAAGTTTCCCTGCTTCCCTTCACTGGTTCCTGTACAGCAGGGTCGGTCTTTATTCACTGTTATAATCATTAAAAAGCAAAAGCAGCATGTGTATACATTCAGTAGGCTATATCTTCAGTAGCTAGCTAGCTAACCCTACACTTTTCAGGGTTTGATTTTGGTTTTGGAACAGGGAAGAAACATATATCTTTTTCCAACCTCTCCAGGTAACGAGTATCATTAATACACGACGTGCCCCAGGCACAACATTTAGCTCCAAATCCACAAAACCAGCCTGAAAATGAAGGAAATCTGAAACGACTGTAAGCTTAATGAATTATAGAGAAAGGTATTGGCCAAAGTATTATTTAAATTGTCCATCTGTGTTTCAATTAATCAGATAAGCCAAAACTGATTTGTAGCCTGGGTGCTTTTTTAAAGAATGTCCTTCCTTTGTTTAACACTTTCCCCGCCACTGATGACATTTTCCATCATTTATGTCAGAAAGCTTCCCTTCTTTAGTTTCATGTATATGCTGTTTATATATTCATAAAACAAATCATTCTGTGGGTCTTTAAAGATTAATGAATATGATTGAAAATGCTGGTGGTGGCTGGCAACTTAAAAACAATACTCTGACGGGGAAAGTGTTAAGTAACATTTGTTCTCCAATCAAGCTGTGTGCCATTGTTCTGTCATTTATACTGTGTATGTAATGTTTGTGCTTCACACAATTTGATCATGGTCTCGAATCACAAATATAAGGACATTTCTGATTACTGAATTTTCTGCATTGAGACATAATCTTTTAAGAGAGAATCACAAAGCATCTAACAATTGATGTTTCCCCGCCCTTTGTCACTGGTATTGGGTGTGTGCCACGTGTGGACTACAGCGCACTACAGTGCATGTTTTTATGTGTTAAATGTGATCATGCTGTGCAATTTTGTGCCCACGCTGCAAACCAGTTTCCCTTTGGGGACATATACCTATTTTTTTTTTTTAAACCTTTTTCTTCCTATTCACAAGTTGTGAAGGACGCTGACATTTTTATAGACAGCTGAGGCCAAAGAAGTTAGTTGCCTTTATCCCTGAACAAATTATTAAGAGGCAGAAAACACAAAAAAAATCATTCACCGTTTTTAAGAGGGGAAAAAATGAGGAGTTATTATAAAGCAGCCATGTTTTTGTCAGTTGCCTAGCAACAGTGTTTTCACAAGTTTAACCACTTGAACACTTAAGTGCAATGTGTTCTCCGTAACCCATGTCAATAACAAACACAAGAGTTTTATTTAAAATGTAGCAGCAGCACCTCAAAAGAGAAACTCTGGCTCTCATCATGAATTGATCACCCTAACCTTGGCCACAGTGACAAACACTACATGCTTGCACAAAGAGGCAGTTTTCTTCTCACTAATGACACGCTGCCATAAGTGTTGAAATAGCAGATTAATCTTTCATTACATTGAAACACACCTGAAAAAACATGTTTTAAAGTCAAATTTCCTGATTAAAAACTCACTCAGTAAACTTGTGTATATTTACCATTTGAAGAGGTAGAAATCGTAGAGCTTGATGGGACATCGCAGGGGGTTCTCTGGGTCCTCCAGCTGCTCTGAGTACATGTCATCTGTGACTGAAATATACAGTACAAAAAATATTATTCACCCCTAATACAAGGTTTCCTCTCAGGCACCACAGCACAAATACAATTCATACACTCTTCGGGTGCTTTCACACCTGCCCTGTTTGGTTCGGTTCAATTGAACTCAAGTTCATTTGCCCCCTAAGCACGGTTCGTTTGGGCAGGTGTGAACACAGCAATCACACTCAGGTGCGCACCAAAACAACCGGACTAAGAGGCCGTTTACACGTACACGGTGATTTTGATAAACGGAGACATCTTCCTTCGTTTGTGCTCTTTGTTTACACGCAAACGGAGATTTCTCCTCTGAAAACGAGTCTTTCTAAAAACTCCGGCCAGAGTGGAGATTTTGGAAAACTCCGGTTGCGCGTTTGCATGTAAACTGAGATAAACGGAGATAAACGGAGTTATAGGCAGCCAACGTCACAGTATGCGCCGGAACTTGCGCCTGTGTCAAAAGTGTGACCTATGTTGCTATGGTGACAATGGATACATGGAAGGCTTGAGCCTCTCGTTACACTGCCACCTACAGGTTTGGCATGTTCTTGTGTATATATACACGGGTAAGTGTAAACGAAGATCTTTTTGAAAACGGAGATGGTGAAATGTCCGTTTATGAAAATAGCCGGCGACGTGTAAACGGCCTCTAAGACCTTCTTGAAGAGGTGGTCTCGGTCCGGTTACAAACGAACTCTGGTGCAGTTCATTTGTGGTGAAAACGTGTTCAGACCTCGATCTGAACCAACTGCAGTCACATGACACATTGTTTGGGTTAAATATGAGCATGTTAGAGTCCTGGAGGATTATTAATGTGCACCTCCTCCTGTACTGCCTTAATATGCACATTCAGCACATCCAATGCATCAAAACATTGTTTTCTAGTTGGAGCCGCGCCTCGTTTTCAAACTGTATGGTTTGACTAAAATGAACAATGACAGCAATATAAGTCCACGATGAGCAGCGCTAAAATCAACCTGCGTAGTTGTTCCTCCATTGTGACATTAGAAAGTGTCACATTTATCTTGCAAGTGTACTCTTCTTCAACGCTTTGTTTACTTCCTGGATTTTTCCCACATGGAAATTCTGACCAATCAAGAGCAGCTTTCTCGCGCAAGGCATTTGATCTGGTCTGTTTGTAAATGCTGCCGTGAGAAAACGAACCGACTCTAGGCAATTATGCAACTTTGTAACAAAATTAGTCCCTGATTTGAACCAAAGCAGTTAAACTCTAGGTCTGAAGCACTCATACCTTTCTGTCCTATGAACCTCTCTGTTGACTTAAGGTATCGGATGCTGGTGCTCTTGTCTTTGGGGTTGTTGGGACTCTTCCTGGTGTGTCTCAGCACTTTAGAAAAGGCCACTTTTAGATGCTGATCCACTGTCTTCAGGTGGAAATACCTGTAAAAAGATATACAGTATATATGTTAACAGATTTGGTCAGTGTGTGTTGATTGGTGACCACATAAAAGCAGAGAAGAGAGAGAATAAAAGTGTCTTGTGTAGATTTGTTTTTCTGCTGGTATTTGGATTGGGAATTACATGTGTCCAAATGAGGATTCACTCTTATGTAAAGAGGTAAATAACAGACAGTAATGCTGCATGTCGAGTAAGCACTATAGAAAACTCATTCAAGTGTGATGCCTGAAGGAAACACTGTTCAACTCACTTGGTGTTGAAGAACATTAAAGTTGTGAGCAGCGTCGAGGGAGAATGAGCTCCCAGCTGTTTACATTCCCACAGCATCTCCTCCGTCACATGACTGGGGATGATATAACCTGGTAGAAGACGTAAAGAGCAGATTATGAAGACCTTGCAGTTTATCAAATTAGGCAAGTAATGCACAATCTTTTGTTTAGAAGCAAATTATCATTTCATCTGTAATGTTTCACCAATGACAACTGCTATCACAACATCATTCTGCAAAGCCCTGTAATTCTAGGAGAGCTGCTTTTTGGCTAGCTGAGACAAGTCAAGACTAGGACCTGCAGTTTTCTATGTTGGTGCTTTTAAACACACAAGTAATAAAACCTCTAGTTTCAATTTTGATAGGCTACAAAACTGAAAATATTCACTTTAATATATGTCACATTCTTAAACTCTTAACGACAAGTAAATAATAATAATAGTAAAAATTAAATGTAAAAAATATACACTGGTTGGGCCTCTAAATTAACCAACCACAGGTCTGCCTTTCTCAGTATTTTTCATTTTACTCTGAACATAACCAAAAGACTGATGCAAACAAATAAACTGCAGTCAGCAGCTTCAACTAATATCTATAGTGACAGTGTGTCAGCAAATAAAATTAGCTTTAAAATGAACATCTTACAGATCTGCCACTGCTCTGATTCAGTGAAAGAAGCAGCAGAAGTTGTGGCTTACATTTTTGGGCAAAAAGACGGACACTTATCTCCCAATGTACAGCACAGAAAACAACATGGGATACTACAGGCAATGCGTTCTTATTGTAAAGCAATCTACCTAACTTCATTTTAATATTAGCCTGTGCTGGGCTACACTGACAATGTGCAGCTGTATCATTTATGAAAATATACATATCTGATTAAATGAGAGGAGGCAGAAACTTTGGTGACACCCTTAGCTTGGTAGGTTTGTGTATTCACTACTGAGCCCTGCATCTGAGGTAATATAAGTTGATTAGAGAGCATCAACACATATTGCATGCACACCCAAGATTTGGAAAACTTTGTCCACACCTAGCGGATGAATAGATGGTCTCCAAGGCTCCAGGATCTGGTGCAAACTGTGAGCAAAGCGAGTGTAGTACTGATCTGAGAAAACGTCGTCCACACGACCATTATCAAACAGATACTGCAGGAAAAAGGAGACAGAAATATCGGTCAAACACTGTTTCAACATCAAAACGAAGTACCAAAAGAGATGAACAGATGTTGAATGGAGTGTGGGTGTGTTTGTGTGCAGAGTGAGCTTACTTTTTGTATGCACAGAAATACATAGTAGAGAACATCGGCTTCATAAGTCTCCCCTTCAAGCCCCCGAGCCTCTGTTGTCATCAAAGAGAGACCCATGCAGAGCTCAGCTACCGCACAGGACACCAAGTCCTCCTGGAAACGCAGTGCCTGGCGCCCTAAAAAACACACACACAAACCAGTGATTGTGGTGAAAGAGAAGAGAGAATGGCAATTTGGCAACATTTGCATCAATAACTAATTACTGTCTTAACACTATAATAAACATTGTGTATATGCACTTACGGCCAATTGGTGCCAGTTTATTCTTGTCTGATTTTTCCAACTCTGCGTTTTTCCGCTGAGCCCAAAGCCCCCACACCTCCAGCCCCTCCTCTGGCTTCAGAGTGGCAGGAAGCAGCAGCTCCTGCACCTGCACCTGCTGCTGACCTTGACCATCTACCTCTGCTACCACTGTCTGACCCTGCACAGAAACAAACACACCAACACTGTTACCTCCTGCAAACAAGAAAGACATGCCTATATTTGTATCTTAATGTATGTAAATGAAAAATCAACATAGCAACATAACACCTATGTTAGTACCTGCAGCTGCTGCGCATCCTGCCCTGACAGCCCCTGTGTGTGCAGCACCTGCTGCTGTGGATCCCAGATAAGTGACTGTGTAGCATTGGAGTAGCCCTGTACTGCCACTGGGATGTGGATGTTTCCGTTCATCAGCTGGGCAGGGAACAGTGTGTTTGCAGCCAGTGTGTGCACCACTTCTTCCTGGCCTCCCATTCCCCCGGAGCTTGTTATGCTGGAAACAGCCTGCACTGTTTGACTTTGACTTTTAAGCTTGTCATTTTCAACTGTAACTTGTGTTGGCATTGTAGTCATTGTTGTAGTGTTTGTCCCTGCAACCTGCACTGTCCCATAGGCCTCCTGGGGGATGGCAATGTGCGTGACCTGCTCACGGCCTCCGGAACCTGCAGGAGCAGAATAGACTGGGATTGTCCAGGTCTCCCCTGTGGGACTGGTGATAGTGCCTGTGGCACTGTAAAGGTGGGAGCTGTCCACAGTTAGGAGGTCCGGCCGCAGGGACACGTAACTTTGCTGCTGGCCCTGTCCCTGAGGGATAGCCAGGACTGTGGCTACTTGCTGACCAGGCAAGGCGTAGGACACAGTGATGGGCATATCAACCTTGCGCTTCTTGGCTGGCTGGAGGACACCTGCTCCCTGTGATGTGGCAACGGTAGTGCCCAGCACCCTCCTCTCAACATTGTCCTGCTGCTGGGTGGGAGAGAGAGCCCCCACTGTCTGGATCTGAATCTGCTGTCCTCCTGCAACAGCTGCCACCAGCTGGGCTTGCAGCTAAAACACATGGGAGGGAGATGATAACGGTAAATAAATTCACACTCTCACTAATAACAAAAATTGTAATTCTTCCATGATGTTGAGGCTGTGTGTGTTTATGTGTACCTGTTGGTGCTGCTCCTCGGTGAGTTCGCCAGGCTGAATCAACTGTGCAGTGGTCACACCTTGAAGCTGTTGATGGGACCCAGAGGGCACTTGGAGGACCTGACCCAGCATCTGACCTTGCTGCTGGCCCTGGATCTGCACCTGAAAACAGACATTATGTGCCAAAGTTAGTCAACCAATGATTAAAGGGAACAGGACAAGTGTGATAAACACAACACAAAGGTTCAATAACAAGAGACACACCTGCACAATCTGTTGCTCTGCATTCTGTTGTACAGACTGCTGCTGAGACGTGGACTCCTGTATCTGTTGCTGCTGCGGCTGAACCTGCACCTGAACCTGCATCAGAGGACAGAGTCTGTCAGAGAGCTTCATTTAAACAACAGAGCTCTTTAACATACTGCCTTGTGACTATTTTAGTGCACTGATTTACCGGACAAGCCAACTCCAACAATGATCCTGCCACCTCTGTGCTGTCTGTGTAGATACAGTTAGCCTCTTGTTGGTAGACCATAGTGGTGGTAGTGGTCGTAGTATCTCCGCCTTGCTGGCTGAACTCCTGCAAGGCATCTGGGCCTTTGCTGGCCAAGGACTCCAGGAACTCCTTCATGCGATGCTGAGGGATGCTCCGAGCTTTCTGCCTCACAAGCTCCTCATAGGAGCCTGTGCCATCCAGGGAGTTATTCATTGCTGCTGACTGGGTCTTCTTCTCTGGGGAGGATCTGAGGAAAAGGCAGAATTCATTTAGGATTGTTTTATATATGTTGCAGACTTGGTTACAGTTTTTATCTCTATTAGTAAAGGCCTAGATCTATCACATTTCAATTACCATGTGAACACTATTACGGCATGTAAAAAAGAAAGGAGTCAGCGACAATTAAAAGACGAAAACGCTGCGCTGACTGCACAATGTTTACAACTGACCCACAGATCACTGTCCAGTGGCACTGCAGACAGATGGTAATACGAAAGGGTTAACTCTATCTGACTGTGTACGAGCAGGGACAAAAGCGCGGCCACTTTCCAAATCCGATGCAGTCAGTGTTCAAAGCAGCGATGGAAAGTGCTGCATAATGGAAACATGCAAGCTTTGCACAGTGAAGTTAGGATTGTGTGCACGGTGCATTGGCTCTACAGCAGCTAATCTAACAGCTGATTACACAACAAGCTAGGTTAGCCAGGTACACGGCTAACGTTTACTAGCCGCGTGTTGTTTGCAAATAATGTCCAGCCACAGCTGTGTTTAGCAAAGCGTAATAACGCGACCATGTGCACAAACAATAACACAACAGCTACGTAGCAGGTGGTACATAACAGTGAGCACCAGAAAACCGGTAGCCCTCCTGTCGGTAACGTTACACCGACTACATTTTTTTCTGTTATCTTCAAAGCTAGCAGGCTAACGTTAGCAGGCGCGTTAGCTAGCTACCTCTCTTCCTCAAACGGGCCGAGGCTCGAGCCACCCACAACCGCTTCTCTGCCCTTGAAACAGCGCTCCTCTTCTAACAAACCGGAAAGCGAAGTGCTATTCACGCCTCCGTGTGGCTGCCGTACTCTTTATTTCTCTTAATTTTCGTTAGATGGCCAGCTGTAGTTTTTCTTTTTCTCAAACACTCATATTTCGCTGGGCGCCATCTTACAACACTATCATCAGACCAATAGGCAGGCGATTTGTAACTCTGGCGTGCTATCGCGGTTTTTCCCCCGCGTGATCTCGCGGTAATACGCACTCGTAGGATGGTCCGTTAAAGGCGACACACGCGGGGAGAGCAGCCGTCAAGATCAGGTAGATGTCAGTCCACCTTAAACACCGTGTTATGCCAGACAGACGCTCCTAGTGGTTCACTGACTTCTGAATCTTTTAAGGTGGTCCCGAAGAGATGCGCTGAATATTTGGGTGGTGCTCGAGGAGCTCTGGGCAGTTGAGGGTTAATTCCCACGCACTACATTACAGCGTGGTCTGCATTTCCCCACACTGCTCTGTTTGGCCCTGATATCTGCTTGAGTAATTATTTTCACTTTCTCTTGCTCATCAGTAAAATTAGTGGAGGGGGTATACATTTCTCTTTCACAAATTAATATCCATTTATACGATTTTTTCAAACCCAAACCATGCATTTTCTTTACTTTTCCATTGTAAAACTAAACACTTCATCATTTTTTATTGCTCCAATATTATTTACTCTGTCAATATGAGCCTGATTTAAGATCATGTTGTTTGACAAGCCTGCCAAGTTAGCCACAGAAACTTGTGTTGCAAATTGCATTAATAACATGATCAATAGCTTTGGTTTGTTTCTGTTTTTATAACATGATACAGCTCAGATCTTGAATTAGAATTTAGTGCAGGGGTGTCAAACATGTGACATGTGGGCCAGAACTGGTCCACCAAAGGGTCCAATTCGGCCCACTGGATGACTGAGGCTGAGAGGAGCAAGGTTTTAGGAGCAAGTTAAATAGTGAGTAGCTGCTTTAGAGGCTTTTCCGCCCTGACCAGAAAATAGTTCTGTGGGGGGAAAAAAACACTAAATATGTACAGATATCAAACATTGTGCAAAATATTGTCTATCAACAGCTTCAGTGCAAAAATCTGTGTAAAAAAATGTGATATGACTGAGAGGTAGACTGACTGAATATGGGAAAACTGAGACATATTGAAATTGCATCTCAGGCTGTTCATGTGTTTCATAAAAGGATTAATGTTTACAGACTGTACTTGTGTTTGTTTACAGGAAAAGAAAGGGGAAAAATTGGAGCTGTTGTTATTTATAGGTGACTATGCAGTGGTTTCAGTGGTCTGGCCCACTTTAGATCAAGTTGGGTTATATGTGGGTCATGAACTAAAATGAGTTTGACACCCCCACAATATCCTATTGTTTCCTACAGTTATTAGACTTTTCTTAGTGAGATCATCAGTGACATTCTGTACTTGTGAGGTCATGGGAGCAGTGGACTACATGTAATTAAACTGGTAGTTAAACCACATTTTGCAGTAGCTTGCTGGTAGTTCAGCTACATTCATATTTTCATAGTGATTCAGGTAGCTACCGTAAAACTGTAATTAATAGCCCAGGCTATTATTTACTTAAGTCACTGAAATCACAGGCCTATATTTGGGACAGGCCTTTAATTCCTTTCACACAAAACTGTTGCTCAGCAAAGATCGGGATATACGCTCAAATTATGTATTTAAACCATAAAAACATGGTAATGTATCAGATATGAATCATTAATCTGATCTAGCTCCAACAGACAGCCCTTTTGATGCTAAATGGACCTGCATTTGTCTATAGCACCTTTCTAGTCATCCGAGCAGTCAAAGCGCTTTTTACACTACCGAGTCACATTCACCCATTCACACACACATTCACATTCATGGAGTCTATCATTGGGAATCATTCAGTCTCTTGCTCAAGGGTGCTTTTACATGCAGACTGGAGGAGCTGGGGATTGAACCCGCTCTACCTCTGAGCTACAGCCACCCCAAGATCTAAGGACCCTTATGGACAACAGGAATATGAATAACTTACAGGGTATTTGAGGAATGGACATATAATTTGAGGGAGCCAACAACCCAGTTTTATACATCTGAAGACTCCCTTAAAAACAGAAAAAAAATAACTGCTTGGCAACCAGATCGAGCATCTAACTGAGACAGGCATTTATTTGTCAAATGTGTAGCCACACCAGGCTAGTAAAAAGGGATGGGATATTTAATTGGGACTAGGCTTTTAACTGAAGTTTTATTATAAATTAACCCTTTTTGTCGATGTTCATGTAGCCTAGTAAATTACTGAAATAAACAGTTTTGGGCCAAAAAAGTAATAATTTATTTATTTATTTTTACCATTGTTTCTTTACTGTAATTAAACCCCCTTTGACCATAACCAGTCATCATAAGTAGGCTTTTGGTTATTGCTGTTTATTAACAAAGGTTCAGAGAAGTTGTTGCATGCTATTTCAGAAGCTACCTGACCGACTGGTTAATCGTGCATGGTGCAATCACCTCCACCTGGACTCTACTTTCTGGAAGGCAGGTCTGACTGATGGACATTCCTTCACTCTGCCATGAACAGTGGGGGATTTTTATCTTTCTGGTTTGTGTATGACCTGTGATCAAGGGGGCGCTTTTTGCAATAGACTCTATCAGGTGGCATTTTTTGCTGGCATGTGACTTTTTTTTGTTTGTTTAATCACACGTACATTGACAATTTGATAATTTATAAAAGTTGAAACTACCTTTTTGAAGTCTAGATTTCTCCTGAGGGTAGCTTTGCTATACTTCAACTTCTTCCAGTGTGAAGCTATGCTTTCAAAGTAGCTTCCCAAACACTGCATGTACAGTATACACCCTTACACTTAATACTAAGTGAAGACACCAATAATAGTTACCAAATGATCATCATACACAAAGTCAAACATTTGATTATGACAGTAAACATATCATGATCTCAAATATGACTGATAGAATATTGACATCAGCCTCAGAAACTTCAGTTTATTAACACAGACATTGCAGATTTTTTTCATATTATTTATTGTCTCCTGTCAAAAGGACACATGTACACCCCTCTGAGTCTTAAAAAAAACACACATGATGGTTTGGCAGTGATCTACCACCTTTGTAAGAAATTCATGAATGGCATTTGAGAGCATCTCCTTCGTGTAACACCAGCTGAGAGCCAATGTGAAGTCACCTTACATGAGGTCACTGTTGAACAGTAAACAGAGTTGCATACATTCAACAAAGAAGAAACACTGCAAGTGAATATTAATGCAGCAGATTAGAAAAGACTCGACACGACTCTGGCACTGGCTGACTGAGGCTGAGATTGAGCACAGTGATACTGTAGTAATTTTGTTTTCACAGTTAAGACATAGAAATATATTTTCCAATTTTAGCCAGATCTGTGAAAGAGAACCGCAGTTAAAAAATATGGACTTGTAATTATTACAGTATCTGATTCTGAGTCAATCTCAGAATGAGCAGTCTGTGCCCTCACTGATATTACACTTCAAGTGATACAAAAATTTGGACATGTTTCTGTGGGCTCTTGGGAAGCAGGAAGTGCAGCTTGACCTCAAGTCAATCAGATCTTTCCTGGGTCTTCTTTGAGGGTGACTGTTCTGTTGAAGATGAGCTGCGGGGAAGGAAAGATTACAGTTACAAATCAATATACAAATCATTTCTTGAATCAGCTTAAAATAAAACACAAGTGTTCCTGAGTTATTTGGTCTTGCTGTACCTTATCTGCGGTGCTGTCGGGGTCCACGGAGAAGTAGCCGACTCTCTCAAACTGGAATTTGTCAAAAACTTTTGCTCCCTTCACTGAGGTATCCACTAAGGCACTGCTGATCACATGCAGGGAATTCTAAACAACAAAAAGGAGGAAACATGTTTAACAATCACTACGCCTGCTGAAATGTCTCAGCTGATGTAAACAGGACTTCTGTCACAGGGGTGCAGTTAAAACTCACAGGATTGATGTCACTCAGGAAGCCATTGGGCACTTCAGACGGATCCTCTGGATGTTTGTGCAGGAATCTACAAAAACAGACGTTTTGGTTACAGGTACACTGTGGTGGACATTTCTGTAATAAAGGCTCACAAACAAAGAGTGTCTGTCTGATTTTTATTATCACACTTGCAAGCAGGTACAGTCAACCTTTAACAGAGTCTCTGCCCGAGATGGACAACCTCCCCTTGTCCTAGTAAGACTTCAATAGAGTTGTAGCGAGGTCACCTGTGACATAGGTGACTGCAACTTGTCAAAGGAAGCAGAAAGTCTGCTGCTGCATCTTTGATACACAGAATCCTGTCCATGCTGATGAGCTTTAAGCAAACACTGCACACTTGCTTCATGAGTACACCGTGGCTATATGCCAGAACAGTGGTTCTCAAATGGTGTGCCATGGAATTTTGTGATATCGTTATAGAAATATTCAACTGGGCAGATACAAACATTTATGAAATGACTGTATCAGTATGTTGCGTGCACCCATTTCCTAATAAAGAGGCAAACTCTAGCTGAAAAATGTACTTTAATTTAAAAAACCTTCATGGGAAACCTATTTGTTGGCCTTCCTGCATAGGAATTCTACGTGTGTGACACATCAAAATCCCTGATTGGCAGCCAGTGTGAGGGGTGATGACATTTTAAAGGAAAAAAACATTAGTGAGACAATGGATCACTTCATTGTACGGAGCAAATTACAACAAAGCACCAGCGAAGAGTTCTAAGAAAAGAGTCAGTAGACAGTATCACAAAAGCTACCTTATCTTATTTTTTCTCTTTTTTATTGTCTTATGTCATGATAAGAGCGATAACACACTTTATAGAAGCTATTGTTTTTTTTAATTTTTTCCCACTGTGGCAACAGCCTTGTACATGGGGCGCCTGCTCTTTCAACTAAGCCACCGACATCCCTATAGAAGCTATTTTGATCACAGATATAGAGTGCCGAAGTCACGCCCCTTCCGGTGAAGCTCATGAGACCTTAGATTGGAAAAAATATGAATGGCAGTGAATAAGGAGAGAAATATTATCTTTTGGTCCCATTTGAGTTGTGACATGAAATCCAAATATGTCGTTAATGAATTTAAAACATAAATTTTAAGGTCAAGAAAGTCATGCTTTGTGGTAAAACTGTTGAGATATAAGCTTTTGAATAAAAAAAAAAAAAAAAACGTAATTAGAAAAATTACACAGGAGGCGGTCGCGTATGTGACGTCATAGCCTTCGCTCGCTTCCAGCAGCATGGAGTGACTGCAACCTGGCACAAAACACACAGACATCTTCAATCATAAATCGATTAATCATAAAACAGTGGAATTTCAGCGGGGAGGCCAAGCTGCAGGAAGCGAGCGAAAGCTATGACGTCACATACGCGACCTCCTCCTGTGTACTCTTGAGTCTTTATAATTAAAAAGCTTATATCTCAACAGTTTTACCACAAAGTACGACTTTCTTGACCTTAACATTTATGTTTTATATACATTAACAACATATTTAGATTTCATGTCGCAACTCAAACAGGAACAAAAGATAATATTTCTCTCCCCATTCACTGCCATTCATATTTTTTCTGATCTAAGGTCCCATGAGCTCTACCGGAAGGGGCAGGACTTCGGCACTCTATAGGTGTGCCCTGAGATTTTGGCTCGCCCTTTGGTGTGCCTTGGGCACAAAAAGTTTGAAAACCACTGTGCCAGAACATCAGGTCACTCAAAGGATCAGGCTTTATCAGGCTGTATTTTCCATTACATACACTATGCAGGATTTTCTGAAACAATGTATAGACTCATACAGAAAGAATCCCTCTCAGTCATTACGTGCGATGCACTAGAAGTGTGTGGCGCTGTGTTTATCTGCAGAGACTCTGCCTGTGTTTTCTTATTATTTTGCTGTGGTCAAAATGTTCCTGGGTGCAGTGCGCAGGCGAGGTTGGGACTTTACAAAAAGGTAGTTATATTGTGCCAGACTGTAATCAGCAAGCATCCAAGAGGAAGCTATGTGCCAAAATTGCAAACATAGCGAGGCGAAACCTGAATCTTGGATCGATTTTTGCTGGCAACACTGCTTACAAACAGTAACCGACAATTCCTGCATAGCGTACCTTTAAGTGAGTTTTCTACGTGGAGTATTGACTGTGAATGAGAGTGAGTGATATTTGTGACTTACAGTCGCTCATAAAGGCGCACTTCACATGCCAACGGCTGGCTGACCCAGTGGATGAAGGCCTTTGGTTTCTCTGCCGTCTCAGAACTGCAACAGCTCACCTCCAGCTCCACCACTTTACCCTGAGCATCCTGAAAGACAAGGGAAGCAAACACTGCTGAGCACGTATGATACCAAGATCACACACTGTGTTGACATTTCAGTGTAATAAGCTCCGGGGAAACTATCAAACATTAGTTGGACGGCATAAAACAAACTGCATTGAAATAGCACTTTTACCCAAAGTGCTTCACAGTGTGCCTCTCATTCACACACCCTCAGCAAGCCTTAGCATCTGATTAGGGAAGTGTTAATTAATTTAACTGCTGGTAGCCCGCTGGCCATGCTGGTTCCTGTGGTTTACACTTAGTGCTCCTGTCCTGCCTGATTCTCACCTCCTGACAAGTTAATTTCACCTAGCAATTCTGGTCTGACTGCATCTTGAAACAAGTCTTACCTTGATGACCCTCTGGACAGAGATGACGTAACCAGCATGCCTCAAACCTACAGGCTGTTCTGGGGTCAGACGCTTGTAGCCCTTCTCCATCACCTGCAAAAGGAGAGGAGACATCATCATATTTAAACTGCTCAAAGACAGTGTGTTACTTATACTGTCAGATTTATTTTTTGGGCAGTGGGGGATGGTTCCTTCTTACCTCTCTGAAGTCGCTCTGTTCAATAAAGACTGTGCGTGTAAATGGGACTGTGTGGCTGCCCTTGGCCTCGTTGGCAGGGAAGTCTGGTACTCGCACATCTGACTGAGACAGAAAAGGAAGACAGCAGGAAGATTCAGTGCCTGTGATGATAAATATCCTGTACAAATATACAGGACGTTACAAGTCCTCAGGGAGCAGTTTAATGTGTACATATTTGGAACAAACCTTTGAGCTCTCAGAAAGGTTGGTTATGGTGACTTTGAGTGGTTCCAGCACAGCCATGGCTCTGGGTGCCGTGTCGTTCAACACGTCCCTCACACACGACTCCAGGAGGTGGGGCTCTGTCGTCGTCTGGGAAACTGTGACTCCGACCTGCCAACGGATGTAACATATCATTACACAACAGCATTTAATTACTAGTTCCACAGTCCACCCTTTCATCCTTCCGTCTGTTCTGCATACCCGTGCACAGAAGTTGTTGATGGCCTCTGGTGGGAAACCTCTTCTCCTCAGCGCAGTCAGAGTGAAGAGTCGGGGATCGTCCCAGTCTCTGTGATCAGAAAAGACATGTGCTACAGTTACCAAACAGATTCTATGAGGCATTAAGATGAGATGTAATGGTGAAAATGCTACACACCAAACCACAGTGAGAAGGATACATGGTCTGAATGCATTCATGATGTTTGACTCATCTATCTGCGTTAAGAGCTCTGTGGTGTTATTACAATAAGTGGTGATAACTTTAAATACGCTAGGGAGAACTTAAGCCCTTTTCACACCGGGTATTCATAACACTGATGAGTTCATCAAGCTGTTAAGCGTGTTACGTAAATGTGACTTAGGTAAGGGCATTTAGGTAAGGAGCCACATGCTACTGTCATTCATTCATTCATTCATTCATTTCCTTAACTGCTTATCCTGTTCGGGGTCACGGTGGTGCTGGAGTCTATCCCAGCTGACATTGGGCAAGAGGCGGGGTACACCCTGGACAGGTCACCAGACTATCACAGGTCTGATGCATAGAGGCAGACAACCATTCACACTCACATTCACACCTACGACAACGGTTTCTCAAAAAACGGAAAAGTCTGTCCTTTGTGTTTTAAAAAACTTCTGTGTTTATATGACAACGCTATTGAAACGATCCCCGTTCACACGGAGCCGCAAAATCTAATGGAAACGCTGTAGTATGCACGCCAGGCCAATGGGTGGCAGTGTCAATTTGCAAAGCAACACCACGGCATGACGCCATGCGCCTGCGCTGAAGCGCCTTCCTAAAACAAAGAAGGCACAATGGCGAAAGCATGCACAGAGAACTTTGTCTGGATGGAGGATGAGGTGGAGTTGCTACAGTAACAGATCTACACGTCACTTCAAATCAACAGGGTGAGCAGCACAAACAGAGCTCGGCATTGTTGTTGTGATGGCCGACTTTCTCACGCGTGCCTAGTGACTGGAACCGTAATGCGCATGTGCGAAAAGTCTCCGTTTTCAGAGGAACTACATATTGCAAGTTTACATGACAACGGAGACGCTGCCGTTTCCAAAAAGCTAATTTTTATAGCCCTTTATTAACATTCATTACAAGACAGACTGTTTTGTAAAGTAAAGCAATATAAATTATTAAAATATATAACTAACAGACAGGAAACAAGTGGCCATTTTACCTGACAACGCCACTCTCTACCAGTTTGATGATTTTCCTCTTTGACACAACAGTGTAGGTGAGGTTCAAGCGGCCATATTCCCACTGCACAGGGCAGTACACATCCAGAGCATTACACAGCCAGAAATATGATGAACGCCTGTCACAAAAACACCAAGGAACCAATTCAGAACATTAAGAATGCGCTTGTGTGCCTCTAACAAAGATTATGATACAGCTGAGCAACAACGTGGTGTTTATACCTGGCCTGAAACTCTTTGGTACACAGTGAGTGTGTGATGTTTTCAATAGAGTCACACAGACAGTGGGTGTAGTCGTAAGTGGGGTAAATGCACCTGCAGAGAAAGATAAGAAACAAATGTTAATAAAACTTGTGAGATTCATGTGAGAAAGAATGTATTTAGATGAAACTACATGGCTGAAAAAAAGAGCTCAAGTTTTCATACCATTCATCTCCTGTCCGGTGATGCGGCGTGTACTTGATCCGGTACGCCACGGGGTCCGTCTTCCCGTCCTCCATGACCATCTTCATCCTGAGCGTAGCCTCTCCCTCAGCAAATATCCCCTTCTTCATCCTCTCGAACAACACCAGGGACTCCTCAATGGGTCGGTCTCTCCAGGGGGATGGAGGAGCGTTATAGCCCTTCAGTTCCTCCCCTTTCTGGTGGCACACATACGCATGACCCCTGAGAGAATACAAAGAAAAGAATACAGCATCATCTACAATTATGTGCACAGTTAACATCATGCATGCAGAGTTCCCCAACCCACCTGCGAATAAGATCCACAGCGAGGTCATAGAGTTGCTGAAAGTTGTCCGATGCGTGCGTGACTTTGTACGGTTTGTAGCCTGTGTGATAAAGGAATACTGATAAGAAAAATATATTCAAGAGTAGAGTACCTGAAGCTTTCCATTCATTTCCAACCACTTATCAAGGGCCAGGTTGCAGGGGCAGCAGGCCAAGCAAAGCACCCCAGACGTCCCTCTCCCCAGCAACACTTTCCGGCTCCTCCTGGGGGGCCCCGAGGCGGCGTTCCCAGGCCAGATGAGATATGTAATCCCTCCAGCATGTTCTGGGTCTGCCCTGGGGCCTCCTACCAGTGGGACGTGCCCAGAACACCTCTAACAAGATGCCTGAACCAACTCAATTGACCCCTTTCGACATGAAGGAGCAGCAGCTCTACTCAGAGCTCCCTCCGGATGTTCAAGCTCCTTACCCTATCTCTAAGGCTGAGCCCAGCAATCTCATTCTTTCGGTCACTACCCAGAGCTCATGACCATAGGTGAGGGTTGGGACGTAGATGGACCAGTAAAACAAAAGCTTTGCCTTCTGGCTCAGCTCCCTCTTCACGGCAACGGTCCAGTACAGTGCCCACATCACCAGAAGCCGTACCAAACTGCTGATCCATCCCACGCTCCATTCTACCCTCACTGGTGAACAATAACCCAAGAACAATCCCTCGCTTGAGCCTTCATCACATCAAAAAAATCAAACTCACCAAGCCACTCCACCATGTCCTTGATAGCAGTGAAGTATTTTTCCTCCTCTTTTTCTGGATTGGTGTCGTCATACCTCAAGAAACAAATCCCGTTGTTTGCCTACAGGAAGAAACAAAGTTAAAAAAAACACTAAACAGTTCATGTGTTGATGATAAGAGGACAGACAAACACGCACCTTTGCATAGCCAAAATTGAAGTTGATAGCTTTGGCATGTCCAATGTGAAGGATACCATTGGGCTCAGGAGGAAAACGTGTCCGAATCTTCAGGAAAGGAAAGGAGAAAACTCAATACACATAGTCACATTCAAACCGACGCTTTTCATCTCTAAATGTAACACATAAAGTTTTTGTACCTGCCCTCCAGTGAACTCCAAGTGCTTTTTAAGCAATTCCATTGTTTTCGGTGTGACCACATAGCCCTCAGTTTTATAGTTCTCTCCTGTGTGATGGAAGGTGAGGATAAAAGATCAACGTACACAGAAAGTAAATCCTTTTCACTGCTTTGAATGGAGAGTGAGAAACAAAAAGCAACACGCAGAGATGCAACTTCATCTCATAGTTCAGGTGGTGCTCTCTCACCTGGTTTATGGAACTTCAGTGCTTCTCCTCTGAGCTGCTCCATTAGCGACTTTCCCTCGCCAGACATCACCTCACCTAAACAACCAACACGCACAGTTTAAAAAACACCAAACACAAACAGAAAATTAAATTAACTTTAATCTGCTGTCCACGTTGTCTGCTGCTTACCATTCACTGCCACATCCTCCTTCTTCGCCTTTACCTCATTCTCTGCGACTTTGGCCTTCTGGGGCTGCAAAAGAATTAAATATTAACCACGGATGTTTTTTTGGTAAATGATAAAAGGGACTGTCCACTGTCATATTTGTATAGTAAATGTGAAGCTACAACCAGTAGCTTAGCATAAGACTGGAAACAAGGGGAAACAGCTAGCTGGCTCTAGACGAAGGTAACAAAATCCGCCAACAAGCACCTCTGAAGTTCTCCTTTTAACACTTTATATTTATTTTGTTTAATCTGCACAAAAAGCAAAGTTTAAAAATGACAAGTTGTGATTTTACAGAGGGTTATGTGCTGGACTACTATCATATTACCCCAAAATATAAAACTATTCCTTTAAATAATGTGATGCTTGTTACCTTAGGTTTCTTCTCCAGGTCCGCCTCTGTCTTGGGTCCTAACAGGTGCAGGACCTTTAAGACCAAAGCTAGAGTTAGTTACAAACACTATTCGATCACAATGACAGTCTCAGTTAATAATATTCTCTTTGTCAATACACACCTGCATGTCCACTTCGTTTTTTACAACCTTTCCATCAGCCCATTTCAGGGCAGAGCGTGCCTCTCCTGCAGCAGACACAAAAGCTCAGTGAGACACTTTCTCCATGTGCTAGGCTTTAATGGTATGACAAATATTTAACGAGGTAAGTGCGGCATCATACCCATTAGCAGTCCCATGTTGAAGTGGTACCTCTCCTTTAACAGCTGCTCCTTGTGCTTCTTGATCACTGACTCCACCTGCACAACATTCCACTGTCACTGAACACACCACGCCCAGCAAAGCTTGTAAAAAAAAAAAAAAAAAAAAAGACATACTTCCGGCCAACGCAAGCCTGTGCACTTACTGCATCTTCAACCTGCTCTGGTGTGATGACCACACCCACTCCACATGCCTCTTCAAACGCCTTCTGGTTGATGGGGTCCTGAGGATGACTCTTCACAAATTCCAGTGCAGCTACAAAAAAAAGAGGGGGAGAAGAAATTCCAGGGGCAGGAAGTCATTTTTTTTCAGTCAGTCAGGTCTACAAACCTATCTCATTCATTAAAGCAGTCCATATAATCAGGCTGGCACTTATTCAGTCTGCTTGCTTCAATGCTGTCAATGCTTCCTTCAGAATAAGCATTAGATCTAATGTCAGGGCATTTTTCACAACACATTTTATCCTCATAAAATGTGTTGAATAGAATATACTTTATTTCAAACATGTAATGCATAGTGTATATGTTAAAGAATTAAAATAACAGTGAACATATAAAACATTTTGTATAAGCAACATAAATTAACATTAATTTAAATGTCTGAAAAGGAGTGGGGAGAAGCAAACTGCTTGTCCAGTCCTATCTCTGCTTTACTCTGATCCATTAATACACAATCAACCTCATAACCCAACTCCTCACACCAGCGTCCATCCCCCCAACTAAACCATTCTTTTCATGGTCTTCATATACCCAAAATATAAAAACAGACAACCAACAACAACATTATCACCTTCAGCGTGCTTTCTGCTCTTTTTGTACAGCACTTTGGTCAACGTGAGTTGTTTTTAAATGTGCTTTAAATAAATTTGAGTTGAGTTTAGTCACTTCTATACTTTGTACTACACTATTTTTAATTTCTTATACTACAGAAATTAAATTAAACTATCTGATATTTTTACTTTGTCTGATTTCTTTCTCTTGTCCATTCCACAGAAGCACACCACAACAAATAGATATACACATACCTTTAGGGTTGGTGTGAGCACTACATTTTTTCACATTAAATTTTCCTCTTAAATTACAACACCCTCCTCTGTTCAAAAACAGCTTCTGTATATCGCCTGGAGGCTGATTATTTCTTGCTTTGCACATTATTTGTGCAGCCTTAAATTCCACCAGATCCATTAATTTCAATGCACGTGACTTATAAACAAGTTGTTAGTATGTTCCCGATATCCGACATCATTTACTATCCTTATAGCTCTTTTTTGTAGCATGCATAATGACTGCAGGGTGATTTTGTAGGTCTTGCCCCACTAAAAAATCCAAATGCATATCATGTTGAATCCTGACTGAATTGAGGTATACAACACATTGTATTTTGTGTGTGAGCAGTGGTGGGTCATTGAATGCAATGAACTAATAAAAACTGTTTTCATGTGTTAGGGATCAGTCTGGAAAATGACCTGTTAGAAAAATACATGATGATACACCTCAGTATGGTCAGGTTGCCACATATCACAAATGTCAGAAATTACCTGCCAGCTGTAGCTCTGTGCAGATTTTGCACTGAGCTATACTGTCTGAGAGGAATGCCAGGCGTTTGGTGTCTTTAAGGCGAGAGGCCACATTGTACAGTAATGTACCCATGGCTTTGTCCACTCCTGATGCCCCACGGACACGCTGGGCCTGTTAAAACCAATGAGAAAACACCAGAGTCAATCGTCTTGTCTTTCAAAATCTCAACAGCCAATGGACTGTGTTACAGTCATACAGTACGTGTTATCACTGATAAGACAGTTTGCAAACAACCTTAGGAATGTGAAAATGAAAGTGTAGTGACCGTGCCACAACAGCTACCCAAAAGTTATGAGAAACACATCCAAAGCACGCCACCTCTCAACCTTTAGTCAGAGCCCCTTTAAAAAGTGCAGAAGAACTAAGTATGGATGAAACAAGTGAGCTATAAAGGGACTGTCAGTCACATTTCACAGCTGCCTCTCCAGGAAGTTGAATTGCCCCACATACGTTGGCTCGTACCTGAATGATTGCTTCTCTCAGGGCGGAACTCAGCGCTTCATTTTTCAGCGTTTCTTTCGCTTTCTGCTCACTGAGCCCAATGGAAGTGAAAAGTGCCACCGTATCCGCCATTATCACACCGTATTCACCGGCTAAATCAGAGCCACTCGGACACGCCACCTCCACACTCGACTTTTCTTCTCCGAGAGAGACCGAGGGTCGACTTCCTGTACACTTCAAAGAAAAAATGAGCTACAAAAATATTAGCCAACAGGAAACCGCGGGCTTGGATGGTATTAACCAATCGTCAATGAGTTTGATTAAAGTGACCGCCCACTATGAGCAAAAGAGCCAATCGGCAGTTGTGTTGACACCGGTAAGGGAGGGCTCCCGGAATCTGTAATGTTGCATCAGATTGACATTTCGGTAATTTCTAATAGTTATTAACATGACGTGAAGACACTAAAATAATAAAGTTTATGTAAAGAGAACATTTTTAATTACAAATACCAAAACTTTTTACTTTTCGAAAGCTTTTTTCCCTCAAATAAGGGCAGTTATCCAACACAGTGTAAGGTCTTTGTTGTCCATCATTATCGACGCTAGCGAAAACAACTCCGTGAAAGTTATTTACACTGTTGTTATTATCAACTGTACATTGAAATTGTAGCTCCCCGTGAAAGCATTTTACATGAAGTTTAGGGCTTGTATTACTCTGCCACAGCTACTGGGTCACACTAAGATGAGTTTTATAATGTCGGGACACTGTGGTAGGTAAGTATACGTCTGTTTTAACCTCTGAACAGGCAGGAGGGTAACTGTTAGCATCAAAACAGTTATGGCCAAACATGCGGTGCTTTCATCTGGGGCAAAGATGTGGAGATCTCTGGCCTGTGCAAAGTCAGAGCTGCGTCTGGATCTCACTCTTGCCTGTGGACAATCTTTCCGGTAAGTTTGTCAAAGTCACGTGAACTCTGTCAGCATCATGAGCAACAGGACAGTTGGACAGTTGCACAGTGGTATGTTAATGTTTTAGCACCCCTGGTCCTTTCAACATTTTGAACAAAATCAGTGTATTTTTGTTTTGTACAATTTTAGAGTGAAAAAAGGAAAGGAACACCATGTAAAAATTAAAACACCCCAAAACATTTGAGCTTTTAACAGGGTCTCAGATCTTAATGAGCTTGTTAGGGCTATGGCTTGTTCACAGTCATCATTAGGAAAAGTCAAGTGATGCAAATTTCAAAGCTTTATAAATACTATAGCTGCCTAGCACTCTGAAAACTAAAATAATTGATTCCCACAAAGCAGGAGAATGCTATAAGAAGATAGCAAAGTGTTTTCAGGTAGTTGTCCCCTCAGTTCGTAATATGATTAAGAAATGGCAGTAAACAGGAGCTCTGGAGGTCAAGTTGAGGTCTGGAAGACCAGGAAAACTTTCAGAGAGCTGCTCGTAGGACTGTTGAAAAGGCAAATCAGAACTTTGACTGCAGTTTGACTGCAAAAGACCTGCAGGAAAATTTATCAGGTTCTGGAGTTGTTGTGCACTGTTCTACTGTGCAGCTACACCTGCACAAATGTGATCTTAACGGAAGAGTCATCAGAAGAAAACCTATCCTATGTCCTCACCAGAAAATCAGAAGTTTGCAAAGGAACATCTAAACAAGCCTCTTGTTTTTTGTGAAACAAGTCCTGCAGACTGATGAATTCAAAATAGAACTTTTTGGAAGCAATGAGCAAAGGTATGTTTGGAGAAAACAGGCTGCAGAACTTCATAAAAAGAACACCTGTCCAGCTGTTAAACACGAAGGTGGATGGCTCGTGCTTTGGGCTAGTGTTGCAGCCAGCGGCACAGGGAATATTTTGCTGATAGAGAGAAGAATTGTTTCAATGAAATTCCAGCAAGTTCTGGAAGCAAATATCATAGCATCTGTAAAAAAGCTGAAGATGCAACAGGACTATGATCCCTAACACTTCTCAATATCCACAATGGACAACCTCAAAAGGCACAAGCTGAAGGTTTTGCCGTGGCCCTTACAGTCTCATGACTGAAACATTATCAAAAATCTGTGGATAGACCTCAAAAGAGCAATGCATGCAAGATGGCCCAAGAATCTCTCAGAACTAGAAGCCTTTTGCACAAAGAATGGGTGAAAATCCCTCAAACAACAACTGAAAGACTCATAGCTGGTTACAAAAAGTGTTTAGAAGCTGTGATAATTGACAAAGGGGGCACTAAGTACTGACCATGCAGGGTGCCCAAACTTTGGCTTCAGGCCCTTTTCCTTTTTTTGTTATTTTGAAACTGTAAAAGATTGAAATTCAAAAAGTAATCTTGCTTAAAATACTGAAGAAATGTGTCATATTTAACTTCACGCCTTTTGGAAATCAGGTCATCTTTTACTTGCTTGGCACACTAAACAGCAGGGGTGCCCAAACCTTTGCATGCCACTGTACCTGTGATACAGTTCAGATCCTCGTCGTTGTATTAACACATCTCAACCCACAGCTGGAGAGAAACTGCAGAGGGCCACTGGACCGGAGTGATGGGAGGACGAGTTTGGACTCTGACTCAGACAGATGACACCCTTTGGTACTATGTTTACAGAAGCCAAAGCATGCCAGAAGATGGAAGTGACAGGAAGAGGAGAGCTGGTGTTTCTCTCCAGATGGAAAACAAGTCAGAGAAGAGATTCAAAGGAGTTTTGAAGAAGGAGGAGGAGGCGGTGGCTGTGACTTCAGTGCAGGACACTGAAGAGGAAGAGGAGATGCTGAGAGATTACTTCCAGCTGAATGTGAAGCTGGGGGATCTGTACAAAGAATGGGGAGCAGCAGACCCCCACTTCAAGCGCATTGCAGACATCTTCACAGGTCAGTGTGTGATTGCATGATACCACTTCTCATTACAATGTAAGTCCAGTGTTTGTTTTATGAAATTAATTTATTTTTTATTTTCCCAGGTGTGCGAATGCTGCACCAGGACCCCACTGAATGTCTGTTTTCCTTCATTTGCACCTCCAACAACCACATCTCTCGTATCCAGGGCATGGTGGAGAGGCTGTGTCAGGCTCTGGGTGCCCTGCTGGGCCAACTGGATGAAGCCTCTTATTACAACTTTCCTTCTCTGTCTGCACTTGCAGGTACTATATGGGATTTTTTGCCTTTACTTGATAGGACAGCTATAGCGTGAAAGGAGGAGAGAGAGGGGGGATGCCGAGGGTTGGAATCGAACCCACAGCCGCTGCAGCAAGGATACAGCCTTTGTATTTGGGGCGTCTGCTGTTTCAGGTGGCACATTTGTAGTCATGAAGTTGATGGCACTATTTTATTTTGTCTAGCTGCATGTTTACCTTGGTGTGGGGTTTTCCTGACAATTCTGCCGTGGCCGTTAAACAACCCCGGTCACACATTTTACTTGTATTTAGGAAGATATTGTACAGCCCGAGGTCTTTGTAATAAGTTTTAGTAGCCTAGTGTCACACTCAGTTTCCCTGTGTAATTGGTCTTATTTTAGTGTATAATAGAGCTCATGAGTGTCAAGGATCATTCACTTATTTGGATGTTTCTCTGTGAGGAAACACACGACAGAAGAGGTACTATATTCTTTTTCCACAGATCCTTAAAGTGTCAGTGGTGCAGGGTTCACAGTTGCATCGGGTTTCTTGGGTCCCCAGTGATATAATTTGTCCCTTCACTTTTGCTGATAGTGTAAATGGTTCAACGGTAGAAAATCCAACCAGGAGGAGTTGTTTTTTGTTCTGGTCAGTGCAACAGTATTTTCAACTTCAGTCATGTTGCAGAGTAGAAAGAAATATCAGCACAAACATTGCCTGTCATTGAAAGCCTACTATCCAGCCTCTGTTATATGAAAGTAGAATTATAAGATCAGTGCTTTGGTTTAGAGCTGAATGGTGGATAAATCTTACTGCAGGGTCTGTGACAAATGCATTAAAACTTTTATTTCCTTCCTCAAATGCCCAAATATTTCAGACAGCTGTATACAGGTTTGTTTATTTGTTCATCATTTCCACATTCACAGTAAATGTAAATCAAATGTTGCTTCCCACAAATCAAGGTGCTAAAACATATTACACAAATTACAGCACAGGCACACACATACACACAGGAAAAATAAACAGGAAATTAACAATATTCATATTAGATTTATTTGCTGATTATAGCTGTGTTGTTTCCTACATTGTAATTGGCAGACAACAGCGTGGAGGCACGTCTCAGGGATCTCGGTTTTGGATACAGGGCTCGGTTCCTTCAGCAGAGCGCAAAGCAGATTTTGGACACCCATGGGCTCCAGTGGCTTGATGGTCTACGCAGTGTCCCGTATCTGCTGGCCCGTGATGCTCTGCGTACTCTGCCCGGTGTGGGCACCAAGGTAGAGCAGGAAAAGAACCTGTTGGCCTCTTATATTTTTCATGTGCTTGTAACAGTAGCATGTAATGAAGCCTGTGTGTCTTCCTGTAGGTGGCAGACTGTGTATGTCTGATGTCCCTCGATAAGGCAGAGGCCGTGCCCATAGACACACATGTGTGGCAGATTGCTAAACGTGACTACAACTACGGCTCTGGCAACGGACAAAAGAGCATCACAGATAAACTGCACAGAGATCTTGGTCAGTATTCATGCACCTCATCAGTAGTAATGATTGTAAATACAGAGTAAAGATTCTCTAAACACAGTGTCCAATGTAATATTTCCGCACAGGGGATTTTTTCAGAAAACTGTGGGGACCTTATGCTGGTTGGGCACAGTCGGTGAGTGTCATCAGGCTGTCTGTCACGTCTTGTAGAGTCTGTCTGCTATATACTCACAGTGTCTTCATCTGTCTTAGGTGTTGTTCTGTGCCGACCTCAAGAAGTTCCAAAAGCTGAAAGAAATGCCACATCTGAAGGAGCCAAAGAAAGAGGAGGATGGTGAAGAAGAAGTAAGGCCAGTGAGCAAGAAAGCAAAAATTAAGAAGGAAGAAAATGGAACTGTGAAGAACACGAAAACTAAATCAGCACGTCACAAGAACGCAAAGACGTCATGAGAACATGAGAGTGATATGAGGTAAACAACCCTCTCACGTCAGGTTTCACATCAGAATACTGTGCTGCATATTTTTAATTAAAAAAATATTGGAATGAAATATATAAACGGTATATTTGTCGTGGTATAAAACTAATGATTGCAAGATTCTCAGGGTTTTCCTTCACATGTGTTTATGTTTACTGTGACCTCTTCCTTGTCTACCTTCATATGAGTTCAACACTAGAATACAAATACAGCACACTGGTGACTTTTTCACAATAAAGACAACATAACTCGTGCTCTTTCTTTGTGCATAAATGTTGCCAGGAGAGGCCCCTAGGTGGCAGTATGTATTTGAAGTTATTGCTCTCCAAGATAGTGTCACATAATGGGCTGTTTGCTTTCGTCAGACTTTTTTTTTGTATGGGAACAACAAATTTCCCTTTTCCCTGCGTGAATACTTTCTGCTAAGCCCCCTGGCTCCTGTTACACCACGCACCGACACGTCATGGCATCTGCATGCACGTCTGAAAAGGTCACAGGGCGCCAAAATGGTGTGTTGCATTTCTCCAGTGCATTCCCTACATGAAAATAGTATGTGTTAGTGTCGGATCATAAAAGACTGTTTGAATGGTTGTTGAAGTGTCATGGTGACTGTATGTTTATCTATAGGCATTAGTTGACTGTGTCAGCTGGTCTTTTTATAGTAGGGATTGCAGTTATCTGCTGTCACTGCTCGCGGGCTGTGGGACTCTGGTGACAACGTGGACATGTCTCCTTGGGTGTGTGACCTACTAATGTCCCTATACGACAACAACAGTGCAATATTTTAGTTTAAAATATACAGAGAAAAATAATTCCAAAATGTGCCTATCAATCGTCTTTCTTACCCTAATTTGAAAGCATATTTTCTGACATGTTGGTGTAAGTGAGCAGGTGCATCATGCATGTAGTTGTTGTTGTGTGTCCATGTGAGCATGTCTTCCATCCATAGATGACGTTTATTTGTGGATGTGTGTGCAGCCATGCGTGTTAATGAATATGTGAGTCAGCTTTCATCCCCACTCTCCGTTGAGCTGGACAGAAGCTGGGGCCCAGCTTTAGGGCAGAGTCACAGTGAAGAAGAAGAAGAGCAGAGTAAAAATAGAGCTGAGAGAAGAGGAATATTATTTTGTGTTTTGTAAAAGACAGGGAGAGGTGAAAGTGTGCTGGAGGTGGGGGACATGAATTTTAAAGAAAAAGCCATGCGTGCACGCAAGTCGACACACAAATACTGAAACAGCACACGCATTATGTAAGAGATGGGTCTCAGCTTGTGTCGTGCCCTCGGGAACTACTCAGTTGAAAGGACATCTCTCTTCGTGTCTGCTTTGTCTCAGAGGGCTTCACTGCTTCCTGCAGCTACCAGGGGGCGCCATTTTTGGAGATCCGGCAAAATGGGAAGGGCCTCTCGGATATTTCCAGATGTGCAGCAGCAGCAAGGTTGAATTTGTTTGTCTCTGAGTGACAGAATATAAGAGGTGGTTTTGCGGTTGACCTATTGTCTGAGAGTGTGCTGTCAAAATTGAGTGCTCTCAGAGTGGTTGACACGCAGAAAATTACAGTGTTTGGAATTTTATACATAACAATCATAATATTGTAGTTTTTCCCCAGAAAGTTAGAAAAACGGTTTATAGATAAAACAATCAAATGGTTATTTGTCTTACCTGTTTTTGGTTAATACAGTGAATCAGATGCCTGACAAATCAAGGAGTATGCGTCACACTGATGCAGAAGTTATGTAAAAATTGCCACACGGCTATCCTGCTCGTTGATTTGCAACATTGCCCATATGGCCTAATTTGGCAAGAGATAATTAAGAGATAGCTGCCATGATATAAAAATAGTAAGACAGACAAACAGATAGACAGAGATGGATGTTAGATAGATAGATTGATAGAAAGATAAAGAACTATAAATCCTGCCAACACTGTCTATCTATCTATCTATCTATCTATCTGTCTGTCTGTCTGTCTATCTATATATCTATCTAACTATCTATCTATCTATCTATCTATCAAGGCTAGTCGATGCTGTACTGTATATGATCTCCTATTGATTTAAGGTGCTTAATGAGATGAGTCCAAAGGAAGGCAATCCAGAAAAATATAGTAAAATGAGGAAGTTAAATATTGAAAAGCCTTATTGTAGTGGTTATATCAGTTAAAGAGCCAACGTGTTTCGAACACTGCAGGTTTTCGCAGGGCTTTCAAAACATACAACACAGATATGGCCCCAGCTTTCTGGATCCATCAACCGGATGTTTAAAATACCCTGGTCTCAATGAGGAAATAGACTTCACATGTTTTTGTGATTTCTCATTATTCTCTACAAGCTTTGCCATTCTTTTCACAGCCCATGGGTTAATATAGGTGTGTATATATTTAATAAAAATTCTGGGTATCTCATCTCATGTCACTCTGTGTTTTTTCTAAACTTATTTTTTCATTATTGTCTATTTGTCTCACCTGTCATGTCATTGTATGGGTCATGTGATGACCTCTGATTGGCTCCTGCCGGGGTTAGGGTTAGGGCTCTTTTAATGATTTAGCCGCTACAGTAAAAGCTTTTTAATATTTCCTCCCTCATTTTTCTGTATTTTTCGGAGTGCCTGGATTACCTTCCTGTGGATCCTGTTGTTTCCCGTTCTCCATGAGCACCCTACACAAGATTTTGATCTAGGTTTGTTTAGACAGAGCAACCAGTCGTCTCTCTCTTACACAGATGAGTATTGGGAACGACTGCACAGTTTCGTTGACACTGTCTGGAATGTCAGTGCATGAATTTGATTGTATACTTATCAATGAAGTCATAGTTAAGGGAGGGTTTTACCCTCTGTAATGAATTACATGAGAAGAGCAGAACATTAGAAACTCCTCTCAGTGTAATGCAGACCAGTACAGCACCACCACTTAGAGGAAACTCAAACCTAAAATATAGAATTATGCAACAGTTTTAAAAAATCCTGATCATTCAAGGCATCGTCAAAGTAGAATTTATGGCAGTTGCATTGAATTGCATTACATTGCACAGGTGTTCCTAATAAAGTGGCCACCGAGTCTGCGTATACATGCAAACAGTTATTTAAAGGAATATTTCTAGGAAAAGATAGTAATTTGTTGAGTCTTATTCCCAGGTCACTTTGGATCAGTGGTTCGGTCCAACTACTGACCAAATGAATGAGATGCTACAATGAACTCTCTTTCTTCAGAATTCCATACTGAGCCTTTAAAAGCATGTCAAATTTAGGAATGTATGTTCAATTGTGTATTAAAGATGAATGTCTGGGGATGTATATAATTGTTGAGTAAGATAATGGATAATAATAACAATTTAAAAAAGAACACAATCATGGTCGTAATTCAAAAGTGTAAATCTCTGACAACTTTATATGTTTTCATAGTGATTTAATGTGGCCATTTATATTACAGCTAACCATATTTGTCAAAGGATAATCTTTGGAAAATGTTATTATTGTATCATTAAAAGACAATTTAAAATAATTTGATAGAGTTCTTCATATCCAGGCTCTGTGGAGGTCTTTATCCCCTTTGAGCCCAAAAATGGTCTCCATGCACATCCTCACTCTGCCTACCACTTGAAATGATGGATATTATTATTCCTGAATAGTTACAGATGTATTATATAACAGCATCTGATACAATACCTAAGATGGATAAAATGTAAAGAGTGTTGTGTTGATTCACCTTAGATGTGGTGAAACCCAATGCTGCTGGAGACAGCCTTGGGGGGAGCCTGGGGGGACGGGGGGGAAGGCAGTCCCCACATGGAAGTCTGTCTTTGAGGCCCAGAGTTGGGGAGATTATTCTTTGGTGTCTAGACAACCATAGGGTGAGGGGAAAGCCACAGAGAGAAAATACTGCGCGTACAGAGCTGGCAGAGGCATTTTAGATCTGAAGCTTTCCTGCCTCGTGTGTGCGGATGGACGTGAGCATATGAAGGTCTTGGCTGTTCTTAATGAAAGAGGCTTATTTGTGGTGAAAATTAATACTTTCTACCATCTGATAGGATCCTCACTGGGCTGGCTGTGATTAAGGTTCAATGCCTTATAGATCAGGAGGAAGAAACAATTTCGTCTGCTCCGGGGTTGAATTTCAGAGCCCCTACCAGGATCAATTCATATGACTAACTGGAATGTATTCACCACATTCCTGGACAAAGATGGTATAGAAACACTATCCAATGTATATATGGATGAGGGATAGCATGATTCCCATGTGTGGTTTTGCTGTGTGTCAGCGTCAGTGCAGCTAACTCCCTCCTTTTAAAGTAATTGTTCATTTAGTGGCATGCTTTAAATACTGCTGCCCTCTCACTTTATTTAAAGCCTGCTAAAAATTCCCCATATGCATCAATAGCTGTCAGTCGAATGCAATACATGTACGTGCTGGTTACTGGGTTGACCTGCTTTAAGTTGTGTGGACGATGTTATTCTCGGTTACAAGGAAAATTAAAATAATTAAATTCAAAATGAGAAAATAAAGATGACTAATTTGATAGGTATTGAAAATTTTCTTGAGTAGGTCAACGCCTGGTGAGGCTTCTCTGTGTGGAATGTGCAGGCACCCACTATAAATCCTCCTGAGAGACCCTGTGTCCTAATATGAGGACATCACATTTTGGGTTTACGTGACCTTATACTTCATTCTGATTAACTTAGACCTGTTGTCCTCGTTGGTGGATACATTAGTGGTAGTAATGGCGCGTTCCAGGCAACAGCCTTCTACCCGTGGAAATGCACTGGAATGGCAGTCAAACCTGTAACTTACCACCTGAGAACACGTACCAGATCGATGTACTCCCAGTTATGCTTTCTGACGTCACACAGCCCTCTAAACCAATTACCTTACTCCTCTAAGCAACAATGGCAACCCTATGGATGCGGTGTTGATGCAGGTGATACACGGTGAGAAATAGACATAAAATAACCCTAATGTTAACGCATTATTGGCAGCTGCTCTAACAGCTGGTTTCCAGTGCAAGAATAAATCAATACAAAATACGTTTCCAAACACACAGATAACGTAAAATAAAAAGTATAACAGCATCTGTGACCTTATGCGCTGCTCCTCCTCTGTTTCATTCAAATGAGGAAGGAACTGGCACCTTTGGTGACAGAAGTGATCATAAACAAACAAACCCCGTACAGTCCGCCTTGTTGCTTTGAGAGTTTGGCGTGACTTGCCTGGAACACTATGAAGTCGTGAGTTGTGACTTAGGGGCTCAGAAACTTGCCTGGAATGCAGCATAAGAGCACAGTACACTAATCCATGTAAAAACAAGATGGCAGCCATCAAGGTCCAAAACCTGACCACATTTTATGGTTGAAACTTGTTTATCTGTGATTAATAATGTTTGTAGTTTGACAGTGGGACTTAATTATCATCTCTTGTGAGGACATCGGGACTTAATTATTATCTCGTTTGAGGACATCGGGACTTAATTATCATCTCATTTGAGGACATTGGGACTTATAATCTCGATTGAGGACATTTGGACTTTATTGTTGTCTCATTTGAGGACACTGGAACTTAATAATCATCTGGTTTAAGGACATTGGGACCTAATTATCGTCTCGTTTGAGGACATTGGGAGTTAATTTTCGTATTGTTTGAGGACATTGAAACTTAAATATCGTCTCGCTTGAGACATTGGGACTTAAATATTGTCTCGCTTGAGACATTGGGACTTAATTATCATCTCGTTTGAAGGCATTGGGACTTCAATATCATCTTGTTTGAGGACACTGGGACTTTATTATTGTCTCGTTTAAGGACATTGGGACTTAATAATCGTCTCGTTTGAGGACATTGGGACCTAATTATTGTCTCATTTGAGGACCCTGGGACTTAATTATTATCTCGTTTTAGGACATTGGGACTTAATAATCATCAGGTTTGAGGACATTGGGACCTAATTATCGTCTCGTTTGAGGACATTGGGACTTATCTCATTTGAGGACATTTGGACTCAATTATCGTCTCGTTTGAAGACATTGGGACTTAATTATTATCTCGTTTTAGGACATTGGGACTTAATAATCATCAGGTTTGAGGACATTGGGACCTAATTATCGTCGCGTTTGTGGACATTGGGACTTATCTCGTTTGAGGACATTTGGACTCAATTATCGTCTCGTTTGAGGACATTGGGACTTAATTATTATCTCATTTTAGGAAATTGGGACTTAATAATCATCAGGTTTGAGGACACTGGGACCTAATTATCGTCGCGTTTGAGGACATTGGGACTTATCTCATTTGAGGACATTGGGACCTAATTATCGTCTCGTTTGAGGACATTGGGACTTATCTCATTTGAGGACATTTGGACTCAATTATCATCTCGTCTGAGGACATTGGGACTTAATTATTTTTGACAATGTTTAGTTTTTTTGTTCTTATCAGGTCCTACTGATCCCAAATAGCTAGGAGAAATTAAATATGCATACCAACAAAAGTTCAGGTCTCAGGAGGATAAAGGCTAATTCTTGCCTTGAGACTAATTTAGAGCACTGTTGGAAACTGGGTCAGGAGGACAAAGACACTTCATGTCAGGACATTCATTTTGAAAGAAAGGTCTAATTTTATTCAGTGAAGCAACATGAGACCACCATAGTTCAAATTTCTCACTTTTTTCATATGCAGTGTTCAGACACCACTGAGCACACTGCTGAGCAGTGTGTTATACCTGGCCACATGCTCAACACTAATGGGGGGCAGCATTTTGCCTCCAAGCCAACTACTGAATAACAGCAGGGCAAGAGCACACGAAATTCAACCAAACTGCTGAAACTCTTGACAGCCAGTCAAAATACCACTGCTGTTTTATGATCTTCATGTGTGGCAGTTTTACCAAGACCATAAACCACATGAAATCTATATATCAACCCCATTTGGAAATGTTTTCTGTACAGTTTGTTCTGTTGGTAGTTGCACTGTCTGTGTTTCATGTGTCTCTCGGCTTTTTGACAGTCTTGGGATTTGGGGTTTTGGACCTCAGAGTTTCTGGCTTTGGAGACATTTTATCTTGGACTGAGACAATGATTTAAGATCATGGACTTGAACATTAATGAAGAGTAAATCTGTAAGATAGCATAGCCTATCTTAGCTTTGGTTGTATACCAGCACAAAATGGCTGACACAACCACACCAGTATATCGGATTTTGGACCTCTGATTGTCCGATTGTTATGTGGAGGACATAAAAGAGTGCTGACGTTTATGCTGGGAGAGATCGCAGGTATCCATGGATGTTTCAAGAGCACTGGATACAGGGTTGGAGGCAGGACCCCGTTCACCCCTATGAAAGTTGCTCATTGGTACATGAAGCCAAAAAAGTTCCACTGCCATGTACAGAAATGCCCAGTTGATTGGTGCTGCTTCTGCACTGTGAGGCCCATAGAGCAAGTGCACCAGAGACCAAGACGGCTACTTCAGGTTTAGCGCTCAATAATATAATAACTTCAGTGGGGATGAAATGATTGAATTTGCAGCTCTTCTAGACTTTCTAAATGTTATCGGACTGAATGGATCTAATCCTGACGGTGAAATGACTCACTTTGTTGAGGTTGTGATGCTCAAAAAAATGTATTCACTGATTTACAGCCATCTCTTTCACCATGTAAGCAGTGATGGACTGGGACCAAAAAGAGGCCCTGGCATTTTTGACACACAGGCCCCACGGCGGCGCATCGACCAGCCAGGGGTGAAAAAATTCCACGTTATTTTACAAAAAAATATGCATTTTTACGTTATTTTAGATCATCAGTTCCTTATTTGTGAAAGAACAGGCGAGGTGTCTCATATCCCCCCTCCCACATATTACTAGGTACTATGATGGATGATTTTACACATACTAACATAAAAAACACTACCATTGGTGGAACGTTTCAGAGCGCCATAGAGACACAGACTGTTCCACAACTACCATAGAAACTCACACACTCACTCACTGCCTTGCAATCAACTCACTACAATCGCACTGGTACAGTAGACAACAATGCACAGCACACAAGATAATAAGGCAGCAGCAGAACCCCCATAAATTCAGGCACGTTCAAAGGCCAGACTAATAACCTCAGTTAATAATACTAGCTCTATGTCTACCAAAACACAAAAATCTGAAATCAAACTCCACACGACTTCATCCTAAAGATTTAGCCTACTTCCACCATTAACCATAGGCGCCCCCTCTTGGACTGAAGACAGCACAACCAAATTATAACAACAGAAACATAAATCTTACACCAACCACAATGCATATTACAATAGCTTCACCAAAACATGAAAAGAGCACTGCACAGCCACAGTGCACATTTCAATAGCTCTATCAAAAGCACTAGTCACAACAGAAACAAGAAGGACCCTATGTGTTATAAGCCATAATAAATGTTACAGCAGCCACAATGCATATTACAATAGCTTCACCAAAACATGACAAGAGCACTGCACAGCTAGAGTATAAAAATAAATATGTGTCTCTCAGTGTCTTCTTTTAAATCTCTTCTTAAGACTCACATTTATCATATGGTCTTTTCTTAATTGATGGTAATTAATTATTAACTGTTTTTAAATTATTTGATGTTTTATCGTTTTATGTACTAATTGTTTTTATTGTTAAGCATGTTGTAACTCCGTTTTGAAAGGTGCTATACAAATTAAGTTATTATTATTATGTCTTACCTTTAAGTAGTTAGCAGGCTGCGAAGGAGTTTGCTCTTCTCTGAGGCAGAGGCCGTAGGCCTACTGCTAGCTGCACTTGCTGCAGAGGTGCTCGGTCTGTCGCCACCGGGTAAACACTTTTTTGTAAATAAATCTGATATTTTAGCATACTTTTCACTCTCCGCGAGCATAGCTTTCCTTTTTTTCTCTCTTTTTCTCTGCTCCACCCTTCTCCACCTGTCTTTTCGTGCCTCGATCCATTTTCTTTTCTTGTTGTGATGTTGTCGTTGACGTTGAGTGCATTACCCATCATTCGTATGTATATTGTGGCCGATAAAAATGTTTTGGGCCGCCAAGAGAAGATTTATTTATTTTATTTATTTATTTTCATTTTTTTTTTTTGCCTGGCGGAGTTCTGGCATTTGCCCAAATGCCAGATGGCCAGTTCATCACTGCATGTAAGTCTCTGGGAAAACGTTTTTTTTTTGGGCCCAGTGATATCACATGACAGATGTAATTCCACTGTTTGGCCACTACAAAAATTGGCTTCAAAGCCGGGCACGCTTCTCCAGGGGACCTGCAGGTATCTTAAAAAGACAAAAACTAATTTTGGACTTGACTTTGTCTTCTCATGCTGGACTGAGGGCAAACTGGACGGTACAGTGACTCACTATTGCCTCTCAAGGTATAAGTGATGTTACAAGACAGGAAGGGCTGGGGCTAGCTGGTTAGCGTGCTCATTTCAATACATATCTGCAACCAATACATAGATATCTTTGATATGACATCAGAACTGTTACCTTTGCCCATTCTGTTGATAATGTTAGCTAAAAAATTTTCAATGCGTCCTCATCCCAAGTCTTCGCTATGCAACACTGGGACATCAACAAAAGCACATGGTTAGGTTTAGGCAATAAAAGCATGTGGTTAGGTTTAGAAAAAAAAAACATGGTTTGGCCCTCATATGGGAAGTGACCACCGGCCTCCCGGGTGAAAGTCCAGGGTTTGTTGGACCCATCTACCACCCTCCCACCTGCCCTATAGGGACTATCTTGAGCCTTATATTACATAGTTACCAGCAGTGTTTCAACCTGATGTCGTCCAGCTGTGTATCCCCACTTTAGCCCCACTGCCCTCATGGGGGAAGGCACAGGACTCCGAGGTGCAGGAGGGCCCGCTTGGGAAGAAGCCTGATCCCCTCAGTCATCACGGCCCTTAACAGCAGACCCCGTTGAGTGTAACAACTGTTTGTGTGTTGTAGTGTTGCTCTTGCTGAGTCTGTCTATTGTTGAGTTTTATTGTTGGGTTGTCGGGATGTCGTACTCGTCACTGTTGTTATGGTTGTTGTTATGTCAAACAAGTACACTGCTGTGAGAAAGAATTTCCCTTTGGGGACAATAAAAGTCAAATTCATTCAAATTCTTTCAATTTATCATATCACTGCACAGGTGCCATCCGGCCAACCGGTGGCATATAACACAGCAAAAGGTTCTGTCTAGCCATATTACCAACTGATGCTGCTCAGCGGCGTGTCATACCACTGCGAAAGGTGGCTTCAGGCATGAGGTGTCTGACGTCATCTCTTTTTGATGACTTTAGAATGAGAACAGGCTGAAATTATTGCCATATTTTACACATTGCACCTTTAAATAATGATTAGAGGGCACCTTTGCACAAGGAAAGACTCACCATTTTTAATACAAACACACAGATACAGAGTTTGAGGACGTCATATGTATCAGATCTCCCTCCTGTACATATGAGATTATGGTAATCTTATTAACATAACTGTATAGCAATCAATCCATATGTTAAAACCCGCTCTCAGGAGATGAGTAGTATATGGAGATGCATGTACAAATACTCAAAGTGCAGACATACAAATGTTAATAATCTAAATTACATGACATGTCTTGCAAAAACTTGACAGAAACATCAATTCCTCATTTTTCTCTGTTTGGTGTATGTCTTTAAATATGTAGGGTTTAATTACATATCTCCTTCTAGAATATTAGTGATAATCCATGTACCATAACATGATTATATCATCTTGAAGTGTCCCTGCTCCTCCTGTCACAGCCCTTCAGTGTCTCTCCTGCTGGCTCAGTAGTAATGTAATGGCATTAGGACAATCCTCTGAGCTGCACGGGTTATTTTAGGACTGTACAGTGCAGACAATCTAATGAGAGTGGCAAGAGAGTAAACAGTGATACAGAGTGGGATGGTTGCTGCTGAGACGAGAATTCTGTATAGTTAATGTTCTGCATCTGGGGCCAGTGGGGTCGGAGCTGCAGTCTCACCAGCATGTGTTGTGTTTGTGCAAGACAAAGAGACAATCAGACGTGGGATAAAGGCATGGGAGGCACTGAGCCAGGGTGCCGCATGAGGAAACAGTATCATCTTGGCTCGGGCTTGTTTGCTTCCCCCTCTACAAACCTTGGTTGGAGGGCAGGAGAGGCAAGGGAGCTAGAGTTTCATGCACGGCTCTGTTCCCAGCTCGTTGCCCTCACTGCTGCTGCACCACTGTGCCAGAAATGTCAGGTGCCTCCTCACCTGTCACATCCACATGACACCACTCACACGTTTACAGCCAAGTTTGTAGCTTATTGTCAGATATAATTAAAGGAGCAATAAAACGGATAGCAGTGCCACTACTACCCAGGTTTTTCTCCTCTCAGCAGTGTGTGCTGTGTGATGATGTCAATGCCAGTGCCGTCACATTTCCACTGGGCACTGTCTGAGCAGGCTGCTTTGTGTAAAGGTAGGCTGGATGAAGGCTGCTCAGTCTGAATCTGCGTGCCGGGGACTGCTGTTGCGTAACAGACGTGCCAGGCTGTAGGCTGGTAGGTAGGCAATCGTGTTTATCCGCTTGTGAGGAGGAGAAAAAAAAGCAGAGAGGGAGGGAGCGATGTGGAGAGAGATGGAGCGGTCGGAGGGGGCGTTCATCTGCTCACTAGCTCATGGCTAGAGAGCTGGCAGTGGTACAAGGCTGCTGAACCTCTCTGCATGTTGGTAGAGGACCGTTTTTCAGCTGAACCCAGCGGCTAGTAACCTGGACTAACGCTGCACGTTTCCTCTGGCTCACTCAGTATGTCCCAGTCTTCATATTGTGCCGCAGAGGCCGCCATCGGAGAGGAGAGACCTGCAGGTATGTTTCTCAGTAACGGGTGGGCTTGTGATAACAGTTGTGGAGTGGCTGCTATGCGGCGATACTTTGCGCAGTGATCCGCGTGTGACGTTGCCTCTACCTGTGCCGCGGTACCGGCCGTTGGCTCAGGTTTACGGGCTATTCACGGTAATTAAACAATAATTAAACCTTCACATGTCACCTGCACGGTGGTTTCTACTTTGTATACGTTGCTATCTGGAATAAGAACTTATATCCCCATTGGACAAAGCGACAGTTTGGGCGAATTTTGTCAGTTGAAGCCAACACTACGGCTTCCTGCCCTCAGGACGTTAACGTGCGCAGTAACGCCGTTACTGCTCTTCGTGACCAACAGTGAATAGCATAAATAACGTCAGCTTATGATTATTATACGCAAAAAAATGCGTCAAACTGCCCCTTTATCAAATTAAAGATCAATCAAACCCCAAAAATCTGACCATAGACCTTTACGATAGGAAGTTTACACGGACACGTTGTAGCTAACGTTTGTAAACGTTACTAACTAATTTGCTAACTTAGCTTAATTAAGATAGCATTAAACTACAGTTGACTGCTTTTTGATAGCATACTTATTAGCCACATATATCTTGTAGATAGTATAGTTGCTTATAAAGGCAAATAGCCTCTTTTAATGATTTATTTAATTGCATTTTACACAAAAAGTAGACCCTATTTTGTGTAACGACCCCATCACAAGATGATGCGTTTGTGTGACACGGAAAGCCCACATTCAACCAGCCAGCTTCTCGTGTTTCATTCATTTACATGGCAAACCTATCCAGGAAATTGCAAGGGCTTGGCTTTCCAGGAAGAGGAAATAACTTTGGGGGGAAAGCAGCAACAAGTGGGGTACTATTCCTCCATTTGGCCAGTGCTGGCAGGTGCGCAGCGTGTTGTGTCTGTGCGTGAGTGTTTACAGTGTTTTTACGAGGTGCTGTCCAACCCAAACACATAGGCAGTGCTGTGGCAGTTAGAGGGGTCTGGATTCACCTGTTCCTCATCAGGGTTTGAACGCATCCAGCGGAGGGAGGGAGAAGGCAATGCGCTTCTCATGGAGAGAGCGCCCAAAGTGCTACTGGATGTAACGCAGAGCCCTGCCAGACGACTCCAATTCAAAAGAAAATCAGCACACCCTGATCCACTGACAAGAGAAAAAAAGGACACTGTCCAATTGTAAAGCAGCTCAAGGAAGATTTACAGGCTGCTTTGATAGTGTGCGAGGGGGTTTGAAGGAGTAAAAGGGTGCAACGGGACAGAGGATGATCCATGACTGCATGCCTCAGTATTGAGTAGCCTATACATGGCTTACTGTTGGTGTATCGTGTAAAGAAATGATATTACTCACTTGTAATAGCATAGTGAAATCCTTCCAGATAGCAGCAGACATAACACACTTCTTTGAGCAGACGGTCCTGAACTCCCACAGTAGTGGAAAATAAAGCATAAATCAAACCAAACGTATATCACTGAAGCATAAACCCACCAGACATGATCGGCTCCAGAGCTCTTTCATGGTGCTGCATGTTTTTGGCTGCAGGTGCTCTGGAAAAGTAAAGTGGAGACTGCATTATTACATTTTTCTAAAGTTACAGGACATCTGTGCACACGATAGTGCTCTAATTTGTGTACACATACAGTCTGTCTGTAAATTCAGTGATTGCCACACAACACACCACTTAACACAGCAGTGGTTTTATTGCAACCAGCTGTAACAAAGTGAGAGTTTGGGGTTGAAGCGGGGCTGTGGTTGACTCCCCGTAACAGGCAAACTGTTTACGCCTGTAATCTATTTTCCTGACAGTGTTTTGTGGCTCGACGTGGTTAAGCAGCTGTTTCAATCAGTCACCAGACTGGCCGTATCTCAGGGTGTGTCTGTGGGAGTGTGTGGTGCTAATTTGAAGTTCTAAATACACTCAGTTCACGGGTATTTTACTAAATCTGTGTGGACAATGTAAGTTTGAGAAGGTAAACTTTCTTTCCGTGGTCGCCTATCATATGTCAATATTTGTAGCCTGTGTTTTACCCCCATTGAGTGCAGAGGGCTGTGTCTGTCAAGATGTGTGTGTGTGAGTGTGTGTGGTGGAGTCACAGTGCAGTTAAAGTGCCTCACCCTTTCAGGCTGACCTTCAGCCTTTGATCTGTGGCTCGCATGAAGGCGGAACATCAGTCAAAGATGTTGTGGGGCTCAGCACTTTTAAGCTGGACATCCACATCGACTGGGGATCAAAAGCATCCTCAATTGGTTCTGGAGCCTCCTCTCTTCCTATAGCATGACCCCGCTGTGTGGTCGGTTGCTCCAGAGGAGTCTCGACACCCCCCGAGGCAGTGGAGCACCACGAGAGAGGCATCTTTAACAGGCATTGGTTTGTGTTAAGAGCTAAATGGACAGCTTTAGTCTGAGGCAGAGGTCTGGAAGTTGGGTGACCGCCTGGAAAACTTCCTGGAGTGTCTATAATGCATGTGGAGAGCTCGTATATCTCCTCATATATAAATCAATGGCATTTAAACTAAAGAGCGTTCAATTATTTCATTATTTATTTAGCTATAATTGAAATAAGCAGGAGAATGTTATGGGAGCTGTTTGCAATCCATATGTTATTTCAACGTGTGGAATTTTTAACGGTCAGACCAGTGACCTCCCCCACTACCCGCATACCAACATAACCGCACATACTCCCTCTCCCGTTTCCCCCTCCTCACTATTTTGCTCTCTCTTTCTCACGTACACACAAATTCACATACATACACTGCCTCACAGTCTCACCTCTCTCCCTCGACATACCGCAGTACAAACAAGTTACACATCTGTAAGGCGAGTAATACCTAACTGCTCTGTTGGGCTGAGGAGCTGTTGCAGTGCAGAGGTCCACAGTGACACACAGCTCTCTGCTGGTTTACTCCAGTCACATTTTCCTTGTGTCCATCCTCACCATTCCTTTGTTTTTGTTTCATGATTTGTAACTTTTCTTATTGTCTGGCCAACATTATTGACTTTGAGTGTGAAATCATGCTCCTGAGAGTCACATTGATATTGGATACTATGAGTCAACTCAGGTTTTGGACACTTAGTAAAGACATGGCCTTGTGATCTCAAGTCATGGCGTGACACACTGTGCAAGCATGTGTCCACATTTTCACACGTATACTGATGGAGACGATGGTGGCAGTGTCAGTCAGTCGGTCCAACACTTTGGTCCAGACTGAAATATCTCAACAAGAATTGAATGGATTGGCATTAAATGTTGGATAGACATTCAGAGTCCCTAGAAGATGAATCCTACTGACTTTGCTGTCTTGGAATACTTTGTGTTTTTGACCTGCAAAGCTAATGACATTTCTATCGGCCTCAGCTGTAGGCTACTTTGTGTGCAGTGTTAATTCACGAATGTTAGCATGCTGACACTCAAACTAATGTGGTGAACATGGTAAACATGACTTGCTAAACATCAGCATGTTAGCATTGTCATAGTGGGCGTGTTAGCAAGCCAGTGTTAGCATTTAGCTCAACACACAGCCTTACAGAGATGGAGGCATGGGCGTAGACTTCTTTGGAAAAACCTTACAGAGAGCTTCTGCAGACTTGCAGAAAGTGTTTTCAGGGCTGGCAGAGAGCCGCAGAGACGCGCCATGCACCTCCTGAAAAAAATTCAGGTCCCAGCATGCATGGGGTAACTTACATGCTACGTTCAATCTGCTGCAGTACTGTATATGTCTGACAAGCGAGAGGTGCTCCCACCAGCCACAGAAGCATGAATTAGGCATTAGCTTTGTTACAATACGTGTGCTGATGCAATACCTGAGTCTCAGTAGCGAAAACAAAACAGTCTGTACCTTCCTTTGAGGAATATGAACCTGTTTTTCTCCAAAACCCTTGATTTCATTCGTTAAAAGAAGCCACAGTTCTCAAATGTTGCTGTCTAAACACTAACAGCTGTAAAAGATCTTTGACAAAATAAATTACAGTCCAATATTAGCAAAACTGTGATTTCAATAAGGAACTATTTGATGAAATAATAAGCAAATAAGATTACACATATGAGCAGACATTCAACGGTATCTTTCTTTAATCAAATACCTCAACATCAGTACTGCAGCAATTTTGTCGGGGTGACTATTGGGGCCTTAATACAATATTTGAACAATGGGATTTTTGATAGATAATCATCAGCAATGTGGATATAATGTCTAATAATGGCTACAACAGCTAGAACAGTCTTGTAAGTTCAAAAACGGACATCACTTTACTGTAACGCAGCCACAGAAAGACATCACTTACGAAATTACGATATCCAGAATTTAAGGTAATATCTAGTCTCATATCATGATATCAAAATAATATTGATACACTGCCCAGTCCTACTTGACAGTTTTCCATACCCTGTGCTAAGGGCACATTTCGGTCATTACCAAAAAAGGACTGAGGTTTGGTACCCAGCCCTGATGGAGACAAGTGTACACTAGACCAGAATTTGTTGAGAAGACACAGATCCCTCTGTCCACAAACAGACTTATGTTTTTTCCCTTGGAAATATTCCCTCAAATTAATGGAAATGTTGCACTGCCAGGCTGAAATCTGGCAGAGACGAGAGAGAAGAAAGCAGGAGATTCTCCAAATCGTCTCTCCCTCTGCCTTATTCCTTATGTAAAGTATGGACATTAGCTGATCATATTAATACATCAGTGTAGACATGACATCAGTGCTGCAACGATTAACTGATTAGTAGCAGCTGCTGTTGTACTACTGACTCATGTGATTGTATAACCAGCAGGTCTATACTGTGGGCAAGGAGTTTATAGTAATCTTCAGATTGCTGCTTGCTGCTGTACTGTTGGATATTATGTGTGGGCATTTCCTGCTCTGGATAAGGAACGTATTGTGCGAGACAGAGTGACGACATCTACACAATATGCACAACCCAGTGCAAATGAAATACAGAGTGATGTGTCCCTCAGCCCTGAGGGGCTGAAAAGTGATAAAAATACTCTGTGCACCAATCTGCACCAATCCCCCCTCGGACAGTCACAAAGAGACGTGCTTGTCTTGTTTGAGCTGTATTTTGCTCACTGTTGAAGAGGATGTGCCATGGCGGGTTGAGAGCGTGCAGGTTTGTATTTAAGCCAAACACCAAACCAGCTGATTACACTGATCTGGTCTTTGTAGTGTTACTTTAGAAATTAAATCCAACAACACACATGGTTGGCTGTATCTGGCCTGTAATTCTGCCTGCTTAGAGGAGCTGCCAATCAGCCTAAATTTACTCCATTTGCATTACTTCAGTGGAAACTTGTAGTCAAATTGTCTAAATCCAGTCAAGAAAAACATGTGTGTAGATGAGATTAATGCTGACAGTGTTTCAAATACAGCAACATAATGTGCCTCTTCTCGCTAAAGCTTATTTGGCCACGTTTCTTGAGTCTCATTAATCTCTGCTACCTTCCTACATACACATAGGATGACGCATGCTGTATTAGGTTGGATCAAGATAGCTGTATGTTTACTAAAAGCATTTCTCAATAGTCAGGTTGTTTATCTCCGGCTGCCAGAGACTGCGCACCTGCCAGTTAACCTCGGAGGAAAGGTGAAGCAGGCTCGGTTTCTCCGCATGCCTTCCTGGACAGGCTGCCATATCTGCGCTCGGACCATAACAAACCTGTTAGTCCCGAAACATAGTTTCCTCGTGACTCTTCCTCCCCTCCCCTGCTTATTAGTTTCTGTCAGTTTTAATCAGCTGGTTATCTCTAAATTTACCACCCTCACCGCGTTCTCTCAGTCTTAATTTTGTCACAGATCCCCTCAAATCTCGCCCCCTCCCTTCGCCGTACCCTTCGCTGTCAGCTTCATTACCATCAGCATGCCTCCTCCATCTTCTCCGGCCCTTCTATCCTTGTCTTTCCCCTCCTGCCTATCCGTTCTGGGAGCATTTTTCTTATCTCCGCATTCTTACATCCACCTTATCGTCCGATCATCAGAGCCCTCACCTAGAAGCATGCTGGAGGACTGTGTTGAAACAACTCCAGTTAGATGCGGGACAAAGGGAAACGAAAGAGAAGGGGAAAACAGGGATTAATCAGAGGTGGGATTGGCCAACAGCCCACTAGACTGAGAGCAGAGGAGATTGAGACAGGAAGGAAAATAAACATTGAGGCTACTGTGAGTGGGTGGACATTGAGATATACTACCACACTTACATTACTGTACTCATGGCCAGGTTTTCTCTACCAGATGCTCCTGTGTAACACTAGCAACACTTAGTAAGCAGGGAGACAAAACACTAATTAATACAAGACAAGCCGAGATGTATTGCACCTCAGTTTTCTCATGTACCTGCAATATGCTCTGTGAGCTCCTGCTTGGTGCACACACCTACTTAAACACTGCTTTTTCCATACTCTCACACATATTACTCACGTTACACGAGCACGTAATGCACATGCCCACTGTGGTGTGCAGCTGCAGTCATTTCTCAGAGATGTTGCAGCTGTGCATGGAGCCTAGGTGAGTCATACAGCAGCAGAATGGATTACCCCATAGGCACCGATTTCTATTTTCTGTACTTTTCCTCCTAATGTTTCAACAGAAGTTTCAGTATGATCCTCACTGCTCTCCAAGGTTATCCCCCGCTGTGAGTCATCGGCAGAGACTGGTGTGAACAAACAAGGTTTATGTAAGTCAGAGGCTCAGATAGTAAAAGAAAAAGGGGTGTTTTTTGATAAGAAGTGCATGTCGAGGCGATGCGACTGGCAGCTGTTTAGCTAGATGAGTCGTAGGATTGTGTAATCCTCGAGGGCCCCGGGGTCTCTCCGTGTCACTGGGCTCTCTGAGCTTCACCACACTCGGTGCTACAGCTGTCAGCTCCTGGCATCTATGACTCAAACAGAACTAGCAGAAAAGAGGAGTAGAGTCCTGCTGCTTGGAATAAAAAACACTGAAGACTTTGGAGGAGGAAGAAACTGATATTCATCCAAAGAACATTATATGGCAGAGATAGGGAGGAAAAGTAGTTAATGTGTCCATCTGCCACTGAATGAAACCATCTGTGACTCTTTTTTTTTTTCTTTTTGGCTTGATCATTTTGATGGTGCAACTTATTGCACGTTATATAACTTAGAAGCTGAACTCTTGGCTTTGTTTGTGTCGGTGTGCGTCAGCATATGTGCCCCATGTATTCTGAAACCATACACCTCACCACGGCCTGTGTGTCTGCCGGTGTCATGCTGCTAGACCTTCAGGGAGTTTCACTGACCTGCCCTCTGAATTAGCAGAGCAAAGCCACAACATGCACTCCTCAAATAAGACCAATTTTTACTGATTTACACAATTTCATGAGTCAAATTAGCTTTGGATCACCACTACAATACAAGAAATCTGAAAAAGCGGACATAGGTTTTTAACCCTTGTGTTATTACAGGCTGTGTTCTTTATATATCAAAAACATGAAGTGTCCCATTTAGCCATGAGCGCCTTTAAAAAAAGTGGGTTTAAGACATACTGTGTTCGAGATGGAGTCATCCATTTTATGGTTGATCATTTTTTATTTATGCATCTGTATGTTGTAGTAAAGGGATTCCTGTTTATAGAATTACCAAGTTGGGAGCTAAACATTTGGATGATTCAGTTGATTGTTCCAGAATGCACATGGTAATAAGACTCATCCTAATTGTTACAAACCCAAAGTGCTTTTTGTGTTTGCGTAGTTTGTTTTATTTCATGAACTGGACTAGCCTGGGTGATACGGAGAAAATCAAATATCGCAATATTTTTGATTGTATACCTATTGTAGGGTTGATTATTGGTTGCTTGCTTGATATTGAGACAGAATTGGCAATTCACTTGAAGAGATTTCCATGGAGGAGGCCACTAAACCACTAAAGACCATTCTCGGAACCCATCGGCTGTATTTGGCGTCAGGCTTCCGGCAGACGGCAATATAGCCTCTGGGGGCAGACCCCCGATTTTTTGGCATTCCGGTTTGAGGAGGCAAATTTCCGTTTCCGACTTCCGTTTATATATAAGCAAATATGCTGAACCATTGCGATGGATTCAGAGTTTGCAGCGACGGCAATTATGTTCCGCCTTGTTAGTTCACCGCACGGACCATTTAACCTGGCAACAACTGCAGCCAGCTCAAACGTGATTGATCAATATCACGCAGACTACAAATAACCTAGCATCGGAAACCAGGGCTCTTCCGCTCTTCTTCTGGAGGCAAGATCTCCGGGGTTTGCCTACAGACTCTACATTCACTGAATGTAGAGTCTGTATATAGAGACTAACTAAAGACTAACATATCTCCATGAATCTAACATCGTTTTAAATCCACACTGATGCATAGCCATGCCAACATACTACTTTTATTGGGGCTTCTAAAGTGGAGCAGAGGGAAATAAAAACAATCCCTGATGTTGGGCGATATTGAGAAGACATGATGATTTAGAGCAGCCTATATAGCAGTGTCTATCTTGTCTATAGCCGTCGCCAATGTTGTCAATAACCCTGAGTGGTTCTGGTACAGCCCTTGACAACACTTGACAGTGACGCTGGTTGGCTAACCGTTAGTCCCCCTGTGGTGCTTATTGGTCGTTTTTTATTTTAACTGCAAAGCTATTATTTCAGACTTGTTAGAGTGGGTGGATTCAAATGTCTGATCAATGATCATCAGTAGGGGTGACCTTTAGCTCACCTGGTCAAGCATACACCCCATGTAGGCTGAGTCCTTGGCAGCAGTCTAGGTTTAAATCTGACCTACAGCCTTAAAAAAAAGACTAAGTGGGTAAAGGTAAATATTAGAACATCTAGAACAGTCACTTTAGTATAATGCAGCTTTTAATCCCAGCAAAAGACATCACATATGACATAAGAGTATCCAAAATATAAGAGGATATCTATGCTCATCTCACAATATCAATATCATATCAATATATTGCCTAGTCCTAATAATGACCTGTTTTTTTTCTGCAGCAGCACAGTGAAAGGATGGTGTGACACAAAGACAGACAGACAGAGGGACCAGTCACCGCTCACCACTCAGAGGCAGACCATGGCTCCGGAGTCTGTCCTTCTCCTGGGCTTCCTCCTCTCCTTCCACCTTCCTTCAGATGCCCAGACCATCATTGGCTCCTCCTCCTCCTTCTCTCCTCTGGACCTGCCTATTAATTCTTCACCTCAGCCAACCAAGCAGACTGCTAGATTCTGGCCTTCTTTGCCTCCCAGAGGGCGCAGCGATGTGCCTATCAGAGCCACAGTCCGGGATAGACTGACAACTACGAATGCGATGCAACAGGGGCAAAGAGTGCCCCGTCCTACTGCACAGTCCACTCCTAGTTTTATATCTGCCCTTTCCACGCATAACCTCAGCAGTGGGCCACTTTTAATCCAACCAACTGCCTCCAGGCCCAGGACTGATATGGCTAGTTTGGCATTCAGCAGGGCTTTTGCAAAAGGAGATGCGACTACAAAAGGCTCCACTCCACCTCTGCCCACTTTACCCTCCGTTGCTGTCGCTGAGTCTGCGGGTGATACGCCAGTGACAGCAGGAAATCCAGAGGAGGGATCAGTCAAAGAAGCAGAGGATGATGATTTGCAGGGATCAGGTAGTAGTCAGACAGTGATGCCTGTGGAGGAGGAATCATCTGTTCCTCAGGCAACACTTGGTGATGAAATGGCACAGTATCAGCCACAGGCACAGACGGCGATATCTAAAGTTTCTGGTGTAAGTACGCCGCCGCCGGACAGTAAGACTGTGAAACCTCAGCTGTTTCTGCTTACAACGGCCGGTAAAGTCACTACGACACCACAGACTGAGACAAGGGCCACGCTGTCCCCTGAAGTAACACAGGCGACACCTCGAACTGTAGTATTAACAGGTGAGAAATCAAATATATTAGACAAATTTTTCACGACAGTACGCTGTTGTTGAGGTCAAAATCTTTACACCATGTCACAAATAGGGCTGCAGCTTTATTGTTGATTAATCTGTGAGTCATTTTTCTCTTAATTGATTAGTTGTATGGTCTATAAAATGTCAGAAAATGGTAAAAAATGTTTCCCAAAGCCCAAGATGACATCCTCAAATGTTGTGTTTTGTCCACAACCCAAAGATATTCAGTTTACTGTCAGAGAGGGTTAAAGAAACCAGAAGATATTCACATTTAAGAAGCTGTAATCAGAGAATTTTTACTTGTTTTTCTGAAAAAGTTACCCAAACCGATAAATCGATTATCACATTAGTTGACTATTAATTTAATGTTTGCAACTACAGTCACAACTGTGTCTTTTCCAACATTTGTTAGGGAACCTCACAGAGAACACTCCTTCCACTGTCAGAGATACTCCAAAGCAGGACTCTGTGACATTACCCCCACCCACGACGACCACCACCGGCTCTGTCGATAAACAGCCACAGACTGCAGGACAACCAGCAAACGCCACGACACAGCAAGTAACAACCACATCTACAACTACACGTTCTGCTACAAAGGAGGCCGTGAGAATATCCTCCAGACCAACAAATGAACCCAACAGAACAGCACAACTGGGAAGAAAAACAGCCAGCACAACTGTTCAGTCATCAAGGACTGGTAAGAAATAAGGGTCTTGTGCTCTGTAGTTGACTTGTTTTAAAATGTCCTTTAGTCTTTGATAATTTAAAATGGAATTATTTGTGCAGCTGGAACTTTTTTTACTGGAAGAATCTGGAAAAGACTTCAAAGGAGGGGAAAAAGCAGAGACACTTTTCCATGGAAAGTGGGGTGGTAGTTGTGTGGGGTAGACGGGGCGAGGGGACAAAGTATGAGCAGGAGGTGAGAGGGAGGGTTGAAGAGGGGGCGGGAGGAATCGCAGCCATGCAGAGAGATAGACAAGAGGAAAGTAGGGTCTGAGAGAGGCAGAAGGGAATACAGATGAGAGAGTAGATGGGGTGGGTGAGAGTGTGATGGAGGAAAGGTACAGGCGTAGAAGTGCAGGGAGTGGGGATGGTAATGAAAACCAGATGCACAGAGAAAGGGATGAAGGGAGGGGAGCTGAGAAAAACGTAGATGGAAAAGGAAAAAGCATGTCACATGGAGCGTGTGAGCCAGTCTCTTAGATACCATCAGAACAACGTATTAATGACTTTTAAACACACAGGCTCCAATGAGCAAATTTAAAGTCTACAAGAAGGTTCCTTGGCTGGTCAATGAAAGTATCAGCATGTACTGTGTGTGTATATCTGTCCACATTTGTGTCTGGGTCATAAACATATGATTTTGTTTCCTACGAGATGGAACAGGATATTTATTTTTTAGCTCATTGCAACCTGTGGACATATAAAGCAGTGTAAGGAGTGTGTGTTCAAGAGAAAACTCAAGGGTAGGGGTAAGTGTATCCAGCTGTGAAATGTGATCGGCACATCTGGAAAGTGTCTGGATCTTGCTCCTGTAAGAAGAAAAAAAACAGAGGGTTTGAGGGAAGGAAGTAAAACATACCTTTATATAAATAAAGAAGTGTGTCTGTGATCTGTACGCTGTGCTTGCCTATATGGGCCTGAGAATGTGTGTGTGATAGGAGGGGATGGAGCGAGGGAGGGAGCCAGGAAGTGAAACACATGTTGGAGTGAGTCATTAGTCAGTGTGTCAGCTTTATGGGTGTCTTCTACACGGTGAGGACGGGCTTAACGTCCTCCAAGTGGCTGATGATTTGAGTGCTTTACCACTGATCAGGCTGTTCCACCGTCCATCAAGTTTAAATGTTAAATTAGAAATGATTCTAGAAACATGACCTTTAGCTACAGCTGTGTCTTAGTTCCTAATCAGTCACATACTATGTGTTTGCTTCCTATCACATTTTTATATGGGCGGCACGGTGGTGCAGTGGTCAGCATTGTTGCCTCACAGCAAGAGGGTTTCTGGTTTGAACCCAGGGTGGGGGAGCCTCTCTGTGCGGATCTTGCATGCTCTTCTCGTGTCACTGTGGGTTTTCTCCAGGTACTCCAGCTTCCTCCCACAGTCCAAAGACATACAGGTTAACTTGTGACTCTAAATTTCCCGTAGGTGTGATTGTGAGTGTGAATGGTTGTCTGTCTCTATGTTTCAGCCCTGTGATAGTCTGGTGACCTGTCCAGGGTGTACCCCACCTCTCGCCCAGTGTCAGCTGGGATAGGCTCCAGCCCCCCAGCAACCCCCAACAGGATGTAGTATCACATAATAGACATGGTCTGTATATAACAAGAAAATTATATTAGTCTACATTGATCCTCATTCCACATTTTTATTATAGTCCCATACTTACATTTTATATACATAAAATATACATACTTATATTTTCCAGTGGAGTACATTAATCAACATCACTAATGAAAGCATAACTTGTGCAACTTAGCTCTAGAGTCCTAAAACTTTGCATTTGATAGGTCTGCCATTTGATCAATGCAAATGTGCTTTCTACACATTTAAAATCAATAAAACATATTTTATTGTCTAACTTACGCAGCTCTTTCCTTTATGTCCAGAGGCCCATGGTCTGCCTGGTACACATTCAGTGCATTCTGAAGGGAGTAGGGGTTCAGGCACACAGGTTCAAGGCCTGGATGAAGGGTCATGCACCTCGGCTCCTCGGGCTGAGTGTGTTATGTACTTACTGCATTCAGTTCTTTGCAGCAAACATTCTGCTCCTCCGTGGGCATCATAATGCATTCTTCACAGGTGCACCTGTGTAAGGACAATATCATTCACAATGTGACTAAACTGAATTTTAATAGATGTGAATTCTGTGTTATGAACAATCATACAGTTATCTGAGCAGATTACAGGATAGTCTGATACTAAGGTTGTGTGTTGCCATAACAGTAAGCAATCCTCATAAAAAGTTAAAAGACCTGCAGATATGTGTAGGCCTGGTTAAATTAAACTAATAATACATGAGCTAAATTTTTACTTTAGTCTAATATTGATTATGGTGGGGCCTCATATTCATTAACATGCCAAAAATATTACATGATGCCTGCTAGATTGATGCTTGGCTGTAGAGGCTAGGCTAGGCTAAGCTAAGCACAGTGTGCTAAAGCTTAATTAAGCTATCATTGGGTTATAATTGCTATTTATAATTGGGAGAAATAAAATTACCACTCTGTTGCAGACTGAGAGGACCGAGGTCCACTCTCATGGGGGTTAGTGTCCTCTGGCTCAGAGCTGCATTCTGGCTCTGGTGGCTCAAACATGTAGGGCTGCGGTTGGAGAAGAAAGTTCGGAGATGCATCCATTTTCTTGGTAGCGGTGGTGACTTTGATTGACAGGTGACACTTGGTAGGGGGCGGGGTTTTCGTGCATTCGGCGGACACGCCCACAGCGTTTGGGAGCAGACAGAGGCTGATTTACACAACTTTGAAGCCTAATTTCATATATTTGCCGATTTTTTTAATCGTTCAAATTTGACAGGGTAGCTTACAACACCTTTTTCTGTGGTATGTCAAACTCAGATGACATATTTATTCTCACTTTACACGGACTTTAATAACTGGTTAGAATTCAGTGGTCAAAGGCCAAAGGTCAAGGTTACTGTGATCTCGCATCCATCTCATTCTTGAGAACACAATGGGTGTTTCTCAAAGTCAGGGATCCTTCCTTGGTAGGACTCATCCTTCCAAGGAAGGATCCTCCAGAGGCAAGGCAAGAGACCTTCCTAGCATTCAGTGAACACACATTGGAACAGGCTAACAAGTGGTGTATGTCATTAGCAGTATTTTCAAAGTCACATGATTTTATACCCGCTGAGGATACAGACATGCACCTTGGAATTTCTCTGAAAGAAGGACCCAGTCCTTGGTGAAATTCGGAAGGATCCTTGACTTTGGAACAATCCTTTGGCGGGGTTTGATGACTTGGCATCCTTGAAACTTGACCATTTGAGGATCCTTCCTTGACTTTGAGGAACACCAATATCTCAAGAAAGCCATGATGGACTCGTCAAATTTGACGCATGTGTACAAAAGTCTGAGAAATGTGAATAGTCTCACAGCAATTTGACCCCAGCGTGGTGATAATAATAGTAACAGTAATAATACATTTTATTTATAGAGCACTTTTCATGGTACACTTTACAATAGTTAAAAACGATCATTAAAAAGACTACAGTAAAATACACACAACATCATTCACACATTAGAAGCTGTTTTGAAAAGATGTGTTTTGAGTAGTGATTTGAACCGGGAGAGATCAGTGCAGTCTCGAATGTGTTCAGGTAAAGAGTTCCAGAGGGAGGGGGCGGCTCTGTGGCCCCAGGTCTGGTGCTTGGTCCTCAGTGGTGGAGTCAGGAGGTTGGCATCAGAGGACCGGAGGCTTCGGGAAGGAGTGTGAGGTAGGAGGGGGCCTGGTTATGGAGGGCTTTGTATGTGAGAAGAAGGACTTTGAATTGCATGTGTTGTAGGACAGGATGCCAGTGGAGGCTCTGCAGGACAGCAGTGATGTGATCGCAGGAGCTGGAATGGGTGAGCAGACAGGCAGCAGAGTTCTGAATGTATTGGAGTTTATTCAGGAGACTGCTATTACAGTAGTCAATTCTGGATGTGATATATTAAAGGAGGGTAGGATAGGGAACCCTCTGTGGAGTCTGTACCCTGGTGGTGTTGAGATGAAGAAGCTGCTGAGGATCTGGATGTGAAGAGCAGAGGGCTTTTGATGAGCTCCTCCTGGGATTTGGATACAATGATCTGAGGTGAATGGGGTGGAGGTGGGTGTGACAATTCCGCTTAAAGACAGCTGACAGCAGCAAAGAGAACAGTTTTAAAGTTTGACAGCGGCAACGTGATTGGCTGATAGAGATCACGGCAAAATTTGATCAGTCAACTGGAAGAGCAAACACCCATAATCAGCTGGTTAGAGGAAGCAGGGTGTGAGACAGAGATAGAGTTGTGAATGAATGAAGCATAACGAAAGTCTTCCTGATTGAATTTACGCTGAGCTTTATTAGATTTTGGTGGTCAAAGGTCACAATGACCTCACATCCGTCTTCTTCTCGGGAATGCTTTGAGGGAATTACTTCAAATATGGCACAAATGTCCGCTTGGACTAAACGACAATCTGATTAGATTATGGTGCAGGTTCTTGGCCCTAACTTATAGAAGAACTCATGTGCTAATTATGGTAACATTTCTCACAAATGTCTAATAGGATAAAATGCTGAACATGTAGTCCCAGAGGTCACCTTCACTGTGACATCATAATGTTCGCCAAGAATACTTTTCTGACCATTACTCAGTGCCATTTAATCAGGAACAGAGGGGGAGACATTTGGTCAGATACTGAATTGATGACACTAATCTTCTATAAATCTTCTATGCTGCCAGAAGCAGCAACATTTTAGAACTTGTAGCTTCTTTGCAGCAACATCCATATTTGAAGCATTGTCTACTGTCATGGCTACATATGAGTCTGGACACATAAACCGTAACTGCAACTTGACTGTTTGGTGGAGGTGGTAATTCCAGTTTTTGTTTTTTTTTTAATGCTGCGTGTTATCTTTACATCTGAGTAGTTCACAAAGCGCTCAGTGACGAATGACTCAATGATTATAATGCTGTTGGGTGTTTCCAGGGTTTCGCAGGAGGATAAGGTGGAGTGTCTTGAACAAACAGAAGTATGTGTGCGCATGAGAAAATGAGAGAGAGACACAGGGAGATAATGAAATGCCACATTGTCAAGGTGTTGTCTTGTTCCACGAGGTAGTTATGCTTTGTATAACACTGCAAATTAAACAGAGTTTTTGTGGCTGCTTTGTGACACTGTTTGGTGTTACATAATAAAGATGTTCTTGTTAATTACATAATCTAATCTAATTAAGTCACACAATTACTATTCAGTTATCCCGAGGAGTTTTACTCAGCATAATGTCTTATGAATTTATGAATATATAATGTGGGTGACATGGTAGCATAGTGTTCAACTCATATGGAGATTTGTAGTATAGCTATTACATGACCTTCCCTACATTTTTTATTTTTAATGATGAGACTTTTGCTTTGTCACACCGAAATCTGTGACCCAGTACCAGACTGGCTTGCTAACTGGTAAGGGTTAGGGTTTAGGGGCTGGGTCACGGATTCTGACAGGTCACAGAAATCGGTGTACACACACATACAGATTCTCGTCACTCTGCATGCTGGTATTAGCTGATGTATCGTTCCTTGTTTTTGGATTACATCTGCAGTTGTGCGTGCCTTATTGAGTACATAGTGTGTAATGTGTACGTTTCTGTTCACACACAGGGGCATTGTCTGTGGTTTAGGCCTGTTATTTCCATACTTAACCATGTTTTGGGATCCAGTGTTACAGCTGATGGGTAGCAGCACACTAACCTGATACTTGCAGAGAGGAGAGAGAAAGGGAAGTGATGCAAATTTAATAAGATTTCAAAAATAGACGTCACTGAGACTGTGCAAGTTGGCTAATTTTATTAGACCTTGTCTTTATGTTTGTATTATAGACAGACCTGGGACAATGTGTCCATGCAGAAAAGATTAAGTTACAATGACGAGCTGAGATAGTCCTAGCTCTTGACTTTGATGGTGAGCTACACCCCTCTAGTGGCTCTGAAGAGTATTTCATGTGTTTCATACTAATGCTCTGCTTTTCAGATAAATGGCATTTAGAAAATATTTTGCTTTTAACATTTGTTTCTCATATATTAAAATAACTAAAACCCCAAACTCTGTTTCTCTTTTGTAGGGACTTCTTCCTTTCTTGCCACTGGTGTCGTACCTGTTACCCGAGCAAGGCTAAGCCCCACATATCAGGCTGGTATTGGTCAGAGGAACCGCTCCATTCTCCTAGGACACCCTCACCAAGCTCCCCACTCTACTTCAAATCCAGCCCCCACTCCCAGCGACAGCTCCACGCCCAATGGCACACTTCTGTACTGGGGAGACCTGAGCCGGACGTTGGCTTTTGCCTGGGAGCTGCATGTCTATGGGTCAGCGAGCCTCTTCCTCCTCCTGTTTGCTGGAGCTGCTCTCGGCCTCACCCTGTCCCCTGGAGCAAACTGTCCTCATCGGGGAGCTCTCGCACTCGCCAACGCTCTGTTGTTTCTGGCTGGAGGCCTTAGGGCGTCTCTGTTTTTAATAGACCCCTATGGTACAAGGAAGTTCCTCCCTCGCTCTGCAGTTACGGCCCTCTACAACTTGCCTCTACACCTGCTGGTGTGGACACAGGCTGCCCTGGCACTGCTGGCATTGCGGGTGGCAGGAGTCAGTGTGTTACCTCCCACTTTGGAGCGTCCTCCTCTGGTGGCTGTCCTGGCTGTGTTGCAGTGTACCCTGCTGCTGGCGGCGGATCTGCTCTCCCCAGCCCTGTCCCCTGTGGTGCCCGCCACCCTGCAGGTCCTGTCCCTGTGCTGGGGCCTGGCACTCTGTCTGGGCTTCCTCTGCTATGTGTTTCCACGTATACGCTGCCCCTCCATTCCCCACCCTGGAGTCCCTGAAGAGGCCAGGAGGAAGGCTTGGACAGGCAGCAGGAGGATGGGGGTGATTCTGGGGAGAGTGCTGGCCGTGTGTGCAGTTCTGGGGGCACTTTGCTGTGGGCTGCATGTTCATGCTACCTTATGGCTCTATGGACTGCTGGGGAACTGGACGCGCTTCAACTGGGGATGGTGGCTTGTGCATTTCTGGGCCCGGCTGCTGGAGCTGGCCTGGGGGTTCTCCCTCCTACTCCTGGGCTCCTGGGTGTTCTGGAGGCCTCAAGGTTGCCGTGGACGGGAAGAGGGTGGACCAGATGGCAGAGCAGCAGGAGACCTGCCGTCCCCTGGCCAATCTACAGGCTCCCCTCAAAGACATACCTGCTGGTCCAAGATAGTCCAAAGCCTGAGGGGGAAGCCCTGTAGAAAGTCTGACAGTAATGGGGTGGGAGGAGGAGGAGGAGGAGGAGGACCGGGGGAGGTGCCTAACAATTGGGCTGGCCAGGAGCGTCCTGGAGCTGACATCAGCAAGAGTCTGATCAGGAACCAGAACCACGAGCAGGCCAATGCCCAGCCACGTTGCGTCAAAGACAGCAACAGGGGACGCAACCATAGGGGGCACTCTGCAGAGCGAGGCATATCTGACAGCTCCACAGGCTCCCTGCTGAGACTGCAGGCACTGGGCCGGCCTCCGCAGCGCTCAGTGAGTGGCAGTCTGGATCAGGAAAGGGACACTTCCCTGTCTCTTTATGAGTTCGATCTGCGGCCCCCATCTCCCATCGACCTGACCCGCAGCATAGATGAGGCTTTGCACAGGGAACACCTGCTCGTAGGAGGGAGCTTGTTTCATCCTTTGAACCCACCCTCACAGTCCCCCTCACCGGGATCAGGGGTCAGCCAGGGGCCCTGGCTCCGCAGGAACAGTGACCCTCAGCTGATTTCTGAGAGCAGCGATGCCCCGACAGAATCTTCCATGCCACTGGGGGGCAGCGTTCTCAGCAGCGTGCCCAGCAGGCAGGTGACTGCTCCGCCCACACCCTCCCACCAGGGTCACAGGTGGGCTGGGAACACAGTAGGAAGCGTCCCCTCATCAGTGTCCTGCCCTGTGTCACTTCGTCCCTCCAGAACGTCAACGGGGCATCTGGGGGATGATGGAGTGGACGACACGCGGCCGTTCATCACACCGGACTCAGAGCAGGTGCGGGGGAGGGCTGGGAGGCCAGTGGGGTCACGGAGTTACCTGGAGGTCAGCCGACATGACGATTCTGCCAGCGTCAGCAGTGAAATTATTGATCTATGAACCAAACCTTGGACATGAGGACCAATTACAGCACATCAAACACACCCATTTAACAAATACTGTTCCTGACCAAGACTCGAGCAAAATTTGGGACAATTCGGTCACTGAACTGCCAAAAAATGATTTATTTTTAGAAGATGGAAACTATTTAAAAGCGTCTCTTGGTGATGACCTTAAAGGATATCACCTAGCTGCCTTTTATTTTGTTAAAGGGTTTAACAACTTTGTTTGTGGAACAGATACAGTATACCTTTTACTCTGGGAGTAAAACTGGGAGATAAAGCACAGATAAACAACACAGCACACTCATGAGTCTTTCCATCTCGATCTCACACATTTATCTCCCTCTTTTTCTTGTCCTTTTTTTCTCTCAATCATTTACACCTGCATAACACTGGTATATATAAGTACACTGGGACCATACATACATTTCAACATGTCCTAATAAAGGCTCTTCAGCAGGATGGTGACTTATTTGGGTGGTGACTAAACTAGCACTGCTAAGAGTTTCAGTAAGTTTAGAAAGGTAAATGTCAAATGTGACTCCGAGCGTCTGTAGGTCCCCTTTTTATTGTTTCTGTGAAAAAAAATGCCTGCATATCAACAATCGTGAATTTCATTGCTTTATCTGAGTTTATTCGCTGTCTTCCATATTTCAGTTTGCTTTGTGATGTAAAGATGTGCCATACATAACCTTGGTTGGTTCCGTGCTATTTTTATGGTTCTATAAACCCATTATTTGGGTTAACTCTCTATAGCGTCTTACCAGTATCATAGTGACTCAGCTACAGATTACTACTCCTAAGCTCCTAACGTGCTGCTGCTGCTATCGTCCAGTCTGCCTTGTATGTTAATGTGAAGCTGGTTGCATAAAGAGGCGGGCAGTAAACAACGTCCAGAGACATGCAGACGCATGCTTACATGTGAAACTATCGCTGAGGCTTTTAGCTGTAGCCGAACATCAAAATGAGATTCAAGCGTTCACCTGTGACGATAATGCATTTCATCATGTTATTTTGCCGTAGGACAAAGCTTTTGCGATCGATAATTATGTACGATTAAAGCCTCTGACTGCATTCTTACAGGATTTGACCAATAATATGAAGCAATCGTAATCCTATCAGTTGCATTGAATCAAATCAGTCTGTTTGATATATTAACTAGTTAAACGCTACACAGCTTCGCAGGGCTGCACCACATGAGACTGGCTTGGCATGAACATCAGATCTCTCATAATAGACCTAACTCAGTAACAGAGCACTTAAACTGTAAGTCTGAGCACTAGACTGAAGTATTTTACTACTCAAGAGGAAAATATCTTTCAAATATGTGATGTGTAAGCAACAGTGTAAATAGTTATTTTTGATGTTCATGAATAAAGGTGTATTTGAAACATAGTTGTTGTTACTGTGAAAGACAATCTAAAGTGGTCCTGCTAATGTGTCTGGGCTGTGCAAACAGTTGTGCTATATCGCATCAGTGTGGCCGGTTCAGGACATGCTGTAACAGTTAATATTTGACTGCAGAGAGTGTGTCAAGGACTTTAGGACTTTCTGTGCTGTACTCAGGATTACGATGATGCAGGTTTTGCAAAGTGAATAACAAATGGCAACAGTCTGCAGGAGTTTGAATTCTTCTTTATTTTCTGTCATTAAATGATGACTAAGATATGGTAAAAAGAAAAAAAGACAAAACACCTAATATGGAAACATTTAGCCTAGTTTAATAACTAACTTGAATCTGGTGATCCTGAAAATAGCCCAGTGGTTTCCCTTCTTAGTCTTACATTTGAAAAGTTTTGTTCCACCATGAGATATCCAGTATTTCATCTTTCAAAATGATCACTGGAATCAAATCATTTTGGAATGAAACTTGCTTCATGCCTCTGTTCCTGATGAGAGTCGGTCCATGACTTGTTTTCCGGTTACCTCAGGGTGACTTGCAGTACCTCCCAGTGATGTGACATGCTTGACTTGTTTAGTATTTACAGTACAATGGCCTTGTGTTGTTATCTACATTCCAATGAACCCCTGAGATGTCATTGTATCAGTACTTGCTGTTACCTCTTTTGCTTTATGACCAGGGTGCCACGTCCAGCACCCACAGTCTCGTCCCCTCCACAAAGCAGTACGTGCCATTGAAAATACAATGTGCCCCCTTCAGTCTGTAGTCACAGTGCAAAAGTAAAGTGTTAGATTCATTTGGTTATTTTGCTCATTGAACTTTGGTTCATGTATTTCTTGCTGCATTTCATGTCTGGATTCAAATAAAAATGAGAAAACATTATTTCTGTTTATTGTTTATTATATGTACAGTACAGGCCAAAAGTTTGGACACACCTTCTCATTCAATGCGTTTTCTTTATTTTCATGACTATTTACATTGTAGATTCTCACTGAAGGCATCAAAACTATGAATGAACACATGTGGAGTTATGTACTTAACAAAAAAAGGTGAAATAACTGAAACATGTTTTATATTCTAGTTTCTTCAAAATAGCCACCCTTTGCTCTGATTACTGCTTTGCACACTCTTGGCATTCTCTCGATGAGCTTCAACAGGTAGTCACCTGAAATGGTTTTCCAACAGTCTTGAAGGAGTTCCCAGAGGTGTTTAGCACTTGTTGGCCCCTTTGCCTTCACTCTGCGGTCCAGCTCACCCCAAACCATCTGGATTGGGTTCAGGTCCGGTGACTGTGGAGGCCAGGTCATCTGCCGCAGCACTCCATCACTCTCCTTCTTGGTCAAATAGCCCTTACACAGCCTGGAGGTGTGTTTGGGGTCATTGTCCTGTTGAAAAATAAATGATCGTCCAACTAAACGCAAACCGGATGGGATGGCATGTCGCTGCAGGATGCTGTGGTAGCCATGCTGGTTCAGTGTGCCTTCAATTTTGAATAAATCCCCAACAGTGTCACCAGCAAAACACCCCCACACCATCACACCTCCTCCTCCATGCTTCACAGTGGGAACCAGGCATGTGGAATCCATCCGTTCACCTTTTCTGCGTCTCACAAAGACACGGCGGTTGGAACCAAAGATCTCAAATTTGGACTCATCAGACCAAAGCACAGATTTCCACTGGTCTAATGTCCATTCCTTGTGTTTCTTGGCCCAAACAAATCTCTTCTGCTTGTTGCCTCTCCTTAGCAGTGGTTTCCTAGCAGCTATTTGACCATGAAGGCCTGATTCGCGCAGTCTCCTCTTAACAGTTGTTCTAGAGATGGGTCTGCTGCTAGAACTCTGTGTGGCATTCATCTGGTCTCTGATCTGAGCTGCTGTTAACTTGCCATTTCTGAGGCTGGTGACTCGGATGAACTTATCCTCAGAAGCAGAGGTGACTCTTGGTCTTCCTTTCCTGGGTCGGTCCTCATGTGTGCCAGTTTCCTTGTAGCGCTTGATGGTTTTTGCGACTCCACTTGGGGACACATTTAAAGTTTTTGCAATTTTCCGGACTGACTGACCTTCATTTCTTAAAGTAATGATGGCCACTGGTTTTTCTTTAGTTAGCTGATTGGTTCTTGCCATAATATGAATTTTAACAGTTGTCCAATAGGGCTGTCGGCTGTGTATTAACCTGACTTCTGCACAACACAACTGATGGTCCCAACCCCATTGATAAAGCAAGAAATTCCACTAATTAACCCTGATAAGGCACACCTGTGAAGTGGAAACCATTTCAGGTGACTACCTCTTGAAGCTCATGGAGAGAATGCCAAGAGTGTGCAAAGCAGTAATCAGAGCAAAGGGTGGCTATTTTGAAGAAACTAGAATATAAAACATGTTTTCAGTTATTTCACCTTTTTTTGTTAAGTACATAACTCCACATGTGTTCATTCATAGTTTTGATGCCTTCAGTGAGAATCTACAATGTAAATAGTCATGAAAATAAAGAAAACGCATTGAATGAGAAGGTGTGTCCAAACTTTTGGCCTGTACTGTATGTGTTTGACATAATGGTAAAAATCAACTATAGAAGTGTGCTAAAGTGAAGATCAGTGATTTCAGTATGGTATGGGTATTGGAACCAAAAATAAATTCCCTGAAGGTGATTGTGTCATATACAACATGATTGAGCTAACTGGAATAGTTTCATGTCGTATCTGACAACGGGAGGCTTTTATCAGATGACGTCCTGATGTTAGCTTTGCTGCTGCTGTTAGCTGTCCCTGTCAGCTGCAGCCACTGATGCTTTCTAGACATCGTAATTTCCCAAAACTGAATAAATACCACATAGCAACACAAAACTGCTTTGCTAGCTCAATCATGTTGTAACTAAGACATCCGCTGGAAAAAAATATTTTTTTCATGGACCGTTTAGAGTTAATGAGTCATTACAGACGCCACTAACGGGGCTAACTCTGCTGGTTTTCCACCCGGAAGTATTTGTTAGCAACAAGGTGATTCCCTCCGAAGGGACACTAACAACTCAAAGTACACGTCAAATAAAATTTCAAACATGTTGTTATTTTAGGTCGTTATTATCACGCTAATTTATGTTTATCCCCCGATAAGTTGGTTTTAATTCGTTATTTGATTCTATAAACACAGTCTGACCATCTTGAGCTTTTATTTTGGTACTTCCGGTGATCGGCAGTGTGAATTTGCATATTAGCTAAATATTTAGTTTCACCCAGAACATTTAGATTTAACATTTAACATTTAGATTTAGATTTAGCATTTAGATTTGGATTTAGATTTAACATTTAGATTTAGATTTAGCATTTAGATTTAACATTTAGATTTAGATTTAGATTTAATATTTAGATTTAACATTTAGGCTAACATTTAGGTGCCACATTTAATATTTAGATTTAACTATTTAATATATTTCTAAGTTAACAAATATTGCTATAAATGTGGTAAAAGGTGGCATTAAAAAATTCACAACACTTTTTTAAACATTGTTTGAAGCTAAATGTGGCAAAATGTTGATGTTATTTTCAGCATGAGCCACTTTACAAACGGCATCCCATACGAAAGAAGTCAGAAAAGTTTGACACAGTTTTCCAGTCTTCTAATGGTTTATAGTTAACATAGAATACATTCAGGAAGTGACATGTTTATTTATAATGCAAATGGTACTGAAATTCTACACTACATTGATATCCCCAATGACAGATACTGTTTACTGTGACGACGCTACCACCTCATGGTCTTCCACAGCACCCTTGCGATATGGGCGTATATGAGCAGGTTGCAGTACTCTTTCCATCATGTTATATCCTTAAACTTTTCACAGGGTGACATGTTATAAACATTTTGCAGTGCAGGCAAACAAAATCTGTATGGATGAGGCAGAGTCAATCAACAGGCTAAGTAAAGGACACAATGAAACAAAAGGCTGGAACACCAAACACACAAGGAGATAAGACGAACTGCCACTGAGAGAAAACAAGACACACTCAATACTCTGGTGAGGGGAAGGATAACGAGACACAGGTGAGGCTAATCAGGGCGGAACAGACAATCAGACACAGGTGAAGTCATCAAAAGGGAGGGAAAACACACAGGGACAGGAAGTGAAGTGATCTGAAATGAGAGGAGATGTGAGTATCAAAGTAAAACAGGAAACAACACGAACAAATGAATGACAAAAACAAATGGGGTGACAGCATTTGATATGACCTCCTCTGCTCCCCACCACTGGGCGGAGGCCGATCATGGATATATGGGGACCTGCTGCATAGTGTTAAGTGTTACAGGTTATGATGCACAATTCCAGTTTGGAAAATCTGGTCTTCATCTGCAAAGTTTTACTGAAATTTACACCTGTCAACCAGGGAGACACAAAATGATGACAAAGAGACACAAAAAGATGTAAGGGAACTACCGGGAGAAACAAATTTACTACAACAAGGAGCAAAACAACCTCAAAGAGACACAAAATGACCTTGAAGCAACACAAAACAATCACAAGAGACCCAAAACAAAGGCAAGGAGATAGATAAATGACTACAAAGAGACACAAAATGATCACACACAAATAGATAGATACACAGGAGAGTCCGTGGGACCTTTTGCACATCTGGGGCGCATTGTGTCATAATCCGTCCATGCCTTGACATAGACTCCACTGCTGCTAATGATATCACACCATGGTCACATTTGCTTTGTAACACCGACTGATTTGAAGACCCTACATTGAAATTGCTAGAATTATCATTTTTACCACAATCCACGCAGGAAATACCATCTCACTCTTGCGTGCAGTGTCTCAACTTTTACTGAAAGGAACAGCTGCATCTACCAGCGTCTCGCCAGTATCCTACCTATACCATGCATGAAAGTGTGAGGTTTTGCCTCCCTAAATGCAGCACTAAGCGTTACAGATCATCCTTTATCCTGTCTGCTGTCGCTTATCTTAACCAGCAGTGATCACCAGTTGCCCATGAGTTACCTCTGACAGTGTGTGATACTGGATTCTGTGTGTTATGTACTGTACTGTGTGTATCCCAATTTGCCTACCAGGGACATTTAAGTTTTACCTTATCCTACCTGAACTGACCTGACCTGACCTGACCTGACCTGACCTTACCTTAACTTATCCTACCTGACCTTACCTTACCTTATCCTACCTGACCTGACCTAACTTATGTCAGCAGCACTCTTGAACTCTTGGCACTGGAGGGGGAGGCAATAAATAAATTGGTGCTTGAGACAGGGCAGGGCAGGACAGGACTTCAGGGGAATCAGAAGGGGGCTGGTAGTTTATAAGACAGTCAGGATTCAGACAATAATGCCATGATCCTACACACTCCAACACAGTAGGTGGCGGTATGCACCTTTAAAGTTTACTTGCGAAGAAAAGAAGAAGAAACGCGCCTCGGGCTATGAGCCATTTCTCAATACTCAAGTTCGGCAGTTCGGACTTGTGGACTTGGCAAGTTCGGACTTGGCAAGTCCACGCGAGAGTCCGGACTTCCCAAGAACGGGAGGACGGGAGTACAGTCATTTCTGCTTTTGGAACAGCAGCGAACTTGATGATGTCACCACCTCCGCTCGCCGGTTTGTTTCCCCCCTCGGCTCTAACCGGATGTGATGTTTGTGGGCGTTCCCGTCATTACCCAGCCCTGCTTCTTTTCATAGACATTGTAAGAAATTAATGTGTTTTTAACGTTTCAACATATAACTGACACACAAAAACATATAAATAGCCAAAATATTTTCATAAAATGTCTTTTAAAACCTTCTCCCCGCAGCTGGCTTCTGAATGATTATAATCAAAAGTCAAGTGCGGGGGGAAAAGTTTGTGGAGAGTTGGTGGTTATTGAGATCGTGAGCACTGGCGAGATGGAAATCAAATCAATAATCGATCGGAGAAGGCGTCTTGGCGCAGTTATTGCAGCAGGACTGCTATGCAGGCTGAGGACGTAGATCCCAGAAAGACAGCGGAGAATGAGGATGAGGATGAGACATGCGATGCTTGCATGTCTGTTTGATATGTTTGTCCAGTTGTGGACAAAGTACCCAGGAATATCACAACAAAGAACAAAAACTCAGTCACAAGTAAAAGTGTTGCATACCAAATCTGACTTGAGTAAAAGTATCTGGGTATTGTCAGCAAAATATAGGCCTACTTAAAATTAAAAGTTCAAAGTACTCATGATGCAGCGTGACCCAATTTCAAGTGTTGTGATCATCATATACATGAATATGTATTGAGTATTAATTGATCAGCATCGGCTACATGTGAGCAGCATTTAAATGTTGTCATGGTAGAACTAATTTTAACACCTTTTACTGGTGTACTAGTCTGATCTATAACAACACACAGGAACTTGTGAATATGAAACTTACAACGTATAAAACAAACTATCTGAAAAGTAACTATAGCTATCAAATAAATGTAGTTTGAGTAGAATGTACAGTATTTCCCTCTAAGTAAATGGGAAATACCCAAAGTACATCAAATGTGTACTTAAGTACAGTAGCTACTTGAGTAAATATAGCTACTTAGTTACTGTCCATCACTGCATTTGTCTCATCATTATGCTTTCTGTCTACATTTTTATGGAGACTTGACAGTTTACTTGGTACACCTAGAAAAAACAACAGCAGTTTAATATTGTATTAAGTCTGACATTTTATTGAAGTGTTGAAGAGTTGTAGATTGTGGTGCTGTTGAACTGTACTGGATTATACTGACAGCAGTTTCTCATTTAGTCTGTCCTCACCAATATAAATGGGATCAAACAGGTCAGATGTGAAGAGGTTTTAGGGTTTAGAGGGTTTATTCAGACACACTTCAGACATCAGGTATACAATTCGTATCAGATAATCAATATTTAAAATGCTGTTGAATAAATACTACAATAAAGACAATTAATCTTTAAATAAAATAAATAAATTACAATAAATTCTTAAAATTATTATTGAATGGTAAAAACACATAGGCCTAAATAAGCAAAAGAATGCAAAGAACAATAACATGTTACAACATTTAATAATATAAGAATATATCTTATACTGAGACTGAATATTGCCCATTAGATATTCCCCAAACGAATTAAGTTTCATATTTAACCACTACAGAGATATCAGCCACGAATTTCTACCCGAGAGAGGCTGCTCTCTGGGGCAGCCTGAGCGCTCATACACACGTTTATTATCTATGAGCGTCATCTAGCAGTGCCAGCGCTCATAAACACATAAGGGCTGACGCCGCTGTCATCTAGCGGACCTCAGTCACATTCAGCTGGGCTCTATATTAAAACATCGACCACGGGTCTGGAGCTACGCATGAAAACACTACGTTCTGTGACAAAACAGTAACATATCGGTAAGCGCCTTTCCCTCACTTTACTTGGCTGTCTGAAGCCCACACAAGTCTGCTCCGATGCGTCCCCGGTGAAATGGGTGTGGCGAGAACACATCCGGAAATTTGGACTGAACTTGGCTACGGCACTAGGCTAGATGTGAACTTTGAATTCTAACAGTACTTGGGCTGTGACTGAAGACGTGTCACAAGTCCACAAGAACACAAGTCCGCACAAGAACGCATACTGAGAAACGGCTTCGGTCTCGGGCTGTGGTCTGGGGTTGCCTTGGGGATAAATCCGCGCCCACTTGCAATCTGGATCAGAGGAGTCTCACATGCGTTATCATTGCTGCTACGCTCCACCTCTCTTTTACAGGTTAGTAATTGGTGCATATTACCAATATCAACTTCATAAAGTATAACTTCACTCGGTGAAGTGTTATAAAGACATTCTGTGATTTTTTAAAGCATTTCTGCAAACTCAAAAACTTTAAATAGTGCCACTGTGAGGGCGGCAGGACCTGCTGGGTGGGCGGTATGTTGTGCGATTGCCTCACCCCAGGGTTTTTGTTGTTGTTTTTTTTTAAACCCGGGGTCTATGGAGCTACATTAGGGTCAAATGTTTTGTACTTGAAAAAATAAAATTTGAAACTGAAAATTCATGTGTTGATCTTGAATTTTGAAAAATACAACAATGTATTCAAAATAAAAATAAGTGTATGAAACGTTTTTTTCAAGTTAAATATAATTTTGATTCACTTTGCTAACTCTTTTGAATGAATAATTTATTAATGTAAATGTAATGTAAATATTAATGTATTTTAACATTTGAGGTCTTATTTTTTTTGAGTTGCATGTTTTATCTTTTCAGATTCAGATCTTATTTTTTACAGTATCAAATCTTATTTTTTCACTTTCAAATGTTTTTTTTTCACTTTCAGATCTTTTTTTTTTTCATTTTCAAATCTGTTTTTTGAGTTTCAGACTTTTGACCCTGATGTGGCGCTGGGGGCGTGGCATCAACTAAGAGGGGTGTGGAATCATGAATGACAGAGCCTTCAGGGAACATAGGAACTAAAAAAATTCTGACTCACACTTATATACACCATATTCATGTGACTGGCAGTGTAAAAATTGATGCCAGTGACAAACTTCCATTTAGAAATCTGTTTTAGACAGTACTGAGCACCAATTGCTGTATAAGAGTGATAAATTATGCCAGATTTTGCAGATCAACAGCCATATTTTAAGTGCTAATATGTCCGATTTCCACATAGCACTGTGAACGCAGCGTAGTGTCCGCTTGCGATGATGGTGTCCAGTCGGTCGGGTCAATCTGCTGGAGCCCATACATCCAGCACACAGGTGAGAAATGTTAACTAAGCTTTGGGAAATCATAACAAGTATTAAGGGGTCGTTTTTGTGATGTCATGTGATCACAGGGGTCAAAAGTGTCAGCTCTTGAAGCAACAACGCGTCATGTTACGGACGTGTGACACGTATACTATATAGGCTATATAGACCGTTTCAAACTGGACAACATAAACATTCTAAATGGGTCTCTTTATGTTTCCTGTTTGAATGTATGTTAATGCAGAAGCTGACAGGAAGTAAACAGGGACCAAAGTTGTTGCCCTAGCAACAGAATAGCAATGAAATATATATATATATATATATATATATATATATATATATATATTACACAGCTCTATTAAATGCTGTATTCTGATTGGTCAGTCGCGGGATTCAGAGGTCTGATATTACTGTGTAATGACCGTTGCCATGTAGCCTAGCGTTGCTAGGGACGCTGCCCTGACAAGGAGATTCAGCCGTTGCCAGCAGTTGTTTTATTTCTCTCCTCCCGATTTCATTTGCAAATCAATAAAAATCGTATAATTAATCAATATTTTGTCTCAAATTATCTATCTATTTATCTATCTATCTATCTATTGTTCAGCCACTATTTTTAACACTTCTACAACAGATCATTTGTTAGCCTATAATAATAGGATACTTGCAGCTTTATATCAAGGGGAATAAACTGTGTCTCATGAAATCGTTATATTATTTATTATACCTACTTATTTCCACAGCAGTTGGGGTGCTGTGTGTTGTTGCCTGTTCCTGCCACAAGGTAGAGTCTGGGGTTTGCGAGTCAGTGCCATAATACCAGATTGTATAGAGATTTCATTTTTATTTTGAATAAAAATGAAATCTCACGTTTCCAGAGGATGGTTTCACTTCAGATTGATAGTAGACCACCTCAGAATGTCACACACTAAATTTCATTTGATTCTGATGTAGAATAAGAAAAAAAATAAGAGCCTTCTTAAAAAGTCAAATATGAGAAAACACCTCATATTTGACTTTTCTTATTTTAAAAGAGCTATGTTACACCCGCAAACGTAGTAACAGCCCACAAACGTAATAAACCACAAACGTAATACAAATCTGCAGCTTTGAATGTAATAATCCCGCAAAGGTAATAAATTTCCCACAAACGTAATAGCAGCTGCCTACTACAAACGTAACACACAATTTTCCGCAAATGTAATAACTATTACATTTGCAGGAAATTATTACATATGTGGGAAGGTGAAAATCTAAACTGTAATAACTTCTCACAAATGTAATATGAGACTGAATAATGATCTTTGTGGTTGTTGTTGTTTGTTTGTTTACTTATACACCTGCCAATAGTGATGCGTGTGTTGACAAGCAACCCGCAGGTCGGGTGGGGCGGGTCAGAAGTGACAGAGCAGCGTTCTGACTAAGTTAGAAATAACTTACAGAAACACACACATACACACACACACACACACACACACACACTGGTCATTCCTTGTCAGTTCACAGAATTACTCTGTGGCAGCAAATATGTCGTTTAACTGGATTTATTTTATTTTCTTCTGCCTCTTGCTAATATGGATTTCTCTGCAGCATCTGGCCTACAGTACCTGTTCAGCACCTCGGACAGCGGCGCTGTGGGATGGGTTGGCTCTCATAGGGGGTCAGGTGCAGGTTGTAAGGTTTTAAAAACCATGGTTTACAATAACTTAATCCTCCTCCACTCAAAAATGTGTTTTCTTCTTGTTCCTACAGATGAATGTTTGAGCCTCACTGTGCAGAATGATGTATGTGCAGAGCTTGACACTCAAAGGCTGTTTTCACATTTATCTGCTGAAAACGCTCATAGGATTTTAAGGGCTAGGGCTACGAGCCTATGTTTGTGGCTTATGTAGCCTATGTTTGAACCATTTAATTAAAATATGTCTGCATATCAAAAGCCAAAAACTTGAATATGTCGTTCATTCTTTGGAAGGGCTACAAGCATGATTTGTGACATCACAAATATTTTAGAAGCCAGTCATGGTCCAATGTTCAACTTACACAAGTGTGATGTGGAAACTTGAAGTCTCCAGTGCACATACACTGAAAATGGACTTAACAGTGAAACCTTTGGGATGAAGAATAAAATTGGCATATTGATAGATTCTAGCATTTTTAATGAGGGAGAAGGTGTAGATGTCATTTTAAAGATTTTAACAAGATAATTGAATTTTTTGTGGAAAAACTATATCATACATTATTATTCAAAGAGAAACATTTATATACGTTAAAACATGTCTTGAAGGAATCTTTAATGATTAAATTATCATTTATTTTCATAAAAAAAGATAACTTCATTGTGATAATAATCACAATTATTTTAATCATTATTATTATTACTATTATTGTTATTTTTCTTTTAATTATTTCTTCCCCATATACACACATATACAAAATCACACATACAATAATATAACTCGAACACACATGTACGCCCACAAACAGAGCAAGTTTTAACAGTACTATGCTACTCTTTTCTTGTTTTAATTCATGAAATTCATGAATTTTTGTTGAATTGATTCTTGATGCTTTGGCAATATTGTTGTTATGATATTTACACCAATAAAGCAAATTTGAATCTAATTGAATGAATAAGCCACGAATACTAAAAATCTGCAGCTTAGACAAGTTTCTAACTAACGAGGTGCTGAACAGGTACTGTAGGCCAGATGCTGCAGAGAAATACATATTAACAAGAGGCAGAAGAAAATAAAATAAATCCAATTAAACGACATATTTGCTGCCAGAGTAATTCTGTGAACTGACAAGGAATGACCAGTGTGTGTGTGTGTGTGTGTGTGTATGTGTGTGTTTCTGTAAGTTATTTCTAACTTAGTCAGAACGCTGCTCTGTCACTTTCTGACCCGCCCCACCTGACCTGCGGGTTGCTTGTCAACACACGCATTACTATTGGCAGGTGTATAAGTAAACAAACAAACAACAACAACCACAAAGATCATTATTCAGTCTCATATTACATTTGTGGGAAGTTATTACAGTTTAGATTTTCACCTTCCCACATATGTAATAATTTTCCGCAAATGTAATAGTTATTACATTTGCGGAAAATTGTGTGTTACGTTTGTAGTAGGCAGCTGCTATTACGTTTGTGGGAAATTTATTACCTTTGCGGGATTATTACATTCAAAGCTGCAGATTTGTATTACGTTTGTGGTTTATTACGTTTGTGGGCTGTTATTACGTTTGCGGATTCCACTGCCATTGTAGCTGCTCTATAATGAAGCCCGCTCTTCTGCAACTTCTCTCTCTTTTCTCTAGAGTTCCTCCAGACATTTCCCCACTACTTTCTGTTTAACATAGCCTATCTCACCAGAAAATGCTGGCAGCTGGGATATCTTTTCATTATTGTGTAACTGTTTTTTTCCCTCCAATTTTATTTTAATTCATGAACATGAATGTAAATAAATAAAAACAAATATACAAAGTCGTGAGTACATTCAACTTATAGAGGGGATTTTAAGGCTTCATAAACATTCAAAGTCCTGATGGCTTTCATATTGGTCAGTTCATATTTTAACTGGTGTATATTGGGTTTCCTTTCCGTCCACTTGCTTTTGTGGATATGAAACTTTCCATCTAAAATACGATGGTTTAAAAATAAAAGATGTCTTCTGTCCATATTGTTTTTCTCCAAATAAAAAGTAATGTCCTTTTTTTTTCTTTTTTCTTTTTTTTTAGCAAATTAATCTTAACCCCACAGAAAGAATCAAATTGTCAGCATCAATCCAAAATAATTGAACATAAATACATTCATAAAATAAATGAACAATAGTTTCTGTGTCAGTTTGTAGAATACACAGGATTCAGACAGAAGGTCTGTACATTTTAAGAATTTCTTTTGTTGGATAAATTAAATGTATATCTTTAAAATAAACCACACCACCTTTATTATTGACATATATTTTTTGTAGTAAGTCAAACCACTTTCCAGTTAATGTAATGTATAATGTATAATGTATAACTGAGGTTGTCTGGAATCAGTCAATATCAGTGTGCTGTTGATTAAAAGCCGAATCTCTCAAAAATACTTTGGTTGATCTGCTGTTTATTTATAATATGCAGCAAGTCACAAAGTGATATGAACTTTTTGATTTATACAACGGAGAGACAAGTCTGTGATAACAGTTGAATGGGAAATTAGTAAACCATAGGCTACTTTGCAGAATAAGTTTGATCTGTCCTCATAACTTGTGAAAATATTTGAGTAGCATCATCACAAAGCTGCTTCAGTTCTTCCTCCATTTGTTTCATATCTGTGCAAACGAGTTCATAAGTTATGTAAACAAGTAGGCTATCCTGTGTAGGCAAATGTGTGTGCAGACGATTTCCGTTACGTTAATTCAATGCTGTATTTCTCAGCACTGGGATGTCGCTCCAACAAGCAACTCACAGCTATGGAAAGTTCACCTCTTCTAGTTTCTTTCAATGTCCGCCCTATCTTGCAGCGAAGGCTATTTCATGAGCAATTGCCCACATCAGCCTCATAGTGTGAACAATTTGATTTAAGATATTGAGGTAGGCCTAACTCACATTTATACATTTAATACATTAATTCACCATTAACTCATCATTAATTAATGGTCCACACCATTAGCCTAATTAATTAATGGTTAGGTCACTATGATTTAACCCACTTAATATATCTATTTAAGGGCGATATTTAATTAATACATTGATTCATATGCGATCAAACTATGTGCCATGGATGGTGAGTTTGAGTCCTCAGACCCCCCTGGGGTCATAATTACTTAGTACTTAATTAGGCTACTGTAGCTTTTTTTTTTTTTTTTTTTTGGAAAAAAAACAAAACAAAAACGTAATTGCAACGTAAAACACACAGACATCTTCAATCATAAATCGATTAATCATTTAACAGTGGAATTTCAGCAGGGAGGCCAAGCTGCAGGAAGCAAGTGAAAGCTATGACATCACATACGCGACCTCCTCCTGTTTAGTCTTTAAAATTAAAAAGTTTATATCTCAACAGTTTTACCACAAAGTATGACTTTCTTGACCTTAACATTTATGTTTTAAATTCATTAACAACATAAAGCTGCAAGTATCCTATTATTATAGGCTAACAAATGATCTGTTGTAGAAGTGTTAAAATTAGTGGCTGAACAAGGAAAGAAAATAGATAGATAGATAGATAGATAGATAGAAACTGTGTAAATATATATAGCCTAGGCTACACTTAATTAATAATTATTACAGAGCTGCCAAGCGTCACGCTTTGAGTGTGACAGTCACGCAATTTGACCCATTCTCACACCACACGCCACACTTGACATTTCTCACGCTTATATTTCTCCATTCAATACTCTATATTTATTTTTTTCAATGATAATAAACTTTGGTCCTCGCGGCTTGCTGTAGTTCGAGTAACTCTGATTGACTGACCGAGATAACCAATCCCAGACCAATCCATCAGTCCTTTGTGCCTAAATCTAACCAACCACGGAAGGCACCACTCAATATAAACCAATCAGAAGCAATGTAAGGCGGGTCTTGGCGTCTCTAACTATCTTTCACACACAACAGCACCAACATTTAAAACCCACTGGACGTTCTCCTGCTTGCTAGAAGACGGACGGTAGGTAACTACCCAATTTTGTTCACTGTTGATTCGCTGTTTCTCCTTGAGTTTCCTAGTTAATATGTACTGTTTTAAGGCTGCTATAAGTCTATCATTGTCCTGTATTTGTTGCAGAGCTGTGTAACATTTATTTGCCTCTTCTCTTGGCCAGTTCACACTTGAAAAAGAGACTCTAACGTTAGTCTCAATGTGTGTGTGTGTGTGTGTGTGTGTGTGTGTGTGTGTGTGTGTGTGTGTGTTAGAGTTACAGACTTGTAAATATCAATTTAGACCCTCCTAAAGCAGTGTTTCTCAAAATTCTAAATTTCAAGGTCTGTCCTTAATTCTGACAGTGTACAAATGGAACCAAATGGACCCCAGTGGGTCCATTTGGTTCCATTTGTACACATTTGTACAGACCTTGTAAGGGTCAATTTAGACCCCCCTAAAGGAACCCACAGAGTCCCTGGACTCCACTTTGAGAACCACTGTAAAACTAGCATTAGGAGGCCACAGTGCAGGGAGAGCCGCTGGCATGGAGGTGAGGACATCAGTCTTAAGGTATAAATCAACGTTAAAACAGGCCAAATCGATGTTAAAAAAAAATGTTTCCGAACGCATCATGACACTAAAGTCTCACTCTTGTCATTTTCTGAAACTTGACAGCCCTGAAAATTTAATATTATATATATATATATCTATATATATATATATATATATATATACAGTACATATATACAGTATATAGTCTATATATATATATATACGTGTCACACGTCTGTAACACAACGCGTTGTTGCTTCAAGAGCTGACACTTTTGACCCCTGTGATCAGACGACGTGTCTACGCACGCACGTCTGATTAGCATAGCAAGCTGGGGGGGATGAAACTTTGATAACTAAATCAAGCCATTTAAGGAACAATATAACCCTGTCTGCACGGACGAACGGGCCGCATGATGGGGTCAAACGCATCATGTGCATAATTAACCACAAAACAAGCAAATACTTCATCTTAATGACATATAACACTCATTATGCTTCAGCTGAATCTTCTAAGCAAATTACCATGTTGAACTGAAATTAGTTTATCATGTTTATTAAATGTCCGCAATTGTATGAAATTGCTCGAATGTGTTAACCAATCTTTGTGCATAATCACACAGCCTGATATGCTCTGCAAACACAGTGGGACTATTTTCCAAACCACTTGTTTCCCCTGAGCCGCCTCAAGAACTGCCTGCTCTTGCCCTGCAGCTACGCGAGTCCCTCCTGATCAAAACGCCGCTCCACCTCTGAGCGCAGCCTCTGTATGTAGTAAGGCAGGCTGCATCAAAAGCATAGATCTATGCATTAATGATATGAAAGAGATAAATGTAAGTCAGACAAATTGAGTTTAAATTCAGAAATTCAGATTCTTTTTTTTTAAGCTTTTTTAGGCTGATGGGGTGTGGGGGGGACCCACCCCCGCCCCATAGTTCCGACGTCTATGCCCGCGATGCACGATCTGGGCAGCCGGGTCCAGCCACAGCTGCTACTGCTGCCAAGTACTAACGGCTGCTAGCCCCGCCCGTTGGAAAGAGTGTGGGATATAGCTACCACTACTAGGAATGGGAGAGGGGGACTAAATCATTTAAGATTTAAGGATGTCTGAAAAGCTGTTTCCATAAACAGTCATATTCGTGAAAGGGCAAAATGCGAAAAAAATGTAAACATACAGATGGAGGTTTGCAGCATTTAGGATCCAATTCAATAATAGGCTATATATTCACAATTAGGCTGTTGTAGCCTATATATTATCTTAGTTAAATATTTTTAAACCACAGCCAGACATCGAGGGTGGTCAGTAGCTCTGATTTGTGAGGATAAAATAAAGATTAAAAAATTTGACGCGTTCAGGTGTTAATGATGTGTACATACACTACGTGTGTGCGAGATTCACACGCACACGCAAGTGTAGTGTACGTGTGGCATTTGTAACGCGCTGTGCATGCGTACTGATAAGACGTGTGAGCGCGTCATGTGAGTGGAGCGCACAATGCCTGCGCGTCATGTAGCGGGCGTGTGTGTAACACTCATGTCTCCATAGTAACCCTATGTAAAATGTAGGCGTGTGCTCACGCGGTTTGATTAGATCTGTCCTTAGTAGGCGCAAGTGACGCGTTGTAGTGTGGTTGGGTGAAACGTTTGACCCCTCATAGATTCAAGGGTGTGATCAGTGTCAGATGTACAGGTACAGGTACTGTAGCTACTTGAACCAGTGATGAGTAATTTAACCTACACATAATTTTATTTGCTACCTTGTTTTGTCTTGATTTTTCCCTCTCTCCTCCTCTATTTCTTCTTTCCTTACCGTTTTTTTTCTTTTCTTCTCTATTATGTGATTTCATTGATGTTTTGACAGGGGAATTTCTTTGATAAGCTTTTAGTGGCTTCTAACCTCTCCGGCACTTTTCTTTTTTTAATCGTGTAAATGTTATACTGTTTTTAACATTATGTGCAAATAAACTAATCTAAACTAAAACTAAACATTATTCATCCCGTTATGCGTTGCCACGCATGTTTCCTCCTCCTGCAGCTGCCACGGTGTTGGCCTTTTCTGTAATGTTGCTTTTCTCCTCCTCATATTTTAGTAGAATTAATCTCTGATCCTCACATGAGAAATACTTTTTTTTTTCCTCACATACGGCGCTCTGTGAGGACGCTCAGTGACGCTCAGTGACGCTGCGCTTCTCTCATGATTGTGATTGGTCCACTGCGTGCGCGTTCACGGCTCTTGATAAAGCAACCCTGGGTTGAGTTACTGAGTTGATATCCGGCGTCGTGATACCGATTATCCTGATTGCCATTGTTAGGGTTAGTCAGCCCAGGATAGGTCTGGGTAACCCAGGAAAGGTTGATCTCACTTCATGATACAGGCCCCTGTTTATTGTCTTGCAGGCAGGGCTAGGGAAGGTGGTATTGGACTTTATTATTTAAAACCCAAACAAGATAATCTACAAATGTGAACCATGATCCACAAAAATGTCACTATCCACAAACTTGTCTTTTTACATTTATGCTGGTTAAATTCATATCCACAAAAAAATATAGCGGGATTTGCAAATGAGCATAACTTAGTTTGTAAACACAAACTTTAATTTCACATGAAAATATCACAGGTTTTACAAATGTAAAGAGTTTAGCTTCAGAAAATTCACGAGAAGTCATATTTACACATTTGTGGATCCATTTTAATACATGAAATTGGTTTTGCGCATTTGTGGATCGCTTCCTGTAAATTTGAGGGTCGTGTGACATTTGTGACTTCCCTCTTGTGTATTTGCATAATTTTGTCCAATTCCCATCACAGCAGCATCTGCAAAAAAAACAAAATACTTGCCACATCAGCAGGTGGCAACATTCCCTCACATGAGGTAACTGTACCATGTAGGCTATCGCAAATAGCCTACAAATGCTCATTCAAAGTTTGCAAATTCAATCGGTTGCTATAGCGCCCCCCTTTGGCCAATTGATGTAATATTGCTTCATTCGCATCCTCCCATGACCCTCTACCACTGTGCCAAATTTCACATGGATTGACCAAGTCAGTGAGAAGAAAAACGTGGAACAGACACACACACACCCACAGACACACAAACAGAGTTTTCATCATTATATAGTAAGATAGATCCCAGAGTAAATTTTTTTGTATTTGGGAGCTGTTTAATGTGTAATTTGTGGTAGATTTTATTTTGTTGAACTATTAATATTGTATACAGAATGTGAATCTCACTCTGAGTTTTGTTGTTGTTGACAAACTAAAGAAATGAGAGATCGTTTTAGTTTTTACTGAATATTTGGAGGCAAGCTGTAAGGGTGATGTAAAAATCTTTTTAAATTAACAATGAAATATGTATTTTTTTACTCATTTGTCATATCATCAAGACTATCGTTGCAAAAATACCCTGGAATATCGTTATATTATTTTAGGGCTGTATCGCCCACCCCTATTTTGGCTGATGAGTAAGCATTGCCATTAACTGTGTGTCACAGCCTCTGTTTCTGCTGCAACAACTGCTGACTGTGTTGGTGAGCAAATCAAATCTGCACATATAGAGTGGGCCAAAATATATCACTTTCTGTTGTTTTTATAACAGAATATACATAAGCGACTTTCTCCGTTCACCTTGGTCCCTCGTTCCTTGTCACAAGATTTCAGAATGAGACTTGTCCTTGAGTGAGACTTGACACAATAACTAACAGAATGGAACAAGCAAAAGGTAGAGAAACACTTTAGACACTTACTATAATAATATGAGCCTTTATGAGGCAAAAATAACCACTGGGTGTACAGTGACAGTGCACAACGGCCCTTCTGGTTATGTTATGGACGTTGTGCAGCTACTGGCTGCAGCCCTGTCTCTCACTACTGAATCAGTTTCAGAAAATAGTTTGAAAAATTGTTGTTCACATCAGTCAGTTAGACATAAAAACATGGCGGAAAATGGTTTAACCACCAACAAAAAGTATGTTGTTGTACTTGAAGGGCAGCAAAATAATAGGAAACACAAAACATCCGAATCATGGTGGTGTTGTATGGCCTGATTTAACCTGACTTTGTTGGGACAAAGAGTACCCCTCTGACCTGATAACAGCAGTCCATATGTTTGACAGTGCAGATAAGGGCAAGTGGGAACAAGAGAGCATGTGGATGAGAGAGTCAGGTGACTGGAGCAGGTGGAAAAAGCAGAGGGCATCTGGTAGACAGAGAGAAAAAGGCAATTGACATGTTTGAGGAAGTGGGAATGAGGCTGGAGGGAGGAGCAGAGGGGAAAATTGACAACTATACTGAACTTGGCCCTCAGTTTGCAGATGGTACTAGGGCTCACTCCAAATAATGGCGCAACTTGGTTTTGTGGAACACCAAACCAACAGGCTTTCCAACAGTATAACATTTATTGTCAAGAAGAAATAATCTACTGAACACAAATTTCCTTACTCTTTATGCTTAGTTTACTTGATGCTTTGTCCTGGTACGTGAATGTAGGTACAGCTGAAAAGGGAAGTAACAATTTGTAAAGGAGAGCTGATTTATACTGTAAGAGTTAATGGCACTGGGTATCTACGGGGTACAGTCTTGGTAAACAGAGTTGAGCAGCTGACAACAATGACATCCTTTGGTTCCTATAGGTATATACTATGAGGCCATTTTTGTAGCAGAACCATTTGCAAATGTGTGTGGAGAGTTGTGGAACAGTATCTTAACCTGTGTGTGAGTAATCAGTCAATGTTAATGTGTAAGACTTTTAATGGATGAACTACAGTGAAAACAAATGCCTTTGACCTCTGCAAAAGCAGGTTGGACAAGTCGGGACAATCACTTCTTACAGGTGTGCCTTTGATGGCCAAGTAACACCCACAGTTCAGGGATTTATTAAGACTGTCCTCTACTTTGTTGTATGATTTAGAACAAGAACAGGTGGAGGAATGGGTGTTTTGGGGAATTTGCTCCTAGCAGATGCAGAGCCAATCAACAGGCTAAATCCAAAAAAAAAAGAAAAGGACACAGGGAAACAAAAGGCTGGAACACCAGACACACAAGGAGCTAAGATGAACTGGCAGTCAGTACGTTTACATGGAATTTAATCGGAATGAAAGGCCATTCCGATTAAAAGTGGTCATGTAAACGGTCATTCCGATTGAAAAATGGTCATTTCGATTGAAAATTAAATCCGATTAAAGGGGGTGGTTTATTCCGTTTGTCATTGCGAATGAAAGAATTTTGTGTGCATGTATACACTTCCTCTTTAAGTTCATTCCGGTCTTTCTGCGCATGCTCGTTTCCTTGCTCTTCTGGTGCGATGACGTATATAGCGCGCATAGCAACGGGCTGCATAGCAACGGGCTGCATAGCAACGGGCTGAGATAGAGCAGTCGGACTCGTTGCACTCACCGGTTTCCATTCGCCACAGCACGGTCTTCTACCTCCCTTCTCCTCCTCAACAGATGAAGCATTAGCAGAACAAGGTTGTTGTCGTACTGCTGTTTCAAGAATATAAGCAAAACATGCCCGAAAAAGGCACTAAGAACGGCGTCATCAAGCATCTTGTTATCCGGAGCAAAGACTACAGTGTTTTCTTCCGGTAAACGTAAACACGTAACATCCGCCCCACCCCCTTTCCAATCAGAAACCTTCCCTGCCCCAAACCTTGTGCAGACCTCAATAAAGGCGATTAAACTGATCTCCCATGTAAACCCTCATTTGGAATGAATATTTCCCATGTAAACTACCTGGAAAAACTTTAATTCCGAATGATTTCATTCAGATTTATTTCATTCCGAATGAGAAGCCATCATGTAACCGTAGCCACTGATAGAAAACAAGACGCACACTCAGTACTCTGGTGAGGGGAAGGATAACGAGATACAGGTGAGGCTTATCAGGGCGGAACAGACAATCAGACACAGGTGAAGTCATCAAGTGAAGTGAAGTGATCTGAAACGAGAGGAGATGTGAGTTTCAAAGTAAATCAGGAAACAACATGAATAAATGAAGTCAAAAACATAAGTTGGGCAGCACGGTGGTGTGGTGGTTCTGTGCGGAGTTTGCATGTTCTCCCCGTGTCAGCGTGGGTTCTCTCCGGGCACTCCGGCTTCCTCCCACAGTCCAAAGACGTGCAGATTGGGGACTAGGTTAATTGATAACTCTAAATTGTCTGTAGGTGTGAATGTGAGCGTGAATGGTTGTTTGTCTCTATGTGTCAGCCCTGCGATAGTCTGGCGACCTGTCCCGGGTGTACCATGCCTCTCGCCCGATGTCAGCTGGGATAGGCTCCAGCCCCCCCGCGACCCTCAAGAGGATGAAGCGGTTAGAATGAATGAATGAAAAACATAAGTTAAGAAACCTGAGCTGTGACAGCATTTGATAGGACTTACTCTGCTCCCCATGCAAAAGTGCAGGGGCTTGTTGGTCACTGTTTGCAGAATTGTGTCTTTTAATCTTGTCTTTAATTGCCATTGTATAGTTTCAGTTTTCACTTCTATTTTAGTTTAATATACCTCTTACTGTTTTTACTTCTCTCTTTATCTGTATTTATTTCTGTCCTTGTTCTCGTGGCACACTCCATAATTGTAACAACCACTTTTGTGTTTAATTTATTTCCCTTGATTCCAGGGCCTAATATTATCAATAATAATGTACATGACAATTGTTTCATTTTTTTAGATGCATTGTGGAGGAACAGTGATAAATGTGAGCAGCACCCAGGTGGTACTGTAGGTACAGGAGGAGCATGCAATAAATAGTAAGGAGTAGTAATCTTGAGTTGTAGTTTTTGTGTGATCATGGACACACCTCCAACTGTATTTAACACTGTGTCTGTTTGTGATGTTTGATTATGTCTTGAGAAAAGTCAATGTGGCCAAAACATCCACATATTATAAATTACAGCAGGGGTGATAAATGTTTTTTGGATTTTGCTGTTTTGAAATTTAATTCCATGCACCTCAAAGGAGACAAATCAGGTGGTGTTTGTGCTGCCTTTGACTCATCTTCATCCAGCACTGTACCTAATAGGTATCCAGCACTTAAAAAAAAAACACTTCACAGTAAGCATTTCTTCCTTCTTCTAAAATTCCAAATTCTAACTCCCTTGTTCTGCTGTACCTACATTTAAGTACCAGTTGGAACCGGTAAGAATTTCATACAGACTGATTCATAAGACAAAATCACACCATGAGGAGATACATGGTAAATAACCCCCCAAATTACACTTTAAGGGCCATATAAATACCGCAGTATTTATATGTTTATGGCAATTAGTCTGATCAGACTCCCGGCCTGAATTACAGCATGAACCAGTGGTATCCCTGTCCCAAAATACAACATGTAATTTGAAATACAATTCAAAGATGAAAGTGTAATAGGCGAACACGTTTCTTTATGCCGGTTTTGTCATGAACAGCACATGTCTAAGTAGGGCTGATGAAATGAGTGTAACGGTTGTGCTTAATGGCTGTATATCGAGACATGATAAATGCACTGGAAATATTTAGCTAAATAAATAAATATATTCCATGCAGTTGCACCGTCCTCTCCCCCTCCTGCGCTCACAGAGTGGACAATGAGACGTTAGAGGCAGTGCGGATTAATACGTATTTAGAAAGAATTTCAGTTCAGGATTTGAGTTGGATTTTACAACGTTTTTATGAAACAATTATCACATCCAAGTGCAAAATAAGGCTGCTGGATTTAATTTCAATGATAACGTGGATCTAAGGTGGATATAGCGTGACATTAAATTTGTGTGAGACATCAATAAAAATCTGACTCCACTTCTCCACCTCGCCGTCTGCGTTGCCACTTCCCAGTGTCTCCAAAATGTGCCCACGCATGACTCAGAGTTTGCTTACAGGTGCGCACATTCTCCCACCAAGTTTATTTTTATAAATCACAACCTTTGCGTGGGAAGTGGCGTACGCCACTTTCAAGCCCCGTTTTGTGTGTAAGCAAGCTTTATAAATGAGGCCCCTGGTCTTTAAACATTTGTGTTTAAATTCTCTGCCTACCTCCAATAGATGCATCCTCTCAGATGACCTTTTTTGATCTTTGGTCATCCATCACTGTGGTAAAAAGTACACTGATACCCTTTTAACACCAACATGGAACTGGATCTATTCTGGTTCCTGCACCTAAACTTGAACTGCTCAGAGCATTTAGACCAAAACTAAATTGGTTCAGAACATGAAAAGTTGCCGCTGGAGCCAAAACATAGCAGGTTTTCCTTGACCCTAATGTGCGAACAGTGATGACATCAGTGGGTGTGTCATATTCTACAGAAAGAGAGGATGGGGAAGTGAAGTGAGAAATTGTCAGACGAAAAAAGTGTGCAGTGGTTTTATTAATAGTTGGTTCATTCTTGTTTTGGGGGCAAAAACAAATATCTGTAACAGAGGCAAAAGTTTGCTGGTAATCAGTGTAATCCGTGATTTTGCCATTACTGTTAACTTCTGTTGTGCATTGTGCAACTCCCCCCGTTAATGACACATCCTTAATTACAAGGGTTCTGCACAAAACTGGTGGAAACACAAGCTGGTTTGCTAGATAGCGCCAAGGCTCCAACAATCCTTGACTCAACCAGTTTAGGTTGTTGGAAAAGGGTATGTGAATGGAGATTCAGTCTATATGCACTACAACATTACATGTATCAAGCAACAACAAGGCAAATGACCAGTTTACCTTCTGAAAGTACGAACAATGGATACAACCATGCTGCGCTGGCTGTCGAGCTTCTCTCGTAGTCCTCCCATATATGAGCACATGATTGACTAGGTTGGTATGCAGTCAGAGTAGTCTGAGGAAACTTGTCTCTGATGTTATAGTCTTTCTCTTCCTAATATATACGCAAACAAAAAATAAAAGAAATTACAGTTACGATCAACAACATTACCAATTACACCTTGAACAGGGCATGTAAAAGGAGGATTTTTTGGATTGATTTTGTTTGAAGTGGACACAGAGCAACACAGAGGATCAGAGAGAGGATAGCTGGACCAGGACTGTCTGAAACTGTAACTTCTAGTGTTTCTTCCCCTTCGTATTTGACACTCAACTAAAACATGTAGAGTGGTTTACAGTAAAAGAAAACAGAAACATAAAAAGCAACGGATTTTTATATTGTCTATTGTATGCAGGTGGAAGTGAAACATAAAGTAATGCAGTTTTTGTTTTACTCCTTTTATAAGATGACTTGTAAAAGTCATTTTTGAGATGATTTGACTTAAGTTTAATTACTCAGTGATTTACATGATTTCCTTTTTTGTTTTCAGTCTTTTAAAGATGGATTTAATATCTCGACCAGAACTGTTCAATTTCCATGGAGTCTGGATGACGCACCTTGTGACAGGTAACTGGGAGAACATTCAAAACTTTCGGGCCAGGCCAGATGATATACTCATTGCTTCATACCCCAAAGCAGGTCAGTCCACAAACATTAGCAGGATGCGCTACTGTAGCTCTGGAACAAATGTGTGTATAGAGGTCAGGGGTTTGGATTATCTCAATCTTTTTTGATTTCCTCTGTCTTTCTTTTAGGAAACACGTGGTTCTCCTACATCCTTGACCTGCTGTATTTTGGTCAGACATCTCCAGAGCGTCAGACGTCTGTCCCTCTGTATGCAAGGGTGCCTTTCTTGGAGGTCCACATACCTTCTCTGCAGCCAGGTTTAATTAACAATCAGTACTCACCATATTTCACATAATTTCTCACAAACATACAGACACTTGGTGGTGGTAATTCTCGGCCTATTGCAGCAGTAAACTAAGTGTTCACATTGCACTACATGTCATTGTGATTCTAAAGGTAGTATGTGAGGTTGTGTGCAATATAATAATGATAATTGTTGCATTTGTTTTCATCATGGTGTCTCAACGTTTGATTTGTAGTTATGTTGTGTTGTATTTACCACACTGAAGGTTCACTGACATGAAAACTGTTATGATTCCAGGATCATGGCCCCCACCTATAGTCAAAGGAACAGAGCTGGTAGACAAGCTCCCCACCTCTCCTCGCATCATCAAGACTCATCTGCCAGTCCAGTTTGTGCCAAAGTCCTTTTGGGAGCAAAACTGCAAGGTCAATGACAATTGTACTCGCCAAATCCCTTTATTATACAAAGTTAAGAAAAAAAACAGGTGGACATATTCCACAGAATTTAAAGCCAGGGAGAGATCTTAAACTGCCTGCAGGATGTGTTTTATACATTATGCATTTCATACTGATTAACAAGTCTGATTAAACCAAACTGCGCTTATGATTAGGACTTAAATACAGGAATTATCAAAGGACTGACTACAGATCTTTACCAGGTGTATGTACCTCTAACTCATACATTCTTGTCATTATGTTATTTAAAAAAAACATTTAACTGAAGCAAAGCAGCTTCAGTAGCCTATCCACCTTATTCCTAGCCCCCATGATCCCTAGCACGAATTATGTGCGCGACTTCTGGCATTGAACCGAGACCGGCAATTTCCAATGGTAACAGTTTTACAGTACTCTATTCTTCTTTCCAAGAGCAATTGACAAATAAAACATGGAACACACCACCTGTTATAGCTCAAACGGGATTATGTGATCATACCTCTGCCATCTCTGACAGCCATCCCAACGCATTGTTTTTTTTCCTTTTCAACCGAGCACGCTAGCAACTAGCTTGCCTTGCTCTGTTAAAATATGTTAACTTTAACATGGCCCGAGCTAGCTCAAGGTCTGCTCCTTCTAAAGATGATTTCTGATGACTTATTAAGAGAAACTAACACATTCAGCAAACATTTAACATAATTCAGTATTAAATGTAGCTCCATATAAAGTGAGTAAATAAAGCTAATTCTCCACTCCTCTGCATTAGTGACACAGTTTACATGTTTTTCTAACTTCTGATTTATTAAAAACTGTTCTGAGAGAAACATGATGCTGAATTTAGCAGCAGACTTCTGTAATAGTAATATAAAGTATTAGTAAAAGAAATAAATTTTGGCATTCATTTTTTTTCTATGATATAAAGGAAGTACAGTAAATTAGTAACACATTCTCAGCCCTAATGACTAAATACATATTTCAAGGTATGTTGCTGAGTTTATTTTATAACGAGCAATTTTCTAATGTAGGTTAAGACAGGGATATCATGTACTGACGCTGAGTGACAGACCTGTCAGTCTAGGTGCAAATTCTGATTGTACTACTACTATGATGTACTTGATTTACTTACTATGATTTCGTGTGCAGTACTAGTATACTACTATACTTTTTTGCTATGTCTCGTGAAACTCTTGTGGTTTTATTTCTTATATCAATGGTACCTTTGGCAACAGGAACAATCCCCTTTTGTTCTGGTTACATGTTCAACACACAGTTGCTGAAGACAAAAATTTAGCTTAGACTGGTTGTTAGTCGTTACAGACATGGACAGTGCAACAGGTACCAGAGCTCTGCAAAGTTAACATTAGTTAAATATTTGTTAAAAAATGAATTAGCATTTGCTAAACTGAAGGCAAATTACTTTAAAGGGACATTGTGTAACATTTTCAGTTGTTTATTGGCAAAAAGTGATGTCTGCATTCATAAATATGTCATCACTGGTGTACTATTACCTCCACCAATAATCTGACTTATTCTCGTAAAAGGAGAATTTCGGATTTGTTTGTACATTGTGCGGGTAAGTCGTCTGTGGGGTTCCATTACGTTTCGCCATCTTGAGAATACACCCGCCAGCAAGGGACATACAGCACCGCCTTCGGCGTTTTCGTTGAGAGCCAGGCCAGCACTGCGTGACTGAGGAGCCGAAGGAGAGGAGCAAGAGGCGCTTCGCTACTACCCTGGCAAATTTGAAACAAAGTCCCACTCTTTGAGCATAATGCAGGATCATGCATATGCAGCATCATGGGAGACGGAATCCTTGTCGCCAAGAAAGCGCAAAAGGGAATAGAAAAGGCAGCGTGACCGGCGAATTAAAAAAACGAAGGCCCACATCGGGGTAGCCTTTCCCAGGTAGAGAGAGCTGCTGAGGGAGAATGGTAATACAATCACAGGCCAGCGCCGCTGTTGGCTGTTAGTCGCTGTTAGGGGCCAGTCGCTAACAGCCTCATCCCTCTCCTCGCATCACTGCGCCGCTGTTAGCTGTTAGCCGCTGTTAGCTGTTAGCCGCTGTTAGCCGCTGGCCTGTGATTGTATTACCTTTCTCCTTCAGCAGCTCTCTCCACCTGGGAAAGGCAACCCCAATGCTGACCCTTGTTTTTTTAATTTGCCAGTCACGCTGCCTTTTTGATTCCCTTTTGCACTTTCTTGGTGACGAGGATTCCGTCTCCCGTGGTGCTGCATAATACATGATCCTGCATTATGCTCAAAGAGTGGGACTTTGTTATGCGGCAGTAGTGCCGCTGGCCACTAACAGCTGTTAGCGGCGCAGTAATGCGAGGAGAGGGATGAGGTGTGTGAGGTTGAGCCACTTGTCAGCTGTCAAAGGACAAGACGTGATTGGTTTGTTTCAATTTACATCCGCCCCAACAGTCCTACGTTGTAAACACAGCCAGCATGGTGAGGAGGGGGTTTGTCAACTCGCGTCACGTGTGTCTGCGTAGGAGCCTGAATGAATACTCCATGTAGTATCGGATGACATGGTTTCATCGGTGTTATCATAGCTTTTTGGTACACAGCGGCTACAGTTGTTGAAATACGTGTTTTGGCGCTAGAGTGCACCATCTGTTTGAATACAGTATATGATTTCAACGTTAGATGGGAGAAATTCCTACACACTGTGGCTTTAAAAGAACCAGAGTTGACGTTTAGCCACCAGGGACTAACCACAGACAGTCTATGGGACTCACTAGCTTACTGCTACTTCCGCTATGCTCAGGAATAAGGTGGATATGATTCTTATTTCCAATCCTGTCTCCAAGAAATTACGTTAGTATATTGCTAAACAGCTCTCATAATGTATTTGCTGCCTGAATCATGTCCAGAGACATACAGGTAACAAAACACTACATTCATGTGCCACATAGGTTTTGGAACGAGGTGCCTGTGGAGGATGGTGAGCATACGAAGTGCAGGACCTTGACATCCGAGCCTTAGGTTCGTGTCCTGTCTAAGGTTTAGGCAACGAGCACTTTTGTTATGGTTAGGGAAAGATTGTGATGTTAATGAAGGTAATTAAAAAATAATGCTGTAGTCACTATGAATGGATACTGTATTACTAGAGTGCCTATTTTGGTGAAAAAACAACTGAAATACATTGTCAGTGTACATTTTGTTGACACGTCAAGTATCAGCATTTTTGCAACTTAATTAACATTTCCTCATTTTGTTGATAGAAAACGTAACTTGCTCAGAATAAAGTGCTGCAGGTATGATGCTTATTTGTAGGCTAACAAAGAAGTTACTGTCACCCTGGTTCCTTTGACAGAAAGCAAATGGGATTTTTCCAATGGATCTTGGATTATTGCAGAAAATAAGCTCTGTGGCATTTTGTTCAAGAAGATTATCTTCACAAATTTACACCACTTTTATGATTTTGTAAGTTCAATCAACAAAAGTAAAAAAAGCTCATTTTAGCCGATAAATGATCTGCACTAATGTCGAATTACTTAAAAAGACTCTTCTTTCCAACCCTCGTTTATAAGACACGTAAAAGCCCTAAAATTAAGGAGTGGTGTATTTACTGATGTTTTTCATGTCCCACAGCAAAACATGAAAATCTGTTAGCTTGTGTCAACCACAGACTTTATATCAGGTAACTAACCAAAAACCCATTCAAAATATCCATTGACTCCAAGACTAACTCACTGCTAACTCATGTCTGTGTTTCAGGACTCATTCCTGCACCACTTTATCATGTTCACTTGAAAACGTATTTACAGTTTCAAATTAGTTTTACATGAATGGATTTCTCTGGAGTTAGGGCTGCTTATTTCATATGAAGGCTGAACGGTGGCCAAAAAAAAAAAAAAACGTGATGGATGGGTGTTATCTACAAGTACAACTGATTTATAATCAGTTGGTCATAAACAAGTTCAGTATTTCATGTTTCATGCAGTGCTGCTCTTAAGATAAAGTGTTTTCTGGTTGTGCAGATAGTCTATGTGGCCCGCAATGCAAAGGACAGTGTGGTGTCTTATTTCCATTTTGAACACATGACCGTGATCAACCCAGAGCCTGGAGACTGGAACAGCTACCTCCAAAGATTTTTAGAGGGAAAGGGTGTGTATCAAATACTGTAAAAGATTGTTGTATTAGAGATGCACAGATTTCCTCCACAATCCTAAAGTGCTTTCATTAATTGTTCTGTGGCTTCAGTGGTGTTTGGATCCTGGTACGACCATGTGAACGATTGGTGGGAGAACAAACAGAGTTATCCAAATCTCTATTACATGTTCTATGAAGAAATGATCGAGGTAATTTACTTGTTTTTGTGGGTTGTCTGTGCATATGCTTGTAGGATTTCCAATCTCCCTGTTCAGATTACTTTTACAACTCTCTGTGCTGGTGATAGTTTGATTAATATTTGATCACTGTGCTTCCAGGATACTGGACGAGACCTAGACAAACTCTGCTGCTTTCTTGGTTTGTCTCCTTCAGCTGAGGAGAAGGAAGAGATTCTAAGAAAAGTGCAGTTTGATTAAATGAAAAAGAACGACATGGTTAACTTTTCTACGTTCCGGGCGATGGATTTCAAAAAGTCTACCTTTATGAGGAAAGGTAAAATGAATAGTATGGGTGTGAATTTTTTGGTATCTCACAATGTGATTTGATTTCAATCCTCGGGACCATGATTGGATTCAGAATCAATTCTCAATTCATTTCATAATGATGCTAATTTTTAGCATCTACTCCAGTCCGCTGTGGGCTAAGAATAGTAGCATGGCAAATTATGGCATGTAAGCAGAGTAAAGTGGGCAACATTATAAAGATTTTATACCATTCTCTTGAATACTTTTCAGATATAAGTGGATTTAAACAGGCTTTGAACGCCAGGGTTGCCAGAACACTCTAAGGAACTCTACTTTACCCCATCCCTCTCCTTAGAATCAGGGTGCTGGGTTTCAATGCCCCCTCCTTTATGTATCTATGTGTCTTGTTTACATGTGTATGTCTCCCATGTGTTTATCTGCTTTTACTAACGGTCTCTGCATGGCTGAATTTAAGTTGCTATAGCCATTAAAAAAAAACTTTGCTGATTTTCTACCAGTTTGCCATCTCAGTGTGTGCAGATGAAGGATGTTTGGCTTCCCCCTGTGCCATGAGCACCTGGAGCTCCCCCTTTATTTGCCTGCACACACTGCCCACACTGCGATGACATAGAGCTGGTTGAAAATCGGCACAGTCTCTTTAATGACTTAAATCGCTATTTTCCAAGCTACTGTATTGTCATATTTCTTGGAGATGAACATTCAGTTGCTGAACTGCCCCCCAAATCCCCGCTGGATCAGCAAACTTTCCGGCTTTGTAGTCTCATGAGTGAGGTAGAGAGACTGGGTGTGCTAGGGAGCAAGCAGCAGTCTTTTTAAATGGCACTGGTTGGCAGTGAGCTGGCAGCAAATCATCAGGCCTTGAAGTCCACTTTTGTAATGCAGAAGTGGGCATGGTTCCATCTAAAGTGGGTTGGGAAAAAAATCAATGAGACGGGTGAGGTCAGTAGGATGAGGAGGTTGGCATCCGCGCTGGCAGATGTGATTTTTTAGTGTGAGTATGTGAGGAGAGAGTGGATAAGGAAACTGACACGATAAACTCAGGGTTTACCACTAATGTATTAAATTTAATTAACTTGCACCACTACAGTTTCATGTTCCCAATCCTTCCACAAATAACCAACACTTGCAGCACCAACAAACTCCAGCATATAACCCACACATGTGACACATACACACAAATAGGCTGCTGACCCCAATAGCTAAACGTTAAAAGTGAGTGACTGACTAGTAACCATACCATATAAAAATGATTTTTGGAAGTTGTGAATTGATTCATAATTGTAGAAGAAAAGAATCAAGATTTTTATGTGAAGCGATTTTTACCCCTGCCCCTAATGAATAGTACAATACAATGCAATACATGTGACATGACGGAATCAGATCTCTACTTTTAGCAAAAATACCTGTCTGATTTTCTGTGGTTCTACAGGGAAGGTTGGTGACTGGAAGAACCATTTCACTGTGGCCCAGAGTGAACAGTTTGATGAAGACTACAAGAACAAGATGAAGAATTCTACACTGCAATTTCGCACTGAAGTTGAGAGCAAGCGGCAGCCTACAGGGCTGAACAATGAAGCCAACACCGAAGTGCCAGACACTGCAGTTCTTTGAGTGACCACTTGAGGCTGGCTTCAGAAACTACTCAACCCGCATCGACCTCCATGCGAAAGACAGAAATAAACATGTTCACAGCCTGATACAGAAGACAGATTTGTTCTTCATAGCTTCATGACAGCTGTACCCAAATATGGTCACTTCTTGCTCCGAAATACCAAGATAGCAACAGCCAGAAAAGCCAAACTCAAGGCTTCAAAATTGGAGTCCACAAACCATAGGCTGACATCATGGAAGCTACGTCCATTACTTTTACAGTCAATGTTTTAGAGGCTGTGCATAATTAAAAAATTGAACTGATATGTGATTTAATAGATAATAATGCTGATATTACTGAGTCTGGTGTTAAATTTCATTGACAAGACCATTGTCTAACCTGTGTGACACATTTGTTCTTTAGATGACTGATGTTATATCATTAAAAAATAGGGGAAAAGATCTGCAAAAATTAAAACTTTTTGAGTGTGAAACATGTTAAATGTTGGAAATCTGCATTGTATCTAGTTTTTGGGTTTTCTGTTGTTTTTCCTTGTTTCATGACTTTCATTTAACTTTAGTCTGTTTCCTGTTTTATTTTGTAGGGTCACTCCTCATGTGTCATGTCGGGTTTTACTTCCTGCCTTTGTGTGTTTTCCCTCCATGGTGATTGCCTGCCCTGATTTGTCTCACCTGTTCCTCATCTATCCTGCTGTCACCAGTCCCTCGTTATCACCATACTTTCCTTGTGTATTTGCTGCACTCCCTTTGTCCTTTGTCAGTTTGTCTGTGTTGGCCTTTTGTGCTTTTTGCTGGATTCCCTCCCTATGTTCCTCAAACGGAGATTTCTCCTCTGAAAACGAGTCTTTCTAAAAACTCTGGCCAGAGTGGAGATTTTGGAAAACTCTGGTTGCGCGTTTGCATGTAAACTGAGATAAACTGAGATAGACGGAGTTATAGGCAGCCGACGTCACAGTATGCGCCGGAACTTGCGCCTGTGTCAAAAGTGCGACCTATGTTGCTATGGTGACAATGGATACATGGAAGGCTTGAGCTTCTCGTTACACTGCCACCTACAGGTTTGGCATGCTCTTGTGTATATATACACGGGTAAGTGTAAACAAAGAATTTTTTGAAAACGGAGACGGTGAAATGTCCGTTTATGAAAATAGCAACGTGTAAACGGCCTCTAATTCTTTGTGCAGACAACTATGACTGTATGCTCAAGGACGTCTCGTGGTTGTGGTAATACATAATTATTTAAAATAAAACTTGTTTAATGAACTGTTTTAAGCTATCATTGACTGCTCACTCATCACTCCTGTCAGTGGTATAATGGAGGGTATCCAGACTATACCCACCTTTGTCTCTGGCCTTTTACATTATGCACACACCTATCAGCGAAAAAATTGGAATATATAGAGCAATATACCCACCTCCTCTTCCAGGAACACACCTATGTGGAAGCATAAATCAAATGGTCGGGAGCTGGGCCAGAAAGCTCGTGACCTCGTTCCCATCTTCTCGAACGGACTTTCTTCGTTTTCCATTAGATATCAAAAACTCAAATACTCAGAGGTAAAAAAAAAAATCACTGGAGACACGTAGAATCAGATGCAACTGAGTTTAATGTACTCGCAGGCAACAAACACATCACAACTCAATGAGTCAAGCTCCGGAGCAAGACTGGAATTTCTTTGTTTGCGCACTTTGCTTTTATTGTGAAGATTTCTGCTGAGTCGTCTTTTACTTAATCCTTCCCCCTTGGAGCTAAAACATAACGGTGTCACATTTCTCTTGTCTCCCCCGATGGCTGCTTTAATCCTTGCACTCATTCATAATAGTATTCCCCACGCTCCTTTTCTCCCTTGGAGCCGGCAGTCTAAGACCCGCCTCCTCTAGGGTCATATCAGGACAAGCTGTAATTTCCCTGACTTTCCACCAGTGGTTTCTGAGCCCATCCTCCATGCTATTTTTAATCCTAAGTACTTCTCCACCACAATGCTTAAGTGCTGAGTGAGTGTATGTGTGTCATAAGAATACATGAAATAATAACCCAGTGTGTGATTTGTCAGTTAAACAGAGTACATTGCTTCAACACGTATCTTTTTAAAAGTCAATTTAAAAAGGTACAGTATATGTCTTCAATAAATCAGTACATTACTACACCTACCTCATCAACTACCACTACACCACAGACTCCAGCTAGTAGGAAAACACAATCTGCTCTGTGCAACACGCTGTGGCTCTGCCAAAAAAAAAGGTGTGTATTTTTATTAGCTTCTTAAACATGCTGCTGTGCATCTGCTGAAATTACAAGAATTGTCTAGAGTGGCAGCTCGAGTGATCACATCGGTGGCGGAGATCTGCACCCTAGTGAGTGTAGTTTATACTTTGTTTGACTGCAGTTTGCCCAAGAACCATAGAAATCCAGTGACAGTAGAACAGATATTCCCAATCAAATTAACACAGCAGGATGATCAGAACAGCGGCCATTTTTGTGTGTACCTTTGCCATTGCAACCGACATAGCCGGCATAGCGGACTTCCATGTAAACAAACCAACTTGCAGCAACTTGCAAACTCACTGAGATGAGGTGTTGCAGTAACAATCAAACAAGCAGTGTAGTAGTAGTACAAGGCATGGAGAAGCGTCTTTTGTGCAAAGTCTCTGTTGCCTTGCTGCCACAGAGGAAGTGAGGATTGCTGGATTTACATCACAGCATTACCTACTGAAAAAAGCAATTTCTTATGCTCCATTTCCACCGAGCAGTACTGTACAATACAGTTTAGTTTGGTACGCTTTTTCTTTCTGTTTCCACTGTGAGAAGTTGTGGATGGTACCAATGGAACTGTTCTGTATCATCCCCATTTTTGGTCACCTCTCTGTTGGGGTACCTAGCCAGGGGCGTCATGCAACCCCAAAATGTGAGGGGGCACAGTGGATTGGGTTCGTGCGCTATGCGCGCGCACAAATTTTTGGGGGGGATGCCCTCAAATCACTTATTTTGGACCCCTGCTGCACAACGCCTTGAGGTTGGATAGGGCCCAAACTCAAAGCCGACCCCCCTGTCCAGACACACACACACACTTAACGCATCTACACTTTGCCATGTAAACTATTTTGTGTAAGGAGGAAAGGAGTTTTTCCTCAAACAAACCCTAGCAGCTAGGAAAATATTGCAAACATAGCTAAGCTTATTGCATAAAATATTTGGCTGCACACTAACGTTAATACCTAACCTAGCACACAAATCTGGTACTAAAAGGTGGAGTTGTGAACACTGCAGTCCGTTGATTGGTCAATAGTGGATGGTCAATCTTGGACAGTCACTCAGCTCAGGGCTCAGTTGTGGCTGTTTTGAAGCTCATGTAACCACTGTTCATACCGTGGAGAGTAACTATAACTATAAAATGAAATAATGTTTTGCTGCCTCCCCAGCAGCTGTAATCTGAGACAAAAATTACTCAATTCACTGGGCAGACTTCTGGCGACTTTTAAGGTACATATTACTCAATGCATTAGTTGACGACGTGAATCCACCAACACACCTTAAATTTCACTGTGACAACTTTGACCTTTTCATCATTTTTTATATGACATACACTTTAAGTAATGAGTGGATCTTCCAGCATTTGTATTAATTTCAACAGCATGTATCCCAATCCTCACTCAGAAGAAAAAGCATTGCGGAGCGTCGTTCCTGTGGGCTCCAGCCCCACTAAACCCCTGAGCTTGCCTTCGAAGCACTAAATGCGCAAACCTGCTACTTTTAAATATCCCATTGAGAGACTCTCACTGCAGCCTGTTTTATTTTGTTCTGAAGATGTTGGCATGCAACCCCGTTCTGTGGACGATAAACGGAGACTTCCATCTCTGCCACTAGTAATGAGGAAATACAGTGAGTGCTGGACAGAGCAGTGAGTGACCACAACCCTGCCCACATTTAAGAGTACTGCTTGCGGTGGAAACGCTAGTGTCTAGGTACCATGTCTGAAGGGTTACTTTGGTTCCAAAGGAACCATACCCAAAGTGTTTGGTGGAAACGGGGCCTCAGTGTACAATTGCGCCCCTACACTGCATAGTTTCAGCTGAGAGATGTGTTCAAGCAGAGACTGCAATAATTAAAATTAAAAATAAACTCATATGGTATATTATTACACCTATTTTCCTTATTAAAAAAGCACAAACAAAAAATAACTTCTGTACAGCAACCAAAGTTTCTCTTTCACTGAACTAACTAAGGCTAATGTAGTTTGTCGGTGAAGATTCTCAGTCATCCAGGTCATGGTCATCGTAAGTGCTAATATCATAGGCAACTGGACTTGCTTGCGTTTCTTGAATACGTTTCACTTCTCATCCAAGAAGCTTCTTCAGTTCTAAATAGGCTATGGCTAATGTAGCTTAGCTGCTTTGCTAACTCAAAACACACTTTGTTTAAACTGGACAGAAACAAAGTAACACTCACCAAAACTGGCTTCGTTTGTCTACAACAGCCCATTGGTCCGACATCCCATTGTTCCGAAGTCCCGTTGTTCCGAAATCATCATGATGCCCTGTGGTTAAGGTCTGGTTAGGTTTAGGCACAAAAACCACTTGGTTAGGGTTAGTGTGGCGATCAGCATACGAGTGGGAGGTTTAAGTATTAGGGAATGACCAACCAAACCAGACAACGCCACCTTGGGAATTTCACCCCAGGAAATAGTTTTGTTTTACCTTATTGGAGCTAATACCAAGGCACTCAGGTTCATTTTACTTAAGGAGCAGGAGACGTGGTTCCAGTTATAAAAATATATATTTTTTTTTATTACAAAATTTCATAAAACCAACATATATTAAAAGAAGCTTTGCGTGTGGCTCTTTAATAGAAAGAAATGCACAAACAGGGCTGGAGCTTACCAGTGGGAGAGACTAGGAGAACGGGGAGGTGAAGGAACCCAGGGAAAAAAAGCACCCCACTCGCTCGTGTCACTCAAACACCAAAACCAAATAACTGAGGAGGGGTCGCACCGCACACACACACACACACACACACACACACACCAAAAGAAAAGGGGGAACCCCACCACCAGGACACCAGGACTGCCACCGTAAGCTTCCAGCACCTGAAAAAAACAAGAAAAAGAAAATATTAAAGAAGGGGATAACTCCAAAACAAGCAAGCAAAGCAAACAAAACAACCCAATAAGCAAAATAACCAAATAAATAAATGAGACTTAAAGATAGGCAGCAACCAAGGTTACAAATTAACCAACTTAACAAAATAGTCACTGTAGCTGCCAAAAATAACTCAATTTAATGGTTAACAAAATAAGCTAACAAAAGTGAATAAACAAAAGAAAAACAAATGATTTACTAGGAATAACATTTATACACAAAATAAATCAAATGATGAAAGTCCAGCTACCAGAATTTACAAAACTCAGGCACCTTGACCAAACAAATCACAAAGTAATCCTAATGTAAGAGAGAAAAAAAAGGAGCTACAGTCAATCAAAGGTAATTAATTACTAATCTGAAAAGAAAATAAGATCTGATTAAACAAAACCAAAACAACAAAAATTAATCCAACATAAGAAAATCAAAACCAACACATGCTGCATCAGGGCTGAGGCAAAAGAAAGAGGAGCTAATAGGGGGGAAGAAGTTCTGTCGGTGGGCACAGAACATCCCATCCAGCCCAGCCATACGCATACAGCAAGCACGTGCAGAGCCCAGCAGATTAAAGCCAGCACAGGAGTGATGCGAGCAGCGCACTAAGCAAAACATGCAGCAAAGCAGCAGCGGGTCTTCAGACAGCGTCACACCGCATATCAATTAACATCTACAATGAAAATATAAAATAGACTAGATTAATATTAAAAGGATTAATGCTGAGGCGGAGAGGCTGGGAAACATGGGCCCTACATACCGATCAGGCAGCGTCGATGACGCACACACACTGGAGAGGGTCGGAGCACTTCAGGTCTCCCAGCGGCAGTGGCAAACGCGGCTGACCAATAGCGCATTGAATGGCAGATTACCGGCGAGCCAGCCCCACAGGCGCAGCGTCCGCCCGTCGGACGTCTGCACACAGACAAACCATAACTGTGACAACCGCAAAATCCAATGCAAACAACAAAACCAGGCAGCTACCGCTACATTACCTGCACTAGCGATGGCGAAGAGGAGGAAGTGAGGCGACCTGGAAGTGGGTGGGCCTCAGAGCCAAAGAGCAAGAGGAAGGCGAGATGGACACTGCCTCCCTAAATAAGGTGGCCTCAGGTGCGGATTGGCTAATAAGGTAGGGGAGAGCAACGCAGCACACTCACCCATGGGAGAGCACTTCATCCTGCTACATTAGGAAAAGCTCATGGTGTGGGTTAAAATGAAAAAGAAAGTGACAAACAAATAAGCTGTGAGCCTGCTCCGCCTCAAGCCTTTCCCAGCTGACCCAGAGCCGGTCGCAGCGCACCATCAAGGTAGAAATACGCCCGCCGGGAGCCATTCAGCACCGCGGACCGTCGGACTAATGGGATGTCGGACCAATGACATGGACCCCAAATGACCATGGCGAAGAGTTCAGTGTCCTCCCTACTGATTCTGGTTGTATATTCTGACCTGAACTCTGCTTCTTGTCAGTTTGTCTGAGCTGGTCTGCTACCAACCAACACTATTAAAGGTCCAGCCACTAGAAAACAAACTATAGGATACAAACCACAGGACAGTGATGATCTGATTGTTTTCACAACAGCTACAAGTGTACAGATTCCTGTACACATTCACAAATCTCATGATGTACATGCAAATTGAGGAACTCTTACATAACTCTCTGCTCACATTTGCAAATAGCTCCACTACAATAATGGCCCCATAAATTACAGTATAATGTATTTCACAGCTGTGATGTGCTTCCAATACATAATGTTAAAGGATGAAGTACAATAAAAACAAATGCTTCTGCCCTTTGCTCAAGGCAGTTCAGACAATAATTTCTTACAGCTGTGCTTTTGGCAGGCAATCTCCACTCACACTCCAGATATTTTTTTTTTTTTTAAAGATATTTTTCTGGGCATTTTAGCCTTTAATTGACAGGACAGGTGAGTGTGAAGAGGGGAGAGAGAGGGAGGGAGTGACATGCAGCAAAGTGCCACGGGCTGGACTCGAACCCGGGCCGCTGCGGCAACAGCCTTGTACATGGGGCGCTTGCTCTACCACTAAGCCACCGACACCCCGCACTCCAGATATTTATTATGCCTACAGTATGTCCTCTAATTTGTATGATTTGGAATAAGAACAATTGGAGAAATCTGTCTTTACCTTTGGAAATCAGCTCCAGCACTGTACACCATAGGTACCCAGTACTTACAAAAACATTTTCGTTATAAATCATTTCTCCTTTCCTCTAAAATACCCAGGAGGTACTTGCCACTAGGCACCTACAAAAATTCTTACATTAAGAATTCACCTATTCATAGATGCTAGAGCTCCATCTACAGATTTCTGTAAAAAGTGACATATTCTGTCATAGTCTGTGTATTTTTACCCCGAACGCAAAAATTCTTCTTTCTTCAAAATTTGCTTAAGTTTGTGCGCATTCAGAGTGGTGCAGTGTGTATGTCTGGCGCTTTTATTGTGAATAGTTCATCTTGTTTCCCTATACCTACATTCAAAAGTATACTGTGCAAGATGTTCCTAAAAAACAAAGTATAGACACATACAGAAGTAATCCCTTTAAGACACCTTGACACCTCAAGCTCTTTGTCATTTTCCTCAGGCCATTCCTAAACCGTTTCTTTCTTTCTTTCTTTCTTTTCTTTTTTTGCAGTGTCACATGGTGCATTGTCCTGGTGGTGGTGGTGGTAGTGGTGGGGGCACTGCAGTTGTGGAGTGCCATTGCCATGAGGGGGAGTACTTGGTCTGAAATGGTGTTTGGGTGAGTGGAGCAGGTGAAGTCACATGAATGCCAGGACCCAAGGTTTTCAAGCAGAACACTACATTGTAACAAGATGATCAAGTGAATGTTATTCATTTCAGCTGTCAGTGGTTTTAATGTTTTGGCCGACTTTCAGATCAGACTTTCCAGTCTGTCCCGGTCACTTGACATCCTCCTTCACCAGTACCTTCATCCCAAGTCTAGCACCCTGAGACTGTACAATAAGTGAAACAAGGAGGGCAGAGGACTGGTGTGATTCAAAGCCACTTCTTCAATCTGTCGGTGGTACACGCCGTTCATGGACTTGTTTCGTCCCGGACAGTGGCTCTGATGCTCACCAGTCCTTAGTGTATAGTCTCAGGGTTCTGGACTGAAACAGTGGCCTCTATATCCTCTTTTGGCCAGCTTATTATATCAAACTCAGAGTCTTCACTAAATGGCCCTATTGACTACACAGGAGTCAAATGACCAGGACAGACAGGAAGTCTCAGCTAGTGGGTGGTTCAAAGATACAGGTCTGGGAGACTATGGACCCATAAAAGCCAAAAGTGAGTGAGTGCCACTCAAATCACATCTAGAACTCAGCTTGTGTTCATGTGCTGCACAGATTAATTTGTCATCAGAGGGGAGGACTGTTAAAGATTTACCACTGACACAAATAAGCTCGGATAAAAGGAAAAAACAACCAGAAAAGAGCAACAAGGTATGTCTCCAGATAATTTTATCATTATAGTGTGCTGTTTTACAAAATGCTCACTTTCCAGTGAGGTTTAATAATTTCTTAACTTGTAACATGTAGCTAATATGTGTAAATAGACTTTTTGTCAGTAGTGGAAGAAGTATTAAGATCCTTTGCTTAAGTATAAGTAGCAATACCACACAGTGAAAATATTCCACTATAAGCACAACAGTACAACAGTGCTTAAGTAAAAGTATGTATTAGCAAAATTAACCTAATTTTTTGCAATTTAGCAAATGTGTGTGGAGACTTCTGAAACTTTTTTTATCTGTGTGTGTGCATAATCAGATGTGTAAATGTGTAAAAAAACAAATCTCTAAATGTGTACTGAGATTTGTGAATTTTCTCTCTATTTTAAAGATGGATGCAATTTCTCGACCAGAACTGTTTGAATTCCAAGGAATCTGGTTGACGCACTATTATACAGACAACTGGGAGAACTTTGAAAACTTTCAGGCCAGGCCAGATGATATACTTATTACATCATACCCCAAAGCAGGTCAGTCTGTTAATGTTAACAAGATGTGCTTTGCTTTATACTGTAGCTCTGGAATAGATGTGTGTATGGACTTTTGTACTCCTGCAACACATATAGCTATAGATATATTAAGAAATGTATTCAATCCTCAACACAGTCACGTAGCAAAACCATACAACAAAAGGCAATACCGGAAATTGTCTCTGCTAAAAACAAGATGGCTTTCCTAGTCTCTTGTAGACTGCAGTTTGGCCTTTGTTGTGGATCAAAACCTAACATCCATAGATAAGATCAGTTTCATTTTTGAACTGGAGCATCTGCAGGTTAATTCCATACCTTACTGTGTTACATCCAATAAAATTAGGGTGCCTCACTCAATACATTATTGTATTTAAGTTTTGGCAGAGGAGTAAACATGAAGTTCTACTGGATGACAGGAAATGTGTCGATTGGATAGTTTTGGTGTTATCCTTCATCATCAGGATCCATGTGGGGAAATCAAGTTTATTCAGCAGCACTTAATGCTTTTAAAGTGTTAATATTTAAGTTTTTTGGTTTGACACAAAGAGGTCATAGAGAAATAACTGATTGTAAGCATTATTAATAGGCTATTATTAGGCTGCAAATCAATCATGTTATGAATAATGACTAACATAGAGACAGGATGAAAAGAAGGAGTCTTGTGCAGTAATGATTCAGAGTTTGATACTGTGGGATCACTGTCACACACTTTTTAATGGACTTCATGAACAGACAAAGTACACGGAGTTGGATAGAATCAAGACAGTTTGACCAGCTTTTTAATCAGGGAAAATACCCTCACTGATGTGTATACAGTACAGGCCAAAAGTTTGGACACACCTTCTCATTCAATGCGTTTTCTTTATTTTCATGACTATTTACATTGTAGATTCTCACTGAAGACATCAAAACTATGAATGAACACATGTGGAGTTATGTACTTAACAAAAAAAGGTGAAATAACTGAAAACATGTTTTATATTCTAGTTTCTTCAAAATAGCCACCCTTTGCTCTGATTACTGCTTTGCACACTCTTGGCATTCTCTCCATGAGCTTCAAGAGGTAGTCACCTGAAATGGTTTCCACTTCACAGGTGTGCCTTATCAGGGTTAATTAGTGGAATTTCTTGCTTTATCAATGGGGTTGGGACCATCAGTTGTGTTGTGCAGAAGTCAGGTTAATACACAGCCGACAGCCCTATTGGACAGCTGTTAAAATTCATATTATGGCAAGAACCAATCAGCTAACTAAAGAAAAACGAGTGGCCATCATTACTTTAAGAAATGAAGGTCAGTCAGTCCGGAAAATTGCAAAAACTTTAAATGTGTCCCCAAGTGGAGTCGCAAAAACCATCAAGCGCTACAACGAAACTGGCACACATGAGGACCGACCCAGGAAAGGAAGACCAAGAGTCACCTCTGCTTCTGAGGATAAGTTCATCCGAGTCACCAGCCTCAGAAATCGCAAGTTAACAGCAGCTTAGATCAGAGACCAGATGAATGCCACACAGAGTTCTAGCAGCAGACCCATCTCTAGAACAACTGTTAAGAGGAGACTGCGCCAATCAGGCCTTCATGGTCAAATAGCTGCTAGGAAACCACTGCTAAGGAGAGGCAACAAGCAGAAGAGATTTGTTTGGGCCAAGAAACACAAGGAATGGACATTAGACCAGTGGAAATCTGTGCTTTGGTCTGATGAGTCCAAATTTGAGATCTTTGGTTCCAACCGCCGTGTCTTTGTGAGACGCAGAAAAGGTGAACGGATGGATTCCACATGCCTGGTTCCCACTGTGAAGCATGGAGGAGGAGGTGTGATGGTGTGGGGGTGTTTTGCTGGTGACACTGTTGGGGATTTATTCAAAATTGAAGGCACACTGAACCAGCATGGCTACCACAGCATCCTGCAGCGACATGCCATCCCATCCGGTTTGCGTTTAGTTGGACGATCATTTATTTTTCAACAGGACAATGACCCCAAACACACCTCCAGGCTGTGTAAGGGCTATTTGACCAAGAAGGAGAGTGATGGAGTGCTGCGGCAGATGACCTGGCCTCCACAGTCACCAGACCTGAACCCAATCGAGATGATTTGGGGTGAGCTGGACCGCAGAGTGAAGGCAAAGGGGCCAACAAGTGCTAAACACCTCTGGGAACTCCTTCAAGACTGTTGGAAAACCATTTCAGGTGACTACCTCTTGAAGCTCATGGAGAGAATGCCAAGAGTGTGCAAAGCAGTAATCAGAGCAAAGGGTGGCTATTTTGAAGAAACTAGAATATAAAACATGTTTTGTGTTATTTCACCTTTTTTTGTTAAGTACATAACTCCACATGTGTTCATTCATAGTTTTGATGCCTTCAGTGAGAATCTACAATGTAAATAGTCATGAAAATAAAGAAAACGCATTGAATGAGAAGGTGTGTCCAAACTTTTGGCCTGTACTGTATGTGTTACTGTGATGACATGTAGGAATTAGCATAAATAGGTTCTGGGATACACATAGCCTTTATGAGGATAAATTATGAGATCGCAAACTGATTTCACAATCAGCAGATGGATTTATTATTGGTCTAGCTGTTGAAATCATGTTGACATCACATATCTGCTATCATAAAATCCTGTGGTTGGTTTGTTTTCGTTCACACCACAAACAAATAGCACCAGAGTTCATTTGGAAGTGGACTAAGACCCGCCTTTTCAAGCTGTCTCGGTTCGGTTGTTTGGTCTGTACCTGGATACTATTGACCGCATTCACACCAGCCCAAACGAACCATACTTACCATGCATATAGACCCGAATTTGTTTTAACCTAACCAAACAAGTTAGGTGTGAAAGCACTCTTAGGAATGATAGGAGATGAAAAAACCCACCAGTTTTTGTTATCTTTGCCACCATTTTGACTGCAATGAGCCAGGAGGGACAGTTACATTAGGTGCAGAATGGCCACAATCAGTTCCTGCGGCAGCATAACAGCCAGAACAAAGCCCTCTTGCAGACATCTACATTCTGCTGAGTGCACTTTTCTAGTTATTTGTATAATTAATTGTAAATAATTTATAATATCTTTTTTTCTGCCATGTCCCTTTTAGGAAACACCTGGATCTCCCACATCCTTGACCTGCTGCATGTTGGTCCAACATCTGATCCTCTCTATAAAAGAGTGATTCCCTTGGAGATCTGCATGCCACGTGTGCCAGGTTGAATCATATTTAAGAATATGTGAATGTTTTTATGCCATTGTTCTCAGCCTTCAGCTTAAATCAGTCAACTAAGATGTTTGCATAAATACCATGTCATTGACTACGTTTACATGAACATGAATAAGCCATTTATGAGGCTTTTCCCAGTTCTGATCATATTCAGGAAATGGTGTTTACATGAGCACAGAGAAATCGGGTTATTCATATATCCAATTACATGAAAAATACGAGTAAGCCTGTTACCGATTACTGCAGTCTATTTGCGCAGACTGGGACTGGGAATAACTGGGATAAGTTGTACACATGCAATAGTATTTTCTTTTGGAGAACTCTAGCGAGGATATCCAGGAAAATCACACAGGCCAGGAAATATTGCGCAAAATAACCCCAGCCAGGCCACTTTTTAAGTAGGGGGGTCTGAGGGTCCCCACCAGGAGAATTTACTTCAAAGACTTATTTTTCTGCATTTTTGTGATTCTTAGTGCATGTGAATCATAAAATGTAATGAGCCAACAATTGCTTGGTACAATGTACTGTTATGAACCTCATAAAACAAAAAGGTACTTACCATCAAGGAAGGAGGGAGACGACATAAGGACTAACCTTTAACCAGTATTGATTAAGTAATAGTTTATTATTTAATAATAATTTCTGAAATATTTAAAGAAATATCTTATTTCTAGAGTATACTAGAGTTTCTCTTGCATTACTACTGTTCCCCACCTTCAAAAAGAAAAAAGCAAGAGCACAACATATTTTTCAGTGTATGTATTATAACACAGATTTGTGCATCAGAACTCAGTTTCTTCTACCATTTGGAGGGTCCCAACCGCTGTGTAAAGAACCACTTGACTAAACTAGCTGACTCTTATGATGTTGTGATGCGTGTGGCCTTGTGCCTATGACCAAATCACAGCCATGCTGATATACAGTAAAACAGCACTCCCTCTTATTTAATATTGCCTTAATACCATAGTTCTACAAGCACAATAACAGTAAAATGCAGGAACAGGTTATGATTTGTTTGTTTATTTAATAATTCATTTGGCTCCGCCAACACAAATTGTTCAGCAGCTGGACTGGGACGGTACTGTTGCCAAGCAACACATAAACATTCCTGCACATTAGCTTGCTACCTTGTGCTATGTCTACTTTTTACCACAGACCAACTTCTATGCATCATGTAAGCTACATCTTTATGATTACATTTTTTTTACGACCAGTGAAATAAGTCTGTTGACAGTCGCTTTGGTGGAATACATGTGATACTAATGAGTTAAGAGCAGGGGCGTACTGGGACACAAATTCAGCCCGGCGCACCAGCCCACACACTGGCCCACACACTGGCCCACACGTTTCTACCTATCCTCTATATGCTTGTACACACTACACAAACGCTGTCCTCAGAATCAACTGCATAAGAAAATCAACAGTTATTGTTTAATTCTAGACTATAAAATAAATGCAATAATGAATTGGCCACAAATGGCTATGTGCTTATTATTTAACTTAAAATAAGAACATATGACTCTATCCTAATGCATCTAATTTTATGCACAGTATAATTTGTCTGCCTTGCCCCGCACAGCCCAATTTATATCTCCATGGCTCACAGCCATGAACTAAGGAGGTATAAATTGGGCAATAGGCCCTATAGTCAACTTTTAGTTAACTTATTACTACAACAAAAGAATCCTACTTAATACTACTAAAAAGGTTTTCCTCTGGCTAAAATGTAATGCATAGCAGGCTATGCCTTCACATTGCACCTGTTACATTTCTGGTCTCTGTCCCTCAGCTTCATTGTCCTTGGGACTGGGAGCACCACTTAATGTTAATTGCATGCATCCACAGGAAAAAAGCAAGCACATATTTTCTCTTAGTACAGGTTTAAATTATAATGACCTAATGCAATACCTAGTAGGCTAGTTGGCTTCTTGAACTGGACACCTAGAAGAAATACCCAATTTGCCAAAGCCAACCTTGCACATTACACACTCACGAATGTTAGCTAACGTTAATGCACCTGCTACAATGGCACTGTCGGCTCCAGCTCCATCTCCGTCATTAGCAACACCAGCAGCCTAAGCCCGTCAGCCAATGCGGTTATTTTGGAGCACTTTGCGGCCTCTTCTTGTAAAGATTTAAAGGCGCTGTATGTAAGAATGTGGCCAAAACGGTTACTGCACTCAAATTCAAAATCCTGCCGCGAGTTGTGTCCGCCCCCCTCCCCCCCTCCCCTACAGATTCAAGGTTGATGGACAGCGGCACGCTGGAGACTGATTTGTTTGCCCATGGGCGGCTGCTGTGGCAGGGCTGCATCGCCGCGACCTTGATCTTCGGTTTTCCAGCGGACCGTTCGAGCAAGCCCGGCTTCTCTGCTGCTAACGCTGCTGCCGGGATACAGCTGAGGAGGAGCCGGCTGCTAATGCTATGTACCGGGACACTGCTAATGCTGCTTGCCGTGCTGCTAACATTTGTTTCTCAAAAAAAACAATCAGGTCGATGACCCACCTGCTCATGGGCTACAATGTATGATCGAAAATGAATAACAGTTGAAAGTATTCGAAATGTCCATCTCCGTCTAGCTATGATGCTAGTTAGCCAACTTTGGCTAAAGCTTACCTGTCGAGGAGAAGAGTAGCCACTTCGACATCCGATTTCAAATTCTTCTCCGCTTTCAACCGTCTCCACCGTTCAAAAGCATCTCCTATATAGACCCTCGCTTTGCCTCGAGTTTTGTCTTGGCGTTTTTGGGAATCATAACGAGGTTGTTTGGGTTTAGTCGCACCGTCAGCCATTGTAGCTCAGTCATAACTGTAACTGATGCTGAGGCTCTACTGACTGCGTGACTGGTAGACGGCGGTGGGTGGCGCAACAGGCCAAAACACAAATTCAAAATATAAACATGATTTGCAGACCGTAATTTTTTTTTTTTAAATGCAAATATTCTGGCTGTACTATTGTTGTCGGTGAGATCAGTATGTTATATGAACATTATTCCTTAGTCTCTGTGACATATTAGGATGATTTTATGACTGCTTTAGATTTCTTACATATAGCTCCTTTAAGTTTTTTTATTTTTGTGTTTAAGCGCCACCCTTTCTTTTTTTTTTTTACCGGCTTTATTCATGTTTCCTGTCTTTCTCCTTTCTTAGTAGCTAGCACTAACGGTCAAACTAGCCTGGTCTGCCATGAGTAATGACTGATTTCAAGAAAAACGAGAGCCTCTCTCGTATTGGAGGAGGCCGCTCTTATCCCCTCCTTCAAGCATCAAAACATAAGATTGACACCTACGTTCCCTCTGAACATCTCACAGCAAACAAACAACATGGGCAGGACGCCCATTGCAGCACTGACAGCTAGCAACTAGCTTGACATTCACTAGTCTTTTTTCTTTCTTTCTTTGACCACCAAGGCGTCCACACTGGCCCACTTGGTGACCAGTCCAATGGCCCGATGGCCAATCCGCCATTGGTTAAGAGCTTGATCAGCACTTTGCATCGTCTTCTGATGTCATATGAGCATACCTGGAGATTTGCAGCGAAGTATTCTTTCTGTCCTTTCGTCCTTTCCTGAGTATCCATTATTCTATTCAAATGTTATTTGTGGTAATATGTTTCATTTTGCAGTGCATTAACATAATTAAAATGCCCCCAGCCTTTCCTCACTTGGTTGGCTGCTTTGGGTGCATTTGACACAGTGCGAAGTGTTCACAACACTCCCAAACAAAATTTTCTTTAATCTGCAAAACTCCAAAAACCTGATCATGGATGGGTTATTCATGTTCATGTAAACACACTAATCCTATTGTGTTTTAAAGGTTGTGTGCCAGGGAGAGTCCCTAACTTCGCATTTACCACACTGTAGGATCCACTGACATGTTAACTGTTTTACTAATGTACAGGATTAGGGCCTTCTCCACCAGTGCTAAAAGGACCAGAGCTAGTGGACAGGCTCACCCACTCTCCTCGAATCATCAAGACTCATCTTCCAGTCCAGTTTGTGCCAAAGTCCTTTTGGGAGCAAAACTGCAAGGTCACAGATGCCTTTTGAGTACAATATCAATAGCTGAAAATTGTTCTGAATCAAATACCTGTGTTATACAAAGTTAGGAAAGAGGACAAGAGGAAACGCATCTGATGCATGGGTACCTCCAGCTACAAGTACAGGTTTTTACATTTTTTTTATTTACTCTTTTTTTTTTGTGCAGATCACCTACGTGGCCCGCAATGCAAAGGACAGTGTGGTGTCTTATTTCCATTTTGAACACATGACTATGATTCACCCAGAGCCTGAAGACTGGAGCAGCTACCTCCAGAGATTCATGGAGGGAAAGAGTATGTATGAAATACTGTAAAAGATTGTTGTTTGTATCAGAGATGCACAGATTTACTCCACACTCTTGAAGCGGTTTCATTTACTGTTCTGTGGCTTCAGTGGTCTTTGGATCCTGGTACGACCATGTGAGCGGCTTTTGGGAGAAGAAACAGCATTATCCAAATCTCCACTACATGTTCTACGAAGATGTGATCAAGGTAATATTCTTCTTTTTTTCTTCTTCTTCTTTTTTTTTAATTGATTTATTTGTGCAGGGTTAATACACATTAATCAACAACAACATTTACACTTTGCTGTAAATGCATCAGCATTAGCTAGAGCTAATTTTCAGCTGCTGTCCCTGGGCCTGATGTTGAATTGCCATTGTGGGTTGTCTGTACATGTGCTTGTATGATTCACCATCTCCCTGTTCAGATTACTTTTCCAAAGTTCATTGCTGGTGATAATGTGATGAAAATATTTGATCACTGTGCTTCCAGAATACTGGACAAGAACTAGACAGACTCTGCTGCTTTCTTGGTCTGTCTCCTTCAGCTGAGGAGAAGGAAGAGATTCTCAGAAGAGTGCAGTTTGATGAAATGAAAAAGAATGACAAGGTTAACCAATCAATGGTCGGAGTGATGGATTTCAAAAAATCTTCCTTCATGAGGAAAGGTACACTGGATAATGAAATGCATGTGACATGACAAAAAATCAGATCTCCACCTTCAGCCAAAATACCTGTCTGATTTTCTGTGGTTCTGCAGGAAAAGTTGGTGACTGGAAGAACCATTTCACTGTGGCCCAGAGTGAAGAGTTTGATGAAGACTACAAGAAAAAGATGAAGAATCCTACCCTGCAGTTTTGTACTGAAGCTTAGAGGTTGTGAAGAGTCCTGAACTGAGATGTGATCAAACAGATAATCACGCTGATGTTACTGAGTCTGATGTTTAGTTTTATTGACAAGAATATTGTCTGTTCTGTGGAGGACATTTGTTCTTATAATGATAACAACTGATGTTATAAAATTGTCAAAGAATTTGCAAAAAGCAAATCAAATCTTTATGAATGTCAGACTTTGGCATTTATGCATTTGACCCATGTTGACTGTTGAAGTGATGATTGCATTTGTATTTACCTAAATTAACTGAATTCAATTTCAAAGATTTCCTGGAAATTACAGATGACTGTAGTGGCACTTCAAATATTTTGTACGATGCATCAAGACTCATCTTCACTGTTTTTGCCGGGTCCTCAGTGGGCTGTATGTTACTGTTATTACTAGGTCTTAAGATCAGAAATTGAGTAAGGGGACCAATGACAATTTTGATAATGAAACCACTGATGTTTGACCTTCACTGTGCAGTATAATGTATGTGCAGAATTTGTTTCACAAGCAGAAACCTTTGGGGCTGAAAAGGAAGTGCCAAAAACTGCAGTTCTTCAGTGACCACTTGAGGCTGGCTCCAGGCACCAGTCAATCCCTATAGACCCCCATGTTAAAGTGCCCAACTTTACAGCAGAAATAAACATGTTTACAACCTGACACAAAAAAACTGTTTTGGTTCCTGAAGCTAACTTTCCCCTTCATGGCAACTGTATGGGGACTGAATTTTTAACACACCCGTTTACAATTTACGATGGCTAAAAATCATATATATATATAGGAGCAGACTGCTTTGAGTAACAGGCTGTATGATGGAAGTGTCCTCGGCTTCTCAATCAGATTCACCCGTCGCTGCTCCACTGCACCAGCCTCTCCCCCAAATTTGGTCCAAACAACCAACACGGCGACAGCAGTAATGCCAAACTTCAGGCTTCAAAATGGAAGTCCAAAAAAAAAACCAAACCTCTCCATACCCTTCAAACTACATTTGCTCCCCTTTGTGGCCAGTTGGGAGTTTTATTAGTATCCCTCAAGTCTTTACCTCTGCATGTTCTACCATACCAATGAACATGCCAGTCACAATTACTGACCTGTGTCCACGCCCCTGTAGTGTTCATCAAGTGATCTGTCCCAAAACCGCCCCTCATAATCATTATGGCAGAAATGCATGCAACCTGGTGAAGGCCTGACACAATCAGTCCCAGTGAAGCCCAGATCACATCCGATAAAGTTGGCACTTTTACATATGAGATCCCTCTCTAGCAAGACATTTTATGTCAACAGTTTTATTTCTGAACACGGTCTTAGCTTTTTAGTTCAAAATAAGGCTTGGCATACATCAGCTGCTGCAGCGACTTTGTTCGAGGCATCCTCTTCCAACTACATGCCTCTGTACTCCAGTAGACAAAATAAAAGACGAGGTGGGTTTGACGTTATTTACTCTGGCAGTTTTATCTGCGCTCAGTGTTCTTTTGGCAACTTTCCAACTGTTCAATACTTGGCTATGGTCATCAAAGCAAAGCAATTCCTGGTACGACCATGTGAGCCATTTCTGGGAGAAGAAACAGAGTTATCCAAATCTCCACTACATGTTCTACAAAGATCTAATCGAGGTAATTTACTTTTATTTGTGGGTTGTCTGTGAATGTATTTGTATGATTTACAATCTCCCGGTTCAGAATACTTATACAAATCTCTGTGCTGTGATAATAATATTTGATCATCGTCCTTCCAGGATACTGGTGAAAGAAATAGACAAACTCTGCTTCTTTCTGGGTTTGTCTCCGTTAGCTGAGGAGAAGGAAGAAATTATAGGCAGAGTGCAGTATGATGATATGAAAAAGAACAACATGGTCAACTATTCTAAGTTCCGAGTGATGGATTTCACAAAGTCTAGTGGATGTCGAGTGTGGATCTTTTGGTAGGCTTCCACTTTTGTTTTCTCGGACACAGACAGTGAAAAAATACTTTTCCCTTCGTTCGTTCACCTCATGGGATTCCACATCTCAACGCCTGGAACATCTGAAAAAGAAAGAGACACGCTACATGCTGCATGGCTCTACTCTGTCCCAATATTGGAGGAATAAAAGAATTCCCAGGGGGCTGAGAATCAATAAGGTGCCCGCACTGGGCCGCAACTACCCGGCATTTTGCAAGAAGTGGTGCGAGGTCTTGAATAAGTGCTCGTTGGACTTGACATTACTGGTTGTTGAATACACACTGGATGAGCTTTCCAAAACCAGAATGGAGATTTCTGACCTGCAAGGTGAGCTGCAAACCAAATTCAGCTCCCAACAGATGTCTGCGTTAAATGAGCGCTGCACCTCCTTGATTGATGCCTACAAAAAAGAACTGTCGGAAAATAAACTTAATAAATACCGACGTGACACGCTGGACTACAAAAATGACCGGGTTTATCCTTGGCTTCATACTGAAGCTCAGAGGTTGTGAAGAGTCCTGAACTGATATGTGATCAAATAGATACTCATGCTAATGTCCGACTTTAATTTTATTAACAGGAACAGTGTCTGTGCTGTGGAAGACATTTCTTCTTATAATGATAACAACTGATCATATAAAATTGTCAAAGAATTTTCAAAAAGATGTGAAAAAATCAAATCTTTATGAATGTCAGCCTTTGGCGTTTGGAGTTTCACCCATGTTGACTGTTTAGGAATCTGAAATTCAAAGTGATGATTGCATTTTTATTTACCTAAATTAACTCATTGGATTTCAAAGATTTACTGGAAATCAATTGCAGATGACAGCAGTGGCACTTCAAACATTTCTTTTGATGCATCAAGTCTGTTTTGCATTACTGTGTATGTTTGGTGAAATGACGAATAAAGCCTGATTTGATTTGATTTGATTTGATTTGATTTGATTTGATTGATTCATCAACATGAGGTCTTTTGCCATTTCAGATGGCAAGAGGAGAATCCTTCACATGTCCAATTTAGATTTTAACAAATGACAAATTATCTGTGGTCCAGTGAATCTCAACACTGTCTTGCTGACATTAGTGTATGGATGGATAAAAAACATTTTAAAGATAAATGAAAAAACAACAAAAAACCCCAAAACCTGAGATTCTTGAAGTGGACCAAAAGCAGCACGAGAAAAGCTGCACTCAACACTTGGCGGCTTTAGCAAGCACATTAAAACTAATATTACTAACTTTTCGAATGCTTTTCGACTCTGTTCGAAATTGTATTGCTCATTTTAACAAGGTCATCAAAACATCCTTTTTTCATCTTCGGAACATTGTCAAAGTCAGACCTTTATTAACTCAGAAAAATACCGAAATACTCACCCATGCTACGTTAACAACTGTTTGGACAGTTGCAATTCCCTTTTCACTGGACTACCCAAAAAGTCAATAGGAAAACTACAGCTAGCACAGAATGCTGCAGCTGTTGACTGTGTTGACTAAAATGAGGAAAATGGATTACATCACTCCACTGCGAAAGTCACTACACTGGCTACCCATATATTTTAGAATTGAGTTCTTTTACCTGTTTATAAATCTTTAAATGCCATCAGTGCACTTACAGTCCCCTTAAGTGTGTGTACCTGCTGTACTATTCCCCCAATACAAAGTTGAGTAGTAATGGCCTAAAGCTAAAAAGGTGACTATGCAAAGAACAGTGTTGTATCAAGAAATGGCATCATGGAATGCACTGCCAGAACACATTACCAAAGAAAAAAACAAAATCAGGCTTTAAAAGGCAATTGAAATGTCACCTAACAGCCTAGAGGTAGAAAAGGCACATGTCGAAGACCCACATAAGGAGTGCATATGGGCATACACATATGATGAATTAGATTATTATTCTTGTTTTATTTTATTTTTACCTTATTTCACTCTGTTGTTATCATATCGCTAATTATTGCTGCTATTGTTGTTGTTATCATTATTATAATTGGAAGGGTTTTTTTTTTCTTTTTGTTTTGTTTCATCTTTCATTCTATGTGATTTTATGTGTGGACCCCAGGAAGATTAGCGGCTGCTGTGCAGCTGCTAATGGGGATCCAAATAAAATAAACAAATAAACAAATGGCTGTGGATAAATCTACCACTAGAACTGGAACAGCATACTCCTTGGAGCTTGACTGATTCCCTGGCGATCAAGGTGACCAGGGATACATTCTCCATTCTCAAGTCGACATACAAAAAGATTTCTCCCTGAGACTCAACACCAATGGACAGTAAAGATCTCCTCTTTAAACAAGGCAACCCTTAAAAGAGTGAGAAGAGGAGGGGGTACATTATTGAGTTAAGTGATCACAGTACTGGTATCTCTAATCTAAAATATGTAGAGATAGCTGCATGTATTGCTGTAAATTTAGTGGAAAAGGTTACATGGCCCTCTCAACAACCTCAACAATGACAAACAATCAACCACACAAATCAGAGTATCCTGAGAGAGAGAGGATGCGATGGTGGTAATGAGTCACACGATCACATCATCTTCATAATAAAAAGCTGCTTCACTAGTGTGAATGAATTTATTCTAATAATCATTTCATCTCACCCTACTATAACAGAAGTTTCTTCAGTAGCTCACTTTTCTCTGCTACTCAGTTACAGTGTCTGTGTCCAAAGCCATAAGCATGTCCTTTTCAGTGGACATTAATATGAAAGCTTACCATTTGTATTTCTATGTTGGGAATGACCTTTGCAGGCCACATGGGTGATTGAAATTGTCAGCATGAACAATTCCAAGAAGGTGATATGCATCTGTTAGCATGTTAAAGAATGAACAATTTTATAGCAACACATGGGGTACTCTTTGCACAATGTACAGCTTTTGTTGACAATGTCCATATCTACATCCTTCCTATTGGGTCCCTCCTCCACAGTTCTGGTCATATATTTATCTAACGAAGATTCCTTGAGCTTGTTCTACTGGCCTGCTAACCTTTTCAGCTCAGACTGGAGATTGTCAGCTGTTAACGTGTTGTCATATTTAAGCAGGCACTTGCTGAGATCTTGAAGTGCAGATTTAAGGATGGTGCTGGTTCAGATCAGAGGGACACGAAATTGTTTTTTTTTGTTTTTTTTTACAGTTGAAGAAGAAGGAGAATCCCAACAAATATCCTTAAGTGTGTCAATAATAATAATACAGCCCTCAATTTATAGTGTAATTTCCTGACATTACTAAAATGTAAATACTTGATGCTTCCTCCTGGTACTTGAATGTAGGTACAGCTGAACAAGGAGGTAGCAATTGGGAAAGAAGAGATCATTTATATAAGAGTTTTTATTACTGGGCATCTACGGGGTATGGTTTTGGTAAACAGAGCTGAACAGCTGACAACAATGAAATCCTTTGGTTCTTCTTAAGTATTTAGTGCAAGGCTATTTTTGTAGCAGAACTATTTGCAACAGTGCGTGTGGAGAGTTGTGTAACTGTATCTCAATCTGTGTGTGAGTAATCAGTCAATGTTAATGTGTAAAAGAATTTGTGAATGCATACTGAGATCTGTGAATGTGCACAGGATTGTATTTCATAGTTGTGATATGTTACCACCACATGATATTTTAATGTTAGTTGCATGTTGCATGTAGATAAAGTTTGTTTTGCAAAGGTAGAATTGGTACTTAATGAACATTTTTGTTGTTGTTGTTGTTGTTTTGAGCGGAAAATAAGGTATTTGGCTAACTGTGTGATGTGGGTGTGTTGCTGTGTTAAGAGTTTAGGAAAAAGTATCTTAAATAAAATTAAACACTTGATAGTGTAGGAAATTTTGATGTTACGTAATTTATAATTTATTTTGTGGCAGCATTTATTAAATAAATGCTCGCCGAAATTCTCCACCATTACATATACAGTACAGGCCAAAAGTTTGGACACACCTTCTCATTCAATGCGTTTTCTTTATTTTCATGACTATTTACATTGTAGATTCTCACTGAAGGCATCAAAACTATGAATGAACACATGTGGAGTTATGTACTTAACAAAAAAAGGTGAAATAACTGAAAACATGTTTTATATTCTAGTTTCTTCAAAATAGCCACCCTTTGCTCTGATTACTGCTTTGCACACTCTTGGCATTCTCTCCATGAGCTTCAAGAGGTAGTCACCTGAAATGGTTTCCACTTCACAGGTGTGCCTTATCAGGGTTAATTAGTGGAATTTCTTGCTTTATCAATGGGGTTGGGACCATCAGTTGTGTTGTGCAGAAGTCAGGTTAATACACAGCCGACAGCCCTATTGGACAACTGTTAAAATTCATATTATGGCAAGAACCAATCAGCTAACTAAAGAAAAACCAGTGGCCATCATTACTTTAAGAAATGAAGGTCAGCCAGTCCGGAAAATTGCAAAAACTTTAAATGTGTCCCCAAGTGGAGTCGCAAAAACCATCAAGCGCTACAACGAAACTGGCACACATGAGGACCGACCCAGGAAAGGAAGACCAAGAGTCACCTCTGCTTCTGAGGATAAGTTCATCCGAGTCACCAGCCTCAGAAATGGCAAGTTAACAGCAGCTCAGATCAGAGACCAGATGAATGCCACACAGAGTTCTAGCAGCAGACCCATCTCTAGAACAACTGTTAAGAGGAGACTGCGCCAATCAGGCCTTCATGGTCAAATAGCTGCTAGGAAACCACTGCTAAGGAGAGGCAACAAGCAGAAGAGATTTGTTTGGGCCAAGAAACACAAGGAATGGACATTAGACCAGTGGAAATCTGTGCTTTGGTCTGATGAGTCCAAATTTGAGATCTTTGGTTCCAACCGCCGTGTCTTTGTGAGACGCAGAAAAGGTGAACGGATGGATTCCACATGCCTGGTTCCCACTGTGAAGCATGGAGGAGGAGGTGTGATGGTGTGGGGGTGTTTTGCTGGTGACACTGTTGGGGATTTATTCAAAATTGAAGGCACACTGAACCAGCATGGCTACCACAGCATCCTGCAGCGACATGCCATCCCATCCGGTTTGCGTTTAGTTGGACGATCATTTATTTTTCAACAGGACAATGACCCCAAACACACCTCCAGGCTGTGTAAGGGCTATTTGACCAAGAAGGAGAGTGATGGAGTGCTGCGGCAGATGACCTGGCCTCCACAGTCACCGGACCTGAACCCAATCCAGATGGTTTGGGGTGAGCTGGACCGCAGAGTGAAGGCAAAGGGGCCAACAAGTGCTAAACACCTCTGGGAACTCCTTCAAGACTGTTGGAAAACCATTTCAGGTGACTACCTCTTGAAGCTCATGGAGAGAATGCCAAGAGTGTGCAAAGCAGTAATCAGAGCAAAGGGTGGCTATTTTGAAGAAACTAGAATATAAAACATGTTTTCAGTTATTTCACCTTTTTTTGTTAAGTACATAACTCCACATGTGTTCATTCATAGTTTTGATGCCTTCAGTGAGAATCTACAATGTAAATAGTCATGAAAATAAAGAAAACGCATTGAATGAGAAGGTGTGTCCAAACTTTTGGCCTGTACTGTATGTACATTTTAATTTGATTATAAACAGTTTATTCAGGCGCCTACGTTTTTCACCATGAATACTGTAGAGTTTGATTAGCTCAGTATTAGCAAAAAGTGACGTTAATAAGAATTATTAAACATAACCACTTTAATTATTTGTCCAGCGATATAATTTCATAGTCAGACTAATAAAACCACACCTCTTGTTGATCCGACAAAAAAATGTTTAACGCATTTTGGGGAAATTATTAATTATCAGTTGGCAATTTAAATAGAGCTCAAGTAGCCAGAATCTTTGCACCCGTAAGGTGACTGAATGTAATCTTACAAAAAACCAAGACGACGACTTTATAGACGAACATTTATTCCAACTACTGACACAGAAGACCAAGATGCAATACAACTAACAACAAACAAGACAATGAGTAAATGCAACTATGAGTGGAATGAAATGAATACAGCGATGCTAATGAATGAATGAACGAATGACCAGAGTGAACCAGGTGAAGCAGTGAGCAAATGGTAAGATAATTAGCAGAGGAAACTTTGACATGGACCTGTGAAAAGCACCATTCAACAGCTGAGAGGCATGGGAAGCAAAAAGGGAAACATCTGAAAACATAGGGGAAATCCTAGTTTTATCTAATGCTCCCTACCATAATTATTAAACTAAGCATCAAACCCCAGCAAAGGTGAGCTTTTGCCCTCCATGTCGGTCATCTTCACACACCCAGTGTGGGCATGCAGGAGTCTGCCTTTCTTCATTCCTGACCTTGTTGGTCCAGGACACAGGAGTTAGGCAGACTTTGTGGCATGAAGTTCTTTCTGTTGGTGCTGCTCGGGATGCAATCAAATTGCCCAGCAGGACCATGCTAGGATGGGGCCCAGCATGGCCCGCTGGCTTCTCAAAAGTTCTTCATCAAGTTCTTTGTTCCTTTCTCTCTCTCTCTCTCTCTTTTTCTTGTGACTCTAACATTTTTAACCCCAACTCTTATAGTTGTTCAGAGGGGTTGAGACTGGCAGGCAGGCTCCGGCCTCTGTGCTGTGATTGGCCTTGCCAGTTGTCTTCTTAGACTGATGTCCAGTTGGAGCAGTTCACGGTCACTGGTGGGACATTTCACTTCTCCCCTCCTGTACCTTCACTAAATTAAAGTTTAATTTACTTTAATTGCTTCCTAGATGGTTACTGAAGCTTGGAACATTTCTAATACTTCCATATTTATCAACGTGGCGCTGTCTGCTATTGATTAGTAGCAAACACACGTTGTCTGTAACAGGATATTACCCACTTATAAATAGGTGGTCAACAGACACTACTAATTCATATTGAAATGTTATACATGGTGATCATGTTATAACATCATAGATATATGTACATGTGTATGTATATACACTGAAATAGAATAGAGAGAAGGGTGAAGCACAAAATTACAATTCAACATGTTGGTTCCTGGAATCCATGTTTCTGTCTTCCCTCTTAAAAGACAACTGCAGGGAAAGGTGATATCCCATTAACATACATACAGACGTCTGCACCATAGGAGACCTGGTGCTGAGTGGCATCTTGCTTGGATCTTCTTCCTGGGTAAAACCAACATGTTAAATAATAAAGTTACGTTTGAAACACCTTTCATGCCAAGTGGCTGAGTGTGTTTCTTTGTTTCCAGAGTTTGCGACGTGTCGTAAACTCTCCAGCCACATCTGGTGATGTGGTGAGTTGTGGAGAGCTTTTTTCAGTTGAGTGAAGGTGACCCAGTGGTTGGTCACCAATTATCCTTTGATGTCAGGATGCTGAGTAAAAGTCCTTTAGTGTGAATCCAGAATAAACAGGCTTGATCATCCTACAATAGCAATTGCAAATGAATTAGTTTAATTACTCAGTAATTAATATGCTTTGAGCCATTTCCTTTTTTGTCTTCATTCTTTTTAAGATTAATTTATTTTCTGGACCACAACTGTTTGATTTCCATGACACCTGGATGACTCACCTTGACACAGATAACAGGGAGAACATTCAGAACTTTGAGGCTAGGCGAGATAGTATACTTTTGCATCATACCCCAAAGCAGGTCAGTCCACAAACATTAACAGGATGTTGTAGTGTATTATCATTCACTCTGAAGGTTTGGAACAGATGACCAGTAAGGGGCTCAGGGTCAAAAACATATATGGTCAGGGTCAAAGAAGATATTTATAGCATAGGTGTAGGGTTGGAAAAATCCAACAAGAATGTCTCTTTGTCATCTGTTTGACTTTGTCTCACATTTCACAAACACCACCAGGTCTATATAAGCAGTGTATTTGGGGCTGTTTTTCAGAGCAGTTCACATTGGCTTCGAACCTCTCCAAGCATCCTAGATGTTTGATAGATGCTGTACTTCTTGTAATAAACCTTTTTTTATGCAAGCAAGACGGTGTCATTCGGAGACTTCTTCATCACCTTCACATCATCGTTATTTAAGAAACAACAATTTCCCTTGCTTTCTATTGTAGCTCTGGAACAGATGTGTGTATAGAGGTCAGGGATTTGGATTATCTCAATCTTTTTTGATTTCCTCTGTCTTTCTTTTAGGAAACACGTGGGTCTCCTACATCCTTGACCTGCTGTATTTTGGTCAGACATCTCCAGAGCGTCAGACGTCTGTCCCTCTGTATGCAAGGGCACATTTTTTGGAGGTCCACATACCTTCTCTGCAGCCAGGCTGAATTAACAATCACTTACCATATTTCACATAATTTCAGCCTTTTGCTTCAGTAAACTAAAGTGTTCACATTGTATTACATGTCATTGTGTTGGATTCTAAAGGTAGTATGCCAGGATGTGTGCAATATAATAATGATAATTGTTACATTTGTTTTCATCATGGTGTCTCAACCTTTGATGTGGAGTTATGTTGTGTTGTATTTACCACACTGAAGGTTCACTGACATGAAAATTGTTGTACAGGATCATGGCCTTCTCTACCCATAGTCAAAAGAACAGAGTTGGTAGACAAGCTCCCCACCTCTCCTCGAATCATCAAGACTCATCTTCCAGTCCAGTTTGTGCCAAAGTCCTTTTGGGAGCAAAACTGCAAGGTCACAAATTTCTGTAAAGTACAGTATGAATAGTTGACAACTGTATTCCTTAAACCAAATTCCTTTATAATACAAAGTTAAGGAAAAAATAGGTGGACATATTCCAGAGAATTTAAAGCCTGCTCGCAGGGCATTTTTTTGTATACATTATGCATTTCAAATTTATTAACAAGTTTGATTAAACCAAACTGCACATTATAATCAGGATTATACATACAGGAATTTTCACTGACTACAGATCTTTACCAGGTTTATGTGCCTGTAACTGTTATATTCTTGCCATTATGTTACATTAAAAAAGTGTTCAACTTAAGCAAAGCAGTTTCAGCAGCATATATGATTCTCTTTTCCGACCCTGTCTGCAAGAAATTACAAATGTGTGTTGCTAAACAGCTCTTGAAGTGTATTCGCTGCCTGGATTATGTCCAGAGACATACAGGTAACAAAACACTTCATTCATGTAACACATAGGTTTTGGAACAAGGTGCCTGGGGAGGATGGTGAGCAAACAAAGTGCAGGACTGTGACATCAGAGCCTTAGGTTTGTGTCCAGACTCTTGTCTTAGGTTTAGGCAACAAGATCATGTTGGTTATGGTTAGGGAAAGATTAGGTTTTCCTTACAATTGTTGGTAAAAAAAGGTAATGTAAAATATAATGCTGTAGTCACCACGAGTGGATACTGTATTGCAAGATTGCCTATTTTGGTGAAAAAACAACTGAAACATATTGTCAGTGTATTTTGTAACTTCCTTAATTAGTAACATTTCCTCATTGTTTTCATCGAAAATGTAATTTGCTCAGGATAAAGTACTGCAGGTATGAGGCTGAAAAATGAAGCCAACACTGAAGTGCCAAAAACTGCAGTTTTTTGAATGACCACCTGAGCCTGGCTCCAGGAGACAGTCAATCTCCAATGCCCAACTTTACGGCATAAATACAGCATAAATACTTTAAAGCCTGGTACAGAAAACAGATTTGTTCTCTATAGCTGATATCGTCCTTCATGACAACTGTATGGGGGTAGATTTAAATATAACTCACCCATTTACACTGTATTTAGGATCAAAATTACACATAATTAAGCGTGGGCTGCTATGGGTAACAGACTCTGTCGATAGTGTCCTTGGCTACTCAGTCAGATCCACCCCTCGCTCCTCCACAGTGCCAGCCTCTCGCCCAAATATGGTGACTTCTTGCTCTAAAAAAACAAAACAAAATTGCAACAACCAGAAAATCCAAACTCAAGGCTTCAAAATGGGAGTCCACAAACCAGTGGCAGACATCATGGAAGCTAAGTCCATTACTTTTACAGTGTATGTTTTAGAGACTGTGCATAATGAAGAGTCCTGAACTGATATATGATCAAACAGATAATCGAGCTGATATTACTGAGTCCAGCGTTTAATTTCAATGACAACCTGTATGAGACATTTGTACTTAAGACGGCTGATGGTATGATATCATCAAAAATTAGAGGAAAAGATCTGCAAAAATCAAAGCTTGATGAATGTGAGACTTTGACGTTTATGCGTTTGACACATGGTAAATGTTGGAAAGCTGCATTATATGTTTGGTTTGTGGAAATCAATTTGATGGAAATGTATTTACTTTATTTATATATTTTTTACTTAAGTTTATATTATCACTGCATCACCTCGATGTGCTTGTTTAAATCACAGTACATATACAACTCGAGTCAACGAGTCTCAAGGACTTAGGAGCAGAAGCTGAGCAGCGAGGATGGAAGCTGAGCAGCGAGGATGGAAAACTAGGATTTGTCCAGTGGAAGTGGGGTATAGGGGATTCATAGCAAGATCAGCTGTCTCGCTCCTGGGGGAACTCGGAGTGCGGGGACAGAGTTTGAGGAAAACAGTGACGGAAATATCAGATGAAGCAGTCAGAGCCAGCCAGTTTATCTATAAGAGAAGAAATAATGTCAGTTGGGGGCCAGCAGGAGGAACTACAAAGCAGGGTACATAACTCCTTGAGATCAGGTGGAGAAATCCACTTCCTCTCAGGAGGAAATCCAGAAAGAGGAAGGTTATTTAAGTGTGGGAGTGGCCTATTTGAATCCCTTTTGTTTGAGACCATGCTGCAAGGTGAGTGTGTTTGCTGATCCTGTGAGTTTATCTATCTCCTTTAACTTTAGCTTATATTGGAGTTATGCTATGTAGCGTGTGAAATAGAGTATGGTGAATGTGCTAGGAAAGGTAGTATCAGCACTGTCTCTACCTGGAGCTCGAATGTACGGAGCCTGGGTTTGTTGAAGGTGGCAGTGCTGTTTGGGCTGAGAAAGCCATGTGTAAGTAAGGTAAAGGAGGTTATTGGGTTGGTGTGGGGAGCAGTGAGACCTGGCATTATGGGAGTGTCTCTGGAATGCCAGAGATCACTGTCTAGCCTCCTGGAGGTGTCGTGGGACCAAATAGACGAAACACTGGTGAAAGGAGGTTCCCTGATCCTTTCTCTAGAGCACAAACTTCTTGTGCTTATTTGAAAAATAACTTCCATCACCTTTGTGAGTTATAGAATTATTTTGATATAACCAATTTTGACCATAATGAGAAGAGTATGTGCCTATCGTACGTAACATGTCAAAGTATATGATCTCGTATAATAAAAAGCCTTAAGTTTCTTTTGAAATAAGGTAATAAGCGTAATTTTACAACTAAAAAGACCACCTTATCAGATCCACCCACTTTGGCTGGTTAAAAACATGTGCGCTCTGGTGCGCTCTCTCTCTTGTGCTCCTCTTCTTGTTTTTTTTTTTTTTTTTACTTTTGTTTCTTCTTTTTCGTATCTTAGGCTCTTTCGTATTTACGTTTTAGTTATGCTTTTATACTCTCATGATCAAAGTTATTTTAAACTTTTAAGTTTTGCTTATCTAGTTTTCTTTTATCTCCAGTGTTTTCAACATTTTTATGCACGTTAATAATAACTTTTAGAACAATATCGAACGGCCAACGATATTGTTTTCACCATTATTGTAAGTGAGTAATTATAACAAAGTAGACAAGTGCCCTTTTTGACCTGCCTCTTCAACCAAAGATTCATCAAACCCAGCGGCTGCCAGCCACTTGCCACAGTGGTTCTTGTGCCAAACTCAAAGGCTTTTTGCGGCGTAAGGGAGCCAACGTTGGGGCACCCACAGGACATCAGAGGCTCAACCACTCCCCCCTCCAAAGTGCGCCAGCCGGTGTCATTCTGCTGGAAAGTCTGGGAGTTGCAAAGTTAAAGTCCGGGGCTCCAGGAGAAACGTCTGCATGATTCACTGCTAAGAAGGGAGGCAATGAACACCCCTCACAGGTGACCCGCTGGGCAGTGGTAAGAGCTGATGTCAAATAGGAGATTTAATTATCTTAACCTTAATTTAGGATTCCTTAGATAAATATTTTGCGCATCCTTCCGTTCCCAATTAAATAAAAAAAATTAAATTAAATAACTCACACGAGTGTTACTTCTTGTTTAATCCATTGTACATACTGTTGATTTTGTGTTATTTCATATTATCCTCATTCATTTATTCAGTTGTTACCCATTTAGCTTAAATAAATTTTCATTTATCGCCAAGTCGTTGTCTGTGGATATTTCTTTTGAGCAGGAATTAAGATCACTGTATGAAGAATTCATAACCCAGATACTGAGATTGATTCATTATTGATAAGTGTACTGACGAATTAATAATTGATTTACGGAGCTATTAATTTGATTAGTCGCTTCCCTCACTAGGAGGGTGGTGCCCCAAACTTTATGACGAGTGCAAACATTCTAGAAAAGGTATTTCCCCTGCATTACCAAAGTAGTTTTTTAGTTTTTCAATATTGGTGTGCATGTGTGAGTGTATGTTTCTGTTTGTCTGCAGCAAAACTTGCAAACTACCAGACCAATCAGCCTAATACTTTGTGTGAACACTTATGACTGTATGCACAAGGACCTCTCGTGGTTGCGGTAATTCGTAATTAGTAAAAAACTTGTTTCATTAACTGTTTTATACTATCATTGACTGGTGATTCACCACTTTTGTCAGTGGTTTAGTGGACAGTATATGTATGTATACGGACTATGCCAACCTTTTTTTCTGGCCTTTTACAGTATACACACCTTTCAGCCAAAAAGCCATTGGAATATATAGGGCAGTGTTCCCACTTCCTCTTCAGTAACCTACCCATGTAACTAGGAGTGCACCTACCTCATCAACTATCACTACATCACATCCTCCTCTTAACCAGCTAGTAGGGGCTGAAAGATTCCCAGGAATCAGCTCGCTTAAAAACAACAAGCCTTGCTGAGTATGTTGCAGGACACATTCTGGCCTTTTTGGGCTCAAAAACTGACATCCATCGAAAAATTTGGTCTTATTTTAACCTGGAGTGGTAATGACTTTGGTTAGAACACAATTGCAGCATCTAAGGCAGGCAAGACAGTTTGTAATGACCATCAATATACTGCTTGTTGATCACAGGATGAGCAGGCAGGTAAATCAACAGTGAAGGTCAGTTCCTTGGTTCCCTCCAAGATATAGGTTCCATCCAATACTTTTGCATAGCACACTGGAGCAGAGAGCTGGTGAGTCAGTGGCATCTGCTGAATGCACACAAACAGCAAACAGTTCAAAAGTGTGCAGTGGTACCATCAGGGAGCATACAGGAGGCAATGTCAGAGTTTATCCTGGGCTCTGGATAAGGTGACTGGAGGTGAATAGGCACAATGATTTTGCCCAACAGGACAGCTGACAGGGGCAGAGAGCAGAATAGATTTAAAGTTTGGAAGCAGCAACATGAATGGCCGATGGAGACTTTGGCAAAGTTTGACTGGCCAACTGGGAACTCCCATGATCAGCTGATTGGTAGAAGTGGTGAAGTTGGGATAGAGGGAAAATTGTGAGTCTTCCTGACTGAACTTAAACTGAGCTTCATTTTGATGATTTGTATATTCTTAGTCTTTTCTCTCTCCCTTTTTTAAGGGAGAGAACACTTGTTCACAGACAACTGGGAGAATACTCAAAACTTTCAGGCCAAGCCAAATGACATACCTCTGATATCATACCCCAAAGCAGGTTAGTCCACAAACACAGACAGGATTTGCTTTGCTTTATACTGTAGCTTTGGAATAAACATGTGTATGAGGGTAAGATGTTTGGATTATCATATTTTATTGTCCTGAATTCTTGATATATGCTTGTTTGGAAAAGGTTGAGAGCTTGGCCTGTGATGTTACTGCCTTCTCAAGAAATGCTCATACAACACTGCGCTTCCCTGGGTCCTGACCAAAACATCTGGGCCCCATACAGCTATAGATTTATTATGAAATTCAGATTAGTAAAATATTTACTTATGTTATTATTGTAACTCCTTTACCACAAAGTAACTCAGAAAAGGTCCCCAAAGCACTTTAAAAAAAATTCAACTTAATGGTGTGACGCCCCTCCCAATGTCTTTGAGAATGTTTCAGCCAGTCTCATCAGGCAGCTGGCTGACATGGGAGGGTCGTTACCATGATTAGGCTCACCTGGGCTTCCAAGCTATAAAAGCTGCTTAATCTGTTCACTTGGTCTCTCCCTTCCTTTCAGCTGACATCCACTGAGCAGCTTTGGTTTTGGTTTGCACCTTCAACACCTCCACAGAACACCTGACACTCACCCATGCATGGCTTTCATGACTGACTTTGCTGATCTACACACTCCATTGATTATTAAGTTAATTTTAGTTTAATAAATTTGGTTTGTTTTAAGTAAATCTTTTGTGTGGACTCCCTTCCTGTCACATACTCTGAGCCAGTTTGTGACAAATGGGGGCTCGTCCGGGATCTGTTAGTTTGTGATAAATGGGGGCTCGTCCGATCCGTTTAGTAAGGCTAAATCTTGCCTTAGTGTTACACATGATGCTTGATTTGTTATATATGCTCAATCTGGTTTGTGACTTGTAGTTTGTTAACACTTTTGAGTAGTACACTTTAAAGTGTTTTGGTATTAGCATGGTGATTGAGACTTTTGGGAGTATCACAAGGATTTTTGTGTGGTTCACTTTTGTGGATGCTGGAAGGGAGCAGCATTTGTTTCCCCCTTTCTTTGATTGCAAACCCATGTGTTTGGAAAATTGAAAAACACAAGTACTGGTGCATGTAACTGGTGAATACAGCCACATTAGTTTGAAGAGCCACGCACCTCTCTGTAGGCTGAAGTGGTTGATCTCAACAGGAGATCAACCAGTTTGTTGTTTTCACTCAGTGTGGCGGAGAATGTGGTTGAAGACATTGTCTTGGGAGCATTTCCCTGGTTTCCTGAGGGTCGCCAGTTTCTGGTTGCCTTTTGGGTTCCGGTGGAACCAGTGCATAAGTACCCACCACCAGTATCTGTCCGAAGACTAGGTTTGAGATTAATTAGCTGTGACCAGTTAGATAGAGCTGGGGAGCCTGAGCTCTGTGGTTATTTGATTTCACCATTGCACATGTTCCTGTGAACTTGTTTTGTGGGTTTGTAATCTTAAATTGTGGCCAGTTTTGCTGAATAAATGTCCTGTCTGGTCTTGATGGTAAGTTGCACTATCAACTGTTTGAGCCTGGCATGCTGCAAGATGGCTAGACATGTGGTTGAATTTGATTTGGTTGGTAAACAGTGGCAGTGAGTAAATGGTTGACTAAATTTGTTGTTTGTATCTGCAATTTGGTAGCTTGGCCTGCTCATTTTGGTGATGAGTACTACAGATCATGCTTTGTTTGGCTTTGCATGTGAACTTTGTTGTAGCTTGGTTCTCTTTGTGTGCGTCTTGGGACGACTTGGTTGGCTAGTGAGCCTTTTGTTTAGAGGAACCTTTGGGTATGCTACTTTGGTTTAGTACTTGTAATCCCAGTTCAGTGTGCTTTGAGAAGCTGTAATTCTGAATAGGCAGAGCGTCCTGACCTGTGCTTTGTCTGGTTGCAGGCCACCTTGTAAGAATGTGATGAGCTTTGGTGCTCATTCTGAGAGCAACATTTTGATGTGTACTCTGGGTTGTGGGTTTAACAATCTCCTGCTGACTTTACCTCACTGCTTTGTACCCACGTTACTGAATTCCTGCAAGATACAAATCTGCATTCTGAGGTGGGTATTGTTCCAAACGTTTTCCATAAGTCTTTGTAACTAGCCATTGGTTCTGTTGTGACCCTTTTCCCATGCAATAGCTTCTGATGCCAGTAAATTTCTCATTCTTAAATTGCTCCCCTGGATCCAAGGTTGCTGGGTGAGGGATTTGATCTGGTAAGAAATGGAGTTACATTAGGGTCAAAAGTTTTGTACTTGAAAAAATAAAATTTGAAACTGAAAATTCATGTGTTGATCTTGAATTTTGAAAAATATAACAATGTATTCAAAATAAAAATAAGTGTATTAAACGTTTTTTCAGGTTAAATATAATTTTGATTCACTTTGGTAATTCTTTTGAATAAATTATTTATTTTCACTTTTCACTTCCATATATATTTTGACATTTGAGGTCTTATTTTTTTCAGTTGCATGTTTTATCTTTTCAGATTCAGATCTTATTTTTTTCAGTTTCAAATCTTTTTTTCACTTTCAGATCTTTTTTTTTTTCAGTTTCAAATCTGTTTTTTGAGTTTCAGACTTTTGACCCTGATGTGGCGTGGGGGGCGTGGCATCAACTGAGCTGGGCGTGGAATCATGAGTGACAGCTGAACAAAAAGGCTTGGAACCTTCCCCAGTGACAGTGCCTTCAGGGAACGTAGGAACTAAAATAAATCTAACTCAACACTTATATACACCATATTCATGTGATTGGCAGTGTAAGAATTGATGCCAGTGACAAACTTCCATTTAAAAATCTGTTTTAGACAGTACTGAGCACCAATTGCGGTATAAGAGCGATAAATTATGCCAGATTTTGCAGTTCAACAGCCACATTTTAAGTGCTGATATGTCCGATTTCCACATAGCACTGTGAACGTAGCGTAGTGTCCGCTTGGCTTGCAAAGATGGCGTCCGGCCGGTCGGGTCAACCTGCTGGAGCCCATACATCCAACACACAGGTGAGACATGTTAACTAAGTTTTGGGAAATCATAACAAACATTAAGGGGTCGTTTTTGTGACAACATACATTTTTTCGTGACGTCTTTTAATTTGCGAATTTGTCAAAGCTGGAAAGTAAACATTGAGCTAACGTTAGCATTAAGTAGCTTAACTTTACAGCGTATTAGACACTAGCAGGCACTGCCTGGAAAAACACAGACAAACCTATTAATTTGGATAAGGCTAGTGCTGTTTTGGCTACAGGAGTGCATGGGATGCCAAAAACACCCACAGTAGCCTGTGGTGGAAAGCTACAGTGTGAATGAGGCCTGATGCTATCAGCTAGTGTTTGTGATTTTACTCCTTAGCAGCTGTTTCCAACCTTGGGGTCAGGACCTCAAATGGGTTTGCCAGGAATTTCTAGTAATCAATCAATAATAATCTTTACAATGATAAAAACACAAATTGACTTGGGTATAGTCTGTTTTAACCAGTTATAACCCATTTTGTAGCTACCTAGCTCTTTTTTCATACTCATTGCTTAATTTCATTGTTTGTTCAGCATTAATTTGAAGCTTGTACAAGCTCACAAGGTTGTACATGTCCTGCAGTGGGAAAATAAAATCCTGCACTAACTTCATCCTGGTTATTCTGCCTCTATCCACAATAATATTCATAGCCTAGGCCCTAAATAAAAAACTATTACTTGATTGAAAAAACAAATTAATTTGAGCAAAAAAATGTCTGGTCATCTGAGTTTTAGCCAAAGAAGGTTGGGAACCACTGGGTTAGAGTGTCCAGCTCAAGTTTTTTCCATTAATGTATATTGTCTTTGTTAAATTCTGTGTTTGCCAGGATGTCGACTATAATTCAACGGTTGCTGCAGCTGCACAGAGCCTTATAAGTGTGCTCAGACAGAACCTTTCTCAGGGACAGCAAGAGCAAGGAAGAAAGCAGGAGCAGGAATTGTCTTCTGTAGATCAGGATATGGCCAGGTTCTAGATGTCATGGAATTGTATTTTTCATGTTAATTTGAAGGCAATTTGACTAGTTAATGTTTTATATGTACATTTATGATCATGTTTTAAACAAATATATATTTTTTTTAATCATGCAGATCTTTCCCTGGATTTTTCACAAGGAAAAGTTACCTTGGAAAGCGAAAGATACCGAGTCAAAAGACCTGTGGCACAGCATCTAAAAAATTCTGGAGGCCTTTTAGTTTCTATGCATACCTGTTAAACATGAATGCAGAGACGACCCCAACCTCATCTGAGGAGATTGAACATGCCCAGGCAGGACTTGGAAAACGACATCTCACCATGTCCTGGGATATGAGCCATGAAGAGGTATTACACATAGAGAACATATTACTTAAAAATTGCACCTAAATGTCTATATTTGAAACATATCACTTTATCATAGTGTTGGGCTTTTCTACAAGCATGTAGACATCATCTAGTCCCTTTGTTACTGCTCTCTTAGTTCTTCAGCCTACTACAAAATGAGTATCCTAAGATGCAGGGACTGACAGGAGGATGGCTACTCTACAAGGCTACAGGTAAGATAAGATAGACTTTATTGTCCCGAAGGAAATTTGTCTTGGATACATGCAGTATCTGCTGTTAAAAGACACAAAAAGTTGACACATACAGTTCCTACATATATACAATCCACAAACAGAGCTGGTAGAGAAAACTTGTAAATATAACATCAATTGTAATACATTGCCATTCATATAACTTGCCCAAACAAACACAACTGAAATGATCCAAACAATGTTGCATTACAGGTGGTCAGGGTAGAAGGAGACTGATTATGATTCCTCCTGATTCTGATGGATACACTGGGACCCTTATTCGCACAGTTTCAGGGGCAGGAAAAAACACCCTGTATATTGTGCCTTTGCAACATGAGTTTGACCTAACACCGCTACCTCCAGATGCCATTGAATGCCAAAAGCACAATGCCAAATGTGCAAAGTGAGTTTTCCTTTGCCGATTTTGGCCCTTCATGTTCAGGAATGCATGGTGTCTCAGATAGACTCAGCATCAGAGGATGTTGAGGTAAGTATTGCTACAAAATATATGTGATGTTGCATTGTGCAAGTACAACTTATTTAAAATGTTGACTGTTGTTCTCTGAGTTATAACAGAATATTTGTGGGTCATTTGTAATATCTTAGACATGCCAAAGTGAGGTCCAGATTATTTCCATGACAGCCCCCTCTGTGCACTGTGACCCAGAGACATCCGTTGAAGAGGTACAGTACTTGATCTTATTGTACTTCCTTTTGAAATGCCTGCATTGAGATTTTTTGTATGGGACAGTTGCTAATATTCAAACTTTTTTTTTCTCTCTATCAGAAACTCCCATGTCTTATCTGTTTCTTGAAATTCACACCACAGTTCCTAGAGATCCATGTTAGCATGTGTGGAGAAAGGTATTTGAGATGGTGGACATTTATGTCAATTTTAAATGTATATGTTACTTAAAGTACTTGGTTTTTTTCTATTAGTACCAATACTTGTCTCCCTTGTGCTTTTTTAGAAGAGAGGAAGATTGTAAGTTCGCTGAGACACCTGCCATGAGCCAGGACAATGGAGTGGAGCAGAACAAAAGGTAAATACTGTGTTGTGTAAAGATATAAATTTCTTCATCCTACAAGGATCTTCATTCTACAGAGCTTTTGTATTCAACATTAGTGGTAGGGGTGTAAAGCAGAAGTTTAATCACGATACGATATTATAGGGATGATACTAGTTCAGTTCAGGGGCCTGCAATCAATATAAGACGATATCTGATCCATTTAACACAATCAGTTATATTTACAGTTTGTCAACTTACAAAAAGCAACTAAAATATTATTTCACAATTTTGTTATTGAGCTCTTCTAGACATTTAAATGAAAAACAATCTATTCTTTTTAATAAAAAGAATACAGATAGACCATAGACTGTATATAAGAAGTGGGCGTAACAGCTGTGACGTCACCCATTGGTTTGTGGACTTGGTTTTGAAGCCAATAGTTCAGAGATTTGAAAACCACGCCCTGATGCGTACCCTGCTTTATCGTCAAATATCAAATCAGGCCAACATTTAAAAAATTAACATCATACTGTATTGAAGAAGGCTTTAAACTAGTGATTGACACAAACACATTTTGAAAACGTTTACTGAGGTTATATATCAAGCGAGAAGTAGGTGAATTCTCCATTGACTTGTATTGAAACAAAAGTCTTTTTGCAACCAGGATAGTCGCCCCCTGGTGGCCTTTAGATAGAATGCAGTTTTAAGTTACTTCTGCGTTGGCCTCATTTCAGAGGACGGGAACTCCCCGCCTGAGATAGACCTATAATACTCATTGCTCTTTTGGAGTTACAGTTCTGTTACTGCAGGAAAAAACTGGTCAATTTCAAAACAAAGGCATGTCTAGATGATGATGTGGATCGATGTTTTCACTTTGCAACGATGATATTGGATTGTACATACATTACATCCATTAATTATGTGTTTTATTTGGCAGTGTTGATGATGTATTGGGCATCATTTGTCAAAGAGTTGACACAGAGAAATCGTTCAACATCCAAATCTCAAGAACAAACATTCTGGAGAGAGGCATTCTGCAGTGGCAACGTCAAAAGAAAAATTCACCCACTGCTTCTCTGAAAGTGACCTTCTTTGGAGAGGCAGGAGTAGACACAAGTGCTCTCCGTAAGGAATTTCTCACAGGTAAAACAAAAACAAACATATTTGCATTAGAATGTTATAAAGCATGTGGAAAATCAGTCCACTGAAATATTTTTTAAATTTCAGCTTATTATGTATGTTATACTATGGTTAAAAGGGCAGCTAACCCAAAATTTGTGAAGAAATTTTACTCTTATCTGTATCCTACTTATTGAAGGATCTCTCTTCTTGATTTGTGTGTTATGCTGTTGTGTTAGTTTTTCTGTAATGTACATAGAAAAACTGAATATAACCCCATTAATTGAGAGTAGTGACAGTCTTCTCAACAGCCCAAATTAGACAACCCCTTCAAAAACTATGTGGATGGCTACATAGACATATTGTCAGACAATTTCTACATTCATATTTTGACATGATTCTACTGTGTATTATTTCATACATGGCATACATTTTCTACTCATTAGTCACCTCTCACTCTGAAAAGAAGGTCTCACACACACATTTATATTTTGGTTGAACTTCCAATTAAACTATTCTGGTCTAAAAGAAATTGACTAGTACTTGACACAGAAGGCACATGAGCACCAGAGTAAATGCAGTTTGTACTTATGTGTACAGAAATGGTGGCAGGAATTGAGGGTCGTTTCTTTGAGGGACCACAGCATCAGAAGAGCCCACGATACTCTCTGACTGACTTAGATAGTGGCCTCTACAGGTGTGTTTATTTTTATGCAAGTAAGGACAAACTGTTCTTTTTTGTTAAATGTTTTCTAACATAAGTAATCCATTAATGCTCAGTTTGTGTAAATAGGACTGTTGGAGAGATTTTGGCTGTTAGTTTGGCACAAGGTGGCCCAGCCCCTGCCCTTTTCAGCCCATGGACCTACAGTTACCTCTGTAGTGGGAAGATAAACCCAACAGTGATGCAGTGGCTGATGTCCAGTTGCGAGGGTTAATTGAGCAGGTATGATCTCTATATGATGGAAATGCTGGGTTAATGAAAAAAGCATTCTTTGTCAAATGATATTTTCAGGTTTACTTGTAATATGGCACAGAGATGTTCTTCCTGGTAATTTATGTTTTTATTTTCAGGTTGAGTTGTCGACTGACCATTCAATTAAAGACCTAACTGATGAAATCTTAAGTTGCGGATATACTGGAGCTGTCACAGTTCAAAACAAGGAGTCCATTGTTCGGTATGCTAGGATACAAGGTATTTTTATATATGTATTTATAGGAAAATACAATGCACGAGTATTTTTTTAATTTCTACTGTTGTAGGGCCATAATACTCCATGCAGTGCTGAGGTTGCAGCCTATGTTGGAACAACTAATGGAAGGCCTGCAGCTGTATGACCTTCTTTTGCTCATCAGGCAGTACCCAGATATCTGCCAACCCCTGTTTGTTCCTGGAGAAGATGTCAAGGTGAGCAAAACAAGTGTGACCATTTATTATTATGAAGAAGATACACTAACTTGCTGTGAAATTTCATAGTAAAAGGGTGACTTAATTTACATCTTGATTTTGTCTCATCATAGGTCAATGCAGAGTTTGTCATGGCATCCATTCTCCCTCAACTGAGTGACAAAGGGACTACCAGGCATCAGGTTGAGCTGGAGATGATTAACTTTGTACAGGACTTCCTTTATTAAGTTGAAGGTATATAGATTTTTATCTCCTGCAAATCTGAACTCAAAAACTGTCACATTTGAGTGTTTGGTGACAAAACATTGAAATTTGTGACCGCTTGTAGTCTTTAAAAAAATAGCCAGCTGCCACCTGTAGTTTTCACTGGTATTAAACAGGTTAAAGTTTTATTCTCCATGACAAATCCTGATGGTAATAGCTATTGTTTGCCAGGGCACTATGTTTTAAAATCAGAGGCCGGCTCATTTATTTTTTGAGCAAGGCCATAATCATAATAAGCATACATAAAGGTGATACCTGCAAATGATTCATTTAGGGATGCACCGAATATTCGGTAACCAAATATATTCAGCCTAATATTGCAAAAAAACACACATTCGGTATTCGGTGGAATAAGTTAAAAGCAAGGCCAAATAATAGCGGCGTGTTCTGATAACGCAATCAAACGGCGTGCCGTGACGGGCGGAATAAAATGTCGGCAGTGTGGCGATCCGTCCCTCACTGCACTCGCATTTGCGACTAAAAATAGTTTTGAGCGAGCAAAATAGGCTTAAATCATTCAGCACGCTGTGCGAGCAGCCTACAGATTTCAACCAGCAGCAGAAACGAAAGGCGAATCCCACAGATTGTGGGTTGAACGGGGGTCACAGACACAGACAGAAATGCATTCCTGTCAATTACGGCAGCCATCGGTTTACCGGGCGACGGAGAAGTTGGCTCCAATAATATCCTCTTCTTGGCGTCATGACTGCCCAGAAGTACCTGAACAGCCGAGCCAGCCGAACACAGGTATGTTGTGTGTCAGAGGAGAAACGAGCCGTTCACATTTCTCTCTTTCCGGCAGTAACGGTCCACAAACCTCACCGCACTTTAGGGACTGTTCTTTACTTATGAAGGGACTTGTCAGGGGAGGAGGGTGGCTGGTTGATTTTTATTTTATTTATTTTATTTTGATCCCCCCTATGTTCATCACTCATTGATGCTGTTTTTGAAGTATGAATAAGTCAATAAGTAATTTATTCCATTGAAATATCATTGATGTATTATAGAAAAGTGATTTATCTTTTCATAAATGACAAAAGGCACATCTGCCTCATTTTCGCTGTGGTATCGTGATACTACTCAGAACCGTGATATTTTCATTGGTATCGTACCGTGGGATCCAATTTTGGTACCGTGACAACACTAATTTCGAGGGGGTTCATCTGCAAAAACTAATGAAAAACTAAATGATATTCGGTATTCAGTACTCGGCCAAGCGTTTAATAATCTTCGGCTTCGGCCACAAATTTTCACTTCGGTGCATCCCTAGATTCATTGTTTCCTAAACCTGACAAAAACAAATCATCTCCATTCCATGTAGAAGTACTTACTGCTAATAAAATAACACATTATCCATTATCCATTATTATAACTATTGTGTCTGGTTGAGATAGTCGATTATCTCCAAATATGAAATCATTTTAAATTTTTGGATCCGCTGTTCTTTTGTGGCTGAGAGTACCTCTGTCTAACTCACTTATTTAAATTCAAGAACTGCACTGCCATAAAGGAAAAGTAAATGTTTAACTGTCACATACACTTGTTTTTTTTTTTTTTTTAAATCTATTTGCTTCATAGCTGAAGATCAGGGGCATGTGGATGACAAAGACAGCCCAGGTGAAGATGACAAAGATGGCCCAAAGACCAAAAAGATCACACCTGCGAGGTTTCTGCAGTGGATCACAGGCCAAGGTCACATCCCACTCCTTCCCTCAGAGAAGAAGGATTTTGCTGTAACGATCAAGTTTAACCATGACTGCAATGCAGACTTCGGGCATCACAAAGTCTGTTACCCTGTTGTGTCAGCATGTGCCAAGACTGTTGTGCTACCTGTAAGACATATGAGGTCCTATGACCAATTCAAAGAGGTTCTGAAGGAGGCTTTTCAGCTAGGCCAAGAATTCAACAACGTGTAATTCCATTAAATGTGTCTGTTTTCAAGGTTAAACTACAACCTAAATGTTTAGCACCAATTGCTATTGTTTACTCTGTTCTGATTTTAAAAAATAGTACTGCATTTGCATTCCAAGAACTTGTTATATAACAGTACTGTTGAACAGTTTTAAAAGACAAATATCCAGGTTTGGAAGTACTTGGCTTCAACAAATAAACATTTAAAACCCATTTGTTAATTTATTGGTGTTCAACTGGTTAAACCCTTGAAACACAATGTTTGCATCTAGGGTAGATGATTTAGTACATAGTTCAGCACAGTGAAATAAATGTCTCATCCGTGGGACTCTGATGGTCTTGTTACATCAATAGTGGCCCTGAGGTCTGCCATATCCTGCTCACAGAGGGGACAATGAACAGGTGGAAGAATCACACTCCAGAACTGGTCGCGTCTGGCTCACTGGCAGTATTGAAATCAAGATCCTTGATTTCCTACATTAAAAAACAGATTTAAAAATTAGTTATAGAATCAGAGGACAAAGTCAAACTATAAAGGCAAGCAGGTTTTTAATTAGATCTACATGTGAACAGAACTGAAACTATGCTGATGCATGAAGTATCAAAATAGTATCAGTTCTTTTGTGTGTTCCCCCCCCCATGTGGCCAAAGAAATACAAGCCTTGTTCATGTATCAAAACAGTTCAACTATCTATCAAAATATATTATTTAGAAGTCGCCATATTTAAAGTACCGGTTGTTATATGCTGTGCATATATTGCATTTTAATAGTTTTAAGCATCACCTTGATATCAGTAAGTGTTTTTTTATTAAGCTCTCAGCAATATGAATTTTAATGAAATTAACTGTTATCTCTTGCATTTATTTGATGCTGGTTACCTTTATAGAAACAAGTTTTTTTTTTTATAAATGACAAAATAATACTTAAAAAGTAATTACATTTTTCGTCCAATTATTTTCATGGTATAAGTTTGGAGTTCTTCCTTTACAGTGTGCCTGTCTAAAATCTTTCAAATGAAATGGTGTGAACATTGTTATTATATGATATAGGAACACAGTTAATACCCTGCCTGTTTAAAAAAAATCTTTTAATTAGTACCTCTGCCAGGTCTGGAGCATCAACAGGATTCTGGAGGAGTCCCATTGTCCACAGTTGTTGTGGGGACAGATGTTGCTCTGTTCTTAGAGGGTGATTATCCCAACCCACTCTGAAGACATCGAGATCCCTCTGCAGACGTGGAAGAAATGCATGCTGGGCACAGAACAGGTGGATGCTGTCAGAAGGATCTAGTAGACCTTCATCCTCAAGGCTGTGAAAAACCTCGTAGTACACGTTTGAAACTGCCATCCAAACGTCTTGCCACAAACACTCTATTCTGTTAAAAGAAAACATAAGAATACCCTCATGTTTGTACAGTATATTTGAACTTTCACAAAGTATGACTGTGGAAGGCAACATCTGACATGATTAATTCTATTGAATATTATTTTTTAAAAAATATATACCTTTGATTGTGCACACTCTTTCCTGACAGGAAACTTCCCCTTCCACAGCCTCTAATAGTGAACATGCATCGTGCTATGCCCACATTTTACACTCCTTGGTCACCTCTCACTCTAAAAAGAATGTATCACACACAAATAAATACTTTTTTAAAAAGTTATGTTTAAAAAATACATACGCTACAGTAACTTTTAAAATCTTGAGAGCTCCAAATACATAACTTTGAACAAAATAAAAACCTAATACTGTATTAGTCTTAAATACAAATTTACAAATAAAAGGCTTTAAAAAGTATTAAGTTGTCTTACAATTACAATTTAGATTGTCTAGGTCTTAAATATTGCTGCCTTCAAAGTGTCGGAGCCAATAGAGCTCAAAATGCTAATGTTGTTAATTCATACTCAGTGTCGAGGATGTTGTTGCAGCTTCGTCTTACAACCTTAAACATGACGAGCCAAGACTCTAGATTTAATGATCTGTTAAGTTCTGAAATAGATTTTTATGAAAGACAAGCGAAAAACAAGGTGTTTTCTGGTTTTGGTTTAATTTTTATTCCAATTGCTGATTTGTGCACAACTCTCTCTGGTCATTTCACTGGTCAAATTATTGTGCAGTGATGTGTAAAATGATTGAAATGATCCAACCGTTCAAACAAGAATACTGGAGCTGATGGCCAGCTTAACATTTGTTTTACATCCAACATATTACAACCATTATACATCTTTAACTGACAGCTAATGCACAAATTACTGAGGAATGAGTACCACTGTGAGCTACACCGATTTGTTGGTCTTACCTTAATGGAAAGCCATACTTTTGCACTGCCTCTAAGAAGAAATCAAGTGCAGTGGATGCTTTATTATTGGTCGCAGCACCCAGGTACATGATTTGGAGCAGAGAATATCATCATTCAGTGGAAAAAAAAATGTCAGACCTGTAAATGTATGTAAATAGAAGCTTGTTCACATATATATATATATTATATATATTTATATATATATATAATGTGTATATACGAGGTGCGTCACAAAAGTAACAGGCCTGGGGTCACATAAAATGTATATCAAATCTGAAGTACAAATTACAAGTTTTCCCCTTCAGAACAATCCCCCTCGAGTCCAACGCACTTTCCCATCCTTCTCCGCCACGCCTCCATGCACTCCTGGAAGGATTCTCCTGGAATTGTCCACACATACAGCACAGGCCAAAAGTTTGGACACACCTTCTCATTCAATGCGTTTTCTTTATTTTCATGACTATTTACATTGTAGATTCTCACTGAAGGCATCAAAACTATGAATGAACACATGTGGAGTTATGTACTTAACAAAAAAAGGTGAAATAACTGAAAACATGTTTGATATTCTAGTTTCTTCAAAATAGCCACCCTTTGCTCTGATTACTGCTTTGCACACTCTTGGCATTCTCTCCATGAGCTTCAAGAGGTAGTCACCTGAAATGGTTTTCCAACAGTCTTGAAGGAGTTCCCAGAGGTGTTTAGCACTTGTTGGCCCCTTTGCCTTCACTCTGCGGTCCAGCTCACCCCAAACCATCTCGATTGGGTTCAGGTCCGGTGACTGTGGAGGCCAGGTCATCTGCCGCAGCACTCCATCACTCTCCTTCTTGGTCAAATAGCCCTTACACAGCCTGGAGGTGTGTTTGGGGTCATTGTCCTGTTGAAAAATAAATGATCGTCCAACTAAACGCAAACCGGATGGGATGGCATGTCGCTGCAGGATGCTGTGGTAGCCATGCTGGTTCAGTGTGCCTTCAATTTTGAATAAATCCCCAACAGTGTCACCAGCAAAACACCCCCACACCATCACACCTCCTCCTCCATGCTTCACAGTGGGAACCAGGCATGTGGAATCCATCCGTTCACCTTTTCTGCGTCTCACAAAGACACGGCGGTTGGAACCAAAGATCTCAAATTTGGACTCATCAGACCAAAGCACAGATTTCCACTGGTCTAATGTCCATTCCTTGTGTTTCTTGGCCCAAACAAATCTCTTCTGCTTGTTGTCTCTCCTTAGCAGTGGTTTCCTAGCAGCTATTTGACCATGAAGGCCTGATTGGCGCAGTCTCCTCTTAACAGTTGTTCTAGAGATGGGTCTGCTGCTCGAACTCTGTGTGGCATTCATCTGGTCTCTGATCTGAGCTGCTGTTAACTTGCCATTTCTGAGGCTGGTGACTCGGATGAACTTATCCTCAGAAGCAGAGGTGACTCTTGGTCTTCCTTTCCTGGGTCGGTCCTCATGTGTGCCAGTTTCGTTGTAGCGCTTGATGGTTTTTGCGACTCCACTTGGGGACACATTTAAAGTTTTTGCAATTTTCCCGACTGACTGACCTTCATTTCTTAAAGTAATGATGGCCACTGGTTTTTCTTTAGTTAGCTGATTGGTTCTTGCCATAATATGAATTTTAACAGTTGTCCAATAGGGCTGTCGGCTGTGTATTAACCTGACTTCTGCACAACACAACTGATGGTCCCAACCCCATTGATAAAGCAAGAAATTCCACTAATTAACCCTGATAAGACACACCTGTGATGTGGAAACCATTTCAGGTGACTACCTCTTGAAGCTCATCGAGAGAATGCCAAGAGTGTGCAAAGCAGTAGTCAGAGCAAAGGGTGGCTATTTTGAAGAAACTAGAATATAAAACATGTTTTCAGTTATTTCACCTTTTTTTGTTAAGTACATAACTCCACATGTGTTCATTCATAGTTTTGATGCCTTCAGTGAGAATCTACAATGTAAATAGTCATGAAAATAAAGAAAACGCATTGAATGAGAAGGTGTGTCCAAACTTTTGGTCTGTACTGTATATATATATATATGATGGATACTGACAAAAAATATAGATCTTTAAAAAGGACCTGTGCGCCCTACAGCAAGTTTAACAGCAGATCCATATGTCATTTTCAACTGTCATCATCTCACTTAGTCTATACAATTTGTTATGGTTATTGGTGAAAAAAAAAATTACCTTTCATGAGAATCTATCAGTTCCTCCAAAAATAACGAAGCCATATCTTTGAAAATAAAAATCAGTGTAAATCACTATCTGTGTACATTTCTTTGAATTAATTTGTTGATGCAAAACAAGGGTGTTAAAATGTCACAGGTAATCTGTAAACATATTTAATTTTTAATGTATCATCCTGTATTTAGTGTTGTAGATCTGAGTAGCATGTAAACATTAAGGCAAACCTGACAAGTTTATGATTTGTGTCGATATGAGTCAAGTGCAGAGGACCCTGAACAGAATATGTCCTTCTTGCAACACACCCAATCCTTGTCATTCGTGAGAGTACTCCAACAGGGTCTACACGATGCATGGATGAAGACACTCTCTTCCACTGGACACGGTGGCCCATGGCCTGCAGGGTTCTTTTCATCATTCGGTATCCTACATGTGGTGTCCTGGCTTTCACTGACCTCACCAAATTGTCCAGTTGTTCATCAGTTATATTACTGTAGTACTGCTTTATGGAAAGGCCATTATCGTGCATGCGCCGTTTCACTGTACTCTCAGATACACCCAGAACATTTGCAATGGATGACACTGGTAGGGACATTTCTATCAGGCGTTATATCTGCTGAGGAGACACATCATATTTTGGCCGTCCCATTTCTCCTTGCAACACAGGCACTTGACTGGGGGTCAGATTAGAGTTGTCCTCCATATTGACAATCATTGTCAACTCAGTCAAAGCACTGACGACATCCTGTGGTATCTCAACCTGGCCAGACAACGACCTCAAAAGAACCATCTCCTGGTTGACAACAAACTGTAAATAGTCCACATCAAACTTTATTGAGTAGTCTCTGAAGAAACTCCCTTTTCAGTTGCTCCTAGAATAAACAACATCACTTTACATTATTGCACTGGCTTGATTAAATGTTTTAAGTTACACACACACACGTATAACGAACTAACTTAACTCTATGAAAAGGTGACACTTTACACTGATAACAGAGAGGTTCTGTGTGTGCACATTTATAAGGCTCTGTTTACATTCTAGCAAACACAGAAGTTAACAGACAATGCACATTGAAGGACAAAGCTTGATCTGGACACTGTAAGCCTTTGCAAATTTTACTCTTCACAGTCAAAGGAGTAAAATCACAAACACTAGCTGATAGCATCAGGCCTCATTCACACTGTAGCTTTCCACCACAGGCTACTGTGGGTGTTTTTGGCATCCCATGCACTCCTGTAGCCAAAACATCACTAGCCTTATCCAAATTAATAGGTTTGTCTGTGTTTTTCCAGGCAGTGCCTGCTAGTTTCTAATACGCTGTAAAGTTAAGCTACTTAATGCTAACGTTAGCTCAATGTTTACTTTCCAGCTTTGACAAATTCGCAAATTAAAAGACGTCACGAAAAAATGTATGTTGTCACAAAAACGACCCCTTAATGTTTGTTATGATTTCCCAAAACTTAGTTAACATGTCTCACCTGTGTGTTGGATGTATGGGCTCCAGCAGGTTGACCCGACCGGCCGGACGCCATCTTTGCAAGCCAAGCGGACACTACGCTACGTTCACAGTGCTATGTGGAAATCGGACATATCAGCACTTAAAATGTGGCTGTTGAACTGCAAAATCTGGCATAATTTATCGCTCTTATACCGCAATTGGTGCTCAGTACTGTCTAAAACAGATTTTTAAATGGAAGTTTGTCACTGGCATCAATTCTTACACTGCCAATCACATGAATATGGTGTATATAAGTGTTGAGTTAGATTTATTTTAGTTCCTACGTTCCCTGAAGGCACTGTCACTGGGGAAGGTTCCAAGCCTTTTTGTTCAGCTGTCACTCATGATTCCACGCCCAGCTCAGTTGATACCACGCCCCCCATGCCACATCAGGGTCAAAAGTCTGAAACTCAAAAAACAGATTTGAAACTGAAAAAAATAAGATCTGAAAGTGAAAAAAAGATTTGAAACTGAAAAAATAACATTTGAAACTGTAAAAAATAAGATCTGAATCTGAAAAGATAAAACATGCAACTGAAAAAAATAAGACCTCAAATGTCAAAATATATATGGAAGTGAAAAGTGAAAATAAATAATTTATTCAAAAGAATTACCAAAGTGAATCAAAATTACATTTAACCTGAAAAAACGTTTCATACACTTATTTTTATTTTGAATACATTGTTATATTTTTCAAAATTCAAGATCAACACATGAATTTTCAGTTTCAAATTTTATTTTTTCAAGTACAAAACTTTTGACCCTAATGTAACTCCATAGTAAGATAGCTGGTGGTGGGTGGAGATTTAGGTCAAGGTTAACACGGAAGTAAGTTTGTATGATGGCTCGTCCAATGTAAAGGGGGACACTTGGTAGACTCAAGTCAAAAGTGGAAATGTTGTTTCTCATTGTTTCAAGTTTTGTATGTTTTGTGTTCCAGATGTCAAGGTGGAACCTTGATCTTAAGAGGGGGGGTGTGACGCCCCTCCCAATGTCTTTGAGAATGTTTCAGCCAGTCTCATCAGGCAGCTGGCTGACATGGGAGGGTCGTTACCATGATTAGACTCACCTGGGCTTCCAAGCTATAAAAGCTGCCTAATCTGTTCACTTGGTCTCTCCCTTCCTTTCAGCTGACATCCACTGAGCAGCTTTGGTTTTGGTTTGCACCTTCAACACCTCCACAGAACCCCTGACACTCACCCATGCATGGCTTTCATGACTGACTTTGCTGATCTACACACTCCATTGATTATTAAGTTAATTTTAGTTTAATAAATTCGGTTTGTTTTAAGTAAATCTTTTGTGTGGACTCCCTTCCTGTCACATACTCTGAGCCAGTTTGTGACAATGGTATACTACTTCCCTGCTGTAATCTTCTACTTCAGAGGAAAACATTGTCCCACATTTACCTGACAGAGACGTTACGTGTTATATTGCAGATCCAAATTTTACTCACAAAATATAACAATTAAAAAATGATGCACTAGTGTTCATCAAACTAGACAAAACTGGGCTGTATTAGAATTTAAAGCTCCACCTTCAACAGATGTTATGTAATGTATTTTCATTCTGCCGACTGCACATGCTTTAGTTACAACATCTAATATTTTTTCTTAGACTTCACTGAGGTGAAGCTAGTTTTTAGATGGATTTTCAACAAACATTCCAACCCCACAGGGTCTGATAAGCACAGGGCACCCTTTAGTGTATCTATGTGACGCACAGCTAAAACACCTTGAAACATGTAAATGAGATGAAATGGTCGCTGTTAGGTTTAGGCAACAAAACTACTTATCTAGGTTTAGAAAAAAGATCACATTTTGGGTTAATATAAGTACATTTTTTGTGTAATTTAACGTGACAACCATAAATAAGTTATGTAACTTTATATACACTGCCTGGCCAAAAAAAAAGTCGCCACCTGGATTTAACTAAGCAAATAGGTACGAGCCTCCTATTGGATAATTACTGCATGGGCGATTATCTTTCAGCTGGCAACAAGTTATTTAACCCCAACTGGTGCAATGAGTTGCTTCTCATTTCCTAAACAACCATGTCGAAAGACACATCCCGTGGTCGTGGAAAAGATGTTAGTCTGTTTGAGAAGGGTCAAATCATTGGCATGCATCAAGCAGAGAAAACATCTAAGGAGACTGCAGAAACTACTAAAATTGGGTTAAGAACTGTCCAACGCATTATTAAAAACTGGAAGGATAGTGGGGACCCATTGTCTTCGAGGAAGAAATGTGGCCGGAAAAAAATCCTCAGTGATCGTGATTGGCCATCACTTAAACGTTTGGTGAGATCAAATCGAAGAAAAACAACAGTAGAACTCAGGGCTATGTTTAATAGTGAAAGTAAGAGCATTTCCACACGCACAATGCGAAGGGAACTCAAGGGATTGGGACTGAACAGCTGTGTAGCCTTAAGAAAACCACTAATCAGTGAGGCTAACCGGAAAAAAAGGCTTCAATTTGCTAGGGAGCATAAAGATTGGACTCTGGAGCAATGGAAGAAGGTCATGTGGTCTGATGAGTCCAGATTTACCCTGTTCCAGAGTGATGGGCGCATCAGGGTAAGAAGAGAGGCAGATGAAGTGATGCACCCATCATGCCTAGTGCCTACTGTACAAGCTTGTGGGGGCAGTGTTATGATCTGGGGTTGCTGCAGTTGGTCAGGTCTACGTTCAGCAACAGTATGTGCTCAAAGAATGAGGTCAGCTGACTACCTGAATATACTGAATGACCAGGTTATTCCATCAATGGATTTTTTCTTCCCTGATGGCACGGGCATATTCCAAGATGACAATGCCAGGATTCATCGGGCTCAAATTGTGAAAGACTGGTTCAGGGAGCATGAGACATCATTTTCACACATGGATTGGCCACCACAGAGTCCAGACCTTAACACCATTGAGAATCTTTGGGATGTGCTGGAGAAGGCTTTGCGCAGCGGTCAGACTCTACCATCATCAATGCAAGATCTTGGTGAAAAATTAATGCAACACTGGATGGAAATAAATCTTGTGACATTGCAGAAGCTTATCGAAACAATGCCACAGCGAATGCGTGCCGTAATCAAAGCTAAAGGCGGTCCAACGAAATATTAGAGTGTATGACCTTTTTTTTTGGTGGTGACTTTTTTTTGGCCAGGCAGTGTAAAAAGAACATTGATGTTTGGTTTCACTAAAGACACAAACTGCACTTCTCTTGGGTGAAAGCCCAGTTTTGTCGGAGCCACAGGGCACTATTTGCTTGTTAATTCAAAATGTATTAATATTGGTCATGTGTGTGCCTGGGTAAGTGTATCTGTGTGTCCATAGCTAATCTTGCATACTGCTGAACCAATCAGTCCTATATTTTATGTGCATGTCTATGTATGCTCAAAGACATCTCATGGGTGCAGTCATGTTGAAAAACCTGTTTCCTGACTGTTTTATACTGTCACTGACTGCCGACTCCTCACTCCTCTTAACTGGCCAGTAAGGGCTGTAAGTCCTCAACACAGTCACGTAGCAAAACAGAACAAAAAGCAATTCCTTAAATTGTCACAGCTAAAAACAAGATCCCATTCTTGTCTGGTATAGGCTGCAGTTTGGCTTTTGTTGTGGCTCAAAAACATCAATAGAAAAGTTCAGTCTCATTTTGAAATGGAGCATCTGCAGATTAATTCCATACCTGGATATGTTACAATCACTAAAATAAGGCATGATACGAGATGGAAAAAACAAACAAAAAACCCCCACAAGTTTACGTTCTCTTTGCCACCATTTTAAACACAAGTGAGCCAGGAGGGACAGTTACATTGGGTGCAACATGCATTGTCTCAAATGGCCACAATCAGTGGACAGAGCCCTCTTGCAGACTCTCTCTCCATTCTGCTGAGTGCACTTTAAGTTATCTGTAGAAATAATTATAAATAATTTACAATATATACTTTTTAAAATGTCTTTCATCTTCCTATTAGGAAACACCTGGATCTCCCACATCCTTGACCTGCTGCATGTTGGTCCAACATCTGATCCTCTCTATAAAAGAGTGATTCCTTTGGAGATCTGCATGCCTAGTGTGCCAGGTTGAATCATATTTCATAAACACATGAACACTTTTATGCCATTGTTCTCAGCCTTCATCTTAAATCAGTGAACTGAATTACTGACATTGAATAACATGCCATTGAATTCATTTACATGAACATGAATAACCCATTAATGAGGCTTATCCTAGGTCTGACCATATACAGGAAATGGTGTTTACAGGAGCACAGAGAACTTGGGTTATTCATACTTCCCATTTACATGAAAAAATATGAGTAAAACTGTTACAAAACAAAAGGCAAGCAACTGAGTATATCGGGTGAAAAGCTCTGACTTGTCCAAGGGAAATTTAACAAAATACCTGTTACAAACAATCAGTCACCACAGGGAAGAGGACAAGAGCCAAAAGAATGAGCACAACCACCAAGGAGCCTTTCATCATCTGCCAAGTGGTTGGGGGGAGGCAGCAGGCCTGGGACTGCATTCACTAGCAGGAGGAGGATTTGGAAAAGGCAGATTAAAATTTCCCCTTAAATCTCCCCTTAATCGGTGAATCTGATGCCAACCTCATTATTAATAGATTATTAGTTATTCCAATATATGTAACATGTATGGAAATGTGAATTTTGACACATATTGCCTCTTTCAGCCTGTAAGATTAATATTGGGCTTAGACGATGATGATTATGATGATGATGATGATGATGCATTGCTAACAGCTAGCTATGTAGCATGTTTATTTTTATCACTGTCTAACATGGTGATCTCCTGCAAGAGCCTCTCTTCTTTTATCTCTCTCCCTCTTTGCTCCACCCCTCTTCGTCTTTCCACAGCAATCCATCTTAAAGCGCCAACAGCCTTTCCTTGCCTGACTGGCTTCTTCAGGGGCATCTGACACAGCACAAAGCATTCACAACACCCTCAAAGAGTTTTTTTAATCAAATCTGCAGGCCACTACGCAGGGTTTTTTTTTTTTTAGTTTTTGTTTTAGCTATGGCTTGTGGGCCATTTAGCAGGTCAGGCCACCAGGAAAACCCTTGGTATTCCCGAAAACCAATCCGGGCCTAGGATTAGGTCTTGTTCAGATTTCTGAAAACCGAATATGTTGTTTACATACTCAGAAACATAAATAGTAAAAACCTGATCATGAATGGGTTATTCATGTACATGTAAACACTAATCATTTTGTATTTTAAAGGTCGTGTTCCAGTGAGTGTCCCTGACTTAGTGATATTTTCTACATTTATCTTCATCATGGTATCTGAAAATTTCTTGTGTAGTTGTATTGCATTGTATTTACCACACTGTAGGATCCACTGACATGTTAACTGTTTTACTAATGTACAGGATTAGGGCCTTCTCCACCAGTGCTAAAAGGACCAGAGCTAGTGGACAGGCTCACCCACTCTCCTCGAATCATCAAGAGTCATCTCCCGGTCCAGTTTGTGTCAAAGTCCTTTTGGGAGCAAAACTGCAAGGTCACAGCCCAAAACCCTTTTATCCCATTGGCCACCATTGTAAAAGACACATTGTCTCTAAATACCTATTGGTCTAGAAGAAAAAAATAGATTAAAAAAAAATAAATAAATAAAAGCATTATATTACACTTACCTTCTGATTTCCCTGAAGTCCTGTCATGTAGTAGCATTTATCCACCCGGGTGCTGCTCACATTCATCATTGTTTCTTCACAATATATAAAAGAAATAAAATAACGTGATTGTCATGTGCATTATTATTGATTATATTACTGCAATAAATTATTTACAAAAGTGGTTGCACAAGTGTACCACTAGCACAAGGACAAAAATAAATACACAAAGAGATGAGAGAAGAAAAAACAGTTAGAGGTATATTAAGCTAAAATAGAAGTGAAAATTGAAACTATACAAGAGCAAGAAAAGACAAAATTATAGGACACAATTAAAGCTCCAAACAGTGACCAACAAACCCTTGCACTTTTGGCGAGATGTTGGTAGATTCAGCTGTTCTTTCAGTAAAAGTTGAGACACTGCATGCAGATATCTGGGGGTGAACGGGACCGGGCCAATAGCGCCTCTACGGCCTCCGATGCCTAAAGAAACTCAGCATGAGGCCCCAGATCATCAGGGACTTCTACAGAGGCACAACTGAGAGCCTCCTGACGAGCAGGTTCACCTCCTGGTATGGCAACTGTACCGTCAATAATTGGTCAGCGCTGAGGAGGATGGTTAGCATGGTCGAAAAGATCACCGGATGTGAGCTGCCCAGTCTGGAGGACCTGTACACCCAGCGCTGCCTCAGCAAAGCCCTGAGAATCATCAAGGACCCCACCCACCCCCACAACAGTCACTTCACCCCCCTGCAATCCCAACCGGTGAAAGGATACAAAATCCTCAAAACACGAACAAGCAGACTGAGAAACAGTTTTATCCCCCAGGCCATCAGACTTTTAAGTGACAGGAAAGAGTAGCTATGCAATAACATGACGCCATGCACTTTATTACAGTGCAATAACACATCATTATACACCTTACTAGAGTGATAGTCCTGTTTTTATAGGTGATATTATTTATAGATGTTTTTAGGTAGTACTGGTTGCTTTTAGACTTGATTTTAAGGTGCTGTCGTTGTTTTGTTTTTTTATTGGTGGAGCTTCCCAGACTAAAAATTTCACATGTATGTACCCAGTGCTACTAAGTGACTAATAAAGATGAACTGAGCTGAACAAGAGTAAGATGGTATTTCCAGCGTGGATTGTGGTAAAAATGATGATCCTAACAATTAGAATAGAGTCTTTGGGCCGTTATTAGAAAGCAAAAGTGACTATGGTGTGATACGATTAATAGTAGTGGAGTCAGCCAGTGGATATGCCAACGCATGGGTGGATTATGAGACAATGGGCATAGATATGCACATGGTCCCATGGACTCTCCTGAACAGGGAGAAGACACACAAACTTTGTCATGGACTTTTCTTTTTTTTCTTCCTATTTTACATCTATTTATTTGTGATGATTGTATGTCTGTTTGTAGTCATTTTTCTATTGCACACATTGTATGTTAATCTCACATAGGATTCCACAGTTTCTGAGTCAACCACAGGTCAGTTTCCATTCATCAATTTTGGTTTCCACACTACAAACTCTTCATGTTGTCACACTTAACATGGTCAAAAAACTGTTTGCTCACCCTGTCACAAACCTGCTGCTCATCACCCGCACCTTATCAATATTACCTGCGTTACATGATCTAGTGTTCCACCCTGTGTACAAACAACTAAACTGCATTCATTTACATGAAGTCGCCATTATCTAATCATGAATCAAAACAAATACAAAGAATGTTATTGTGGCTCCAACACGTATCAAGTGCAATTCTATACCCTTTTTTTAAATATATATCTGTTTTCTGATCATTAATGTCTCACACACAATATAAAACAACATGAATGAGCTCTTGTTTTATTGCAAATATAGAAATTTGGATACAAGTAAAAACCTTTGGATTTACATCACTGATCACACTAATCTATTGGTCTCATTTGAGTGTGTCAGTGTAAATGGTGTTGTCATACAGCTGCTCTTTAATTACACATTAACTTTGCACTCTTACATATACACATACATATCTCACAAATATTTGTGTTTTGGAAGTACAGGCCTCAGGTGTAGCTCATTCATGCCCCTCTCTTTCTCTCTGTCTCTCTCTGTCTATATATATATATTTCAATCAGGAGAGACTCGTTTTTTTTTATAATGAAAAGAATATTAATTAACATGTGCAATAAAGAATGAAAAAATGTGTCTTTGGCGATTAGTCCCTGCTGAGATGGTATGATTTTAAGGAGGGTAGACGCTGGTGGTGGTAGAGGTAGTGAAGATGAGATGAGAAGAAGATGGAGAAGTGCTGATGATCTGGATGAGTAGAGGAATGCGCCTTTGTTGAGCTTGTCCTGGACTCTGGATACGATGGCTGGAGGTGAACGGGGTGGAGGAGGGTGTGATGGTTCTGCCTAAAATGGAAGCTGACAGTGGCAGTGGAGAGAGCAGATATAAAATTTTGCAGTAGCATCCTAAATGGCTGATGGAGATAATGGCGAAGTTTGATTGGATAACTAGTAGAGCGAACACCCATAGTCAGCTGATGGTGGGAGTGGGATGGAGAGAGTTGTGAATGGATGAGCACAAGGCAGTCTTCCTGATTGAACTTACGCTGAGCTCCATGTGTTGAAAATCCTCAGGCTGCAAAGACTGGGTACACAAACAAGTTAAACATGTTCATTGCCATTCTCTCTCTCTGTCTACAAGATGCCCTCAGACTTTTCCACCTGCTCCAGTCACCTGACTCCCTCATCCACATGCTCTACTGTTCAGACTTTCCCTTATCTTCACTGTCAAATATTTGGACTGCTATCTGGTCAGAGGGGTTAACTATGTCCTAAAAAAGTCAGGTTAAATCAGGCCATACATCACCATGATTCATATGTTTTGAGTTCTTCATCATTTTGTTGCACTTCAAGTACAGCAAGATACTTTTTGTCTTTGGTTACACAAATAGTGCTAGTTCCAAGCTCTTTAGTTATCTTGAAGGGTTACTTTGGCATTTTCCATGCTGCACCCTATTTTTCCATGTTTTTTTTGTTTTTCTGTCAACAACAATTTTTGAAACTGGTCCAGTATTGAGAGAGGGAGAGAGGGGGCTTCAGCCGGCAGCTGTACAACGCTCCATGGGGCAACTCTGCACAGTCACTTTGCGTTCATTAAAAGTAATTATTTTTGCCACAGAAAGACTATTATTACAAGTGTCTGATGTTTCTGTCTGAAGTTTCTCTTTACCCTTCACTTGATCCGTTCTGTTATTGTGTCCATGTCTCACTTAAGGAGAAGTCTCGGTCTGAAATCTCACATAGCTAAAAAGACAACTATAAAGTGTGTGACCTTTCTCGCCTTACCTGTTGCTTATCTTGTCTGTTATGGTTTTTGCAAAACACCTATGGGTGTTTATTTAGAGTGAGAGTGTGTATGTGTGAGTGAAATATGTGCTGAAGTAGATTTTTTTTTCATCTTTTACTCAATCATCATAATTTTTCTCATTTCAGTGGCCCAGAACCAACATGACATCCTTGGACTGTAATATTGCTGTTTTAAAGTGTCTGGTTTTGCATTTAATTCAAATTTCACTTAAAGACACGTCTCTGTTTAACTTACTTATGATAATAAGTCTTAGATGACTTGGGTTATTTGTAGTTTAACATTGTCTTGTCCTCCAGTTGGGGGGTCATGCAAGAAATATTCGTCTTAAGACATGACCAGTCATTTGATTTCCATCATATTCCATAATATAATGTATGGTTCACATCTTTAATTCAGATAATTCCTAAGAAATGCTCCACACCTTTATTTATTTTATTTCAATAAAATTTAACATGCATCCTTTTTTTATCAATTGCTTCCCATATTATTGTTAACAAGTGATTAAAAAATTGTGGGTCGGAGGGTCATGAACTGGGGCATGACAGAAAAATATGGAGAACCACTGCATTAGAGGTAACTGTAACCTCATTTTCTCAAAGAAATGCCACATTTCCTGTCAGTTATGGACGATTCTCCGCATACACACAGCCTGTCTAGTTGTGTTCAAATTTCAGTGCGGAAGCGAAGTGTGGGGTCCGTCATCTTTTTCTTGTAGTCTTCATCAAACTCTTCATTCTGGGAAACAGTGAAGTGGTTCTTCCAGTCCCCAACTTTACCTGAAGAACCACAGAGAGAGTCAGACAGGTGCATTAGCTGAAGGTGGAGATCTGATTCTTTTGTTCTTGTCATGCACATTTATCTATTTATACATCAGGTTACCTTTCCTCATGAAGTGAGAGATTTTGAAATCCATAAGTGCAATTGTAGAATAGTTGGCCATGTCGTCCTTTTTCATATTATCAAACTGTGATCCACCTGTGACTCTTTTCTTCTCCTCGTCTGAACGAGACAAACCAAGAAAGCTGCATAGTTTGTCTACTTCCCGTCCAGTGTCCTGGAAACACAGTGGTTTAGATATTATCATTGCATTGTTACTAGCTAGAGGGGAAAAGTAGTCGAAAGAGACCCAAATAAAAACAACTTGATCACCTCAATCAGATCTTCGTAGAACATGAAATGCATTTTTGGATAACTCTGTTTTTTCTTCCACCAGTTGTTAACATGGTCGTACCAGGATCCCCATGCCACTGAAGCCACAGGACAACAGCACGTCAGTAGTGTTCAGTATTAATCTGTTCAACTCTGTCAAATATGTATGTATTCATTAATTCACTTTCCGTCACCATTAATCCTGTTCAGGGTAAGGTGGCTGGAGTGTATAGAGTGCCCCAGGGATGACATTTTTCTATAGGCCAATGAGGAAAATGGCATCGTTCTGGTTCTCTCGCCAAAAAGCCTATGGGATTTTTCAATTGGATTTTGGGTTATTGCAGAAAGTAAGCTTTGTGGCAAACAAACATTTATGATACTTACACATTTTGTTCAGCAAGATAATCTACACAAATGAAAACCATTTTCATGATTATCAATGCCTAAATGCAATCACCAGAAGTAAAAGCTAATGGTAGGTTATAAACGATCCATACTACGGGCACATGACACAACATCGCCACCATAACAAGACCGTAAAGCTGTGTTCGGCGTGGCCATGGACACATAGAAGCCTCAAAGTTCATGAGGGAGGTATTTTTTTTTATGTATTTTATGTTGTGGAACAAAATGTGAAAGTCTCTTAAGCTTGTGTTAACCAGAGACCTAACCAAAATCCCATTCAAAAATGGCATTGACTTCGAGACAAGGGAACCATGAGTGGTAAAATCATTTCCGGATTTTAGGACTCATTCCTTTGGTGCTCTATTCCAGCTGTCCAGCTGACACCGGGCAAGAGGCAGGATTGGGTCTGGTTGAACAAACAAATATAAAGACTCTGTCTCTGTGCACCTCTAACACACACACACACACACACACACACACACTGTATTATTCACACATACGCTTTCCCTCCATGAATCTGTGGATGTAGTTGCTCCAGTCTCCAGGCTCTGGTTGACCCCTGTTCATGCGATCAAAGTGAAAATAAGACACCATGTTGTCTTTGGCATTGCGGGCCACATAGACAACCTACAGAAGAAGAAAGCTTTACATTAGACATACTATACTTGACACTTTTCCCTTAAACCCTACCTCAAATTTGAGTTTTTAATGTTACTTTGTCCAACAATATCAGACTCTTGTGATTACACATTGATATAATTCAAATAACACACAAACTACTGACCCTGCAGTTTTGCTGCCAGAAGGACCTTGGCACAAACTGGACTGGCAAGTGAGTTTTAATGAGTCGAGGAGAGGTGGGGAGGTTGTCTGCCAGATCTGTTCCTGTATGAGGAGATAAAGATGGAGTAAGAACATCCTCTGATGCAGTAAAGTGCTGAAATAGTTTATTGACTGTTACAGTGAGGTAAGCATGATGTGTTGTGATACCAATAAAATACATTAAAAACCTTTCAGATGCAATGATGATTGTTTAAATTGCTGTCTGTTGCTTTAAGAATGTGGGGACTGAGTAGCTAATCAGTGGCCAGCAGAGGGTGCTCCTGCTGAATTCTGCCTTTCAACACAAAGGAAGACCAGTTTGCCAGCATGAAGAACTCTTGACAGATTAATACCAGTTTTTTTTTTTTTTTACCAGTTTGTAATCTGTGCATCCATGAAATCTGTGCGTAGTCTTCTAGTTTGTTGTCACATTTACCAAGAAGTATTGAAAGATTTTAAAGTCTGTAGCAGCTGTTCAGAGCGAGAAGCCTTATTTGACATAGAAATAATAATTAAACATAATATGGTTGCACAGTTCACAGGTTTCCTTTTCTGTTCAATATTAAAGTTAAATATATAACAGATAACAGACAGATAATAGAAATAAGAGTAGTTAAAGTACACGCAGTATTATTAGTTTTATATTCTGTTGATGGTTTTTCAGAAAACCAGTTGTCTCAAGTAGCGAAGCATCAGCGACTAAATCAGTTTGATTGCCTTGTTTTCTATTGGACTGTCCTACCTGCCCGCAAGCGGTGCATCGTGATGTGGTGCATCGTTTTGAGTGAAACCTTTGATAGAAGCTTGCGTTGAAAGTGCCGCAATGGACGCAGAATGGCTGATTCAACAGGCTGAAATGAGTAGTTATGTATATGATACCTTCTCAGTTCACCACAAAATCCTGAGTAAATTGGCATCTGGCTGGAGGGAGGTCACCAGGGAGCTGAACATTTCCGGTAAGTATTGTGTGGGATGCTCAATAGATTGCTCGCAAGCTAGCTTGTTTTACACAGTGACAATGTTAGCATGATATAGTATGGTAGTTACAACAATGATATCTAGAAGTTACCTGTGGTAGCATTGTTGTGAATATGAATAATAAGGAAGTATGTACTTGCCCATCTTTTCAGTGGTTAATCTGAGACCACAGCTGCTAGGTAAGGTGTTTGTTTGAGATGACAGAGTCCCATATTTAAGGGATTCAGTGTGGACAGAAAGCGTCTGATGTAAAGTAAAGTGGCGCAGTAGTCAGGCACTCGCTTGCTGTTAGGACACAATTTAAAGGCAAACCTAGAATTCTGACTGCACTCTTCACAACAAATTGACCCACTGAACCACCATCCAACACATCCACTTCTTTTTACTGGTCCTTGAAGGCGAATAGACAAATTACTGTGAAAAGATGCAATACCTTGAACCAAATAAAATGGTCCCCTGACCCTGATGACATAAAACAGTTCCCTTGCACCTTTTGGACTATTACCTAACCGGACCAGGTTCCTAGACGCAGTTCCATACACAAGATCCCCAGGACACACAAGAAGTTTAGGGCTACAACACCTATCAGCCAAGGCAGTGCACCAAACAACAACATGCTGAAAGAAAAATGGACACAGATGCTGGGAAAAATACAAGAGGATCGGCACCACCATATGAGTCAGGACGCAGATCTGTTCACCAGATGGCAGCAGATACAACAAAAGAATGCAGCTCTGATGCCACAGGCAAGGCTAAAAGAAATATAGGAAGCCAAAGCTGAGCTCCACCAACAGTTCCAGGCTCTGGTTAGACAGATAATTAGACAGAAATGAGAGTTGTTGAAGTACATGCTAGGTCTATTATAGGGATATTGCAGATATTGTAAGTAAAATGTACATTGTATATTTTATCTGTAAACATATGTTTTGTATTCTGTTTATGGTTTTTCAGAAACTGCAAATCCCACCATGTCAAGTGGAGGGAGCTCTTCACTGCAGTATAAGGCCTTACTATTGGAACAGCTCTCTGTAAAGGCAAATCCAGGGTTCTGACCACACTCGCCACGACAATTTGACCTATCCAACCACTGCCCAACACACTCACTCCTTGTCAATAACGTTTAGTTTGAGCAAGCAGCAGAAAATCACCACACAGTGTACTGAAGGTTAAGTAAGTGTTTGCATGTTTATGATGCATGTAGGTCTATGAAATACTGTTAGTATATTTGATTGTCTTTTCAACCTGCACCCAAAGGTGGAAAAATAACCTCCAGGAAAGGCACTCTCTCAAAGATTGGAACGGTTCTTTGACGCTCTGTCTGACCAAAATACAGCAGGTCGAGGATGTAGGAGACCCATGTGGTTCCTGAAAGACACAGAGACAGAGAAAGAGAGAGGAAATAAAATGATCTCAATCCCTTACCTCTATGCACACATCTTTTATAAGCTATAAAGCGTTTACACTGCAGTTCATGTTTATAGACTGACCTGCTTTAGGGTATGTCGCAATGAGTATATCATCTGGCCTGGCCTGGAAGTTTTGAATGTTCTCCCAGTTGTCTGTGAAATAGTGAGTCATTGAGACTCCATGGAAGTCAAACAGTTCTGGTCGAGGGGGTAACTCCAAGAAAAGACACATACAAAGCATATGATCATTGTGTGAGAGCAATCAAACTGCAGCAATTTGATTATGTGAAAAAGTTTTCAAACACTGTTCACTGTCAGTTGCAGACATTGAAGTCAGATTGTGTTTAAAAAGCAACTTATACAAGTCGTCTTCAAAAAAGGAGAGAGACAGCACGTAGTTAACAAACCTTAAGGACAATAGCATCATCGAAGGTTTCGTAAAAGGTTGCATTCAAGAAAAAACACACAGATGTTATTGAAGAAAAAAGTGTAATACTCAAATGTGTTAAAAAGCAACTGAAAATACACAGCTTCTACAAGCATTTTAGATGACTTCAGTCTACAGGTTCATATTCTCATTTGCTCAGCATTACATGTTTCACAAGACATGAACTCCACTTGAGAGTAAAGCCCAGTGTAGGGCTTGGAAAATAGACTTGTAGACTTAAGATGAATTTAAAGACATACCGTGTCAGATGGATCAGATGACATGTTGAACGCTGCTGGTTTCTCTGCTGTATTTCTGACACGTTTCTCCTGCTGTAGTTTTTCACAGGCAAGCGAACTGTTTTCCTTCTGCTTTCTTAGTGCATAGGTCTTTCTCAAATGTAATCGGAGGCTCAGTTCCAGATATGATAAGATACTCCAGCCCCTCCCCTTTACAGATTTCCTGGGCGTTTACGATTTATTCCCCTGTCCTCTCAAAGACATACAGAGCTGGATCAGCTTTTTTTTAATTCAGTGTGTAGAAGTCTTACACCTGAGTCGCTACAAAACCTTCATTTGTATCATGAATTTGAATAGTAAAATGTCAGCCTCAGTGTAAATGATCCTTTTAAACAGGTTTTACGTCCACACACACTCATTGGTTAATTTCTGTAAACGCAGTCACTTGTAATGAAAGAAATACTCTCCTTAAGACATGACCAGTCATTAGATCAACATTGTGCTTCATACTGTAAAACAGGCTCTAGTTCACAAGCTTAATTCAGATAATTAACAAGAGGATACACATCACTGCTATCACAAGAGCGGTGGTTCTCAAGCTGTGGGGCAGGCCCCCCTGGGGGGAGCACAGAGCCACTGCAGGTGGGGCGTGGATGACAGGGAATCCCTGAAGACACTGGGTTTCACTCAGATGGGTGTGGTTTTGCAAGACTTATCAGGAAACACTTTGGCAACCTCTACCATCATCTTCATTGTCTCAGCCCATGCTGTGAGTGTACGTTCACATTTTATATGACAGTCTGTGTGCAAGAACGCAGAACAAAAGTCCTGAATTGTTATAGTTTAATGTAAATAATAAGTTGAACAGAATGACAAAGTATGGGCAAACTACACTGAATAATGCATGCAATAGGTATGAAGGCATACAGAATATAGGCCTACTATTCATGTTTTCCTATATTTGGCCTCACACCTGTACACATGGAAACTGGTAGTCTCACTTAAGCTGAGATATTCTGTTGAGATCAGAATACGAGTAGATTTTTGTTGTTGGACAAGATGTAGTCCATCTTAATGTCAGTGTATTTAAGCACTATTTAGTTGTATATATTTTCCATTATAACATTATGATGGTCACTCTGAGAATTTATCAGCAGTCTGGTAAAAATGAAATGAAAATCTGCAGAGAAGTCTCTTTGTGGTTGCATCCATGCAGCAGTACAAGGAGCAAAAATGTAGAAGTGAATCGCTTCGTTCTCGACGTTTGGTCATGGACTTTCCACGTCCACATACGACATGCAAGGTACCCTGGGTGCGTTGGTTGTTGACGTTCTGGGATGTCGTGTCAAGTTCTGCCTGTTACATGCATTGTCTTCTTTCAAAATACACTTCCGTTTTCATAGGAAATTTACCGTTTACATACAGTTTCTTTCAAAATAAATGCACTACATCAGTACAACACAAGGAATTGGTGTTTTTTTTCTCCAAAACCCACGCACATGGTTGGGTTTAGGCAACAAAAACATGTGGTTAGGTTTAGGAACAAAGAACAGGGCTCAGCTTTAGAATCTTACGGGACGCAAACACCGTTCTCTCGGGTGAAAGTCGGTGTTTGTTGGACCCATCCACCACCCCTCCCACCTGCCTTACTCGGACTTTTGCCACCTTAACTTTTGTTCTTCTACCGCGCATCATGCCGAAGTTTTCTTTCATAAGTGTCTGACGTTGCAAGTCACTGACCAAGTGTTGGATTGTGACAATTTCAGAGTGAGACTGGGTTGGTTTTGTTACCTTACCTTGGAAAAACACTTTTTTCTTTTCTCTTCCTTTGTGGATATTTTGGTGAAAACCTCCTTAAAAAAGTACACTGGAGGAATTTTAACTGGGAGAAGTTAAAGCTGGTTGCAATCTGCAGTCGTCACCACTATATGTCTCTAAATTCCCTGAAACCTTTCACACTGGACTTTAATCTGGGGGTTAAGGTAAAGATTAGGTTAATAAACAACTTTATGGTTACAGTTTTGCTAGCTTATCCAACAAGTGACGAGATGCTCCAGTGTGAGCAGACCACAAAGCGCATCAGGCACACTACACTCTGTGTGACACAGGACGTAAGGCACCACCCCCGGGTGAAACCCACATGTTTTGAAGTAGTCTCGTGGATGATTAGGGGACAAAAATGATTAAATGAATATGATTTATGTAGTGAAAATAAACAAACATGAATTTCCAGACGCTATCATGCTGAACTTTATCTAACTGAAATTCAACATGAATCCCATTTTAATAGTTGCTTCCTAAATTATTGTTAATAATTGATAAAAAAAAATTGTGGGTTGGGAGGTCATGAACTTTTTCGGCTTGGCATGGCATAAAAATATTGAGAACCACTGCATTACAGGTAACAGGAACCTGATTTTCTCAAAGTAATGTCACATGTCCGGTCAGTCATGGACCTGTCTCCACATACACACAGCCTGTCCAGTCTTGTTCAAATTTCAGTACAGAACTAAAGTGTGGGGTCCGTCATCTTTTTCTTGTAGTCCACTGATCATTAATGTCTCGCGCACAATATAAAACAATATGAACAACATGAATGAGTTCTTGCTGTTTTATTGCAAATATAGAAATTTGAATATGAATAAACACCTTTTTATTTACATCACTGATCATATAGATCTCTTGGTCTCATTTGAAAGTGTCAGTGTAAATGGTGTTGTCATACTGCTGCTCTTTAATGACACATTAGCTTTGCAATCTTCTGAAGAGTCAGACTAACATAATATGTTAGTCTGGGAGGTTTTCTAACATAATATGTTAGTCTGACTCTCTCTCTTGTTCAAATTTCAGTGCGAAACTGAAGTGTGGGGTCCGTCATCTTTTTCTTGTAGTCTTCATCAAACTCTTCATTCTGAGAAACAGTGAAGTGGTTCTTCCAGTCACCAACTTTACCTGAAGAACCACAGAGAGAGTCAGACAGGTGCATTAGCTGAAGGTGGAGATCTGATTCTTTTGTTCTTGTCACACACTATTATCAATTTATTCATCAGGTTACCTTTTCTCATGAAGTGAGAGATTTTGAAATCCATAACTGGGTTTGAAGAATAGTTGGCCATGTCGTCCTTTTTCATATTATCAAACTGTGATCCACCTGTGACTCTTTTCTTCTCCTCATCTGAACGAGACAAACCAAGAAAGCTGCACAGTTTGTCTACTTCCCGTCCAGTGTCCTGGAAACACAGTGGTTTAGATATTATCATTACACCGTTAGCAAAGTAGCCTAAGCAGGATTAGACGCCAAAAAAACAACTACATCACCTTGACCATATCTTCGTAGAACATGTAATGGAGTTTTGGATAACTCTGCTTCTTCTTCCACCAGCCGCTTACATGGTCGTACCAGGATCCAAACACCACTGAGGCCACAGAACAATAAATGAAAGCACTTCAGTCGTGTTCAGTAGAAATCGATGCATCTCTGTACCAATAAAAAAGACTGCATTATTATAGTATTTTGTACATACTCTTTCCCTCCATGAATCTCTTGATGTAGTTGCTCCAGTCTCCAGGCTCTGGCTCAACCATGTTCATGGAATCAAAGTGAAAAAAAGACACCATGTTGTCTTTGGCATTGCGGGCCACGTAGACCATCTACAGAAGAAGAAAAAAACAAGTGTAACAGCAAGTGTTTGTTGTAGGTTGACATGCCTCTACTGCTTCTCTTTATCAGCCTTTAAATGAAAGATGAGTCCTTGATGTTACTTTGGCTGCTATTGCAGCATCTTGTGATAATGCATTGAAATAATACAAATAAGACACAAACTACTGACCCTGCAGTTTTGCTCCCAAAAGGACTTTGGCACAAACTGAACTGGAAAATGAGTCTTAATGAGTCGAGGAGAGGTGGGGAGGTTGTCTGCCAGATCTTTTCCTAAACGAAGGAACACAAATAGAGAAAGAAGTGATGCATTTGACATGACTGACCACTAAATATTACTAGCTTTACTGGAAAACTAGGTGGGGCTTATGTAAATGGACTACTCTACATCAGTGTGTCCAAAAACGACATGCAGAGTCTCCAGGGCTCTATTCTGGGGCCTCTTCTGTTTTACATCTACGTGCTTCCACTGGCTCAGATTAAGGGGAACTACAAAATATGTCACAATATGCAGATGACACACACATTTGTAAAACCATATCAGCAGCAGATAGTGGTCCCAACAAGTCACCCCAACAAGTCAGTGATTAGATGTGCCACTATTCTCTTCAATTAACAAAGACAAAACTGAGGTAGTTTTTTTTGGAGTCAAGGAAGAACAATTACAAGTCAATGCTCAGCTTTAGTTGGCAATACTGAAAACTACAGACAATTACAAAGTCAGTCTACTATCACCTTAAGAACATATAATGGATGAAATAATTTTGTCTCAGCAGGATGTGGGAAAAACTCGTCCATGCATTTTTTTAAGACTTCCCCCTAATTGTGTCTTTCTGGTCTCCCTTTAAAATGTTAATCAGACAGCTGCAGCTGATTTAGAACGCTGCTGCTTGAGTCCTCAGTAAGACCAAGACAGAGGATGACATGCATGTCAGGCTAATGGGTGACTCTAAATTGGCCGTAGGTTTGACTGTCAGCGTGAATGGTTGTCTATCTCTATAGCCCCTTTTACACTGCCAAATTTTCCATGAATGTTGGGCTGAGTTGCCGGTCAGCTGCGAGCGTTTATACACACAGAGGCGGAAAGGTGAGTTGATCCAAGGTGCCCAATTTTCCGCCTCGGAGGGTAGTCATATTGCTGGAACACTTTTAGTTTAAACAGACCGAGGCGGCCTTCCACAACGGGAGGGGCTGTTGAAGACTTGTGGGGGGAGCTGTTGATGACACCACATGTGCGACTCACTGGCGGTGGATAAACAGGAAACAGTTGATAGCAGGAATTAGCGAGCAGCTAGTAGCAAGAGGGAAACACAAACCTGACAGACACTGTAAAGAAGAGCAACTGGGAAGACAAGGAATAGCGCAGCCTCCTTGCACTCGCAAACGAAGAGGCCATTAACCGTCAGATGACGGGAACGGTGAAGAACAGGCCGATTTACGAGAGAATCGCCGCCTGACTACCGCCGCTTGACTAGCTGTGGCTTCCCTCCGATGTCACTGTTTATGTCACATGCTGAGCTACGTGTTTTGTTACTCGCTCACGCCAACCCATTGCCCTGAAAAAGGCGCATTCTGTATAAACAAAAGTAGGAAGACGGCAATTTTAAGCCCTCCCCGATTTTGTTTTTATACTGCCAATGCTGAAAAAAGACTGATTGGGCTTTCCTGCAAATTTGCACAATTCCTGTCCAAAAAGGGCTTAAGTGGCAGCCCTGCAGCAGTCTGGTGGCCTTTCCAGGATGTACCCCGCCCCGTGTCAGCTGGGATAGCTTTTGTTTGCCTCTGCCTTTTATTAAATCAAATATTAAATTATTTCTCACACTGTGGCGCAAATTTCATTCACATGTTTTTATACGTGTCTTTGTATATTTTAGCTTATCTTCTGTTGTCTAGCTCTTTCATGGCATTTTTAATTGTATTCAAATTTCCTTTTTCTTTTTCATTTTTTATTGATGCTTTTGATGTTTTCTGAATTTCTTTGTGCTACATAAATAAACTTGCCTTTCTTAAGAAAATCTGATGCTGTAAAGTGCTGAATTGTTTTTTGACTGTGGTAAATAAAGTGTTCTGCGACACAAACCTTTCATATACAGTGAAAACATTTACTGAAGTTTACACAAATGGTAGAAAATGAGGTTTACTGAGGGTTTATTAATCATTTGTATGTTTGTGATGTGTGTGTGTGTAAAATATAGAGAGTTTATTTGATCATCTTGACCTGAGCCCAATGATGGGATGAAAATCTCCAAAAAAGGCACTCTCTCAAAGATTGGAACGGTTCTTTGACGCTCTGTCTGACCAAAATACAGCAGGTCAAGGATGTAGGAGACCCATGTGGTTCCTGAAAGACAGAGACAGAGACAGAGAGAGAGGAAATAAAATAATCTCAACCCGTCACCTCTATGCACACATCTTTTACGACCTGTAAAGCGTTCATGCTGCAGTTTCCGGTTTACAGACTGACCTGCTTTGGGGTATGTCGCAATAAGTATATCATCTGGCCTGGCCTGGAAGTTTTGAACATTCTCCCAGTTGTCTGTGAAATAGTGGGTCATTGAGACTCCATGGAAGTCAAACAGTTCTGGTCGAGGGGGTAACTCCATGTTTAAAAGAAAGAAAAAGAAAGAAAGAAAGAAAGAAAGAAATGAACCAAAACATACAAACTATACGTGCATTGTGTGAGAGCAAGATTGTGTTTAAAAAGCAGCTTCTACAAGTCATCCTTAAAGAACAAGAGACAACAAATATTTAACAGTCCAAATAATGCAATGGTGTGCTCAAAGATTAAGTAATAGGTTGTAGTCAAGAAAAAAAAAACAGGTGCTGCTGAAGATTAAAAAAAGTTTAATATACAAATGTGTTAAAAAGCAATTAGAAATATATACAGCTTTAACATGCACTTTAAATTACTTAGTCTACAAGCCAATACTTATTTGCTCTGCTTTACATGCTTAGCAAGAAATGAACTCCACTTGAAAGAAAAGGCCAATGTAGCTTTTTGAAAAAGACTTTAATTTAGAGACATACCGATCCGGGCTCAAATGACATGTTGAACACTGCTGGTTTCTCTGCTGTATTTCTCACCCCTTTCTCTTCTCTTGCTGTAGTTTTTGTCAGACTAGCAAGCAATTCTGTCCTTCCTCTCACTTCTCATTGCATAACACTCTCTATTGTAACTGGAGCTCAGATTTGATTCTTTACTCTAGCCCCTCCCCTTTACAGACTTCCTGGGCATTTACCCTTTATTCCCCAGCTCTCAGAAACATACAGAGCATGCATGATATATGTTACAATATACCTAATTTGTCAAGAATCAACTTTTGTTTTTGATTCAGCGTGTTAAAGTTTAACACACGAGTCGGTACAAAACAAACAGGGGCATGTTTGGATCACGAATTTGCGTTTGAAAGATATTTAGATAACAGTCAGCCTCAGCAACAGTAATCCTTAAAAACAGGTTTTACTGTCACACCCCGATCACACTCAAAAGAAATTAATATGAACAATATAAATTAGCTCTTGTTTTAGAGAATGGCAGAAAGGAAATATAGCGTGGTGTGGTGCTACTTTTCACCTGTAGTTTTGGTTAGTGCCCTGCACGGGCCTATTATCTGGACCGGCCCGGCCCTGGCTCGAGGGGGTGGAGCCCCAGCCCGGCCCGACCCGACAGGTTTTCAGAATTCTCAAGCCCGAACCCGAAAAAAAGCCCGATTTTTTTGTTGTTGTTTTTTAAGCCTCCCATAACAACATGTAGGCTGTTAATGTTGCAGACATTAAAATAGTTTAATTGGGGTTTCTAGCATGGTATTAAGCTATATTCATTATATTTTGATTGAAAGGATAAAGTTAAATATGAATTTATTTAACTTAATGACTGTATTCTCCTATCAACTGTTGCTGCGCACTGTTGCAGTTGCATCGCGCACAGTCACTTCAAAAAACAAAATAATCAATTAAACAACCCCCAAAATGCTTCAAACACTTTTCTAAATAATCTTAATATTGAAAGGAAACGAAATATACCCAGACAAGGTCGGAGGTCTATATGTGCAGTTATAGACCTCCGACCTTATCTAAGCACTTTTAATGGCATAAGTGGGTATATTTCGTTTCCTTTCAATATTAAGATTATTTAGAAAAGTGTTTGAAGCATTTTGGGGGTTGTTTAATTGATTATTTTGTTTTTTGAAGTGACTGTGCGCGATGCAACTGCAGCGCCTGATATTGCAAATTGTAGGTGGTTGGTCTATTAACAAATAAACACGACTATCCAAGCCTAAGCTACAAACACGAACAAAACAAACCTTATCACAGTGTTTATGAATGGGATCAGTAAAATATTGTAGCGACCCTACAGTGAACGTTCTGTTGTAACGTCAATGTTCTGTGAGCGGGGTGCGAGAGTGAGTGCGCGTGCTTGTGTGTGTGGAGCGAGCTGGAGGAGAGAGCAGCAGTGCATGGTTCGAGTTAACGTTACAGCTAAGTCCTTGTTTTGTGGCTGTTTTGGCGTGGTTACGGCCAACAGTAACCTGTACTGTTCAGTAACAAACGGTGGCTTGCCGAATAACCGCGTCATCCTTCCATACGTCCTGGCGGACGCTACAATGTGGTGAGTGACGTGCAGCGGAGAAGCACAGCGGCTGCTGCGTTCAAGTGTTGCCGTTTAAATCGGTTAAACACAAACACACACCTCTCTAATTGGCAGGTAAAAAAAGCCCGAGCCCGGCCCGTGTCCGAGGTAATGATGTTGTAATTGGCTCGAAGCCCGGCCCTCGGGCCCCTCGGGCCTCGGGCTCCAGCGCAGGGCTCTAGGCTTGGTGTTGGTATCATATGTAATAAAACACAGTTTGGTATCACCAGTGTTTAGTTGACATGATACTATACATTTTCTACATTTAACTACTTGTGGTTAAATATAACATTGGTTAATTTTTCTCTTTTCTGTAAACGCAGTCACTTGTGATGAAAGAAATACTCTCCTTAAGACATGACCAGTCATTAGATCAACATTGTGCTTCATACTGTAAAACAGGCTCTAGTTCACAAGCTTAATTCAGATAATTAACAAGAGGATACACATCTCTGCTATCACAAGAGCGGTGGTTCTCAAGCTGTGGGGCAGGCCCCCCTGGGGGGAGCACAGAGCCACTGCAGGTGGGGCGTGGATGACAGGGAGTCCCTGAAGACACTGGGTTTCACTCAGATGGGTGTGGTTTTGCAAGACTTATCAGGAAACGCTTTGGCAACCTCTGCGATCATCGCAACCTATATTAGGATCAGAATATATGTGAGTAGGTCTTTGTTGTTGGACATGATTTAGTCTATCTTAATGTCAGTGTATTTAAGCACTGTTTAGTTGTATATATTTTCCATCAAACATTATTATGGTCACTCTGAGAATGTATCAGCAGTCATGTAAAAATTAAACGAAAATCTGCAGAGAAGTTTTGTTGTGGTTGCATCCATGCAGCAGTACAAGGAGCAAAAATGGAGACATGAATCTTCATAATTTGATGATCACATGAAAATTCATTTCTCATAGTTACATTGACAGTAAATCATAACGAAGGTCTCCTGTGGTTTAAAGGTTCAGTGTGTAGGTTTCAGGGGGATATACTGACAAAGATAGAAAATAAATTTAGTATAAAAGTAGAGCCACTGCTTCCTCGCCTTAAAGGGGTCAGTTGAGGTGATTCGGGCTTCTCATCAGGATGCCTCCTGGGTGCCTCCTGTAAGAGGTGTTCCCGGGCCTGTCCCACAGGTAGGAGGCCCTGGGGTAGACCCTGGACGTGCTGGTGGGATTACATATATCATCTGGCCTGGAAATGCCTTGGGTTCCCCCAGGAGGAGCTTGAAAGCGCTGCTGGGGAGAGGAACATCTGGGGTGCTTTGCTTGGCCTGCTGCCCCCACAACCCGGCCCCGGATGGTTACAATTTTGTTAGCTTATCCAACAACTGACGAGATGACCCAATGTGAGCTGACGAGAATGCACATCAGGCACACTACACTCTGTGTTATACAGGATGCAAGACACCACCCCCGGGTGAAACCCCATGTGTTTAGGTAGTCCCGTGGACAATTAGGGGGAAAAAAGGAGCCAAACAAATTTGAATGAATATGTAGGGAAAATAAACAAACAAGAGTTTGCAGATGCTGTCATGCTGAACTTTATCTCACTAAAATTCAACACTAATCCTGTTTTAGTGGTTGCTTCCCAAATTACTGTTAATTATTGATCTAAAAGTGTTGGTTGGGAGGTCATGAACTTTTTCTACCTCTGAAGGGGGGCATGACAGAAACATATTGAGAACAACTTCATTAGAGCCAACAGTAACATGATTTTCTCAAAGTAATGTCACATGTCCAGTCAGTCATGGACCCATCTCCGCATACACACAGCCTGTCCAGTCTTGTTCAAATTTCAGTGCGGAACTGAAGTGTGGGGTCCGTCATCTTTTTCTTGTAGTCTACATCGAACTCTTCATTCTGGGAAACAGTGAAGTGGTTCTTCCAGTCACCAACTTTACCTGAAGAACCACAGAGAGAGTCAGACAGGTGCATTAGCTGAAGGTGGAGATCTGATTCTTTTGTTCTTGTCACACACTATTATCAATTTATTCATCAGGTTACCTTTCCTCATGAAGTGAGAGATTTTGAAATCCATAACTGGGTTTGAAGAATAGTTGGCCATGTCGTCCTTTTTCATATTATCAAACTGTGATCCACCTGTGACTCTTTTCTTCTCCTCGTCTGAACGAGACAAACCAAGAAAGCTGCACAGTTTGTCTACTTCCCGTCCAGTGTCCTGGAAACACAGTGGTTTAGATATTATCATTACACCGTTAGCAAAGTAGCCTAAGCAGGATTAGACGCCAAAAAAACAACTACATCACCTCGACCATATCTTCGTAGAACATGTAATGGAGTTTTGGATAACTCTGTTTCTTCTTCCACCAGCCGCTTACATGGTCGTACCAGGATCCAAACACCACTGAGGCCACAGAACAATAAATGAAAGCACTTCAGTCGTGTTCAGTAGAAATCGATGCATCTCTGTACCAATAAAAAAGACTGCATTATTGCAGTATTTTCTACATACTCTTTCCCTCCATGAATCTGTGGATGTAGTTGCTCCAGTCTCCAGGCTCTGGCTCAACCATGTTCATGGAATCGAAGTGAAAATAAGACACCATGTTGTCTTTGGCATTGCGGGCCACGTAGACCATCTACAGAAGAAGAAAAAACAAGTGTAACAGCAAGTGTTTGTTGTAGGTCGACTGCTTCTCTTTGTAATCATTCAGCTTCTAAATGAAAGATGTGTCCGTATCTTGTGATAATGCATTGAAATAATACAAATAAGACACAAACTACTGACCCTGCAGTTTTGCTCCCAAAATGACTTTGGCACAAACTGAACTGGAAAATGAGTCTTAATGAGTCGAGGAGAGGTGGGGAGGTTGTCTGCCAGGTCTTTTCCTATACAAAGAAATAAAAATAGAGTAAGAAGTGAAGAAGTGCTGCATTTGACACGAGTGACCACTAAATATTACTAGTGTGGCTGGAAAACTAGGTGGGACACTCTGGCACAGTACTAAACTAGTGTAATTCCTACTTAAAAGATATGGACTACTCTGTGTCTACAGGTAATTGTACATCTGAGCGTACAAAATTACATGCAGAGTCTCCAGGGCTCTATTCTGGGGCCTCTTCTGTTTTACATCTACATGCTTCCACTGGCTCAGATTAAGGGGAACTACAAAATATGTTACGATATGCAGATGACTCACAAATTTACATAACCATATCACCAGCAGAAAATGGTCCGGTACAAGCTCTGACCAAGTGTACTGCACAAATGAGCAATTGGATGTGCCATAATTCTTTTCAAGTAAACAAAGACAAAACTAAGGTAATTGTTTTTGGAGTCAAGGAAGAACAATTACAAGTCAATGCTCAGCTTCAGTTGGCAATATTAACTACAGATGATTACAAAGTCAGTCTACTATAACCTTAACTTTTTCCCTGCCATTTACAAGATTTTCCACCATTTATGACCCAGCCCTTCCCCACCATTGACGAGATATTCTGTCAATCCATGTTTTCACTGTTACAAGATAGGGGGCGCTGGTACACATCTTTTGAAATAGAATAGCACTGCCATGTCCAAAAACAAATGAAGAAGAAGATATGCTGGAAAGTGCAAGAAGATGTTGTAACTTGTAAACTACACAAAAATGCCAGCGCAGACTGTGATAGTCTGGCGGCTTGTCCAGGATGGACCCAGCCTTTGACCCAACGTCAGCTGGGATATGCTCCAGCCCCCGTATGACCCCAAACAGGATAAGCGATTAGGTAAAATGAATGAATGAATGAATGAATGAATGAATGAATGAATGAATGAATATTCTGGGTGAATGTATGAGTATGAACTGGATTCGTAGTACAGGCCTCTGACTTCTCAGATCTCAGTCTGCTGCAACTCTCCTTTCTTTTAGATTAATTAAGACTTTTTTGTTTGCCTCTGCCTTTTATTAAATCAAATATTTGATTATTATAACAGTTTTATTATCATTATTATTATTATTATTATTATTATAACACTGCACCGTAACTTTTATTTTATTGCTTTTGATGTTTTCTGAATTGCTTTATGCTACATAAATAAACTTGCCTTTCTTAAGAAAATCTGATGCTGTAAAGTGCTGAATTGTTTTTTGACTGTGGTAAATAAAGTGTTCTGCGACACAAACCTTTCATATACAGTGAAAACATTTACTGAAGTTTACACAAATGGTAGAAAATGAGGTTTACTGAGGGTTTAATAATCATTTGTATGTTTGTGATGCATGTGTGTGAAATATGGAGAGTTTATTTGATCATCTTTTTGACCTGAGCCTAATGATGGGAAGATGAGCTCCAAGAAAGGCACTCTGTCAAAGATTGGAACCGTTCTCTGACGCTCTGTCTGACCAAAATACAGCAGGTCAAGGATGTAGGAGACCCATGTGGTTCCTGAAAGAAGACAGACAGAGACACAGAGAGGAAATAAAATTATCTCAACCCCTCACCTCTATGCTCACATCTTTTATAAGCTATAAAATATTTACACTGTTGTTCATGTTTATAGACTGACCTGCTTTAGGGTATGTTGCAATAAGTATATCATCTGGCCTGGCCTGGAAGTTTTGAACATTCTCCCAGTTGTCTGTGAAATAGTGGGTCATTGAGACTCCATGGAAGTCAAACAGTTCTGGTCGAGGGGGTAACTCCATGTTTAAAAGAAAGAAAGAAAGAAAGAAAGAAAGAAAGAAATGAACCAAAACATACAAAGTATACGTTCACTGTGTGTGTACTTAGTCTACAAGCCAATACTTAGGCTATTTGCATTGCTTTACATGCTTAGCAAGAAATGAACTCCACTTGAAAGAAAAGGCCAATGTAGCTCTTTGAAAAAGACTGTAATTTAGAGACATACCGAGCCGGGCTCAAATGACATGTTGAACACTGCTGGTTTCTCTGCTGTATTTCTCACCCCTTTCTCTTCTCTTGCTGTAGTTTTTGTCAGACTAGCAAGCAATTCTGTCCTTCCTCTCTCTTCTCATTGCATAACACTCTCTCTATTGTAACTGGAGCTCAGTCCCAGATTTGATTCTTTACTCTAGCCCCTCCCCTTTACAAACTTCCTGGGCATTTACCCTTTATTCCCCAGCTCTCAGAAACATACAGAGCATGCATGGTGTATGTTACCATGTACCTAATTTGTCAAGAATCAACTTTTGTTTTTGATTCAGTGTGTTAAAGTTTAACACACGAGTGGGTACAAAACAAACAGGGGCATGCTTGGATCACAAATTTGAGCAGGAAAGATATAACAGTCAGCCTCAGCAACAGTAATCCTTAAAAACAGGTTTTACTGTCATACTCTGATCACACTCAGAAGAAATGATGTTCTATTGCAAATACCGAAATATGGATCGGAATGAAAATCTTTGGATTTACATCAACGATCACACTAATCTCTTGGTCTCATTGGAGAATGTCAGTGTAAATGGTGTCGTCACATAGCTGCTCTTTAATTACACACTGAGGAATGAAATTCCATATTTGTTAACTCCCCTGTCTGTTAAACCATGTGAGCATGTCGAAAACATGGATGTGATTTTAGACACTTATCTTAACTATCAGAAGCACATCGCTAATATTTCTAAGAACGCCTTTTTAGACCTCAAAAATATATCAAAATTTAGATGCTTCATGCCTCAGTCAGACTCTAAAAGGCTGGTTTATGCTTTTTTTCTCAGCAGGCTGGATTACTGTGATGCATTTTTGCTGGACTGACAATGCAGACATTAGATAAACTTCAGCTTAATCAGAATGCAGCAGCCAGAGTTTTAACAAAAACTAAAAGGTCTGACCACATAACTATATTATATTCTCTTCTGGCTCCCAATAAAACAAAGAATTGATTTTAAAATACTTCCTATTGTTTATAAATGTTTTAATGGTTTAGCTCCCTCCTATGTTGCTGACATGATCACAGAGATCACACCAGAGAGATCCCTTAGATCATCAAATACAGGTCCACTCATTGTACCTAAAATCAACTCTCAATCAGCTCATGGTGCTTTTACTCATTATGGTCCTAATCTCTGGAATTCTCTTTGACATGAACTATGGTTTGCTATAACACTGTTCTCTTTTAAAAGCAAACTAAAAACATCTTTTTTTGCAACCTTTTAGTTAGGTTTTTAAGTGTATTTTTACTTGGTATAGGAATTATTAATATTATAATTATCTCCTCTTTTTAAGAATAATGATAATAATACCTTCTTATTTTGTTTGTTTTTATCATGTCTTGCTTGTTCTAAAAAGTCCCATACCCACTTAAAGGTCCAATGTGTGGAATTTGGGGCATCCATTGGCAGACTTGGTACATCATTAGTCTGGGCAGCTAAGCTGCCAGGACACTATTGTAATCCTAGGTATTTTTCTTCTTTCTTCTTTCTTCTGCCAGGGAAATCATACTTCCCATGGGTGAAAACTCACCAAACTTTGCACAAAGGTCCAGTCTCATGCCAGATATCCTCAGCTGTAAACTCAAGCCAATAGTCCTGTAACTGTAAACGGTACTGTAAACATATACGTACAAATTCTTGCTAAATAAATCTTCAATGTTCATGTAAAAAAATGACAAAATTCTAGAGGTAGATGATGTGTGGCAAATTTCAGAATTTTATCTCAAAAACTGAATTTGTGACAGCATTTTGAATTTTGCTTTAATGTGAACAATTGGAGTCAATGTACAAATGGCAATTTTAAACATCAGTTTTTCACTTACGGAGCAAAATCAGTCATTGTTACAAACAAATTACCAACATCTCCATGCTGTCTAGATGCAATATGTGTATTTTCAGATTTTTGTTTCGATAACTGAATTTTGAAATCTGCTTTTCCATGCATGGACGGCTGCTAAACCTGCACGTCTGGCTTTGTGAAGCTACACATGAATAGTCACTGACTAATTAGCTCAGTGAGACAGAAATTGATTCTTAGTCTCAGAGGTTGTGAGTTCAAGCCTCAGCTGATACAAAAGGCAGATTGTGTTGCTAAATTCCTAAATGTCTTCCAATTCTTCTGCTTGTTGCTCAGAATTGCCTAAAAATGCCAGGACCCAACCCATCGCTGTGCAGCAGCTATAATATTGAAAAGTATGTTTTCATGAAACGACCTGAAAATAAGAATTGTTTTCTTTGTGTTACCTCAGAATGAGTCATTGAGATCTACACACAGAGTTGGTCCCCCTCCATGGAGTCCGCCATGTTGTTCTACAGTAGCCCAGAACAGACACTGGCTGTCAAAAACTGGCTCTATAGGGCCGTTAGTATTTTTCTGTCAGTCACTGTGGTTCGCCTACATGCTTTACTCACAGGTTTCACTTCTGCAACCTCTCTGCTCAGTGCTGCTAAATCCTACACACTGGACCCTTAAGAAATGATCAGTATCAATACTGGTATCATTAAAACTGTAGAAAAAAGTATCGGTATCATATTGAAATAAAAATGGATTGGTATTGCCCCTGCCTAGTGGACATGATACTATACATTCTTTTAATTAAACTAAGTTAGTTTAAATACATCATTGATTATTTTTTGTTTTCTGTACGTACAGTTAGGGTTGGGGGATATGGATGAAATCAAATATATTTTTAAACAAATACCTCAGTCATGATGCAACGATGTTGTGGGGTTGATTATCAATGCTTTTTAAAAATATTTACAAAATGGGATTTTTGTTAAATAATCATCAGTAATGTGGAGATAATGACTAAATGGGTAAAGGCAAATAAGCAAGACCAGTCTGGTAAGTTCAGAAAATTACATCACTTTACTGTAAAGCAGCATTTAAAAGCAGGTTAAAATCAACACTTACAATATTATGATATCCAAAATCTCAATATGTAGTCGCATATCACAAAATCAGTGTATTATCAATATATTCCTCAGCAATCTCTTGTTATGAAAAAAAAATTCACCTTCAGACATGATCCATCATTTAATTTTTACCATGCTTCATAGAATATCATTCACAGCCTTAATTCATATAATCAATAAGAAGATATACGCCACACATCTACTATCACATTAGAGGCAACAGTAACTTGATTTTCTCAAAGTAATGTCACATGTCCAGTCAGTCATGGACCCATCTCCACATACACACAGCCTGTCCAGTCTTGTTCAAATTTCAGTGCGGAACTGAAGTGTGGGGTCCGTCATCTTTTTCTTGTAGTCTTCATCAAACTCTTCATTCTGGGAAACAGTGAAATGGTTCTTCCAGTCACCAACTTTACCTGAAGAACCACAGAGAGAGTCAGACATGTATGTTTGCTAAAGGAGGAGATCTGATTCTTTTGTTCTTGTCATTGTATCAATTTATTCATCAGGTTACCTTTTCTCATGAAGTGAGAGACTCTGAAATCCATTACTGGGTGCAGTGAATAGTTGGCCATGTCGTCCTTTTTCATATTATCAAACTGTGATCCACCTGCAACTCTTTTCTTCTCCTCGTCTGAACGAGTCAAACCAAGAAAGCTGCACAGTTTGTCTACTTCCCGTCCAGTGTCCTGGAAACACAGTGGTTTAGATATTATCATTGCATTGTTAGCAAAGTAGCCTAAACAGGATCAGACCCCCCAAAGAATACTACATCACCTCGACCATATCTTCACAGAACATGTAATGGAGTTTTGGATAACTCTGCTTCTTCTTCCACCAGCCGTTCACATGGTTGTACCAGGATCCCCATACAACTGAGGCCACAGAACAATTAATGAAAGCACTTCAGTAGTGTTCTATAGAAATCTTTGCATCCCTGTACCAATAAAAAACTAAATTATTGTATTTCACGCATACTCTTTCCCTCCATGAATCTCTGGACATAGTTGCTCCAGTCTCCAGGCTCAGGGTGAGCCATGTTCATGCGATCAAAGTGAAAATAAGACACCACATTGTCTTTGGCATTGCGGGCCACATAGACCATCTACAGAAGAAGAAAACACTTAAACGATCTAAAGAACTTTATATGAGACATAATATACTTTTACACACCTAGACATGTCTCAAATTCTACTGCTTCTCTTAATCATTACTCAGCCTAGGAATTAGATATGAGTCTCTTCAGCGTCTTATGATCATGCAGTAAAATAATATAAGTAAAATACAAACTACTGACCCTGCAGTTTTGCTCCCAAAAGGACTTTGGCACAAACTGGACTGGAAAATGAGTATTAATGAGTCGAGGAGAGGTGGGGAGGTTGTCCACCATGTCTTTTCCTAAAAGAAGAGGTAAAGATGCAGTAAGGAAATCTCTGATGCTGTAAAGTGCTGAAATAGTTTCTTGACTGCTACAGTCAGGTAGGTAATGTCTTTTGACACAAACCTTTCAGATACAATGATAATGTTCACGGAAGTTTTATGCAAAAGGTCGAAAATAAGATTTTCTGAAGGTCAAATAAGTGTTTGTATGTTTATAATGAATGTTCATAAAATATGGTGAAGTGTATTCGATTGTCTGTTTGACCTGAAATCAAAGACGGGATGAAAATCTCCAAGAAAGGCACTCTGTCAAAGATTGGAACGGTTCTCTGACGCTCTGTCTGACCAAAATACAGCAGGTCAAGGATGTAGGAAATCCACGTGGTTCCTAAAAGACAGATGGAGACACAAAGAGAGAAGGTGGGGGGGAATAAAATAATCTCAACCCTTCACCTCTTTGCACACACCTTTTATATGCTATAAAGCATTTACACTGGAGTTCATGTTTATAGACTGACCTGCTTTGGGGTATGTTGCAATGAGTATATCATCTGGCCTGGCCTGGAAGTTTTGGATGTTCTCCCAGTTGTCTGTGAAATAGTGGGTCATTGAGACTCCATGGAAGTCAAACACTTCTGGTCAAGGGGGTAACTCCATGTTTAAAAGAAAGACCAAAAGAAAAGAATCAAGCATACAAATAACTACACTGACTCTACAAGTCATCTTTAAAGAGGACACAAGGAGGAGAGACACAACAAGTAGTTAACGGTCCATGAGGACAATGGTGTCATCAAAGATTAAGCTTTCAAATGCATGAAAAAGCAATTATGAAAATATAGCTTTTGCTTGTGTTTTAAATGACTTCTCATTTGCTCCGCTTTACAGGTTTAACAAGAAATTAACTCTGCTTGAGAATAAAGCCCAAATTAGCTATTTTTAAAAAAATGCATTTCGACTTTAGATTAATTTAGAGACATACCATGCCTGGCTGAAACGACATGCTGAACGCTGTTGGTTTCTCTGATGTAGTTCTGACTCTTTTCTTTCCTCCTGCTGTAGTTTCTTTGTTTTGTATATTTTTCAGGTAAGTCAACTGCCCTTCCTTTCTACTATCGTTACATAACATTTTCTCTGTTGTCTCTGGTCCAGCCCAGGTGTTTCATAGTATTCCTGCTCCTCTTCTTTCTAGATATCCTGGACATTTACCCTTTATTTCCCTGTCCTCTCTGAAAGTACAGAGCATGCAAGGTATATGTAACCCTATACCTAATTCGTCAGGAATAAACTTTTTTGAGGGGCATGTTTGTATCAAGAAATTGAGCAGGAAAGATGCATAGACAAGAGTCAACCTTAGCAACCTCAAACAGATTTTACTACTTTCATTCTAATTTGTTCGTTCTAACCACTTGAAAATCAAACTAGAAAAATGCATTTTCAACAGAAAATGCAGTGTGAATGCTGAGAGCTGAATGGATTTTATAGCACGGCTAGAAACACAGACGTATTAAACAAACTGCTTGAAGAATCTTAAAGCCCAAATGCAGTGCACTGCAGAAGACTGGAGTTCGACCACTGACACTGACGGGTTGTGACCAATCTGCCAGAGTGCAGCACACTATTATGACATGAACTCTCAACTCTGTTGTGCAGTAACAACTGCTGCTGTTGTATAACATTTTTCTCTCTTGGTGAATAACCCATCAACTGGTACAAAACTCAACTCTCCTACTCAGGAAATTGAGCCCCACTGTGCATTCCAATACGCACATTACCATACTATATAGTATGCCAGAAAAAGATTTAGTATGTCCTTATACATAGTATGTCAAATGCAGTATGCCATAAATACCAGGATGTTCTACTACATGCAGTCCGATTTTGCTGTATGCAAGCCAGCATGCTTTTGTGACTATTCTGACACACAATCCTCTGTGCAGCAGACGATACGTCACATCTACTAACCCACAAACAAATGATAGCTGATTAAAAGCTGCAAGAAGCCGCAATGACAGATGACAGCGCATTTAAGTAACTGATGACCAGTTAAGAAGTAATAATAGAAATACTGATTGTTTAAGTGAACAAATAATCATAAATATTACAAACAACAACAGGACATAACTATAAAAATAACAATGACAGAGAACTGCAGATGTAATTTCACTGTCTCAAATATGATAAGTTAGAATCTACAATCTGTGCAGCTACAACACTCAAGTTAAACTACATATATTGTAAAGTAAGGCAAGGCAAGTTTATTTGTATAGCACATTTCAGCAACGAGGCAATTCAAAGTGCTTTACATAAAACATACAGCAAGTAAAAGCAATAAAGGCAACATAAAAAGACATTAAAACAATCAGAAAGAGTTACATTGGAAATAAAATAGTACAATTAATTAAAAAGAGTTTAGTAACAACTGCAGAGCTCTCCAGGTTGACCTCTGTCTCTGGTGAATTTGGTAGGTGGTGTTTCTTTTATCTCCTAGGTAACAGATATCAAAGCAAGCTGATCAAAGTGCAGGCTGTAATGTTTTAAAGGACAACTTCGGTATTTTTCAACCTGGGCTCTATTTCCCCATGTGTATGTGTGCATATGATTCATAGGTACCACTCGTTCTAAAATTGGTTCAGTATTGAGCCGCGAAATGAGCTAAAACGGTAATGGGGGCAAATGCGTCCCGTATAAAAGTGCTTTTTTTCCGCCACTGACCGGTTCAGATCGCCAGTGTTATCTCTGTAGATAGCATATTGTAGCGGCCCTGGGGCAGTGGTGAGTGTGAATAAGTGGAGTCAGCTGTAAGTCAGTGTTGGAGCAGAGAGGCGGAAGGCGTCCCCGCTCGGTATTGTAAATGAGTATGTGTGTGTGAAGTGTGTGTTTTTTCGCCACTGACCGGTTCAGATCGCCAGTGCTATCTCTGTAAATAGCATGCTAACTTAGCCTCTCCCTTACCTCTGGGCTGTATGATGTCACGAGCTTTGCTCCACTGTGTCTGTAGCTCTCTCTACTCGTGGGACAGCCGTTTTCTTGAGGGAGAGGTGTTTCGGGATTGGATGTCTTCTCTTCTTCGGCTGGCAGTAGTCATCTTGGGAGAAGTGAGCACTGCAGACCCGATGGTCTGCAAGGCGCAGTGTCTGGACAGGAGTGTTAGTGTCCATTTGTAGCACAACTAGCCACAACTTCAGCATCTCGCCGGCCGACAAAGGCAGCCTGTGAAAGCTGTACGGGGTGTTGCGCGACATCCTGTTCTTGCGTTCGGGAAAAAGGCCCGTTTATTTGAGCGCTCCAAAAACTCCAGTAACACTCCAGAGGGTAGCACGTAAAAGACTCCGTCTTCTGACTCTTCTAGTGTAACACATCACACATACATACTCATTTACATTACCAAGCGGGGACGCCTTCCGCCTTTCTGCTCCGACACTGACTGACAGCTGACTCCACTCATTCACACTCACCACTGCCCCAGGGCCGCTACCATATGCTATTTACAGAGATAACACTGGCGATCTGAACCGGTCAGTGGCGAAAAAAAGCACTTTAATACGGGACACATTTGCCCCCATTACCATTTTAGCTCGTTTCGCGGCTCAATACTGAACCAATTTTAGAACGAGTGGTACCCATGAATCATACGCACACATACACATGGGGAAATAGAGCCCAGGATGAAAAATACCGAAGTTGTCCTTTAAGAAGGTAGTGTGTCCCGATTGTGTGCATACTGCATGCAACAGTACGTACTTTTTAAGGGCAGCTGCTGTACCTTCTAAAAGATCCACTTGCACCATTGACACAGCAAAAGCTGTAGTTGTGGTAACAGTAGTGATGTAATTGCCACCCCCAAAACCATGACTGAGAACCAGTGATTGCTGAAGGTGCAATCAATAAGCTGATCATCCAAGCTGATTACAAATGAGCCCTGATGCATTTATGTGTTTAAAAAATGTTTGTCATTGTTGACAGTTGCAGTTCCCAAAATGCACATTGATTTATGCCGAGTGCTGTACCTGCTGAGCTACCAAGATCCTGGTTTATACAAGGGAAAAGATAAAGTCTTAAAAAGGATGGAGGTCCTAACAATTAAAAACATCATGTAAAGACACTGCTGCAGTTGTAATCAAATCAACCACGCCAGCTCCTCCTTTTCATGTTGTATCTAACTTATCAGTGTCATTTCTGTTTGTCATCGGTGCTGCTTTGTTCTGGTCCCGGGGGGTCTTTGCTGCTGCTCTCTCTGCCTTAGGCTTTCCATGTAGGCACATGGAAGGGCAGGGAGGTTTGCCTCTCTGTCTCAGGCTTGCCTCATTTGCACATGGAAGGGCAGGGAGGTGTGCTCTCTCCGCCTTATGCTTTCCACGTAGGCGTGTGGTAGAGGCTTTCTGCGTAGGCCCAAGTAAAGGCAGAGGGGCCCCAGAACAGAGCCATACCACCAAATATAATACTGTGCCAAATATAATACTGCAAATGGAAATAAAGTTTTCTTTGACAAAAGTGTTCCTGACTGAAATACATTTTATTTATAGAGTGCGTTCATGCTACTCAAAGGCACGTTGCATTAGATAAAAACGTTCATAAAATGAAATACACATTAGAAGCTCTTTTGAAAAGATGAGTTCTGATGAGTGATTTGAGTCAGGAGAGGCTGGTGGAGTCTCGAATGTGTTTGGGGAGAGAGTTCCAGAGGGAAGGGTTGGATATGGAGAAGGCTCTATCGCCCCAGGTTCAGTGCTTGGTCCTGAGTGGTGGAGTCATGTTGCAACGATATTGTGGGGTTGATTATCAGTGCTTTTACAAAATATTTACACAATGAGATTTTTGTTAAATAATCATCAGTAATGTGGAGATAATGACTAAATGGGTAAAGGCAAAAAAGCAACAACAGTCTGGTAAGTTCAGAAAATTACATCACTTTACTGTAAAGCAGCATTTAAAAACAGGTTAAAATCAGCACTTACAATATTATGATATCCAAAATATTAACAATATGTAGTCTCATATCACAAAATCAATATATTATCAATATTTAGCTTGGCCAAACATACAATCTCTTGTTATGAAAGAAATATTCACCTTCAGACATGATCCATCATTTAATTTCCATCATGCTTCATAAAATATCGTTCACAGCCTTAAGAAAATTGATAAGATTTTACTTCATTTCTACTATCACATTAGAGCCAACAGTAACATGATTTTCTCAAAGTAATGCCACATGTCCAGTCAGTCATGGACCCATCTCCACATACACACAGCCTGTCCAGTCGCGTTCAAATTTCAGTGCGGAACTGAAGTGTGGGGTCCGTCATCTTTTTCTTGTAGTCTTCATCAAACTCTTCATTCTGGGAAACAGTGAAATGGTTCTTCCAGTCACCAACTTTACCTGAAGAACCACAGAGAGAGTCAGACATGTATGTTTGCTAAAGGAGGAGATCTGATTCTTTTGTTCTTGTCATTGTATCAATTTATTCATCAGGTTACCTTTTCTCATGAAGTGAGAGATTTTGAAATCCATAACTGGGTGCAGTGAATAGTTGGCCATGTCGTCCTTTTTCATATTATCAAACTGTGATCCACCTGCAACTCTTTTCTTCTCCTCGTCTGAACGAGTCAAACCAAGAAAGCTGCACAGTTTGTCTACTTCCCGTCCAGTGTCCTGGAAACACAGTGGTTTAGATATTATCATTGCATTGTTAGCAAAGTAGCCTAAACAGGATTAGACACCAAAAAAACAACTACATCACCTCGACCATATCTTCATAGTACATGTAATGGAGTTTTGGATAACTCTGCTTCTTCTTCCACCAGCCGTTCACATGGTCGTACCAGGATCCCCATACAACTGAGGCCACAGAACAATTAATGAAAGCACTTCAGTAGTGTTCAATAGAAATCTTTGCATCTCTGTACCAATAAAAAACTAAATTATTGTATTTCACGCATACTCTTTCCCTCCATGAATCTCTGGATGTAGTTGCTCCAGTCTCCAGGCTCAGGGTGAGCCATGTTCATGCGATCAAAGTGAAAATAAGACACCACATTGTCTTTGGCATTGCGGGCCACATAGACCATCTACAGAAGAAGAAAACACTTAAATGATCTAAAGAACTTTATATGAGACATAATATACTTTTATACACTTAGACATGCCTTAAATTCTACAGCCTATAAATTAGATATGAGTCTCTTCAGCGTCTTATGATCATGCAGTAAAATAATATAAGTAAAATACAAACTACTGACCCTGCAGTTTTGCTCCCAAAAGGACTTTGGCACAAACTGGACTGGAAAATGAGTCTTAATGAGTCGAGGAGAGGTGGGGAGGTTGTCCACCATGTCTTTTCCTAAAAGAAGATGCAGTAAGAAAATCTCTGATGCTGTAAAATGCTGAAATAGTTTCTTGACTGCTACAGTCAGGTAGGTAATGTCTTTTGACACAAACCTTTCAGATACAATGATAATGTTTGCTGAAGTTTATGCAAAAGGTAGAAGATAAGATTTTCTGAAGGTCAAATAAGTGTTTGTATGTTTATAATTAATGTTAATAAGTGTTTTCGATTGTCTGTTTGACCTGAAATCAAAGATGGGATGAAAATCTCCAAGAAAGGCACTCTGTCAAAGATTGGAACGGTTCTCTGACGCTCTGTCTGACCAAAATACAGCAGGTCAAGGATGTAGGAGACCCATGTGGTTCCTAAAAGACAGATGGAGACACAAAGAGAGAAGGTGGGGGGGAATAAAATAATCTCAACCCTTCACCTCTTTGCACACACCTTTTATATGCTATAAAGCATTTACACTGGAGTTCATGTTTATAGACTGACCTGCTTTGGGGTATGTTGCAATGAGTATATCATCTGGCCTGGCCTGGAAGTTTTGGATGTTCTCCCAGTTGTCTGTGAAATAGTGAATCATTGACACTCCATGGAAGTCAAACAGCTCTGGCCGAGGGGGTAACTCCATGTTTAAAAGAAAGAAAAGAACCAAAACATACAAATATCAGCGTCTACAAGTCATCTTAAAAGAAGGGGAGACACAACAAGTAGTTAACGGTCCGTAAGGACAACACTGGTGCTGCTGAAGAAAAAAAAGTTGAATATTCAAATGAATGATAAAGCAATTACGAAAATACAGCTTTTGCATGTGTTTTAAATGACTTCATGCTGAATCAGTTCTCATTTGCTCCACTTTACAAGCTTTGAAAGAAATGAACTCCACTTGAGAGAAAACGCCCAATTTAGCTCTTTAAAAAAAGCCTTTTAGACTTAAGCTTAACTTTGAGACATACCAAGTCTGGCTGAAACGACATGCTGAACGCTGTTGGTTTGTCTGCTTTAGGTCTGATTCTTTTGTCTCCTCCTGCTGTAGTTTCTTCGTTTTGTTTTGTTTTTCAGATAAGCAAACTGCCCTTCCTCTCTACTGTCGTTGCATAACACTTTCTCTGTTGTCCAGTCCCACATGTTTCATAGTATTCCTGCTCCTCCCCCTTTCCAGATTTCCTGGACATTTACCCTTTATTCTCCTGTCCTCTCTGAAAGTACAGAGCATGCAAAATATATGTAACCCTATACCTAAATCGCCAAGAGTAAACTCTTTGAGACAGTATGAAGCATGCAGGGACATGTTTGCAGCATGGTATTATGACATAAATTCTCTGTTGGGTTGTGCAGTAACAACTGCTGCTGTTGTATAACATTTTTCTCTCTTGGTGAATAACCATCAACTGGTACAAAACTCAACTCTCCCACTCAGGAAATTGAGCCCCACTGTGCATTCCAGTACCTATACTACCATACTATATAGTATGCCAGAAAAAGATTTAGCATGTCCCAATACATAATATGTCAAATGCAGTATGCCAAAAATACCAGGATGTTCTACTACATGCAGACTGACTGTGCAGTATGTAAACCAGCATGCTTTTCTGGCTATTCTGACCCACAATTCTCTGCACAGCGGACGATAAGTCACAATGACGGATGACAGCGCATTCAAGTAACTGATGACCAGTTGAACAGTGATAACAGGAATAGGCATATATATTACAAACAATAGGACATAACTATAAAACAACATAGACAGAGAACTGCAGCTGTGATTTCACTGTGGCAAAGGTTAGAATCTAAAATCTGTGCAGTCATAACTTTGAAGTTAAACTACATACATTGCAAAGTAACAACAGCAGAGCTCTCCGGGTTCGACTCCGTCTCTGTGAACTCTGTAAGTGGTGTTTGTTTTATCTCCTAGGTAATGGATATAAAAGCAAGAGGGTCAAAGTCCAGGGCATAACGTTATGACAAGGTAGTGTGGCCCGATTGTGTGCACACTGCATGCAACAGTGCCTGCTGTTTAAGGGCAGCTGCTACTAAAAGTAAAAAAATAAAGTATGCAAATCGGCCCCCACCCCCAGTCTCCCACGAGACAGGGGTAGGGGTAGAGTTGGGATCCATTGCACCATTGAAACAGCAAAAGCTGCAGTAGTAGTAGTAGAAGTGATGTAATCTCCACCTCCAAAAACCATGACTGAGAACCAGTGATTGCTGAAGGTGTAATCGATAATCTAATTATCACAGTTGATTGAAAATGAGCTCTAATGCCTTCATGCATATAGACCTTAAAGTTGAATTAAACACAAAGGGTGCGTTCTAAATCACATAGGCCTACTTTTTCTTTTTACTTCAAGTAGGTACTGCAGCTGCCAGAGACAGATGTCATTCGGAGGCCTCTGCTGTTGTTATTTTGCAAGTAATAACTGCACATTGTAGATTATAACCATTCATTGCTCTGTCATTGTTAATTAATACATATGCCCTTTTATTGTTGGTTACATTTATGATTATTTTATTCAATTAAACAACTAATATTCCTATTATTACGAATCAACTGGTCATTAGTCACCCAAGTAGGCTGTCATCCATCATTGTGACTTTTGAAATCGATCTTTTCTGCAGAGGATTGTGGGTCAGAATGGCTGAAAAGCATGCTGGCTTACATACTGCAACATGTGACCGGATGTAGTAGAACATCCTTGTATTTTGGCATACTGCATTTGACATACTATGTATTGGGACATACTATATCTTTTTCATACTGTATAGTATGGTAGTATGGGTACTGGAATGCACAGATAACGTTTCTCATTGTTGACCATGCAGTTCCCAAAATACACACTGATTTATGCCGAGTGCTGAGCTACCAAGATCCTGGTTTATACAGGGGAAAAGACTGACTATTAAAAACATCATGTAAAGACACTGCTACAGGTGATATCAAATCAACCAGGTGAAGTTTAAGACAAGGATCATTTCTGGACAGACCAGAATTTGAACGTGGTGGACGATTGGCTCGCGCTGTATTCACTGCACTACAGAGCAGTCCAATTATTTGAAACAAGACAGAGGTCCACAAACCATCAGAAACCGATGCAGATGAAGTATTACTTTGAGGCAGTAATAATTCAGTCTTGAATGTGTTCGGGGAGAGAGTTCCAGAGGGAGGGTGTGGCTATGGAGAAGGCTCTGTCGCCCCAGGTCTGGTGCTTGGTCCTGACTGGTGGAGTCAGGAGGTTGGCATCAGAGGAGCAGAGGCTGCAGGAAGGAGTGTGAGGTAGGGCTTGGTTATGGAGGCCTTTGTGAGTGAGGAGAAGGACTTTGAATTGGATGTGTTGTGGGACAGGGAGCCAGTGGAGGTTCTGAAGAATGTGATCGCAGGAGTGGGAATCGGTGAGCAGATGGGCAGCAGAGTTCTGGATGTACTGGAGTTAAAAAAAAAAAAGCTTAACACTTTAAAAAGTATAAATGCTGGTCAAAAAACTAAAAACAAGCACATATGTCCTTGATAAACATTTAGACATTTGAATGCAAAATGCATGTGGAAGAAAAGTAATAAAGCTCTGCATAACAATAGTGTGAAGCTGTGACAGCATTCAGACTAAATGGTCTTCAATTGTTTTTCAAAAAGCTTTGAGCCTCAACATGCTGCATGGACGTCAAAAACAATGTCAGCCACTTGAGAATTGCTTGCACAGCGTGCAGGTTTTTTTTAATTCGAAACATATGGCATTCTTTCCCCTTTAAAGTGGCTTTGAGGTCGCACTAAATGAGACAAAACACAACAAAGCTTCTTTTCTTTTTTTTTGCAGTGTTCTTCTTACATCTGCAGCTCTGCTCTGGCAAATTGAACGCCACAGTTCATTTTGTGCTAGAGAACCACCCTTTCCCCAGATATGTGTAGATAAAGAGTCTTGGCCTGTTTTCAAAAATACTCCCAGCAGCCTGGAGAGGAAGTAGAAAAGAAACTGAAAAATCCTTCCATGAGCACTTACCAAACGGTTATGTATATATGTGAAAATGTCGCAACCATTTGATGAAACTTCCACAATATTTTGAGAAAGAGATTCACCATGTGACACGCCACACACCAAGTAGAATTAGACCTCTGGCAAACAGAGTGAAGAAACAAGAAGTTGAGGCAGTGAGTTGAGGGAAAGAACAGTCTTTCAAACCCTGGGCTTTTTTAATGTTGCACAAAAGTAGAGTATCTTTACTGAAAGACATAATCAGACAGAATGGGCCACGCAGCTGAAAAAACACTGACTTGTCTATGTATACTTTATATTTAAGTTTATTTCATTTCACAGTGTTCATTTGACTGCAGTCTCCACCCTCTCATGCGTGAACAGTTAGCAGTAGGAATAGTGAAGTGAAATGTGCCAGATGTTGGGTGAGCATTCCTCAGGAAGCCCAGTGGTCGTTGTTTGCTTATATTTGTCTGATGTTTCCACCTATAAATAGACCCCTGCAGTGGCTATCAGGCTGTGCCATCATAAACCAGATTTAACTTGCCTTTAAGCTGCCTTCAAATCCTTACAAAGAGCAGATATGCAGTAAGACCAAACATCACAATCTAGATCGACAAGCTTTACGAACAGTGGTGGAAAGTAACAAAGAGCATCTACTCAAGTAATAAACCACAATTTTTAAAGTGTTTTCCATGAGTATTTTCATTTTGTTATTTCAGACTTCTACTTTACTATATTTCAGAAGGAATTTGGGAAATATTGTACTTTTTACTCCACTACATTTATCTGTCAGCTTTAGTCATGAATTACTTCACAGATCTTACTATATCATCACGAAAACTCTGTCTGTCTGTCTGTCTGTCTGTGGGTCTGTTCCACGTATTTCTCCTCACTGACTTGGTCAATCCATGTGAAATTTGGCACAGTGGTAGAGGGTCATGTGAGGCTGCGAATGAAGCAGTATTACATCAATTGGCCAAAGGGGGGCGCTATAGCAACCGACAGGCATTGTAAACTTTGAATGGGCATATCTCATGCCCCGTATGTCATAGAGACATGAAACTTTGCACAGAGATGCCTCTCCTCATGAGGAACAAATTTGCCTCAAGAACCCATAACTTCTGGTGCTATAGATTTTCCGCCATTTTGAATTTTTTAAAAAACACTTAAAATCTATCTCTTCCTAGGAAGTTTGACCGATCTGCATGAAACTCGGTGAACATAATCTAGGGACCAATATCTAAAGTTCCCTCTTGGCAAAAGTTGGAAAACTTACTAAAACTGAGCTTCTATAAGGCAATGAATATTGCGGAGGGCGTGGCTCATCACATAAAGCTGTATAACATCTCAAGGGTTTCACCGATCACCACGCAACTTTGTAGGCATATGACCACACATAATCTGAGGGGACCCATCCATTATTGACCCCATCAAACAAAATGGGGGCGCTAGAGAGCTGATTTCTTATCTAGGCCTGACCGCCATATCGATCTTTACTAAAATTGGTAGATATGTAGAACAGGACGCCTCAAGGTGACTGGAGAAATTTGACTCTAATTGGCAACTGGGTGGTGCTATAACAACAGAAAAATGCTTAAAAATGGCTAAAATGCGACCGATCGCTGTGGCTCCCCCTGTGGCCCAACGTTGTTGTTTTTTTTTTCTAATTTTTGGTATGACTAAGTCATGGTATGGTATGCTATACATAATCCCGGAAACTGTCAGTGTGTCATTCTGTCAGTCAGTCATTCTACCAGTGTGCCCCACTTTTAAGTCAATACACTTTACCTGCTACCTCAACTACTAATGTACAGTTTTAGCCCACTAACTATCCCACTATTGGCAATGGTACTACTGTACTTTCAATAAAGCAATCGTACTATCAAATTCACAAAAACTCTATCTGAATACATTGCTCTCCTTAATGGGTTCAGTTGACTATTTAATCTGCAATTTCCTATGACCTGTATCCCAAACACACACCATGTGAAACTGTACATGGGCAACTGTGCACTCAATGGGTATGGACTAGTTAAATTTAAATTAAAAAAAAAAATTGTATAAATCAATATAATATGCATTACTAAAAAGCAGTGTCTGCTTAGGAGCCTTTATCACAGGTTTCAGATGTCTATGAATTGTCAGCAGTTTCACCAAACGGTGATTTCCCCTCTAACTTTCTCACATGGTTTAATTTACGTAAGGGTTACTGTAAGGGTTCACACCCACACAGAGTTTAAAGCCTGCGACCCCGCACCAGTCTGTTTGAACTCAGGAAGCCTCAGGACAATCACCTCAGTACTTCAAGACAAATGAATGAAAACAAGCAAAGTCTCTAAGAACTTTTGATCAAAGACAGTGGATAAACCTGTTATATATACAGTATCTTTGTTTTGATGTAATAAAAATATCTGAGGACCCTAAGAGTACAGACTACTATTTTTATCTTATTTTATTATTAACTTTTTTCTATGCACTGTTATTTATAGCATAATAATATTATCATTTTATATAATTATATATATTTTTTTAAACTTAATTTTTGGCCGGACGTGACGCAGCAAGAAATACGTCACCGGAACTGAAAAACGTATACAACAAAAATGGCGTCTCCAGGCGAGGCAGCAGTGAAAGATACACACGTGGGGAAAAAGAAGAAGGTAATTACGAATTAATTATCAGTAAAAGTGTCTAACTTTTGCTGTCGTCAACACCCGAGAGACACTATAACGGTGCTTTTCAAACAGACACACATAACGGAGCATTAGCTTTGTTAGCATCAGACAGCTAACGCCACCAGCGCGTGCGTACGGATCCGGGAGGAACCTGACCCCCAGTTTCTGAACACAAAAACAAACACAAACTCTCTGTCTTCTTATTAAAGTTGCTGTTGCTAACCTGCTTCCGTTATCTCATCTTTAACAGCCTCCTGCTCGTTACTGGGAGGAGGGGAAACATGACAACAAAGTGGGAGAAGACGGGAAACAGAGTGAGGTGGCTCCGCAACAGAAGGAGCGACAGAAACAGACAGCAAAGAAAAGAAAGCAAGAAGAAGGTCACAGAGATGGAAAGAAATTCATATCAGGGGTAAGAGAGTGAACGTGATTGTTCTGTGACCAGCTCAGCATCAAGGTGTCACTGGCATTTAGACAGGTGGGAAATATATCTACAGAATATCATACTTTATTTATCCAGATGGGAAATGATGTGCAGCAGTTGCAGTACAAGGATACAACAACAATGAGGTGTTGAATGAAAAACAGGTTAACAGTATGGATCATAAACTAGATGATGCAAAGAATCAGGCTCGGTGGGTTGCATAGAAATGTTAATGTTAAATATCAAACGTGAAGTACAGGTAACTGGTACCAAAATTGGGACCCGTGGTATGATACCAGTGAAAGTATCACGGTTCTGAGTAGTATCACGATACCACAGCAAAAATGAGGCAGATGTGCCTTTTGTCATTTATAAAAAGATAAATCACTTTTCTATAATACATCAATGATATTTCAAAGGAATAAATTTCTTATTGACTTATTCATACTTCAAAAACAGCATCAATAAGTGATTAACATGTAATTATAACTACTTGCAGTAAAAATGAAGAGACCCCACACCACAAAATTTTAAATAACACACTTAATAGGAAAACAACAAAATACAAGCCACCCTCTCCTCCATCATGTGTGTGGTAAGGGCCCAGCACACACACACACACACACAGGGCTACATTGGGCCTACTGCTCTACTATTAGACACAAAGGATGTCTTTAGTCCACTGGTTTTTGTAGTTGGGTCGCCTGGCACACTTAGCTGAGTTCATCGGGTGAACTCAGCTAAATTTTAAAAATCTAATTCATGGTGAAGGGTCATGCATTTTCCACCAGTCACTTCGAAAAGCTCAAGGAAAAATATTTGTGGCTACAGGGGGGATCAAAATAAAATAGATAAATTAAATAAAAATCAACCAGCCACGCTCCTCTCCTGATAAATTAAGAACAGTCCCTTCAGTGCGGTGAGGTTTGTGGAGCGTTACCTGCCACAAAGAGAGAAATATGAACGGCTCGTTTCTCCTCTGACATGTCACATACCTCTGTGCCGCCACGGCTTGGCTGTTCAGGTACTTCTGGGCAGTCATGACACCAACAAAGAGGAAATTATTGGACTTGGAGCCGGGCTTCTCGGTCGCCAGTAAACCGTTATCTTGCGGTGGCCGTAGTGCTCCGCCGTATTCCTGTCTGTGACCCCCGTTCATTTCACAACCGGCAGGATTCGCCTTTCATTTCTGCTGCTGGTTGAAACCTGTACTCACACAGCGTGCTCCTGAATGATTTCTTTTGCTCGCACAAAACTTTTTTTAGTTGCAAATGCGAGTAAAATGCTCGCACCGTAGAGCTCCGTAAACTTATTTAACACTTTAACACTTAAATACAGTGGAAAACAAATCACTGTAGCATATATAAACAAACCTAGCCTACAAGTAAAAATAAATAAATAATAACTTTCACTGCTTAAAGATACTCAGTAGCTCAGCTAATACCTGAAATGTCACTGGAAAACAAACCACTGCAGCAGCATATTGAGTGCCAGGTGGCCAGCGTGCGCCGTTATTGGACGGCGCATGGACACTCGCCTTCTTGCAATTGGACTTTGAACTTATCCCACAATAGTGGTACCTGAGGTACCGTAGTACTACGGTACTCAAACATTATGGTATCATATGTACCGTGGTGTTTTAGTACTGCAGTCTACCGTTGGTACCAGTATACCGTGCAACACTAGTTTATATAGGTATAGTTGCCAGCCAGTTCATTTCATCCTTTTTCTTTTATTTGCGGCTACGATCAGCTCTTAACGCTGGCTGAATTTCATGGCAGAACCCTCTTACATCTCATCTTTTTTACAAAATCTTGCACAGCTCAAGTGGCCCGGTTTCCAAAATTTATCGGTTTATATTACAGCAGGCATATAGACCCCTGGCACTGTAGAACATGTGGAGAACCGGCGTTCCTGACTTGGACCCGGCCTTTGACTGGGGCAAAGTCTGGTCCAACATACTTTTGTGTTCAAGAAATCCTGATCACCAGCAAATACTTTATAATTTCATCCACAGAACATTCTTGACTCCTAGGAAGCTCTGTTCAATGAAAACTACCCCTGATCCTTCTTGTTCTTTGTGTCCAGTGAAAGCCACAGGTCTCTATTTTCACATGTTCTTGGAATGCCCTCCAGTGGTCAGGTTCTGAATGAATGGTTGCATCTGATCTCTTGGAGACGTTTGAGATCAACCCTCCACACTTTTGTGTGGATTTGCCTAAGGCGGTCTTGACATGGCTCAAAAAACGAGCGCTATTAGCTGGGCTTACAGCTGCAAACAAACTGGTTGCTACCAGTTTGAAGCCTCCCCATGCCCTCTCTCTGCGTGTGTGGCTTTTGACATACATAGATATTGTGTATCTGGAGATATCAACAGCCTGAGCACGGGGTTAAAGAAGAGACAGAGATGCGGCAGTCGCATTCAGTGAACCTTAACTATCTTATAGTCTGAATTACAGTCGGAATGGTAGGTGGTACAGTAGGTATAGTTAATCTTAATAATTTGATAACATATAGACATATATTTCACACTGCCTGATAGTATTAGGCCTATATGCTATATTCTGTATCAGCCTGTTCCAGCTCTTAATTTAAGCAACATGTTTACAAAGGCGGCCCCAAATGCCTCAACGCGTCAACTGTTGTCATGGTAATCGATGTCCAAATCAGTAGTTTATGGGAATGTATGCAAATTTCAGCCACTGATGCGGTGTACCGTGGTGTAAAATATGTTTCCACGTACGACACTTGCACCAGAGCTGAACATTAGTTTATTCGAATAGTCCGTTTTACTGTACCATTACCCAAAAATCCCAAATAGCTCATAAATTAAGAAGTAGTAATCCAACATAATCCTTTATGCATCAGCATTTATTATTAAGTATTGGCAGATAAGGACATTAGATCTTAGTGATAGGCCTAGTTTTGTGACTCAGACAGTTTGACCACCCTTGACAGGCTTACAAATATGCTAGTAAGACAACAAAAATATTAAGTATCTGGAGTAGTTTCAAAATGTACAAAAATGACACCAAAAAGTTGAGTGCCAGATACACCAGAGGACACTGATATGTCACAAATCTACATGAGCTTTAGAGATCACCTGAAAACTTAAGTAACAGCTCAGCTATCTTGCTAAGTTTTCTTTTTCTCGTGAAGATTCAATTAACCATGAAGTTTTCTCAAACAGGCTCAGATGCACCAAAACTAGTATTTGGGACAGCCCTAATGTTTACAGCAAGACCGAGTGTTTTGGGTTTGGAAATAGTGCATCATTTTATTAATTTCCCCTTATTCATCCTGGCATATTATGTTTTTGTGGAAATGTTAGGGTTTTTTTGTTTCTTTTTTGTTTTTTAATGCAAATTTTTTAGATTTACAAACTGTAACATTACATTACAAGATTGGTCCAGAAAACAGAAAAAAAGAGGCACAATAATGTGAGATTAAGTAATTATTATGTGGTTTTCTTTACACGTTTTTTTTTCTTTAAACGTTTATACTTTTGCCACAGTACCAGCACCTTGACTTCAGCTCTGCACGGGCATTTTTCTATTTTTAATTATTGTGTGCATTGAACAGATTCATATCCACTGTTCCCAAATACAGACATTTAAGACAAAGGCGGGCTGCCTGGGTGATTTTGGCCGCTGCCTTGGTTAAAGTGTGTGTGTGCATGGGGGGCATTCAGATGTAGCCTCTTTTGCGCGCACAACCCCATTACTTTCAATGTAGACGTGTATTCGGTGCGACACGCTTGTTTTTTCGTTCAGCACACAGCTCCACGGACCGGCTTCTCCCTCCGGTGTTGTGTCAGATCCTGGTTCCCCCTCGGGCTGTGTACTGTTTCCCACGGAGATCTGCCCCGTTTGAAAGGCGGAGGAAGCCCGTATGTGGAAAGACGTCGCCTCCGAGATGTAGAATGTGTATTATAGAAGAGAAGCACACATTTCAGGACAGCTGACTTGTATCATCAGAACAGACATGTCCTGTGATTTTCAGCCTCCTTTCATATTTAATAGAGGGGGGACAATACCTGACAGTAATATTCTCAGCTGTCAGGATGTGCCTGCTGTAAAGGGTAAATATAATCATAGAAGGCTGAAAATCACAGGACGTGTCTGTTCTGATTATACAAGTCAGCAGTGTAAAGCTCAAGCATGTGGGGGCCTCCTTTCATGTTAAATAGAGGGGGGGCCGTATCTAAAAGTACAGCTGTCAAGATGCCCCCCGCCACAGGCCTTTGCCACCTTGGTCTTGAAAAAAGCCGGGGAAAACCCTGTAATATGTCTTATTTTTATCCATGTAAGTCCATGTCATATTTAAGTCCAAGTGTTCCAACGGTTCCTTCTACTTCTGCAGAAAAAGATGAGTTTTAGGTTTTTTCTAATACAGCAACACAGTATGTGTAATATAGTGTAAATTTCCAGTGTAATATAAAGTTAATCTAAATCAAGTGGTTTTGTAATATTTGAGTGAAACCACTGTAGTTTTTACCAAACCACTGTGTTGAATCAAGAGCCCTGTACTGAATGTTGCACTATATTCTCTAACTGAAGCAGCCCTAATGACCAGAAGGAGATTAAATTGAATTTATGTTACAATATTTCAAGTAACAGCTATTTCCATGCATGCATATGTCATCTGATTTATGTTCACTTTCCTTCAGAAATCTGACCCTTTCCCTGGGCCTGCTCCTATTCCAGAAGACAGGATACAAAAGTTCAAAAGAAAAGACAAAACTAAAAAGGTAAGCACCCCAATGCCTCTTGTTTACAATTTCTAGTAAATACGTTGAGTCAGCCAACATCTGATTCCTTTGCTCTTCTCATCCTAGCCTCGCCACCAGCATTACAAGCTGAAAGACGTGATCACTCGCTCAGATGAAGTTTCAGAAATGGCTCAGAAACAAGCTGCCCGCTTTGATCTGCTACTCCCAGAGGATGCAGGGTAATGTCTTCTACAAGTTGGCCGGCTGCTGTGTCACAGTGTAGGATGTGACAGAGATTAGTGGATGAAACATGCCACTTTAAGATGTTGCTGGTTGTGACATGTTTTCTTCTAACCTTAGGTTTCTAGAAGGAGATGAAGATGAGGACACATGTATGATCTCTCAGGAGGATATTGCAGATGCTGTGGATATAACATCTGGGGCAAAGGTGGGACACTCACCCAACGGTAATGTAGATGATGGAAGATTTCACCTCTGACGTCTAATTGCTGGGCCCTTTGTTATAAAAACGGCTCTATTTTCATCTGGTTTACGATTTTTGATACAGATTGAGACTTTTTATTGAAAAAACTCAAGCTGTTCGTTTTACTAGTACAGCTGGGAAACCAATGAGCAGTACACAGCATCTGTTGCTCCCATTTTATCTTACTAGATAAATGTGTAGATAATGTGTGAGGGCTGAACTTGTCACACCCAGTGTGTTCTTGTTTTTAAAAAGCATAATCCTGGTAAACAAACAATATATGGGTCATTTAGGAGAATACAAGATTGTTTGATATTTTTTTTTCCCCAGGTCTGATGTCGTTCCCCAGACTGTTTGCCTTTTGTGAATTTGTTCTTTCTCTCTCCCACTTCCTCGTCAGTATTTTAATCTGAAACTGTCTCAGTTCGGACCATATCGAGTGGACTACAGCAAAACTGGACGGTCAGTATCTCACTCTTCACACTGCTACAAACCACGTACGAAGTGTTTGTCCGAGTCAGTTAGCTCGGCATTATGATATATCTTGTGTTGCCTCATTTGACCATTCTCCCAGTCTGCGTGGCTTGTGTATAAACTGGGCTTGTTTGACGTCTCCCTCATTAGTTTTGTTGCACAATTTACAGGACAAATAAGCTTGTCATAATTCTTGTTGGTCTATAGAGTTTTGTTTCATCACATTATTTGAAGTGTAGCTCCAACTGAAAACACCTGTGTGTTGCATGAAGCCGTGCAGTACAGCAAAATGTCTGCATCATGCTGCCACAGAAACTTGCAGGCATTCAGATAATGACGCAGAAAATCTTAGCAAGAATATTGTTTTATTTTATTTGCACATGACCTGAAGGATGCAAACATGCTCTGAGGAGCCGAGGGAAACTGCAGAGTTTGGTTCTAACTCCCTGTGGCTTTATCCCAACAAGCAAGCCTTTTCACATGATAAAGAAATATTGAGTTAAATCTTAAAGTTGTGCGTATGTTCTTAACAACGTGCTCTCCTCACTTCAGTCACTTGCTGCTCGGTGGGAAGAGAGGCCATGTCGCTTGCATAGACTGGCAGACCAAACAGCTAATGTGTGAGATAAACGTGATGGAGACTATCAATGATGTGAAGTAAGTCATCCAACCAGACATTGTGCAATACTAGACAAAGCACAAAGCTTTTTATAGTCATGCTTCATCTACCAGCAACTCAGTCAGTTTCTGCCTTTGTTAAGGTGGCTCCACACTGAGGCCATGTACGCAGTGGCTCAGAAGAAGTGGCTGTATATCTATGACTCGAACGGAATAGAGCTCCACTGCATTCGCAAATTCAACGACGTCCTTCGTATGCAGTTCCTTCCCTACCACTTTCTGCTAGCGACAGCGGTGAGTTAATTAAAACTTCTCTTTTAGATTTTGCACATGATGTACTGCATGTTTATTTATCATGTATTAATACAATAACAAAATGTTGTTGTCTGTTGAATGCGGAATTTGCCACAGACCCTGGTATTATGTATCACACACCCAGTTCATAGAAGTTTTCTTTTGGTGAAACCTTCATTTTATTTATTTTGTATTTAATCAGGTAAGTCTCATTAAGACTAAAGACACCTGACCAAGAGGGCTGCCCTGAAACATTTTTATAATAATGATATTAAATACAAAAAACATTAACAAAAGAGTGTAAACAAAATCCAGTTAACATGTATGGATTTCCAAAACTGTCTAGAGGAGGTCTGACATTTGGAGCTCCCTTCAGACAAAATGGAGACACTCATTTTTAGCCTGTATTTGGTAACATTTTGACAAATTGTTAAAAGTAAGACAACTGTCACTGGATTTCTTTGATACTGAAGAAAAAATTGAATACAGAAAGTTTGGCAGGCAAGTTCTCGAGTTACGAGGAGCGTCTTTTTCTGTGATTTCTAAACTGACTTATAGATGTTTCTTCACAGTGGACACTGGAGATAATAAGATTTAAAGTGCCTTAAGGGAATACTTCACCCGCAAAATGGCTGTTTTTATATCAATTACTCACCGTGTGCTACCTTGAGAAGAAAATTTTGTTTTACTCATATGTCTCCATGGTGAACAAAGAATCTAAAAACAGAGAAAATTCTTGATGAATTGAAGTCAGTGTAGACCATGTTTGATAACAGCAAAGCTATAGCCCTTTTTACACTGAGCGTGCTGTAGAGCCGCTGCAAAGTCCCTTCTTTATGCCACCTTTGCATTTTTGCACAGAACCAGACAGCGGCGGCATCATGTTGCTCCAGTGTGTAGCCCTTTTTAAATAGGAATTGTGCAAATTTGCAGGAAAGCCCAATCAGTCTTCTTTCAGCATTGGCAGTATAAAAATAAAATCGGAGAGTGCGGCAAAATGCCGCCTGCCTACTTTTGTTTATACAGAATGCGCCTTTTTCGGGGCAACGGGGGGCGTGAGCAAGTAACAAAACGTGTAGCTCAGCATGTGACGTGAGAGGGAAGCTGCGGCTGGTCGGTCCTTTGGCAATGTTCCTGTAAGTTGGCCCGTCCTTCACCGTGCCCGTCATCTGACAGTTAATTGCCTCTTCGTTTGCGAGGGCAAGGAGGGCGCGCAACTCCTTGTCTCCCCAGTTGCTCACCTTTACAGTGTCTGTCAGGTTTGCGCTTCCCTCTTGCTACTAGCTGCTCGCTAATTCCTGCTATCACCTCGGTCTGTTTAAACCAAAAAGGGTTCCGCCAATATGACTACCTTACGAGGCACCTCGGATCAACTCGCCAATCCAGCTCTGTGTGTCTAAACACTCGCAGCTTGCCGGCAAAACGGCCCAACATTTGCGGAAAATCTGGCAGTGTAAAAGGGGCTTGTGATATCAGACAGCATGCCAGCATTGCAGAATCAAAAGAAGCATTACAAGCATGACATGATAAGACAGCGGTGGCCTTTAGTGTGACATATAACATACACGTCAGCAGCACTTTATAAACAGAAACAATGGGCTAACATGGCAAAACAATCATTTACTGTCCATGTTGTATGGCAGCTGATCTCGTCCTCTGCTTGGAGAGTAAGGAGCTCCCTTCACTCATTGTTTACCAAATTTGTGCACATTTCCTGCTGCTGTTCTTCCAGCTACTTTTTAAATCTCCCACAGTGGGTCGCACGAGTAACATGTCATCAAATGTCACACCCGTTCCGTCTATGAACTCGTCCTGCTGACTTTCTCGTTTATGCATTTCGGCTCTGTTACTACGATGTCGCCTTAAAGGTGAAACAACTCTGTCCCCCCATTCCTCGATTGTACCTTTTATACGGAACAGGGAGGCGGCATAATGGCATGAGAATCCTGCCTCTAAGAGACATTGTAAAAGGAGCTTATATCAAAACTTCCATTTACAAACTCTCACACAACTCGTACATATCCAAGTCTCTTTTATCCAGTCGTGTGCTCGTCGTGCATTTTTGCTACAACATTATGATTTAAAATAACAGTGCTCAAGTGGAGCTCATACACATGCACACACTCAGGGTGCACTACTCCTTGGTCAAAGTATGGGAAGCCCTGAGCATACAACTGGATAAATGAGATATGAATTATACTGCAGGAGAGTGAGAGTATGTATATAGATATTTTGATGTAGGTCTGCAGTTCTGCTCTTGAACATCTGTTCATGAAGAATGGCCGCCTTTTTGGGGATTATTTGTTCACCATGGAGGCATGTGAGTTTTCTTCACTAATAAAACAACACAGACTGATTAGTTAATTTACAAATGGACATTTTGCAGGCAAAGTATTCTGTTTCTAGTTCCTTCAACACTGACTTAAACCTAACCAGCAGGACTCGGCTCTGAAAATTCTCGCTGTGTCCGCTCTCTTCTTCAGAGTGCTACAAGTTTCCTGCAGTACCTGGATGTGTCTGTAGGAAAGGAGGTGACAGCCATCTGCACCAAGACTGGGCGGCTTGACGTGATGTGCCAGAACCCTCATAATGCCATCATCCACCTGGGCCACTCCAACGGCACTGTCACCCTCTGGTCACCCAATCAGAAAGAAGCCCTTGTCAAGATGCTCTGTCACCAGGGCGGCGTGCGCTCTGTTGCTGTAGACAAAACGGGCACGTGAGTCGCCTTAAAACCTCATACTTCTTTATTTAAGACAAAATTGATATTCAATGTTTTTTTAGGGTCAGAAAATGGTTGAATTGTGGAGTTTTTTTCACAGTAGTCTCATTAAAAATGTCATCATTAATATTTGTACTTCAGCTGTGGAAAGTATAATTAATCCTTGTAACTGTCACTGACAAATGTCACTGACAAAATCCTTTCTTCAAGCCACTGCCTGGAGACAACGTACCAGGATTATTAACCTGGATTATTCTAATCTATAATAGTCTATGAATTTTACATAGTGCTAGTTTCCTCCAGGCACAACAGTGGTTAACAATTTGTTGACAAAATCCATGAATGTTAAACAGCTTTATAGTCAGGCTGAATAATCTTCTCATTTTCAGCTGTTAGCAGTAAACTGCAGTTTCCTCAAAGTCCACCAGAGAGCAGTATAATGTTATGGTCTCTCCTTTGGCAGATACATGGTGACATCTGGTATGGATAAAAAGCTAAAGGTATACGACATCAGAGCCTTCAAACCCTTCCAGTCCTACTTCCTCCCTGCAGGAGCTTCCTGTTTGTCACTGAGCCAGAGGGGGCTGCTGTCTGCAGCCACAGGGGATATCGTTCAGGTATTTATCTCATCCACACGTCACTTTTCATGATTTGACACCAAAAAAAAAACAGTCTGACACACAGGAAGAGATGCATTTGGGGGTCAATCAATCAATCAATCAATTTTATTTATAAAGCCCAATATCACAAATCACAATTTGCCTCACAGGGCTTTACAGCATACGACATCCCTCTGTCCTTATGACCCTCACAGCGGATAAGGAAATACTCCCCAAAAAACCCTTTAATGGGGGAAAAAAACGGTAGAAACCTCAGGAAGAGCAACTGAGGAGGGATCCCTCTTCCAGGACGGACAGACGTGCAATAGGTGTCGTACATAACAGATCAATGAGACAGAAAGAGAGAGAGAGAGAGAGAGAGAGAGAGAGAGACAGACAGAGAGAGAGACAGAGAGAGATGCAGGACAGATGGTAATGACAGTAGCTTACAACAGCATTAATGAAAGTAATAATATAGTTATAGTTCTGGTACAGGGCAAGCCTGAGCCAGCCCTAACTATAAGCTTTATCAAAGAGGAGAGTCTTAAGTCTAGTCTTAAATGTGGAGACAGTGTCTGCCTCCCGGACTGTAACAGGAAGATGAATCCACAGGAGAGGAGCCTGATAGCTGAAGGCTCTGGCTCCTGATCTACTTCTGGAGACTTTAGGGACCACGAGTAACCCTGCGTTCTCAGAGCGCAGTGTTCTGGTGGGATAATATGTCACTATGAGCTCTCTAAGATATGACAGAGCTTGACCATTTAGAGCTTTATAAGTTAACAGTAGGATTTTAAATTCAATTCTGGATTTTACAGGGAGCCAGTGCAGCGAAGCTAAAACAGGAGAAATATGATCTTGTTTCTTAGTTCCTGTTAGTACACGTGCTGCAGCATTCTGAATCAGCTGGAGAGTTTTTAAGGACTTACTAGAGCTACCTGATAATAGAGAGTTACAGTAATCCAGCCTTGAGGTAACAAAAACTTGGACCAATTTTTCTGCATCTTTTCGGGTCAGGATAGGCCTAATTTTCGCAATATTACGCAGATGAAAAAATGCAGTCCGTGAGGTTTGTTTTAAATGAGAATTAAAAGACAAATCTTGATCAAATATTACTCCGAGGTTTCTTACGGTAGTGCTAGAGGCCAGAGCAATGCCATCTAGAGAAACTATGTCATCAGATAAAGAGTCTCTGAGTTGTTTGGGGCCAAGAACAATAATTTCAGTTTTGTCTGAATTTAACATCAGGAAATTGGTGCTCATCCAAGTTTTTATGTCTTTAAGGCAGTTATGGAGTTTAGTTAATTGATTACTTTCTTCTGGCTTCATCGATAAATACAACTTTGTATCATCTGCATAACAATGGAAATTTATAGAGTGATTTCTAATGATGTTACCTAAAGGAAGCATATATAGAGTAAATAGGATTGGTCCGAGCACAGAATCTTGCGGAACTCCAAAACAAACTTTAGTACGTAAGGATGATTCATTATGAACGTTAACAAACTGAAAACGATCAGATAAATAAGATTTAAACCAGCTTAGTGCAGAACCTTTTAGGCCAATTAAGTGATCCAGTCTCTGCAGTAGAATTTGATGGTCAATAGTGTCAAACGCCGCACTAAGATCTAATAAAACAAGTACAGAGACGAGTCCTTTGTCTGAAGCAATCAGAAGATCATTTGTAACTTTAACTAGTGCTGTCTCAGTGCTATGATGCACTCTAAATCCTGACTGAAATTCCTCAAATAAATTATTATCCTGGAGAAAATCACACAGCTGGTCTGCGACTACTTTCTCAAGGATCTTTGACATAAAGGGAAGATTAGATATTGGTCTATAGTTGGCTAACACCTCTGGATCCAGGGTGGGCTTTTTTAGTAGAGGTTTAATTACCGCTACCTTAAAAGACTGTGGTACATAGCCTGTTAATAAGGATATATTGATCATATCTAATATATGAGTGTTTACTAAAGGAAAGACCTCCTTAAGTAGCCTAGTTGGGATGGGGTCTAAGAGACACGTTGATGATTTAGATGAAGAAATCACTGCGGTCAATTCTTGAAGAGAAATTGGGGAGAAGCAATCTAAATATATATTAGGTCTTACAGGTGGTTAGTAAGAATAAACACAGCTGGGCAGTTCTTCTGTCATCATCATTTTGGATTCTGGCAGTTCCTTTTTTTAGAGTTAAGTTATTATTAGTTATTAATCTTCATATAAATCTTGAGCTCATACTTGACCTTTGACCCTTTTTCCAAAATAAGGCACTCTGCCTTTGCATTGTTGCAAAATAATATGGGTTCATGCTAAGGCCAAAGGCAGTCATTCCACTTTATCTCTCACTTTGTTGATTACAGTACACAGTATATTGCACGATAATAATTATGACCAAGACAGAATCTAATAATGTATCATAAAACTTTCTACTTAAAGGGCATATTCCAAATGGAAACTCCATCTGAGCTGATAGCAAAAAGCAGTGACGCAGATTACAGCTGATGTCCTCCCCTCCCCTGACCCCCAGGCATGCTGTTTGCTGATAGTGAAATAAGCACGGAGAGGGAGGACAGTGTCAGCTTGAAAGATTTGTGCTTGGAGGTGGAGGATAATGCTTCTTTATTATTATCAAACCTTTATTTACAAGGGGAAGACACATTAAGACACATTTATAGATCCATAGGGTCACAGGGGCAGCAGGCCAAGCAAAGTACCCCAGACGTCCTCTCCCTAGCAACGCTTTCCAGCTCCTCCTGGGGGACCCCAAGGTGTTCCCAGGCCAGATGAGATATGTAATCCCTCCTGCGTGTTCTGGGTCTGCCCTGGGGCCTCCTACCAGTGGGATGTGCCCAGAACAGCTCTAACAGGAGGTGCCCAGGAGGCATCCTGGTCAAATGCCCGAACCACCTCAACTGACCCCTTTAGACATGAAGGAGTGGCAGCTCTACTCTGAGCTCCCTCCAGATGTCCGAGCTCCTTACCCTACCTCTAAGGCTGAGCCCCACCACCCCATGGAGATAACTCATTTCGGCCGCTTGTATCTGCAATCTCATTCTTTCAGTCACTACCCAGAGCTCATGACCATAGGTGAGGGTTGGGACGTAGATGGACCGGTAAATCAAAAGCTTTGCCTTCTGGCTCTGTTTGTGTTGAAATTAAAACAAAACCTGATGATAATATTTTTCTTACCCTCAAATTGTAAGTTGCGACACCAAAAACAGTGACGTCATGCATGGGTAAATTAAGCAGTATTTCACAAGATTGTTTGCTTTCCCGTCATTATTGGTGTAATATTGTAATTACACAACTGTTACCAACAAAACTGCAGCTTAACTGGACAAGATGCTAATTCTGTTTATTTTTTTTATATATTTTTAAAGCAGTAATACATAAGACACCTCTTCACTTCATCTGTGAAAACTTTCCCTGCAGGTGTACCGAGATGTGTGGAGCACTCCAGTGACTAAACCCTACATGGCTCACAGAGTTCGAGGAACAATTTGGGGGATGCATTTCTGTCCCTTTGAGGATGTCCTCGGGGTGGGACATGGAGAGGGTTTCACCAGCATGCTCACACCAGGTCCGACTCTATTTCAAAATATACCATATTCTAAAGTAGGCTGAATAACAAGTCTCAAAATGAGGTCAAAGTTTGACGTTAGGGAAGTGGTAGTTCATTTGAATTTGGTCATGTGTGATAATGTGTCCTGATCGGTGAATTGAAATGTTCTGGTTTCTGTCCTCCTCTATTTACATTCACAGGTGCGGGAGAGCCAAACTTTGATGGTCTGGATGCAAATCCATACCGCAGTGCAAAGCAGAGGCAGGAGTGGGAGGTTAAAGCCCTGCTGGAGAAGATCCAGCCTGAACTCATCAGCCTTGACCCAGCCGAGCTGGGACAAGTTGACCGCGCCACCTTTGAGCAAAGGCACAAAGACAGGGTCCAAGCTCTGGTCAGTGTCTGGAAACATCTTATTGGCATACATCAAATTTTATCTGTACATTTTCAAATACTGACTCTTAATCATAATACCAGTAGGTATTTTACTGTTACAGCCCTCTAAAAGTTTTTTTGTCTTTGCAGGGCTTTGACCCGCTTGCCAAGGAAAAATTTATTCCCAAGTATAAGAAGAAAGGTCGTAGTTCGGCTGGCAATGTTGAAAGGCGAAAGAAACAAGTGTCTCACGAGGACCAGAGGGTAAGTAATCCAGAATATAAAATAAAGACTGATACAACATGGTGATTTTTCTTCTATGTGTGCAGTGATTGGCTAATCTCTCTTGACTTGTTTACCCCCCAGGATATAATCAGGAACACTGCAGAGGACAAAATGAAGATTGAAAAAGAGAGAAAAGAGAGGCAGAAGAAAAAGGCGGCGTTATCTAGCAAGAGATCTGCTCTGGACAGATTCAAAAAATAGAAAAGGAGGACCCTTTGTGCAGCCCAAAAGCCAGTGACATTCTGTGGGAGTGACCTTTGAACTTCATATAAAGGACACATTACTCCAATGTGGGAACAAAACAGGAACTGCAGAAATTCTGGATGCAGTCGGCTAATAAAGACGCACTGTCAGGGGTGGCAGATTATCTGTAATCAATGTTGAGTGCAGTGAAAGGGCAACTCTATTTAGTGCCTGTAGCCTGAAGCCCTTCCTGTCTACTTGGGTGCATAATGTGAGGTGCAATGGCGAGCATGGGTGTCATCCAGAATTTGTGTCAAGTTGTATTTTTTTCTCTACCGCTAAAACCCATTTTTCACTAATTTTTAACCTTGTCGAATGGTGCTTTGGTGGCTGAACTGACTGAGCGTATGTCAAATGTTTTATATGAATATGTTCTAAAAATAAATATGATGCCAAGCCTCTGAATTCAGTGTAATTTGAGATGACTGGAAAACATACCAAAACATGCTCACACATTGTCAGCACTGTTTAACTCCTTAACAGAATCAGAGTTGAAAGATTGATATTAACTCAGACTGCACCCTGTCCAGGTTCATCAGCAGGCACATTTAATAGATGTCTGTTTTGCATACATGAGTAACAAGGACAAAAAATAACAAACTGTATACTCATTTTAACTGTATACTATTTTTGGTATGACAAAGGTGAAACAATAATTGCTCAAGCAATTCAAGAGGTAATGTGACAACCGCATCTTCATTGTCTAACAAAGTGCATCACCAGTTACAGTGAAACCGGATAGTTAAGTCAGTAGGTTAGCTTTAAATGTTCCACATACTAGCTCTGAAACTGGGAGGACTGGTTTCCGGTAACATGCACCTGATTACTGGAATCACAGGCTAAGTAGAACAAATCTAGAGACACTTAACTGTTATCTGTTTTCACATACAGTCGTTTCTAAATGAACTGAACTCAGTCCTCTTCAAGTGCACCAAAAAGTGGACCAACAGCAAAAGGACTCAGTTCTCTTTCCGGTCAACTTCAGCTCTGATGGGGCCTCAGTCCTCTCTCTGTTCACACTATACCCTATATATAATATATAGTGACATGGTTTTGTTTTACTTTGACGTGGCACTGCAGTGTGGTTATGAAGCCCCTCACTTTCAGAGGAACTTAAAATTGGAGCAAACCCTCAGTGTTTCTGTTTCTGTGTGCTGTAGACTGTTTCCATTTGATGTATTCTACATTCCACATCCGGTGCCGAGCAGTATCTTCAGTGGACCAAACTACTCCTCGTCCTGCGTCCTTGCAAGCGTAACAGGCCGACGTGTTTTTGTATGTTTTTTCAAGCGTCCCACTGCAACAGCATGTGATCTAAAGGGCTAAATACAACAGCAAAGAGAAAAGTGAACCTGGAGCACTTTGTGTTCACAAGGCACAGGTTAAGTGAACCGCACCGTAGACTTGAAGGGGACCAAACTAAGACCGCCTTGGGAAATGGTCTGAGTTTGGTCCCCTTCAATGGGGGCTGAGTTCTCTTAAAGTGTCCACATGTGCGCAAAACATGCTGAGTCCGTTTAGAGGGCTGAAAAGGACCAAGTGTGAAAACACCCTTAATTAGTGTGTCTGTGCATGTGAGCTACTTTGTGCACTCAGTTGGGATTATAAATTCTCTTTATGAAATTAATCAGGTCACTCTGGCATGAAGTGATCTTGATTTTTGTTCGACTGGAAGCTTACCCTGCATTCATGTGGTGTCGGAATAAAGTTGCAACAGTGTGAGATTTTCTCGATAAAATAACCATCTCGGAAAATATCGTGGCTTTAGTATCACGGTACATAGAATTATTCTCTTAAGTCAAAATGACTCATAAAGGAATGAAAACAAAAGGGTTACTTTTGGTTGAACAAACATTATATTACTGTAAAAATTTGAGACCATGTTTTTTAATGGAAGTTTGTGTTTAAAGTTTCCCTTTTGAAATTAACTAAAAGTTGAGATTCTCTGTCCAGTTGCATTTTTGTTTCCCAATATCTTAAAGCAACACTTACCTTTCTGGAACTTTTATGGTTTTCTTTGTTTAGGTTAAAATGCTATTAAGCTGCTGGCACACTAAAATATAAATGAATTCCACCAGAGATAAAAACTCAAAATTATACCATTCTCATATGGTTCTAAGAAAACTCCAACCAATCATTGCATCCGGACCAAATGCAATGATTGGTCGAGCATCCTGTCTGTCTTCCCCATGCGGAGGCCTCCGACTGACGTAACCGCTTGCGTAATATCCCCCCCCCCCCGGCCTACTGTAGCCTAATGTTGCCTGAGCCTCTGTATTATCTTCCTTGTTTGCTGCCAGTCACCAGTACTATCTAACGTTAGCGTTTTTGTTATATTATAAAACTCATCAGATATAACTAACCCCGGATAAGTTTCAAAACTCCGGGGTTGCGTTCTAATGTGCAGGACAGGTAACGTTATGTTTAGTTTGCTTCTAATATAACATATAACGTTATATGACAACGCAGCATCCAGTTGCTAATGGCTACCGTTAGCGTATTGTAGCGTAGCCTCTGAAACATTAATGTTATCTTCCTTGTGCGTTTCCACTTAGTAACGTTAACGCTACTATCTAACGTTAGCACTGTAACCTTATTCTAAAACTCATCAGTCATCACTGACTCCGGTTGAGTTTTAAAACTCCGGGGTTCCGTTTGACTGTCTTGGTTGTAACGTTACACTCGCTCTCCTCTTCTGTGTACCTAAAAAACACACGTGTATCATAGACGTAATGATGAGGTAATGGGGGAGTGGGGAGTAGGCCTTTGGAGGGAGGCGGGAGTTGTAGATGTTCAAATTTTGCTGTGTGAAATGCAAGAAAGGTAAGAGTAGCTTTAGATAAGCAAATACATGCTCAGGTTTCATATCACTGTTTACCTTAGAATGGGTATACTGGTGCAACCTTATGTCTAAATAATCTGAGAAATGAGTTCCCAACTGGTTAAATTCCTGTGAACGCCCCCTCAAGTTGGGAAAACAACAACAAAACCTCAGTCTGCAAAAACCTTGGTACGTGACTTACAAAGTTGGCATCATATTATGCATTATATTATGGCAGGTGAAAGTAAATGTTTGGTTGATGTTAAGAAACTTCACTTATTACATATGAATCTTTCCTCTGCCTCTCACTGGTAGGAGGCCCCGGGGCAGACCCAGAACATGCTGGAGGAATTACATATCTCATCTGGCCTAGGAACGCCCTGGGGTCCCCCAGGAGGAGCTGGAAAGCATTGCTGTGGAGAGGGACATCTGGGGTGCTTTGCTTGACCTGCTGCCCCCACAACCCGGCCCCGGATAAGCAGATGAAAATGGAGGGATAAATGTCATTTGTGATATGGTATGAGGTTGTAACTGTTAGTTGCTGTCCACATAGTGACCGAGATCAGTTAGAAAAGTTATTTACTAGCTTTAACACAGACGACAAGTCAGGGAAAGCAATATTTTGCTGGTTTTCGTGAGCACTGATGCAGCAACATAAATCTTCACTGCTCTGAGCAATAAAATGCAACACATCTTTGTAGCATCCCTACTGTTTCCACATTGCGACCGTAAAGCTCATTAACATACCAAATCTGTATGGACGACTTCTCAACCCAGGAAACAGGACCATCTGAGTAGCACATGATTGCAGCATTAGTCATTAACTGACTGTCTGTTCTTTCAAATATTTGGCATCTGTTTGGCAGGCGTCTGTGCCTGATGTGCAGTCACTGGTAGCAATGATAAGTTCAGGCGAACCAAATTAATTCAATCAGTTCAATCACGTGGAACTATACAAATGTAACCCTCTTTTCTTGATTGTTGGTGTTCCCCAGTTCTTTCGGGCTGTGGGTAATAAGCGGGCTACAACATTTGTTTCTTCCTCTTCGTTTAATTTATTACACAGCAAGACAGTGCTGACACATCCCAGCACGCTCGTTCTCTCTTGTGTCTCACTCATACCTGTCCCCACAAAACAAGGACAGGAAGGAACCAGTTAGCTCATAACTCCACTCATACACCAATAAACAAAGTACTATAAATGACAATGAAATAATAATTTACCAGTAACTCAATAATGCTGAATCTATTACTACTTAAATTTAAATAATGTACCCATTAATGAATAACAAGGTATCTTAAGTAATCAACCCAAAAATATAATGTGTCCAGTACTTATGGTTACACAAAGTACAACACCAATGAAATATGATCCGATCAGCTCCTTTAATGCGTACACTGTAATTTAATCCTTTTTTTCATTGTTGGCTGCTGCTGCTTTATAATTATGAAGCAGTGATGATGACTCAGCCACATCCTCATTAACTATTAAAGGGTATCTTCAGCATTTTTTATCCTGGACCATATTGTCTCATGTCTTTGTGTCTAAGTGTATGAACAGCAATTTCTTAAACTGCTCCAGTGTTGAGAGACGGCTTCAGCCAGCAGCTGCACAATGAGCGCAATGTTACCAGATGAGGCAACTGTGCAACGTCACTGAAAAGTGGTTATTTTTGCCACTGCCAGACTCAGATTATTATTGTAAGTGTCTGAAGTATCTCTTTACTGATTACTTATTGTGTCCAAGTGTTGCTCAAGGAGATGTCTCTTGAGACGTGAACTGTTGCAGGGAGACAATGCTGGAAACACAAGTGAGGGGGTATAGTGTTGTGTTGGACTACAGAGTATGTAACTTACCGATATGGCTCTAAAATAATATCACAATATTTCAGGGTATTTTTGCCCTATCGATAACGATATTCTTGATGATATAACAAATTAGTAGAAAGGAAAAAAAAAAAGTTAATTTAAGAAAATATAATTGCAGCAAAATAAGTGATATAGTTTTACATGTCAACCGAACAGTTTACCTTCAAATATTGAGCCGCAAGCGTCACGTAGGTTTACATTACCAAGGTTACCAAGGTTTATGACAAAATGCTTTGACGACACCAACTCCCATGTGTGTGCATGGCGAGAGAGGAGAGGGAGAGACACTGTGCTGCTGCCAGAGGAGCCACTGAATGAGTTCCCTCTGAGCCGTACCTTTCTAAAAGAGTCTGAGAAGTCCGGGGCGGTTCATAAAACATTCAGGACACCACAGTTTATTCCACACTGCTGAAGCTGCTCCTCTTTTTGGCAATACTTTCGCTTTCAGCCATGCTTGTTGTTGCTGTGGGTAACAGTATGACATCAGTATGGCAACAAGTCAAAATATCATGAGTATCATGACATGAATTTTTCATATTACAAATGACACCAGTATTGTCCATCATCCTCTCTACCTCATACCTACCAACAATCCCTCATCCTCTCTTCCCTTCTCCCCTCACCTCTTCTTATTCAGTCTGGTACATACCTCTCCTACGTCTCATTCAAGATACTGTCTGGGGGGCCTGTAGTCAGCTTGGGCGGAAAAACCGCCTGAGACAGAATCCCCACACTGAGTCTCCTAACAGAAGACATCACCTCTTGATTTACAGTTCAGCATTGAAACAACATATTGTTGTGGTGCGGTCCTTGCTAGTGATGAAATATTGATAAACTGAGATCTGTAGTTTGCACTGCTGAACCAGAGATGCTCTACATGCCTTCATCTCATCTCGCATTGACTACTGTAATGCACTTCCCTCCTCACTTAGTATGTCCGCTCTCGATCGTCTGCAAGCAATCCAGAATGTTGCTGCAAGACTGCTTACTAAATCAAATAGATGGTCTCAGATTACCCCCAGTCTTGGATCTCTTCACTGGCTTCCTGTCACATATAAGATCCAGTTCAGAATTCTCATTGTTACTTACAGAGTATTACACAGTGAGGCTCCTGCTTAAGTGGCTGAACTATTTCATCTGTATCCCTCTGTTCGCTCTTTTAGGTCAGATACACTAGATTTGCTGTCTGTCCCTCGTACCCTCTTTAAGACCCACAGTGATCGAGCTTTTGAGAACATAGAACCTACGTTTTGGAACGCTCTGCCTGCAGCCTTACAGTCTGCTGACTGTGATTTCTCTTCAAAGTCAGTTTAAGTCAAACCTGTTTAGACAGGCATATGGGTAACTTGTATGCACTCGCTATGTAGTCAGTACATTTTGTATATTTTGATTCTTTCCTTAAGTGTTGTGCAGATAGTTTTGCACTTTCAACTACATGGCTCAGGTAGTCACTTCATCTCTTTTATTTCTTGTGTGTTGTAAATCGCCCTTGTAAAGCACTTTGTGATCTATGTCTGTGAAAAGTGCTGAATAAATACATTTTACTTACTAACTTTTGTTAAAGGAGCAATTCATCCACAAAATGACCATTTGTAAATGAGTTAGTCAGCTGTGTTACTTTGAATTCATGAGGAAAACTTTGTTTGTCTTACATGCCTCCATGGAAGACTGACCGGGGACCCCGCTTAGCAACAGCTAAGCTACATAAAATCATCTGTATACAAACGCTCACACAGCTTGTGCAGTAAAATCCAAGTCTCATTTATCCAGTCTTGTACTCAGCACTTCCCAAACTCATGCATTTTCGCTAAAATCGAAATCTGGCTTTGAGGAGAGCATTGATAAGTTTCATGTTCAGTATATAATTGTAAGGTTTCAGCAAATGTGTACGTGTTGGGGAAGTGCTGAGCATTAGACTAGATATTTGAGACTTGGATTATACTGCAGGAGTTGTCTGAGAGTTTGTAAATGGAACGATTGATACAGGTTGTCGAATGTGGTCCCCAGTGACTTCAATGCATCAAGAATGGTCGCCTTTTTTGGATTCTTTGTTCCCCGTGGATGCCTGAATCCTCCGCCTGGCCCTGGTCTCCCTCCTGCTTGTCCCTCGTCGGTCCCTCTGCTTCATCCGCCTGCTCGTCTAGGTTCAGAATCCTCTGCCCTGTCGACCACATCCCCTACCTGCTCCTTCCAGGTTCAGCCCAGTTTGACCCTCGAGCATAAACCCCAGAGACTGTGAATGGGCTTCCAGCCTGAAGAACAGTCTGTTACCTGTGTCTCTTCATCTGCCCAAGTTCCTGTTTTCCCTGTGTTATATTAAGGTCATTACCAACTATTGCTGACTTCCAGTGGGCTGTATTTGGGTCCTAAATACACTTGTCACAGTGGAGGCACAACATTAACAACAGTAAAACTATATAAGAACATCTGTTTACAAACTCTGACACAACTTGCGCAGTATAATCCAAGTCTCATTTATCCAGTCGTATGCTCAGTACTTCCAAAACACGTGCATTTTCACTAAAAGTATTCTATTTAAAACACTTGCACCAAAACAGTCCAAGGCATGGATGAGTCGTGCACTTAGGCAAGCACGTGCATTTGAATTCTGCTCAATGAGATGCACAGAGTTCAAATGCACACACTTGCCCTGGCATCCTACTCTAATCTGGAAGTGTTTTAAATATTAAGAGTTTGAAAAAAAATATATATACGTGTTTGTTTCGGGAGGTAGCTACTGAGCATACAACTGGATAAATGAGACTTGAATTGTACTGCATGCGTTCTGACAGCGCTTGTAAACAGATGCTTTGATTTAGATTTACTATTTTTAAATGTGGCCCCCAATAAATCAAAAATCTATATGTTCACTGTGCCAAAGAGGCATGCGAGAAAAACAGTTTTCTTCACAAATTCAACGGAACAGCATGACTAGCTGATACACAAATGGTCATTTTGTGGGTGATGTATTCCTTTAACCTCATTTCAGCTGTGATGGAGAAAAGGAAAATCCAATGTGACACAAATGTTGAGACAAAGCAGACCCGTTTGTGCGTGCGCTCCTCTAAAAAAGACATCAAGCGAGCATAGCATAAGATACACAGCGGTTTATTGGTGACAGTATTCCATTCAAACACATGTTTCCTGAGTGCAAACACACCATCTTTCTCTTTGTTTACATTGTGGGCGGGGTAAGACAGCCTGAGGCTTCATCCTGACACATTGTAAACTGTCTTTTAAAATATACTCAGACCAAACACACCGCCGCAAAGCTGTCATTAACGCTCTACTTAAATGTCTAATCTCTCTATTACAGAGAAAGGTAATAAATACTACAGTTCAGTGGGATAATAGCTGTGTGTCACGTCAGTCTCGTGGTTATATTTCCGATCGCAGCTGATGCGAGGCAGCAGAGCCTCCAAAGACAAACGATTAAACTCCTCTGCTGTCTGTTCACAAAACTGAACACATCTTACTGTCTCCAGTTTCAGCTGTCAAGTTAATGCTAGGATGCACATATCATCATGTCATTATTACTACTACTGAAAAAAAGAATATTTATATTCATGTACTGAGATGATTATTTTTCTGTTTTAACATAAAGGTTTTAGCAAATATTCGTATTATTTCCTTCCTACTTGGTATTTGAAGCCTGTGGTTTGATATCTATTGTACAATTGTTTGGAGCATCATGCATTTAGGCATCTTAATAGACTAACATCTACACTTGAAGTACCTGGTAATAGTAAGGTGTTATATATATATCTATATGTGAGGGTAGCAGCCTATAGATGTCAGACTTTGTTGATAGAAATACTTGTTCCAATGTGCATTCATCACATAAGCAGCTGTATTTCCTTACTGTGTACTATCAGCATGCCAGTGTTGCCTGTTCTACGTCTACAATATGTGTCAGTGTACTAATGAAGGGTGTTGTAAGTCTAAAGATAGCTTAAATACTACTGTGACAATTCTTCATACAACCAGCTGATCATCCTCTTTTCTGCAAAAAAAAAAGCCAGTTAATTACATCATAGGGTTTAAAAAAATACAGCTATAAAAATAAGGTGACATTTCACAGCCTGAAGAGCACTTGTGCTGTTCACAGTATTGAAGCGAGGCACAGCCCCAGTGAGTCCAGTCTTCCTTCTTATTGACCCTCACAACCCTTGCTCCAGCCCCAGAGCTGACCCCAGCATCGCCCGGACTTTGCAGAGCCCCAGAGAAGCACGTAGACCCAGCCAGGAGCAGGGCTGTGATGTGTGGACATCAGCCCAGTAGTGCAGCATCTCCCTAGGTGGGATCTGGTGGATGGACACCATGGCCTGGTAGCAGCAGCGTCCGTACGGCACAGCTGGGCCTCCAGAGAAGAGCGGGCAGTGCGAGGGCAGCACTCCAGCTGTCCGGGCACACAGACCGACAAACACATCCTCAGGGGGCAGCGGGGTGGATAAAGGTGATGCAGAGGCTGCCAGGGAAATCTTGAGCAATGCAGAGCGGGACAGAACATAAGCTGTACCACTGCAATAGTCTGGAAAGACAGAAGGCGGATAGGCCCCTGAGGGGAGGTAGTGCTTGCTCTCCGGGTCACGGTCCGGAGCCACATGGAGATGCACCCTGCCAAGGTACAGGTCTCCTTGTTCGTAGGGGTTACGGCTCTTGTTCAGGAAGTGCAGAAGGGCGCTGGGGTTGAACAGGACATCATCGTCCACTTTGGCCATGAAGTGAGCCTGAGGGCAGAACCGGCGGGCCCAGCCCAGCATGGACAGCGTTTTCAGGGTGAGGTTGGAGTAGGTGTCCAGGAAACGCCCCTGAATCAGGTCACCTCGCTCCCTGGCCTCCTCTATCAGCAGCTTGGCCAGTCCGGGGTCAGAGGCCACACCCACCATGAAGAGGGTCATGACCCGCAGGCCCCTCACCTCCACCTCCCCTCCCCAGGTGTCCCTGATGGCTTGACGGGCCCTCTGGTTGGCAGGAGCCGAGGTAACCATGGTGATGAGGTAGGGCTTGGCACGCTGGCACACGAGCGGGCTGGGCATGAGCAGGAACTCCTCGGGTCTGGTGGGGGGGACGCTCTGCGGGGGGATGATGCCTGCGTGCGGCTCCACCACCGTGTTCATGCCCATAGAGGTGACCCATAACTCGATGAAGTCCACGAAGAGCAGAGCCAGCAGGGCTGCGCTCGCTACCGCCACGCACAGATACGGCAAAGCACCAAGCCTGCTACCTCGCTTTCCAAACCGGGGTTTACATACCCACAGTCCCCGTCCGACCATGACCAACCTCCACTACCACTGCGCAGCTCTGAACACCGCTGTAGCCTTAACAACAAGCCCGTTTCCCCACGGTCCTCTGTTCCTTGTCTCCACGATTAAAACCCCTCTGCAATCATTGCGTTGTCTCCTCTCTTTGTCTCCTCGATGCTCCTTTGCACCGGGGCGCAGTAACACGCAGCAGCAGCCGGAGGAGAGTGCCAGAGGATGCGGTAAAAGCAGCTGGTACTTTAGTGTTGATGCTGCAGCCCCGGTCAGTTTTACAAAAGTGGGATATGCAGCTGCGCAAATGAAACAGTCGATCCGGCGGCTGCCCGGAGCTATTTCAGCCCTGACACTTTAACATAACATGCAGCTGCTCTGGGATCGACTGCGACACAGGGAAAAATGTGCCAGATGATTATTTATTCCTCTCTTGTGGTTAAACGCGTCCTGATGCTCTGGGGATGAGATGCCCTCTGGTTTAGATGAGCAGTTTTGTTGTGTGGCCATCAGGGTGCGTGCGCAGTGGTGTGGTGTGCGGTTTATCCACGAAGAAAGCTCCAGGATTTTCCGTGTAAATGTACAGCGCAGGCTTCAGTTTGTCCATGAATAAACACCGCAGCTCCTTAAGACATAAGCAGAGTCCCTGTGTGTTGGTTCTCAGCTGCTGGGGAATGTGAAGCTGGGTAGTGTTACCTCGGCTCTGGAGGCAAAACCAGCAGAGGCGCCCCCACAATTTTTCATAGGGGTGGCCAGATGGGGCCACTGAAAACCTTGGGGTGCTACTCCAAAGCCTACAAGCTAAATGTTATTAAAACTGTTTGAGATTAATTAGTATATCATTGCTTACCTTTTTTCTACCATTAATTCAATTTCAATTTAATTTATAAAGCTCAATATCACAAATCACAATTTGCCTCAGAGGGCTTTTCAGCATACGACATCCCTCTGTCCTTGGACCCTCACAGCGGACAAGAACAAACTCCACAATAATACTCTATCAGGGAAAAAATGAAAAACCTCAGGAAGAGCAACTGAGGACGGATCCCTCTTCCAGGACGGACAGACATGCAGTAGTGTGGTGTGTACAGAGCAGATCAACATGATAGATTTACAGTGATCCATACGGCAAAATGATACAATAAGAAAGACAGAGAGAGAACCAGGGCAAGCAGCAATGACAGTAGCTACAATAACATTCATTTTAATAATAATATAATTATAATAACAGTAGAACCGAGACGTAGCAGAAGTGAAGTGTCACAACGTATAGGCCTACATTGTAACAGGCTGGAAAACGTCTGTTTAACACAATTAGATCAATACAATTCTATCTATACATGATAGGTTGATACTGTTTATGGATAGATATCCAAGCATCTGTAAATCCCTCATCTAACCACCAATGCTTCATGAACGGAAAGATCAACACATAGACAGACACACAGTATGTGTGGATATGATATATTTTTCTCTCTTTTCATCCGTGATAGATTGATGGATAGACCTTTATGTTTTTATTGCAAATGCAAAGTCACTTACTCATCACTGCATTCTTTATGATATGGTGGGTTGGACGTTGCTTTTGCACCATGGACATGAAACAATCTTCAAAATGATCTAAAATTAGAAAGACTTATATCCACTATGTTTGAATAGTTGTTGTTTTATTGTGGATTTTTGTGTCATATGTTCTATTTGTTGCATTTTAAATGTGTTTTGATTGGCTGCTACCTTGGCCAGGGCTTGGCACTTCCTGGTTAAATCTCTCCATCTCCATCAGGGGAAGGATAGGTATCCGTACAGGTATCCTTCCATCTATTAGTCATGGATATTCAAAGTTGGATTGATACATGTACACAGAGTGGGTAACCTAGATCCACATGTCAAAATATGAGTATTATTGACAAGACTGCAATATTGTGTGTCAATAAGATACCTGACAAATTAAAAATACAAAGTATATCTCATTTAACTGAGGGCATTACACCGCATTATAACTAACCCTGCTGTGTGGACATTTCATCAAGCCTAGCTAACACCTGCTGGGAGTTGGTTACATAGTTCAAAACAATGCTATGTTTTTGGCAACAAGACAGTTGTTAAGATGATATATGGTTGGAGTCAGTGACTTACACAGACAGATCAGAAATCAGAAAACAATTTGACAAAGATGTTCACTTAAATCATCTGAAAACACTCGTTGTTACTGAACACAGCTGAAACACATCCAATCCCTGTGGAATTTCGCAGGTCACTGTTTGGCAGTATGGTGGGCAACTGGCCGGAAGCACGAAAGGATCGACCCTGTTTAACCACTCAGAAAGTCTGTGTTACAGTTCACCCTGCGTTAGGTTGTGCCCCGCTCTCCCCTAACTGAATTTCAGGAATTCTAAATGCTGTTGTCGTAGCCTATTAAGGCTGGTTGAAAACTGTGTCAGTAGTCTAAAATCATACAAAAGTAATCCCTCTAAATCATCACTTATGACCCACTAGACGTTTGTGGTGGTGTATTTTTCTGACGAGACTCTGCCCTCTGCTTGTATTTTCTTATTTTCATCTTATTTTGCCATGATCGGGACATTAATGGTCACGTACCGCCACTGTGCCCAGGGGAGGTCGGGGCTTTACGAAAAGGTATAGCAACCACATGCAGAAGCGTAACACTGTATTCACAAGGAATCAGGGAGGTGGTAGGAGACTAATCAAATATAGATTTAGTGGACAAGAGTAGGACAATAGAATTAGGTGAGGCTGACAGAGTTCTGGCATCTCGATTGCGACATTGTTGTGTATGTTGTATCCTGCCATTCTGTCAGACTGTTTGTTTGCTGTTTGTGTGTGGTGTCACAAATTATCTGAGACCAGAGATTCTCAACCTGCTTTGCCCGGGGCCACTTTTGCCAAATGGCAGTATAGGTAATAAACATTATTAATTAATAAACAAATACTTAGCCCAGGCCTCTGTCGGGGATCCTAAAGATCCTTCCCTGGCACTTTTTCTTTTTAAATAAACAAGCTCTATTCTGATGCTTCTTTATACACCTATCTACATTCAAAGTACAACAACAACAACAACAAAAAAGTGAATCAATTCATTTTCATTGGGAATTGGGAAATAATCGGTGGGCCTCCTGGCGCCACAGCCCCCAGGCCACATTGAGTATCACTGGCACAGACAGTTAACATTTTGAGTTCCACAGCAGTCCTGCTTAATGTGTTATGTATCTGTGTAAACATGAGTTCGGCAGTTCATTGTTCTCCAAATAGGCTGACTGTCCTTTTTCTTCAAAAGACAAATTTACAGCTTTAATTTGAAGGAGTGCATTGACTGTGAGGACCGGGAGTAAACCAACTCAAATTTAAAACCACCACACAGAGACTTCCAATTATGTGCACAAAGGAGGCCATTTTATCAGTGTGGCCATGGCCCAGCCACCCCTGGGTAATCACAGTATGCCCGCCACAATAAACTAGACTACACCACTGTGTTTATCTAATCCCATACATGACTGTCCCATGGGTACATCTCTGCAGGACATCAGATCTCTATTGGCTTTTACTGTATCGACAAATGTTAACCTAATGCAGAAATAAATGCTTTAATGTTTGCATGTGCTGCAGGCCTACATTAATATCTGCACTGTTTGGCCATTGTAAGGATATATTAAAATAAATCTGTTTATACTTTTATTATATTTAGACTATATTTGGAGAAAATGTAATTAGGTCAGTGACAGGCTGCTTAATATTTACATATGGCCTCAGACTCCCGATGGGCGGGGTATCTGGGCCTACTGGCTGAAAGGATGGAGATCCAAACACAGATAGGCCTACGTGGACAATGAACTGTGCCAATTATGCAGTCGCAGCTTGTAAACGATATTAACCACGTGGAAAGAAGGAACACTTCCTATTTGTGTTTTACAACCGAGAAAACGTCTGAATGTTCATATTTTTATTTTGGCACGGTTATTTGAGCAGGTTTGAATCTCTGCCGTGCGTGTATTGTTCTGCGACACTCCGAGCATACCTGCTGGTGCAGGGCGACACCTGGTGGTCATTTTACTGAGGTCAGACCACGGTCATGTAAATACAGCAAAACTGAGTCCTCATGTAAATACAGTGAAATTGCTTTAGTGAGTAAGAAATGGTTCTTTGTTGCAGAGATCTAACCAACAGATTTGGGGTAGTTGTTCACTCCATGGCAACAGTGACACAAATACCTTTATTTGTTGTGATTCAAGAGCTGTGTTCCAAATCTTGAGACCAATAAGCTTTTTTTCTTCATATAACTAAAGCTGGTGACCTCAGGTAGAATATAAACTAAAGATATAAAGATTGTTGTGACATGGTAACATTTACAGACCACCTCCGGAAAGAGTTAAAGACGTATAAAAAGACTGTGCTCTGTAGTATGGCCTACTCTGTGTGTGTTTTAATACTGTAAAGAAAAGTTGCTTGAGAACTGCATTGCTTTAATTACATTGTACTAAATATTGGTGATTTTACAGTACTTTACAGAAGAAATAAACATCTGATTTTTGTTCCTTTTTAAATATTCTAGTGATTGGCAATGTGCTGAAAAATATCATATTTGTCCCAGTGATGGTGTTCCTTACTAGTAGCAGCTAACTTTGTAGATGTTCATGTAGCAGTCATTGGAAAATTATCAATATATTTCAAGTTTTATCAAGTTCTTCAGACACTGTTGGTGTTTTGTCCTTGTAATAATGTTACATTAACTTATAGAAATACACAACATAAAATGAATGTGCAGAAAAAGTGGTCTGTCATTCTTCAAAATTCAAAAGAACCTAAAAAGTCAAACTTAAGGACATGACAACATCTATTTAAATTTCCAGGGTTCTTACCAAGAATTTAAAGTCATTTGAAAAAACTGAAGAAATTACTTGGAATTTGATTATTTTGTTTTGTGAAAATATATAGTAGAGTTTTATAACAGTCCCAAGTGATTGTGGACTCAAAATCAGTCCAAAATCAACAACAGAGATACTTATTTTAAATGTTTAGAGTGATATTTTCACTTGATAAATTCAAAGTATCAGGGGCGTAGGTTTTGTTTCAACATCAGGGGGGCACACATATGAAACAGGGGGTTTGGGGCCCTTTGCCAGAAAGCTCTGAGAATCAAACACTTAATTTTCTGCGTTCTTGTGATTTCAAATTTCTGGTGTTAATTTCTTTAATTTTGTGAAAATAAAAGTCCTCTGCTACTTTCATATTTTTATTGGGGTGGGGACAAATGCACGTCCCCTGCGTTCCCCTCTAAATTCACAACTATGCGAAGTATATGTGTCACGTCCTTGACTTAATATGGCGTTTGTCATTAAATTTTCAAGCTATATGTCATTGTATTTCATTGTAGAGAGCAGACCAGTGATAATTTACTTTCACTGGTGTATTGGTTTATATTATTATATCTTATCATCTTTTGTTGGTCTTATTTTATACTATTTTTACGTCTTTTATTTATTTTATTTCATATTATCCTTTTTTTTCACAAGTCTTGTGTTCTACATTTCCTTTCGTCTACAGTTTTTATTCATCATTAATGCTTTTATTTATTAATTTACATTTTTAATTGTGGTTTTATTGCTTTTTACTTCTTGTTGCCACTTTTATGGAAGTTTCTCTTTGTTTCTTTTCTGTGTCTAAGTGCGTTTATTTTATATTGTTTTACTCAGCTATATTGTAAATGAGGTCTCTATGTCAGTGTATTTCCGAGTGACAATAAAGGTGGAATTAATTAATATTATTTTAAATCATTTTAACGTTTTTTATCAGTTGTGAGTCACGTCTTTGTATCTGTTATTGGTTTATTCTTCATATTAATGATAATAATAATAATGATAATTTTATTTATATAGCACAGTTCATACAGCAAGTGCAATTCAAAGTGCTTTACATTAAAAAATGAGAGAATACACAAAAGACAGGATAAGATAAAGTAAAAAAAGATTCAATCACACACTCACGCATACACACACACAAACATTAAAATACAAATTAAGTTTGATACCAATTAAGCAAATTAAAGCTACAAAAATGCAAGGCTAAAAAGATAGGTTTTAAGATTTTGTTTGCAGCTTTATATTTCCTGAGGTTTTATTCCCACCTGTTTTATGAGGGGTTTCTGTTTATATTTCATATTTAATTTCCAGATCTTACTATTCTGTGCTTTAATTTCTATTTTTACTCATTTATTTGTGCATGTTTTGGGGTTTGTTATTTCTCTTACCTTTTGCTGTTACCATGCTATATTATTTTACTTAACTTATTTTACTGTACAGCACTTTGGTCAACTCTGCTTGTTTTTAAACATGTTTTATAAACTAATTTGGTTAAATTTATGGTCAGTTGCTGGCTTTATTTTCTTCCTCTGCCTCTGTGCAGCACATTGTGTTCCCAGCTGGACTGAAATGTGCTGTATAAATAAAGTTGTGCCTCCTTGCTTGCTCGTTAGTACACCTTTACTTTTATTGTGCATTTTTTATATCAGGTAACTTGACAACAAAGTCCCTGGACAGTCAGACATGATGACGTCAGTGCTGTCTGGCTCGCGCCGAGGATGGGTGGGGTGGGGGGGGGGGGGGGGGGGGTTGGGGTGTTGGAGGCGCGCGGGGACGCGAGAGAGGAAGGAGAAAAAAAAAACCTCAACCATCATCAACGCGCTGGCGGTGCGGGGTCACGAACTATGACCTTTAACAGAAGAAAACCAAAACATTTATTTTATAAAATAGCAGAGAGCCCGAAATCTGTGAGCACCGTTTCCCGGAGGTAAGTCTCGGTCCCGGGTTGAAAACCGTAGAAAGCTCTGTGTGATACTGGATGATAAAAGAGCGCAGCTAATCAGCCAGCTAGCTTGTTAGCTAGCCGATGCGGAGCTCCCTTCCTGCCCGACACTGGCAGCTCGGGATCCGGGCAGGAACCGTGAAACGCTGGGGCGGAGTCTGGCTACGCCGATGTGCTTAACAGACACTTAAACTAATTATTAATATGTGACAGTGCTGTCGACTTAACCTAAACCAGTCCCTGCATGCTAGACTGACAAATCCAGGGGGAGAGACGGGTGCAGTGGGCTGTTGCTGCAGCCGTTGTTGCGTTTGCTTGTAACAAGCTAGCTCAGACAGCTAACATAGGAGAGCTATAACTGCTGCAGATGAACTCGACCCTTTTACCTTTGCCATCTCGGGGACATAAGAGTGTCGAAATGACAACTTTATTCAACAAAGCTGCATTTTGTGCCTTTACTACCAGCACACCTACAGTCGACTGCTCTGCTGTTAAGAAAATTAAATTGCTGTAATATATTTATCATAAGGATTCGTCTCCTGTGTTGTTGGCTGGCTGCCAGATTGTCCATTTTGTTCTGTGTTATGATGCGTTTAGGGACGGGGTATTGATGGGCACTCTGGTGGACCAATCGGTAAAGACAAAGGCAGCATGCTCCTCCCTTTGGTCAGAGAGTTACTGCAGGCACATCAATCAGTTTCATGTAACGTTATGCAGTCAAATTGTTTCTTTATTAAAAACCCCAAATCAGCAAAGATAGAGTGAAAACTTTTAGGCACAAGGAATTGTAGATGCTCAACTGCATTGTGGTCACTCACAGTTGTTTTTATAGCTTTAAAATGCCAACTAAGTGTGTGAAAGATGTCCATAACCCTGTTTTGACTATGTACCACTAGGTGTGTTACATTTAAACTGTATTGGACAGGGATCTCCTTAGACAGAGGGAGCACTTTATTACAGTGTTTCTCCACTAATTTGATGCACTGTAAATATATTGTATGAGCTTTTCTGTCAGCTCATTCCATGTAAGTGAATATGCAGAAGTACAAAATGTCAGACACTATAGACACAAAAGATTTCTCACCTTAAAAGTGTAAGCAAGTGACAAAGGGATGTTGATATAATACATAGTTGTTCTCCTTTGTTACAGTGCCGCGTTGGACAATGTGTTGCTCCATCAGACTGTATAGTAATCTGGTTATCACCGGTCTCTCAAATCTCATGTCTAGGTCGCGCTCAGAGGTCATAGACTCGGCTTGTGGTGACATCACTGCAGTCATGCCGAGGCTGGATTTGTCTGGCATAATATTTGCCCACAGGAAGAATATTAAAGTAGGTGAGATGTGGAAGAAAATCTATCACCTGATGCTAATAACAGACAAGATATGGAGCAGTAAACAGATATTTTGTTACTTTTATTTTGTGTTTTGTTTATCATCATTAAATGATTTCAAGTCCAATGTTATGTTTGATGTTTTATGTGGGGTTGCAACAGTATACTGGTTTCAAGATAAAGGCTACTGTGATATTAAAATTCACGGTTGTGGTAACATGTACATTTGCTTATCTACAGTATTTTTCCACATACTTCCATTAAAAATAGTTTCAGGTTTCAAATATAGTAATAAAACATTCCCTTCTGTTTTAATTCCCTTAAGGGTCATTCTGTCAGGTAATAGCAATAATAATAATTTTGTAGTACTGTGATACTGTGAAACCGTGATTTTTCTGAGACGGTAATTGTACTGTTAAACTCTCACAGTTCTATGTTGAAAAAGGATTTGTCATTTTTTTAAGAGGGTCCCTGTTTCGAACCCAGGGTGGGGCAACCCTTCTGTGTGGAGTTTGCATGTTCTCCCCTTGTCAGCGTGAGTTTTCTCCAGGTACTCCAGCTTCCTCCCACACTCCAAAGACATGCAGGTTAATTGGTGACTCTAAATTGTCCGTAGGTGTGAATGTGAGTGTGAATGGTTGTCTGTCTCTATGTGTCAGCCCTGTGATAGTCTGGCAACCTGTCCAGGGTGTACCCTGCCTCTTGCCAAATGTCAGCTGGGATAGGCTCCAGCCCCCCAAAACCCTGAACAGGATAAGCGGTTACGTACAATGAATGAATGAACATCTTGTGTGTAACAGTGCATCAAAACAATGGAGATAACCTTTAATCCTAAATGAGAAATGACTGCGCTACATCATCCAAGTCACATAAGTCAGACAGAACTTCCCTTCTAAATCAACAAGATATTCATCTCAGATACAGCTTTATATTTCAATCAATGTCATCATGCATCCTCTATGATCCACCAGCACCGACATATTTAGAAAACTGTCCCAGCATTGGCCTGCTCTTCTGTCACAGTTTGCACCTTTCTGGTTGATTGTCTGTGGCATCTCTCCAAACAGACCTCACTAATGACCTTACATCATCATGACGACCAACCCGAATCTGCTCTCTCAGCAGAAAGTGGACTCTGAGCACGAGGCAGAGGTGAGCGTGCAGAGGGAGACTTTCATAATGCACTGTTTGCTGGCAGTCTGAGTTGCTCCTATAATCCATATGAAGGTTAATTTAAGTTGAAAATGCTGTGATGCTGCTCTCTTTGTCTGTGAGGTTAGTGGATGCTGCCTTTATTTGTTGCTATAGAGACATACCTCATGTAGATGGAGGTTCTCTGGATAGTTCAGACTTGTACTCATGTAAAAGTGTTGTATAATAGAATGATTATGTGTTACACACACTCAGGTAAAATATGCATGTGTTGCAGACTGTGTGTTTAAGCTTGTGGAAATGTGTTTGAAATTGTAGGTGCCAACCTCTCCTTCAGACTCAGCGATGGGTGAGTCTCCACAGCGCTTTCAGGTCATCTCCACTGAGCCTGGCACAACACCACAGCGAATACAGGTAACTGTTGTATTCTCAACATTAGTTAGCTTCAGAGAATGTGACACTACATGTTGATGTTGTCCCCTGTTGAGGCGCATAAGCAGCAGTGACGAACAAGGTGATGTTCCAACATGTGACTTAGTTCTCCCACCTTCAATGTCACTCTCTTCTCTTTTTTTTCCCCCCGACTTCAATCCATTGGTGTGCGTTCACCGCCACCTCCCTCTCTTTGTCCATCTCCCTCATCCATCTCTAACGCGCTCAGATTGTAACTGACCAGCAGACAGGTCAGAAGATCCAGATAGTGACAGCGATGAAGCCGTCCAGTGCTCCCAAACAGCAGTTCATCCTGACTACGGCTGACAGCTCAGGGGCAGGCAAGGTTATCTTGGCCTCACCAGACAGCCACAACACTAAGCAGCTCATCTTCACTGCTGCAGACAGCCTGATGCCAGGAAGGATACAGGTACAGTTCGCCCATAATATCACCCCGTGGTACAAAGTGTGATTATACTATTGGGAACATCTTGATCTTGATGTCTGTTATAATTTTCGGACAGTGTTATAACCACAGTTTTGACATTGCGTTAAGGTGAAACACAAGATTAATGGCCTGTGTTTGACTTTGCCTTTCAGATCGTCACAGATCCAGTGTCAATGGAACGGTTGTTGGGGCAGTCAGGGGACTTAAGTCGACCGCAGCCGGTGGAGTACTGCGTGGTATGTGGGGACAAGGCATCAGGTACTAAAGCTTAGAGTTGAAGTTACTGGTGATGTGAGGATATGTATGTGTTTTAATCATAGAAATAGAATGACAGCAGGATGGACATACCCACTGAAATCAACATAGGAGGATGGTCAGAGCAGCAGCCATTCTTATGTACACTGTTGCCACTGCAGCAGTTGTAGCAGGCCAACTTTCACATTAACATCATACGAAGAAACCGGCTTATGGCAAGTCACGAACTCACTGTAGTGAGGATTTGCAGTATTCTGCTCAGCAGTTGGTAAAAGATAAGGGAAATTTCAGTTGGTCTTGACTAGGGCCGCCCCCTAATATGCGATCAAATGTTAGTCGACCAGAAAGGTCGGTCAGCAAGATTTAATTGGTCGCTTAGTCACAGAAAAACAAAAACAAATGTGAAACTCTATTAGGAGCTGCGCCTTGTCAAAATAAATCAAAACCTATATGATGTGTGGGAATTTAATCTGAAAGGACAGACACAGGAAGTGGCCACGCTCAGCAGTCAGACAGGAGTCAGTTTACAAACCAGTCACAGCCGACAGATATCTTTCCCTTCTTCTGTAAATATTCAGTCTGATAAATATGGAAAAGTTGATCATGTTAGTGCAGGGCTACCCAGAGCTTTACATCTGTCCCACAGATGAAAGGCCTGCACACTTATAAACAGTGCCTCAAAGAAGATCAGCTCTGCTCTCAGGATTTCAGGCAAACAGGCTATACGGTGCTTGTTAAAGTTGCTTAGCTACATCAGGCGCACCCTGCCGTTGTGCTCTCGAAAGCTGGTACAGAAAAGGCATTAGAGTAGCACCCAGTGTCCGACCTTGTATTGTCCAGGCAGTTAAAGACGCAACACGTGTACAGCCCCTAATTTCCAGGGCTGGTACCTGCGGTTATTCCACAGGCTAGTTAATAACACGTCGGGCAGGAAATCCAAAGTGTGGGATCATTTTGAGAAGGTGAAGGACGAACCCAAGGTGATATGTAAACTCATCTTCATTGGTCGACTACAAACATGACGTATCACCTGAAACGTAGAAGTAGCTACATGCCCATTAGCCGACAGCGTCATTAACAGGCGGCTTGCTCAGTGTGTGACGTGCACTTGTAGATAAAATATAGGCCTATATTAATGAAGGTTCATTAGTACGGTTTTGTATTTGACCATATATATATATATATATATATATATATATATATATATATATATATGACCACAGCAAACAATTCAATGTCCATTCTACTCTCATTCTGTTTCTGTGGTTTTAACCCGTGTGTCCTGATGCCAAATCTGGCTGTATGTTTTGCTGCACATCGAAGGGGCACCCACGCATGCAGTGACTCACACACTCTTACTTGTTTTCTCTGTGTTCAGGGCGCCACTATGGAGCGGTCAGCTGTGAGGGATGTAAAGGCTTCTTCAAACGGAGTGTGAGGAAGAACCTGACCTACAGCTGTCGCAGTAAACAGGACTGCGTCATCAACAAACACCACCGCAATCGCTGCCAGTTCTGTCGGCTGAGGAAATGCCTTAACATGGGGATGAAGACTGACTGTGAGTGAATCCAGGAGACGACACGAAAACATGTAGACAGATACACTCAGAAACAAGTCAGGTATTATCAGGATAGTCTTGAAAAGTAAGAAAAAACATTTACTTCCCTCAAAAAAAAAGGCCACCTTAAATTAAACACTCTTTCTTAACTTTCATAAGATTTTCTTCTTGTCCATCCTCAGCTGTCCAGAGTGAGAGGAAGCCCATTGATGTAGTGCCCAGAGAGAAGCATGCCAACTGTGCTGCCTCCACACAAAAGATCTACATTCGCAAGGACCTTAACAGTCCGCTCATCGCCACGCCAACCTTTATCTCCGATACAGAGACCGATGGCTCCAGGTCAGTGGGAATCACACCTGCAGACAAACCTCAGGCTCTGTTGTTTTATCTCTCAGCTGTTGATGTTGGTGTCATATGAACTGGTTTTTAGACGATGCTCTGTGTCATGTGCAGATCCAGCCTGCTGGACCAGGGCATGCTGGTTAACATCCAGCAGCCGGTCATCCAGAGCGATGGAACTTTGCTGCTGGCCACTGACTCAAAGGTACAGCTGCTACTGCAGTCACTGTAAATATAACATCTGCCTGTCTGTTCTGGCACTGTGCTTCTCCTTCTGCTCCTTGTAATAGGAGTGTGATGTCAGGCAGAGATGTTTGAGGGTTTTGTTGCTCTTGAAATATGAGGCTCTTTTTTTTTTGTAAGTGGTTCGTATTATGGTGTCAACAAGATGAAGACGTTTGAGCTTGAAAATCTGTAAAGCTGTCTTTATTCATCTTGTATAACTGTCACTACACGTTAGCCTGTCTGCATGGCCAGAAAACTTTTATGCTCACACTATATGGTTCAATTGACAAGCTGTGGCGTTGCTGCTCACACTGACGTTTAATTTTATCAGAGCAGGCTGAGTTGAGACTGCAGATGCTCCAGTAATATTAAAACAAGCACACTACAGTTTATTATGGATCTTTAGACAGCCGCCGTGATGGAAACTGCACAGTGGTAAACTCTAACTGCAAGATAACCTCTCAGAAATCCATCACATGGTCCGAGCGGCAGCTAGTTTATCAGTCAGGCGATTAATTCAATTAATTAGGTGTCGTGACCCCCCACAAAATGCACAAGGGTCAGAAATTTGTACTCGATTGTAAAATTACTCAAGTGCAACCAATTAAAGGCTAAAATCAGGCTTAATCTGTACAGTGTTTTTTAGAACAACAATTTTTTCAATCTCTATTTATCCCTTTAATATGTTTTAAGACACTTTTTGTGCGGCACTCCAGTTTAGGAAAACCTGTTTTGTGTCTAGTTCATCTGACCTATTTCCTCGAAAATAATCTGCACTGTTTCATTCGTCTTCAGATGGAGTCTGGGCAGGGGGACTTGGGGACACTAGCCAATGTGGTGACTTCACTGGCCAACCTGAGTGACTCACTGAGAGAGAATCTAAACAATGGTGATACCTCAGACAGCCAACAAGAGGAGCAGTCTGCCAGCGAGATAACACGGTCAGTCAGCAGTGCACACAGAGAGGAGGGGAGTTTGTTTATGAGAGGTATCTGCAATGTCTGATCTTTTCTTGGTCAGTCTTTGCACCATGTGTCAAGTTATTCGCCTCTTTGGAAGCAGATTACTTAAGACGGAGCATGTTTGTCTCAGCGGAGTCAAAAACTTGCTATTGTCTATTCTGTCAAAGTTCAGTTAAAGGTGTGTGTGTTGTGCACAGTGCCTTTGACACCCTGGCCAAGGTTTTCCACCCACCTGAAGTAGGGGTCGGACAGAGTCTGGCAGAAAAGCCGCAGTGTGTGAGTGGAACAACCATCCAGCTGATTGGTCGAGACCAGGAGACACCTATCATTGAGGTGGAGGGACCACTGCTCACAGACAGCCACGTCGGCTTTAAGGTGGGTGGAGTCAGCTGATAACGACCTATGGCTCAAAAAAGAGACACTCTTGGTTCACATTAGTAATAATTTACAGATATAAATCTACAGTTTCTTTTACTTTGCCATTCATCTGTAGGTAGTCATTTTCCAATTTATTGAAATGATTTTCTTCCCTGTGTCCTCCTTTGTCTTTTCCTCTTCGTCTAGCTGACCATGCCCAGCCCCATGCCCGAGTATCTGAACGTACACTACATCTGTGAGTCAGCATCCAGACTTCTCTTTCTCTCCATGCACTGGGCACGCTCCATCCCTGCCTTCTCAGCTCTTGGGTAAGAATGCATTTGACATAAGAAGACCAATACAGTCACACCCCTTCTGAGGAATGTGGTGCATTATTGTTTTATCTCCACGCTCACACAGATCTATTTCTATGTGTCTGTCTCTCTCAGTCAGGAGGCAAACACCAGTTTGGTGCGCGCCTGCTGGAACGAGTTGTTCACTCTGGGTCTCGCTCAGTGCGCTCATGTGATGAACTTGTCGACCATCCTCGCTGCTATAATCAACCACCTTCAAAGCAGCATCCAGGATGGTATGGACCACAGACCTCGTCGTCATTTCTCAGTAGGACACAGACACTCATATAAACAGGAGTCAAGAAATGTGGTGAATTGCAACTTGTAACGGTTTTGTGTTGTCTCTCAAAGGGAATGTCCTGGTCAGATGAGGCTTTAAGTGAATCAATAATCTTAAAAAAATTAATGGTAATACATCAAACATTTCCTTCTCTCTCAGACAAGTTTTCGGGGGAGAGGGTGAAGCAGGTGATGGAGCACATTTGGAAGTTCCAGGAGTTCTGTAACAGCATGACGAGACTGGAGACCGACAGCTACGAATATGCCTACCTGAAAGCTATAGTGCTGTTCAGTCCAGGTGAGTGTCTGCTATTGTTAATTGAGTTAATAATAGCCATCAGAGCTTTTATCGTTCAAATAAGAAGAATTCCAACTGGTCAAATGACCTAAACTGTTTAATGTTTGAACCGTCAGATCACCCAGGTGTGGACAGCAGTGGGCAGATTGAGAAGTTCCAGGAGAAAGCGCTGATGGAGCTGCAGGACTACGTGCAGAAAACCTACCCAGATGACGCCTACAGGTATACTCATACATCTTCTACTGTCATCTCTGGTTTAATGAGTTAAAGTCATTATTTATTTGAACAACATGTCATTTCCTTTACAGAACAGGTTAACCTGTGATATTCAGGAGATTAGGAGGACTGAGCAGTAATAACGTGTACTTTGGATTGTGTACTTCAAGGTCATTTTAATGGCGTCTTGTAAAAAATTTCAAAATCATGCCTCCAGCCTAAAGAGGCTTTCACATCAGAGACATGGGCCGGATCCAAGAATGCTTGATCCCAAAGTCCATTTCATTTAGTTATTGTGAACACTGTGTACCATGTCGAAAATAGAAACCATAGTAGTCATCATGCCAAGGTCGACCGCATTGTACCGGCTTGCGATTTGCGTGTTTTTCTACACAAAAACATAGAAAATGTCACATAGACAATGACGCAAGTGTACTCCCCTCAGGTACGGAACAACCCTGCTAATGTGAGAGCTGAGCAGTGGGGCAGAATAGATCAATCACACTCGGCCACGGATAGACCTAATACAAAAACACCCTAAACAACCAGCCCAGCCTCCCCACCACAGTGATAGGAGTAAGCTATAGTCAATTACAGATTGAGACAGGAGAATTCCAGCAGGCTGTCCTATTACTTGCAGTAAACTTATTTTAATGTGGAAAAGAGGTTTACCGTGAAGCAGTTAAATCTTCACAATAATACTTAATTTCATTAATTAAGTACTGCCAACTGGGCAACCTGAAAAGTATCTTTTATTCTTTGATAGCTTAAGGTGCAGAGCAGTGATTCCCAATTGGAGAGGTGTCTTCTTGCAAAACCAGTGCGGTTCGGCAATACTTTGATCTAGAAAATTAAAACAAGGTAGCATTAAGACTGTGTCAGAAAATAAACTGGCATATAATCACTCAACTGCAGTAATATGCAACCACATTCAACTCAAGCATTTGGATCTTAACCTGCATGGAACGACGGCTGCTGCTGCTAGTGGTGCTAGCCACACACAGCCCAATATGACATCATTCACCCAGAGACACTGTGATCCTGCCCTGTCTGAGACGATAACGCAGCTCATCATGACAATGACTTCGCAAGATATGCTTCTACTTAACTTTGTTGAAGGTAAAAGCTTCAGGAAGTCAACGGAATATGTTGCGCCTGAATACACCGTGCCAAGACCTTATTTTAGACTAGTCGACTAGTCTTAATTAAAACTTTCACTTAGTCGACAGGGAAATTAGTCACCAGGAACATCCCTAGTCAGGACCAACTGAAGACCAAGACAAGACTGGTGTGAGCCCCACACTGCATTACACACTTATGGTCAAATGTGGAACATCCAAACCATAGAATGAATGGTCTCAAGTACAACAAATAAATATAAATAATTTAATTTAGGCATCAGTCTGGCTGATAAATTTGGCTCCTGAAGACTTTGACACTGTGAACGCACAGTATGGATCATCTTTAGATATGAAGATAACCTTGTTTTGTGTTTGTCTCCCCAGGTTGACTCGTATCCTGACTCGTCTCCCCGCCCTGCGCCTCATGAACTCCGGCATCACCGAGGAGCTCTTCTTCACCGGCTTGATAGGTAACGTCTCTATTGACAGCATCATTCCCTACATCCTCAAGATGGAGACGGCTGAGTATAACAGCCAGGACTCTGACCCTACAGAGTGACAGCCCCCCGTATCACTCCAGCACCCAGAACTGTTGAATTAAAGATTACAGAGTCTCCACATCAGGTACTCTTCTTTGTCTCTCGTGGGGTTTACAGCTAAAACCCAGTCCACAATCCTGCAGTGGCCCCTTGGTTTTTTAAGCAATGCATGGTGCGAAGTCATTCAGGAATACTCGGTGGATTAAGATAATCTGGGATTGGGAAACCAGGATGACACTTGAAATGTTTCTGGGGCTGACGCAGTGTGGTGATGCTGAATTTCTGGTTTTAAACTCAGAACAAAATAGAAAAGGAATTCTCCGCAGCTGTGACTGTGCTCGTCTCCTTTAATGTCTTTATAGCACTTCAAGCTAATTACATATGAACTTTACCTTCTGACCGAAGCCTTTCAGATTGTTTTAGTCTTATGGAAGCCTTACCATGCTGTCATGTTGATCACTTACATAGTTTAACGTAAGCTTGCAGGTAACAGATGAGCTGTGTCAGCAGGTTCAAACTGAAGTCTTTTAACCGAGCTTTAAGTCTGAGGACTAAAGTAGATCTGAGTACTTACTTTAAAAGTGTGCTCCGAAGCTATAAAGCATTTGTATATGTTGGTATTTGGGAACATTGTGCAGTACTGTTCTGTAAGCTCACTGTGCTGCTAAAATTGAGAATTCAGACTTTTGTGAATGTCATAAAAGAGTGAATAGAAACATGCTTTTTAATCGTTTTCTCTCTTTTCATTTCCTAAAAGGTGCGAGACATTAATGTACAGCTCTTTACTTTCAATACATTTTAAATAGTACTTTGAGGGAGAACTCAGATCAGGTACAGAAACTAACTCAAACCTCAATTAAATAATCCATAATCTATATTCATACGGACTGACTTTCATAACATTTATGTACCACACAGTGCATTACAACACGACCGTCTGATTTTGTTCAGTTTCACTTTTAACTCACATTCACAAAGTCACGTCAGCCAAGTTAGTTTAACTGACCATGTTTCTTTTTTAATACTGCATGACGTCTCAGAGGTTTTATCTTTGGGAGTGTTTGTATGTTTCGGTACACTCATATCTGCATTAACGTGAATATGTTGCTAATATAACCCGTGCAATCACCTCATCACTTTTCCCTTTACGACAATCAATTATATGTTACTTCCTCCTGTTCCATCGGCGAGTGTCATGGCAGTTCTTCTCAATCTACATTTTGTACGTGTATTTATTAATGGCAGTTATTTCTTTTAAGAAGTTAGACTATCTTAAAGATTTTGTGTTCAGAAATATTACTTATGTGTAGCTATGCTACTGTTTTTGTACTTGTGTTTGCATTTGTACTCTGCTAAGTGCACATCAATCAGCTTTTGTGGCGTTCCACTGTGTTCATGCTGACTAAAACTTTGTTTTTTATGTTTTCTAAAAACTTTTATTTGTTGTGAACAGATTTGCTTGTTGCATACTAAGTGTACTTAAAGTACTTTTGGGCCGGTTTCCCTGGTTTAAAAACCAACAGGATTATCTGGGAAGCCAGTGTGGAGTGTGTTGATGTCTCGAGGACTGTATGAAGACAATATGCATCGGCTCACACACTCTTATAATGGTTCAGAATACGCATCCACAGCAACATGAACGATAACGGGAATGTAAAGGAATCAACAAGGAGTATGTCTTGTGAAATAAATGTCAATTGTAATATTTGGGGTTTAAAACCTACACAGACTGTTTGTAAAGGCACTGTTGTGAAATGACCTTTGTACATGTAGTTTCATTAAAATGAGTGCATGTTGTTTTTAAGCCGAGTTTTATAATCTTGTGGCTGTCTGCCCTAATAAGGAGCATTGTTATAAATTTTATAGTGCATTGCAGTGCATGAAGAAGTTGCTTAAGTGCATTTTATTAAATGCTGTATGAAACATGTTAATTTAAATGTTGTGGCTTTAAAATATTTACCATGAGCAGCTCCTACATTAACAGATCTTAAGTCACTTTTTTTCAGCTTTGTGGATTGAGTATCTTACGGTTAAACATTTTATACTATATAAATGTACTTTGTTTTTCTGCTCATGTAAAATGTGTTTCTTCAAACATCGGGATTGAGAGAAAACATTCATGTTTTGCTCAAGTTTGTCACAACCCCACATTTCTACCTCACACCAATGGAGATATAAAACAAATGTATCTATGACTGAGCTCACGTATCAGCATTCCAGTCTCTGAGGCTGGCCTCTTTGAAGCCACACGCTATAAAAGAAATAAACAATTAATTATGAAATATGACATGACTGAGTTTGTGTGCTAATACCCAGATATCACAGCTGAACTGAAAGTATGACCAGTGGGATCATTCACTCTCAAATCAGATAGATGTTTTTTGTTTATATTTTAGATTTTGTTTTAACTTTATGTATGTGCTATTATTGATGTGGAAAATTTTAATGAAACATTCCTGCTGAATTATGAGATTTGCTTAGTTTTTATTTATTCATGTATTCATCTTTCATAACTACCGATCCTGTTGGGGGTCATGGGGGGCTGGAGCCTATTCGAGCTTGCACTGAGTGAGAGGTGGAAAGGTAGAGATTTCGTCATTTTCACACCCTAATTTTTTTTTTTAAAGAATTTTGTCATTTTCGCACACTAAATTGTTTTTTTAAAAAGAATTTCGTCTTTTTCACATCCTAAAAATAAATTTATTTTTTTTTGCACCTTCATTTTTTTTAAAGAATTCTGGCATAAAAAATAAAAAGAATTTTGTCATTTTTGCACCCTAAATTTTTTTTTAGAAAAAGAATTCTCTCATTTTCACATCTTAAAAGGAAATTAATTATTTTTTGTCATTTTTGCACCCTAAAAGATTTTTTAAAAGGATTTTATTTTTGCACCTTCATTTTTTTTTAAGAATTCTGGCATAAAAAATAAAAAGAATTTAGTCATTTTCGCAGCCTAATTTATTTTTTAAAAAAAAGAATTTTGTCATTTTCACATCCTAAAAAGAAATTTATTTATTTTTTGTCATTTTCACACTCTAAAAGAAATTTTTAAAAGAATTTTGTCATTTTTGCACCTTCATTTTTTTTTTAAGAATTCTGGCATAGAAAATAAAAAGAATTTTGTCATTTTCGCACCCTAAAATTTTTTTTAAAAAGAATTTTGTCATTTTCACATCCTAAAAAGAAATACATTTTTTTTGTCATTTTTGCACCCTAAAAGATTTTTTAAAAGGATTTTGTTATTTTTGCACCTTCATTTTTTTTTTTAAGAATTCTGGCATAAAAAATAAAAAGAATTTAGTCATTTTCGCACCCTAAAAGTTTTTTAAAAAAGAATTTTGTCATTTTCACGTTCTAAAAAATTTCTTTTAAAAGAGTTCTTTCATTTTCCCACACTTTTTTTTTTTTTTTTTTTTTAAAGAATGTCATTTTAGTACCCTAATTTTTTTTTAAAAGAATTTTGTCATTTTTGCACCTTAAATTTTATTTTTAAGAATTCTGGCATTTTCGCACCCTAAAAAAAAATTAAAAATGAATTTTGTCAAATTTCACATCCTAACAAAAATAAGTAAATAAAAAGAACGTTGTCAAAGAATTCTGGCATTTTCGCATATTAATAAATGTCTTCTTTGGTGAAAGGCCATTTTTAGGGTTCACTGTCTTCAGAGAGTTGTTGGAGCCGTGACATTTAGTAAGGCCATAGACAAAACGATGTGCAATAGATCCACATGATTGAAAGACACAAGCAGACGTCATATTTTTCATTACTAGCCCTTGAAAATTGAGAAATGTGCAAAATGGGTGGTTTGGGGGAAATATATAAATATGGACATTTCCATATTTTCTGTTACAAAATTGATGTTGATTTCCAGTGTTGAGGAGTAACTAGTAACTCAAAATGGTGCTACATAGCCTAGTTGGTAACATTTATGTTTTGAATTGTACATGGTCCCTTTTAAATAAATAAAATAAATCATTCAATCACAAAAAATAATTGTTTAATCCAAATACTCCCCTAACTTCTTTCCTATTTATTTCATTTAATGTTGCCCGTTTCTTTTTGCCAGGTTAATAATATTGATTTTGTTCTGCTTTCTGTAGATGATTATAATATCCTCCATACCACGAGATATCTCTGGTTCAACTTCCTGATCGCTCCTAGGTTGCTGTGACAACGACTTTTGACGTCATCAAAAGGCGCCTCTCGTGTGCTACTGCGTGCGACTCTGGTGTACAGACCACTGTTAGATGGTATTTTGTGACTCAAAAAGGACTTTAAAATGCCTATGAAAGGAAGGTTTCCCATCAGGAGGACTCTGGAGTACCTCCAGAAGGGCGACATCATCTTTAAAAACAGAGTGAAGATCATGACGGTCAATTACAACACACATGGAGAGCTCAGCGAAGGAGCAAGGTCAGAGCTAACAGCAGCTAACATTAGCTAAGACTCATCATACAGCTAAAACACTGCAGATGTGTCTTAAAAACATGTGAAGTGCCACCACACTGGAACAGGCAGCGGCAGTGTGCATGCATAATTCTGTCAGTCTGAGTTTAACATTATAATATTTCATAAAATACCTATACATATGACGTTGTATTACTATGAAAAGTGTCATTGACTTAAAGGTCTGGTGTAATTATATATCTAACTGATGATTATTCCCACTGTCTATAACTATGTCATTATTTTCTCGAGTCATAGACTGTCCTGTTAATTGTTTGGCCTGTTGAAGTTCAGAAAATGTCATTTTTGTTTTGTTAAGTTGATTTTACCCTCATATTAAATCTTCCTTTTATCCAGCAAGGTAACTGTCACTTTGAATTTCATGCACAAAACATCCAAAGTACTCTGGTACTTTGGGAGTAATTCCGTCCATTTTGTTCAGCACCAGCACCTGTTTTCTTCCCAAAATAATACTAAATCATTGGGATGGGAATCACCAGAGGCCTCATTATAAAATATTGTCATGATACCTAACTCAAGATACAGTATTATAGCATGCTGCCATAAAATACAGTACAGGCCAAAAGTTTGGACACACCTTCTCATTCAATGCGTTTTCTTTATTTTCATGACTATTTACATTGTAGATTCTCACTGAAGGCATCAAAACTATGAATGAACACATGTGGAGTTCTGTACTTAACAAAAAAAAGGTGAAATAACTGAAAACATGTTTTATATTCTAGTTTCTTCAAAATAGCCACCCTTTGCTCTGATTACTGCTTTGCACACTCTTGGCATTCTCTCCATGAGCTTCAAGAGGTAGTCACCTGAAATGGTTTCCACTTCACAGGTGTGCCTTATCAGGGTTAATTAGTGGAATTTCTTGCTTTATCAATGGGGTTGGGACCATCAGTTGTGTTGTGCAGAAGTCAGGTTAATACACAGCCGACAGCCCTATTGGACAATTGTTAAAATTCATATTATGGCAAGAACCAATCAGCTAACTAAAGAAAAACGAGTGGCCATCATTACTTTAAGAAATGAAGGTCAGTCAGTCCGGAAAATTGCAAAAACTTTAAATGTGTCCCCAAGTGGAGTCGCAAAAACCATCAAGCGCTACAACGAAACTGGCACACATGAGGACCGACCCAGGAAAGGAAGACCAAGAGTCACCTCTGCTTCTGAGGATAAGTTCATCCAAGTCACCAGCCTCAGAAATGGCAAGTTAACAGCAGCTCAGATCAGAGACCAGATGAATGCCACACAGAGTTCTAGCAGCAGACCCATCTCTAGAACAACTGTTAAGAGGAGACTGCGCCAATCAGGCCTTCATGGTCAAATAGCTGCTAGGAAACCACTGCTAAGGAGAGGCAACAAGCAAAAGGGATTTGTTTGGGCCAAGAAACACAAGGAATGGACATTAGACCAGTGGAAATCTGTGCTTTGGTCTGATGAGTCCAAATTTGAGATCTTTGGTTCCAACCGCCGTGTCTTTGTGAGACGCAGAAAAGGTGAACGGATGGATTCCACATGCCTGGTTCCCACTGTGAAGCATGGAGGAGGAGGTGTGATGGTGTGGGGGTGTTTTGCTGGTGACACTGTTGGGGATTTATTCAAAATTGAAGGCACACTGAACCAGCATGGCTACCACAGCATCCTGCAGCGACATGCCATCCCATCCGGTTTGCGTTTAGTTGGACGATCATTTATTTTTCAACAGGACAATGACCCCAAACACACCTCCAGGCTGTGTAAGGGCTATTTGACCAAGAAGGAGAGTGATGGAGTGCTGCGGCAGATGACCTGGCCTCCACAGTCACCGGACCTGAACCCAATCGAGATGGTTTGGGGTGAGCTGGACCGCAGAGTGAAGGCAAAGGGGCCAACAAGTGCTAAACACCTCTGGGAACTCCTTCAAGACTGTTGGAAAAGCATTTCAGGTGACTACCTCTTGAAGCTCATGGAGAGAATGCCAAGAGTGTGCAAAGCAGTAATCAGAGCAAAGGGTGGCTATTTTGAAGAAACTAGAATATAAAACATGTTTTCAGTTATTTCACCTTTTTTTGTTAAGTACATAACTCCACATGTGTTCATTCATAGTTTTGATGCCTTCAGTGAGAATCTACAATGTAAATAGTCATGAAAATAAAGAAAACGCATTGAATGAGAAGGTGTGTCCAAACTTTTGGCCTGTACTGTATATTGCTATTTATTACCTTTTTTCCAACTGCAAATTATGTCCCCAAAGGAAAATATATATATATATATACTTTTTTTCATTCTGTACATCTCAATTCAGTCATTTTTATTGCAGCAAAATATATCTAGTGGACTGAAAAAAGCAATTGATTTCATTATTCTAGTAGGCAATGTGTATTTGCAATATTTTATTTTATTTTTTATTTCAATAATTTCTATAGGCTAATAAGAAATCGATTCTTGGCGTACATGTCACGATAAAATATTGCCACACAAAAATATTGTGATACTATGCTGTATTGATTTTCCCTCCACCTCCTGCTTAATAAGCAAATGAACTTTTAAACGTTTAAACACATACATTTAAAAACTTAACACAGGTAGCAGTAGTATGCATGCATGCGTCTGTGAATCCCTGAAGCATTTTAACAGCTACGTAATTATTACAGAAGGTAAATACCTGAGACAATGTTCAAAGATCACGAGAGACACTGCGGTCAAAAGTCTGAGACCACATTAAAAATGTTAAATATTTTCATAGAAACTTGGAAATAATCAGGAAATTTGCAGATTCAGAAACATAAAAGCACAAGAAGTTACGACTTGTAAAATGAAGAAGCAGTATTTAAGATCCTGCAACATTTATAGGTCAACAATCAAATTTAATTAAATTTGTGACATTGACCAACTTAGCTTTTTTTTGTGTGCAAAAGGTCAGATTTCGTTGAGTTGTAGCCGTTTCACTGATGCATTCAGATGACACTGGATTTGATCTTATTTCCTGAGTCTCATTTAAGTACCTCAACTTGCAGTCAGTGTTCACCTATTACAAATATTGCTGTTCCTCAAGTTTCCAGCACATCGCCGCTTTCTAAGTAGCATGGTGATAGTGAGAAACACAACATCAGAGCAAAGTAAAAGTGTCAGAAATCAAATTGTTATTTCAAGCCAAGAGGGGCTTCTATGCATGTAGTCTTGGCTAGACTAAAGGTTTCTAAGGGGGCGTGCATGGAACTGGAACACTTCATGCTTTGTAATAGCTACTTGACTGGCTTTGGTTCAGGAGGTCTAGCAGGTTGTTCGCCATCCCCAGCTCCTTCAGTCCGCATGTCAAAGTGTGTTTGGGCAAGATAGGCCTACTGAACCTCAAACTGCTCCCGATGGCTGTGCCATAGGTTTGTGAGCGCATGTGAGTGGTTAACGGAGTAGCAGGTGGCACCTCGTATGGTAGCCTTTGCCACCAGTCTATGAAAGTGTTTGTGAATGGGTGAATGTCGCATGTAGTGTTTAAGCATTTTGAGTTGTTAGAAGACCAGAAAGGCGCAATACATGTTCATTCCATTTACCATGGAGACCACAGAAGATCAAGCAGTTCTGACTGACTTTCAACTTTGCATTCAACTTTTCACTCAAATTGTTAAGCTGATGTTATCATTTGCAATAGAAAGATAAATAAATAAAATAAATAAAGGCAAAATAGAAATATCTTGGCTAGAGGTCTCAGACTTTTCAACCTCACTGTATGCTTTTCAGTTTCTTTGGCTAAATTAAATAACTTTAGGAAACTCCCTTTAATCGTTAATCCATTAAGACCACTGCTATGACAACAAGTATTAAAAAAGGAGTGTGGAATAGGCACTTATGGTTTGGTCCATTTGGAATTTTAAAAAAGCACCATGTGTTGAAGTTTTATTCTTAAAAAAATGCAGTGTACTATCTAAGTAAAGTGAGACCGCCTGTCAGGTGAAGCGTTTCTTAAACTGTGTTTCTCTTTGTGTTTTGCAGAAAGTTTGTGTTCTTCAGTATTCCTCAGATTCAGTACAAAAACCAGTGGCTCCAAATAATGATGTTCAAAAATATGACGCCATCACCATTCTTGAAGTTCTACCTGGGTGTGTAGCCATTCTTCTTCTTTGTCTTCTTCTTAGCTATTGATGCACTATTAGGCACTTTAACACGCTGCTTGTTTTTTTAACTATTTGTTGTATTTATTATAGACTATTAGGTTATTTAACTATTTATTATAGGTCTATCTTTAATGTTATTTATTCTGTGCGCTGCTGGACCTGGGTCACGAATTTTGTTCCTTCGTGTTTTTTAACATGTTTGAATGAGAGTTAACTGAACCTTGTGCTAATATTATTATTATTGTGTATGATGTCAAGCTTGGGCTGATCTCCTTTGTCTCATTTGCAGACGACGGGGAGCAAGTTGTGGTGGATGTGGAAGGGAAGGACCACAAGCAAATTTCACAACATGTAAAGAAGATTTTAGGCAAATCAGAGTAAGTTATTGTAAGATATTTGAAGTCATTGTGAGATGAGTGTGGGGTGTGTTTAATGACGTCTGCATGATTATATTCATTGTAGGGCTTGGTAATTTTAAATAAATCAAGTTTTAGATACTTTTGATTACATACTGTATGTTGAAAATGAAAATGTGACAGTGAACCATGTTCAAAGGTTGTGAGTAATGAGGATATAATTTTTCTTTTACTTACTTACTACATGATAAAATAACTTAGGAAAACCGTATCACTTAATTAAAACTTCAGCTTGTAAGACCAGGTAAAAATAACACGTAAGCCATGTCACAGTCATCTGTTGTAGCAAAATGCCACAGTGTTGACGAGACAGCTGTTGCAACCTCCCAGTAGAGTTAAGCCAACGTTAACTGTAAACTTTTTTAAATATTTACACCTGTTCTTTTCCTACCCTGACGTATCAAAACATCGTCTGTGAAAAAGACCCATTACTGCAGGGACCAGATGATCTGAAAATATATTTATCTCATTTCCTTTCTGTTTACAGAGAAGTGTTACAAGCTGAGGCCCTAGCCAGGATGCAGTTCTCTAACCCCGCCAACTTTGGGCCCAAAAAGTACTGTCTGAAGGAGTGTATCTGTGAGGTGGAGGGCCAGGTGCCGTGTCCTGGCACCAAGCCGCTCCCCAAGGAGATGACGGGCAAATATCTTGCCCAGATGGCAGCGTCACAGGAGTGAGAGCCCAAGAGGGAGAGCGGATTATTGTATAATCACTGGACAATATGGTGTTATGTTGTTATGTTTGATTTTTTACAGTCACATAAAAGGACTGCTGCATTGCATATTTTGTTATGAATATGTGCAACTGAACTGGTCCCACCGTGCTGTGTGCATTGTGAGATCGTCACCTGCTGGACCGAGACTTTCCAGTCCAACGAAAGCAGCAGGAACCAACCAACACGTAACATTATTTGGACCAGGTGTGGAATTTTTTTTTTTTTTGTTCAGCTGCCACTGTGGCTGCTTGATTCCAAAATCTAACAGCCACTGAATAGATAAAGATTGTTTTGGCTGGTGAGTGAAGAGAATCTAGCAGCCACTTGCATGTTTTACCAGTATTTGGCTGGTGGCTGCAAATTTCCAACCCTGGTTTGGACAGTCAATTCTCTGAGTGCTCCTAACTTAGCTTCAAAAAATTGAGCGAGGAGTCTTAGCTTAGGAGTGATTTAGGAAAATTCGCAGAGCAACTCTGAGTGAGGAAGGGACAGAAACTTTTACCTTACTGAGGAGGTGTGGTTGACCCTGTTGTTAGGTATGATGTATCCCTTTAACAGATGTGATTGGTTGTCCTTTTATGAGCCTGTGTTTTTCCAGGTCTAAAATATCTTGCTATGACTTTCAAGTGTTCATTACTGCATTGATTGGGAGATGTGTGTGAAAATCTTTAATGAGATCAACCACAAACTTCCTTCCTGCACCAACTTATCTCTAGCATTTCATAAACACAGTCATTCAGCCTTTGGAGAGTATTTCTCTTACTTCTTTTCCTTTTCACCATTTTCTCCCCTCCTTAAAAGTCCTCCTCCCTGCTCCACAGTTTTTCACCTTGGGAGCTCTCTAAAGGGCTAAGATGCTTTGTGAATAACTTATCTGTATAAGGATTTAGTCTTAACTCTAAGGGGAAATTCATAGAACATGATTTTTCTTAGAATTTCATCACCTGGGGCAACTCTTTGTACGAGAAAGCTTCGTGAATATGGCCTCAGGTGTTTGTACCGGATGTGGCCTGGTTGTAGAATTCACACACCCAGCACAGTGGTTTGAACATTGAAATAAAAATGTCTTGCCTGTTCAGCTATAGTTGTCGCTCTGTGTTAACACTAGTAAATCTGGGGTCGTATTCACAAAGCTTACAAAGAGTTTGTGGAATTGTGATGTTTTTTTTAGAAATTTCCCTTAAAGTTAAGACTAGGTCCTTGTAAAGATAAGTCATACACTACTTAAAAGACCTCCTAAGGCGAGAAACTGTACGGAGCAGGAGGGGGACTTTTAAGAGGCTTAAGAGTTTTTTCATCAGAGGAGAAAATGGTGGAAACACAAAGTTTGTAGAAATATTCTCCTAACGCAGAATGACAGTGAGCAAATGAAATGCTACAGAATAGCTCGTGCATGGATAATATGTGTGGTTGATGTCATTAGGGATCACTTTTCCCAACTTACGCTATGACACCAGAAATAAAATGATTACAACACTAAGATACTTGGAAAACTGGAAAAATCCAGCAGTGATGACTTGGGTCTGTCTCAACCTTCCATCAGCAGAGTGATCACACTAACAGTGACAACACTTTCACAGTCTGCAGTTCATTTCATTTCCACTGGGTGTCCACACCTTGCAGGCTCACTAAAGGGCGTGGCACTGACAACCAATCACATCTGTTAAAAGAATCCATCATACCTAGCACTGGGGTCAACCACACCTTCTCACTAAGATAAAAGTGTCTGTCTCTTCCTTGCTCAGGGCTACGACTCCTTACTAGAATTTTTTATGGCTAAGTTATGAGCTAGGAGAGTATTCTCAGAATCTTTGCCTGAATATTAAATAACCACAATATTTTTTATGTGAGAGGCAGAATCAAGTTGAGATTAAACACATGGTTATCAGATTTATGACAAGAAACATTTTACAGAGACAACTTTTTTTTTATTGGTGCTGAGATGGAATTTCGTAACATTAATAAATCGATGTCTGTGTTTAAAATGTTTTTACCAAATGAGCTAAAATCAACTGCTAACGTACATGAAGAAGCTCCTCGAGTTATTCACACTGTCACAAAACATTTACAGTGTCACACGTTTTGCTTTAAAATCCTCTGTGTGCATCACAGATAAGCAACTGACAATACAAAACACTGTTACTGTCTATGAAGACGTTCTGACTTACAGGAAAGCACTATGACAAGTTCATGTAAGGACTTAGCAGCACTGTGAGTGATAATACTTGCTGGCGTTCATGTAGTGTTAATGTATCTGACAAAAACTTAACGTGTCTCAAATGTTGTGTTGACCTAAGAATTTAGTTGATCTTTACAAATGTGGTAAATGTCTGTACATACTGGGACTTGAAGTTGCCTACGATGTGCCTTGGCAGATAGCGTTCAGTATGTTCATGAGCGAGTGCTGGTCTGATGGAGTTCTTTAGATGAAACTACTGAACGGATAACATGCTTTACATACAGATCTTGTCCGACAGCACTGTGTTGAGAGATTTTATCAGGAAGACAAGCTCGGCCACTAGCTCGACAGAAAGGCCAGCGTCAAACAGCAGACACAAGAATCATGCAACCCGAGTGCTCAGTTGGAAAAGTAGTGCCACTGTCAACAATAAGATCACAACCTTAAAGGGGTCGCACTGAAGAACGTGGAAAACGTTTTGTTCACTTGGCTTCATGTGGCAAAAATAACAGTCTGAAATACAACCATGCCAAGTCCAACATGACGTAGACGAGACGCACAAACAAATGATTAGTGAACCAAAGCTGCTTGAGTAAGACTTTCATCTAAACCATGCAGACAGAAGAAAAAATTACATTCGACTTTAACTAAACAGAAATTAACAGCTGTTAGAACGAATACTTATTCAATTCCTGGTCAGACATACACAGATGTACATGTGGCTATTTATAATATGATTAAGGATTAAATGCTTTTCCTTGTGATAAAGTCATTAGTCAGGATGAGTGACACCTTCATAACAGGAGCAACAAGAATGGCTTGATTCTGTGTAATGTGCCTTTAATTTCCTTCAGAAATTCATGAGGCATAGTGGTCACAGGCTCTGCAACGACTAGTGTGACGCAATTAGTAATTTAAAGAAATACTTAACTTACAAAATGACCATTTGTAAATTAGTTAGTCATAATGTGTTGTTTGTGAATTTGTGAAGAAAACTTCATTTTTCCTGCATGCCTCCGCAGAAAACACGAACATATTGACTGACTGGGGACCATGTTCAACACAGCAAAACCTCAATTTGCAAACTCTAACACAACCCGTTACTGTCATCAGAAATATCGATTAGTCGATACGTCTTTCCTAAATATTTTAAACTGTTTCAATACTCATTTTCCTCAGTATCAATCCAAGCGATATTATTTTCTTGCTCTCTCTTCTCTCCAATAGCGAGGTGACACATGAGTGCAGTGCCCCTATAGCCCCGACTTCTCTCTATCACTCGCTGCTCTTCTGTAAAGGCAGCTGCAGACACAGAGGGAGACTATGAGATAACATTAACTTCTGACTTCTGCAAAGAAGTGAATTTACAGCTCACAGCAACTGAATACGATAAAGTCTCTGACTCTTGTTTGATATCAAGTGTCAGAAAAATAAGTTGTTGCATATATTCAATCCCTCGTTAGCACAGTTAGCTTGTTTACTATATTCCATAAATGTCACTGTCACACTAAACGTCCTGCTGAACCCGGTTCATACACTTAAACTGTAATGGAAAAAAAACCTGCGACAAATAGTCAAATATTTGTTTTTATCAGCCACATAGGGTTCAATTGGCATAATTCTGAGTCGGGTACAGCCCTACGGAGAATACTGTTTTCAGTAATGTAAAAAAAATGTTTTAAATACTGTTAATTTTTAACACAGTCCAATGGTAAGTACAGTCCTAATCAAGAAAGGAGAAGTAGTCATTGTCATTTTATAGCCTCATTATAATTATTTCATGGGTCAATTTTTCCCTGTGGTGTCGAAAATTGTATCTAATACCAATATTTTAAGGTATTGTATCTGAATTAGAAATTCCAGTATCTTCACAACACTCATGCAGTACTATCCAAGTCTCCGTTATCAAGTAGTATGCTCAGTATATCCCAGACACATGCATTTTTGTTAGAGAAAAAAAGAAAAAAAAAACTTCAGTATTGAAGTCTGGCTTTAAAGAGAGTTCAGTACAGTTTTATCTAGTAAGGTTTTAGCAAAATGCACGTTTGGTGAGTACTGCGCATACGACTGGATAAATGAGTTGCGTGAGAGTTCGTAACAGGTGGTTTGATATATCAATCAATAAATCCATTTTCCGTGGAGGCACGCGAGAAAAAAAACTTCCTCACAAATTCAGGGTAACACAGCACGACTGATTAAAACACAAACTGGCATTTTGTAGGTGAAGTATTCCTTTAAGCCTGTGATTAATATGGTACTATTTAATGATCAGTTTCCTTCAAACACTAGGCTGCCCAAATATGGTCATAACATTTTAATTTCATTTGTGTGTCATTAAATCATCGGAGGGTTTTCATAATTTGTCATGGCGCAGTTAGAACAGCGATGCATGGTTTGGTTCTTTGGCTTTGCTTCAATGAACAACAGGAGCTGCAGTTAACACAAATAAAGTTGTAGCTAAAACAAGATGGCACTAATATCAGTGGAACTAAAAGGGAACTCCACTGATTTTAAACATCCAAGTCTTAAAGATCTTAGAGAGTACTACTGCAAATATTGAAAGTGTTTTAACGATACATTTTGAGACAGGCATCAAATCGCTTCCCATTTGTGGCCACAATTACATTTTGACTTTGTTCACAGCTTCTACCAGAGAGCCAAATCATACATCCTGACTTCCACAGCCACACTCAACTCAACCATCTGGCTGTCCCATAAAAAAATGTTTAAATGTCATTCTTCTGTCTTCCATAGTTCATGTTTGCCCCGATACAACAGGGTTAGTATCTTCAGCAACATGCCTGTACAAATGTGTTTTTACTTGCAGTACTTAAAAACTGTGCATGCTGGGAAAGGCTCCAGCCCTCTGCGACCCTGTACAGGATAAGTGGTTAAAAGTATGTGTGGAAATTAAGGGAGTCACTCCAGGCTACTGAGCTCTACATATGTATTTAATTTTGGGACTAATCTAATCTTTTAGTGGTGCAGCAGACCTCACCCACACTACAATCAGTGGGCTCATGAGTCATGTAAAGTGAGCTAGCCTTGCAGGACTTGGTAAGTAGCAGGTAATCGGGGGAAGGTGTCAGTGCTTCTTTTTCTTCTGTTCCTGTAGGGTGTGCTGTAGCTCTCGGAGGTTCTCTGACAGGAGCTCCACCTCGTCAAGACGGCCGCTGAGCTTGGCATCAAAAATGTAGGCCCTAATGTTGTCAATCTGCTGCAGCAGCAGCTCCTCCTCTATCATGTCCACGTCTGGCAGGACCTCATCGTCATCGTCTCCATCGAAGGGGTTGGTCGAGACTTCTGGAGAGTTCCCAGAGGCCTCCAGGAAAGGGTTACCTGTGTCAGTATCCTCATCCTCCTCGAACGGGTTGCCAGGTGCGGTCTCAGCCTGTTTGTCCTCCTCGACCTCTTCATCTTCATCGAATGGGTTGTATTCTTTCTTCCCATTGGTTACCTCTTTGTGCTCCCTCTTTATGTCCTCAAAGAAGGGATTGGATGGATCTTCCTCAATGGGAGTAGAGTCCTCCTCATCGAAAGGGTTGAGGGAAGTGCTGTTCTGTCCTTCACCACCAGGGGGGGTTACCTGCCCCCCTAAGCTCCTCAGCCTGGGAGGTGACTCCTCCTGGCTTGTGAGAGCAGGGAATGCTCTTACAGAGGATGGACTCCTCTCAGCTTTCGGAGTCAGTTCCTCTGCTTCAGCGTCTTCCTCTCCTTGGAAGCCCCCTGCTGCACTGATATCCAGAGACCTCTCCCAGGTGAAGGAAGGCTGGGTGGAGCCCACGGCGGGGCCCCACCGCTCCCTATCCTCCCTCTCCCGGGCTTCCAGACGATTGAGCTCTCCCTGCTGCATGCTCTCCTCCTCGGCCAGCTTCTGAGAGAGCACGATGGCCAGGCTGGTCTGCTGCTGGTCGTATTCATCCTGCAGCTGACGCAAGTTCTCCTCCAACATGGCCACCTCGTCTGCCCTCTGGGCCTCTCGTGCCTGGCGAAGGAATGACTGTATGTTCTGGATCTGCTGCAGGAGGGGGTCCTCGTGCTCGCTGCGTGTATGGACGGAGTCTGCGGAGGGCAGCCAACCACCAGCTTTGGTCATGCGTGGAGCTCTGGGGGCCTGCGGCAGCTCTCCGTTAGTACTGGGAGGGGGGCGGTTTTTCTCATACTCCTGCCTCCTCTTCAGGGTCTCCTGGGTTGCCTGTTGAACGGGGAAATATGAGTTTTAAACATTGAGTTACTTGTTATCAATGAGGAAGAGTGTATCAGTACACAGTCTCACCAGTCTCTCTTGTTGGAGTCTCTTCTCTTGTTCCTGTTTCCTCTTTTCTTTCAGCTCTTCATATTTATCCTTAGTGGGTAAAGACATGAGACCTAACAACTTCTCCTGAAACAGGACACACAAAGAAATGGGTGAATTCAGGGAAAGAAAGGATCAAACGACAAAGACACATGTAGAAGACATACTGATGGGAGACACTATGGGGCTTATATCTTTGTCTCTATGTTGAGAATTGCCTGAACTTCACCTGGACAAATAGCGTGGCCGTGTAACGGATCATCCTCTGCAGCTGGAGGGCCTTCGGATGTGGTGGCGGATCATCTTTTGCTTTTAGTGTTAAAATCTTCTTGCTGAGAGGAAAACAGAACCATTTGATATTTTTAAAAGCTCCATACTTGACAAACACGACCAAAGACTTCCGTTCAGTTTTGAAACTGTCTTTCAGGATCGACATCTACCTCAGGGCATCGATTAGTTCGTAGTATTTCTGCACTTCCAGTCTCAGTCCAGCAGCAGTGTCGAGATTGTAGGTGGTTTCTCCGGCACTGTGAAAGCAAACAGTCATTACAATAAGCAACACTCTCATATCAAAGATCCAGATGCTCATTAAATAGCTGCTTTTTATGGGGCTTACTTGAGTGACTCGGCCATTCTGATGTATTCTGGAGCCTTTTCATCCACCTTCTCCATGCACATCCTCAGCCTCTGACAGGAAGACAAAAACTGAGCAAGTGAACAACAGGAAACCCCAAAAGACAAACACTGAATGACGGGAAGGATAGAACAGTGTAAACTCAAGACAGCTTGAAAAAAATAACACAGAATCAACTGCTCTGCTGGTGTGAACAGAAGAGACGGATTGTAAAATGTAGAGATTCTTGTCATTTTAAGTGTGAGACAGTTTAATGCACCAACCTCGTAAAGTTTCACCACATCCGGCATGTGGTCCTTCTCCTCCAACTTCTGCTGTCTCTTCAGCAGCGTGTCCATGCAGTGGTGACAGCAGCGAATCTTCTCGTCGTCCTTTTCCTCCAACATGGAGGTGACGCTGCTCAGGCTGCTGATGCTGCCTCTCCTGGAGCCCATCCCACTGCCGCTGCCACCTCCTGCTGGGGGAGACTGGGACTGAAGGGGGCTTCCGGGTACACACAGGGCCTCTCGGGTCCCATTGATCAGCTTTTCTGTGAACACACAGAAGCAAACATTTCACAGCACTGAGACACAGACCTGACTTCACCTGGATGATTTCCTCTAGTTTGCAGGGTTGTGTTCATACGTACGAGCCAAAGGTAAAGGGACAAAGTCCATGCACTTCCTACACATGATGGACCCACAGAGACGACAGTGGTGCCGCCTGTTCCGGATGTTGAACTTGTTTCCGCAGTCAGGACAGAACGGGACATCTGAGTCATTCACCCATGACACCACCGACTTCTCAATGGCTACAAAGGAGGATAAACACTCATTAATATATATATAATAAACAATTTATTCTGACATAAACTGAGAGGGGGTCAAGGTTGTGATGAAAACGTGGACATACCTCTGATTTTGGCGGCATCGGAGTTGACCCTGTCAAACGACGTCAACTGAAACAACAGTTTTCACAGTAAATGAGTTGCGTCCCATCTTAAGTGTAATTTCAACAACAGCAGGATGAGATTCATGGTGTTAATGAGTTGTTATTTGTGCTATTGTAAGCATACCTTTTCCAGTCTAATGATGAGCTTGTTGACCTCAATGACATAGTGATCTATCCTGGCTGCCCGGTGCTTTTTAAAGAAGTCCAGGTGACTTCGGGTCGCTCCTACAAAAGCAAAGAGAAAGGGAAACCAAACGATATCAGCATGTGGCTGCTGCTTAATGTTGTTCTTATCACTAAATAATCTTATCCAAATGATATAAAAAGCAACTAATGAACAAAAACAGAAGAGCGGAGATTTATTTCCACCCAGTTTACAGTCCAGTTTTCCAGTCTCACCCAGTTCCTGAGGCTCCCACATGTAGGGATCGTAGAAGGACTCATAAGTGCCTGTATCCGGTCTGTCATCTCCATCCCTCTTCAACAGCTTGTCTTTGGCTTTCTTTGCCTTCTGGACCAAACCTGTGTACAAAGAAAATTAGGAAACAACTGCCTGCAAGTCCACACGAACATCAACTAATTTTCAGTTTCATTATTAACCTTTATAAGTGCATACAAATCAGAGAGCTAACCCCCTGTGCATGCCTTTGTTTCCAACCAAGAGTCTTCCTCACCATATGTCATCATCTTCCATCTACTGTCCTTCCCTGAGAGGCTGTGGCAGAAAGTTGCCAATTCATCCTGGCAACAATTCCCCCTGGTGCAACACTGCAGTGCCCTTATTTCAAATTCAAATTGTGCTGCTTAAACTGCTTGTTACAAACACCATGCTGTCTTTTTGCTAAACTAGATAATACTTTTTTTTTCTATTTTGCACAAGAACATAATAGACTCAAATGACGTAAAGATGAAAAGTCCCCAAGCACAATCAAAGGGACTCACTTTTGAGCTGCCCCCCAAAATGGCGGTCATCCCCAGAGTGCTCCTCTTCATAGTGATCTTGGAGTTGGTAGAATGACTGAAGATCCTTTAGGCACAGTGGGCAAAGAAAGCCCTCCTTCACTTCACCTGTGCCCTCAAAGGGGGGTGGATAACTGGAGGCCATGACAGCGGTCGACTGTGTTGCTGAGGAGATGCAAGGTGGGAGATTCTCGCTGCGGTCCACATGTCACGGGGTGTGCAAAACACCCCATAGTAGCTCCATTGCGCCAGAGAAAAGTCCTGGGACACTGAGGAGCAGGGCAAAGCAGACAGACACTTAACATCCACACTTTAAAGTCAAGATATTTTTAGGGATTAGAAATTTAAACATGTATTCTGTTTTGAATGGCAGTTCCAATTGCGTTTGACTACTTATGCAAACCTAGTAAGTTTGCATAACCAGCCAACAGCCAAATGCTGGTCAACTATGCAAGTGGCTGCAAGATTTGCTTCACTCACCAGCCTAAAAACAATGACAATCTATTGAGTGGCTGGTAGATTGCAGAAATGTGATTTGAACATGGAAAGACAGGCGTGATAGTGCAATAAACACCCTCAGCAACATACAAAACACTAAATCAGACAGGACTGCGAAGCTGAAATATATTACTGTATAATAGAGTATGACTGGGGCTATTACAGCTTTACAGATTTAGCTAATTATCGTGTAATATGCTGGTGTAAAGTTTCAAATGTACGCCCTTATTCTGACGTACACTGTCCACTTTTAAAAGCTGTATGACCTTTTTTAAAACCGTAGCTAACAAGCTAGTATCACTACAGACTATATTATGAGTTGCACACATGCTACACATCAAACATGGGCTCGCGCACACTTAAATGCCCCTAAATTGGGTTTTGACGCCACATTTGTACAAGTGCTGTTAGCTAGCTAAGACTTTATATTAAACCCAGCTTGTGTCCAGCCCACGCAGTCACTGAACAACAAACTAGACGATACGTATTCGTGTTTCTGTCTGTAAGGGAGCGCTATTTTATTAGTGTGTGATATCTGTATGCTAACTAACAACTGCTAAAGTCATATTGTTTAATGTGTATGTAACGTTAGCCGACACTGGGCAGAGAATGAAACGTTAGCTACATGATGCTAACTAGGAGCAGCCCTCGCTTTCTTTAGTCATCGCTTCTGTGATCCTGGTGTTCAAAACACGGGAATAAATAACTTCAAACTTCACGTAACAAACACACGAGGACTTGTAAACACGATGGATGCGTTATACTTACATATTAATCCAATAATAACTGCGTGGTTGACAGTTAGTATTCTGTCTGACAGCTCGACAACACCAGCTGCAACAGCAGCAGCCCTGCCTGGTCATGTGATTAGCACACAGTCGATAAGGGAAGAGAAGAGGGACAAGACAGACGGAACGCACACTGAAGATGCTCCATCATTTCAAATCTTCTTCCTCGTTTTCCTTTGCTTTTATTGTTCTTCTTCATCTCCGTCTACCTCTTCTTCTTCTTTATCATCTTCTTCCTCTTCTTTTTCTCATTCTTCAAATCTTCATCTTTGTCTTTGTCATCTAATTTTTCTTCTTTGTTTTCTTGTTCTTCATCTTCTTTTTCGTGTTTTCGTCTTGTTCTTATTCTTCCTCCTTCTTCCTTTTCTACTTTGTTTTATTCTTCATCTTCCTCTTCGTCTTCCTCTTTTTTTTACTTGTTCTTCATCATCTTCTTTTTCGTGTTCTTCATCTTATTCCTATTCTTCATCTTCGTCTTCTTTGTTTTCTTCTTCATCTTCTTTTTCTTTTTTCTACTTCTTTTTCATCTTCTTCATCCTCCTCCTCCTTTGTCTTCTACATCTTCTTTTCTTCTTCTTCCTCTTCTTTGTCTTCTTTTCCTCTTTGTCTTCATCTTTTTCATTTCCTTGTTCTTGTTCTTCCTCTTCTTTATCCTTTTCTTCATTTTCTTCTTCATCTGCTTATTGTCTTTGTCTTCTTCTTTGTCATCTTTTTCTTCTTCTACATCTTCATCGTCTTCTTCTTCATTTTCTTGATCTTGTTCATCTTCGTCTTCTTTTTCCTCTTGTTCTTCTTCCTCTTCCCTTTGTCCTGTTAATAATGACCCTTTTCCATTCCTGAAGATTGTGCCTGATTTTAAAAATGTTAATGACAATGCAAGATTGTTGCAGGCTCATTTCACTGTTTGGTCTTTTAAGGAATTTATTCAGAGTGTTTTGTGAGGTCTTCTCTCAGCAGGTTTTTATTCTTGGGTTCAAATACAGTCAGAAACATCGCACAAAGTGTCAGGTGTTCAACTTTTTATTGGGTCAGGCATCCCCCACTTTGCTGGTTCTGTTCTTTTTCCTTTTTTGTGAAAACTAAGATGTGTTGATTGTTGATTGCTGGTGTTTGTGTTGATATCTCTCTTTTTTGTGATAGCTATAAAGGTTGTGCTAAAAATTCAAAAATTCTTCTCCCTCTGCTTCTTCTTCTTCTCTTTTGATTCTTCACTCAGATCAGATTCAATTCACAGATTAAATTTTAATGCTCACAGGAATTATTTTAGCCTCCCTTCATGTTTTTGGCTGCCTTCGTTCCTCCCATACCCTGATGTAAATGACCAAAAGTTTTCATGAAGCTCCGTCTTTAAGATCTCTCAGCATCATGTAATATAGAATCTTTCTCAAATTATCTGACTGAAAGAAAGTTCTTATCATTGCTATTGCGACTGCCTGACTCCCATTTGGAGCTATGTATGTGGGGTGGCCAAATTTGAGTTGTTGTGGTTTGAGATTTACCAGTAGCCGTTTGTTTTTAACATTATATTATTCAGTGTAAATATGTATTGCAAACACTGATCATATTTGATGGCAGGAGGTGCCTTCTGTTGGGCTGAATGCACACAGACTGTGGGACTGAGTGCTTTGTCAGATCATGGTCTCTGATTGGCCTCGCTGCAGTGGGCGTTATCTATATATGTTTTTTTAATTTTCTTTGTTCTTTTATTTACCTGATGATGTTTTCCTAATAAAGTTTATTGCAAGTAACAAGACAAGTTGTGGGAATTCCCTTTTGTCCACCTATGGATATTTTCCACTGAAGGTGTGCATGAGCCTCTATAGTGTAAACTGAATGTAAAATTGATGTTGTCTCCCTGAACTGTGTATGTGAACAACACTTTCACCATCACTCAGATTATTCTCTTCAGTCTGTTTACTACGACTTCTGCTTTAAAACTGGGTACTGCTCTTCCCTTCTGTTCCCGCCCATCCTCTTAATCATACTGTGCACTTCTGCTATTGAGGCATTTCTCCCGAATTCACTCACCAACTGTCTTTGTTTGTTTTAAAGGTCTTCCCACTTCTGCATGACTCCTTTTGTATGCAAGTGAATGATCACATTTCAGACCATTTACATAAACACTCTGTGTGGCATCTACCCTGATGACTTAAACTTCCAGTAACCGCTAACCTTCCTCATGTAGGCCTATTATAATAATAAATGATCACCATATTTCCATATACCACAATATTCCTGGCCTTCACCTTTACCCAGTGCTCTTTAAGGTAGCCTAAGTCTTCTTTAACAATTACAGCACACCCTCCATCATTCCCTTCCTCTCTGTATCACAAAAATCCATGCGAGTTTTCAGTCAAGTCTCTTGCACACACATCACATCTGCCCATTTGCTTTGACCCTCTCTAAAGTATTAAACACAGGGTTCCTGACTGTGTCTAAAGATTGTCTCTTACCTCCTCTCAAGTCAGTTTGAGATGGTGAGCTGCTGCTTGTAATGATAGATCTTTCTTCATTTAGTACCCACTCTGCCTTCCTGCTCTTTCTTTCTGTTGTTTAATTCATTACTTTAAGTACAAATGTATGTTATGTACATACAAAATCATACTAGGGGTACAGAGGCAACGTTCAAATACAGCCATATACATAGAGAGAGAAATATGCATGTATTTTAAAAAGTAATATAAATTCAAGATAGTGTCTCATCAGTCAATAAGACGTGTATCGAACACACTGTTAGTTTTAATTGCTTTTTAATCTCGAGGCCTCTTATTGCTGTTGCAGTTCTTGATTTAAAAAAAAAACTGGTTTGGCGCCTACCATCTCTTCTTGTGAGGGTGGTAATTTCAATAAAATTGTACAGAAAAAAATAAAATTATTGCCTCAAAACATATTAAATGTCTTCATCTGAATTCTTTGCCTTTTTGAATAATGTTGAACATCTACCCAAATATTCTGGTATACAGTGACAAAAGAAATTATAGCTGCTGCAATGGGTCGGGTACGGGCATTTTTAGGCAATTCTGAGCAACAAGCAGAAGAATTGGAAGACAATCTGCCTTTTGCATCAGCTGAGGCTTGAACTCACGAGCTCTGAGACTAAGAATCAATTTCTATCTCACTGAGCTAATTAGTTGTTGACTATTCATGTGTAGCTTCACAAACTGACTAAGCCAGACGTGCAGGTTTAGCAGCCGTCCATGCATGGAAAAGCAGATTTGAAACCACTGTAAAAAATTCAGTTATCGAAACAAAAATCTGAAAATACACATATTGCATCTAGACAGCATGGAGATGTTGGTAATTTGTTTGTAACAATGATTGATTTGCTCCATAAGTGAAAAACTGATGTTTAAAATTGCCATTTTTACATTGACTCCAATTGTTCACATTAGAGCAAAATTCAAAATGCTGTCAAAAAATCAGTTTTTGAGATAAAATTCTGAAATTTGCCACCCATCATCTACCATGACTCTAGAATTGTCATTTTTTTCATGAACAATGAAGATTTATTTAGCAAGAATTTACATGTATATGTTTACAGTACCGTATCTGGGCTACAGTTTGATGAAAGTTGTGAAGTTGTAGCACATATGGTTGATTGGTTGTGAATTTTCAAAGTTTTGAACTTTAGACGCTTGCTGTAGCGCCACCATCAGGACTATTGGCTTGAGTTTACAGCTGAGGACATCTGGCATGAGACAGGACCTTTGTGCAAAGTTTGGTGAGTTTTCACCCATGGGAAGTATGATTTCCTCGGAAAAAGAAAGAAGAAAAATACCTAGGATTACAAACCCTAATGACAGATGGTTTCTAATTCTAGTTGACAGAAAGTGCAAGAATACTTGATATCAATTCTAAATTTCGCTGATATATTTTTGGATGGATATCGATGGAGGCCTATTATTATCATTTATAATATTAATATTGTCATAAATAATAATCGCAATAATGGATTTTATTTTTTTATCTGCAACGTGCACCCTTTCCTGCCTCATTGTAGGTTAAATCACTTTCCTCTCCATCGCATAGATTTTTAATAATAACTCCATCCTCATCCTCTGTATTCCCATTTCCGGTTTCAACACCTCACCTCACCTGTAGGCAGCGCTGTGAGCCTCTCCACGCGTGCAACACCTTGCCTGTGCTTCCTCCACACTTGATTTCCTCCCCAACCTCATCACCTGAATCTCACAGTGCCTTTATTATTTATACGCAGTCTGACCTTCAGAGCCTCCCGAGGTTTGTTTATGTTCTCTCATGGACTGTTTATCACCTCCCTCCATCTTCACTTCCACACTTCCGTCACCATCATCCCAGTCGGAAACGAACCGGGTGACGCCGGCTGAGGACGCCGCATCACAACACTGGAGCACAGTGTAGGTAGGTCTGTGTCATTTGGCACTGTGTCTGCGTTTCTTCCTTCACTTCTGCTTCTGTCTGCTGTTGATGTGCAAACTAAGTGACCCGGGCTCTCTGAAACAAACATGAGCAGTTCATGCTGCACAAAAGTTTGTCCTCACTCATGGAGAGGGCTGGAAGTTAACTTATCTTAGTAAATGCAAGGTTGGTGTGCAACTGGGAAAGTGCTCCAGGGGGGCTTGGGTTCATTGTGTGTCAGATGGTTTGGGACACTTTAATTAGCTGCAAATTAGTCCAGGAATATGCATTAAAATATGACCTGAGATGATGAAAGCCCTGAGGTGGGTCCCCGAGGCTGGGCTAGTTTTTAGGACTTAAGACTATTTCAGTTTAAGTTTAGTTGTATAAGCTATTAGACTACACTTCAGTTTCTGGGGCTCTATGGTAAAGCACATTAAGATGCCATGTGTATGAGCCATGAGGTAATTTGGACCCAAAGCTCATTCATGCCCTGGGCCCCCTATTCAGTCAGTCAAATTAAACTGGTTTGACTATGTCAGCAGTTTTCAATCCTAAATATCAGGACTCTAATTCTAAAGATAACTGGATGTATAAGAATTTTTTATTTTATTTTGCATTGTCAATTCCTCAGCAGTTTTACCTTTTGGGGACTTTAAAACTCCTTCAAATTAAACAATCTTAAAGGAAATACCACATACAACCTGTGATGAGCAGACACATGTATAGACTTTGCTTCATCTTGAGGGCTCACAAACGAGATGAGATTCAAAAATGGAGGAGAAAACACACCTTAACTGAGGTGCTGAGGCAATAAAACTGTCAAAATGAATGGATTAACGCATCCACACAATCAAATCTGTGCAAAAATCTTTATCATAGAGCAAACCTTTGGTCAGAGACCTTTGTCAAGGCATAAACAGGCAACAAGTGAGTGCCTTGAAGAGGGTTTCTGACCGACAGCTTGCTCTATTGTAGATATTTTGCACAGATTTTAGTGTGCAAATGCTTCTTTTCGTTCATTTTGAGGGCTCACAAGCCAAAAATGTTGGATACCACTGAAAGCGACAGGTGTGTGTTGGTGTGTGTGCACCAGTGTCCTGCTTCTCTCAGACAGGCTTGTGTACTTTTTAATGGCACCTCATACACAGCATGAAAGACACTCCAAATGCACAAAGGATTCATCTGTAAATTCTATATAAATGTGCCTGTCCTTGGTGCATTTCCAGTTTCCACTTCATGCATGAAATATAATTCACCTGTGTATCAGATAATGTGCATTCGCCTGCCTAATGTCAGTCCACTGAAGCATCACCGCTGGAGCTGTAAGTTGTGTGTGCTGCAGCAGAGCTCCATGAAGTCTCCATCTCTGCCTCATGTGCTTGATGAATAATTTACATATTGATCAGGCCCGTGGGCAGCTGCTCTGATGAAATGAGCCCAATTAAAATGAGAAGAGAATACTTGACACGCTCTGTCTGCTGCCGCTGAATTTAATTAATCTTTCTAGATGAGACTGAGGCAGAGTGGCTGCTTTGTTGGACCACACACTAATTAGACCTGTTGGGTTAAATAAACAGTTTAATAGACTTTAATGGTGCGCTCAGGCGGGAATTACTGCAACTAAAGCAAACCATACGTTTTAACCAATGCGTTTTATTGTCCAACAAAAAACATTGGCGGTTAAGGCAAAGGTATAGCGTTCAATTTACAACAGTAGGTTAAATAATCCATGCAGTAATATGTAGAAAAATAATCAATGACACATTTTATTTGCTGTGGTATTCGTTATATTTTACATAAGTAGAAAAGAATGGAACACAAATCAGCCAATGGAGGGATTTCCTCTGCAGAGCCTCTTTCGCTGAAGCATGTGTTGTACTGACGAGCGTGTGTTGCCTCACAGAGGCGACATCGCAAAAGCCAGTAGACCCATGCTTTCATCCTGGGACTTTGATTTAAGCTTAATTAGTCTAATTAACGAAATAAATACTAATAAATTCTAATAAGGATTGGTAAATAAAGATCAACATAGGGCACGCACTCTCATGAAAACCCTATTTACAGCGATACAGTCATTTTGGAGGACAATTACGCACAAGCTCTCCAAAGAAACCAACAGCAAATAAAGGAGTTGCGATGATGATACAGTAACTGTCGGCCAAAGAAAAACTGTGGCACAAAAGGTTAAATGACGTCAATTCTTTTTTCGTTTTTAATAATTCATTATGGTCACTTCATTTACACATTAATTTGTTTACAGTACGGCACTACACGCGCGCCAGACTTTTCTTTAACCCTACTCTCCTTCCACTAAATCCTCCTCGGGTGCAAACCTTTTACCCGGGTGTTGTCTCTTCTCCTCGGCATGGCTCTTGTTAATGTTGTCTAAAAAGTCGAGCAGCAAACTCTTGGTGCAGCTCGTAGGGTCCAACACGTCACACGGACTGTTTGTGCCCAGATCCGGACTGGGGTTATCCAAAAACCTTTTCCCGGGGTGCTGACGCTTTTCCAACTCAGCGAGGTCGTCGTCTGCGTCTGCATCCGCATCCCAGTCCTCATCGAAGTCCTCATCCTCGAGGTGGCGCTTACCTGGGTGCTGGCGTTTGCTGTGCAGCACCAGGTAGCGCTTCCCCGGGTGCTGTCGTTTTGAAAGTTCACTCAGGAGCATGACAGGGTTTTCAGAAATGTGTCCCATCGTGGTGCGCTTTCCCGGGTGCTGCCTTTTCTGGAGCTCCATGAACGAGTGCATTTCGTCTTCGCGTTTGCCCGGGTGCTGTCTCTTTTCAACATCCAAGTACTGTCCATCCTCGTCTTCTTCTCTCCTCCCCGGATGCTGGCGCTTCTCCAAACCCTCGTTGTATCTTTTACCGGGATGCTGACGTTTTGTCACCCACTCTGTCTGAGAGGAAGATCCCTCTGGAGGAGGAAAAACATTTTTTAGATTACTTTTAGATTACAGCAAATTGTGTTTCCACAACTTGTCTATGCCGTGCGTAAATTACGCACAGACGACTGTAGCTGATGTTCCAAATTCCTTGGGCCATATTAAATTGGTAGAAGATTCTTTTCCATTGTCATGTTTGAAAACACAATTTCAAACATTTTGTGAACATTTATAATATGGTGAAAAACACCCAAAAGTACGCGTAAAGCGCAAAACGGTTGGAACATGTTACCGCTTTGACTTTAAGTTTAAAACACGAGACACAGAAGTGGGAATTTGACTTTAATGACAGGTTAAAAACTGAAAAACATTTTTAGGTTGAACACGGTACTATTTTGCTTAAAATCAATCCTGTAAAATTGATCCAACACATACTTTACGCACCGTTTCTGTCGTCCTCTTCCTGCATCTTTTTGAGGATGGACCGTAACAGGAGACTCTCTGCTCTCTGCAGTATGATGTCGTCTATGGTCCGTCCGTCCGTCTCATCTTCTGCGGGGATGCCCTGTCCTCCAGACAGCGTCAAGTTGCAGACCACGAGAGAAGCCAGGATGAGCAGACATGTCGACTTCATGGTAATGTAGTTGGTCGTCTGATGAAGAAATAGATCGTTGTCGATTTGAAATACAATATGTAAGAGATTAAATTTAAGTTTCTCTAAGCACATGGATCCACAGAAGTAGCTGCATTTTTTAAGTGACTTGATTCTACATTGAGACCCGAAATGTTATTTTTCTGAAAAGACATGTATAACAGTCAGGAGATAATTTACCTAGTGCAAACTGCATCAAGAGCATTTTTATTTAAGCTGACTGTTGTCCTTAAATTCTGACCGGTTACAAGTTCTTGGAAATCCTAAAGCAAGCCAATCTACACTGGAGACGATTTGAATAATTTCACCACAGCAGCAGCAGCATTTTAATTTTGTTTTACAGACAGAAAATATGCAAAAAGAATGCCACGCTGCCCAAACAACCTCCGAAATAAATTAGATTAACGCATAAACCCACAAAAGACACTCACATGTGTAAGAGATTATCCTGAAGTGCGCCAGACTCACCTGAGAAGTATCCAAAGTCTCCTCTCTCCTCTGTTAAGCGCACAGTGATGATCGTTGCTCTCAGCCTCTCGCTGCGGTTGGTGACCCGTAAAGGCCAAGTCTGGAGGTATGAGCAGATAACTTCCCCTCTCAGCATTTATACTCACCGGTCACTGTCGTCACACCAACGCTGGAGTCATTTTTCAGGACCCCTCGTCCCCGCTGATGTCACCAAGTCGTGCGCAACTGGATGTGGCGACTTATCGCCCTATAGAGACCGTTGCCCTATTTGTCATTTGAAAAACAATAAACGCCTGAGTGTGACATAGACAACGAGCTCTACTACACGATGAATGATTTCAGTGGTAAAAACTGTGAATTTTATGCTGCACACGTCATTTATTCAAATTTTTCCTCGGATGGATAGAGTTTCATTTCTCCAGTCCTGACTCTCTTACAACAGGCTTCTGCTGTGTCTTATTGCAGTTTGCCACCCAGATGACATAAATTGTCTGAGTATCTTTACAGAAAATCTGAAGGTCTCCTATGGGGGCCCGGCAGGGCTGCAGAGAGATGCGTTCATATTTTTCATATATACCCTAAGGTCACAGGGCTCAGGAGGGAGAGCTGAATCCATCTGGACCTTCTGAGCACAAATAATGCACTTTGTGGTCACGATGCCACACAGCTGAATGTATCAGAGGCACATGTTACAAGTTGCACAAGGAGGAATGGAAGGATTTTGGTATTAGAAAGCAACCAGGAAACCAGGTTTAATGCTTATTGATGTCAAATTAGTGATGAAAAGTAACACTCCATTTACTCAAATACTGTTGAACCACAAATTAAGATTCTTTTACTTGAGTATTTCCATTTTCTGCCCTTCTGTGTGGAGTTTGCATGTTCTCCCAGTGTCAGCGTGGGTTTTCTCTGGGTACTCCAGCTTCCTCCCACAGTCCAAAGACATGCAGGTTAATTGGTGACTCTAAATTGTCCGTAGGTGTGAATGTGTCTGTCTCTATGTGTCAGCCCTGTGATAGTCTGGCGACCTGTCCAGGGTGTACCCTGCCTCTCACCCAATGTCAGCTGAGATAGGCTCCAGTCCCCTGTGTTTGATCTCCATCCAGATAGCTGATATGATTTCCTGAAGTTTAAAAATAGATGTCTGCTGTCTAATGAATACCTGTTTCTATCTTGTCTTTCTCTGCACAGACAGAAGTGTGTCAGTATCAGCCTGAGACTTCCACAGAAACACACAGGGATCACATGGAAGCGGATGTAAACACACAGCGTTCAACTCAGCTGGACGTCAGGTCAACGCTGGCCGGTGAGTTCACTTGACTTGTTGTCATGACTGAGCTGGTCTCGGTCATTAGCGCCGATGTCAGCTCAGTCGCCAGGAGAAAATGTTGGCTGCACATTTGTTTCATACATATCATAACATTTCTAAAGTGACATTATTCTGATTAGATGAGCTGACTTTGTTATCTGAAAGGTGGATGGGGATAATGGATGCTGTGACACATAGGTGAGATGGCTGCCAAGCTGCAGACTACTGTTAGAGACATTAACGAGACATCTCCTGTTGTGATTGTGCCATCAGCAGCGAGTCCTTTAAACCAAACCATGATCTTTTCCTAACCATAACCAAGTGTGTTTTGTGACTATGCAGTGCTTTAGAAATGTTAAGTTTCAACATATCCCCTACATAACAACACACAGATGTTACATATCGATGGTTTGCAGAAACGTACAGTGCCAACATTTATTGTGGTGATTGGATGGAAGCTGTCCGTCCCTTCACTCAGACAACTGATGGGTTACTTATAAAGACGTGTAGCTGTGGATGTTGAGGAAACTGTCTGGATTCCTGGCTAGAAAAAAATATTTTTTAGAGACTTTGTCCCTCGTAAACCTTATATTGTTGAGCAACACCTAACTAAAGAATGAGACTTCTTAGCCCAAATCTCACCAAACTACCTGAATCCCATTTTAATTCCATACGTTGAATCTGAATTTGGAACTAACCGTAGCTCTTTCCTCATCCGATATTCAGAGTCAAATCACTCCGTCGTCTCAAGGAACTCCTGCATAGTCACACTCAGCCGGTTGTGAATCTCGGCGAGAATTGAATTGACCGTGTAATGCTGTAATTACTTGCTTCCAATGTGCTGTCATGCCCAATACGTCAAGCAGGTTTAGATTCCCTGCAGAGCCTGCGTTCAAAAGCATCAATACAGTCAGCTTTATGACAGTGCGTCATTGAAAACGCCTCAGACGAAGACAGAAAGTGACAGCAGCACAATTAAAGCATATCTGATCTGTATTGGAATCCACCTTTTGTCCGTCATGTATGTCTCTGCCTTCCTATTAGGCCAAGTGTGTAACTACATGCCCAAAGGAACCAATTAATTTTCCAAGAGAATGTATGTTGGGTTTTAAGCAGCTTAAAGGCCAGCGTGAGCCGAGCCAGAATCCTTTTAAATGTGCAGAATCTGTTTGGTGAACATAGCGTCCTGATGCTGCAGATGTAGAACAATTAAAGCAGATGGAGTGATTGCTGCAGGTGTAGCAGCATTGAGGGTTTCTCTTCCTCCCCTTTATCGCTGTGAGACCATGATTAAAATACGCCCTCTTTTCTTTTGATTCACTCTCACTCGTCCTGCGCTAAAAAACAAAGCTCACTATCAGAGTCTTTCAGAGCTGGGAAATCATAACAATTAGTATTCCGGTCAGGATTATGTACCTCGTGTACGGAGGAAGAGGACAGGTTAAGTATACACCCTGAGCTGTGGGAGAAAATAATAGGACTCATTAGCCTCTGTCCTCTGTTTACTCCTGCTGGTGTTAATTATATATATCTTTTAAAACTCTTGGTGAACTTCTTCAGTGTGTAAAGGAAGTTTCTGCAAAGCACGACTACATGTCATCCTGTATGTGTCCCCGGATTAATGATGTACACATCAGGAGCCTGTACACAAAGCATGAATACAGATTAGTGGGTTAGCAGCTATTTTGGGGCTATAAGTCAGGTTTTCTAGTGTCACGAAGCTGGCTTTCTTTTTTTAACTAGATCACCATGGTAATTTATGCGGCACAGCTATCCTGTTTCAGAGCAGGTTCATGTCAGCTCACAAAGATGAACCTCAACTACGACTTCAGTAAAACTAATAGACCTCAGACAGACATCTGAATTCATCTGTTTCGTATTTTCCCTTTTTTGTGTAAAGAACTACTTTCTGTAGACGTTCATCCTTTTACAAAACAGCCTGAGATGTCTTAAAAAGAAGTGCAATTTCAACAGTATGTGTCAGTGTTTCCACATTCAGTCAGTCTGCTGCTCACTGTCATTACATACGCATTTTTCCATACATTTCCTGATGCAGATTCTTTTGAACTGAAGCTGCTGATTGAGAATATTTTTGCACAATGTTTGATGACTTTAAATATGGTCACAATAAGTATTAATTGTTATATCAGAGGACTGTGTTCTGGTCAGGGTGGAAAAGCCTCTGAAGGAGACTTTTACATGACGTTAGCACTGTTTAACTTGATCCTGAAACCTGGCACCTCGTAGTCCAGTCATCTAGCGGGGGGATTGGACCCCTTGGCGGGCCAGTTCTGGACCATATGTTTGACACCTCTGTTTTACAGGGGTCCCACGGTCATGGAAAACCTAGAAAAGTCATGCAATTTCACAATCACATTTTCCAGGCCTGGAACAGTCATGGAATTTTGTTGTGTGTAATGAAATTGTTACAGTAATCTTCTACGTAATGTAACATAACTACTAATTTTTTCGGAAGCTGTCAATGTAACGTAGCTCTAATATGCGTCTGACAACGTTTTGTTTACCATGATGAACTTCTCTTCATTTCCTCCCTGTGGTCCGTCTCCCCATCCATGTAAGCCAGTTAGCTGAGATTAATCTGATATAAAAAATATCAGAAATGTGAAAAATGCTGGGCAAGTAGGGCAAGATTTTTTTATTTAATTTTATCATGGCTCTTTGGAAAGTCATGGAAAAGTTTTGAAATTTTGTCTATGAAAATGTGTGGGGACCCTGTGTTTAGTTCTTCTCTACCTTAAAGCAATACTTCACCCCACACATGATCGTTTGTATATCAGTTACTCACCCCGTGTTATGTTGAATTGGGGCAGAAAACTCACATGCCTCCACGATTAATAAAGAATCCATTTCATTCCATTTCCATCCAATTCATCAACATCTTGAAGCACTGAAGTCATTAGCAACCACGTTTGACAACTGCGAATCTAAATCAAATCATCGGTTCGCAAACTTTCACACAACTCATGTATAATCCAGCTGTTAGAAGTTTGTCTTTCTTGGTTAGGTTTAGAAAGAAGATGCTCAACAAACTTAACCGAAAGTAAAACCTATCGATGCTGTCTCCAAAGCCAGACTCCAATACTGAAGTTTTTTAGTGAAAATGCATGTGTTTGGGAAGTACTGAGCATACGAATAGATAAATGATAGGGGTGTAACGGTACACAAAAATCTTGGTTCGGTACGTACCTCGGTACACAAGTCACGGTTCGGTTTTTTTCGGTACAGTATTGAAAAAAATAGACAACTATTAAATATCTTTGACTTATTGGTAACCTTATTAAAACATACCACCACAGCAGTTAACTCTTTTTACCCAATTTTTGAATGAAACAATATATATAAAATCCTGCTTTTTCACATTGTTTGAATGAAAATAGAAATATAAAAGTGAAAAATAAAATCCTGCTGTTTTTTTAACACATTTTTTGAATGAAAAATATAAATATAAATTTCTGCTTTAACAGTTTTACTCAATTAAAATAAAAAGTACAGTGCAGCTGGTCAGCTTTAAAGCCTGCTCAGATTCAGTTTTACTAGGAACTTACTTAGCTTTACCACTTTGTTAAAGTGCAGTAAACAAAACATTCTTATATCTAAAGTGCAGCTTAAACAATTTTACTCAACTCCAATGGCGTTGGTTATTTCTTTAGCGCGATGGTCAGGGAAATGCTCTTTCTTTTTAAACGACGACAATATCGTAGTTTGCACCAGATTGCTTTTTCTAGTCGTGCCGCTTAACGTTCAAACTCGGGTGGTGTCGCTTTAGATGCGTTAGCATCTTAGACGTGTTTCCAAGTACATACCCGACCGCTGTTCTGCAGTGTCGGCACACTGCTTTTGTCTTGTCCACTTGTTTATTTCCATCTTCGTATTTTACCCTGAAACCAAAGTAGGGAAGCACCAAAATGAAAATTTGTGGCCGAAGCCGAAGCCGAATATTATTAAACGCTTGGCCGAATACCGAGTACCGAATACCGAATATCATTGTTTAGTTTTTCATTAGTTTTTGCAGATGAACCCCCTCCAGATTAGTGTTGTCACGGTACCAAAATTGGGACCCACTGTGCAATACCAATGAAAATATCATGGTTCTGAGTAGTATCACGATACCACAACGAAAATGAGGCAGACGTGCCTTTTGTCATTTATGAAAAGATAAATCACTTTTCTGTAATACATCAATGATATTTCAATGGAATAAATTACTTAGTGACTTATTCATACTTCAAAAACAGCATCAATAAGTGATTAATATAGGGGGGATCAAAATAAAATAAATAAATAAAAATAAGAATCAACCAGCCACCCTCCTCCCCTGACAAGTCCCTTCATAAGTAACGAACAGTCCCTAAAGTGCGGTGAGGTTTGTGGACCGTTACTGCCGGAAAGAGAGAAATGTGAACGGCTCGTTTCTCCTCTGACACGTCACATACCTGTGTTCGGCTGGCTCGGCTGTTCAGGTACTTCTGGGCAGTCATGACGCCAAGAAGAGGATATTATTGGAGTTGACTTCTCCGTCGCCGGTAACGGTAAGCCGATGGCCGCCGTATTTGACAGGAATACATTAATGTTACTGTCTGTGTCTGTGACCCCCGTTCAACCCACAACCGATGGGATTCGCCTTTCGTTTCTGCTGCTGGTTGAAATCTGTAGGCTGCTCGCACAGCGTGCTGAATGATTTAAGCCTATTTTGCTCGCTCAAAACTATTTTTAGTCGCAAATGCGAGTGCCGTGACGGACGGATCGCCACACTGCCGACATTTTATTCCGCCCGTCACGGCACGCCGTTTGATTGCGTTATCAAAACACGCTGCTATTATTCGGCCTTGCTTTTAACTTATTCCACAGAATACCGAATGTGTGTTCTTTTGCAATATTCGGCCGAATATATTCGGTTACCGGTTAACTAGATATTTTAAATGGTTCGGCTCGCAAAAACGGAATTAAAATAAAATAAAATAAAATAATATCCTGCGCCCAATAATTCGGTACAGGGTCGTGCCGAACCTAAAGTCACGTACCGAACGGTTCGACACAAATACATGTACCGTTACGGCCCTAATAAATGAGACTTGGATTATACTGCAAACGTTGTGAGAGTGCGGTCCTCATAAATTCATATGCTTGCTGTTTTCAGTGGAGCAATGTGAGAAAACCAAAGTCTTCATGAACTCAAAGTAACACAGCATGACTGACTGACATACAAATGGTCAGTCTGGAAAGCTGCAAACAGAGCTGAGGTACAAAGAGTTGTTGCATAGAGATGATACACCGTCTCATCTAGTTGCATTGGTGTGAACCAGCAGGGTTTTAGAATGTTGCAGAGCGCTGCATTGCAAGTAGTTGCCTGTTTCTACCCGTCTCATCGTGAATCTTTGGTGTGAACTGGGCTTTAAGTATTCCTTCGAGTAAGATTTGTTCACCATGAACTTTGAGTAAAGACTTTATTTTTCCAAACTGAAACCACTGTTGACGGAGCAAGTGTGTCATACTGCTCTGAAAACCCTGAGTTAACAGGGCCAGCTGCTAACCAGCACCATGATACCTGTACCTGTTATACAGCATCAATGGTGTTAGTCTCTGTGCCACATGGCTTCACTGAGACTTCGCCAGACTTGCTTTGTGATACTGACCCCAGATCCCGTTGCCTCTCTCCCCAGTGTGCAGCTCATGAGACTGAAACATTTTCCTCTGTAACTTAGTGCTTAATGATCCCTGCAGCCTTCAGTGTCATCCTTGCTCTGTCTCTACCGGCAAGAGCGAGAGGCAGCTGTGGTGAAGAAATAAACAAATCACAGTATAAAACCGCCATGAACATTACACACACACACAACCACTTAACTGGAGAGATGAGCCTGTTTTGACATTTGACTGCAGATGTACAGATAAGACTTGAATGTTCCCAGAGAGGAAACCAGAAGATTCTACACTGCAACAAAAATAAGACAAAGATTTGGCATTATTGCTTCCAATGCTTCCTCCTGAGAAACTGTAATATACTACTCTGATCATCTCCAGTGACATCATGCCTCAGTATCAGTCAGCAGGGTGTTTTATCTAGTGTCAGGTTGACTGGTATTTCCACATGCAGGGTGTGATCCAACTACGGTTCAGGACTCACTGAAGATGGACGATGGTTATAAGCTAAACTTTCTAAAACAGACATATGTGGTCCTCATCTCAGACATGTTGAAAATTCGAGTGATTGCTTTCAGACTTTTGAACCTGCATTAAGTTTTTTTTACCACTTGAGGCCACTGCAGCAGGCTGTAACACAACACTGACATATTATTTCTTATTAAGTTGATGTAGTGAATGTTTTAGCATGCAGTTGCTTATTTAAACATCCAGCCTAAATAAAGCAACATCATCATTGGTTTAGAGCTGTGTTTCTCGTCACATTCGAGAAAAAGCATTCTTTTGTGGCGTTATGATACACCGCTGGGCAGCGTCAATTTGAAATGTAAATGATGCAACTTAAGGCGTTGAAAAGTCCCTATAGGACGGACACGGGGGGGATGGATTCAACAAATACTGGACTTTCACCCAGGAGCCTGGTGTTTGCTTACCATGAATGTTGAGCCAAACCATGAGGTTTTTTTCTAAACCTAACTTGTTTTTTTAGCCTAAATCTAACCACATGCGTTATTTAAATCTAAAATTAAACAAAGAGGAGTTGTGCATAACAACCTCATAAAAATTAAAACCTCTTCTGTGACAGAAAGACAAAACAGGAGAATTAAATGCGGACTGTTAAATATCAGGTCTCTATCATCTAAAGCAGTGTTAGTAAACGAATTAATATCAGATAATCATATTGATTTACTCAGTCTCACAGAAACCTGGCTGTGTCAAGATTAATATGTCAGTCTCAATGAATCCACTCCTCCCAGTCATAATAATACCCACATTCCTCGAGGCAGCAGCCGAGGAGGGGGAGTTGCAGCCATTTTTAACTCTAGTCTGTTAATCAGCCCTAAACCTAAACTAGATTATAATTCATTTGAAAGCCTCATTCTTAGTCTTTTACATCCGACCTGGAAAACCTCGCAGCCACTTTTATTTGTTATAGTGTACTGTGCTCCTGGCCCGCGTTAAGAATTTGTATCTGAATTCTCAGAGTTTTTATCCAGTTTAGTTCTTAAATCAGATAAAGTTATTATTGTAGGCGATTTTAACATTCATGTCGACGTTGATAATGACTCCCTGGCTACCGCGTTCATCTCATTATTAGACTCCATTGGCTTCAGTCAGGGTGTACATGAACCCACTCATTGTTTTAACCATACCCTCGATCTAGTTCTGACGTATGGAATTGAAATTGATAACCTAAAAGTCTTTCCACAGAATCCCTCACTATCGGATCATTATCTGATTACTTTTGATTTCTTTTTACTCGATTACACGCCACTCAGCAACAGTTACTATACTAGATGTTTATCAGATAGTGCTGTCGCAAAATTTAAGGAAAAGATTACTCCGTCGTTAAATTCAATACCAAGTCCCTCAGTAACAGAGGTTTCCTGTACCGACTTTAATCATTTTGTCGATAGCGCCGTAGGCTCGCTGCGAACAAAACTTGACTCTGTAGCTCCTCTTAAAAAGAAGTTAAAAAAGCAAAGAAAGTTCGCTCTTTGGTATAACTCTCAAACCCGTAAGTTAAAACAAATATTGCGAAAATTTGAAAGGAATTGGCGATTGACCAAACTGGAAGAATCTCGTTTAATCTGGACAGACAGTCTCAAAACTTATAAGAAGGGCCTCCGCAATGCCAGAGCAAACTATTACTCAGCATTAATAGAAGAAAACAAGAACAACCCCAGGTTTCTTTTCAGCACTGTGGCCAGGCTGACTGAGAGTCAAAGCTCTATTGAGCCTTGTATTCCTTTAGCCCTTAGCAGTAATGATTTTATGAGCTTTTTTAATGACAAAATTCTAACTATTAGAGGCAAAATTCATGACCTCCTGTCCTCAGATAGTACCTATCTAACCTCAAACACAGCTGTAAGACCTAATATATATTTAGATTGCTTCTCCCCAATTTCTCTTCAAGAATTGACCGCAGTGATTTCTTCATCTAAATCATCAACGTGTCTCTTAGACCCCATCCCAACTAGGCTACTTAAGGAGGTCTTTCCTTTAGTTAACACTCATATATTAGATATGATCAATATATCCTTATTAACAGGCTATGTACCACAGTCTTTTAAGGTAGCTGTAATTAAACCTCTACTAAAAAAGCCCACCCTGGATCCAGAGGTGTTAGCCAACTATAGACCAATATCTAATCTTCCCTTTATGTCAAAGATCCTTGAGAAAGTAGTCGCAGACCAGCTGTGTGATTTTCTCCATGATAATAATTTATTTGAGGAATTTCAGTCAGGATTTAGAGTGCATCATAGCACTGAGACAGCACTAGTTAAAATTACAAATGACCTTCTGATTGCTTCAGACAAAGGACTTGTCTCTGTACTTGTTTTATTAGATCTTAGTGCGGCGTTTGACACTATTGACCATCAAATTCTACTGCAGAGACTGAATCACTTAATTGGCCTAAAAGGTTCTGCACTAAGCTGGTTTAAATCTTATTTATCTGATCGTTTTCAGTTTGTTCACATTCATAATGAGTCATCCTTATGTACTAAAGTTTGTTTTGGAGTTCCGCAAGGTTCTGTGCTCGGACCAATCCTATTTACTCTATATATGCTTCCTTTAGGTAACATCATTAGAAATCACTCTATAAATTTCCATTGTTATGTGGATGATACTCAGTTGTATTTATCGATGAAGCCAGAAGAAAGTAATCAATTAACTAAACTCCATAACTGCCTTAAAGACATAAAAACTTGGATGAGCACCAATTTCCTGATGTTAAATTCAGACAAAACTGAAGTTATTGTTCTTGGCCCCAAACAACTCAGAGACTCTTTATCTGATGACATAGTTTCTCTAGATGGCATTGCTCTGGCCTCTAGCACTACCGTAAGAAACCTCGGAGTAATATTTGATCAAGATTTGTCTTTTAATTCTCATTTAAAACAAACCTCACGGACTGCATTTTTTCATCTGCGTAATATTGTGAAAATTAGGCCTATCCTGACCCGAAAAGATGCAGAAAAATTGGTCCACACTTTTGTTACCTCTAGGCTGGATTACTGTAACTCCCTATTATCAGGTAGCTCTAGTAAGTCCTTAAAAACTCTCCAGCTAATTCAGAATGCTGCAGCACGTGTACTAACAGGAACTAAGAAACAAGATCATATTTCTCCTGTTTTAGCTTCTCTGCACTGGCTCCCTGTAAAATCCAGAATTGAATTTAAAATCCTACTGTTAACTTATAAAGCTCTAAATAGTCAAGCTCTGTCATATCTTAGAGAGCTCATAGTGCCATATTATCCCACCAGGACACTGCGCTCTGAGAACGCAGAGTTACTCGTGGTCCCTAAAGTCTCCAAAAGTAGATCAGGAGCCAGAGCCTTCAGCTATCAGGCTCCTCTCCTGTGGAATCATGTTCCTGTTACGGTCCGGGAGGCAGACACTGTCTCCACATTTAAGACTAGACTTAAGACTTTCCTCTTTGATAAAGCTTATAGTTAGGGCTGGCTCAGGCTTGCCCTGTACCAGCCCCTAGTTAGGCTGACTTAGGCCTAGTCTGCTGGAGGACCCCCCTATAATACACTGGGCACCTTCTCTCCTTCTCGCTCTCTCTCTCTCTCACTCTCATCCTATTACTGCATCTTGCTAACTCGGCCATTCTGGATGTCACTAACTCGGCTTCTTCTCCGGAGCCTTTGTGCTCCACTGTCTCTCAGATTAACTCATATCGCAGCAGTGCCTGGACAGCGTGACGTGTGTGGTTGTGCTGCTGCCGTGGTCCTGCCAGATGCCTCCTGCTGCTGCTGCCATCATTAGTCATTAGTCATACTTCTACTGTTATTATACACATATGGCTATTGTCACACATGTATACTGCCAGATATTAATACATACTTTCAACATATTGTACCACAGTAGCCAGAACTATAACTATAATATTATTACTTTCAATAATGTTGTTGTAAGCTACTGTCATTACCTGCATCTTTCTTTCTCTCTCTCTCTCTCTCTCTCTCTCTCTGTCTCTCTCTCTGTCTCTCTCTCTCTCTGTCTCATTGTGTCATGCGGATTACTGTTAATTTATTATGCTGATCTGTTCTGTACGACATCTATTGCACGTCTGTCCGTCCTGGAAGAGGGATCCCTCCTCAGTTGCTCTTCCTGAGGTTTCTACTGTTTTTTTTTCTCCGTTAAAGGGTTTTTTTGGGGGAGTTTTTCCTTATCCGCTGCGAGGGTCATAAGGATAGAGGGATGTCGTATGCTGTAAAGCCCTGTGAGGCAAATTGTGATTTGTGATATTGGGCTTTATAAATAAAATTGATTGATTGATTGTTGCACAAGGAAATCAGCATGAATAGGAGGTCTTTTACCAACACTATGAATGTGAAGCAGAGACTGTACATTTCCTGTGAAAATGGAGGTGTATTTTGAAAAGACACAATGCATGTAATGGGCGTAAATTGACTTGTGTCCCAGAACGTGGATGCACCCAGAATACCAAGCACGTCATACATTCTTGGACTAAATGGTTCCTTAGTTTGGTACATATTTGGAACCCTCAAAAGGTCTCTATAGATCCATTTCAGAGGGTTCATTTAAAAAAACGCTTGGGGCTCTTTGTTGTCAAACAAGATGGTTCTATATTGAATGTTTTAAAGGTTCAATCACCTGCTCAATACGATGACATACCAGCTAATTTAAAGCTCATCATTCAGGTTGACATCTTGCGTCAGAATGGCAGCAAAGAAAGTGTTGATTGTGTGACCCTAAATCTAGAAAGATTTAGGGTCCGGCTATGAGTAATGCAAATGGCCCAACTTGAGGGGCGGCACCAAGCATGCATTTGAAAATATCACTGTATGCAATTGGATAACACTATGACCAATCAGAACAATACACGGGGTGACGTATCCAGAGCGCTACCAGCGGAGCTAACTGGTAGATTAGACTCTTGCTGTATCCGGTCGGCAAAACAGCAAAAACGTGCTTCTTGCAAAGGAAAGATTCGAGCGCCGTCTTCTGTTCCTCTTTTAAAGAAAAAGCCAAGTCTAACTCGTTCATTGTAGCGGCCAAAGCCGTTTCAAACAACTGGTGTTCATCCGTAGCCATCTTGCAATGTTTACTGACTGATTCTGGACTCCATTGTCGCAGTGCTGTCGTTATCTGTTTAGCTCGCCTCTGGCCCGCCTATATCAGATACACTGATGTGATTGGTGCAGCTCGGTTTCATGGGCATAGGTAATGAGCATCATTACTGATTGCCAGAGTGACTCGCTGAGCAAATTCAAATTGTGCTCTAGTGAGAACTCTGGATTTCCAGGGTAACAGCTGAGGACATCGATGGAGAAGTCAAGAATGCAGATCACTTCCATTCTGAATTCAGGTTTCTCAATTTCACCAAATTGGGCCCAGATTGACTGCCTTATTAACTCATTGTAAAATACACCAAATTCAAAATTGACAGAAACAAAATAAAAACTAACGAAAATTGTTGCAGTTGGTCTTCCCATTGTTCTACCAATCACCAACTCTGTGAAATAAGGGCTTCAACACAGACAGAGTGAGATGTGAAAATATGCTGGTTTTACACACTGTTTTTCTCTTCTGGCTCTCTCTGCCGTTGCTGGCTGGTATTTTACTACTCCTGTGACGTTGTTATCCCCAGCACTCGTAGTTGCTATCTTTCTCTGCTTGGCTCCCTGTTCCACCAGTAGAGACTGACCTCTGGTGGCGCCTGCTGTGCACTACATCTCCTCAGCATCTCTGTATCAGTTTAATGGAATTATGAGCATGTGTATTTTTAACGGTAGTGAAAATCAGATCTTTGGGGTCTCTAAATACCGTGGTACACTGAGATACCGCCCAAGCTTCACAGAATTAAAGCCAGGGCAGGCATTTTTTCAGGCAACTAGCATGTTGCATAGCCTGTTAGCTAACGCATGGAGCAGGTTGAGACATCTTCATTGGGACACACAAAACAACCTAATGTTCACTGACTTGCTTGTTCACAATGTGTCTATTTAGAAAGAGGTGTAAGTTCAATATGCTCTCCTTTTAGCTCTGTTTTTAGACTCCTTTCAGCTAATTAGGGGAATGTTTGACTCTTTAGCTGCTAAATGCTCCACTGTGTTCACCACCACCATATGTAACTGAGTAGCAGGTGGCACCTTGTATCCTAGCCTTGGCCACCAGTGTATGAATATGGGTGTGAATGGTTGAATGTGACAAGTAGTGTTAAAGCACTTTGAGTGGTCGTAAGACTAGAAATCAGCTATAGAATTAAAGGTCCATTTGTGTCATTTACTGCCATGCTGCAGTCAGCCACAGAGATAGAAGGTACCTCATAGCAGCTCTAAAATCAAACAGAGACACGTCCTCTCATGACTTACTGCTCAATAAATCTCTAGTTCTTATTTTAGTGCTTGAAATGAAGGATGTTTTGGTTGCACAAAAATAGATGAGTTCAGAAAAGGAGAATCAATAAAAAAGTCTTCGCCAAGTTCAGTGAAACTCACTGAAAAGTAGAGAGCGGATCTGCAGACAGGTGAAATCCAACACCTCTGCATTAACAGACACTTGAGGGGGAAGCAGCCAGAGGTGGGGAGTGAAAAGACATGACGTCCGAGTTGCGTGCAGGAAGGGTAGAGTCCGAAGACGGACAGGATGAAGGGAGACACTAGGGAACGAAGCGACACCAACAAATAAACAAATGGAGAAGTGAGTGTGTATGGATGGCGTGATAACCCTGTCCCCCAAAAGTGACACAGGCCTGACAGGGGTCACAGCGGCGGGGAGTAAGTGACAGCTTACAGGGTGTGTTGGTGGAGAGGGCTGGCTGGAAGTGTGTGAGTGTGTCTGTGTGTGTGTGTGCTTGTACATCTATCTTTGTGAGAGCCAATTTGAGTTTCAGCTTTGAGAGTGAAGACATTTTGGCTGGTTCTACCCTCGGACAGACTTTCGAAGACCTGTTTGAGGGTTCAGACTTGGTTTTAAGGTTCAGGTTCGGGGATTGGGGTTTGAGTTAGGCATTTGGTTGTGAGGGTTAATGCTGGGTTAGGTTTTTCTCTGATGCCCCTCTCCAGAAGCTCCCTGTGGCCTTCACAGTAAATGATATGGAACTGAATAATGGTAATTTAACTTCTTAATTAATATCTACTAGTCCATACCCATTGTAGCTTTGTCATCTTCTACCTATGCCAGTCCTCAATTCCTGTGTGCAGTTTCACATAGATTGACCACATCAGTGAGTAGAAAAACATGGGACAGACAGAATGACACACTGACAGTTTCCATGATTATGTACAGCATACCATACCATGACTTAGTCATACCAAAAATTAGAAAAAACAACAACATTGGGCCACAGGGGGAGCCACAGCGATCAGTCGCATTTTAGCCATTTTTAAGCATTTTTCTGTTGTTATAGCGCCACCCAGTTGCCAATTAAAATTTCTCCAGTCACCTTGAGGCGTCGTGTTCTACATATCTACCAAGTTTAGTAAAAATCGATATGGCGGTCAGGCCTAGATAAGAAATTAGCTCTCTAGCACCCCCATTTTGTTTGATGGGGTCAATAATGGAGGGGTCCCCTCAGATTATGTGTGGTCATATGCCTACAAAGTTGCTTGGTGATCGGTGAAACCCTTGAGATGTTATACACCTTTATGTGATGAGCCACGCCCTCTGCAATATTCATTGCCTTGTAGAAGCTCAGTTTTAGTAAGTTTGCCAAGAGGGAACTTTAGATATTGGTCCCTAGATTATGTTCACCAAGTTTCATGCAGATCGGTCAAACTTCCTAGGAAGAGGTCGATTTGAAGTGTTTTTCAAAAAATTCAAAATGGCGGAAAATCTATGTAACCGAAAGTTATGGGTTCTTGTGGCAAATTTGTTCCTCATGAGGAGAGGCCTCTCTGTGCAAAGTTTCATGTCTCTACGACATACGGGGCATGAGATATGCCCATTCAAAGTTTGCAATTTCAATCGGTTGCTATAGGCCAATTGATGTAATATTGCCTCAGGCCAATTGATGTAATATTGCTTCATTCGCATCCTCCCATGACCCTCTACCACTGTGCCAAATTTCACATGGATTGACCAAGTCAGTGAGGAGAAATACGTGGAACAGACAGACAGACACACATACACACACACACACACACAGTTTTCGTCATTATATAGTAAGATTGTTGTAGGGTTAAAGTGATTCCTGCATTCTCCAGCTGTAAAAAAAAACAAAACAAATTGTGTAACATTTCGTCAACTAAAATATCCATCATTCATCCATCGCCTGGTGTCTTTTCCTTTCTAAATTTTGCCAAACCTCAATAGCATTGGCTCGTCTTGTGTGTGGACAACCGGTAGCTATAGATTCCAAATACTAGGGCTGCCCCCGACTAAGAATAGAATGTCCGACTGCTGAGTGTGGACACTTCCTGTGCAAGGTTTAAGTTAAAAATAATCATCAGTAGCCCACTGCAGAGTAGGAACCTTGTGATAAAATATATTAATTAATGCTCATTTAGACTTATTAGTGATGTTGATAGGTTAATTATGATTTAATAGGCTGTGTTACCTTCATTATTAGGCTGAAATATATTTTGCAGCTCCAGACAGATTTTTTGGCTCTGTTGATAGTAATGGTTGCTGACCTCTGTGTTAGGGTAATTTCAATAACAACATTATTCTGTAGTAACTCAAAGGAAAGCTTCTCAGTAGTCATTCTTTGGATTTGGAGTCTTTTGCCCCGCTCATTCAGATGTACTGTTTCATGGCTATGCATGATTTGTGTTGAATGAATTTCATGCTCCGTCAGAGAGCTGTGCTGGTTGAATGGTTGGAGTTGTAGGTGAATAATCTTTGACCTGCAGTGACTGGGTGTCTAAATTCAAATGGTGAGAGAGGAGGGGGTGAGGGACGGGGGCAGTTTGCATCAGAGAGTGTATATTCACTGACAGTGTACTCAAAGTAAATTTTAAAATGGGTTCTTAAAGGGCTCGCACAGGGGGTGATTTTACAGCAGCCGCCTGCAGATGCAAACAAAAATAACAGCACATAATCCTGCACACTGCTGCTGTAAAATGGCTGTACAGGGGGCTGCGGCATCAAGTTAACCCATGGATGTCACACAACCGATCCTGACCGATCACTTCCATGATGTCAACTAGGGATGCACTGATATGGATTTTTTTCAACCAATACCAATAACCGATGACTTGCTTCTCATGGCCTGTAACCAAAGTGATTACTGATAATTTCACATTTTTGTTTTTTAAACAGAAGTGTATAACCTGTAGTTTATGTACACCTGAAGGTAAGGGAGGTGAAGATGTAGTGAGAAAATATGGATGATTTAATGTTCCATAGACCCAAACAAACCAAATCAAACTGATGTCACTATTGCTAACACAACAAAACAAAGAACAGTGACTCTTCCATACCTGCGACATTAGGCTGTGAAAAAGAGGCATCACATGGCCAGCGGTTAGTAATGAATTTACTAACAGAGTCCAGCCGTTGGATGTAAGCCGCTGCTGCTAATTAACTCATGCTAACACTCTGGAGGCTTTTCTTTTCTTCAGCGCTGCCTCTAACCTGTTCACAGCTGCAGGAAGTAGTGATCTGGTGGGGTGGTTGGTGTTTGGTGTTCGGAGATCCCTCGGCACAATCCTGAAGTCTTCCTCTGGAACGGTGAAAGACGTCCACACTGCGACATGTTTTACCCTCTAGACAGCATGCTGCAGTTGTTTATTGGCGGCTCGCAAACCAAGTTTAAAGGTTCATGTACCACCACCCACTGCTGCCCTTGTTAAGTCGATGAAAGCAGTCTGATTTCATATTATCCGGACTATTTATCGGATTTAATCTTAAGTATTGGAATAATGTTTAATTAAAAAAGAGTCCCATTATCAGCCCGATATATATCGTGCATCCCTCCTTTTTTTTTTTTTTATACTTGTCTGCATTGGTCTTCGTAGCTTAGTGCCACTAAAGGGTGTAAGTTTCTTGTGAAGATTGATGCACTGTTAATCTTGCAGTCAAGTATTTAATACCCATAATGCGTGGTTGTGACCGTCACCCACCCTCCCTGGAGACTAGCCTATCAGCCTTTATTGGAAAAACTTCCTAATATGAGTCAGAGAGGGCCGTGATACACCAAAGTGTGTCAGGGGGAAAGTAAGGAAACAAGCAAGGGGGAGGGGGCAGGTGCTTAAGTCCTGAGTTATATAGTGACAGTGCATGCGGAGAAGAAGGAGGAAAAACAAACAAATAAACAAACAAACGAAAAAAAAAACAGGGGAGAAACAGGCAGTGTAGCTGATGTATTGTGGCCTTGAGGTGGTTGTGCTCCACGCAGATTATCGAAAATAAACATATACATGTCTACTATACTGTTCTGAAAAACAAAAATAAAAGAGAAGTCTATACTGAACACCAAAAATGTGAGAGTTTTGGTGGAGGGGGAAAGCCCAATTGCAGAGAAGAGTTGCCAGCGCGGTGTGGTAGGTTTGAGAAGCAAATGGGCCCTTTGCGATGCGTCACGGAGCTGAAGTATCGAACATGCATGTGTGTATTTGAACCCTCCCAATGTGTTTATGAAAACCATCACCAGGGTCCAGGGCCAGCCCTGCGGGGGAAGGGGGGCGGTATGGCACCCCAAGACCGCGGGAGCACCCAGACCCCAAGACCAGGGAGCCGCAGAGGCTGCAGGACACCACGCAGGCCCAAGGACCCGGGGCGGCGGAGGCCGGCACCCCCAGAGAGCCAGACACACACCCGGGACAGGCGGGGCAGGAGGGCCCGCCCACCCACCGCCCGACGCGCCCCCTGGGAGAGAACCAGCACCGCACCGGACGGGCCCGCACCAGGCGCCGGCCACCAGCAGACGCCGGACCGGACAGTAATGAGAGCCCACCCAGGCCCGGGCGGACGAGGGAGGCAAGGAAGCGGTGATACTGCAAGGCATATGTCCCCGGCGCATCGGGAACCAGGGGACCGCGAAGGGCCACGCGCCCGAACCCCCCAGGACGGGCCCCCACCAACACACAGGAGAGAGCGGACCGCCACGAGCAGTCAATCCCCCATCGGGACCCCATAGCAGAGGGCCCATAAACCACAGCCGGTCAGGAGGCAGAACCCCGGCAGGAACCCACAGAGCCCCCAGGGCGCCACCCGGCCCACCCGCCACAGGGCCACAGGACCCCCCAGACACCGGGAACCCAGCCAAACCACCATGATGTAAATGGGCTCCCTGGCTCCAACTCTCAGCCCAGGAGGGCTGGGCCTCACTAGCCACGCCATGCGTATCTACAGTGCGTGTAAACCCACCACCCCTCCTCTTACTATGATTCTCCAATCCCTGACGGAGAAACATTAACCCTACACCGTGAATGTGAATGTGAGTGCCCATAAGTGTGATGTGGTGCATTAAAATTGAGGGACATAGGAGACAGGTGGGGGCAAGGCTGATGGCTACAGCACACTGCTGTCCTGCAGCCCGTGCAGCCATAAGGCACCTGGAACCTGTTCCCATCTGTCCCCCAAGATGTAGGTGTATGTGGTGCTTTAAAATTGGAGAACAGATAAGGATGGGCCGGGGGGCAGCATGGAGGGCTACCGGACACCACTGTCCCATAGCCTGCCTCATTATGAAGCCCCCCAATCCATCCGTGGTCTGCACCTCGAAGAGTGAGTGTATGTGGTGCATTAAAACTGTGCAATGTGTGGTGAGTGAACTAAATGTGGTTTAGGAGGCCAGGCCAGTGTAGGCCCAGCCCGAGGGCTGGAGGGATGGATGGGAGGGGCTAGGAGGTGGCGCCAACCAGACCCCGGCGCCGTGAGGCCCCCAGCGCCCATGGACAGCGGGCCAGGCGGGCCCCAAGGAAACCCAACGGGCCCCCACCTAACCCCGCCCCCCTGGCAACTGCAGCATCGGGCCCCCGCAGTGGTCCCGACCTGGGCCACACCGCCCGCAGCAAATCGGCCCCCAGCAGAAGGACAAGGCGCGCCACCAGGGTGCACGGACAACGGGCCCCACCCAGCCCCCCGAACCCCGACGCGCAGGAGCACAGACCAACCCGCAACCCCGCCAGTACCCCCCCCAGACCACCACAGACCCAAAGCCGGACCCCCAGCCCATCCGACCCGCCCCCTACCGGTGGCCGCACACCAACGGGCAGGCCCACACTGCGCTGCACCAGAACACCCCCCGCGGGCAGCACTCAGCCCCCACGCCAGGCCCCGCAACCCAGGGGAGGACCCCGGGCCCACCCGAGGACGGGAGAGAGGAGCAGGGAGGGACGGGGAGTGCATCCCTCAACAATGTTTTAATGTACACTAGCATTCCACTATTATTTTGAACATGACAGTATTCTGAATTTGATACAGCTCATCTAAACAACATATTTCACTTGGATTTTCCGAATTAGGCCTTTTTCCAAATTTAGTATTTTCCGATTAAGACATCTGAGATATGCCGATATATTCAGGTTTTAGTAGCATTATTTGGACATGTGCGCGTTGGAAATATGTGTCTCGATTGGGGTTTTAACTGCAGTTTGTGACTCGCAGCCGTTTGTCTGTTTACGGTCAGCTCTTTGCGTTGTCATGGATATTTGATTTAATTTAATTTGATATACTTTATTAATCCCTTGAGGGGAAATTCCATTTATATATATTTATATATGAGGATATGTTGTAAATGAACCGGATAGGGAACACTTTGTATAGTTGGAGTAAGGATTCATGCCCCAAAAAAAAGGCAGCATTTCTGGTCAGAGGAGGAAACACACATGCAAACAAACATGCAAGACTTGGCAGGTTTGTGGATATGTGCAAACACAACTCCGACCTTTTCAAGAAGCTGGTTGGAGGAATGAAAAAGGGAGGCTGTGTTTGCTTGGTCCTATTTGATGCAAAGAAGCAGGACGGCACAAATGGCTCCAGTCGTTCCACTTTTCCATATTTTGAAGTGATGAACGACATGTTTGATCACATTAATCAGAGTATGCAGGGCTGCATCTTCATGGAAATATTAGTGGAATATCCACATTCATTAGCCATGTAAACAGTTTAGTAGTAATACTGTCTTTTTCAGAATAAGGGCAAAAACTGAGCCATTTTGTGCGCGTAAATGTGGTGGATTTAGAAAACTATCTCTTAATTAAGGCTACATTTGGGCTCTTTTACAGGATATTCAAATGTAGGCCATTTAGCCTTCACATGCATGTTTACAAAAGTTTTATTCTATCTCACAAGTGTCAGACATAGTGGTTGTGAGTGTCACTGGATATCAGAATTTCCTCTCATGCAATTTTTATCTTGCCATTTTGTGCCCAGGAATCTAAAATCAGTCCTCAGACTCTGAAAGCAGGGCTTGTTTCTGTTACCATATTGACTCATGCCTCATTTCCTCATTTTTCATCACATAGAACAGTTAGCTGGCGTCACAGTATGCACCCACAGAAACAGACATAGGCACCCACCGCATGCACGCACGCACACACGGCAGGCGGAGAGTATTTTGCATTATTTACTTTCAAATTTCATCTCTGTCTTTAGCTGTGTGTCTGTTGCCCAGAGAATCTCATTATCTCTCAATAACCTGTGAGGCGCCTGTGTGTTTCTTCAGCCAGAGACCATGATTAGTGCACTACTACCACATGCTACAGCTCACTTATCATCACGCTCCCTCTCTCTCCCTCCGTGTCTGTCCTCCCTCGTCTTCACAGCCCTCCATCACGGTCTGGTAGTGTCTAGGACTAGCCGTAATCGTGCTAGATTGAGCTGATCTTTCAGTCTCACGACCGGCTGAAATGGCAGATGTGAGGTTTTAAATATTTCATTCCTTCAGGAATGATATAGGAAAAATATTTCAAGGGGAAAAAAAAAAAGTTCTGTAGAGTCCCTAATCAGAGCACTGCAGAAAAATATCTGCATCTTATCAAACCATTTTGTCAATAATTGAGTCCTAAAACCCATATTTTCTTTTAACAAATGAAAAAAAGATTACAACCTGTCAGACGAATCATCGTACTGATTTGTAATTTTATTGGCTTTATCTGTTATCATTCCAAGATTGTAAAACAAGAAATTGTGGAAACCAGTAGGTGTGGTTGCAAAACAGGCTGAAACAATCTTATAACCCTGCAGAGATTTTCATTATGGCTTTTAGGACTCAATAAAAGACAAACTGGCTGGTTTCTACATTTTCATGTGAAACCTGTTGCTCTTATCGATGAACCCGCTGAATTATCACCAAACTTTGCAGTTAATCTCAGTCTTTTTGGTGTCTTTCAGCACATTGTTTTGGTTTTCCAGCCTGCAGCTTCACTGTTGTTCAGCGTTGTTTTCAGCTGCTGTTTTCATCGGAAAAAGGCCTTGATCACACAGAAAGTGTTTTGCAGGTTGCAAAACATCAGGCATGCTGCACTGCCTTTTGTTTTTTGTTGGGCTCAGGGAAACGGAGATCTTTAAAAAGAGGGTAGATCATGGGGAGTACCTCCAGTTGGTCCAGTAGCTTCACCTTCACCTGGCTGTTTCCAGGCATATTTAAGGATGACTCGGGGGCAGTTTGACAACCTGCTGTCTATCGTCAGGCCGTATAGCTCTGGGTATCAGCAACCACTACTACCGTGACCACCACAGAAGGCCCGCCTCTCAAATCAGCCAATTGGACAATGGAAAAAAGATGACCAAAAAAGAGATGTGGTAGGGTGTTTATCTGCTTTGAGTTGAAGTTTTTCAACTTGACAAGTTCAGAGTGCAAAAACGGCAGGCGCCCAGAGTGCAGAAACGCAAGGCATGTTGCAATGCGAAAACCGCGAGGAAAACACTTCACTCTCATCAAAAACAATTAGGCTACTAAAAGGCACCGCCAGCTGTTAAAACGCATTCTGTGTGATCAGGGTCTAATCCTGCAAAACAGCAGACAGACAAAGTTAGCATTTAGCTAGTTGCTGTAAACAGCAAATTAAGAGCTACATATTACATTCTGGATTTAGTGGCAACCAAATCAGAGCGAAAACATGAGTATAGGATTTACAGTCACCAGATGAACAGAAACAGCTCTAAATGAATACTAACGTTGCTCCATATCAGCTGGATGTGTTAACAAGGAACTGCTAATAAGTCATATCCTGATACTATGTCAGTGTTGTGTTTGCGGTTTGTTTCTGCTGCCCCCAAGTGGCCAAAACTGGTTACTCTAGGTTTAAAGGGTAACTTAAGTATTTTTAACTTGGACCCTACCATGTTTTGTGCCCAAGTACCTAATGGGTGCCACAGTTTTTGAAGTTGGTCCAGTACTGACTGAGAACACTGCAGCCAGCAGCGGAAAAACAGGCTGCAGTGTAATCCCCGTGGGCAATTGAGCAACATCAATGCATGTCCACTAACAGTGCTTGTTTTTGCCACTGAAACAGCTCATATTCTTATTTGAATGTCTGACAACTTAGGTAAAGGATTCCTACAGAGTAAGATCCTTTTTGTTTAGCCAGAAACAGCCCTGAAATCACTAACGCCAAACTCACCAGACTCCATTTAAATAAACGGTAATTTTAGCGTGTACAGAACCAGCATATTTTCACATCCACCTTGGTGTATTAAGGGTTGACTTAAATTAAACCAGATTTACTGATTAGTGAAACAGTGGAAAAACGAATTAATATGACTTTTGTAAGTTTTATTTTGCTTCTGTCAACTTTGGGTGAAGTGTATTTTACGATGATAAAATTACTGTTTATTTTAAAGGGAAATTTTGGTTTATTTCAACCCATCTCCTATCGTCCTAAATTTGTTTCAAGTCACTAGTGACATAGAAATAATAGTTAGCATGTTAGCCGTTAGCCTAGATACAGCCGTAGCGTCAGACCTGTTAAAACGTAAGTGAACGGGCATCCTTTCAAGTGCAAAGTTAGTCCACTAAACAAGCTTTTTCTCCACAAAGACCGCCTCATATCGTTAGGATAAATGTCAGAGAACATATAGAAAATGACATGTAAACGTGTTATCGTACCTTATCGGTGTGGTGCCATGTTTGTTTACCATTTAGCTAAGGCTGCAACCGGTCCCATTCATTGCAACAGAGGTATTCCTCTTCTGTGGGCATTGGGGTACAACATTCACAGGTAACATTACACCACCGATCTCCAGAGCTAAATCCTTCCAGCAGCCATTCCTCCTCTCTCGTCCTCTAACGTTACCTGTTGTGCCTCTCTCTCTCTCTCTCCTCCTCCATTCTTCAGTCTCATGAAGCTCTTCGTCAGTGTATTCTGGCTCAAATAAATGCCTACTACCTGAGCCTGTCAGTGGCAAAAACAAGCCCTGTTGGTGGACGTACATTGACGTTGCTCAATTGTCCGCAGGGATTACAATGCAGAATCTTCCACCACCGTCTCTATCAATACTGGACCAACTTTAAAAGTTGTTGTTCTGATCAGTCACGTAGACACAAAAACATGGGAAAATGGGGGCCATGTTGAAAAACAGGACCCCAGGGCTTTTATATTTAGATCCCTGATCACATTTAGGTTTGTAGTCCTGGTGTCTGTGCCTTCAGTCACTCTATAATCATCCTACGATATAACTTCAGATTTCAAACCTTCCAGATATTATAAAGATTAGGCTTTCAAACCTTAAGGCACAGAATTATCCTTCACAGGGCTACACCACCCTTTGCATCTCGGAGAAAGACTGTATTTTCAGCCTTTTGTGGTCCTCAGTGTCTGTGTGGGAATGTGTAACAGAAGAGTGAGTATCAGTATCAGCATGCGTAGAAAGCTGTAACTGTGAGGTGTTCAGCCGTCACATGCGAACCATCCATCTTGTGTAGGTAACCAGGAGGGATCGCAGACACACACAGAATCCTTCTCTAGTATCAAACTCGCAACATCCTTCAGCGTAGTTAATTTAATACAGGGGAATGGTAGGCAGCTGCAAAGCACATTAACAGTATATTTATAACCAAATGTAAATGCCACAACATGCAAATGCTGTTATCTTCTTCACTGTCATCTTATTCTGCACAGGTTGGAGCAGTTATGCTGAATTTATTGCACACAGAAATGACCTCCAACGCAATGAACTCTTTAAATATTTCTGTTTAGAGAAATGTAAGAAAATGTAACTGTCTAAGAACCATCACTATCATATTGTTTGTTTTCAGTCAGCATTTTAGTAAAAAGGGCGAAATGTAAAGTGAAATGTGCCAATAAAATGGAGACCTGAATGAAATAAGTCCCTATAATTTTAACCATCATTAAAATTTTGGGCTATTTTACTTTCATAACATGTCTTCTTTCAGACGAGAGGATATTAAACATCCAAAATACAAATTTTAGTGTTTATTTTACTTCAGATTTCTGTTCTGGAAATGTATGCAAAGTGCATATTTAATTAGATAATGATCTATTTACATATTTAAAAATGCATTTTCATAAAATGTGTAAAAAAAAAAAATAAATAAATAACTGTCTTGATGTTAGTAATCTACTAGGGAAATTTCATGGTGATATCCGTTAGTTAAAACATTTGTCCTATTCATCTGTTGTGTCTTACTTTTGTCTAAAAATGTATGCAATTATTCAGTACATATCTTTGAAGGCCATTGTCTCAGTATTGTTTTTGCTTAAACTCCAAGCCAGAAATCTCCTGAGTGGCACTTGCATAGCAAACTTTCCAGTTTTATTCCCATCTATATTCTGAAGGTTTTGAGAGAGGGGTTTGTTCATATATCATTCATGGCCTGATTTATTCCTAAAAGCGTGGGGAAAATATTGTCTGATTTATAGAGTGGTTTTGAACCTCGCTTTATCCAATGTTTAGATTTCTGTTCTGAAAAGTTGTGCAAAAACGTGCGTTTTTAATTGGATCATGGATCATTTGCATAGTTTAACATTAAATTCCTGAAAACTTGCAATACAAAAAATAATTGTCCCAGTTTAAGTAATCAGCTGGGGAAGTTTAATTGTGATATCTACTAGTTAAAAGTTTTACTCTTTTCACCATAGAGTCTCCTTAACTTCTTAAATTGTGCTGCTACTATTATTACTATTACTTCTACTACATCTAATACTACCAATCCCACTATTGTGGCTGTTACTACTACTACTATCCATCCATTTTCTGCTGCTTATTCGGGTCCAGTTGCCATGGTAATAGGCTATGCAAGGTACCCCGGACATCTGTCTCCCCAGCTGAGCCCTTCAGCTCTTCCTAAACTATCTTGGATACATAATCAGGTCTATCCTATGACTATTTTCCACCAAATGAGCTCTGGTTCTTGAACTGGTTTTGTTCAGGATTCTTGAAATCTTGGTACTATCTAGTGAACCAGCCCACGTTTCCAACAGTTTAAAGTGGAACCCTTGTAATCAAGGATGTGTCATCAACGCAGGGTGTTGCTCAATGTACAATGGAAGTAAACAATAGTAGCAAAGTTGTGGATTATGTTGATTACCTGCAAACTTTTGTTCTATTAGGACAGGGTTTTTTTCCAAGAAAACAAGCATAAACCAACTATTAATTTGATCACTGCTCTTTAACAATTTCTCACTTGACATCTCCATTGTTGCCTTCTGCATCATCCATGCCATTACAGTTTGCACCTCAGGTTAAGGAAAACCTGCTATTTTATGTTTCCAGCTAAGAACCATCTTTTTAGGTTCTGAACCAATTTATTTTTGGTGAAAATGCTCTGAACGGTTCAAAATTAGGTGCAGGAACCGGAACGGAACCAGTTCCTTATTGGTAAAAAAGGGGCATCAGTGTTCCCACAACCTGCACTTGGAGGCTTCCTGATCAGATACCTGAATCAGGAGCCCACTCTCACTCCAAAGTCGTGGAAATCAGAAGCAGTGACTTGCGGCATCAGAAACCAACAAAAGAAGGCATCCTTTAATGTTGGCTTGATACACGGCTGGTTGCTGTTATAGTTTAACTGCACCTGGTGACGTCAGGGGAAATCCGGCGGGACAAAGATGGAAGTTAAGGCCGTGATAGTCCAACTTCCACCCAGGAGAGAGGTGTTCGCATCCCGTAAGATCCTAAAGCCAAACCCTGTTCTTTTTATCTAAACCCAACCACGTGCATTAATTGTTGAAGGGAAAAAAACGTCAATTTGGTTTGTGATACCAAATTAGTGAGTTTATTTTGAAAGAGACTGTATGTAAATGGTAAATTTCCTGGGAAAACGGAATTATATTTTGAAAGAAGACAATGCATGTAACAGGCAGAACTTGACACAGTGTCCCAGAACATCAACAACCAACACAGCCAGGGTACCTTGCATGTCGTATGTGGACGTGGGAAGTCCATGACCAAATGTCAATATGTGACAAGGTTGGAGTGAGAATGTGTTGGAATCAGAGTTTGCTTTCATGTAATCATTCATTGCAACTTTACATAAATCATAAAGGACAGCAAGATTAAAGCTGTAGACAGTACATAGAACTTTGTTTCCATGCTCAGTGACTCCAGGTACAGTGTGGGACACCAAGTGTCTGTCCTCGCAGCAGAGAGCGTATTTGTTCGTAGCAGAGAGGCAGAGTAATTCAGACTCAAATGGTGTGATATATTGGTGGGAAGAGATGTGCAGGAGTTCAGGGGCAGCACAGTTTCAGGCATGCTGGAGCTTTGCTGGAGCTTCTAGACGTACTTTGCAGGAGACCAGAGAGAGAATTACACCAGTCACTGAAAAACAGTGTACAAGTCTACACAAGTTTTAACTGCAAAAACCAACAAAAGTGTTGGATTATTAATGTGAGTGTCACTTATTACCTGCCTCGGCTGCTTAAACAATATCACTCTGTAATTAATAATGGATGGATTCATTGCTAGGTGAAATAACAGAAACTAAACTAAACTAAATTGAAGACTCAGGTTGGAAAATGAATGCTGTAAAAGCACACAGACATTTAGAGTTGTGGGCTTTAAGATGATTTCTGACAGTGAGTGGATGCTGTTGTGTCTGCCACCGCACGACGTCAAGGTTCTGCATATTTTGAATATGCGTTAGGAGGATCAAGGTCCCAGTGGCAACCTCCAGTCTCACTAACAATAAGACTTGCATATGACTTGCAGTTTGATCATGCTTTGACAACTTGGACTTGTATTGACTGACTTTAGAAATGATTGGCACAAAAATAAAGCCTGAAAGCAAACCAAAACTTTACAGACATGTTATTGTTATTTCTATATGTGAAGCTGTACTGGATACTACAGGAAGTATTCATTTCCTTCTTTTCCCACCTTGTTTTGTCTTTTTCTCTTTTGAACAAGCAAACAAACACACAAGTACAAAGCACACAACCTCCTTTTTGTGACTTTGTTGAGCTCTTAATCGGAAGGTGGACCTCAGGGAGGTGTGTTAAGGACTTGCTTGATTGTGTATTAGTAGAGTAGAGTGGTGAGCAGCTATTTATGTTTGCCATGGTGATCGATGGGAGAGGCAGTGCAATTGACGGGCTTGATGAGCAACACATGGAACAGAGATCTGATGTCAGATCAGCAACAACCCCTCGCCTCCACCCCCTCACGTCAACAGGAATAGTTAAATGATGTATCCCCAATTTAAGTCACGCATAGAGGGCAAAGAAGGCTCAGGCTGGGTGAGCTTAAGAATGACAGAGACAATCAGAGATACTGCTGGGACTGTGAAGGCAAGGCTCTCATGTGAAACCAATCTAGCGAGGAGCAAGGAGCAAAAATGAACCTCAACCCAAGAAGAATAAGTGCTATCCCGTCTCATGTAAAATCCAGCCCCCTCTCGTTCCCAGGTCATCAAATACTGACTCTTTGTAAGAGCCCTACCAGTGCTAAACAATAATGTCATCCACTAAAATGATATCCGGTTTTCCTGAATCCATGTGAACCCAACGTTAACGTCTGTTTGACATGCACCAATGCAAACACAAGACTTTCACCCAGGAGACCAGTGTTTGTGTCCCATTCAAAACCAAAATTCCAAGTCATATTATTCCAAACCGTGACCTTTTCCTAAACCTAACCAGTTCATTCATTGCCCATACTAACCAAGTAGTTTTGGTGCCAAAACCTAAACTTTGAAACTCACACATTCAGAACTGACTCTAGAGGGTTAACTGGATCAGTGGTTACCAACTGGTCCAGCCACGGGGTCCAGATTTCTCCATAGTCATGAGTTCAAGATCCACACAGCTTAATATATTCATCGTCATACTTGCGTTTGGTCATGTTGTCGAGCTACGTTGCTGTCTCTGTCAAGCACCTGTCCGTTAGTCACTTACTAACAGCAGGAAATAGCACTTCAAAATAAAAGCTCTGTGCCGGAAATTCACTGTAGTTTAAAATAAAGTGAATTTTGCAAACTTGACACGTTTGTGAGTCACTTGCAGTCCATTCAGAATGGACCTGTGACCCACTTTTGGACCAAGACCCACCAATTGGGGACAACTGATGTAGAGTGTCATAGTTTGAAGCATAGGGCCACTAACCAAGATGCTGTATTTGATGAGTTGGGGATGAAAAGGTGTCGCAAAATCCTCACTTTCGATGAAAAACAAAACTGGACCCCTGATCAGAGTACAGTTTTGTATTTTTCATTAATTTATTTTGTTTTTGTTTCAATTTAGTTTAAGTTAGTTTCAAGGGTGGGTTGCTCGTTTTAATGTAGATTTAATTGTTTAAAAATGTTTAGTGTTTCAGTCAGTTTCAATATTATGTCAGTGTTATTTGTGGGAGGTGAAATGTTACAAGTTCAGAATAGGTATAACACTACGAACAATACTTTGTGATGGCAATTGACTCACAGTAATGTAGATATGTCAGTCTCCATTAACATATGCACCAATGCCCCCTCATGATTGTTGTGTTGACCAAACTGACAAAGACAAAAACTAAAGACATTCTCTGTATATTTTTATTTTATTTTAGTTAAAGTACACAGTAGGGATGCACTGATTTGGAATTTTTCAACCAATAACCGATAATTACCTGCTTCTCATGGCTGATAACCGATACGATAACAGATAATTTCACATTTTTGTATTTTAAAAAGAAGTTTATAACCAGTAGTTTATGTACACCTGAGGGTAAGAAAAGCTAAGATGTAGTGAGAAAATATGAGAGACAAACAAGGACAGCTGACTCCTATGAACGGGTTGAATGAGCATCGGCAGGTCCGCGTTACATCTGGTGTACGAAATGTTTATATCGTCAGGCAAAATATTTTTTTGTCAAGTATATTTACAGACTTTTCTTCTTTTCACAAACAACATTGAACAGCTCAGCACAACACTAGTTTGCACAACCATTAAGATATGAATTCAATTCATACTGCTCTTGTTAAGTCAGTGAAAGCAGTGTGCATTAATATAATAGGCGCTATTTATCAGCTATAATTTTTGATTATCAGAACAATGCATAATTATAAAAATGTCCCATTATAGGCCGATAATTTACTGGCCTGATATATAGTGTGCATCCCCAGTACACAGTATTTTTTCTTTTTTTTCCTGAAATGTAATTTTTATTAACTAAAATGTTTTTTCAAGCCTAGTTTTTAGTTTTAGTGTCACCTATACTAACCTTGCCATTGTTTCAAGTTGTGGAAAGTTTTACTTTTTAGCATATATACTCACATATACGAGAGAGTTTGCACTATCCTGCTGTCTTGGTCAGGGTGTCTCATGCTTGGAAAAACCACCTGGGCAGTCAATCGAATCACAGAGAAACCCCCTCAGATATGTGCTGCAGCAGCAGGTGGTGATTCTCCCTATTGACCTATTCCCAGGAGACAGCAGAGGGGAAGGTGCTGTCTGCTCTGTCAGTTGTGGTGAGGCTGTTGCTGGAAAACAATACTCCACATCTTCATTTGCTGTCACTACCGAGAGAGATGCACCTGTATCAGTACTAATAACGTTGTTTTCATTACGTTAGGGTCAAATGAAAGCACAGCCCATCAGGTCACAACTATTGTTCTCCTGCTTTATCTTTGCTAATGAGGTTGCTCTCAGTTTAGGCTCACTGCCATTTCATTTGCTGTCGTCATTCCATCTGAATTTGGACCATATTGTATCACCCCGACATCAGACGAGCCTGCGGTCTCCTGGGATGACGGCACAGCCGTTGTTTACAGTAAAGAGCGGCACTGACAGGGTCATCTGTTCCGCCAACCTAATTGTCTGCAGGCGTGGAGGAAGATGCATTGTTCTCTCTGCGATGTTTGGAGAGGTTGTAAAGGTCAATTTAAAGAGGGCAGAAAATTGTGTTTAGTTGTGATTGAACTCTTGTCACAACTCCATAAGATGCCAAAAGAGGATGCAGGACAGGCTTGTATTCAGAAGTGCCGTGCTGCTCTTTTAGATGTAGACAGGGCTCAACAATAAGGACTGCCCAGGGCAAATAAAATGCCATGTTGGGCTGGCAAATCTAGCAACTCACCTGCCTGATTGGGCAAGTAGTAAAAAAGGATTTCCACTTGCACAATCAGAGGGATCCAGGATTTTGCAGGCTGTCTTTGTGATTGCTGCAACCTGAAATGCCTGATATCATGGCAGCTTTTCTAAAACATTGTGATGAATGTTGCAATGAAATTACAGGGGGCAAACAAAAATAACTGCGATGCTGTCTCAGATTTGGAACGTGTTATTATGAGCATTCAGTGTTTCCCACAGAATTACAATGTATTTGTGATGGTTGAAGGGGTGGGGGGCAGCAACAGCTGATAGCCACCAGTCAGCTGTTAATGCCGTTAGACACAGTGCTGAAGGACCGTCCCAGTGAGAGGCTCTCCTGCTGCTCTCTGTCTGAATAGCACAAGCTAACACAGCACAACATTTTTTTTAATCATGTTTTTGTCAGAAGCCCCGCAGCAGCAGGCAAAATCTGAGAGAGAGCCATTAAAGTTGGAATTTGGTGATCCACTGATTTCTCTGGCATAACAATAAGGTTTAATATTTGTGGTTTTCAGGGAAATTTGTCAACAAATGTTGGATGGGTTGCCATGAAATTTGGTACAGACATGCACGTGCCCCTCAGGATGAACTGTATTAACTTGTTCAAAACTGGTTTGTTGTGTCGGTGCAGCCTTTGCCTGTTTTTTTTTTTGTCATCTGTACATCTTTTGCATTGACATAGGCTATATTAATAAAAAAAATTATGTGCTTTTTGCTCCCGGGGCTTTTATTGCACTTGGAGTGGTGTGGTGCGTGTGGTTGACATTGTTATGCACCGCTGTCTGTCCTTTCTCCGCCTGCGGATAAACACCATGTGCCATAAATGCATGAGATGTTACATTGGGCTGACAAGTGCTCATAATGTTGCTAAAAAACATAAACTAGCACACTCATGCTTTTTGCTGTCAGTAATGGCGTTTTGTGTTTTGCTGTGGATGGGGCTTACTCACACATGAGCTCAGCAGAGTGGAGGAAAAAAGGAGAGCGATGAGTTGGAGATGGCTGCACTCCGTGTGACTGCACAACAGCTTTGTGAGTAAAAACACCTGTGTGACAGCTGACGTTAAACAAAGGATCGGATCCTCTATATCAGTGGTTCCCACCTGGTCCAGCCACGGGGGCCAGATTTCTCCTTAGTCATTAGGTCAAGGTCGACACAGTTAAATATATTTAGTGCTATATTTGTGTTTGGCCATATGTCAAGCTAGTTTGCTGTCTCTGTCAAGTAGCTGTCTGTTAGTCACTCACTTTACAGCAGGACACGACACTACCAAATAAAAGCTCTGTGCTGGAAAATTCACTGTACTTAAAAATAAAGGGCGTTTTTTACAAACTTGCATGTTTATGAGTCAATTGCGGTCCATTCAGAATAGACCCGGGACCCACTTTTGGACCGCGACCCACCAGCTGGGGACCACTGCTCTATAGCTCAATATACCCGACACCAATTAGTAAAAAGTTACTTGTTGCCCCGATCCCAATCTTTACAGATTTTGTTTCCTTCGCGTGGTGCTCATCTGCTGGCTGTTGCTTGATATTTATTATTTTATAAATATAAATTTTATTATTATTCATTATTTAACTGAGATATGAGAATGTGTATCAATCTTCTAAGTGAACTCAGACAGAAAACATGTTACAAAATGTTAAACTATTGCTTTATGTAAATACAACCTGCACATCATGAGCAGAAGTGTCTTCGTTCATCTTAATGAAGGAATATATCAACCAGGGCAACAGTTTGTCTCAATCTTGTAGTTTTTAGACGTCAGCGCAGGAAATTGTTGTCAGTAGGATCATCTCATCGATAGTTTTGTTTTTTTCATGGGATTTGTTTACCAAAAAAATCAGAATATGGCTGGTCCTTCAAAAATGCCACTTCCTGTTTTTTGAATAAACAAATGGAACAATTTCAAATCAACCATCTGCATATTCAGGACTGTAGGTAGCACCTGGATGTCTGAAACAACATTATCTGCTGCTCATAATAAAGGCTGATTAATTCAGAGTCTTTGTATAGCTGAATGACATGGGTACGTTTTCACTGGGAACAGGAAGTTAAGGTGGAAAGATGGACAAAGGTGGGACAGATGGGATCTCGTCACATGTGAGTCAACTGAATCATAAAATAATTTTTATTTAGGCCCCTTGTCGCTCCTGAAACACTATTGAGCCACACAGAAAGTGAGCTGATTTCCCTAAAAAGGCCACTAAAGAAAACATAATGGTGTGGTGATTGTGGTGTGGGTGGCTTCCTTATTGTTCGGTCCTGCACGAACACGCATTCCACAGGCGTGCTCAAATAACCACACACACACACACACACACACACAGAGTTACATGAGATCGATGTTATGAATGAGAAAGCATTTTTCTTTTTTTTCCTCCACAATGCAGATTCTAAATAGCACAGAAATCAATCTATCGGCTCAAACTGATGCTGAAAATGAATTATGTCAGTGGTGTCTTGTTTACTTGTGGCTGACCTATTCCCCTGTCTATGCATGATGCAGTTATTCCCACGAGGAAAAAAGTTCAAATGTCACATTAAAGATAAATCCTGATTCTGTCAAAAAAGACCTTTAGTATTCCTGCCATGTTTTGCCTCCTTCATCACTTTTGCCTCCTGCCTCCAAACTGCGGGGATCTCCACTTTTGTCGTTAAAAAACAGGCAGCTTGATGAATTGAGGTGAATAGGGGCTTTGGCTGTAAAGTTACAAACACACAGGGGAGGTTGATGGTTGATTCTCTGCAGTTTATGTGACCAAGCCTTCACAGATAATAGCTTCATGATCGGGTCCAGTGCTCAGAGAACACAGGCTTCCAGGTCTTTCACCAGGGCTGCGCTCCACACACGGCCACTGAGATTGATTTTCGTACTGCTGTCAAAACTCTGATGGACTTTCGCTGAGAGCAATTGGAGTGACAGTGATGAGATGATAGTTTTCAAAAGCACACTTAGGGTTTGTTTCACTGTAATTACATTTTGGCGAATGAGTGAAATAGAGAAATCACTAGAACAGATATTGAGTCCCCTCCTCTCACTTTGAGTCCCTCTAAGAGTGAGTCTGACTTAATTAGGTGGCCACTTTGGAAAACGTGTGTTGTAGCGTATCTGTTGTGACCCTGGAATAAGATACACACAGTGTCCTTACTTGTTTACTGGTCTAACAGAGAGGAAAGGTCTAGATTTGCCGCTGTTTTTTGACTAGTCTCGAGCCCCCCCCCCCCGCACCACCCTCTGCCTCCCTGGCCTCATGTCTGTGCTCCCTGTCAGACGCCCCTGTCACTGCCCTGCTGCCCTGCCAACCGGACGCCTGCCTGCTGCCACACTGATGGAGCTGGGAAACAACGAGGCTGACAGTCCTGCTGACTCACCAGCCCCAAATGGGTTCTCTAAAGACACCCTTAACTTCTCAATGAACAGTACGAACACGATCAACACCCCCTGCTTTTTCCTCCATGAATAGGAACAGTACCAGATTTAGAGGCTAATGCTGCAGAAAGTTTGTTTTATTAGCTTAGTGACTCATATCATTCCACTTAAGTTTCACTCAGCCCAGGACACGAAGACTCTGCTTCATCATTATCATTCTAACCTACCTCCTAAAAGTTCAGACAACCAATTTAACATCAGTTTATTCTTTTCTGTAGCTATGATGTTTTATGTATTTAGATAAAAACAACTTTCCTTTTTAGCAGATTGTTTTGTTGTGAGTTGCAGAGTGTTGGAGATATCGGCCGTAGAGATGCCTTCCTTCTCTCTAAAGCCCAGTTCAGACCACTGGCACAGCATGAGGGCAGAAACAGAGGGCTCGGCGGGGACAGAGCACCTGCTGCAGCAAGCAAACACGCCACCTGCAGTCATTTTGACTTGACCAGCGCACTTCACTACAAGCTGATTGGCTGTTGTAAGAGGTGACGTACTTTACGTTCTAAAACTAGCTGCCCGCAGTTTTACCAGCTGAGTTGCAGGTGACATCATCAGCCAGCTTTAGTCAAGCTCAGACTGGCCAGTTCACACCGCTGCAACTTTTATCTGCAAACAGTTTCGTCTCGTCGTGAATCTGGTCTGAACTGGGCGTAATATAATTGAACTGGATGGCACTCAGCTTGTGGTGATCAATGCACCAAAGGGAAAAAAAAAAACATTTAAAAAAAATGTCTCTGACCCAGTTACTCAAAATAATCCACAGACCTTGTTTTGAGCAGTTTTATATAGGAACTGTTTTCTTTCTGCTGAACTACACCTGCCAACTGTATCACAGCGCAGAAGGAAGTGTGCATCTACTCATGGACGAGAAGCTTGTATTCGTAGAGTGAAATGTAAACACCTCCTACTTGTCTAAGCTGTAACATTAGCCCCTTATACACCACCAGATTTTCCACGAATGTTGGCCCATTTTGCCGGCAAGCTGCGAGCGTTTAGACACACAGAGCTAGATTGGCGAGTTGATCCAAGGTGCCCAATTTTCCGCCTCGTAGGGTAGTCATATTGGCAGAACCTTTTTAGTTTAAACAGACCGAGGCGGCCTTCCGCAATGGGAGGGGCTGTTGAAGACTTGTGGGAGGAGCTGTTGATGATGCCGCACATGCGAGCCACTGGCGGTGGATAAACAGGAAACAGCTGATAGCAGGAATTAGCGAGCAGCTAGTAGCAAGAGGGAAACGCAAACCTGGAGGACACTGAAAAGATGAGCAACTGGGGAGACAAGGAATTGCGCGCCCTCCTTGTCCTCGCAAACGAAGAGGCCATTAACCGTCAGATGACGGGGACGGTGAAGAATGGGCCAACTTACGAGAGAATCACCGAAGGACTGACCAGCTGCGGCTTTCCTCCCATGTCACTGTTTACATCACATACTGAGCTACATGTTTTGTTACTTGCTCACGCCCCCCATTGCCCCGAAAAAGGCGCATTCTGTATGAACAAAAGTAGGTAAGCGTCATTTTGCCGCACTCCCCGATTTTGTTTTTATACTGCCAATGCTGAAAAAAGACTGATTGGGCTTTCCTGCAGATTTGCACAGTTCCTATCTAAAAAGGGCTATTAGCTAGCTCGGTGGGGCTAAGTGAACTAGCAGTTAGATGCACTCTTCCTTCTGCGTGGTGATATGATTGGCAGCTGTAGCTTGGTAGCAAGAAAGTAGCTCCTGCATGAAACTGCTCACAACAAGGTCTGTGGATTATCTTGAGTAACCAGGTCATGATTTCCAGGAAGAGACATTAGTGTTGTGTTTTTCAAATGCTTTTTTTTTTTTTTAGGTGTTTTGAGCACCACAAGCTGAGTACCATCTGGTTCCATCATATTCAAGAGAAGGCAGACATCTGTACGGCTGATATCTCCAATACTCTGCAACTCACACCAAAACAATCTAGACTGATAAACAGCACTACAGGTAAGAGGGAAAATATGTATTTTTGATTTTGGGGTGAACTGTTCCTTTAAATACAGATCATGAAAAAATAATCACCTCCTCTTATATGTCACTGTGTCTGACACATATCCTGACATTTACAAACTGAGGTTGTTGGGGACATTTGCTTAATCAAACACACACACACACACACACACACACACACACACACACACACAGACAGGCAGGTCTACCCACAGCAGGTGCAAGTGTAGCCGAGTGTTTTTGTATGAGTAGATACGGCTCTAGATGCTCGCCGTGACAAGCACGGGTGGAATAAAAGAGATCTTGATTATGTGCCTCCCTGCTGTCCGAAATGCTTCACATAGATTCCCACAGATACTTAACAGCGACGATGCACAACACGTCTTTATCTTATATTTGAATCAAGTCTTTCGGGTCTATTTCTCACACTATAAATAATTATGATTAAGAGGAGATTAAGACAATAATCCATTTGATGGCTGTGTGAGGTTCATGATTATGAGTTATACACGACTAGGGAATCAAATCAAAATCCCAAGACTTTACCTCAGATTAAATGATATGATAATGTCATACATTTATGAACGATTTATGTGCATCTAAATATGTGAGCTGCTCCTATTAACACTGTGGATGGAAATGTTACTTTCATTAACTTTCAGTGCTTTGGTCTTATGCAGGCTAAAGGAGGAAGTCATGGTTTGAAGCGGAGATGTATCATGCTGTACACGCACACATGCATGCAGCAGTTATCACCCATATATCTGTGATTATAAGGTATTACCTATGAAAGCGACATGGTGCCGTTCAGTGATCATGAGCTCAGCCTCTGTGACTGTGTTTGAAAAAAGTTTCCCTTCAACACATGAGCAGTAATTGAGGGTCTTCACTGTTAGCTTAAGGTAGGTTTACATGTAACTACTAATTAACAAGGTTTGCTGACAGCAGTTGCCACCCACATATGGCCATACGTTAACCACAGAGGAGAAAGACCGAGCAGGATTTGGTATTGTTTGGAGGCAACAATGTGACATCTGCAGGAGAGAATTAAAGAGATAAAGATAGCAAGGGGTTGTTGGTGTGTGTGTGTGTGTGTGTGCGTGTGTGTGCGTGGTGGTCGCAGTGCTGTGAGCTGTAATAGAGAGAAGAGAGCATTAGGCACACTCAACACTGAGGCAGCAGGAACTTGCAGCAGAACTCCACAGAGTCCTCTCCATCTGTAATCAGCGGAGTGAGAGGGGAGTCACACCTTCTTTTTCCTCCACACAAACAATCCCTGCTTCTCTCCCGCCTCTCCTCTCTCATGCACGCACTGCTGGGCAAGGTGATATTTTATGTCACCCAGTTCATTTCCATGCGTCTACATTAAAATACACACAGTGACAGGAAATGTGCAGAAGAATATAAGAAAATACAACATTAAGAGCAGGAACGTGCTGGGAAATTCTTCTTGGCCAGTTTAGACAGCTTCAGAAACACACTGTCTAAAAAATAAAACCCTACAAGCCAGTCACAAATATCTGTTTCCTGTGACATCATTCAAAAGTGACTCATGTGAGTGACGTCTCGATGCAACACAACGCCTCCCCAAACTGCGGACTTCACGTTTAACAATAACCCTGCCACTTTAAACTCCTCTCTGCGCCTCCCATCTCACCTCTTCTTCTTCTCATCTAACTCTTCACCACTTGCTGAGTCTTATATAACCAGAAATGGCCCTCAGTAATATTACCTGCTGTCTGTCCTCCTCATCTCCCCCCCGTCTCTCCGTCTGTCCGCTGGTCTCAGCAGGGTTTTCTCTATTAAAGGATTTATCGCTGTGCCGATGGTCGTCCCCCAGCCCCCTTAAGGAGCCAATTCATGAATAAATGAATAGAACTGGCAAATGATAAGATTGCTCATTTTGTTGCTCAGTGTTGCGTGTGTGTGTGTGTGTGTGAGGGAGTGTGAGACAGGTATAGAGAGAGACACTCCAATTTACTGACTCCAATTACCTGAACTGTACTTACTGCAACCACCTTAAAAAACATGTGATCATGTGTCAAAGCAACGTCTCAAACGTGCACTCTAATCAACTGATTTAACTGCAAATAAGACGGGATCTCAAGTAATTATTTACTTGTGAGGATCTTCTTTCCTGTCTCAGTGTCCATTTTAACCATAGTTAAATGTCCCACCGGCCTACCTCACCTTGTTATATCCATGTACCTGCTGTACAGTTACCTCGGTCTCAAGAGACAAATTAGCTGGATGTTTTCATCTATTCATCTTTTACTCACCAACTTTTTTGCATTTATTACTTTACTAAGGAGAGGAAAGAAAGATGGGGGATTAGATGCAACAAAGGGCACCAAAACACTGTATAGCCCTATTTGGACGCGATTAGTTTAACATGGAGATGTGGGGTAAAGTAATTATTACCAGGGGTTTTCGTCCCGTCCAAACACACCTTGTCTGTAATCATTACGGATAATGTCAGTAAAAATTACGGCGACTATTACCTTCTCTAAAATGATCCGGAGAAAATTCCTCGGGTAATATTAATCCCATGCGAACGAGATCCTTTGTAAAAATGTATGTAAATACTTCTTCACGTCCTGTTTACAACTGTTTTTCCGTGCTTACAACTAGTTTTCCGCGTTTTTTCGATGATGGAGACGCTTGAAGAAGCATTCAGTATTGTCAGCAGTCGTGATAGTGGACATTCTTCTAATGGCCTAATATAAATCCATGTTGCTAATTGTTGTGTACACACAATCCTGATCATGGGCAATATTTCATATTGGGCTAATCATTAATTATTATTATCCTTCAGCTGATGCTTACAGGAAGCAACGTAGAACGCACATGCCGACAGGGAGGTGACGCCAGGGCACAAACCAAGTTACCACTCCTATCTCTGCTAGAATTATGGAGATTTCTTGTCATGTGATGGCCTCTGATTGGTTCCTGCTACTATATAGGTGGGGCCATACCTGTGTTGTATGTTGTGAAAGCCCTGACAAAGATCTGCAGTGGTCGAAACATGCTGGCTCTTTTAATGATTTAGCCACTACAATAAAAGCTTTTTGATATTTTCTTCCTCATTTTTTTTTTTTTTATTTTTTCAGAGTGCCTGGATTACCTTGCTGTTGATCCTGTTGTTTACTGCTCTCTGAGAGCACCCAAAACAAGATTATGATCTATGTTGTTATGCACAGGGCAACCAGTCGTCTCTCTCTTCTTAAAAGTATAAAAGTATTGGCATCAAAATATACTTAAAACACCAAAAGGAAAAGTACTTATTTTTCACAACAGCCCACTTCAGAATTATGTGTACTATATCCCTTGTTTTAAATTAGTGATGCATGTAAGCATCATTTTAATGTCGGAGTTGTTTGGTCTATAAAATGTCAGATGATGGTAAAAAACATGTTAATCAGTGTTTTTCAAAGCTGAAGATGACATCAACAGATGTCCTGGTTTGTCCACACCAGAAAGCAACACATTCTCACTCCGACCTCGTCACATATCGATGTTTGGTCATGGACTTTCCACGTCCACATATGACATACAAGGTACCCTGGGTGCGTTGGTCGTTGACGTTCTGGGACGCCTTGTCAAGTTCTGCCTGTTACATACATTGTCTTCTTTCAAGATACACTTCTGCATTTTAGTGTTTATATACAGTCTCTTTCAAAATAAACGCACTACGTTGGTACAACACTGTGAATTGATGTTTTTTTTTCCTTCGACACACGTGGTTGGGTTTAGGCAACAAAATCACGTGGTTAGGTTTAGGAAAAAGGACCAGAGACTTTTCATTTCGGCGAGCATGTTAACAGGTTAGAGCATTCACGCTGCATCCGTTCTACACGCTGCTCGAGTCGTGCTGCTTGAGTCATGCTGCTTTCGCGAGCAAGCTCGAAAATAGAAGAGATACTGATTTTTTGCGCGAGTCGCGAGCTAATGGTCGCGGTATTCAACAAAAAACACTAGTTTGCGTGTGTTGTGACCTCTCTCGGCCACTGTAGACATCTCCCCTTGACTAAGCAAGACCTGACGGGCACATGTTCAATGTACTTATCCATTTGTAGTGCTAAATATTAATTCTCCAAGCATTTGAATAATCAGTAATGGTGCACGAACCTGTCCACCCTGGGCTTTGGGTCCAAATTCACTTCTTCTTCTTTGGAGATTTGCAAACACGGTGCACTCCCACCACCAACTGTTCGGGTGTGGTTTGTATTTTGATGGGACAGCAGTGGCCGCTGCACGATGCGTATGTTCGGTTTTGGTGTGAATACACGTGTGCTGCCGCTACGCTTGTGGACCACTTCGCAACCGCTACGTGAATGCATTGCTTGTGGTGTAAATGAGGCCTGAGACCGGGCTCCCAAAAAATAATCAGTCGTGTCGTGGAAGAGTAAAGATACCAGAATAAACCTGAACCACAGAATATTTACTATTTTTCTTAAAAAAATTACTCAAACTGATTAATTGATTATAAAATTAGTTGCTGATTAATAGCTGACAACTTACCAATTAATCGATTCTTCGTCTACTAGTAACTTAAGTTGTCAGGTCGGTGTTGTTGAGTAAAAAGTACATTTGCCTCTGAGCTGCAGTGGAGTAGAAGTATAAAGTGAAATGGAAATACTCAAAGTAACTTGTACTTAAGTACAGTACTTGAGTAAAAGTACATTCCACCACTGGTGTTTACTAATGCCACCTCCACACTGTGGGGATAGATGTGTCGAGATTGATGTCTCTCTACTCCCGAAATTGTCTCACGGTTCAGTAACAATTTTAACTTTGAGCCTTATTTGGCCTTTTTAAGCTTATGACAGTACAAACATTTTGAATGTGTTGAATGTGCTGCTCAGGGGCTGTTAAACTTCTCAGGAAGGTGCCTCTCCTCTTTTATGTGAATCTTGGGATGATGAGCGAACCGATAACCACCTGCATCAGACAGCTCAGCCACAACAGCCACTGTGGTGTCTGTGCGGCCAGATGTCACAGAGTTGACATGACTGTTGTCACTCTCCTCCGGGCATTCTGTTTATCAGCAGACCAAGACTGTGAGGTGTGTGTGGTAGGTGCTATAGATCTTCATGTCATTAAATGTGTAAGGACACAATTCCTGACTGGTGGGGCCTCCCACTCTCTCCCCCCTTTAATTGACCCAGTAAAAAGGCACTGAATGGAGCAGGTGTTAGGCTGCTGTCATTGGGAAGGTCAGAGCTGTCACATGTGTGTTAGCAATCGTTTGTGTGTGTGTCCACAAGCTCATACACATGTTGTGTTGTGCTTCTGTGCGAGAACTGCTCAATTTTGGAGTCTCTAAATTGATTAAGTTCTGCCTCATATAAAGACAAAGTCAGGGAGCTCCACCATCCCGATGTGCAGAGACTCGGCTCTGAATAAATCAGATTTAACAAGATTCTTGGAGAAGATATTCCTGTGAAGCTTTTTTCATCGAGACTGAGAGTGAACATGCACAAGCTATTTGCAGCCAGGCGCCATCTGAATTAGTTGCATAATGGCATAATAATCTCTGTTTATACGTGAAGACAAATTTGCATCATATTGTCATTCATACGCTCAGTTTGAGGCAGTAGTAGAAGCAGTGGTAGTACTAGTGTGGAAGTCATGGTGAATGTTAGAATAAAGGTGCTACACTGTGGTTACGCCCTCAGAACGGCCTTCTCCTCCAATAGACTGTGAATGTGGCTTTTAATTGCTCTCACCATTATGTGCTGGAAGGACCTGCAAGACTTGGGCTGAGAACTTTAATAAGACAGAGTACGGCTGAAACCGTGGCATGTCCTATTAGCACAACGTAAAGAGTGGGATATCTGCATGTGTCACTGCCAAAGACTGAAGCACATTAGGGCTGTCGACCTGTCCCCGGGGCAATCACCGAAAATTGTAAAGGGGACACAGAGCAGGTATTATCCTCATTCCTGCTCATTTCCTCAGCGTTTGACTGATACATTTAATTTTATCAGTGTGCGACTTAAGTAAGAAATTACCAGCGGGTTCACAGCTTAGCGTTAGTTTATGAAAATGCGCCCTTGCTGTTATGTTTGTGGGAAATGAAAACAGAACATTTAATAATAACAAAGCTGAAATTGAAGAGGTAAAAGAGGAAGACTTCAAGGGGCTGGTTCATTATATCTATATTTATATATCGTATATATCTCTATTTTTATTTATTTTACTAGATCATGTTTGATTCTCTTCTGTAGGCTATTATTTTATAATTCATGTTTTTTTTCTGAATATCATTAAAAAGGTGTTGGCCCCCACGAACCCTTCTTAGCCTTGCAGCTAAACCCTCACGGTGGCTACTCTTCATATTGCAGTGAAAAAGTCCCATGCGGCTCAGAAAGTATTTTCCCCATAGTCCACCATTATAAAAGAGACGTCAGTAACTGTTGACAGGACACCTTGAACTGCAAAAAGGGTGAATTATGACTGTCTATAATGCATTTTTTATCCTTGGAGGTTTTGCATTTGTAAAACTTCCCCTAAGCCGAGAAAAATGTTAAATATCTGTGACGTCATCACAATGTAAAGTCTTTGAGTTGAGCAGGAACTCAAGGGCAGGACCAGCGGGAGAAACACTACTGTGTATATTCAGTGGGCCACATACTGCTGAAGTAAACCCAGAAGCTAGAAACATTTTTTTGGTGTATGTGCCAGGGGAGCAACTCAGTTGAAATGAAAAGGCGTCATCTTGACATCCAGTATCTGGGTATTATTTTAAACTAGTCCATACCCACTGAGTGCACAGTTGCCCACAGACAGTTTCACATGGTGTGTGTTTGGGATACAGGTCATAGGAAATTGACTATTGATTAAATAGTCAACTGAACCCATTAAGGAGACCAATGTATTCAGACAGAGTTTTTGTGAATTTGATAGTACGATTGCTTTATTGAAAGTACAGTAGTACCATTGCCAATAGTGGGATAGTTAGTGGGCTTGAACTGTACATTAGTAGTTGAGGTAGCACATTGAAAGGCAGATAGTTAAAGTCATTGCCTTATAGAAGCTCGGTTTTAGTAAGTTTTCCAACTTTTGCCAAGAGGTAACTTTAGATATTGGTCCCTAGATTATGTTCACCGAGTTTCATGCAGATCGGTCAAACTTCCTAGGAAGACATCGATTTTAAGTGTTTTTCAAAAAAATTCAAAATGGCGGAAAATCTATATAACCGAAAGTTATGGGTTGTTGAGGCAAATTTGTTCCTCATGAGGAGAAGCATCTCTGTGCAAAGTTTCATGTCTGTACGACATACGGGGCATGAGATATGCCCATTCAAAGTTTACAATTTCAGTCGGTTGCTATAGCGCCCCCCCTTTGGCCAATTGATGTAATATTGCTTCATTCGCATCCTCCCATGACCCTCTACCACTGTGCCAAATTTCACATGGATTGACCAAGTCAGTGAGGAGAAAAAGTGGAACAGACACACAGACAGAGTTTTCGTCATTATATAGTAAGATCTATGAGTGCTAAGCTAACTAGCCTACTCCTTGACTATATTTAGGGTATATAAGAGTGGTATTGGATGCTCCTCTATCTAAGCCTCTGCAAGTCAGTTAATTAATTTAAAAGTCAATTAATCAAAAGCACATCAACACAAAGAAAATGCTGCTTATTTTCTGCAATGAATAATTTCAGGCTGCTTTCAGACCTAGAGTTGTCTTACTTTGGTCTGAATCAGGGACTAATTTTGTTACAAAGTTGCATAATTGCCTAGAGTTGGTTTGTGTTCTCACGGCAGCATTTACAAGCAGACCAGATCAAATGCCTTGCACGAGAAAGCTGCTCTTGATTGGTCAGAACTTCCATGTGGGAAAAATCCAGGAAGTAAACAAAACATTGAAGAAGAGCACACTTGCAAGATAAATGTGACACTTTCTAATGTCACAATGGAGGGACAACTACGCAGGTTGATTTTAGCGCTGCTCATCATGGACTATATTGCTGTCATTGTTCATTTTAGTCAAACCATACAGTTTGAAAACGAGGCGCAGCTCCAACTAGAAAACAATGTTGTGATGCATTGGATGTGCTGAATGTGCATATTAAGGCAGTACAGGAGGAGGTGCACATTAATAATCCTCCAGGACTGTAACATGCTCATGTTTAACCCAAACAATGTGTCATGTGACTGCAGTTGGTTCAGATCGAGGTCAGAACACGTTCTCACCACAGACGAACTGCACCAGAGTTCATTTGTAACCCGACCGTAACACCTCTTCAAGACGGTCTTGATCTTCTTGTTTTGGTGCGCACACAAGCACAATTGCTGTGTTCACACCTGCCCAAACGAACCACACTTAGGGGGCAAAAGAACTTGAGTTCGATTCACTTGAAACAGGGCAGGTGTGAAAGCATCCTTAGACTACATTTATTATTAACTAAAAAAATGGACTTAGAGAAAGAAACTTTACATTTTTTTCCAATTGACACAGGCTTGTGGGCCTAAATGGTGTAAAGGGTGTCCTCTTTGTCTCACACATCAGATAAAATCAGGTTCTTCCAACAGACATTTCAGATGACTGGTGAGTCACAGAGAACTGAAAAAAGAGTGTTAAACACAGCTTCTGTGCCAATTTAGATCCTAGGAATCACCCTTTAATACTTAATCCTTGAGCCAGGCTTTCAGATTACACCCACGTAGTTAAGTGACGCTTCTCCAAATACTGTTTAGAGTATAATCCCAGGCTGATCTGTGGTTTGATGTCTGGTAATGAGAAGCTCATGCTGTACTTGTGTTTGTTGTCAGATTAGGTGAAACTAAAAGACTGGTCGCTACGAACCCTCCACCTTCATTAAAACTAGAATCTGAATCCCCTTCCGAAGGGATGCGTCCTGAATTAATCTTCTTTCTCAGCTGAAAACTCGCTATCTGTGTCTTGATTTGGATCCAAATGACCAAGTACTTTTCCCTACACTTTTTTGCAAAGTGACGACCCCCCTTGAAAACGAGATGGTACATCTCGAGGGGTTATTCCTAATAAAGAATTTCCTACAATACAAATAACAAATGGTTGTGATCATACATATCCATTCATCTGCCTGTTGATTTTTTCTGTCATTTTCTGTCCTTTCCATCAATTCAGTAATCTATAGAAGCAGAATTTGGCACTTAACCCAATGTAGTCATCGCACTCAGCAACAATTAGGATTCAACCCAGCTTGGAATCGCCCATTTGCATCGACACACAAGTTCATTATATTGGTCTGATGCCACATGGATCACCTCTGTTCTTCCATAGTCTCTCTCATTACATCATCTCAGATCAATAGGGCATGCTGCTGCTCATTGTAACCCACACCAGCACATTCTTGTTCTTCCTTTGCATTTAGGGGTTAAAAGCCAATTGGCCAGCATGTGATGCTAATGATATTAACAACAATGAAACATAGCACAAATGAACATATGCTACCTACTGGCCACAAAGAAAACTGATGCTAACCCTTTTTTCAATTGCTTTTCAAGAACTATTGCACCTTGTACAGGAGCGTCCACACGAGCCTACATTGAAAGTGACTGTTTAAGGTTAATCTCTCTTATTTATCTCATGCAGCCAGAGATTCCTCATGGGCTATAGGGGGCTCATAAATGGAACTCCCTATTCGAACTTCAGGTTTAATATTACTCATACCGTGACTCACGCTGTATCATGAAGTATTTGTATCACAGCCCACTATTCCCTGATGATGAGGCCACCTATAAGAGCTCGTAGCTGTAAATCAGGTTCAGAGAAAAGCAATTAGGGCTCATCTTCACAGCATTTCTCAAAATATCTCACCAGGCTCTTCTCCTCTGCTTCATGACTATCAATGACTCTACATCTACCTGGAGAATATTTGGCTTTTATTAGTGTCTTGTCAGGAACGATGAATTGAAACTGAGCATTTAGAAAAGCTCCCGACGCCTCAGATGTGTCTCTAAAACATTCATTTACTCATTTACAGTTTAAGCTGGTATCAATACAATTTTAAGATTTGTGGTTAGTAATTTGGATTCATTTTCTCATAGCTTTTCTCGTGCAGCCAAGGTGGTTATGATGAGAACTGGACAAATAAATAATTTGACCTCTTGAAAATCAGGAGGATCAAGAAACTCATTAGGATAAATGTTTTTGGGAATCATCAATGTTTGCACCAAAATGTGTGCCAATCCATTCAATAGTTGTGGAGACATATAACTAATGGCCGATGGTACTTGAGGAAAAATAAGGGGATTACCAAAGTCATTAGGCTTCATCCTCTGGGGAACATGAACGTCTGTATAAAACTTGTTGAAAAGACTCCCGCACAATGTTTGCCTGATGAAGGTCTAGTCACCGGAACGTCGCAGCATTAAAATCATTATTTTTGCAAGTGAGACAGTGTGTGGGAGTCTTTTCTACATGTTTTGTACTTCTCACCCCTCTCCTACACATCTGTTTGGAAATAGATGTGCGAACTGCGAAGTATTCCTTTGCTATCAATGTCTGTACAAACTTTATACCAATCCATCTTAAAGTGGTTGAGATGGTTCAATCTGGACCAAAGGGGTGGACAAACAGGCAGACACTGTTATCCATAGATCCATGCTGCTAGTAGGGATAGGCAGGAGTAATCATTTTTTTGTTCTTTGTAAAGGAAACATACTATACTTAATAAATATAAACACAAATTGACTTCGTTCTGTATTAAAAGTTTTTTTGGACAGGACGCAGTGATGTAACTGCTATTTATGAATATCTGCACAGATCCATGAAGCCAAAATGACAGACCTGCACAAACGCAGATAACACTCGATGTTTTCAGTGAGACATCACTCGATCTGATGTTACAGAATGCGACCAGGCATAAAAATGATGTTTGGACGTATTCAACGGAATAAAGGAAATGGTTGTGCAATGCAAGCTATGAAGTGTTCAACTTGCGTAACATAGCTAATCTCTACAGTCAAAAGAGCACAGGAAGGTGGCTAACCCTTATTTCTACCCGCATTTTTGCTTGGCTGTTCATTTCTGACCCTATTCTTTTTTTTAAAGTTGGACTTTTATATTAGAGATTTTCTCAACAAATAGAAAAAGGAAACAGCATATTTAAATCACATACCAGCACAGACACCTATACAGGCTGAGAAAAAAATGACAATAAAAAGGTAAAAATTAAAATAAAGTAAAATAAAAAGTAGTTATTTTAGAAGTATTATGTATTTCTTGGTGAGATGAGGGTTTAGGGGATAAACTAAACAAAATAAGGTATAGTTCAAACCATCTATCCACCTCAACCACTGCAAAATAATCTATATGTAACACCTCCATTTTTTTTTTCCTTTTGAGTGTAAAGAAGCGAAAGTAAATTAAAAAAGGTTTATCCATTTACAATACAGATGATGAACAGCTTGAGAAGTTTCAAGAAAAATGTCTGTTTTCCATGTGCATTCCCACTCCTGTTTGGTAATGCTGGAGTCACCACACCAAGCTAAAATGAAGGTGATTGAGGAAGCAGGGTCAGTTATCCGCTGCCTTACAAACATTTACAAATCTAAAGTTTTGGCAGTGTCTTAAAAAATAGGGTTCCACCAATATTGTTTTAAGATACAGGTCTGATACAGGACCTGTGTGACCTGGTGTGCGGCAGGTTTTTACAATGTTACAGAACGAAGAAGCAGTTGCCTGTTTCAACTTGTCTTGTCACGAATATTTGGTCTGAACTAGGCTTTAGGTGTGCCAAGTCATCCAGTGGGACAGATTGGGCCCTTGGTGGGCTGGTTCTGGCCTGCAGGCCATATGTTTGACACCCCTGCACTAGTCATTTCTGATCCTATTCTTACATTATGTATATAGATATTTTTGCAAGTATTTAACAGTAATTTAATGTGAGTACTTGAATATGGAAAACACTTAAAATGCCCATCCCTAGCTGCTAGCATGGTAAATAAAAATGTCATGATGTTGCGACCAATTGAACAATATTTTGATTCAGACATTAGAGAAATGGAGCAGTTTTAAACAGTGTTCAGTGTGCTGGAGCCACTGTGAACCTGGTAAAACTAGTAGCTGTTAAAAAGTGATTAAAAGTCAGTCTAAATACTTCTATAATTGCCGTTGTGACAGGTGTTTCTGGAGGTAATTTTGGCAGAAATCAGGCCCCGGCATTGAATAGCTGGTGAAATGGGTCATTTTGAATTGCTGTAGTCCTCTTTGCAGTCCTGATGTTAATTCACAGAAACGTTTGGAACATCTTCTCTAGTGTTAGCATTAGCCGAAGCAGCTGTCAGCCCTGCTGCCTAGCCCTGCCCTCTGAATGCTAATCCAAAACTAGAAATGGCAATTAGCTCTATTAGCATGCTGATCACCGTAGAGATGCAGATACACTGTGGAGGAGGCAGAGGGTCCTGACCTTATCAAAGACTGAGCGGCAGTGGACATGATCAGAATATAGATTAAATGTGTGGGTTTATATATATATATATATATATATATATATATATATATGACAATTGTGCACAGTAATGTTGTGATTTGTTCAGTTTTTAAAGGTCCCTGGTTTCCAGGTGGTTACAGTGTCAGATCAAATTTAACAATGGGTGCATTTGAAGGATAAGGCTGGTGGTATTTCAACTTTTAACAAGTACTTTTAAAACTTCCTAGTCATCTACAATAGCTAAAAAAACACATAAAATAACACTGCAGCATTTGGGTGACATATAACTATGAAAATGACCACTGTTCACTTGAGTTTATCAGAGTGAAAACTCAGAGTTGTTCGAAAAAAAAACCCCACAGTGACAATGTTCGCTTTAATGAAGGAATATGACACCCAAAGCAACAGTATTGCTCTTAAATGTGTTTGTGGATGACACTAGAGTGGCATGGGGCCGTGAGTAATACAGCCACATGCCAGTGATGCAAAACTTGTTTTTAAGACTATTGCTGATCTTGATTTCTTCGGGGGAAGTGTTGTTAAAACCTCGACAGACTAAGGCTGTATTTAGGCAGGTGGTGCTTTGAGCTAAATGCTAACGTCAACTCGCTAACACTCCCCCGAAAGTCTTTAAAACTAACCCTCTAATAGGGATTTTTTTAAGGTCTGTCATCATATAAACAGTTCTATGTCTAGAGAGTCAAGAGGTGTTTGAAAACAACTTCTTTAAAGTTTTTATTACTGCCTATAGGACAGATTCGGGGCTTAAAGTAATTTCAAGACTACATAGGAGACTTCATGTGGATAAGACGGCAAGAACCACCTACACAAAACAAAATCGATAAACAGTTGCATTCTAGAGAAGGTCTGGACAAATATGCTGGCCAAATATAGAAGCACATTCAGTAATGGACTCATCCCCCAAGATGTGCCACAGAGCGCCACAGGAAGTCATTCCTGCCTGTGGCCATCAACCTGTACAACTCCTCCCTCAGAGTGTCAGCCGCTCTGAGTCAATAGCCCTGTTTCCACCAAACACTCTTGGTATAGTACCTTTGGAACCAAAAGTAACCCTTCAGACACCTAGACCCTAGCATTTCCACCACAAACAGTTCTCTTAAATGTGGGCAGGGTTGTTGTCACTCACTGCTCCGTCCAGAACTCACTGTATTTCCTCATCACTGGTGACAGATGGAAGTTTATTGTAGTGGGGTTAGGGTAGAATAACATCAGCTTTATTGTTTAATCTGCTCTCAAAGATAGTACAGTCTCTGATATACCTACAGTATAACCCTAACCCTAACCCTGTTTCCACCAAATACTTTCGGTATGGTACCTTTGGAACCAAAGGAACCCTTCAGACATGGTACCTAGACCCTAGTGTTTCCATCGCAACAGTTCTTTTAAATGTGGGCGGGGTTGTTGTCACTCACTACTTTGTCCAGAACTAGCTGTATTTCCTCATCACTGGTGACACAGATGGAAGTTTATTGTAGTGGGGTTAGAGTAGAATAACACCAGCTTTATCGCTTAATTTTCTCCCAAAGATACTACAGTCTGATATACCTACAGTATAACCCTAACCCCGTTTCCACCAAACACTTTCGGTATGGTACCTTTGGAACCAAAAGTAACCCTTCAGACATGGTACCTAGACCCTAGCATTTCCACCGCAAACAGTTCTCTTAAATGTGGGCAGGGTTATTGTCACTCATTGCTCTGTCCAGAACTCACTGTATTTCCTCGGGAGCGTATCTATGTTTCCAGGGTTCTATGTTCCCCACTTAACCCTGCAAAAAAGGTTCTATGTTCCCCACTTACACAAAAAAGGATTTATGTTTCCCGGGTTCTATGTTGCACGCTCAACCAAGTGGGAAACATAGAACCCTTTTTGTGTAAACGGGGAACATAGAAGCTTTTTTGCAGGGTTAAGTGGGGAACATAGAACCCTGGAAACATAGGGATGACCCCATTTCCTCATTACCGGTGACACAGATGGAAGTTTATATATTGTAGTAACCATTATAGCACAGTACATACTTTATATTTCTGAATGTAACACTAGTTTATACAGTGTAATGTAGCACAGCGGACATATTTGTATATCTTACACACTTACAGACTCAGCACAGTGAAGATATATATTTCAATCGTAATATCTTTAGTACTAGTTCTTTTAATTTTGTCTGTTGGTTTGGTAACCTGAGCCTTGGAAAAAGTGGTGAAGTTGTGCTGTAAGATGACTGATGTTACTTTTAATAACCTATAGCATCTGTATGAAGAGAGCATCACCTCTAAAGCTGCGTCTACTGTCTCAGACTCGTAACATCCCCTCATGTTGAGTTTCAGATGCTTCCATCAGGACGGCGGTTTTGCCTCCCTAAATGCAGCACTAAGTGTTACAGAATGTTCTTTGTCCCGTCTGCTATCACTTATCTTAACCAGCAGTGACCACTAATGTCCATGATTTACCCCTGACAGTGTGTGATACTGGATTCTGTGTGTTATGTATTGTACTGTCTTTGTTTTACTCATGACTACTGTCTGTATCTGAAATTGCCCCTCAGGGACATCAAAGTTTTACCTTACCTTACCTTATCTTACCTTACCTTACCTTACCTTACCTTACCCCGTGTTAACATTGTAACATAATGCGCATTTTTATTTTCTATTTTATTGTATTTTATGGCTTTATTTTTACATACTTCTATGTCATACTTCCATTCTTACTTTTTATAATTCTCTATTCTTTACATCTGAGAGACTGTAACGAATCATAATGTTCCCTCAGGGATCAAAAAAGTATTTCTGATTCTGATTCTGAAATAGTGTGAATTTAAATAAAAGATATAAAGCTCAACTTTATGGAGAGCATTTGGTTGGAAGAGCAGGAACACCTGCTGAGAAGTCTCACCACTCAGGCTCCAGCTCCAGCTGCTCGAGATATTGTGGCTCCCAGGAAGCCAGCCTACCACTTGTTGTGGGCCTGTCCAAAAGTAAATGCTTTTTGGCTTGAGATTTATAAAGAATCACGTTTAATGAGATGAACTCCTTATACTTACAATACTTAGATGGAATACTGAGGGTAGCTGCTAGAAAAGCAATCACAAGGAAATAGTTTGAGCCAGACACCCCATCCATGGAGATCTATATAATGAACAGAATCATCTTCTCAGTGAGGCTCCAGGAAATTAAATATGAGGACATTTGGAAGATGTGGAAAATGTGTGACATGCCCTTCTTTTGTTTAAATGTGTTTATTCAGCTCTTTCTTATTGTTTTTATTTAGTTATAAATGAAAAACACCCCATGTTCTGGTTCATAATTACACTGTAAAAACAGAAAAGTGTCTGTCTGAGCTGGATTTCATGGCAATCCATCAAATAATTGTTAATGTTTCAATCTAGATTGACAGACTTTGCCATCTCTAGAGCCACGCTGCTAGTTTGGCTAATAAATAGATAGAATAACACCAGGTTTATCGTTAAAGCCGTTCCCGAAGATACTACAGTTTCTGATGTACCTACAGTATGTACTTAAAATGAGAACAACAGGTTATTGACAGCCTGTCATTCATAGAGTAGAGCTCATTAACTCTCAGTGGAAGGAGAAGCTGTATAACAACTACTCTGGATTAACAAATACAGCTTTGCAGGGATTATTCTACAGAAATGTCTGGCTTAAAAAAAATCAATTTCCCTTAACTTTAGTTTGACATAACAAAGCTGGAGGCACGAGAGACCTGCAACACGCACCAGCATCCACCCAGGCGTCTACACTATTGATGCACATCAGCAATAGAAGTTTGAAAATCAAGAGGGAGAACAGTTCAGAACACATGAAAAGGAGTGAGTATAATGATGTTGAGAGGTCAAACGGGGGAATGCAGGCCAGGATGGAGCCATATCTCCCCGAGGGCGACCTATGTATAATAGAAGAAAGAGATGCGGTCCCTCAGTCCCCAGGCTTTCCCATGTTGGCCCCCCACCTGTGCCCTCACCAAGCTGGGGATCGATCCCTGGCTGCCCGCCTCCACTCCCATGCTCCGGCCTCTTCATTAGGCCCGGCCCTGCCAGAGAGGATGCTCTAATTGGCGAGGGCCACTGAGAGCCAGCATCCTCGTCTGCCGTGCTCTCAGAGTAAGGGCCGCCAGGCATCAGCCGCTCGCACTAATCTTCCCCATTATTCTCTGCTCTACTGTGGCAGCTGGAAAAACAGCCTGCCTGTGGTTCGTGTGTTTCCGAGTGTGTAGTGTATGTTAAGTTAAAGTGTGTTGTGTGTGTGAGCTTTGGTTGAGTCCCTTGGCTAATGGTAGCACAGGTCTGAGTAGATCATGTGAAAAACAGCACATCATTACGCCCATCTACAACACTTGTTGACAGCTTAGTCTTTGAGCACATTGCTATGAGAAAAACTCTATTTTTTTGCTGTTCTACGGGATGTTTATCACGTGCACTTGCTTTCCTGCTTAGCACTGCACTTCCTGTTGTGTGAACAACAACTCTGACACAGTCATTAAGAGCTTTTAGAGCACATGATAACTTCAGGGACCACCTGTGTGGTCTATGTGTCTCTTCACTGAACTGTCACTAGCTCACAGTTGCTGTGGTGATTCATACTCCTAATAGGTCCAATTTCATTCCTTAATCACTATGATTAAACATTTTAATTTAGAAATTAAAGCAAGTTACTTCATGGCAAAAATAATTTGTGGGTTCACTTACGATCTTTGACGGACTAATGAGAAATTACATTAATGTATTTTTACCTGCTCCCTCCGGTGGTGTGACGACTCATTTTCGTGGGGACAACAAACATGAAAAGGAAGCTGGGGTCAGAGACAGTCAAGGCAACACTCAAAGGAGGTACAAGAAGGATGGAGGGGGTATGAACAGTTTAAACGTGTCTGAAGTGTTTACCCAACTGATGTCACATGCAGATTTGGCTTATCCACCTTATCAGCATAATGAAAAGAACAAACAAACTCGATTTATCCTCCACTTTAAGCAGATAAACCAAAACTGTCTCCTTTATTATCCTAATGTTTGTTTTTCTGACTTAATTCTGAGTCTGTCAAATCAAAGAAACATCTGCGTAGACTGTGATCAGAAACATGGATCAGGTGTTTACAGCAGGTTACTAATTTTTTTCACAGCACAGCTTGCATGTCCAAACCTAGTAGAAGGGCTATTTTGGGTTTCTGTAGCAAGACTATAACTACTACAAACTTCAATGAGAGTATTCATGCATGCATGCTAACAGCTCTGTGGGGCTGTTTTCGTAATACTCACAATGACAAAGCAAATAGACCCTTTTAGGGCCGACGTCACAGTGACGTCAGGTTGTTAGCTGGAGGCAAAACACGACTCCCCACCACAGGGCTGTAGGCTACATAGGAGTCTTAAAGGGTCCATCCCAATACTCACACTTCCCCTCAAAATTGGCCGTAGAAGGGCTAGGTTGTCCCAAACTTTAAGGGAAGTGCTTTTCAGCCCTTAAAATCCCCACTTAATTTGAAGGGCCGTGCGATGCACACTTACGAGCCCATGTCAGCTGAGGGGAAGATTGAATTTCCCAGGATGCATTGCGAAACTATCCAGCCAGGCGAGTTTTCCAGGAAGATGGCATACTCCATGAGAAAGCCATCGCACAATTGCATCGTTATCTGTAAGCGTTCAGTTAGAATATGAATGCTTGAAAATCGCTACTTCACGATGCACTGTAAAAACGATAACTAGCAATTGTTCATCTCACTAAAGTTTTTGAATTATTCTGACTCAGAATTAAAGCTTTGCCATCTGTAACTGACAAAACCTTGTCTGTCCAGCAAACTTCTCTCCATTTTGCCCTAATAAGTATTTTCAAGTCAGTATAACAAAGATTATGGAGTTGCAGTCACTGCAGTCCTATTTTCCTTGAAGTAAACCCCGTAGACTGACGTTGCACGCGTTGACTACGGGGTTTCCGTATTTGAACGTGGTCTGATGTCTGAGGACGGGGAGGTTGGTCGGACATTTTGTGACAGGACACTGAACAGTGCAGCAGGAGTTTCGGACTTGGAAATATTTGGCAACTATTAAGCCTTCACAGGTAAGTGTGGTTTTTTTGCAACTAGATAAGAAATGTAACCGTGTGCTGTGGTATTTCAACTGAAAGTTTGATTCACGTCGTTCAATTACCAAAGTTTTGCCTTGTTAGCTAAGCTGGTATGGTGTTGGCGTTGTAACGTTACACACAGTTACCTCCAGAGATAATTGTGTTACACAATACTGTTAAAAGGATTTGTTAGGGGAGAGAAATGATCCACATGTGCGCCGAAAACTATTTTTTTGGGGTGTGGGGGCATATGTTGTGCAGCGACTCTGCTGTCAATACAGCCGGCCTATTCTATTAGCGGCTCGCGGGCCACATGCAGCACTGAAGCAACCTCTGAGTGGCTCGGGCAGGATTGGTACCGAGACCCGGTATTGAACAGCGCGAGGCAAATTTAATCAAGACCGTGATTCTAAGCTCCGCCGTTATCGGCGTTAACGTTACATTTTAAAGTTAAGTTTTCTTGTATCATCATGAAGCAGCCTCTCTCCCGCTCTCTGCATGTCAGGGCAGACCTCCTCACAGCACACACATTCAGACGCGCACACACACAAATGTCTGACCCATCAACATTTTCAGGTTTTAAAATCTGGATTATTTGAAGTGTATGAGATACTTATCCATAGTCAGCGCATTACCTACAGTAGATGGTGGTCAGCAGGACCCAGTTTGGAGAAGTAGAGAGGAGTACCAGCACAGAGTGTATGTAAGTGTATGTTATATTTAGAATATTTTCACCACTTTGCCTTTTTTGTGGTGTTTAAAGTATGTTTTGCTGCTGACCCTGTCCACAGCAGTACATTGGTTAGTTTACTAAACCAGTACTCCCGCTGCTTCTACAAACTGCCATCTACTGTAGGTAATACACTGACTATAGATAAGTACTTCATACAACCCCACTTTGAATCCCTTTAAGTTTGGTCATTTTGCATTTCATCTTTCCCTGTGTGGAAAGAGTAGTTATGGCTTCAATGGGATATGTCAGATGTTGATGAAATAGAGCTGTATTGTGTCATTTATTACAGGGTCTGCAGCAAAAATGATTTAAGCAAAACTGAATATGTCCTATATGTGTCTTTTGTGTTTCAGGGGTGAATTGCATGCAGTGCAAGTTTTGCAAGTTTGCCAGCTCCTGTCAAGAGACTCTTTTAAAACATTGTCGTCTTCGTCACGGTAAAGGCGCATACTGGCCTTGTATTCACACAGACTGTGTATGTGTATTTAAAACACCTGGCGCATTAAGGTCACACCTCTCAAGATCACACACAACTTTGAAAATCCACGAAAACATTTCAATGTGAATTGTGTGATTTTAAAGAGATTTGCAGTGAAAAAACTTTTTTGAACCATCTTGGACATCATTTAAAGAACAGAGAAACTGTACAATGTCCCTTTCTAAGGTGTACCTTTAAAACAAACACTCGCTCAACCTTCAGTTCTCACAGAAGTCGAAACCATAAAACTTGTACACTTAAGGATTTTCGAACAATAGAAAGAGCTGATACAGAATATGAGGCAAATAATGGTGAAGAATCTGATTGTGAAGCAGGGACATCATCACAGCATAGTGTGAGACCACATGAGGTTGAAGAGATTGTGGAACATGTAGATAGTGAGACACTTAAGCACAAATTGGCTTCTCTCTTTCTTTATATGCAAACAGTGTTACATGTTTCTAGAGGTGCAACCCAAACGATTGTAGAGGATTTGCATGATCTGTTGTCTTTTTCTAGCATTCAGACTCTCAACAGTGTCAAAGATATCCTATCAAAACATAACATTGAAACAAATGATTCTGTTTTGCAAGAAATTTCTAATGCTATAGTCCAAACTAATCCACTACTTTTAACAACATCAGAGAAAGGTTCCCTATCTACAGATCACCGAAGACACTTATATTTCAAGGAACACTTTTCTGTTATCGAACCCACAGAATATCTTTATAACACAGCCCATAAAAATGCTTTTGTTTATATATCTGTCACTAAGGTACTTGAGAATTTACTAGAACGGGCAGATTTTTTGGACCAAATTGTATTTGATCAAGAATCTTTATCTGGACACTTTAAGTCTTTTCAAGATGGCAGGTATTACAAGGACAACAAGCTACTAGGACAGCAAAACACATGTATCAGTTTGGCATTGTATATTGATGATTTTGAAGTTTGTAACCCCCTGGGCACCTCTAGAAAACTTCATAAAATAACTGCAGTATATTGGGTTGTTCTAAATTTACCAGCCAGGTTCCGATCAAGTCTAACTTCAATTCAGCTTGCTCTGTTGGGTAAAAGTGTGGATGTCAAGCAATATGGTTATGAAAAGTTTCTTGAGCCACTAATAAAAGACATAAGGTGTCTAGAAGAAGAGGGAATTTTTGTTGAAGTTCTAGGTCAATTTGTTAAGGGTACTACATTTTGTGTGTGTGCAGATAACCTTGCAGCACATGGTCTTGCAGGCTTTTCTGAAAGTTTTACTGTTGACAAGTTCTGTCGGTTTTGTTTGATAAGTCGGAACCAAATTGCAGCCACTGAAGTAAATGATTTTCAATTGAGGGGTGTTGATCAACACAGCAGTTTTTTGGAAGAGCTTAGGGAAAATGACAACCTCCAAAGCATTAATGGGATAAAAAGAGAATGTGTACTTAGCAAACATCTACTGTTCTTTCATCCCAATAACTGGATTTCCTCCGGATGTTTTGCATGACTTTTTTGAAGGGGTCATCCCTGTAGAATTGTCCTTGTGTTTGAAAAATTTGATCTCAAAAGGTTTCATCACATTTGATGCATTAAATGACCGCATAAAGTCATTTCCCTACAGGTATTCGGACAGAGTAAACAAACCACATAAAATTCCAAAAGCGAGTTTTGAAAAAGGAACTGTTGGTGGTAATGGACATGAAAATTGGGCATTGCTGCGCTTACTTCCTTTTATGATTGGATGTAAGATACCAGAGCAGGAGCCTGCATGGGACATTTTAATGGACCTTAAGGAAATTGTTGACATTGTTGTGTCAAACAGACTCTCAGAGGAAGCATTGTGTTATTTATCTTGTAAACTACTGGATCATCGCAAGTTGCTTACCAGTTCCCTCCCGGACTTTGGATTGAGGCCGAAACACCACTTCATTGACCACTACCCACATCTCATTCGCTGCTATGGGCCTTTGGTGGAATTGTGGACGATGAGGTTTGAAGCTAAACATAGCTTCTTTAAAAAGGTGGTCCATGACACGCACAACTGGAAAAATGTGCTGCTCACTCTTTCCTCAAAACACCAGCAAATGATGGCATACCATCTGAATAGTCCCAACCTTTTCAAGCCAAAACTTTACATTGAAAAGGTGAAAGTGGTCAGAGTGTCAGAATTGGATCCACCACTGAAGTGTGAAGTACAAAAGAAGTACCCCCATCTAGACAGTGTGTCTCTGTCAAAAACGATCCTCCTGCATGGAACACAGTATGCGGCAGGCATGATTTTATCTGCTGGGCAGTGCAGTGGCCTCCCAGATTTCTATAAGATTGTGAACATTCTTGTCAATGCAGGGGAAGTGACCTTCATTTGTAAAAGACTCTCTTCCTGGTACATTGAACATTTCAGGTCCTTTGAGCTTGTTGAACACCACTCTGCAGAAATTGTACTCCTGGATCCAGATGTGCTGACGGATTACCACCCTCTTGCAGCATACACAGTTGGTGGAAGGGTGATGGTGACCACTAGGACATTCCTTCTCCATTAAAGAGACTCAAAATGGTATGTTGTTAACACTGAAAAAGGGTGAAGAACAATCTTATTTAATTTGAACATCACTATTAAATTGAAAGTTTTACAGACCACTAGGACATTCCTTCTCCATTAAAGAGACTCAAAATGGTATGTTGTTAACACTGAAAAAGGGTGAAGAACAATCTTATTTAATTTGAACATTACTATTAAATTGAAAGTTTTACATTATAGTGGTGCTAAAACTTTGATCGCATATTTGCTGAAACTTTATTATTTTAGTCAAAATAGGTGCATTATTTTGATAATTGATTGTATTGGTGATTTATCAAGTAAAAATGCCATACATTTACTGATTCCATCTTCACTAACATGCTACGATTGTTTTCCTTTTGTTTGTTCAAATCTAGTGGTAGAATGTAAATAAGTACATTTACTCAAATACTGTACATGTGTACAAATTGGAGATACTTGAGTACTTCCATTCTATACAATTTTATACTTCTACCCGACAATATCTGAAGCAAATATTGTGCTTTTCACTCCACTACATTTGTTTGACAGGTGTAGTTACTAGTTACTTTTAGATTACAATTTTTCATATCCTTTCTGTCCAGTGAAAACCATGTATCTCCAAATTTGGTGATTTTGATTTTAAATGTTTGTGATAAACTGAAGGATGAAGTGTTCCTTTATGGGTTGAGGAAATTCTCCTCCTCCTGAAGCGAAACTATTTAAAACCCTTTTGGATTAGGGAGAAAATGCACTGTCACAAAGCTATAAACAGTAGTAACTTTAATCCAGAAACAGCAGATATAATAGAAGAACACTGACAAGGAACATTGTCCTGCAGAATGCGTACTTAAACTTGAAATACTAACAATACATTTTGCTCATTATACTTACATACTTTTACTTCAGTAAGGTTATGAATGCATGATTTGGAAGACATTCAAATGACTTCCTTAGCCCAAATCACTTTTGGCTCTTATGACTTTAGACTTTGGCTTTATTTTTCCACACTTGGCAATTAAATTATTAGCAAATCAAACTTCGATAAATCTTTTTTAAAAAAAAAGGTCCTCATTTGCAGGCTATGTAATAGGTGTCAAATGTTTTCTAATCAAGTTTAACTGTTTATTTTCCCTCTTTTTCTCTGCTCTTTTCAGACTTTGTTACTTCGGGTAGTTGTCTCCCCCAAAGAAGCTCGGCGAATCCAGCTTCCTGAAGTACCAGAATCTGTGGGCCAACTGATTAATGTGCTCAAGGAGAGACTTGAACTTGAAGGTGACTTTTCACTACAATTTGAGGATCCAGATTTTGGAAATGCACTCTGCAACTTGACAGCAATGTCTGAATTACCATCTGAGCGTGCAGTCCTGCATATTATGTGGGACTGTGATTCATCTCTACTTAACCAATCCAGTGACCATTCCACTGGTTCAGTCTCTTCTCTTGATACAGCCAGTGTTCACTCTGATTATTTCAGCTATACAGATTCTACCCAGAGCAATTTAAGGCATGTCACTGAGTGGCCCTCACCATTTCCTATCCCTAAGTTCTCATACGATGTTGAGCTAAAATTGCACAAGGGCAATGAGACATACGAAAAGTCAAAGAAAGGACTTGACGTGACAAGAGATTAAAATGGAAATTTTGGATAAAGTTGCACAGGCAATTTTTGAGATCAAAAGCTACCCTGAGAAAGAGGAACTTGAATCAGTTGCCTCTTCGCTGGTTCTCAAGTATCCCTGCCTGAAGGAGCCAGGTAGCATCACAGGCTACGATGGATGGAAAACAAGTATCAAGTACAAACTGGGAAACTACCGGTCAAAGCTGCGTCAGGCGGGCTGCAGTGAGGTAGATGTAAACAAGAAAAGAAAAGGAGATGTGGATGACAGTCCTTTCACCCTCAAAAAGCCCAAACGTGGAGAGGTCAATCATGTCCCAGATCATCCGCAACACCATGATGATTCTACTCTTGAAGAGGAAAGAGTTGCTCTGGTCGACGAAATGAAGAAGAAGAAAAAGAACATGACACTGATCCGGCACAAGATGGAGCTGACATTCTCCCTGAGGCGGAGAGAGGTGGTGGAAGGGCAGCCTATGGTATCAGAGGTCCAGGAGAGATGGCCTGCGCTGTTTTCTGTTGAGGAGGTAAGGTTTTTCCACTTTTTTTAAATACTCAATGCAGTGTGTGTAATTTGCCAGGAGTAATTATACTATATTTTGACTATAATTGAAGAAATGCAGGATCTGCTGTTAGGGGCAACAGGTATATTGGCAAACACCACTACAGATCCCTCAACACAGTGCACCCCACTACACCATCAGTCCCTAAATTTTTAATACCAGCTTGTTTGTTTTTTGTTTTTTAATACCCTAAAGAGTGTCACTTACAGGAACTGTCTAACTGGAAACAATGGATGTATCATGGTCTGATTTGTATTGAATTGTCAACCCTCAATATTCATGTTACCAAATACCATGCTTAGTAAAAATTTAAATGAACATAATTATGCATAAGGGTGCACAGGAAAAGATGCAAGCATGAGACATTGTGCATGACAAGTGTGGCAGACCCTGCAGCTTGTGACCAGCTGACGAGTAGATGATGTTACAGTTACTACAATCAAATTACATTGTTTTGAATTTGTATTATATTGTTGTGTTGTATTTGTTTGTATTGTTCAGGTATCTGAAGAGTTTCATTGGATCACTGGCAAAGACCTCCTGGGGACTTTCGGTGCATCTCTTGACAAATATGTGCCTCGCCTGCTGAGACTGTACCGGGCTAGGAGGGGAGCTTTTGGTCAGAAGATGGATGACCTCCTGGAAAAGCTTGATGAACAGGTGCATATATATATATATATATATATATATATATATATATATATATATATATATATATATATATATATATATATATATATATATATGCACCTGTTCATCAAGCTTTTTATATATATATATATATATATATATATATATATATGTGTGTGTGTGTGTATATATGTGTGTATATATATCTATATATTTATATATATATATATATATATATATATATATATATATATATATATATATCTTTTTGCTTTCTGAAGCAAGCAAGTTTGGGGATTAATGGCCTGCCTTTATTTTGACTTTGAACCCATGAGCACTTGATACATTCAGCAGCCTAATGGCAAGGACACACTGTCTACCTGAGAAAGCATGGGGGTCGCGCAACCATGGTGCCCATGTTAACAGGTTTGAGCAGCAAGCTGTGTGGCTGCTGTGACTCTTTTATCCAGAGAGTCATGGTCTCAGCCCTTTTTTGTCATGTGACTTTTGTGGTTCTTGGCAAAAAATGCAAAATGATCTGTTGACAATCATATCAATATCATACCAGCAACATGACACGTTTTACTACAATTTGGATGTCTATCTGTAGAATATGTCGCAAAATGTCGAAAAAATTGGGTGAAGCGCAGTATTTCTTTCAGTTCACACTGCTTTCTGGTTCAGCAGCTTCTGGTTACAACTCATATAAATATCCTATGCAAACTCAAAATTGAAAGATAGAGGTGGCAGTTGCAGCGCGGCAGTAGCAGTGCTGCAGCAGCAACACTGTCTGTGTGGACACCACATGTGTGAGCCACAGCAGTTCAGTGAGGTAGCTGTCATGCACAGAGGTAGGACAATGCGGCCCGAGCATAAGGAGTCCACCGCCTTTTGGCGAGTTGAAAAGTAGAAAAAATAAGCGCTCTTTTATCTGGTATTCTTAGGAGAGCATTATTATACTTTTCTCATGAGACACAGAAAGATATTGACTGCAGTAAAAAGACGCTTTGGTGGATGTGTCAGTAAATGGATGTTGACCGACATTGCTTGGTGTACATTATTTTTAATTTGTAAAAATATTAAGTAAAATCGTCTGCAGGATTGTTTTTGTCTTTTTTACTTCAGCATGTGACGGGGGTTTGACCTTTGCTTTTCCCTCATTACTATACAGGATTTCTGTTTTTTTCATTCATTCACTGCAGCACTATACTAATTGACATGCTTGTGTGTTTTCCACTGGATTCTCTTTAGACATCTGACATTGTGTCTCACCGAAAGACAGCAGCACTGAGAGGCCTGCCCATTTTTGTCCGGGATGACGAAACTACGTTTTTCCTGACATGTTTGGTAAGTAATAGTAATTGCAGGAAATAGATTTAAAAAAATGCAAGCGATATTGCTTAATGTAACTTACACATTTAGAGTATGATCTCATAGCTGATCCTATTTTTTGCATAATACACTTTGTGAAAGATTTTATTTTATGCTTAGAGATATTTTAAGGATGAGTTCCTCCAAAATGAAAAATAAAACACCTCCCCCCAGTGAAGTTCATAAGTTGGAGTTTTCTATGGCTTTAGCTCCCGTTTTCTGCTGAGGGACAACAGCCAACCTGAAACAGCTGGCTTTTTGTTTGCTGGTGTTCTTTGGCAGAAAATGCTTCTTAAGATGAGTAGAAAGCAACACACAAACACATGCTTGGTCTCTTTGTGGTGCAGGGAATAAAATAATCCATTAATTAATAAATCAATGCAGAGCCGACTGCTTCTCCAAACTGGGAGCGTGCTGACCACCATCTAGTTTAGGTAATACACTGACACTGAAAGCTGTTGCATGTCAGTACCTCAGTCAACTCCATTTCAAAGAATCCAAAACTCATCACAATAAAGTTGGTGGGTGATAACAACAGTGTCATTGTGTTCTGAAGTAGATGCTGCTGTTGAGTCATGAATTTTAACAAATCTTTGTAAAACTTCCACAAGCTGAATGGCAGGGGTCTGTAACATGGTACTAAAGTTAAAGTTCAGATCAGTAGAAATGAATTTTATCTTTCACTTTTCCTTAGCACTAAATCATGCATCTGTTACTTTTCCTCAGGACACTGACCATGAACAAAGGATGCTCAGAGGTGTGTCTGTTGCCCTCCTCACCATCGTAGAAGATGATGATGCCGCCATATCACCAAATGTTCAAGACGTGGCTGTTGTGTTGGAGGGGGCCGTCGTGCTGCATGACCTACCAGACCTCTGTACTGCTTTTGCATATCTCTTTGGCCTTCTGTATGCCATGAACATTGAATATCCGAAGCAGATGAGGTATACCTTTGAAGCAGTCCAGACTATCTTTTTCGAGCTTGGCTCTCGATGCTCACAGCGCACGAGATCTCTGAAAACAAAGCTTTTGCTGTGAATGTTTATGGGGAAACCAGAAATGACTTTAACCTTAGTTTAACCTGTTCGTGTGCATTGTGGTTAGTGCTCATGTTAAGTTTCACAGCCATTCAGCCAGTCATTTTAAGCATGTATGTCCCCTCTGGCTCTGAGATTCTCGAAATTTGTGTCATTTGCCACTTCACAGGAGGCACATAACCAGTGTTTTATCTGTTCAAATTTATTGTGAGTGTTTACACAGCTTTTAATTGGTGTATTCTTTTGTGGTAAGTGCTCATTTAAAATATCACTGTATGGCTACACTTGCACATCTGATTTCAGTATGTATGTTTGAGGCATTGTCAGTAGCTATTTCACATAAAGCTCTGGAATTTAGTGTTTGAGGCCCAGTGGGATTTGTCACTATATTCAGTCATGGACCTTTTGTTTACGGTCAACAATATAGTTATGTGACAAAATGTTTAATCTTTGTGTATATTGCACATTGAGCCCAGACTTACCTCATGTCCAGGAGATGTTTATTTGAAACAATAAACCTGGTTTCAGCTAATCTTCAGCTGTGTGCTCTTTATTTTTTTAGTCATTTATTTATGTAGCATTTCTTAAATACAATTAAAGCAACATAAATTTTACTTAAAGGCTGAGTTTTAGACTCAGAATTGTATGTTTACACAACAAGGAAATCTGTGTATTGAACGTGGAAATGCATGGCATTGAAGCAAGAATTTCATTGTTTGACAGGAATAGCTTAATTAGGTGAACAAGAAAATCTGTGTCTATGGAACATGGAAATGCATGGCATTGAAGCAAGAATTTCATTGTTAGCCTGACAGGAATATCTTAATTAGGTGAACAAGAAAATCCAAGTTGGCAGAACTCTTTCCTAAACTTGTAAACCTAAGTAAAGTCAACAACAGTAGTCAAAAGTTGAGAAAACTCAAAAATCTATTGCATCATGATGTTGCCTTGATAATTTGAGTTTTCTCAAGGTTTTCTTTTTTACAGTGTGTAGCCGACATGAATATCTACCGATTTCTCCGTGCAAGAATGCACTTGAAACCAAGGGGTAAGGTTAAGGGAAGAGAATTGGGATTGGGAACCAGACTAAAAGAAGTCATGGCTTTTAAATTTTATCACACACTAGCCATTACTGCTCGTCAACAAAAACAAAGCCAACTATGGTTAAATGTGATAAGACGAAAGGACTGGACGGAGGCAATCATGAAATACGCTCACATGTGCAGCACACACTTCATATCAGGTTAGGGGAAAAGTATTTACTGTTGTAGGGATGAATAACGTTATGTGTATTAAGGGTTATCATGTCCACCTCATCAGGAACTGGGGAGGTATGAAAAGAAATATTGGATTTCTCCATAACGCTAACCTTTAGTGCATTAGCTACTGTTAGCTTCAATAGCAAAACAAACTGGAGGAAACCATTCAAGTATCGTCCTCCTTTCTAATGTTGGTATAGTAATCAACCACAAAGCTTCCTATGACATCATCCATCCACTGAATGAGAGCATACGAGTCGCCCAGTCTGGTCCCGTTGGTCAGTGTTTACTATTTATTAGAGTAACATTCGTGGTCCCGGAGAGTGAGTGACCGGACATGGTGCTTTCATAAATTCAGTCTGATGCTCTACACTAAAATGAGAGCCCTGTTGGTCGAAGAAACGGAGCGTTGCGTTTCTATATGAATTAATGAACAGTTGAGTTAAACATACATTCACTCCACTTAACGCCCTGCTGCTCTGTCTCCCCAGACAGAGCGCCAAGCGTGCGCTCTGCCACTTCGAGACTGTGGTGCTCTGGATAACCAAACGGTACACTCTGACAGCGCTCTGAATTTACAAACAGCCCAATTTGTGCCAGAGTCTGCTCTGGCACTTCGAATGAGTATTTCTGAATGCACCACTCGTATCATCTTCCTCCACTGTCAAAAACAAGTCAACAGAACTAATGTCCATGGAGAATTGTTTTGCCACCAGCTAAGCCCCGCACACCAAAAAGCCATACTGTTTACTAACAGTAAAAGGGTCAATGTGCTAATGCTTAGCAAACAGTGTTCATCATGTTCACCATCTTATTTTAGCATGCTACAATTTGCTAATTTGCACTAAACCCAAAGTACAGCCGAGGCTTAGTGGTATGTTAGTTTGTGTCAAGTGCCTGAATGAAGTTTTCACTGGACAGCAGCACCAGATGACGGATCAAAGTCAACACCATTTATCCTCTAGGGACCATGGCTTTTTGTACCATATTTCACAACCAATTCATCCAATGTTTGATGAAATATTTCAGTAATTGCAAAAATTTCAATCTTGTGGTGGCGCTAAAGGAAAAGTCAGGAGATTGTCAAAGTCATTTGTATATATCCTCTGGGGACCATGAATATCTGCACAAACTTTAAGGACAATCCATTCAATAGTGGTAGTACAGATTTTTCAGTTTTCAGTAGTGGACCGACCATCCCTAGAGCCATGCCACTATCATGGGTAAAATGTATTTTCATAATTTAAGGTATTCTCTATAGTCAGATGATACTGCAAACACAGGCAACATGTAGGGGAAACAAGACGTGCTGTATGTGTTCTGCAATAACCTGTTGAATAACTTCACAGATCCTTATGAAGGAAATGAAGCATGAGTGTGTGACATTTTTAGATGAGTGAATTATTGCCTCAGGCACAGTCTGATCCGAGGCAGAAGCACAGTTCATTGGTACTGATACATCGGATTATGCAATATGTTCCCAACACCAAAGACTGGAGTTATTACTGCACTGATATTATGTATTTTATATATATGAAGACGTTTGTAAATGTTGTTCAGTTTGCAAATAAGAGTTTAAAACAAGTGAGTAAGTGTTTTTCGACATGGCCATTATTATTTATTACTTCTATATACATATACACCCACCAGCCACTTTATTAGGTACACCTTGCTAGTGCCGTTTTGGACCCCTTTTGCCTTCAGAACTGCCTTCATTCTTGGTGGCATAGACTCAACAAGGTGCTGGAAACTTTCCTCAGAGATTTTGGTCCATATTGACGTGACAGCATCACACAGTTGCTGCAGATTTGTCGGCTGCACATCCATGATGCAAATCTCCCGTTCCACCACATCCCAAAGGTGCTCTATAGGATTGAGATCTGGTGACTGTGGAGGCCATTGGAGTACAGTGAACTCAGTGTCATGTTCAAGAAACCAGTTTGAGATGATTTGAGCTTTGTGACATGGTGCGTTATCCTGCTGGAAGTAGCCATCAGAAGATGGGTACACTGTGGTCATAAAGGGATGGACACGGTCAGCAACAATACTCAGGTAGGCTGTGGTGTTTAAACCATGCTCAGTTGGTACTAAGGGGCCCAAAGTGTGCCAAGAAAATCTCCCCCACACCATTACGCCACCACCACCAGCAGCCTGAACCGTTGATACAGGCAGGATGGATCCATGCTTTCATGTTGTTTACACCAAATTCTGACCCTACCATCTGAATGTGGCAGCAGAAATCCAGACTCATCAGAGCAGGCAATGTTTTATCAGTCTTCTATTGTCCAGTTTTGGAAAGCCTGTGTGAACTGTAGCCTCAGTTTCCTGTTGTTAGCTGACAGGAGTGGCACCTGGTGTGGTCTTCTGCTGCTGTAGCCCATCTGCTTCAAGGTTCGACGTGTTGTTCACTCAGAGATGGTTGTCTGCCTTGGTTGGTCTGGCCATTCTCCTCTGACCTCTGGCATCAACAAGGCATTTTCACCCAGAGAACTGCCACTCACTGGATATTTTCTCTTTGTCTGACCATATCTTCTGTAAACCCTAGAGATGGCTGTGTGTGAAAATCCCAGTAGATCAGCAGTTTCTGAAATACTCAGACCAGCCTGTCTGGCACCAACAACCATGCCACATTCAAAGTCACTTAAATCACCTTTTTCCCTCATTCTGATGCTCGGTTTAAACTTCAGCAGGTCGTCTTGAACATGTCTACATGCCTAAATGCATTGAGTTGCTGCCACGTGATTGGCTATTTGCACAAGCAGTTGAACAGGTGTGCCTAATAAAGTGGCTGGTGAGTATATACATATATTGTAGAGGGCATACACAATAATATGAGACACACACTTAGAGCTACTTTCATTGTTCTTCCTTTGCTTATTACCTTACTTTATTTGTCTCATTTTCACATACAGATCTCCATCTATTGATTTCTCCCTGTTTACTTCTCCTTGTTGATTTGAATGACGTAATATTCAGTGACTCAAAAACTCACCTTTCCTATAATTTGAAAGCATTTTAATTATTTTTTATCATATTTTAAAATCCACTGATGACATAAACATGTTTGTGTTTATATAGATTGATAGCATCAGATGCAAATAATTATACAGTAAACTTATGGTAGCCTATACTGTGAAGTGGGTTTAAATGGCATATAGGATGTGCAGGACAAGTTGTTGTAATTTGGATTATTACAGCAGTATGATAACAAAAATAGTTTAATCCTCAAGCAAAATCATTATCTCAGTTACTCTTTATGGTGACAGAACAGGCAAACATCATAAATCATAATATTTCAATATCTCAAAAATTAAGGGCTCACAGAAAACCAAATAATTTTAATACAGATGCATTAAACAGTGAAAGACCCATACTCATGTACAGAACTACAGACAATACTCTCCCTTCTCAGACCCTTGTGTATCCTCCACTCTCTCCGTCTGTCCAGTTCAGCTGCCACACGGAATTCATGAACTGGACAGACTGGTTATATCATCACCTGCTGTCATTCACAGGTAGTTCAAGTGCAGAGCATTCAGAGAGGTTTTCATATGAGACAAAACTGTAAAGCTGAACAACATGAAGCTCTGACTTGCATGTCTGTGTCAATGTTGCCATCTAGTGGAGAGAAAGTAAAGCACAAGTACAGCAGGAAATGCATCATACAATATTGTACTCATTTACTATTATTTAGACAGATAGATGGATAGATAGATGGATGTGATAGATATTTAAACACATTAATTAACTCATAGTCTCCATTGAGACTCAAAGAAATTCTTTACAGGAAGTGCATGTTTTACAAACTGTGGACTTTTATTTATTGTGAGCACAGGTTTCATTTAACTAAACACAGAGTCAGCTGTTTTGTGTGTTAAATCTATTGAGCCTGGAATTAAAAAGGCGCAGACAAAAACGCTTCCAAGCATCAGAGATACATTTTATGTTGCCATAGCGACCAAAGCCATAAGAAGGCCAACCTTGCACTTATTATCCAGAAATGAGATGCCTCTGCCAGTACGTTGTACGATCCTCCCAGCTGGTGAGAGAACAGTGAGGCTGAAGTCGTGTTAGATGTGGAACCGCTGGTGACATTTTGTCTGTCAGGTTACAACCCTCACTCTGCTCTCACACACTATCATGGATCCCAGAATAATGTCCCTTAGTGACCACTGTATGAGAGGAACTGAAGAAGAGGTGTAAGAGTGGTTAAAGTGGTCTTTCACTGATGATAGTTAAGGTGAATATCCTTTGTGTTGTTTCTTACAGTATCCTCTTTGTCTTTCAGGTGATCCCTCCCTCTCAGACTTATTACTGAGGACCACTTATGGGGCAGTTACGAGTGAGGAGGAGTCTTGAACAAGGACATAATGGTAGGGATTGAAACAGGAGGGAAGAACGGGACTCATTAGTTCCCCAACGTCACAATTTCCCAGTTTTTATCAAGGCCCCTTTACTGCTCCTGTTTCACTAGATCAGGGGTTGGCAACCTTTACTATCAAAAGAGCCATTTTCATCCGCTTATCCGAAGCTGGATCGCGGGGGCAGCAGGCCGAGCAAAGCACCCCAGACGTCCCTCTCCCCAGCAACACTTTCCAGCTCCTCCTGGGGGACCTCAAGGCATTCCCAGGCCACATGAGATATGTAATCCCTCCAGCATGTTCTGGGTCTGCCCCCGGGCCTCCTACCAGTGGGACGTGCCCAGAACACCTCTAACGGGAGGTGCCCAGGAGGCATCCTGATCAGACGCATGAACCACCTCAACTGACCCCTTTCGACATAAAGGAGCAGCAGCTCTACTCCGAGCTCCCTCCAGATGTCCGAGCTCCTCACCCTGTCTCTAAGGCTGAGCCGAGACACCTCACGATTTCATTCTTTCAGTCACTACCCAGAGCTCATGACCATAGGTGAGGGTTGGGACGTAGGTGGACCAGTAAATTGAAAGCTTCGCCTTCTGGCTCATCTCTCCCTTCACAACGACGGTCCAGCACACTGCCCACATCACTGCAGAAGCCGCCCCAAACACAATCAGACTATTGCATCTAAATTAGCTTATCAGCATTACTGATAGGTCTAAATAAGCATTCATTAACATGTTTTACCACAGGATGGTGACTCTGCAGTGGGCTATTTTTGATTATGAGTTGGCAGCAAAAGCAAACAAATCTGTCCATCCATTATTAAATACTCTTTTTTCCTCCAAGACTTTTATCTTTTTTGGTTTGGACTCCTTAGCTAGCCTAGCAATGGAAACTTAGGACTCACCACCATGCTTAAATTCAACAAAATCTAGAAGAAAAGGGGGCAGGACGTAGACATAGTTGGCTAAATGTTAACTTTTTTTTGTTTTTTTTTAATTAGGAGCATAGGCTACATTTTTTTATAATTGGAGAGTGTAAGATTTCTTTAAGCCTACAACAATGATAAATGAAAAAAATTAAAATGTGAAATCAATGGACATATATGTGGGACAGGACTCTATATGGGACAAGCCTTTAATTCCTTTCACACAAAACTGTTTCTCAGCAAAAATTGGGAAATACAATCAAATTGTTTATTTAAACCAGTATAAATGTTACTTGTATAAAAATAGGCTTTAGATAACATATTAATTATGAATCCTTCATTTGATCTAGCTCTCACAGATAGCATCAGAGAGAGTGAGTTATGGCACTTGAGGATTACAACACCCGGCATACCAACACAACACCACTTTATCCTGTTAATTTAATACTCACAACTTGGGATAATTTTTATGAAACATCCTTTTGATTCTTTTGATCTGAGGACCCTTATGGACTAAAGGAATATGAATAACTTACAGGGTAATTGAGGAATGGACACATCATTTGAGGTAGCCAACAACCTAGATTTATACATCTGAAGAAAGTCTATTAAAAAAATAAAATCCTTGGCAACCAGACCAGGCGTCTATTTGAGACGGGTGTTTATTTGTTGAAATATGTAGCCACACCAGACTAGTAAAAGGTACTGGCCCTTTAATTGAGACTAGGCTTTTAATTGAAATTGTATGGTATGCAGTTACACCAATCAGCCAAAACATTAAAACCACTGACGGGTGAAAAGAATAACACTGATCATTTCGTTGCTATGCTTGGAAACATTGGGTCCTGGCATTCACGTGGATGCCAGAAGGACATGAAGGACACCTCCTCATGACAACGACACCCCTCACTGACAGCGACCCCACAGCAGTACAGTGCACCACGCCACACTGCAAAAACTGATCGGGAAAGGCCCAAGGAATTTGACAAAGAGCTCAAGGTGTCAACCTGGGCTCCGGCTTCCCCAGATCTCAATTCAATTGAGCATCCATGGGACTTGCTTACTTCACCTTACAACCCACAGGGTTCAAAAGATCCACCACCAACGCCCTGATGCCAGACTCCACAGGACACCCACAGGGGTCTTGTGTCCATGCCTTGACAGGTCAGAGGCCTCACCGTTCATCGGACCTGGCTCTGACGGCACAGACACAGGACCTCTGGGGTAGTGACAAGTCCCACAGATGCTTGATCAGATTGGGATCTGGGGAATTTGGAGGCCAGGTTGATACCTTGAGGTCACGTTCCTTGGACCACGGTGCATTGTGGTTCTTGGGGGGCCACTGTCTTAGGAGAGTGCTGTTGCCATGAGGGGTGTACTTGTCCTGTTTTGGTGTTTTGGTGGGTGGTGGACCAAAGGTTTCCCAGCAGAACATTGCATTGTAATGAGATGATCAATGTTCTTCACTTTATCTGTCAGTAGTTTTAATGTTTAAGCTGATAAGTGTATATATTACCAGGGGATACACTCGTTTCATAATAGACTTTGGTAATGGAGCTTTAAATTGAGTAACTTGTGAAAATAATAAGAAGAATACAACAGGATTTTGCGGTTTGGTTTTGGATAAAACAATGACATATTGACAGAAATGTTTGCATTGCTATTTCTTGCTTGGTAGACAGCAGCCAATATGGTCATGCAATCATCAGTTCTGTATTTGTTTCTCTTCAGTAGAGAGGAACAAACATGTCAAACAAACATAGCTGCAGAGAGTGCTTTCACTTTTACCTCTTGTTGTGGAACCCTTGAGACTATCTCGTTTTCTAGGAATCGAGGAAGCTTGTTGAATTTATCCAAGCAGTACAGTGTGTAAAGGTTTGTTTATTTCAGCTGAGAAAGTAGTTTTTAATCATTTATGACCATGTCTTGGGTAACTCTGATTTTGACAAAGTAACCACCATGCTGCAGGTTGTTGTTGGCTTACAGTCTAAATGGCTTTATGCTCGACCATAAAAAGGCACACACATTTTTCTCTCTGTCAGGTTTTATTCATTGTACTTTTCACATTGTTTGCAGATTCAGCCAAGGGAAATGAAATCAATAAAATGTATGGAAAGCTGATTTTTTTTTAATCCCAACAAATCGACGCAAATGACAAGAGAGCACAAGGCCAAAAAAATCAGAACAGAACAGAACATACTGCACCTGCCCTTCTTTCAGTACTAAATCTCTGAGGTTTCAAATAGTCACTGCAGACAGAAAATAGCGTCCACGCCACACTGATGCCGAAATATCAGACGTTGAGTTTATGCTTTGGATTTACTGGTCCATCTACGTCCCAACCCTCACCTCTGGTCATGAGCTTCGGGTGGTGACCGAAAGAATGATATCGCAGATACAAGCGGCCGAAATGAGTTTCCTCCATGGAGTGTCTGGGCTCAGCCTTAGAGATAGGATAAGGAGCTCGGACATCCAGAGGGAGCTCGGAGTAGAGCCGCTGCTCCTTCGCATTGAAAGGCGTCAGTTGAGGTGGTTCGGGCATCTAATCAGGATGCCTCCTGGGCGCCTCCTGTTAGAGGAGTTTCAGGCACGTCCCACTGGTAGGGGACCCCCGGGGCAGACCCAGAACATGCTGGAGGGATTACATATCTCATGTGGCCTGGGAACACCTTGGGGTCCCCCAGGAGGAGCTGGAAAGCGTTGCTCGGGAGAAGGACGTCTGGGGTGCTTTGCTTGGCCTGCTGCCCCCGGGGCTTCAGATAAGTGGATGAAGATGGATGGATGGATGGAGTTTATGGATGCTTATAGCATGATCTCTTTTTAAAAGTTGCAAATGATGCTAATTATTTTCAGTTCCTCACTGCACCTGTTCCATAAATACTAAATGGATTTGCACTGGTATAGCACCTTTCTAGTATTCCTATCACTTAAAGCACTTCAACACTACATGTCACATTCACCTATTCACATACACATTCACACACTGGTAGCTGAGGCTACCATACAAGGTGCCACCTGTTACTCACTTTAATCATTAACACATCAGGGACAATTTGAGGTTCAGTATCTTGCCCAAGGATGTGATCAAGCCGCCAGTCTTCAGGGGTGGAAGCAGCGGAGGATCCACGATACGATATTACCACAATACTTAAATCACAATACAAAATTGTTGTGATTTAAAATATGTTGTGATACACTGAGTATTGTGACATATTGCGATTTATTACTTTTTTTTAAACTGTAAATTATGACCATAAAGGAAAACCTCTGTTTTATCTAATAAGATAAAGTTTTCATTCTGTTCATCTCATTTCGGACATTTTTTGCAGCTCTTGTTTGTCTCTTTCAGCTCTTTTTGTGGACATGCTGATGAAACATTGATTCATTTTTATATTTATGTTGCATCTTTGCATCATGTATCCACAGATTATTTTTTAATAACAATGACAACCCTGCAATTCTGTGGAATTCCTCTTCGATGATTCTTTCTGATTTATGCCCAAGGACAACCACAAAAGCGGTCGCTTTTCTTACGCCCGGACAAACAGTTGCCTCGCTGATGTGTTCAGTGTCTCTGATGTTATAAAGAAGGCTGCCGCTCCCAAAGAATTGAAGGGCGGTGCATTCAGTTTTTTCCACAATGTGTAATACTTGATATGTCTGGGTGGGTGAGGATTGTTAAGATAAATAATAGAGTGTGAGGTGAAACGGAATCTTTCATATAGACACTCCCCCGGGAACAATAAGACATCCAAACGGGGTCTAATCACCATCTCCTTACGTAACAGCCTCTGCCTTAACATCTGTGACTTTATTCATAAAAGGACACGCCATGTCTCTCCATCCTGCTACGTGCTCAGCCTCAGGCTTGGATGAAGAAAACCTGCCAGCCAGCAGGTTAGTTTCATGGAGTATGTTGCCATAGTAACTGACTCAGGTTTAAGCTGAACTGGCTTTGTGAAACTGAAAATTCAGAGTTTCCCTCATCTCAGGCTTAACGTACTCAAGAGTTTTTCAAAATAGGGCCTTGGTCCTATTCATCCCAAATAGCTAAATAGAAAATAAAAAAATCACCAACAACCTTCTTTTCTACTCTGATGCCGGAAACCTCAACATCCTCATCCTCCTCGACCTCAGCACCACTTTCGACACCATGAATCACTCCATCCTTCTCACCCGACTTGAAACGGTCTTTAACATCACTGGCACTGCTCTCAACTGGTTCATTTCCATCAATAACTGCAAATCCCCCACTGCTCCCCTCCCCCAAGGTGTCCCCCAAGGTTCAGTCCTCAGTCCCCTCCTCTTCATCCTGTACCTGTTCCCCCCTGGTCACATTATCTGCCGTCATGGTCTCCAGTTCCACTGCTTCACCGATGATATCCAGCTCCTCTTCTCCATCAAGACAATCTCCACTGCCACCCACCCAACCCTGACAAACTGCATAAATGAAATAAAATCCTGGCTTCAAACCAGGTTCCTCCAATTAAACTGCGACAAATCTGAAATTATTATTATTGGACCAAAAACACTCACCAAATCCACCCATAACTTCACCCTCAACATCGACGGCTCCACAGTATCCACCTCCCCTCAAATCCGAAATCTTGGCGTCATTCTCGATCAATCCCTCTCCTTCGACCACCACATTAAACACCTAACCAAAACAGCCTTCTTTCACCTCGAGAACATCGCCTGCCTCTGTCCATCCCTCTCCTCCTCAGCTGCAAAAACCCTCATCCACGCCTACATCACCTCCCGTCTGGACTACTGCAACATTCTACTCTATGGCTCAACCTCAATAAGCTACAGTATATCCAGAACTCTGCTGCTCGGATACTCACCCACTCTCGCACCGGCGACCACATCACCCCAGCTCCACTGGCTCCCCATATCCACTTCAAAATCCTCCTCATAACATACAGAGCTCTCAATAACCAGTCCCCACCCTACCTGTCTGAGCTCCTCCATCGTCACTGCCACCCGCACCCTCCACTTTGCCGATGCCAACCTCCTGTCCCACAGAGCCTGGGCCATCGCTGCTCCCACCCTCTGGAACTCTGGAACCCATCCGAGACTCCCCCTTTCTCTCCATATTCAAAAAGACTCACCTGTTCAACACTGCTTACAATCACTTAAAGTTTCTTCTCCTCATTTTTTATTTTTGTATCCCTGAATTTGTAAAGCATATTTGAGTGCGCTATATAAGTATAATGTATTATTATTATTCTTATTAAAAATTTATATCAAACCAAAGTTTGGGTCTATTCTATTCTATTCTGTTTATGTGTGTGGTGTTAACATGATGAAAGGATTTTTTCATGTCTAAGTACTGAGTCAGAGGTGTAGGTGTCAGTTTCTAAACAATCGAGTGAGGCGTCTTATCACAACACAATCTTTGTTTCCTTCCGCTTTAGCTTTACGTCGTGCGTCATGACGTCAGAGCTGGGAGGGCGACAGCGGACCGTGGGGCGGACGGGTGGACGGTACTCGGAGGAGGGGTGCCGCTCGCTGAACGCCTGTGTCAGCTCCAACAGTTTGCTATCACCCGTGTAAGTGTGAAATGTATGTTTTTTTAGTCACTTTGTGTTTTTCCGGGGTAGTTTTCACCGTCATTTTGTGCCTGTGTGTGATGTGCGCTGCGTCTCCGTGTCGCGAGGAGAAGCTGTTAGAGTGTCGATGTAACGTTAGATGTTTCATCGTATTAGCAGCTCTGTACAATGACACAGTAACGGGACTGTCAACCTGAGTCCGTTAACACACTGCTGCTGCTGCTCACTGGCAACACCGACTGACACCGAACTAACATTTCAACGATGTTTTTTGAGCTTTAAAGACAAAACTTCACCTAAATGCACACGAAGAAACGTCAGTTATTACTTTAATTTGAAGGGGTGTAAAGTACGTTATGTTTTAACGTTACTCTACTTATCAGTCCTAACGGTCGCTTTATCTCATCCCCTGTGGTGTCATCATGGCATTCATAGCATGCCGGTGTTTTGCTGCAGTAGTCGAATAAAAACTGTTGTAGACTGTTGTAGTTATGTACAACAGGTTTGTGTCATTGCTTAAATAAACAGTAAAAACATAATCCCTAGCTACTGGAAATATGGTTATTTGCTTTCACATTATCCTGACAGCTTGCTATGGACTCAACATAAAAGTTGAGAGTAGCCAAGTGTGTTAATTCAGGAAACTTTCTGTTGATATGCTATGATGCTGTGATGTTGATGTCTAATGATAATAGCAAGGGCCCTGCCAGTTGGTAGCAGCCTACACAAGTTTTAATAAACCCTCACCAGGGTTAATTTAAGTCTCAAATGGCTAATGCAATCTGCTGGGCTGAAGGCATTTCATGGCTCGGTAAGGATGGACATCCGCAGCCTCATTAGATCTGATGCCTAGTATTCTTCACAGAGAGGCTTTTTTCCCCGCAACCTATTATTATCAGTGTCTGGGAGACAGACAGAGACATGCACACTCTCACACACAGGCAGGCAGGCAGACGCAGAGAGTACTATGTGCCAAGGAAGCATTTAGAGGATTACTGTTTCCATCTCACTTTTTCTTTTTCTTTTTCTTTTTTTTTTTTTGAAGACCTGTGGGCCTGATGTAGCAGCTTGTCATCTCCTCTGCAATGAAGGAAATCCACTCCAGCGTCGTGATTATGGACTGAAGGTTTGTTCTCACCCACTTGCTCTACTCATCCAGTGTGATAACTGTGATAACTGTTTCCATCTCTTTCTCCAGCTCTGATCGTTTTTATAACCTGGTGGTTTTGACACTTTGCTGCATGTACAGTGTATATATATATACACACACACACACACACGCACACGCACAGGGGGGTTGAAGTGTATGACATGATATATCCCACTATCTGTTCAGCATACTCTGCTAAGTGGCTGAGAGCTTGGCTGCCCCTTCAGGGCACTGCTAACGCAGCCATTCATGTCTCACTCCGACAGTCAGACCACCACGATGACGCTGCCCTCCTCCTCCTCCTCCTCCTCCTCCTCCACCTCCTCCTCCTCCTCCTCTCCCACTGCACTCATGTTGTGCCTTCCCCGTTAGGAGCTGAGCTTAGAATTGGAAGTCTTTGTACAAGTGCAATGTGTTTTTGTCTTCATGTGTGTGTGTGTGTGTGTGTGTTTGCGTGCACGATGCTTACAAAACAGAACTCAGTGGTCTCCAAAGATGGAGTTGCCCCCTCCTCTGACTTGTGATCGGCTTCATGTAACACTTCAGCATCGGATGTGGTGATGATGTGCTTATCCTAGATCAGATCACAAGATTAACACAGCTTGCTGTATGCTCACTTGACTGTCACAGTCAGGGGCTAATTAATTGGCTGCGTGTACAGGAAGCCAGCAATTCTTGCAACATATAGCTGGAGACAATGGATCAGAAAGATGACATCAATTGGATTATAGTTAAAGTTAAACATGTGATGATTTCATTTACTGCTATACACGTATGTTAAGACAAAAAGGTTTTTGTGAAGATGTTAGATACTTTTATGTGACGTCTAGTCTCCTGTAAACTGCCTGTGATCCTTTGATTGTTTATATTAAATATAATAAGGTATGTGTGTTTTTTGGCAGTGTATAATTTAAAGTTAAGAACACAGTGAGATTGTTGATTGAAATAACTTTGTGTCATGCATGAATATTCGTTCCGCATGCCAGTGTTTTCCAGAGCACTGCTGTCCCATATCGAAGTGTCATTTGTTTTTATAATCAGTGTGAAACTTCTGCTTAATTGTCTATGATATTGTATTGTTTGAATAAATAAGTTACATCTCCACTGCGTGCTCCGACTTCTCCCCATAATCAAAGACATGCATGTTTGGGACATTGGCCATAAACTGACCTCTAAACTGGCCACGGGTGTGACAGCAAATGTGGCAGTGTTTGCCAGTTTATGCAGATGTGTTAGCCCTTTAATAGACTATGCTGTGTCCAGGATGTACCAGACATTTCACCCAGTGCATGTCATGCAAAGGCTTTACCCCCCTTGCCTCTGAATAGGAAAAGTTATACAGAAGATGAATGAATGCATCCTTTATTTTGTGTCAGAGAGTATTTTGCCACATTTATTGAATACATTTTCACTTGTTTGGTGCCGAATGCTGGGTTGCTTCCCTCTGCTGCAGATGAAAACATTGTGTAATGTAGACAGAGACACATCCTGCAAAGACCTGAGTGCAGTTCTTGGCAGTGGTACCTCTGGCAGTGGGAAGCTGGTTAAGGGTCGTGTTGTTTTTGCCACACTAGAGACCTTCTGGTTGGTGAGGGCAGCTGGACAGAAGTGTGTATCGCAGGAGGCACATGGCTGTACGTGTACATCCTGGTGTTACCAGTGGTATTGACCACATGACAGGACACGGGACTTGGCCTCATCAAAGTGTGGATAAAAGGCACTTACAGTATCAGCATCTGAAATCTGTTAAGTTTTCTAACTTATCATGTTTATGTCCATCTGCATGGTGTGTAGTGTGTTTAAACCCGAAAAATTACAATGCTGAGGTAAAACAACCACGTCATGACAGATAGTATATAACACGTTATCTAGTGTTTTGTGAAGTTGTGATGTTCATGTGAGTAAAGTTATGGGTTGGCGGTAAATTTCGTTGTCCTTTTTTCCCCAGACAAATGACGTAAAATGTTCAATAAGGGATACAAAAGATAAGCTGTTGGTTTTTATTTTTCAGTCCTTTGAGTCTGAACAATCTCAGCATTATTCGGGCAGTGATTTGGCTCTGTTCTCTCAACCAAAGGTCAGCAGTGGCTTAAGAGGAAGTGTTGTATCTCAGAGAGGAAACACTCTTTTTCCTCTCTCTCAATGTCCCTCTCTCTGTCTCACCTTTACCCTCCTCCAGCAGGACTTTGATGCAAGGTGTCACAGTAGTGCTCTGTTTTGGGAATAATTTGACAATACCCTACGTATCATGATACAGGGATTACAAATTAATATCCCAGCGAACATGTTTACATTGAAAAGAGGATCAAGAAAACATCTATGGTCACCGGTGAAAAGATGTTCAGAAATGGTTTAAAAGTGAATGTTTTTTCACTGACCATTTGAAAACATCGATTGAATGTTTGCTTTAGACTAGGGCTGCCACGATTAGTCGACTCATGGATGACTAATCGACTATCAAAATAATCAGCGACTATTTTAGTAGTCGACTAATCGGTTTGAGTCATTTTTCATAGGAAAGTACTATAAAAGTATCCTAAAATACTCCTATTGCGGCTTCTTATGTTCAAATATTGGCAGCTTCACACACTCTCCCATGATGGTGAACTAAAACCCTTTGGCGTGAGTACGAAACAAGACATTAGATGACATAATTTCACTGGGATTTGCAATATTGACTTTCAACTGAGAAATGTGGTTGTGATACTTAGAAATCAATTTTACAATCACTTGGCCAATCACATGAGCAAGCCAACATTATACACACACACACACACACACACACACACACACACACACGTGCGGTAAAAATAGTCTGGCAGCATGCTTATGTTTATTGTTGGTCCACACCGCAGCATGCTACAAGCTAGCACGCTAACACCGAGCTAGCTTGGCACAGCGGCAGTCTAGGTTGCATAGTGTGGCATGAAACAAAATTCATACTTATAAAGTATGTAGGTAGCATGAAGACTCGGTCCGAGAGTCCCAGTGGGCCCCAAGACGTCTGTACATTTGAACTAGTCAAATCTTACAACACTGATATCTAGCTGCCGGGGGTTTAATGCTTTAAAAACGGACATCCCGCAGGCGGCTGCAGGAGATTGTTTAAATAGATCTAAAATCTAAAATATATTTCTACATTTAAAACATCTTTCAGATCAGTATGTTTTGTGTTTTTATTTTGTAGAATCTGATGAAAAAATGTCTGATTTTTTATATTTTTTATGATACAATTTCAATACTTTTATCAGTTATTATGGTTTATTGACTTACATAACCTTTTAGCTTAGGTTGTACATATTTTAGGAATATAGGGCATTTGAAGATATTCCAAGAAAAAATCATCATCATCACAAAAAGCAAAAACACCAATGTAGACATCGGTAGACCATTTCTAATACAGAGTTTAAAGGGTTAAACACAACTCAACATGGACCACTGCCACAAATCTTTGCATGTAAATTATTAATTAAAAATCATTTTTGAGCAATGTTAGAACATCACGAGGCACAGTATTACAGTGCTCAAGTATTTATGGCATTGGGTCAACTTAATATAGATGCCACAGATTGAAAATGTTCTTTATCTCTGCAGCAGTCTTTTTTTTTTTTTTTTTTTTTTTTTTTTTTTTTGTCGATGCCATTAAGAAACATGTACAAGTAAAACATTTGGCTGTACCATCCTGCTTATCCTGTAACTGTGGACAGACTGGGCTTATTCTCTCCAGTAGGACTGACTCCCACACTTCCAGAATGAAGGTGAAATTCCTTTATAAAAGCTGTGGTTTCTAGTGGCAACAAGCTGCCTGCTTCCTTCTGATCCCTTCCTGTTTGAAGACAGAGGCAGAAAAGAAGCAGGGGTCGCACAGCGTCACAAGAGTTTGCACTTTAAAGTAGGACTGAGGTCCATTTTTTTAGTATTTCAGGGTAGGTTCACATGGGATATTAAAAAGGTTGTAACACTGGAAGATACCCACTTGACTTGTTGAACTTGGACAGCCATCTTAGATTCAGATAATCTTTTGAATACATTTTCACAAAGAAGGAGGACTGTGGATTTTTGTTAATGTAAAGTTACAGCGTCATGGCCTTCTGCACAAAACTGCATAATTTTGATTACTGTTTTGTTTGAATCTTCTTATCTTTAGATGGTGGGCTTTAGATGAGTGGCTATTAAAGAGGCTCTATGTGAAATTCAGAGTGTAAGAGTTGTCCGCATGGAGATGGCTGAGCCAATGGCTAGCAGCTAATTCCATAAACAGCACTACAAACCAGTGAACACTGCCAGTGCTGACAGAGCTAACAGTGTTGACCAAGGGAGAACCAGAGGGTGGGCGCTAATATATTTTAAGATTATTGTGCCAGAGGGAGCATGAATGCACCACTTTGCTTGATCTTATGGGGAAACAGATGTACACAAAACAGAGACTGACATGGTGCGACAATTTGCTGTAATGTTAAAAATGCTTTGCAGTGAGAAAAACAAAAAGCAGAAGGCTAAACAAGTCTGGATGAGGAAATGGCCGGGGAGGTGTGGTTCACATAAGTTGTCTGTTTTTCAGCGAGAGCTGGAGGTGAGATTGTAGCTGTCAGATTAGTATCTGGGCAGTACAGTGGTGCAGTGGGTCGCACTGTCGCCTCAAAGCAAGAGGGTTCTGGGTTTGAACCCGCTGGCCAACTGGGGCCCTTCTGTGCAGAGTTTGCATGTTGTCCCCATGTCAGCGTGGGCTCCTCCGGGTTTTCTAGCTTCCTCCCACAGTCCAAAGGCATGCAGGTTAACTGGTGACTCTAAATTGACTGTAGGTATGAATGTGAGCGTGAATGGTTGTCTGGTTCTATGTGTCAGCCCTGTGATAGTCTGGCAACCTGTCCAGGGTGTACCCCGCCTTTTGCCTAATAGTATCTCTTAATAGTACTATGATAGCTTACGTTGATTGGCCACAATCATAACCATAATCCAGATTTTAAATCCTAAATATCAAACATGTTTGAAATTATCGGGGCAGCCCTGATGAGTCTGCGAGCAGTTTGGTAGGTTTAAGACTGGATCTGTAAACCTCTCACATTACCAGATAATCTGGGCCGAACATCAATACTGACCAAGGTCCAAAACCGGATCACTCCAGTTGTCGAGAGGGGTGAATCGGAAATAAATCGGCCCATACTCCTGCAGTCTGAGCTCGGCATTTTCATACCAAACTACAGAGAAGCTTGGTTTAACACACACAGAGGTAGCTCAGGAAACCATTACTCCACTTTACCTTTACACAACAAATAGTGGTTTACTGCTGTATTATTGCTCTGAATGTGGCATACAGAACCCTTATGGGTTGAGGTCAGGAGGAGGAATACCTGCTTTCACCTTAACTCCTCTCCCAGATTGTAGACTTGACATTGCTAACCCACAGCCTACGTGACGAACCCAATATCACGCTCATAGCAAAAGCTTCGAGACCTGAGCTTGGACGTGCTGATCCCCACTAACAGCCCTAGTGGGGCCGTAGGGGTGTCTGGTTACCTGAACTCAGAGATCTGACTGAGGAGTTATTTAAATAGGTGATGATGTGGATGAGTTATATCTCACTGTGTAAAGTTGTTCTCACCTGCTGGCACCACAAAGAGCCAGATGATGTCCTGTGGCCTGATAACCTGGCAGGTTTCTCTCTTCAGTCGCACACACGTTGCAACGTTGCACGTTGACCCTGACACACACATTCCCTTTCCTGGTCCTTATGGCTGTGCGCCTTTAATACAATCTCTGGTATGAGATTTCAGCTGGTGTGTAGGTGGTTTCCAGCCTGTTGACAGTTGATGATGCCTTGCCAGAGCTGGTGGAATATGAGCTATGTTGGCCAAGTTTGCCTGGCCACTGTTAAACACCTATCAGGTTAATAAGTGAGGGCCAATTTGCAGTGCTTGAAATGTATTACATACTCTTCTAATTCCTCCTCTTGTCCATTGGAAACCCCCCTATGACAACATCTGTCTTATAAGTAAACAGCCATAGAATGAGACCTTCAGTACCACCACTCTCCGTCAGCTCAGACACATTAGGTCTGCGCTGAGTGTTGTTGTAGCTGTAGTCAACATGGAGCAGTGTCAGTTCCATGCATGTGGTGAATTATTCATTAGGACACTTGCTGTGGTGTTGAGCACAGATGCAGAGATGTGCCTTTAAACAAGGCTTCCCCTGTAAATGTACAGCTCCGTCCGACATGTTTAATGTGCAGCCTGATGACTCGCAGCCAGTCTCCAATTATGTTTGACTTCACTGTTGCGTTCTAGATGTATTCACTGTCCAAATTTTTGCTGGGGTCTGTACCAAACAAGCTTTTTCCCTTTTGTCTGGAATATTATTTGTAGGTTGGGGCATCTCTGTAGCACCACAATGCTTCTTATATAATGGTATGTTATGACACATTTTACCTCTATCAAAAAATTGCAGCTCCTGCAGTTTGGACATTGCACTTGGCCATGTTGGGATTTTGATAATATTTCAATCAAGTGTGCAGCCCTGCCTTATACTTTCAGCCCTGTACAACCACAGTAGATCAACATAATAGTTCCTGTGCGGGGATGACATAAAATAAGTAAAATAAGTCTCTTTGTTGCTCTGTCTTTGCAGCCTCCCACCTTGCAGACTCTGTTGGGTAGTCTTAGATGACTCAGACTGGCTTCACATCCAGTATACCACCTGTTGTTCCCTTTGTGTGAGTGAGTGTGTGTGTGTGTGTTGAATACATGTGTGCATTTTTATTTGTTGTTTGTTACCAACATTTTGTACTGCTTTTCACAGCAATATGAGTGGGGGGGTGGTAGCGAGGGATGTAGTTACAGATGGCAGTGGCTCCTGTTGCCTTAGAGATAAAATAAAATATGAAATATTATGTAACTTCCACATCCACACTTGAAGATTTTGCCTTAGTGAGGCTAGTGGTCTGCTCATATATATATTCAAGATAACAAATAGTGTTTCCAGTTTAACACAGTCTCCAGTCATAGTCTTCTTGGCAGCTCTACAATCAGACAACATTTGTCTTTCTTCAACTTTTGAGCACATGTCTGGTGTCATTCAGAAAACAGATGTGTGGTTCTTTATGTCTGCATGTGTAGGAGTAAATTATGCTTTTTTTCCTGGTTGTCTTGTTCCTGGAAAGCTGAGCACAACTCTGGCACCGGGGCCTCCCTGTGGGTTTCATCTTGTACAATAGGGCGTTGTGCCTGCCTCTGTCAGGGAACTACCTGCCATTCACCTCCTCATTCAGATACACTCTGTGCTGAGCGCCCCAGCTGAACCTGACACGGCCAGGCGAAACACGCCGTGGACAGGGACACCTTTGATCCAGTCTGGTCTCTTTCACTCCCTCTGTAACCCTCTATCTCTCTTCTCTCACTTACTCACCTTCTATGTCTGATACAAAGACTTTTGTTTCTTATCAAACACTTTGCAGTGTGCTGAAGTCATCTCCTGCGCTGTCAGAACTGGCACAACTGTGCTATTCTCTGCCCCTCACCCCCCACTACACATACACACACACACACACACAAATACAATAACGATTGTTCCTGTTTCCTGCCTATGCTGTCATTATGCAGCTGCTGAATGAGATATGGTCCAGTTTCCATCGGTCAAAGACAACACACACAAACACGCATACGTATGTACACTGTACACATATACACATTTCCACACAATATAATTCTCGCTATCTCTCTCTTTCCATTTCTGTCTTTGTCTGATAAAAAAAACACACAAACACATATTCGTGCATGCGCTCACACACAAACATCGCTGCCAGAACTCTCTGGCCTATTTCCCCTCTTATTGATGTGTGTCTGTCAGTGAAAGAGGCGCAGCACAAAGAGCAGCGATGGGCCTGTGTGTGGCTCACAGGGAACAAAGAGTGGTCTATTCCATGCCAGCTCTCAGACTTCTCTGGAAACACTGCATGGGCTTGTTTAAGCTATGGCCATATTTTGAGTTAACCGACTGTATGTTCAGCAATGAACAACAACATGGCTGCTTCAGTGTGAAAGAGCACGGGCCAGATTGACCCCCACTTGTGTTGGTCATGCCCGATTTGCAACTTTTTTATTTTGAGTGGAATTAAATAGAAGAATGAAGAAGAAACAGTGAGCAGGTTGTGCAGATATTTTGTCTGGACGTACTGTACTGTGGCAAAATTTGCATGAAGAGACTGTCATACTTTACACAGTACTGATAAGTAATTTATCTGGTGTTATGCTAGATTGCACATAGTCTGCTTTATCACTTGGCTGTTTGAGCTGTCACTCTCATCATTATGACTTTGGGGCTTAACCACCTTTTTAAATAATCACCTTTGAGTGTCTTCTTTGTTTCAATAATGAAATGGACTTTATTTTAGTACACTTCAGTGACACATCTTCATCAATGTAACCTTTCTGCCTGAATAAAGTTGCAGCTGTTTTCTACCCAGAGAGCTAAAGTGAACATTTACAGGGAGCTGTGATATTGTAATTCGTCGCCAAATACCAGCACTTGACAGAGCTCGTTGAAAAGAATCAAAGATATCAGGAAGTTAAGAAAAATTAGTTTTTAGATGTTTATCACGATACTGAATCTTGGATCCGTCATGTGAATTCGCTTGTCACAGCCCGCAAAATGACAAATTGTGTGTGTGAGCTGTTTTTTTTTCCTCCCAGTCTGCCAGTGCCAGAGCTCTGCTGAGCTTTCACCATCTCTCTAGTTTAGCCGGCCAAAGACAATGACAGCAGGACTGGACGACTGGCAGCTGAATGGAATGAGCTTACAGAGCTAAGGACAAGGACGTATGTGTTTATGTGTGTGTATGTGTGTATTTATATGAGGGCATGAGCGAGGGTGACACAGTTCCAGAGAGGCCATTGTCCATGTGGCCGTTTGTAATTCACCTTTGACAGTATTGTGACATTTCTGGGAAACATGCTGACTCACTGGGGCTGCTGATCCCAGCTGCCACTGACTCCTGTTAATCACTGATAATCGCTGATCTGTTTCTGTTGTGGACGGGGCTTAAATACAACAACATACATCCATCCACCAGCATGTTTCTGAGTTTGATCCGGGGAGAAAGTGAAGGGAGAATTTTCCTAGAGGATCAACAAGTTATCGTAGTTTTTTTTTTTTTTAAATTAAAACTGTCTGAAGCAAAACTGTTAAACAGTTCAGTGTTTGAGGAAAAATGGATAGTGAACTTGAGATTGCTTGCTCTTTCACACGTTTATTTAACCTTTATTTAACTAGAAAAACCTCTTTTTCAAGTGTCTTGGCCAAGACAGGCAGCAACATAAGTTAGACAAACAGCATAGAACAAAAATACAGAATAAAAATTTAAAGCTCTAAAACAAAGCAATATAAAACGCAAAATAAGATTTCTACAAAGAAAAGTCAAAAAGTGTGTTAATATATACAAGAAATGAGCCATAAAAACACAAAAACGGCAACTACACATGATTACCAAGACTAGCTAAGACACACTGTGACATTTACATACAGAAGATTGTGTACAAAAATCCTGCAACAGTGCTTTGAAACGGCCAAGAGGAACCAATGAGAGCAACTTTAAGTCCTTCTGCAGAAGACTCCACATGTAAGGAGCTGCATACATAAACGCTCGCTTGCCGAACTCCGTATGTACCCTTGGCACAGACAATAAAAACATGTTTTGTGAATGGAGAGCATAGCCTTTGTCAATTTTTTGCTTTATGTACACACATAAGTATGCTGGAAGTAGGCCAAGAATAGCTTTGTAATCAAGAGAATGCAATTGAAAAAGTGTACGACATTGTAAGAACCCGAATAACAGGATACAGTGATGAGTTAGTGGCTTACAGTTGGTAATAAATCTCACTTCACCGTGGTACACAGAGTCCAAAGCATGCAAACCCTGGGTGAGTGCATTCATATATAATACATCCCCATAATCAAGCACAGCCGAGAATGTGTGTGTCAGACTTGAAGTAGTTTTTCCTTAAATACAGAATACAGAAATCCTTCAGTAACATTTTGATGCACAGTCAGAGCACTATAATGTGGTTAAAATAAGTAATTTGGGTCAGAGCGGGACAGTCGTCATCCAAAGATTCATCTGGCGTTCTTTTGTGTCATCGCCTCATCAAGGTGGACCGACAAGCCTTGCTTAAATTAAACAAAGATGCAGGACCGCTCACACACACACGAGCGTACACACCAAGTCTGACAATAAACCTTTGTCCTCTAAAGGCTCCTGAAAGAGGATTTAGTTTGAATATAAAACCGTAGGCAATCAAGAAAACATCCAATCCAGCGTTGGGATCAGCCTGGGGATGAAGGAGGGGATTTATACGCACAGAGGGAGGGATGGGCACCGGGGTCGGGACAGGGCTTCAGCTTCAGGACAGGATTAACTTAGGTTTACCCCTCCACTCACCAGCTAGGAAACAACAGCACAGTGCTGCATCATAATCAATTACACCTCACTGTGACTGCCAGAAAATGCCACTAACTGTCCCAGTGTGACGGTGAGTGCATGCATGCATAATGAAGTATGCATATGTAATTGATTATGTTACATGTTTATGCATGACTGCTCACCTTATAAGGTCACACAGAAAGTTTATATCACAGTAATCTTATTAAACTATATACTGTTGATATCTGCAAACATTTGTTGTTTTCATTTATTCCAGCAGGAAGGAAAGAAGGAAGGAAAGGAAACATCTAAATTAGATTAAGTCAATAAAGGAACGCCTACTCAGTCATGTTAAATAGAAATGATTGCACTGAACTTGAATTTTTTATATATATATTTATTTTTTTATTATTCTCAGGTACTACAAGCAGATTTTCTTCATATATTTTATGATAACGTCCTGTCGTTTTTTTCATCATGATGAATTGTTTTTCTACTGAAGAAATGATTAAAATATGGAGTCACTGTACAGCTGCTGCCAGTAAAAACACCAAGTTGAAGCTGTGCTATTATGACTATGAAAGGCCGTGCTAATGGTCGACAGCACAGTGTCTTAATAGTCAGCCCACTAGCAGGTGACTGAACCTGTTCAACACCTGCTCTCTGTCTCTCTGACAACCAGCAGTCACCATATTTGCGCCCAGCACATCCGTATCTGAATCTGAAAAGAAAAAAACAAGATGAGGTTTAAGATTAGCTTGTGGAGAAACCAAAAGCTGCTGTGTGAATGTGTTCGTACGCATGAATGCGCCTTTTCTTGGCAGTGACAGTGTGGCCATTGTGAAAGCTATATGCTACCTGTGTGTAGCTTCATGCTCGTTCTGCTCCTGCATCTCGACGTAGTGTCGGGCTGAACAGCTGATTGTATTCACAGCGAATGTGAACGAAGCCTGTCACAGCTTCCTTTGCATAGATTACATTCTTGCAGTTATGAGAATGTGTGTGTGTGTGTGTGTGTGTGTGTGTGTGTGTGTATGAGTGTGTGCTCCTGTCTGTCCAACTTTGTGTTACTCTTCATGACCTGACAGTGCAGCTGAAGGAATATAGTTTGAGTATGTAGCCGTCCCTCCCCAGGGCTCTGGATGTTCCTGCCTGTTGCTTGTTTTGCTGCTCTCAATGGGAGCAGCTATTGATGCTGCAGGGAGGCTCAGGCTGCCTGCCTGTCTGACTGTGGGTCTATCTCTGAGGTGATCACTGTTCCACCAATAAGGTTCCTTCTCGAGGAAGACAGCTCGTATGTTATCAGGTGTCCACTCTGTTGGTTTTGTAACCGACTTAAATTCAGCGAGGCAGTGTGTGAGGCTGCAGGAGGCGTTCATGCACTACGTTCTGTTTGTGACTGTGTTGTTTCTAGTGTGGAAACCAACGTGGCTCGATAGCGCCACAGGGTAAGGAAGGGATGCCTTTGGGGATACTAAATGAGCCCCTGAGGGAACAAACGAACAAAGTTGTGTCACACAATATCGTGCATGTTCTGATCCTTATGCCCAGTGTTTGCAGCTCAGTGAAAATAATTATTGATTGCAAACAGAATGATAGATGATATGCCTGATTGTTTGTGAATCTTGAGGTCAGTGAGTACACTCAAGATTGAAGTTCTGAATGTTAAAAATGACTCTGGTTTTCTTTCTCTGGTCTCCCTCCATCCATCCTCCTCCCTCACAGGTAATCCACAAGAGTGAGTCACGCTAGGCTGACAGTTGGGCTGATGGTAGGTGGGTTTTTCTTCTTATGCGAATCATTATCTTTTCTCCTCTCTCACCCCTCTATCTTTTCTCTGCATCCTTTTCCTCGTGTGCCTTTCTGACTCCATCCCCCCTCCAGGCTGTTGTTTGTTTTCTTAGCCTGCACGTACCTGCTTACTTTTGAATTCATTTATGCTTCGTTTTGTGATTGTTGCATCATGCTAGCAAACCTGGGTCCAGCTTGTTTTGCTTTATTACTTTGTATTTGCTCATGAAACACTGGCCTGTTTGAATGTAGAGTGATTCAGAGGCTTGGCACAGCTGTCACGGAAGCAGCCTGTCTGATACCAACTCCTACTGACAATGCAGTGTTTATCCTGTATTGTACTTCAATTACAATCACATATTGGTTTTCAATGCAGATTAACGCTGTCCAGCCTGCAGACTGTAGAACTCCAGTCTGATTACTGTGCGTTCACACTTTCTATCATTTGCATGAAATTTAAAAGATGCAAATGGTCATGAGTTAAAATGAAAATTAGTGATTTCATGTCAGTGGATCTAGGCAACGTTCCAGCCTCTCATAATCCATCTCCTCTCTCTCTGTGCTAGACCAGCATGGCTACTTGTTCCTGAATCAAAGATGCATGCTCCCTTTTTGGATTCATCCCTCTGACCACCACTGAGCCGATTCATCCCTCCATCAGACAGTCCCATCTCCACTTCCACTGTACTCTACTGTTCTCTAGTCTTCCCTCCTTCAGTCATTGTCCTGCTCTGACCCTCTGCATGTCTTACAGATTGAGAGGGAAGTATTAGCTGACTGTTTGATAGGACAATTCCTCCCCGCAATTCATGAGAGGTCAGGAGGGCCACATGCAGCACGGGGATGACAGTCAAAGGGAGTTGGAGAGGGTGGGCCCCATTTCAGGTCATGGAGCTAGAAGAAGCGCAGGGGGCCCAGGGCTGAAGAGGGCCTCATCCCAGTCAGAACACCCCTCATTAAGTAAGATGAGCCAAAACGCCAGGGAGAGCATGGGGGTTCTTGGCCAGGGACTGAAACAGCTGTTCCAGCAGCAGCGTAAACGCCTCTCCCTCTTGCGCTCCGCCATCCCCTCCTCATCTTCCTCTTCGTCTTCCTCTGTAGTGTCAGCAGGTGGCACCTCCCCATCCGCCCCTGAGGATGCCTCGGGGCCCTGCTGTCCTGAATCTGACCACCTCTCTGCTCCTGTGGTTCCCTCTGCAGCTGGCCAGGGCTCAGCCGCTGCGTGCATGATGAGGCGCGGGACGAGCCTGCAGAGCCGCCGCAGTAAAGGCTCGGGATCTCACAGCGGAGACCGCGATCCTCTCCTGAGAGGTAGCCCCCAGGCCCCTCACCGCCGCAACACCCACGATCCACAGCAGCACACCAGCCGTCCACGCTCATCCTCCACCACCGACACCACGCCCAGCAGCCCCACACCTGGATACACTGGAGGCGATGTGGTGCTGTCGTCAGGGTACCAGTCCACGGAGGAGACGGACAGGGTAAGGGACAGCAGTTATGTGATATATTATCACTGTACAGGTTGATCTATGTCTCTTTCACCCTTTTACTGGTGTCAGGCCGTGTTTGTCAACGAACTATCAATCAAAAGCTGAGGTTCACCTTGCTGCTGATGTGACATTTCCCAACATATTAGCTGTAAGTGTTCGGGGAAGGGCTGCTGCTGCTGTCTGTCAGACGACTATGGGGCAGCTTGCTTACAAATGAGACACAAGACACATGCTTGCACATACATATAATACAAAACAGTGGAGCCAGTGTAAAGGATGGGTTCACAACTTTTTAAGTCTATCTTAAAACAGGTTTTCCTTGCTTTAATCATTACTCGTGTTCGTACTGACCATTAATAGATACCTTTATAATACACTCATAATGTAAGTGATGGGGTTCAAAATCTACAGTCCTTGTTCTGTGCAGACATTCATTCCAAAGTTTATCTGAAGCTAATACGAGGCTTCATTAGTCTGAGTATGCCAAATCAAAGTAAGTCTTTTTAATACCAGATTCCATCTTTTTGTTACCATCCCAGAATAAACAGATGGACACCTGACAATGGTTTTAAGGCAGACTTGCAAAGTTGTTAATCTGTCCTTTAAAAGCGAATGTTTTGTTCCTACACTTACAGTAAATGCTGCAGTACTCTGCTTGGTTAATCATCTGTTTTGTAGTACTCTCGTTAGGGATGTCCCAATCTAATCTCAAAGATCAGTATCGGGGCCCAATCAGGGCCCATCACACCAATCTGGGCCGGCTATATTGAACTACATAGAGCTTGATCTTAGGCTTTGTTAACGTCAGCTGTCACGCAGGTGTTTTAAAACAGCAATGTGGAGTGCAGCCGTCGCTCAGAAATGACACAGAAAGAGGTGGAAAGCTGGAGACAACCACAGTCACCACGCTACTTGCAAGGAAAAAAAACGATAAGAGTGATTTAGCCTATTAATGAAACCAGCACAAAACACTGATGACAAAATTAAACACTTAATGAGATACAGTTCATTCAGGTAACTCACAGGCTGCACAGAAGCAACAAACACTGAAGGATACTTTCTTAAAGTGGGAGTGAAATTCCCTTGAAGCAGCGACAAGGGATTTAAAAAAAACTTGATTGGGACATCCCTACTTTATGTAGTTTGACATTTAATGGTATTGGTAATGGGTTTATGAAAAGCTCTGCCCTCCTTTCTAGGAGCACAGTGTTTCGCTCTGTGTGTGTGTGGTGTGTGGTGTGTGTGTTGGGAGATATTGGTTTGTAATAACCTCACTGCCCTTTTACCACAAGTTCTGATTTTTAACCACCTTACCACCAGACTTCATTTAGTTCAGTCTGCCACCAGAGGTCACTGTCAGATTAGCTAACCTGCTGTGAGCAGCTCTGGGCTTGGTTCATGTGGAGGTTGTGTTTGCATTGTGAGCTCATGTTTGTTGAAGACTAGACTGGTCTTTGGGTTAATGAAATAAGCCGTGCCAAGGACTCAGTATCAGTGTGTTACACATGGAGTGATGGTTGGCTCTCAGTCTAGCAGTGAGCAGGAAGTCTAGACCAGTAGGCGTTGGTATCCAAGTTAACTGACAGCCTCAGTCTGTGAGCTTAATTTAAAGATACTCTTTTCCCTTCATCCACAAAATCAAGAGCCCTTCAGTCCTGTGTGAGTGACTTCACCTGGGATGACGGGGCAGAGCTGAGAGCCAGACATCTGTGCTCCATTAGCCCTGCTGCTGTGATAGACGACCATCAGCCTCTCTGTGGTCTGCCACTCGCCCTTGGCAGAGATGATAACCTGTCTCGCTCCTCTCGAGCTAACAACACACAGTCCCGTCTCTGCAAGGCAACACAGCAATGTCATTCAGGTCATCCAAGCAGTCGCCGTGGTTACCCCCCGAAACTTGCAGCAAGCTGCCTAGAACTACGCCCTGCTTGAGTTGCCATAGTAACAGCGTGGTTGACCTTGGAGGTGTGTGACATCCTGCTGTTAGTGGAGGTCGATGGTTGCATAGCTTATCTAAATTTGAGTGTATATCAGTTTTTTTTTTTTTTGGGTTTGTTTTTTTTTCCGTTTCCTTTATTTTTCTCAGCAGTTTTCCCCCCTCTGCGCCCCCCACGCCTTTTCTTCCTCTTTCTCTCTCCTTCCTTCCCTGTCCCCCTCCCTGTGTCCCTGGAGAGAGTTCGTATAGACAGTCAGCTGGTCCCTCCTCCTCCTCCTCCTTTACCACCACCTCCTCGTCACCCCACCCTTCAGCTCATTGACAGGAAGAAGGAGGCAACCTTGCCTCGTCCTAGACGAGTGAGAGCTGAACAGTGGGTGTGTGTGAATGTGGTAGAAGAGGATGTGGAGGGGTGTGTATATGTGTGACTAGCTCACCTTTTTTTTCTGTGTGTGTGTGTGTGTGTGTGTGTGTGTGTGTGCTGAAAATCATTTGTGCACTGACGGCCATGTGGTGAGAGCATCTTGTGTGAGTGAGAGTCTGTAGGAGACAGAGCTCAGGGGATCACTGTGAATATGAGTAGAGGGCAACACAGCTGAGCTGTCTTTATCTCCGCTTGCTCTCCCTCCCTCCCTCTTTCTCCTCCTCTCTCCTCACTTGTGTTTGCATAGTAGACGAAAGCGGCGTGGACTAGAAATGTGTGTGCTCGTGGATGTTTGGAGAGGAGGGTAGCGTGTGTACCCCCTGCATGTGTGTGTGTGTGTGTGTGTGTGAATGTGAAGTGTACTATGTGAGGTGCTGTGTACTTTGGAGGGCTATCAGTGGAGAGGAGTAGAACAGGGGTTCCAGCTGTGGGTACCTCAGTCAGTCAGGATGGTGCAGCGCTTCAGTCTTCGTAGACAGTACTCCAAGGTAAGCTTAAACTCACAAGCTTGTTTATTCATTAAAACCATGTGTGTGTGTGTGTTCCTGTCTCCACGCTGACGCTCCATTCATGGCCAAAGGCACAGTTGTCTCAAATCTTTGCTGCTGGCAAAAGCTTGTCTGGTTGTTTTGCATATCTTTTTCCTTCTTCCTGTCTTACAGCTATTTGGTACTGTGTCAGGAGTTTTTGTTTTGGGCTGTTTGAACAGTGTTTTTTGTTTAGGACGGTAGTCAAAATAGTAATGATTGACTCCTTTTTGTACACATATCAGCCAATTGACAACTGAGGGGAAAGCATTGTTTGCACAGTTCTTACATATCAACTGTTTTGTTTTATTTTTAGGCATACAGAGATTTTCCTCTGAGTTTTTATTCACTTTTAAGTAGTTGGATCCATACAGTAACTTGAGTGGTCCGTCTTTGCACTTTATCTTAACTCTTGTTAAACAGTAACTCGTACAACATTCAGAGCAGCAGATCGGTCGGAGCTCTTTCCAGGGGATGTAATTATTGGTAAACACTAAGGTTGATTATTGCTGATTGGGGAGCATTTATGATTCATTATCAAAAGGCTAGATTACTGTGCTCTAAAACCGTCGGTGAGCTTGATATATCTATCCCCAGGTGGTAGTGTTGAAGAGAGAAGAGGGGCTGTGTTAAAACTCAGCATTAGGTCTGTTAAAAGCCCGCTGTTCTGCAGCTGGTGCTCAGCCTGTGGGATTAATTACAATTAGCTGCTGATTAATTGATTGACTGACTACACCCTCCCTGTTCATCTGTAGCTCGGTGTAATGGTGCTGTTGGATGTTTATAAGCCTGGAAGCATCAACACGCACATGCACGAACACGCACTTGGGCAAACAGAAGCACACTCTCACTTTCAGACTGGAAGGCCTGAGCCCAGACTGATGGACTGATTTAGTCTCTCCTCTTTTCTCGGAGGGACGGAGAGATAAAACAGGAGTGAAAACAGATAGAGGAAGCGAAGGGCTGCAAGGTGCAAAACGTTTAGTGTCAGGATAGAAAACTTGTTTTAGACAGGAGATGGAGAAAGAACCAGGGAGGAGGCTCTAGTGGGAAATGAGCTACTGAATTGAGATGAAACAGAAGCCGAGCCTTGAGGCTAGTCCTCTTACGCCACAGAATTTTTGTGTAAGAGAGAGACTGGGGCTGTGTTTGTCTTTGGAGAACATAACCTCCTTCAGGGCCCATCTGCAAAAGTTCACTGACCTTGTGTAGATGACCCTGTGTCTTTCCCCCAGGCCACATCTCCACATGTCCACCTGTCTTCCTGCTCATCCTTTGTCTCCCTTTGTCTATCGCAATAGTTTGGTTTCTATGTCAGAGATAGCAGCCAATGTTCTCCTGCTGTAATCCCTGACATCCCAAAACAAAATGCCTCATATTTAAACAATTCAGAGGAGTAACATCCAGTCGATGGTGAATCATGCAGACTAAAACATAAAATACTCTCTGCACTGTGGTTTGATATTACCTTATGCGGTGCAACACAGTTTCACATTTTAACATGTCAGAGTTTTGTTATCCTTTTTTAAGCCGCAGTCACATAATTCTAACTTCTTAACATTAACTCATTTCATTGAGTGACATAGATTTAAGACACAGATAAAAATCTAAGAAACAGGTTATTCTGTACAGAATGTGAAGAGACAAAGTACTGAATCATATGAAAGAGTGTCTGGGGATTTGTATCCTTAAGAGCCCAAAGTTAATTTTATCGTGTTATTCCTGTAATGTACTGGGGCTAAATCAAATCAAGGCAAATATATCATGTATGGGTTTTGTGCCATTAATCAGGCTAGCCCTTAGGGAATTTAGAAGTTTAAATATACCAGCGTTTAAAGACTGGTTAGATTTATTTGTTCAAGCAGTGTCATATGTGTTTACATTATTAAAAAGATCCAAGAAAAATGTTATATTACATCTTAATGTAACAAATTTAATGTAATTAATCTGCACAGTAAACTTCGTATGTTTGTGATGGCCCTTGGATTGAATCACTGACTGTATGTAAAGATGAATGGCATGACCGCTCCCCAAAAGTGAAGCCAAAACATTTTGATCGCCCCCTGTTGGCTGGCTGCAGTATAGGTCATAAGCCCCGCCCCCTCCATTTTAGCAAATGGGACGTGGGCCAAACAAAAACAATTCACAAGTTTTTTCTCAAAGATGGTTTCTGTTCTGATAGCTAGTTCTGATATATGTTAGTTTTCCTTAGTCTGATAAGTATGCTTTTCAATTATTTATTTGATGCCAGCAAAGGGGCGTGTGATGTTATGATGTGTTATGACAACTTGCAGTATGTGTCGGTCGGTGTGCTCATGATCATACCCAAACTGGATACCACGCCACCACTTCCTCATCACTGCTGCACAGACTCTGGCTCCAAATGACATCATAAGTGCAAGATGGCAGCGCTTGTTTCCAGGATATTTTGGCTTCATTTTTGTACAGTGGGAGGAAGTGGAGACGCTAGGAGTGGGAATCACCAGAGTAACCTTTAAGTAACGATACAGTATTATCGCGATTTTCAGTATGTTGCGATACGCTGAGTATTGCGATAAAATATGTTGCAATGAAAAGGTCTGTAGGTTTGTTGAAGAAATTTTAAGGTAGATTAAATAACCTCACTGCATTAACAGGGCCTCAAACTCCACATTAAAAAAAGGATTTGAGAGCTTTAATACAAAGAGGTTTTCTTCCATCTCCTACAGTTTCCAACTGTTTGTGGGATTTGTTTTTGTATTGTCAGATTTAAATCATGTACTTATAATACACTTAATGGCTTCCATTAATAGGATTTGTAACAGGCAGAATTATTGCCTGCATTTTTTGACAACACAGACTGGATGTGGTCCACTTTTGTAATTCCACCGGTGCTGTCCTGTAATAGAGCAGTAAAGAGAAGTGTCAGTGGGAGGTGCCGAGCATCACCTGGTCCCCTGAGGCTTGTTCTGTCCCTGCTAGTTTAACATCCTCATCATTGCTCTCTCATCGTCTCTCGCCTCCCCCAGGCTACTGGCTGTGTGTTGATGAAAGCGTTTCTGCCCTTTGCAGCAGGACACCACTGCTCGTCCTGAAACTAAGTTAGTGACATTGAGTCATTTGAAAAGCTGCAGAAGACAAACACAGGGGTATTGTTAGGTCACATTCACGTCTATACAGCCAGGCCTGCAGATGCATATGATAACTATCAAGTCCTATCAAAGCACTGCCACAGCAGATTGCCCTCTGGTTACAATAAACACAGCCACAGAAGCACGCAGTCAAACCTGTGTATAATCAAACAACTGAGTTTCGATTGACTTTCAGCAGAGAGAAAGAGAGAGAGAGAGAGAGACGGCCATGGGGATGATAAAGCATGTGCTTTTAGTCCACACTGGAGGTGATGTCACCCCTCTGCTGTGTTTGCCAACTACCAGCCCGTAGCAAATTGTTTTTCAGGCATCATGCGTGTGTGAGTTGCTGTTGTCAGTGCTCCAACATAACTCTCTGTGGTTCAGTTGTTGACATTATCTGTGAGACCTTATTACAGTATTACAGTCCGACGAGGAAGCAGCGTAAAGCCGCTAATGGTTTTGACAGATCTGTGGCTTGTAGTTTTTTTACTGCCTTTTGGAGAAAGAGCCCAAAAATGTTCTTTTTCAAATGTGTTAATCTCCCCTCTCTGCTGTGTAATCATTCCTCCTCTCCTGTCCTTGCTGTCTTATCCACCCTTTAGTCATTTTCCCTCCCTGTCTTCTCTCACCAGTCTCCCATCACTCATCTCAAACAAACAAAATACTCCTTTCTTTCGTTCATCTTTTTTTATGACAAGTGTAAATATTGTCTGGCCTACTTTTCTCTTGTCCACTAGATTAGCTGTGGTGTATTTGTCTGTTAGACATTGTATTCTATAGTGTGGGTGTACAGTATGTGTGGGAAGGAGACAGTCATTGATCAGGAGAACAAACACCATTATCGACTGTGAATTAAACACAATGGATCTCCTGTTCTGGCTTTTTAGCCTCTCCTGTTCTCTGCTCTATCCTTACATTACTTGGACCATGGCTTTTCTGCCAAAAGCTCAGGTGTCCTCTTGCACTGTTTTTATTTGTATATTATACATGCATTGGCCACTTTATAAGGTACACCTTGCTAATACTTCAGAACTGCCTTCATTCTTGGTGGCATAGATTTAACAAGGTGCTGGAAACATTCCTCAGAGATTCTGATCCATATTGACATGACAGCATCACACAGTTGCTGCTGATTTGTCGGCTGCACATCCATGATGATGATCTCTCATTCCACCACATCCCAAAGGTGCTCTATAGGATTGAGATCTGGTGACTGTGGAGGCCATTGGAGTACAGTGAACTCATTGTCATGTTCAAAAAACCAGTTTGAGATGATTTGAGCTTTGTGACATGGTGCGTTATCCTGCTGGAAGTAGCCATCAGAAGATGGGTACACTGTGGTCATAAAGGGATGGACATGGTCAGCAACAATACTCAGGTAGGCTGTGGTGTTTAAACCATGCTCAGCTGGTACTAAGGGGCCCAAAGTGTGCCAAGAAAATATCCCCCACACCATTACACCACCACCACCAGCAGCCTGAACCGTTGATACAAGGCAGGATGGATCCATGCTTTCATGTTGTTTATGCCAAATTCTGACCCTACCATCTGAATGTTGCAGCAGAAATCCAGACTCATCAGACCAGGCAACATTTTTCCAATCTTCTATTGCCCAGTTTTCGTGAGCCTGTGTGAATTGTAGCCTCAGTTTCCTGTTGTTAGCTGACAGGAGTGGCACCTGGTGTGGTCTTCTGCTGTTGTAGCCCATCTGCTTCAAGGTTCGACGTGTTGTTGGTGCAGAGATGGTCTTCTACAGACCTTGGTTGTAACGAGTGCTTATTTGAGTTGCTGTTGCCTTTCTATCATCTTGAACCAGTCTGGCCATTCTCCTCTGACCTCTGGCATCAAATGCTCACTGGATATTTTCTCTTTTTGGGACCATCCTCTGTAAACCCTAGAGATGGTTGTGTGTGAAAATCCCAGTAGATCAGCAGTTTCTGAAATACTCAGACCAGCCCGTCTGGCACCAACAACCATGCCACATTCGAAGTCACTTAAATCACCTTTCTTCTTCATTCTGATGCTCAGTTTGAACTTCAGCAGGTCGTCTTGACCATGTCTACATGCCTAAATGCATTGAGTTGCTGCCATAATCTCAGTGTTGACCAAAATAATCGTGATTATGATTTTTGCCATAATCGAGCAGCTGTAGTGTTGGAACAGCTTTAAAACTCCTTGTCATAATTTCAACAAGTCTTCAAAAGCGTTTTGAATCATGGGATTTTTATACTCATCAAACCAGTCAGCTCTATATGAAGCATGTGCATTTGTTCTACACTTACTTATTTAAACTTTTCCTGAATTTGTCAGCCATCTGTTCATATTTGTGAGAGCACAAGCAGCTTTGTCCAGGATCTGTGATCAAACAGGAACAAATATGTCAGTCTGCTACACTGCTTGTCATTGTTATCTATTACTGTCTTTCTTTTTCCTATCTTCCTTACCTTCTAACATTTTCCTGACCTCATGATTCGGACTGTCTTTCTTTAGCTCTCACTCTCTCTTCACGTCTCCCCCTCTCATCTGTGTCCAGTGCTCGCACAGTGAAGCCGGTTGCCCATCTCCATGGTAACAGGGTGATGTTCAGAGAGGGCAGTAGCGGCTTTACCCAGCTGAATCATGAATGTATTATTAAGAACTGGATACGGCACTGCTGCTCGGCATTGCGTATAATTTTCCCCAGTGGCCACATGCGGTACTGCATTGAAAAAAATTCCCAGTGGTCCAAAGAGTATTTTCCTCGTAGACCACCAGAGACATCTGTAAAACTGTTGACCGAACACGTCCAGCTATAAGCATGGTCAGTTATTACTCTTTGTTTTACATATTTTTAAGCCACTGGGTTTAATTTATGAAAAACTTTTCCAAAGCAGCAGTGGCTACATATGTTCATGTTATGAACCAGAATGCTTGTAAGGTTATTTCAAATGCTGCATGGATGTGCAAAAATGAAAGGGAAAACTGAATAAGTGACCCAAAGATGAGCCTTATTTTTCACACATTAAAATGTTTTGTCATTTTATGTCACATATATTGGTCATTTGCTAGCCTTTGTTCTCAAACTTAATTGCTCCTAATTGATATTTTAGCCGTGTAATGGCTGGGTTCACTGATATGACACCATAGACGATTTCTCGTAACTACCCTCGTTACAGTTTTCTTTAGAGCACTTTCATAAGGTCATTTTACTTATATGTGATAGTTTATGTGATCTGTATTTGTCAGCAGTATCTCATCCTTTGAGATCCAGGATATGATTAAACAACTGCACTTTTTCAGTGGGACGCATAAGACAGGAAGTAACGTGAAAGCTAGAAACTTTTTTTTTTTTTGGCGGTGTCACTATCTGATCTGTACCAAAAACCTGATTCATTCAGGTCCTATCCCTTGACCAATGGGCTATCCTGACCCTAACCATTCGAGGGCAATGCGTACTCTAACCATCTTGCTACTTGCTGGGTAGTGACAGGTCAGTAAATCTCATTGGACTGAATGGCCGCCACCTTTTTGTCCACTATCCAGTTCTACATATTACATTTGTGAGCTGAATGCTCACAGGTTCAGAGTCTGTTCTTGCAGCTACTTCATTAGCCTGTTTGGTGGAATAACAGCCTCTTAGACTAAAATTAGACTCCTGTGCAATTCACCAAATGTCCCAATATTGTCTTACATACTGTTTGTTCTAAACCTTGCAATAAAACTTTCTCTTTCGTCAAGTATTTTAAATACCAGAGCTGCACAAGAGACGTGTTGGTATGACACCCTATCGCTTAGATCTCAGTGTTATAGAGACGCTGCTGTTTCCTCTTCCTGTTCTGATGCATACTTAAATGAAGTCCTCTGAATGACGTACAAAGAGAGTTGTGTATTGCGGCAGTGTCAGTAAAGGAAAGTGTGTGCATGACAGTTAAGAGACCTCAGTGGAACTCCTGTCTTCCACTTTAAAGGGACTGAGCAAAACAAAGTAAACAGATGCACTGTAGATGTTGTGTTATATCATGTAAAATGAGGGGAGTAGCCTTGAATTAGATGCACAGCTTTTGTGTGTGCAGGCGTGCATGTGTATGCATCATGTGTGTGTGTCTTTGTGTGTGTTTGAACTCTCCACCCAACTGTTTGTGCTCCCTTTGAAGCGTGGCCCCAGCCTGTTTAATTAGGTTGTTGAATATTCATATGTGATTATACATATAGGCCAACGCCCTTATCCGGTGCTGGCTGCTATTGGCATTTAAAACAGTGTTAACACATTTTGACTACACACACACACACTTATACTAACACACATTATGGCTTCACAGTTGATGCATGACAGGCTAATTTGTGTGTGAAATCGTCAGTGTTGGTCTGACGGTGTGAAAGGAAGGACTAAGAAAAGGGCTCAAAGAGAGATGGGGTGGGGTAATGTTTGAAAGATAAATTTAGGTGTGTGTGTGTGTGTGTGTGAGTGTGAGCGAGGGTGTTGCTCAATCATGAGGAATGAGAGAGGAAGATAAAGCTGTAAGTTTGAAGCCATCCTTCCTTCTCAGCCAGTTTTATAGGTTCCTAATCTGGGTCTGAATGAGGAAGGAGTCTGCTGCAGCTCTCTGCCTGCTTCTCTGCTGCTATTAATAGACAGATGTCTGAACTAGAACTGGTCAAGTTCACTTTTCAAGGGCATTGAATGTAATGATATATTTTGAGTGAGGAAGCAGTCAAAGGTTTCTTCGTCTTCTTTAGTGAAGCTAATATTCCACCCCCTTGAGAAGTAGATTTTCAAGGTCTTTGCTTTTTTATAGATGAATGACATCCATGTGGTCATGTTAATCAAAAGATAACATCAGGTGATTGGCTTTTTCAGGAAATAACTTTGACTGGGTGTTGTAATACATATTGCACTTGCATCCTGAATGATTTTTTTTGGTGTTTATGAGGTCATGTGCATTTATGTGAACATGTCAGCAGTGAGTCACTATGGGTCATCCTTTGTGTATTTATTTTTGGCCTGCAGCTGGTCCTTCCTCTTTTGGCTGGTGTGTGTTTGTGCGCATGAAAGAGGACATTAGTGTGGGCATGCACGTGCATCTATGCTGTTTTCTCAGCCGTTCCAGGATTGCAACATACTCGGTCAGTCAGTCACGAAAAGGATGTTCTGGTCAACTTTGACCCACATCTCTGTTCCTCAGACACTGTCCTCTGGTCGGGGTAATTTTTCTGTGGTCAACAGCATTTGCTTTGACTGAGGCAACTGTCAGTATAGGGTATGAAAATTACCTCCTTGGCTAGTGTTGTCAAAATACACCACTGTGCACCTTTATGAAAAATAATGTTTGTTTTTCTTGTCTTTACTCCAAGAGGTCAGGAAATTGTTTTCAAAGGGAAATTGCTCATTCTGAGAGGAGAGAGAGAGAGAGAGAACAGGCGGACAGACTCAGCAAGGGCACGCTCCGCATCCCTGCCACTCCCTGCTCAGTCTATATTATTTGTGTGATTCTGATGAATTATGGATGAGGCTATAGATCGCTGAGCTCAGCTCTGCTCCACTGACCCACTTAGAACACACATGCAAACACACACACACACACAATTCAAATCTGATGAAAACCTCTGGGGAAATATCGTCATATTTTGTCTCCACTAATAGCCAGGGCCGTTCCTCTTGTTCTCGTGTGTGTCAGCTAGTAGAAATCCTAGGAATCTTTCTTTTTTTGCATCGCATCAGAAAGGCTCACTGAAAATGACCGTCTAGACCACTCAAACCAGATTGCTGCTAACTGAAAATGTTGCTTCCAAAATGATATTGCATCACCAACAGGATTATTCTGTACACTGACAGTGACGCACATCTTGACTTTTTCCTACTCTCTTCTCATGATCTCCTGTCTTGAAATATTATATAACCACAGGGGCTACACCATGTGCCGCCCTCACTCTCGCCCTGTCTTCTGCTCATCTCCCTGACATATCCTCCCTTCCTCCCTGTTCTCAGTACCTGTGTGCCCTGATGTTGCTGCCACATCAGGTCTGGATTATGTTACATAAGGGGCTGCATGTCTTTCAGTAGGAGAAGAGATAATATGAAGAATGCAATAACAAGAAAGGTTATTGTCAGGAAACCTGTCAGGAAATGTGCAGTCAAAGAAAGGTCAGTAACACAGTCAGTTGTCCATACAGCAGATGAGATGACACATATTGTGCAGCATAGTTTGTGCTCTAGCTCCCCCTCGTGGATCGACGCTGTAGCTGGTCGGTTGTGGTATTCAATTTTTCAACACTTAGTTTTTCTGTTTTAATGGTAGAATAATCCACAGTCATCCCTGGAATAGTATTTTACTAAACCTTGTACAAGGGAATATCTTACGGACTGTTACACTTCTTTTTGTCACGTTGAGATAGATGTGTTTAGCTGCGACATGGTGCATCAGACATGAATGAAGAATGGAGTCTTGACTGTTGATTGTAGGCTCAGTTTTTGGAAGTTACCCTCATTACACGAGACAGTCCATTACACTGTTAGATAATCTGAATGGGCAATGAGAGAATGCCCTCTAAGTTTTTCATTGGGTAATAGCTGTCAGCGCTGATGAGAGCTTCCTATTAGCGAAATGACAATCTTCATTATCTGTCCCCCTGTTATGAAATCCACTGCTTCCTACTGGCCTAATTCACACAGTGAAGTCCTGCTAAAACTTCCCAAACAGCACTCAGGCCCTAGACCATCAAATAAATCTGTTTCAAAGTGGGTAGCGAGGTCAACGTGGGGCCACAGTTAGTGGAGTTTGGTTGGAGGGAACAAGAAAACTGAGAAGGGGCCAGACCAAATAATTTTCCAGGGCCCAAATAGCAGGGACTGTTTGTTCTAGATTCTTCATCTTCTTGCTTATGAATAGGCTGGCAGTGTGTTTGGTTCTGCATACTGCCCCATGGTGCTCTGGGTATTGTACGGCATCCAGACAGACAAACTCGCACATTTTGGGCCAGTGCCCTCTCTGTTTCCACATTGCATAACCAGGATGGGCTGAGTATACACAGAAGCAGCTCCGACAAACACCAACCATCACCAGTGGACAAACGCTGTCCCTGCCAACTGCTTTGCTGTACATAACACACTTTGTCACACTGTGTACCCACACGGTCTCTTACACATATCACACCTTCATCTGCACACTCATACACATACTGAAAAAAGCAAAACACTGGAGCTTACAACACAACCAGTACTATTGTTAACATAAGCATAATGAAATAAACAAACAATAATTTCAGTAATAGTGACACAGTGTGTACTCAGCGGGACACAAATAACTTCTAACTTACCCCAGCCCTGTCTTTGGCATATCTGCTGGAATTTCTTGTTACTTATTGGCCAATTCTTACGCCAGCTCAGATACAGCTGCAAAATACTGATGTTGGCCTATATACTGCAGGCAAATTGGAATGTCGTGTGCATGTATTTTTCAGTGGAATCTCCCTACATGTTCAAAATGCAAAAGCAATTACTTTAACAGATGGGCTTCGTTCAGTGTCAAAGGTTCAAACATTATTGTACCTTACAGGGCTAACCTGAATGCTTTGTATCTTCAAAGCTACAATCACTGCCATGATAATCCACGTCTGAATCATTATTCAAATGCTCCCTGAAAATCCCAAATAGCCCATAAATTAAGGAAATAAATAAATAATCCAACGTTTTCCATTATACATCAGCATCAGTTATTATTAGTTATTTGTTGTGACTCACTTCCATCTAATGTCAGTCACCAGCCGTACAGCACTACTGAAACTGGGGGTGCGTTCCGAATCTTATACTTTGTCTTTTTACTTTCAGTAGCAGCTGCCCTTAAAAAGTACGTACTATTACATGCAATATGGACATAATCAGGACATACTGCTGTCTCATAACACTACACCCTGAACTTTGACCTTCTTGCTTTTACATCAGTTACCTTGAACATAAACAAGTGCCACTCACTGAGTTCGCCAGGGACGGAGATCAGCCCTTAAACAATCAGTATTCCTATTATTACTATTTGACTGGTCATCAGTTACTTGAATGCGCTGTCATCCGTAATTGCAACCTCTCACAGCTGTCAATCAGCTGTCATCTGTTTGCGCCTTAGTGGGTGAAGTGTATCGTCCACTGTGCAAAGGATTGTGGGTTAGAATAGACAGAAAAGCATGCTGGCTTACATACTGCAAAATGCAACTGGTTGTAGTAGAACATCCTGGTATCTTTTTTGCATACTGTATTTGACATACGATGTATTGGGACATACTATATAGTATGGTTGTATGGGTATTGGAACGTACAGGGGGACAGTTTGACCACATGACAGGCCTATGTGTGCGCTAGCAAGATGTTGAAAAGTCAAGCACCTGGAATAGTTTCAGAATTAACGAAGATGACTCCCAAAAAGTCAAGTGCTAGATGCCCGATATGCCAAAGGAAACTGGCATATTACAAATCCACAACGAGCTTGGCAAATCACTTGAAAACTATAAGTGACAGCCTCAAACATACTAATACTATTGTCACAGACACATTTCTCTGTCATAGAACTGATGCTACTCTCTGTTATCTGTGTCCAGGCGGGGAATGAGGCTGAGAACACTAAATTGTTTGGGTTCCTGTTGTTATTGACGTTTGTTTGTTTTCCTTCCTCCCTGGCTCTTGTAGATGCCAGTACTGGAGTTGGCTGCTAAGATATTTCACGCTCTCTGACCTCACTAGTCATAATGGCCCCTGTGTATAAAGTGCCCAGTGGTTTATGTAACTGCTAATAGGGCCATTGATTATACTGGAGCTTAGACTAGGGAGGACTGGACAGCCAGGGTTGGACAGGGCTTCTTTTTTTTTATGGGGGAGGTATTGTTCTGCAAAGCCGGAGCCCCGAGTCATGGTTGTCTCCTCTCTCAGGCTTGAATTACCCCCAGTCCGTGCAGACAAAGCTCTCGCTCTTCTGCCTTTACGTAACCTCTCACACCCCCAAACCATGCCACACCATAACCCATCACAATTTACGATCACATGGAGGGGACTGTGGCGTTGGCACAGTAACACTTTAGTTTGATTAATTCTTCACAAAGATACATAATTATTGGGAAAATAAATCTTTGGAAAGCCTTAACATCATGTAGTCTCTATTGCAGTAACTCCCGAAGTGAATAAAAGTTTCATGTTTTACTCTCTATATGGCTCTCTGTTTATCATGCTTACTCAGTTTACCCTCTCTCCAACCCCAGTTCAGTTACATCACACCAGTCTCTTCCCTTTGTCTTCTGGACTCTTCCAGAACTTTTTGGCAGCACAGCGTCCGCTTGGCCTCAGTTCAGCACCAGGCTCTGTCCTCCGAATGACAATGAGTATTATGTATTATGAGAATCCTGTTGCATCCGCTGGCTGAGGAAACATCTCCACACAAGTTGTTCTGTATGTCCTCATGTGTGAGCTCATCAGTCAGAGCATTGTCCATTCAAAATGTACAGTACCTCTGTTTCCAAACCAGAAAAAGACTGCGCTTTAAGCCTCAGATTTTTGATAAGTATGACTGTAGTAGTTTGATACAAAACACCTTGTGTCAAAGCAGTCATATTTTAATATTATATTGGTGGCTAGCGATGAAAAAAACATTAAAAAGCAGAATTTAATGACTCACATGTCACTCACATTAGCATCCTTGACAAGCGCCAAGTGTTCCCTAAAATATATAATTATTGTGTCTTAATTTCAAACTGTCTGTTTTCATAAAATTCACGATTTTAAACAGTAATATCAGTATACAGCCTTTTTGCATGTAGCCCAGCTCACTTATGAAACACACAGACGTAGACACACATTAGTTTAGATCAGTCGGTCTTAATTAATCTCAGTTCTTTGTTTGTTTTTGCAGCATAAAATAATGTCGCATCTAAAGTAATATCTTTTTAAAATTCCAAAACAAGAAGATAGATAGAAACCTTTATTGTCAACAGAACTTTGTTGGAGCTATCCATTTAGCAGCATATAAATGTAGCACATGCACAGACACACTCACTCAATGTATCATTCCTGTGGTCACATGTGCACAAATTCATACCTTTATTTTTTAAATATATGATAAATAGTCAGTAAAGAACTGTCAACTCTTAAATTAATCACCAACTAATTTGATTTATTTGAGTATCTTTGGCTTCTGGACTAAACAGGGCATTTGAGGACATCATAATAGGCTATGGAAAACAATGATTTCAGACATTTTATAGACCAAAGAACGAATTGGGTAACTGAGAAAATAGTCCACACTGAAAATAATCATTTATTGGAGCTCTAATTTCTAATTAAGTGAATAAAATACATAAAAGGTGCCAAACAGCCATTAGCCTTCAAAGTTTAATGTATCTGTATAACATCTTTTGAATGTGAAACTGTGTATCTGTGCTTTGGACTGTTGTTTTGCATGAATATCAAATATATTGTGGGTTCCCATTCATCGCAATAGGAGCCGGTAAACCATCAGTCACATGATACTGAAGTAGCCTAAAGTCCTACTGCCAGGCGTGTCATATAACTAGATAAGCATGCCTGCTCTGGGTTGGCCGCATACATCACCAGTTCAGCAGGTCGTGTCCCCTTAACACATGCGGAATACACACATGTGTGTGTGTGACAGAGAAAGAGATATTGTAATGTGATGTATTCATCAAATTGGGTTATTGTTTTTTCTGCAAGGCACATCTGTCTCAAACCCATTAAATGAGACGCCACAAAAAGATCTCAGCAGCATTTTTTGTACTGAAGCCATTTGCACAAACATCCTCACACACTCACTTAAAAATTCAGCTATTGTACATGCTCTGAATTAATTTAATTTGACAGCGCAGTTCTAATTCACGTGTTCTGAAAAATGGGATACGACCATCAGATCCCAGATGTGTCTCTATAGAAAATGTCTCCATTTAATTCTGCTGTTTAGTGGAGAACAGAACAGAAAACATGATGTCTAATGAATTAGCCTATATGTGCAGTCTTTGGGCAGTCAGTAATAAGATGCCTAATTACTCCAAATCTCACCCTGCAAATTGGACCACTGTGTCCGAGAAATCATATTTGAGTTGAAAATGTAATTTAATTCCATTAGCACATCGCAGAAAATCATTTTTCCATGAATTCTATTACCATCCTAGTTAATGTGTAGCGAGCATTAATTTCTGCCTATGTAAATAAAACATAAGGCCACTTAAGGTCACAGCTGTCCACTAATTTTGACCAGCTAAATAAGGTAAAACAGCCCTTGAGGTAAAAATCTCCATTTTCTTTTTCTGTTTTCGAGCATCAGTCACTTGTCAGGGCATGAGTCTACTCCCCCCTGCTGTGCATTGCAGAGACACACTGCTATTTGGGGTATGTTATTAGGGCATGCTACCAGAGATTGTGTAAAGATGTCCTGAGTCACCCTGAAAGCTTGAGTATTCCTGGACTGACAGGAGCTGCTGGGGGCCACATAACCTCCATAGGAGACTGAAGAGCCTGGACTGGAATGACACTGAGAGCTGGGCAAGGAATGCTTGTAATGCATTCATGTCTGAAAGGAACCTGTTAGGGGAAACCCACGCTGGATCTTCCCACTAACTGACTAATGATTTTCAGTAAAGCCGTCTGTAAGAAAAATACTTTTAGATTTTAGTAGTCCCTGTACCACCAGCTGCTCTTATATTTAAACTTAGCCTTGTTATAACACACTATAGACTGTGTGAGAAGATGGACGACACATCTCCACTTCTTCACACTGTCCAAAAGTTAAGCCAAAATATCCTGGATATGGGCGCTGCCATCTTGTGACAGAATTTGGAGACAGAGTCGGTGCAGTAGTGTTAATATGGTGTAGCTGTGGTATTTAGTTCCCACTGATTACCCCATGATGCAGCACCATTGGGACTCAACTGAAACACAGTGATTGACACACACAGCCATTAAACATGCCGTCTTCTGATAAATAAAAACCCTTAAATACCCATAATGCATGTGCAAGCCACATGACATACTATAACACACATGTTGCAAGTAGTCATCATCAAATAATAGTAACAAAATAAGTTATATAGTCTGTATATATATGTATATATATATATGAAAGGTACAAAAGGTGCATGAAGAAGAGTATGGTATATACAAAGGAGTAGCAGTATACAAATCATGTCCCCCCCATAGACAAGTATTCCATGAAGGCTTCAGGCTAAATAGCTGTCATATATACTAAAGGTACTATATCACAAACACGTGACACACCACAAATGTTGCAAATTATCATTCAAAATGTAGTAAGGAAATACATTTCAACATCAAGCATATACACATTTATCAATCCAGGCTAAGATACATTTAAAAAACGTACAGCATGCATATAGAGGACATTAACAGTATATATACTTGTGACTCATGACTTCTCTGATCTGACACTTGATTGAAATTCTGCTTAATAATGATGCACACTGGGAAGACTTCAAGTTACACATTTCAAAAAAATACATTACATGTCCTCCATATTATAAAAGACTATGCCGGTGGTGTAAGGTAGTTACCACGTGCCCTAGTGCATGCTTTTGTGACGGGGCCCAGTGCACACTAGTTACAAGTTATAAGGCGCCCATGTGCACTACTGGCAATTGTTTATAAAAAAGCCAAAGGAATCTAATTTAGGGAGCTTTGCTACTTTTGCCTCCTGTTCATTTCTCTTTTGTCCTTTCTTCCTGCTGCTTGTATGTTTTAGAGGCGTGACTGCTTGCTGAACTTGTAGATGTGCTCAGCTTGTCTGTCTTGACAGATTTTGCACCTAAACTAGCTGCCTTGTTGTATCGTCTGGTCACGTGATCAAATAGAGACTTGACACTAAGCAACATCAACATATATATTACCCACCAATCATTATTGTATACATGTGTAAGACAAAATTATTAAAGAAAGAAATTTCATTTAATAGAATAGTTTATTCTTGGTTTTTCTAGTTGTAGAATACTGACTATCTTACAAAAAAGAAAAGAAAGGAAAATCATGATAGAGATGGGTTTGCATTTTTAGGGCATATAGCTTATAGCAAATGGCACCATTTCTTTCTTTTTTTTCTTTCTTTTTTTTTAAGATTTGTTTTGGGGCATTTTTAGCCTTTATTTGATAGGACAGACAAGCGTGAAAGGGGGAGAGAGAGAGGGAGTGACATGCAGCAAAGGGCGACAGGCTGGAGTCGAACCCGGGCCGCTGCAGCAACAGCCTTGTACATGGGGCACCTACTCTACCACTAAGCCACCGACGTCCCAAATGGCACCATTTCTAATGTAATATGAGTTCTTCTCTGAACTGATTTGATGTAGTTCACATTGCCCCATCCATCCCACGGGCCCCAGTGCACCAGCTGCACTGTCTATATTTACACCCCTGGACTATGGCAGTAACATAACAAGACTAAGCTAAATGACCAGATAGCGTTGGTTGGGTTAGTGTAGCTTTAATGGAATATATATCTTTCATGAATACAAATATATATCACCACATAGGCATATAAAAAGAAGTCACTCCTACATTTATAAAAGATTTACCGTCAAGTTTAATATAGCGTTGGGCCCCTAAAAGTGTATACTGTTATATTGGGCAGTTATTTTGCAGCTTGTGATGCCACAGTTACTTCTTCTTATTCTAACTATAGTAACCCTAATGCTTGTGATTATATGGTGCTACAGATTTTTTTCTTAGATTAAGTTTTAAAGATGGTTAAAAGTATACAGTGTGTGAATGGAGAGAGTGATATAAATAAAGGGAATGTAGTTTTAGTGATGTGCAGCTGTAGTAAAACTGACTTTCTTTGCAATTTAGGACTGGGCTCAGACTTTTAACAACTAATGCTTCCTCATGCCCCTTTGATTCAACACTGGGGTCAAACCTACATGTCACACACTTGCACTCCCATCTGAGCAAGTTGAGTTTGCCCTTATATAAGCAGCCTTTTCCCCTAAATCCTACCCTCCCTTTCCCTTAACTCTTCCCGCTCCCTCATTAAAGCCTATATTCATGCTCTCCTCTTCCCCCTCCCTGCTGTCGGCTTCTGCACAGAAGACTTTAGTAGCCCTTGTCCTGCCTTACCCCCTACGCTTCCTGCTTTGCTTTTTCTCCCTAATTGGTTTGTACACTTGTAGAAATGGTGACTCACAAACACAGAGATGTTATCTAGGAGAACAATGCGCCAAAGCTCATAAAATGGTGTTTGTATGAGCATTTGAATGTGAATTTGCTGTGACCAACATCAGACTGTTAACCACTGGGTTTTGATGGTGGCCTCAGTTGAAGTGGATAATTTTATTTTACTACCTGTACTAAGGAGATAAATCTACTGTGGTGACATGAACTTTTTTCTACAAACATAATTCATTTGTTTTTTATTTCGCAGTCTAGTGAAAGTGATGCTGAAACTCTAGTAGAGTGTTACCAAATCAGTGTCAAAGCACTTCTGTCGTCACCAGATAAGTTACGCAGTGATTCAGTCATAGGCTATGGTCATGTGTGCACACATATGCACAGTTTTGAATAGCAGCTTTGTCACCATCATATGACCGTGTAATCTGTGTAATCTGGGTTTTTTTTCTTGGGTACATTTTTTTTCTCCAGAGTAAACCAAAACCGTCCACTCCCTCGCATGCCTGTATCTCATGTTATACAACGTATGTGAAAAGACACGCCACTTAAAGCCCAGTTCAGGCAGTTCAGTTTGTGTTATTGGTCAGCAGAAATGTTTGGTCTAGCCCTGTTTGTTACAGGCAGTGGAAAGTGATTCATTAAAGCATGATCACTGAGGAAACTGATTAGCTGCGACAATCAAACTGTGTGATAATTGAAAGGCGGGAGTGGAAGATTTTTCTCCCTTTCTTTCTGCCTGAGCTAGCCACTGTTTTGGAGCTGAGCTGGCCTAGAAACTCCAACAGAAGAAAAGCCCCCTCCTCCTCCTCCCTTCACAAAGCTTTCTCACAACCCCTCTTTCCTTTGCTCCCTCTCTCTCACTCCGTCTCCCTCTCAGTGACAGCTCCTGGTGGGCTCTTTTTTTCCTGCCTGCTCCCTCGCACCCCTCACATCCGTCCTCTGGGTCTCTGCCTCTCTCTTTTCCCTCTGAGGATTTTATCCCCGGCGGACTCTTTGAACACTTAAACTTCACAGTAAACTCTTCCTTCTTTTAACCCTGCCTCAATCCAACCCCGCGAGCCTTCATCCGATTAACCGCCTCGGCTCTGTCACCCCCAAACCTGCATCAGACAGACCCTTTGCTCCAGAGGAGTCCTTGTTCTCCCACGAATGCACGCTGTCTGTGGGAGTCGTGCTTATCGGAGCGCATATATGTGCGCTCCATAGGCTCTCTGCCGGTTGCTGTGTACTGTGGAGCGTGTGTTGGCACTGAAGCGTGGTCATGGGCTTTGAGGAGTGGCTGCTCTGTGAACCAGCAGCACAACGCTCCCTAGACTTGGCGGCTATCAATAGTCATGGTTCATTGCTGGAGGGACCGAGCACTCTATGGATTCTGGATATTCAATCAAGCCAACAGTAATTCTTAAGAGGCTCTGCTTGCTTGTTGTCAAGTGGAGGCTTTGTCTGGTGGACTTTGAGTCAAGTGGACTTTGTTTGGGAGAGGTGTCCTGAGTGATGGGTGCTCTCTCAGGGCCGCGCTCTTCCCATCTCCCCCGGCTGTGGTTGTCTCCCGAGGAACGCACAAACAGATAGACAAGCCAAACAAAGTTCAAGTCCAAGCCGCGCGCATGCGTCTCCCCGCCATGGAGGTCATCCTCAACCTGATAACTGCTGACACCTCTCCGCTTCCTACTCCCACCACTGTGAGTCTCCACCTGTAAATAGAGTGTGTGTTCATGGTCATGTTTTGAGGTTTGACTCATTTTGATTCGAGTTTATTTCATTAATCCAGTACTCAAATTCATATGAAGATTATATTGATACACACCTGTTCAGATGGGTGTGTGCTGTGTTTCTTAACAAAATAAGACACTGTGAAAGCATTAGAGGTGTTTCAGAACTTATAGGAGACCAATCTCTTGGTGTGAAAAGGATTTTGTCTTGAAATCATAGGGATTGAAAGTCTTTGTTGTGATAGTGGGGCCCGAGAAAAGCCTCTGTTTTTTTTCCTCCTCTTTCTCCCCAGACCTGCACTCTCAGCTGATGTGTTTCTTTCTTTTGGATGTGAACACCCAGGGCTTTTCTCACACCCTTTGAATTCCTTAGGAAACTCACTGGCAGGCTTTGGCTGTGTGTGTCTGTTGTGCATGATTAGTAGTTTGCATTGTGTTTGGTGCTAATTCACGAGCGAATGTGTTGAGTAAACTGCCTCTTGTCCAGCATCACACAGAGTTATGTAAGTTTCCATATCTGGTGAATGGGGTTCATTGTTGCCACATTGGATCCCCTTAAAGGACACAAAAAGCGGATTTCCATTAAAAGCGTGTCTTTTGTGTCAATTTCAGTGCCGCTCAATTTAACACACATGTGTGGGAACTGAGACTATGAGGAAATAAAAGGAGTATGACAGGAAAAACATGTTTAGTGTTAAAAATGGCACAGAAATGTCACATGCACTGATGTTTATGATAACTAGATCACTATAAATAATTAATGAGTGCAGCCACACACTGCAGCACTTCACTGTGCATGCTCATCTCTGCTCTGTCTTTAATAAAAGCCAGCAGGATCCCTAAGTAATGTCATATTGTTGCTATGACAGCGGCCTTCTGATTGACTGCAGGGTCAAAGATCAAACTAACTAATCAGGAGTGTGAAGTTCAGTCAGCCGGAGATGATCAGCTATGATGCCTGCTGAGCGATAAGGTCAGAGAGATACAAGTGGTATAAATGGAGAGGAGACAGCTGTGAAATTCAAAATGACTCTGTACAGGTGGACAGGTCACAGAAATGATTCACGCACGGCGCTAAGCATTCACCTAAAAACCTGGATTCTGACATTCACCGTGGATCCGAGGTCTCATCTCTCATGGATATTGGACTCCGTAGATAAGCAGCGTTGGAGAACCAGCTCACAAAGCCTACAGCTGCGAAAACTCTGATGTGCTGTGACAAATCAGTGCTGTGCCTTTTCTATACTGAGAATGTTGTAATATGAGAGGTGTAGAGCAGAGTCCTAACTTTAGGTTCCCTGAGAGAAACCTGAAGTTACAGTATCCGGGTAGTATCACTCTGGCATCTTTGCACAACACAAGCTGACATCAGAGGAATGCGAGGCATAACAACTAACAAGGTAATGCACTTTTGCGCTTATGCATACAGATACCAAAAACTTGACCTTGACCACTGAGAACATAACAGTTTTTTGAGTAAAAGAAAACAGAAAAGGGATAACTAGACTGAAATGTTTATATTCAAAACAATCACAGCACAGCTTAGGTCTGTGGTTTTGATCCCAATATTTACACTAAATACAGTCTTTAAGATGGTTATATGACGTATAGTTCAATTTAAATAGCTTCATGTTCCCTGAGGAACTTCATAGGGTTCATAACAGTCATGGCACCAGGGTGTGTGCAGGTTCTTAAAATGTCTTAAATTGAATTTTACAAATATTAGGCCTTAAACATCATTAAATAGTCCCTAAATTTGAATTTGTGAGGTCTTAATTGCCGCAAACATTTGATCTAATTTCATTTATCCATCTTTTAATTTCTTTTTGTCAAAATGACTCAAGCTCTTCTGAAAGTCCGCTTTTCTGATGTTACAAATCTTTAAACCTTCCACTTTTTACCTAATACTTGCACTTAACTGTTGGCAAAATGTAAATTACCAAGCTCCCTCTCACTTCCATAATTATACACAAAAGCTACCTCTGCCCCGGACCACATATATAGGCCTACTACTTACTTTTATACTTACCAGCAGTGTTTGAATAAAACAAAAGATGATTTATCCAAAAATCAGTCTTAAATTTGGTGAAAAATTATCTTGAAAAAGCCTTAAATTTAAGTGTCTGATAGCTGTTGACACCCTGCATGGCACAGTCATGGCCATGATTAGTTAATCATTGTGTGGAGCCATTATACATAAAATGATATATAAAATACATGTCTAATTTATATACAAATTAAGATAGGAAGCTAAGGTTAAAAACGTTTTTTATCAGTCGAAAACATGAGAATTTTGTGTCATTCCTAAACACATGGTGTCATCTTTAAACAGTCAGCAGCAGTCAAGGATGAAAATGAGATCAGGGCGTGTGACAAGAAGCTTTATCCTCTATCTGTTCGCACTCTGTGGCTATCACAACATCTCGACATTCACTGAACCTGACCTCACCTGAGTCATCTCACAAAACAACAACTACATTTAACAGGACTTAGCGGAGGAGGAAACAGAGGACAACGTGTCTGAAGCTATGGGGCAGAAAGAAATAAGAGCTGAGAGATTGCCCAAATATATCGGAGCAGCATCTGACAGCATCTGTCCGTTTTCTGCTCTATGACCTACATTGAGCAGGCAGGAATTTGAGGCATCTTTGAGGCTGCGAGAGACCGACCGGTGCAGTACAAGATGTTCTTGTTAGATGTATCTAATTGTGCGTGATGCATATCTAACAACATTAGCCCGGTAATGCCTCCTAAATGCCGGTTTGTGCGAGACGTATGGCTGCAGGTCTGGGTGTTTAGGATTGGCCGGGCTTTTCCCAGGCCTCTGGTGGATGTGAGGTAAATCAGGTTGCCCTGTCACGGCTCTAACCAGCTTTACATGGATCAGAGGCCGTTGCACAACCTGGCCCTCCTTCCTGTGTGTATGCAATTCGCCACAGGGCAGGGGGACAGGTCTGAGCAGACCCTTTTGTCTTTCTTACTGATAAAGTCTTATCAGAGTGGGGATCAGGTAGCCCCCCAATTACAAACACACACTCTCAGCTTTCCTCATTAGGCTACACGAGCTCCAGCGATGCAGTGCCTGTCGCTTCTTGCTTCAGCGGCTAACCACATCAACATGTTTGGCTCTGTTAACCCTGGGAAATTAGCCTAATCCTTCAGCTCACCATCTTTAATTACATGCATGATTAGACGCAGAAAAACTCAACCATTTGGGGATGACACCAATCGTACAGACAATTTGTTCAGTAACTGGAACTCTTTATCTGCATCAGAAAGCTGTGGATGAAGCATTGCTTTGCTATGCGTGGCAGCAGTATGAGTCTGTATGAAAATGAGATTATAGCAGTTGACAGTCATAGAGAGTGTATGAGCTGTATGCAGAGTGGGAAAAAGGCTAAACCCTTTTCAACCACCTGACTGATAAGCTGTGTGTGGTTCCGTCACATATGTAACGGGAGATCTCTGCTGACATTGATTTTTATGATGGATGAAAGGCCTTTGATTTGGTGCCAGTGTCTACAGATCACTAGGCCTTCTTATCACAGCGTCTAAAACCTCTATCTACATTGTATTGCTGGGTACTCCAGTGCAAAGGGTTCAGCCGACTCGTCCTTTGCCCTCTTTATCTTTAAGTCTGAGGGCAGGGCACAGACTTAAATGTTCAGATAATGTCGTCATCTATAAGAGAACACTGGGAAATCTTCATACTCAGTACTCATGTTGATGAAGTAAGCGCTTCATTCATGCTTGCCCTCATAATGCTATTTATACTATTGTGTTTATAGCCGAGAACAGACCAGGTGCTGCTCTGTAACGTCACCCCTCAGTCCTCTACTGTGCCAGCCCAGCAGGCTGTTCTAGTTTTCAGATTCATTTGACCGCCTTGGCTGCCCATCAAGGGAATTTGATCATGATTAGACTTACTGTACACAACAGTTGTCAGCTTAATTGACTCATGGATGTGGTCCACCTTCTATTTAACGCTGCTAACGGTGATCAACATAATGCAAAACCATTTTGTTTTAAAGCTGGAAATTACCTAAAAATTGTGAATGACCTGCCAGTTCTCTTGTGTTACCCTGCACCCAAAGGAATGTGCCCTGACCTAAGTGTGTGTGTGTGTGTGTGTGTGTGTGTGGGGTAAAGGGTGACAAACTGGTTTTTCTTGCCCTCAAGTGTTCCGCTCTATTGGCTGGCACACAAACTAGGGGTTGATCTGATCTGATGTCAGGGCCCAGACTCCCAGTCTGCCCTGCAACCTCAGTTTCAACTTGACTATAAGATTTCACCTCAAAAAAGGGTCAACCATGCCTGTAATCACTGAACACATTACTCTCCAATATACTGAAGCTGTGTCATTTCTGTGGTGCACATCTGAGATACTGATCAGCAAGCATTCAGAGTTTTTGTTTATGTGTTGTTTATTCTGTCATGTGGTTCAGTCATTTGTTTGTTGTTAAAAATAGCCTACATTAGATCAGTTATGATTGACATTCCCTGGCAGTAATTCCCTAGTTCACTTCCTATACCACGGAAACCACCGTGGATCATTATTTTTGCATTTATGTGTAAGCAAGAGTTGACTGTTTGAACTATCTTCTCTGTCAGTCTACATCAGTGCATGATAGTTTAGTCATGGTACTGGAATTTCTAATTGTGACGGTACCCTAAAAAACATTGACATTGAAAACATTGAGCACATAAAATTTGAATATAACAAGGGTATAAATGACATCGACAACTTTTCTTAATTAGTAGCTAAACTGATATTTTTGATAACACTAGTACATGGTGTGCTATAAACTGATCACATATTTTGTATATGAAAATCCTGATCTGAAATATAAGGGACTGTTCTTTATGTATCTTTATGTATGTTGACCCTCCCCAATGCTACAGATATTTTTACTGAGTCTCCCATAGTGAGTGGTGTGAAACGTGTGACCCTTTCTCCACCATAAACTAGTTTCTAAATTTTTAAAACTCACTCTTTGATGGTTGTAAGACAAAAATTGAAGACGTAATCCTTTCTGATGTGCGTGCCCGTCACTTAGTGTAAATAGTGTATTTTTGGCCAAATTTTTAATAAGACGTAGAAAAAAAATTACATAGATAAAATATCACTATTTTAAGCTCAGATCTGGTTCCGTCTTTTTATTTTCTTTTTTCCGACGGAAGTGATCATCGCACATGACGTGTCCAAGGACCGTCAGAAATTTGAAAAACCAGAGATAATTTCTGTTATTACAATTTCGGGCTATGATAAATGGTGTAATTCTGGTGATTTTTCTTTTATTGATTTTTTTTTTTACTTAATTATACAAGACAGTCTAAGCATTGGGGGTGAGAGGAGAGACGACACACAGCAAAGGGCAATAAATCTAGGGTAAAATAAATTAAAATAAAACCATTTAAATGTGTGTGCCCCTCCCCAGTGCTTACAAAAAAATGATTTGACACCCCTCCCAATGCCCTCCAAAAAAGTTAGGAAAAGTCCCTAAGTTTGAACTACAGCTGCCAAATAAATGTAGTGGAGAAAAAATACAGTATTTCTCTCTGAATGCTTGTGGCGTTAACGTATTACGTGTTGCTTCTTAAATATAAATACCTAAATTTGTACTTAAGCACAGTGCTTGACTGAATACTTCTACCTTAGACTTGTAAGAGCGATTATAAAGTGTTGTAGTAATAAACTTATTTGTGTCTGAATGTTGTCAGTCTCTCAGAGAATCTATAACAGTAAGATAAAATCTAAAAAAAAAAAAAAAAGAAAAAGTCCCTGTCTGACTGAGGAGCTATTTGTGCTCTGACGATGATCGACGGCTGCCTGCCGAGCAGCTCAGAGGATGATGTCATCCCTCAGCTGTGACGGGAGGGAGGAGAAAGGGGCGGAGCTTCCCGCTCTGCCCGGCTGAGGAGTTTCAGGTGGCTTCAACTTTCACAACAAGCCCGGCGAGTTGGAGAGACAGCAGTGCCCGGCGAAACTTCAAGCGACCGGCTCGGCTTTAAATGTTTAACTTTAACTTTAAGTGTCAGGACAGATGAAAATACACAGCTCGCTTTTACTGCGGGGACAATGCACTGGGAACAGTTTCTCCGTTTGACCAATGGAAAGGTGAGATACTGTTTGCGCGTGTCGTGGTCGCTTTTGTGACAGGAGATGAATACAGAGAGTTAGTTTGGGGTAGTTTCTCTTAACTTTAAGTGATTTGGTGGAAAGAAACTTTAATCTGGAGTTATTGTTTTCTTTTCTGCCGGATGCGCTGTGGTTTGTAATAAGTAAGTAATGTTGACTGTGGTGCTTGTCATCAATTAGTCATGCAGGTGAGCCCCTGGTGCTTTGTTTTTACCTGTTATGGTGTGGCAGTAAAGGCATGCGTATGCAGAGGCTGAGTGATGTCAAGGTAACTTTCACCTGTGCACCTCTCGTCCAACTCTTTACCCAGTCCTCCCCTATGGGTGCCTTCCGAGCCCCCAAGGTGTGCAGTCATGTTCAGCTGTTTATTTGGTGTGCATGTTCAGTGATGAGAGGAATATTTTGATCACAATCCTTCCCTGAAGCACGATTAGCTCCAGCAGTATCACAGTGCTCTGCTCTGTGTGTTCTTCCCTGGAGGCGTTTGAGGAAATGAATCACATTTGGCTGGCTGTGATTGAAGGTGCTGTTAGGTTCATCATCCTCTCTCAGGTAGAGTTGATCTAGTTTTAAGGAAAATACAGGAAAACCCCAATTTAGATATTATCTTTGGCTTTTACACAGATGCTTTGTGGCCCCGTGACAAAATCAGGTCAGTGTCTGAACAAGGCAGACAAATATTCTTAATCTGCGAAACTGTTGTGAGCAAAAATCTAATATCCTGTCACTCTTGGCCTATATTTTTGCACTGTGAGCAAATAAATAGAGATTAGGCTGATAGTCTTTTCATTCTGTTCTCGCCTGTTTTACCAAAGAAAAAGACTTGCAGAGAGAGAGCTGTGGATTGAGTTTTGCATGGATGTACAATTTTTTTTTTCGTCTACTTTCTTTTCTTTGTAAACGAATGAAAAATCATATCTTGCATCTTCCTCTTCAGAGTAACTGACCGCGAGTTGCCTTTTCAACCGTCTCAATTTGCCCTCTTTCCCGACCACTGGCTGCAAAAATGCAGAAGCCTGTGTTTTTAATGTGTGTCAGCAAAATGACTAAGAACCCTCAGTATGCAACTCACACTTTTTCTTCCCTGTTTTTCTTTTCTCCACTTATTTTCCTCTTTAATCTCCTCTTTCCTCCTCTGACCTTTTACCTACCTCAATCTTCTTTTCCCATCTCCTTGCTCTCAGATCGACCGGCTGGAGGTGAGCGGGCTGGGCCAGACACCCCTGGCTGTTTCATGTGGGGCGGACGGTTCATTCCAGGGAGGTGAGGATGGCACCCCGGATCCTCAGCGCACAAAGCAGGCAATCGCCCAGCTGCAGCAGAAAATCCTCAAGCTCACCGAGCAGATTAAGATCGAGCAGACAGCCAGGGATGACAACGTTGCAGAGTACCTCAAACTGGCCAACAATGCTGACAAACAGCAAAGCACACGCATCAAACAGGTAAAATGAGGAGTTGTTGCACTCCATAAAACTATTAATAAAAATAGATTAACCCAAAAGACTTATTGTCTTGTAGTTTTAATACCTTGTGACAATCAATGCATTAACACTAAACCTGTTCGTTGACTTTGTTTGTCCCTCAGGGCAGGGAGGGAGCTTACTAAATATATTAAAGTGGATATTACAGTGTCGTGTTTATTCCCCCTCACTGAATGAAAACTTGTTCTTTGGCCGTCAGGTTTTTGAAAAGAAGAACCAGAAGTCGGCGCAGACCATCCAGCAGCTGCAAAGGAAGCTGGAGCACTACCACCGGAAGCTGCGGGAGGTGGAGCACAACGGTATCCCACGCCAGCCCAAGGATGTTCTGCGGGACATGCAGCAGGGCCTGAAGGATGTCGGAGCCAAAGTCACAGGCTTCAGTGAAGGCGTGGTGGACAGTGTAAAGGGAGGCCTCTCCAGTTTCTCTCAGGCCACCCACTCCGCCGCCGGGGCCGTCGTCTCCAAACCACGGGAAATTGCGTCGCTGATTCGCCACAAATTCGGCAGCGCTGACAACATCCCCTCACTTAAAGACTCTCTGGACGACCCCTCAGTGGAAGAAGGTGTGACGGGTGCTGGCGGACGTTCACTTGGCAGCGCTGGGCATCACCTCCAGCCCAGTCCTAAGTATGGTAGTGAGGATGACTGCTCCAGTGCGACGTCAGGTTCAGCCGGGGCCAACAGCACCACAGGGGCCCCCGGAGGCCCACCAAGTTCAAAGGGCAACACACTGGAGAGGAGCCAGAGCTCCAGCCTGGACATGCTGCTGCAGGAGGTGCAGGAGCTCAGGGAGGGCCAGGCGAGGCTAGAAGAGAGCCTTGATGGTTTGAAGAGCCACTATCAGAGAGACTACTCAGTTGTTATGCAAGCGCTGCAAGAGGAGCGCTTCAGGTACAGACAGAAAACAGAACATAGAAGGATCTGTGTGTATAATACATTCCTGAAGCATTTCCTGTTTAGCACAAGAAATCCCCTAAAATTCCAGCAGTGTTTAATCAGGAAGAAATATTCTTTTTGGAAGCATACTCCTGAATACTGGTCATTCATATCGATGTGACACATCGTCACGGGCAACACTCGCCCTGCTCGTGCTCTGGAGAGCTCATCAAAGTTTATCAAAGTTAGCACACTGTAGATAAAAGCAAGACCTTGACCTGGACTTTCTGTACATAAACATGTTAAGCCTGCATGAAGATGCTTATACTGTGCCTCAAAGTCTATGTACCATTGACACATGCATTATGCACGGCTTATTTTCTATAACAGAAACAAGTTGCCTTATTTTCTGCTTTAAGACAGTAGCTGATGTTTAAATTGAGCGCTTCACAAAGTTGACAGACACACCTGCAGAGTTCACAAGTGTTCTCTCACTTCAAAGATCTTTGGCGTTATTTCAGCCCCTGTCCCAGCCTCTTAGACTCAGACGTCTCTGTGCAGCTTTGTGTTTTGGCTTGTCTGTGGCCAGTTGGCCGTAAAAAACACCCTCGCATTCCTCCACAACGTTCTGACAAGGGGGCACAAAGATTAAGGAGGCAGGACAATGGAAAGGAAGGGAGATATAGTGAGTAGTTTACATAGAAAAAGAAACGCAAGCATTTTTCTCCCTAAAATGTCCATGTCAGTCCAGAGCTGTTTGCCGTGTTTGTCCTCTTAGACCAAAATAAAATAGCGAACAGAACAGAATGACCACTATGAAGCTCTTTTTAGCCTACCCGTTAGGAATAATCAGTCATAAACTGCTCCTCAGGGACTGAATCTATTTTTTGCATAACCACGAAATCCCTAAAATGTGACTTTCAAAACTATTATTTCCATTGTTGATGAATGTAGAGCCGAAACAATTATCCAATCAACAGAAAACTAATCAGCAACAATTTGATAATTGATTAATTTAAGCAAAAATGCAAGAAATTCACTGATTCCATTTTTTCCATTGTGAATACTTGCTTGTTTACAGAGTCTTCTGTCGTAATAATCTAATATCTTTGAGTTTGTAGACATCACGTTGGGCTCTGGGAAGATATATATATCTATATTATTTATATTACCTGTCTGAAATATTCAGTAAAAATCAGTTTCAAGGAAACAAACTCAGATAAACATACACAGTGGCAGCCTGTCGTCTATTCTTGTCCTATGTTATCCATCCAGTTGTATGTGCCTGCCAAAATAAACAGCAGTATAGATCCCTCTCCTCCAGCTGGGCTCCTCCCATTGGCCGCTCTCATACTACTGACGCTCTCTGACTGGCCGGTTGGATCAGCAGATGAGTAAGCGTGCCCTAACCTTGTCAGGGCGAGTCATCAGTTCAGTCAGGTGCCCCGTGGTCCGATGCCTTCAGGATCTGTTTCTGCTAATTCCTGCATGTGTTTCTTTGTCTAATCTAATTATGCCCCAGACGCTCACATGTGTGTGTGTGTGTGTGTGTGTGCTCAGGTGTGAACGTCTGGAAGAGCAGCTGAACGACCTGACAGAACTCCACCAGAACGAGATCCTCAACCTCAAACAGGAGCTGGCCAGCATGGAGGAGAAGATCGCCTACCAGTCGTATGAGAGAGCCAGAGACATACAGGTCTGTCCGTCAGGCTGACGTTCACAAGCACACGCCGCACATCAGAAATAAATTAACGGCCACAAAAATCAGCTTAGTCGGAATTACATTTTCTAAGTCTCTCATTGTACTTAAAAATTGGCTGTTTCAAAAATCAGTCTGTTGTACAAATGAACCGTCAGAAAGGGACGATAAGAATTTCTAGAGGATAAAGCAAAGTGTTCAATTAAATGGCAAGTTCTGGTCCTCTGAGCAGTTGATTCATTAAAAAGCCATTACAAAGTACCTGTGCAAAATACACAAGTAGCTGCATTACATTTTGTATTGATTCAGCAACACACTAACCAAACATCTTACACTTATCCTGATACAGCTGGAAAAACCAAGCCAGACAAAAACAGAATTTAACAGATTTTTTAAAAACCCTCTGTGATGTTTATCTGTCATAAATTAAAAAGCAAAAGATAACAAAATGAATAGTCGCATCGGTTGATAGAGACAGGCTTTTTTTCGTCCAAATGTAATAGTTTTTATTTCAAAATCCCCCTCATGTCAGAAGTCTGTTTTTACAGTGATGCTTTCTTGTCATTGTGTCACTTAGAGCCAGTTTATACCCGATAATAACATGCGTCTTGGGTGGTTTCTCCACAAGTGGACAGCTCTGTCTGTTCATACCTGGCATTAGCATGTGTCTCTGCATGTGTCTCGGGTAACCACTTGTGATCAGCTCTCACTTCCCCACTCTATGTACAAATAAACACAAGACTACTGCTGCAGGAGTGTGAGCTCAGTGTGGAGGATAGTTGGTGAGAGTCCACCTGCACACTTAGAGTGACAGGCCTAATTGTTAGCATCACATGGCTAACATTACTTGTTGGTAATTAACATGTTTAGGAGGCACTTCTATGTTAGCCTGTGCTAACCGGGCAGACGTTGAACTGATCGTTCCCAGGGAGCAGAGCGGCTCCAGGGACGGTCCTTTAGCACTGCATTTAACCTGTGTAACAGACCCAACAGAAAGTTTTCTTATCCAGCATTAGCAACAATTTCACCTGAGTTGGCGGTCCTCCAATGTGGACACATGAGCACACACACTGCTGATAAAATGTGTTCATATGTGGCACAGATCTTTTCCAAATGTGGCGTGAGCAATTGGATCTCAAGACGCATTGGACGCATCGGGTGCATTCACACCTGTGCTTGGAGCTGTCCACTTGTGATCCAGTCATCCAGGACACATGTTAATACCTGGTGGGAACAGGACCTTAATGACATTGTTGTCCTTAATCCCTGCTCCCTGACTTGTCAGCCAATCTCATGATCTCAGCACACTCCACATCTGCTACTAAATCTAGCCAGGTAGCTCCTGTTAGCTCGAGTGAAATAACATTTCACAAATTAAATGTTTGAGTTTAAATCTTTTAATTTACATCACACATTTAGGTGGTTTTCTGCAGATATTCTTATCACTCTGTCACAGTGTCTATTTGACACACCAGGTCTTGCAAGGGAACATGCTGACGACAGCTCAGCCCCTCTGACTTACTGTTTAAGTAGTAGTAAGCTAATTTAGTCTGCTCATAGTATAAGTCAAGTTTGGTCACAAGCCCTCCAGCAGCTAAAGGCATTATGTCATTGTCCATGTTGACAGTGTAAACAGGAAGATGAGACGGAGAATCCAGTCCGTCCATCGGCCTCTGTGTTTGTCCAAAACATGAGCATTTCCTTGTCATTGACTCACATTACTACTGTCCTTTCCTGTTGTCTGTGATGAGTCAGGTGTGTGTGGTTTTAATGTCTGTATACCTGCATTACAGCTCAAGTTGCCCCTTGAGTGCACTTCTTTTCCCAGGAAACAGGGGGCAGTAGAGATCTATGGATGATATATGTAGTGGCCACTCTGTCAGGGACACCTGTTCAATCTAATGAGGTCCTCTACAGCAGCTCAGCCATAAATTATACCTATACAATGTTGAGGTTTGATTGACAATGTCAGAGTGGTGTTAATTTAACTACATGAGTGTTATTGAGTTTGTAGTTTGCAGTGGTGTTGAACTGGATTGCGTAATACTGAGAGGTGTTCCTGATGTTTTGTGTGCCCCATTTACAAATATGAAAGGGAATACTAGAGACATACTTAAATATAAGGGAGTCCAAGACAGTCAGGTGGTCATCGAGTGTGTCGTGAGCTCTAAGATGACTCTGCTGATTGATTTTTTTTGTGTCCTCTGCAGGAGGCGTTGGAGGCGTGTCAGACCAGGATCTCTAAGATGGAGCTCCAGCAGCAGCAACAGCAGGTCGTGCAGTTGGAGGGGCTGGAAAACGCCACAGCCCGGACCCTCCTGGGAAAACTTATCAATGTGCTGCTGGCCCTTATGGCCGTCCTTCTGGTCTTTGTCTCAACTGTGGCCAACTGTGTAGTCCCGCTGATGAAGACGCGGTCGCGCTCGCTCTCCACCCTCCTCCTCATCCTCCTGCTGGCCTTTTTGTGGAGAAACTGGGACGCTCTGTCGGGGTACACGCACCGCGCACTGCAGCCGCCGGGATGACCAGATGGAGGGCCGGCAGCACGTGTTGCTTTGATGACGCCAGGTGATGTAACTTTAGCTGCGATCATGCAGGAAGCTTGAAGAACGTGATTGCCGTTAGAATGGCTGCGCGGCCGGGCACTGAAAAATCGGCCGAGCACGTTCAGAACACAGAATCAAGAAAGAGCGGAAGAAGAAGAGTGAAGTCGAGAACGCTCACGATTGTCATTTAGGAAGGACGAGACTGTTTACATTTTTTGAACATGAACTGTTGTGTTGCTGCTCCTCACTCTGCAGCATTGTACTGTTTTTATCTTTAGAGTTTAATCAATTATAATGTTATTATTTCTAATAATATTATTTTTATTTTCAATGTTATTTTATTCAGTACCATGTAGCATTACGCTCCTCCCACTCTACATGACGGGGAGCTTAGTCAGGAAACTGGGCTGGCGATTTGCTCCAAAGGCCCAGTCCAACTGTAGAGACATGCAAATGTGGTTATGTGGTTGATTGCCTTTAGGAAGAGAACTCTCACCTAGACGTGATTGGTAGATTTGAACTATGGCTGAAAACCTTCCCAGGAGTTGCTCCTTTTCTTGCTGTGATGAAATTGTGTTCATACAGAACATTGTGAAGGACTGAACGTGACCTTTGAGCGTCACAACGACTAGAAACTTTTTGTGCTTCCTTACATTTCTAATAGCAAAGATCATATGCTTTTACTTATCTCCTTTTTTAAAATAAAACAGGAAAACTGTGTTTGACAGGGGAGATTAAAACTAAAACAAGACAGAATGGGCCAGCTTTAAAAGGAAGATTTACAATGGGCTGCTCACCATGGAAACAGCACATAAACACTCAAAGAACATCTGGTTATTGTTAAGCATCTGCCATACTTGCAACATGTAAACAATGCCGCATGTTGTCATTTGGAAAAATTACATGAGAACTACTTTTGTGTTTAAAAGCAATGACAAAAGACCACTGTCCAAGTAAAACCAATTTGCCAGGATAACTGCCTCCCCCCCGCCATATTTGATGTGATCAGATCAGGAAAGGGAGACCACTGGTGCTTATCCAGCTCCATCTCAGTTGGAACAGGAATGTTGCTGCTTTATATCCACAGTGAAAGTCGTCTCCACTGCCATGCCAGTCACATGCACACTGATTCTGTACTCTTCATCATACTTTCTCCCTGCGTATTATTTCTTTGGCCATCCTTTTTCTACAAGTGCACCGTCTTATGGTGTAATCACCCAGTGCCAAACCTTAGTCTACCCAGGGGATGCATAAGCACCCAAAGGGTCCAAGCTGAGAAGAGAGAAAGTGGAAGTTGCTCAGCAGGTTGTTGCTTTTAGTCTGACATGTCACGAATGTCTTGCCTGGATGTCAAGGATGTATCTTTTCTTGCAAGGGAAGAGTCACTTTAGAGAATTCACAATCGAACATGAACTTGACTCCTTGAGCTTCAGTTGTGTGTTGCGGCACCTTGCCTCCTCGTGTCCAGTCTCTCTTCTACTCTCTCTTTTTTTTCTCACCGAGTCAAGGACACAACAAGATGACCTAGCACATTAAATAGTTCATTTTGCATTTCATGCTGAGAAGCTGATTTCCTAACAGATAGCGAGATCATTCGAACTGTACAGCTGCACTTTAGCACGTGGCCAGATAACATGCGAGTCGGGCTGAGGCTTGAGAAACCTTTGATAGAGACTTCAAAGGTTGTCACTCTTAAGACAGTCGGCCTCGGCGGGATAAGAAGAGTTGACTCAGGTCAGGATCACTGTCATCCTTGTCTCAAGATAAAACCCCACAGAGAGGATTTTTAGTCCGTTTCTTGTCAAAACGTCGATAAACTTGATTCCTCACAAGTCGAACACACAATTAAAATGGTGGATTTATCGATCGGATTAAATTTTGGCATCTTGTTTGTGGCAGACAAGTTGAGAGTGAGCTGACCTTTGACCTCAGCTTGACCATGCAGTAACACCTGTGATGTAGGGTTGCGTTGCTAAACCACTCCAGTGCCTTCTGATGTCCTTTTTCTAAGTGTGGAATAAATAAAGTGCATTCCTGACTAACTCATGAGCCATCACTATTTCTTAAACATGACTTGTTTTAATTAATGTCTGTGTGTTGTTATTGATGGGGTGCATGTCTACTTGGGGGGATTAATTACCGCTGGATGGGCTGACTACACACAATTTGTGGAGTGAGTTTTGAAAGTCACCTCTTGCAGGTCCCTCGTGTGGCCACTAGATGGAGATCTTTTGCCTTATATGTCCTTTGGATGTTTTTTTTTTCTTCCTCATGGTTGAGAGAGGCTGTGTTTAGTTTGTGTGAATGGTCTGCTGAGAGGGAGGTGGGGGTCTGAACACAAGGAGGTGTTGCACCTTATCAGGAAGGAAACAGGTTGGGTGGAATGCCCCTTTAACCGCAGTCTTACTGCCAAAAGTCAGAGTGGGCCACCAGGGACAATATTTTCATTATAAACACAGGAGAGACCACGGCCCCCCTACTTTACGCCACCAATCTCACACACACGCACACACAGCTTAATTCCGTTGAATGTCGTGTTTGATTGAGCAGCACCAAACCGCAGCACTCAGTCACACCTCGCCGCTGATATCTGATGCTGACAGCTCTGACCCACACCGAGCCTTATCCCCGCAGGACCTCGTGTACGCCTCCCAACTCCTTGCTGCTCAGGCTCGCGCTCACACGCACGCGCGCAGTGTTGGTGGCTCAGTCATTGTGCCGTGCAGTCGGGGGGTCATTATGTTGCACTTTATCAGAGCGCTTTCCTCCTTCTCCACACTGCCAGATTCGATGCGCATGGCTGTGCGCCAAGGTAAACACGGGGCGCGCTACTTATCTGCCCCACTGAAAGCTGCAAGTGGTGACGGGGAGGAGAGAGTTAGTTTATCCCCAGAGGAGTCCACAGTAAATAGGCACAAGCGATTGCGCACGATTTAGCATCAACTTTAATTATTGCATGTATTCAGAGATAACACTTCTCGGGCTCGCCTGCAAACTGATTTATGCAGTGTCTGACACATTCGTGGTCGTTTGCCTACCAGGGATCATTCATTTCTATTCAGAGATGTGAGCATATGCACGCTCTCCATCCAGAGACAAAAATGCTAACCATATTCGTGCATTTTTGAGTGGGGGCGCATGTGTTGTGCTTGAATATTTATGAGGTAAAGCGCGCAAGAAGGCTGTGTTGGATAGATGTGAATGTCAAAAACCGGAAAGGTGTGCTGATGTGCCCATCTGGTAGCACTTTCACGGTGCTTACCGTGCCGTATGTGCCCAAAACGGAACCCTCAGGATCTGCAGAACTAATCTGAGAGCCGAGGGACTGGGGAGCACAGGAGGTGGGACTGTGACCCGTCATTAACCCCGAGATGAGCGGAACCACGCAAGAACGGAGATTCATCAAGTGGTGCGTCTTGAAAGAAAAAGTAGATGGTTAGTACAACTTCATGTGGCAGGACGAGCTCACATGTGGATACTGAAAGTTCATATTAGAGCTATCATATTTCATCTTGTAGCTGGATCACAACAGATGAGTTTCAAATGTGGCTGAACGTGGAAAAAAAAGAAATTAGGTCAAATCAGCTCCAACAATTTAGCGCGCAACATCTGATAATTGTGTAATAATCAATCACAGCAGTGCTTCGATGATGGAGGAGGCGTCATATGGAGGCAGTGTCTCTCCTCAGGGTTGATGAGTTGACGCCCTTGTTTCCAGAAAAGTCCAATTTTTTCTTAAATGTGTGCTTTAATTTTAATGTATGAATCAGTTCTTAAATAAGCCGGATTAAAACATGTCTCCAAACAAGTTGGATCAGCTGTGTGCGGGCGTGACATTGTCCAAAAATGCACATCAATACATCAACTGAAGCTTTTTGTTTGTTATGGATTATTGTTTATAGATCATAAAAATCTGAATGAGGTATTGTGGCTGAGTGCGCCTCGGGAGAGAGGCTGCTGAGCTGCACAGAGGGAAGAGAGCGACAGGGGAGGCAGCCTGAAAAGGAAGCACGACTCGCTTATCGCGTCATTCTGGGTTTAGGCGTTGAGCAGGAAACAGCCTTTCCTCTCGGATTGTCGCAGTCGGAACAAACACACAATTTTGTCTTTGCTCAATGCACCCCTCGGCACAGAACACGCGGAAGCCGGTCAGAAGGAAAAATGCCTCCTTCGATAGAGATAGCTGTTCTGCTCCTCGGCGTCCTGGCTTTGGAGACGCGCCGGAGTGCCAGCGCGCTGCACATCCAACAGGCATTCGCGTGTCCAAATCACACCAATAACTTCGTGGTGGACCCGGTGTCCAGAAAGGTGTACCTGGCCACCGTTAACTCCATCTACCAGCTGAACGGAACCTTGAGCGTCGAGGTGGAGAAGAGGACCGGGCCGGTGGAGGACAACCTGTTGTGCCATGCGCCACAGCTGCCCCAGGCTCCGTGCGAGCATCCCAAATCCCTCACTGACAACTACAACAAGCTCCTGAAGCTGGACCGAGAGCAAGGGGTCGTGGTGGTGTGTGGCTCCGTGTACCAGGGCTTCTGTGAGCTCAGGAGAATGGGGAATATTTCGGAGATAGCGGTGGAGTTCCCACCTCAGGGCGAGAAGACTGTGTTCCCCAGCATGCTCAACATCGCTGCCAATCACCCGAACGCGTCCACGGTGGGGCTCATCTTCAAGAGCCACGGAGGGAACACCCGGCTGCTCGTTGGGGCCACATACACAGGGGCTGGTACCCAGTTTTTCCCCAAGAACCACAGCAAGGAGGACCTGCGCTTTGAAAACACCCCGGAGATCGCCATCCGCTCCTTGAACATCAAGGATTTATCGCGACTCTTCACCTATGACATTAACCCCTCAGAGGATAATGTGTTCAAGATCAAACAAGAGGTTAAAACCAAAAACAAGCTGAACTTCGTCCACGCGTTCATGCAGAAGACTTACTCCTACATCGCCTTTAATAATGACGCGAAAATGGGCCACAAGGAGAGCCAGCCCAACAGCATCCTCGCCAGGATCTGTCTGGATACAGAGAACCCCAGAAAGCCCAGCGGGCCGGAGAGCAGGAAGCTCACCGAGTCCTACATCCAGATGCCGCTGCAGTGTGGATTTAACGGGAACATTTACAACCGGCTGCTCTCCCTTTACCCCGCGGAGATCCACACGGAGGACGGACAGGGGTCAGAGCCATACCTGTTTGGAGTGTTTTCCAAGCCGGACAGAAAGTCTGCTCTGTGCGCCTTTAAGTTCAGAGACATCGAGGAGGAGATCCGACAAGGCCGCAGGAACTGCTCCAACTCCCCCAGCAGCGACGTGCAGGTGCTGGACAGCGTTATCCAGGGCTCCGGGGCAGCCTGCATCCAGAAGGGAAACCTGGTGGTAAGGATCTCTGTCATCAGGCAGCACAGAAATATTAATTCAGTTGGATTTCATGTACTTTTTATCAAGTGACATTGGTCTAAAAGTCTAGTTTAACAGAAACAGTGGGAAGTAATGGGCTGATTGAGGTTGTTCCACTTGACCCAAATTGTCTATAAAGGAGTCAGTGTCCACAACAAGAGATCAAAAGACAGATTTTTCCACTTTTTTATTATATTTTTATTTCATTTAACTTTTAATTTTTTTGCAAGCATTATTTTAATAACATTATTGGATTAAAATGTAATATATTCCAATTAAAAAGGCCAGAAATAGCAGCTTTAATTCCACTATTAGCCTTTTTAATATGTCCAACACTGCAAACCTTGTGTGTCTAGACTTGGCCAATAATCCTGCTTCTAATTCTGATTTATTACATTTGTTCTGACCTTACCAAACAAGACAAATTCACTCATGACTGCTAAATCCCTGACATTTTCCATTTCTGGATACATCCTCTTCAGCCTTGAGGCTCATGACTTGGAGACAGGATCTCCCGTGTCAGGAGTAGAGGTCATGATAGCTGGAAAGATGCTCCAGAGCCGCGCTGAAGGGTTATGGGAAGGGTGAGAGTCCTCTCACATCCAAAAACTCCCTGTTTTATCAAATATGACGAGAGGAAGGGGTCAATAGTCGGCTTTGTTTTTAGGTTAAACCCCAGACATCCTCTTTTATTGAGTGTGTGCCGGTGACTTTAACTTGGCCACAAATTTAGCACAATTTTAGGGAATAAATAGCGGCTTTGTAGTAAACACTATCTTGTTTTTAACGACACGCACCAAAGTAAATTCTGGTGGAAACTTTGCACACTGCACGCTGTGTTTGCTGTCTGTGTTTCCTCTTTGTATCAGTGGCGTCTGATGATAACGGCAGAGGAAGCTTTGCACAGTTTCAACAGGAATGCAGTGAAATTCCAGCGTTTCATTGTGATTGTTTTTTGACTGACAGAGCCGGGGTCAAAGGAGGCTGTCCCGCGACCACTCTGCTGTCAGGTCAGAAAGTTGCCCTCCTCGCTGGCACTGTCTTGTCGGCTGTGGCCCCAGGGCCGCTCCTCCCGTGACCAGTTTTCTGAATACTATCTCAATTGGCCCACAGGCCTTCCTGAGACAGACAACTGCTCAGTTCAAAGTGGTTTAGAGTGTTTTTTTTCTTGCTGTAATGCAACCTACTTAGCCCTGACTGAATAAAGCAAGTCTTTCTTAAGTTTTGCACTTCTGTTGCCACGGCCGCTGAAATATGATCTTTTTTGTAGTCGACAATCTGAAGGCCAGCACTGAGGGAAAGCCAGACACAATTTATGATAAGAGAGACGAGGCCGCGAGCAGAAGGGCCCGTGGGAAACGACTCTACAAATATCCACTGTGCTTAATTCTCTTTTTTTTTTTTTTTTGCCTTTGCGTGCTCTGAAATATTCAGAGAATTCCCAATAGATCCTGGCGCTCATCCAAGCGTGGCACTAATGTTTTATCATTGTCCGCTGAGGATTTGACAAAAGCAGAGTCTTATGAGTGTTGAAGACCCTTGTAAGCCCTTTTCAAGTATTCACTGAGATGTCTAAAAAGTGATTTGGAAGAATGAGCGGCACCATTGTGATAGCTACTATCAGCTCTTGTTTTCCACTTCGCTTTCATCATGCCGTGTCTCTTTTTTTGTGTGTGCTCTCTTCTCTCCTGTTTCTAATCTGTGTGCTGTGCTTCCTTATGGGAGCTAATGAGCATTGATCTCACTCTCATTTTGTTCTAGTTGCAGCCCGAGCAGCTGGACTGTGGCGCGGCCCACCTACAGCACCCTCTGGCCCTACGGAGGTCCCTGAGGGCCATTCCTCTGGTTGAATACACAGGTCTGACTTCAGTGTCTGTGGACAATGTGCACAAGCACACTGTGGTTTTTCTGGGAACCAGCACTGGACGACTTCGTAAGGTGAGACACATATGAATGACACATGCACACACTATCAGAGCAGAGTGAGACTGTCTCAAAGTGGCCTCAGGTGAAGGCGCAGTTGCAGCACACACTGAATGGAGTTAATATTTTAAACGTGATTGAGCCCCTCAGCTCGGAAAATCTATAACAGTAACAGTTACGTAGTGTTGCTCTGATGTGGCCAGTGAGTCTCTCAATAAACCAAACGTAGGTGAGTGATGAAACACTCGGAGGAATGTCTGCTTTCATCTTGTAGGTTCTCAGCGCTGTCGCCACCCCGGCCTCCCCTCGCTCCACTCGCCCATGACCCATCACGGCCCATTAAGTCGTCCTAATCATGTGCTCTAATGTTCCTCAGACCTGGTTATTGTCTGAGACAGATCACCAGAAAAGCCGTTTAACAAGAGCGGCTGACGAAGTATGATTCAGCTCTGCCCGTGTGTTGGTCCCCGACCTCAACATCTGCACAGGGTCCAGCTTGTGAAAACCCTTCCAGTCTAATTAACGGCATTCCTTAATTCTGTCTCAGCCACATTCCAAGTCGCCCCCGACTGAGCTGAGCCCACAAGCTGCTCCTCAGCTGTCTGTGGAAACGACACAAAAGCTTTCTGACCCTATTGTTTTGCATTAGGCTGGTACCTTTTTACGACATTAAAAACCATTCTGCTGGAGGGATCTTTTCGCTTTGAGCCTCCTTAAAAAGCTCCTTGTTTCCTCCCCAGATGAAAGAACTGTTTTAGCCCCAGCTGAGCGTGCAGTAATTAGTTTTTGGACACCAGATGCACAACACTGGTCGGGATGGTGTAACTGGCTGTGTATATGAGTGTGTTTGTGTATTGCTTGATTGCAGGTTTGACTGTGTTTTTAGGTGTTTGACTTTGTCTGCAGACCAGAGCAAGTGGTTTACTGATTTCATGTGTTTACTCAGATGAACGCGTACCCTGTGATTATGTGCTATATGTGTGTGTCCTCTTGGCGTGCGTGTTATATAGGGAGTATTTCTGTGACCTTGGGAAACGACGTACTCTGCTTTTTAGATTTACGTGTCTTTTATTGTTTGTGCATGCATCCGTGTGTGTGGCAGCGTCTGCCTGTGTGTGTGTGTGCCCCGAGGATAGAGCTGTTACAGAGGTTAATGGTGCTGTTAGTGTGTGTAATGTGATTCTGACTGTGAGTTTGGCTCGGACTAAACACAGGGGAACAGTGGTTGAGATTAAGTTAGGCCTCTTTTACTGTCTTTGAAAGGGCCCTCAGTGAAGTAATTTGTAATTACATGCATTTTTTGATGAAGTCTCTCCCTCCCCATTACAGCCCGACTTCCATTTTCTGCCCCATCGCAGTGACCGCCTTTATCTCACTCACTCCTCTCCAATCTTGCTCCCTCTTTCAGTCAGTCCGCCCCTCTACTTCTCAGTTCATCGCTTCATTGTCTCCTCTCGTGCTCCGTCTCAAATATCAAAAAGGCCCTTTGATTCATTTTGCAAACAAACAGACTTTATCTCCTTCTCGCTCTTGTCCTCCCTCTCCTGCCCCACCTCCATCCGTCTTTATTCTCTCTCCTTTACACGCAGGTACACATCCACTGGCACACACACACACACACACACACACACACACACAGGGAGAATGAGCGCACAGCAGCTGAGCACTCCTTGGTTGAATAGGGTCTTTCATCTGCAGGCAGATAGACAGAGAATAGAGTCAGAGCGACCTGCCAGTACAGCAGGTGTTTTGTTGGTTGACCTGGTGGCGCACTGTGCCACAGCTCTCCTCTCACTCCTCCTCCGCCTCTCTGCTCCTATTCTGCTCCTTGTCCAGGTGTGTGGGCTGCTGTTTACTTGCTCCTCACTGTGTCACTCAGCATATGTGTTTGTAGTTGCTGGGCTGTGGGGTGAAGACATAGCACAGCTGCTTACTATATCCAAGGAAGGAGTAAGTGTGTGTGTGTGTGTGTGTGTGTGTGGAGAGGTGGGTGGTGTTATTAAAACGTCAGTGATATTTGCAGGTTGAGATAATGCCTCTCATCACAGGTTAAGCCAATGGTTTACTAAGCTTCTGTCTGCTCTCTGGTTTAACATTAACCAGCACAGTCTCAGTGGGTGGTGATGGTTTGCTGTGTGTGTGTGTGTGTGAGAGAGAGAGTGTGTTTGTGTGTTCAGCGGATGGAGAAGTGACACAGCCCGTGCTTGTCACCAGATGCCGGTCAGTTTGCCAGTTCCTCACTACGGCAGGATGTCTCCATTGAAGGGAGACCCGACAAATGGCAGAAATAAGAGCTTTCACTGTCTGCGTGACAGGAAGTCTCACTCAGCACAGTTTTGTTTCTCTGCACAGCTCTGTGTGTGTGTGTGTGTGTGTGTGTGTGTGCGGCTGTGTGTGCGTATGTTTGTGCGTACGTGAGAACATGTCACCCGTTTTATTATCTGGAGCTGCAGGAAGGCCAGCACGTAGATAAATCACAGCTCGGCGAAACGAGATTAGGCACACCGCTTGAACAAAGGACCTCCTAAAATATATTTCAGAGTTGAAAAATAGTTTTGAAATAGAAGATAGTCACATTTGTCATTAAGAAAATACAATTAACTGCATCTGGCAGCTATATATACAGTCATTAATTTCAGCTTTCAGTGCTGTCTGGTGTATCTCAGTCAGCAGTGGCGCCACAAAGGGGGTCCAGGGGGGGGCTATGGTCACCCTGATACAATGGCTGGTCCCCCCAAAAATAATTGGAGTCTGGCATTAGTGTCTTTAAGAGGCTGTGGAGCACTCGTTTTTTGAGCTAGAGCAGAGGTAGTGTTATCTGGTGAAACTAGACAACGTAAGGTGTTTATTAGCATCAATAATGTTGGGATAGCTTGTTGGAAAAGAGGCTAAAAAAAGCTCCAAATTTAGGCTAAATTTTGGCGAGGGAACAACTGGCATGGCCACTTTCAAAGGGGTCCTTTAAACTCTGGCCTCAAGATGTGTGAATGAAAATGGGTTCTATGGGTGCCCACAAGTCTCCTTTAAACTTAAGAAGCTTGTTCCCAGTAAAGTAAAGTAAAATACAATCAATGTCCTTCTTTAAATTAAAGCTATATATTTGTATTTTTTAAGGAAAAGGACAACCAGCCAATGTGAAGAGCGATGAATTGCCTAATGTTGTGTTCACACCTGGCGCAAGTAAAACAATTTGTGTAAGTGAATTACATGTAAAGTCAATGTAAAGATGCGATTAGATGCAAATTCCCGCTGGGCAGCGCGATGGATGCAATAGACACGACATAAATGACACAAAATTTGCAAATGAAGGGAGTAGCGTGACATTCATGTCATTTGCTTACTCACGAGTTGAAAAATCGGAACTTCAGTGATCAATTTGCTCCATGATAGCCAGTCAGCATTGAGATCCTCCAGGTACGTATGAAACCGAGGAGATACAGGTGGAAGTTCACGCATTAATTATGGAGATTTCATACGTACCTATGCTTGGAAGCGAGTCGGCTCAAAATAGTCTAGCATTCAAACTTGCGTGAGTAAGACGACGCCAAAATTTGCATTGCCTTTGGTGTGAAGATAACATGTACAGATACATGACACATTAAAACAAGATTTTTGTGGAACTCAAAATATTAACTGTGCTGGTATTAGTTTATGCATATCAGATAATTAATAAAATTAACTGTAAGATAAGAAACAGAAGTGTATTGGTATGCGATTCCTTAACTCGTCATATTGAGAGTTTTCAATCAGCCTATGTAGTTCAACAGCATTTCGAACTCCTGACTGGTTCCTCAGTGGCTTCATCTGGCCACCCCTATGAACATTTTCTTGAGGTGCCTCAGTCAGGTTCAGAAGAGCTGAAGCTTCCATATAAAAGAATGTGTTTATCTTCTTAAAACACCTCAGTGCTCAGTAGTTGTTGCCTCAAAGTTAGAGAAAGATCATGATGTGGACTGCTTGCATGACTGCCCTGACAGATACAGCTGGAAGAAGTGAATAAAAAAAGCTTCTTCTTCTTCCTCTGAGGTGTTGCTGAGTTAAACACCTGCCCCTGCATTTGAACTGAGCTGCTTGATGAACAGGAAACGACCGCGGTTATATTGAGCAATTCTCACATATTTGAGGAGCGCTTTTGTGCGAACGTGAAGCAAAATGTTGCTCGGTTGACTTTTTTCCCAGATGAATTAACCTTGAGAAAACATTCACTGCAACATTCTGCACCTGTGTCCTCTGCTCTGATGTCTCTTTCACAGCTGACCCTCTTGGCGAACATGACCTTGGCCAATCAGTGGACGCTGAAGCTGCCTGCGAGCGAAGCCGTCCACCACATCATGACCTTCGACCCCAACGACAGCAGCTTCCTTTATCTCATGACTTCTCACCATGTAAGAATGTGTCTGTGGGCGGTTTCAAGATGTCTGTTTATTCTCCCCCACCTCTGTCACTGATTTATTCATGTCGGCATTGAAGAAGACTCATAATAGCGACAATCAGACCTCATTTCGCATCCAGTGAATCCTCCTCACCTCAATTTAGCTGAGCACTCACATATTGTGGCGAAGATAGCCATGCGTGCAGACCTTCAATAGGTTTCGGTGCTGCATTTCGAAACCAATACATGTCAGAACAGTCTCACTTATGACAGGATGTGGCTGCACCTCCAGCAAATCTGTGCAGAGCAAAATGCACCTGGATGCTAGTTTAAACAATTTTCCCACAGTCCAAGGTGACCTCTTTAGATTGTTTTGTCTGCATCACTCAAAGAAAATCAATTTACAGAAATATGAAAATTGTCAAAGTTAAGAAGCTTTGGCATTTAAAATGATAAACGATGAGCTGATTATTAAAATCGTCGAGCAATTTCCTGTCAGTTGTCTCAGCTCTAGTTCTCACCACTTCCTGCATGAATCGGTTGTTTTCGTCTGATGTATTTCTGAGTGTTAAAATGATGTCTGTATTTGTGCTGTGGCGTGCAGATGCTCAGGGTGAAAGTGGCAGACTGCGACCAGTGGAGGAGCTGCGGTGACTGTTTGGGAGCAGGCGACGCCCACTGTGGCTGGTGCACGCTGGAGAATCGGTGAGAAACACACACAGTTTGTTTTCAGTCCGTTTGTTCTCCATCTGTCCAGTTAACCCCCACCGCCCCCTCCTTCCAAGGCTCTCTGTGCCGCCAGGAAAACATATAATTCGATCAAATTATCATATGCTTTGTTGTCACACACGTCGCCACATGCTGTTTTAAAGTCATCTGTTTAGAGTTTGTGGAAATGTCTGCTGTCTCTGCCGTCTGATGGCATAATAAAACGATTTGAGCTTGTCGTTTTGATACTTTTAGCGTTTCAATCGATGCAACCACTGAGGCTCGTTTGCTGGTTTTCATCATCCTCATTCTCAATTTGAAAATGTCGCTCGGCTGAATGAGCCTTGGCAGTAAGGGAGTGCGTTTTTGGGTTGGAAGGCTGTTGTTGGATCGAGCAGAATTGATTTGCTTTTCATTAGGCCTCAGACTGGGGAGTAACATCATTGTTCGGAGCGCTCCCCTGGTTCTGTGGTGGTTTGGGGAGGGATTGACAGGCTGGGAGCGCCCAGCAAGGAGTGACTTGGCTGAAGTGTTACTGTGAGCAAGCGAGAGTACACTGTGATTAATGTGGCTCTGTCAGGACTGGCTCTCTGGCTCTGTGCTCGCTGGCTTTCAGGGAGAATATGTGTGGTGTCGAGCTTCTGTTTGTTTGTGTGTATTGTTGTCTGCGTGTGTGTGTGTGAGTTGGTTTGGTTGCTGGGTGATTAAAGCAGATCAGACAAGATAGTGAATTTTGTGATGAGTTGTGCTGCAGCTCTGGAGGCTCTGGCATTGCCAGGGGCCATTCAGAGCTGAAAGAGTGGAACTGATGAGAGTTGTGTGTTTGTGTATGTGTGTGTATGTGTGTGTGGTCAGACTGTCTTGCTGTCATCTCCCTGTCTCCTCTCCTTATTTATCTATCTGTCATCTCTTTATCCCAGTCCCTTTCTCGCTTCACTGCATTTTTTTTACCCTCGTGATTCTCTCTCTGTCTTCAGCTTCCCCATTTTTTTTCCTCCTCTCTTGCCCTCGTATTTTCCAGTAGCTTTGAGAATTTAGTTATCCCTCTCTCAACCTCCCTCTCTGTCTCCCTAGTCCTCTTCTCCTCCTCCCCCAGTGCCCTTGTCCTCCTCTCTATCCCTCTACAAAGGAGCGTTGATTGTGATGATGGTGGTGGGAGGGAGAGTGCACACTGGTTCTTTTGACAAGGAAATGTCAAAGTGTGTAAGCCTGTGTGTAAGTGTCAGCATGAGTGTGTGTCGCTGTCTGGCTCTCAGAGGCCAGGGAGTTGATGTCATGAGTGTGTGTGTGTATGTGTGTGCGTTTGATGCACAGTGTTTGGCCAGTCATGCCAGCCGCTGGGCTGGCGCTGTGGCCTCAGAGCCCGGGGGATCATGGGGTTGATGTGTGGGGGTGGACGGGCTCCTCCAGCACCTCGCTGTCTGATACAGCTACACACACAGAGCAGAGGGCGGTGGCGGTGGGGGGACAAAAAGGACCAGTACAGAAGTATCTCACAATCTGTGAAGGCACTGTTTCTGTGGCTGCCGGTTTGATTTTATGCATGGCTCTGCTGACGTCTCTCGGCACGTCTGCATGTACAGCGAGCTTGAAAACATGTCTGTCCGCTTGTTGGAGTCGGTATTGTTGTCTGAAAAAAGAGAACGATAGTTTCTCCACCAGAGATAAAGCTCAGTCCTTGATCACGCTTTTCATGCCGGAGCCGGCTTAATCTGCCACATGTCACAAGAAAGCACTTAAATATCTTTATTTGAATCAAATTATGCGTCATGTGCAGTCTTTGCTATTCACAAATTATCATGCTTATCTCACAGTGACTTTGTGTGAGTCGTGTGTGAGTGTGTAAGTGGCTCATATGTTCTGGCTGTTTAACAGTCTCACTGGTTTCCCACCTTATCGGCTGCACAGACACTTAGGAGGTGATGAGTTTTCTCAGGTCATATTTTAGCTGCATATGTTGACTCTGTTTATTTTAAGAAGCTGTTTGAGAAGTTTTGAAGTCAGCACGCTGTAGTGAAGCAGGTGAGGCTTGTGTGTGTGTGTGTGTGTGTGTGTGTGTGTGCTGTATGTCTGTTGTATGTATATTAGCTGTTCCAGCCTTTTAGAGAAGAGAGAAGTGCTTTGAATTAATTTCTCCTCACTGCCGCACTTGATCAAAGTGCTGTGTGAATTAGCAGGCGAGTCATGAATGCATTTAAAGGAAAAGATAGATACAATAGAGAAAGGAGACGATATCATGATGTGAGTTTTGCCAGCCGATCGTTACAAATCACACAGCGTTTGTTGATGTTCATCTGAGACTGCATGTCTTTTTCCTTTGAGATCACAAGATGACGTTTCCTGGATGCCGGCTTCAGTTTATACCAAGTGGCATCTATGATGTATTCAGTGCTTAAAGATAAAATCTAGAGTTTACTCCATAATCTAAATATATTCTTCTGGATGGAAAACAAGGAGGGCACTTTTGACCCATTGTAACCTAAGAGGAAGTTGTGTTTTAGTGCGTGATTTCAAACTGGAATGTAAATAAATCTCAAAACACATGACATAATTCATGGTAAATTGTCACAAATGTTTCTAACTATGATCTCAGAGATAGGCCTGGTGTATTGATGCTCAGTACTTTGTAAGGGCTGACCAGAGTGTGTCTGTAGCATCAAGTATCAAACACAGTCAAGTACCAAAAGTTAGCATCAAGTGCTTTGACAGGTGTGCCACATCACAGACGCCCCAGTTTAACGCTGCATCCACATGAAATCAGGCAGACGGTAGACAGTAGCACAATGAATATCATTTTGGTGGATGAGAGCTTGACTGTTAAATGAGGTGAGGCCGGCAGAGAATCCTAAATTAAAATATTTTAACTTTTTGGAGTCCTCCGTGACAGAATTTACAACCGGATGTTCCATAGCTTCCTTACACAAGAAGATGACATGGGTGATCTGGACATTTCTTGAATAATTACATAAAATAATACATGAAAATAATTTTATTTAATATATTTTATTGTATACTTTGTGAACAGCTCAACATCAGTCTTGCAGATATCGTCATGCATGCATCATTTTTTCGTGATGTCCATAAGGTCTTGTCCATCTACCATCTACCGTCAGCTTGACTCCATGTGAAATCAGCCTAAGTCATGACTTTAGTTTCGGAAAAGATCTTGATTAAGAAGTTTAGAAAAGAATTGAGAGGTAGTAGTTCAGTCAAAGGAGGAGTACCCTTGAGGAAGGCACTGAAACTGCTCCAGGGGTGCCGTACTATGCCTGATCCTGCCCAAACCAATCGCCAGAAAAAATGTTGGCATTGTACGTTTCTGCAAACAACAGATACGTTACAATTGCATGTTATTTTGTAGTGGATACACTGAAACTTAATGATTCAACAGCACTGTGGTTAGCATAGTTAGGTGTCGTAACCCGCCTCCCAGGCCATGACAAATACAGGAAGGACAGCGTGGGTGGTGTTAAATTAAAAGGTATTTATTGTAGCAAAGTAAACAACTAAAAAGAACTACCAACTGAGTGTGGGTAATTAGTAAGTCAGTGGTGTTGATGTGAGTGAGTGAAAAATAGTGCAGTGTAAAACCAGACAAAGGCCAAAATATGCGGGCGCCGGAGGGGATGAGTCCAAGTCGAGCAAGAGAACGAGCAGCACTGAAGCTGGGCTTTAATTCTCCAGAGGCACTCAGCCCAGGTGCTCCCAATCAGCTGCTGCACTCCCATGACGCCTTCAAGAACAAAGGGGAAAAACAGTTAGTGGTGAAGGACAAACTCAGCAGCCCAGGGGCCGTCACGTAGGTTTAGGCACAAGAACCACTTGGCTGTGATCAGAAAAAGATCATGTTTTGGCCTAAGATACCCAGTTTTGGGGGAAACAATCCTGGCAGCAAAAGCAGCAAAAAACAACTGCTTTTCATACCTAAAGTGCTGCTGGAAACGCACCAATGGGTCGCAACAAAACACCCATGTTTGGAGCCTAACAGGCCGCTGGAGGAACAGCAACGGGTCGCTAAATCACAACCAGTTTTGTTGTTAGTTTGTCTCCAACAGTTGTCTGCAGCTTGCCAGGCATTTTGTCAGGGGATGGTGTGTCATCTAGGCGAAATGCCATCCATCATCCCCTCCACCTCCAGATGACAACTCATATAACTATGTCACTTTAGAAACATCTATATTCATTCATTTATTCAATTTTCATAACTGCTTGTGCTGTCAGGGTTCACAAGGGGGTCTGGAGCCTATCCCAGCTGACACTGGGCGAGAGGCGGTCTAACATGCTAACATCAGCATGCTAACATTCTCACAGTATCAATGTTAGCATGCTAATGTTTGGCAGGTAACTAATGTTTGCCATGTTGGTGGAAATGTCTTTTTTTGCAGGTATTCAGTCATAAAAAGTTGTTACCTGATGATGTTGAGGCCAGAGTCATTATAATTCATCCTCTGGGGGCCATGAATGTCTGTACACAATGTTGGGCCAGTCCACTCAGTAGTTGTTGAGATATTTCAATCCTGACTCAAGTTGTGAACTGACAAACTGTCAAGTGTTAATTCCTCAAAGTAAAGTAATAAAAAAGGATCATTTTGGTATTCTCAGGAAACTCTGTGTCATACTGACAGCAGCAATACCCAGTCGGCTCAAACAACAACTTTCAAAATGAAAATTAGATCAATAGCTAAACAAGTTTCCAGTGTATTGGACTGTTTACCTGTTTTCATTGCAACTGCTCTGAGAGTGTGTTCAGAGTTGATGACTTTGTTTGTGTCTAGGGGATTTTTGTGTTGCTTGCAGAGCCACTCAGTTCTATTTTTAGTGCAGCCGCTGACCTCATGGCCCCTCTCAGTCCCTCAGTGCCAATGGGACAGAGAATCTGGACATTCGCTTTCCGGGCACAAATACTCACACTTAGAGGCGTGTGGGCACACAGACACAAGCTTTATTTTAAACAACTATGCAAGCGTGAGAGGGAAATGGGATGTGCCAAGCTCATTATGTGGCATGTTCGGACGTTGCTAAATGGAGCCTGTTTGGTGTCTCCGTACTCTGAGGTCACTTTGTCCTTCCAGTCTGCACTGCAGATGAACTGAGCTCTGTGCCAACGGCCAGTGAAGTTCATTATTGAAGTCGAGAGTTCGAGGCCACCTTGCTTGTTGAATGCCCTCTTACAATTCCTCTGTCCTAGACATTCATTACACTCACAGATAAACACACTATACTCTCTGTGCGGGTCCTCGCAGATGCACACATTTACGGATGCACCATTTGGTTCACACAGATTAAGAATCAGCAGTATTTGTTATTCGACTATCGGTAACTGGCCCTTGATCTTTGTGCCTGCGAGATAGGTTGCCATAGCAATGTGTGTGACCTAGAGTCTAAGTAGTCTCTTGTGTTGAGCCAGACAAGCTGACAGCCGAGGTCTGAATGTGACATTAGGAGACCAGAGCACCTCATAAATCTGTGGGAAGCAGACCATGAAACCCAGCGGTGAGAATTTGCCAAGTTGTGGGATGAAATGAAAACACAAGAGTTTGTTGTCTCCTCACAAAGGATATTATGTTGACCCGAAAGCTCAGTCTGGTAGTCCAGTGACTGATTGGGTCTCGATTAGCAACTGCGGCATTGACAAGAATCACAGTTCAGTTCAATACAATGTATTCATCACATGAAATCACATAAACACAACCTCAGGGAAATGCAATCCATCAGTTCCTTCAATGTGTGTACTCATAACAGTGAAACAGCAATAAAAATATGTCAAACAGGGGGACTTCAATTAGGATCCTAATGACCTGAGGGTAGAAGCTCTCAGTACTGGACTGGTTTATCTGCTACCTTCTTCCAGACCTCAACAGAGAGAAAAGGCCATTATCCTAGTGGTTGGTCTGACTCTTTTTTGCAGCATCTGATGTAATCATCCTTCATGCATGGTAGAGCAGCGTCTGTAGTGTGTTCAGCCAAACAAACCACTCTTTGCAGGGCCCTGTTCGGTGCTGTTTCTGTACCAGGCAGTGATGTTCTCCATCAGGACGCTTTTGACGGAACAGGAGTAGAAATTCCTCAGTATTTGAGGGGATAACCGGAATTTCCTCAAGTGTCTGAGGTGAAACAGTCTCTGCCTTGCCTCTCTAAGCTCATTGACGTGGACATCAAGGTATTTGAAGCTGTCCACTCTCTCTACCGCAAACCCATTGATATAAGGGGGTGTGGGGGGGTAGTTCCTTTACTGCTTCTTCCCAAGGTCCACTATCATCTCCTTAGTTTTGTTGACGTTCAAGAGTAGGTTGTTGTCCTCATTGTTATCATCTGTGTTATCAGCAAACTTGATGATGGTGCTGGTGTCACCAGGGGACTCAAAACAGAGCCCTCAGGTGCTCCAGTGTTAAGGATGAGCGTGGCAGGGGTGTGTCCGCCCACTCTCACCACCTGGGGTTTGCCTGGCAGGAAGTCAAGGACCCACATGCACAGTGAGGTGTTAAATCCAAGGTTCTTGAGCTTTGTGACCAGCTGTGAGGAGCTGTAGTCAGTGAACAGCACGACTCCCTTTCTTTTCCAGGTGACATAGGGTGGTGTGGTGGATGTGTGCTATGGCGTCTTCTGTAGATTGGTTGTGATGGTAGGCAAACTGTAGTGGGGCCAGTGTTGTTCAAAGCACTTCATCGCTACAGAGGTGAGAGGCATTGGACTGTTGGTGGGGTTGGTCTTGTTTTCTTGGGCACAGGAATGATGGTGGACTTCTTGAAGCTCGTGGGTATAACATACTGAGCCACTGACAGACTGAATATCTCTGTGACTCTAGTTGGTCAGCACATAGTTTGAGAATTTGCCCAGTGATTCGTCTGATCCTGCTGCTTTCTTGGCATTCACACGCTTAAAAGCTCTGTGACATCATGCTCAGAAAGAAGATTCGGCTTTCTGCAGCAGATTATGTTCAATTCTGCAACATTACTGCAATTTACTGTTATCTGTTCATCTCAAATGGATTCTAATTCTGTGGGAAACACTGAACAACTATTTTTGCAATTTTCACCAGCCTGCGCAATGTCATGGCAAAAAAAAAAAAAGCCTGTGAACATGGCCACATGCATTGCAATGTTCTTTAGAAAAGCTGCCATGAACTCAGACATTTCAGGCCACAACAATCTCAAAAACAGCCCGCGAAATCCTGGAGGGACTGAGAAAAGGGAGATGGCTTTGAAAGGTGCACCCACCCATCCATTAACCTCTGCTTCAGCTGTTTTTGCTTGTTGACTACAGATGACCGCAAAGCCAGCATAGAATTTGTTTAGCTCACTTCCTATATATAACATGATCACAGTCTGATATGCTGATGGAAAATGTAACTCCAAAAATATTACGCCAACTTTTCAGCTGCAGCCAAGTTTTTCTGTGCAGGCGAACGAGGACATGTGTTGATGAATTTCTGGATTTCAGTCAGTGCAGTAAATCTCCAAATATCCCTGTCTCTAATCTGCGCCTAAATATGATATGATAAATACCATAACCGTACCAACATTTTCTGTCTGTCACTTTGTCTAGATGCACCATCCAGAAGGAGTGTGCGCAGGGGCTACTGGCACGCTCCTGGATCAGCATGGGCGAAGGCCCGCAGCAGTGTCCGACCATAACTCTGACACCTCCGGAGATCAGCATCGCTGCGGACATCAAGGTATCGTTAACTCCCTCCATCAAACCCATTTCATAGATCAAAGTTTTTCCTCATCAGGTTATGTTTGTAACGGGGGTACTGGTGTATTTATAGCTGATGGAACACTTTGTCTCATGACCACCTTTACAACCTGACACCTCTCACTATTATTACACACACTATTATTATTACTCAGCTGATCTGTCATGCCAACACCACCCCAACCTCCTCCTCACAGTATGTGCGAAACTTTTGGTAAAGTTGACTCTACCAAAGCATCTATAATCAATACTTTTTATTACAACAGTGTGTACTCGCTGCTCTCGCTGCTCTCGTGTCGGCTCCAGTAAGGTTAAATGAGCCGTACGAAATTGGAATATAACGTGATGTGCGTTCAACATCACACGCTGCCAAGCAAACATGTGTGACTGTGGTTGTTTACAGTTTGGAGCGTTAATAATCCGATCATCATCTCCTTCAGTCAACAAACTGATCTGAAGGCACACTTCAACATTTGTCCTTTGACACTTAGTCGAACCGTAACCAAGACAATGAGCGGTTCGTTTCTGTGTTTGACTTTGATCGTAAAACAGCAAAACCAGGTGTGTGTGTAAAACCAGAGCTAACCGGTGGCACAGCATGAAAGAGCATGCCATACACAGCTGTTTCCCTTTCTCCTGCGTGAGCGTGAGCAGTGACTTCAACCATTTACTGACAGTGATTAACTGGTGTTTAATATTAAAGGGTTCCCACGATCATGAAATTCCTGGAGATTAGAGAAACTGTTTTCCGGGCCTGGAAATGGATTGGCAATGTTTTGTTATGGCTCTTGTTATATAAGAAAATCCCCAAACATGTCTAATGTTACATGAAATAACTTCATAGTATCACTAATTTAAAATCTAGCGCTGCATTACATGACCATTAAAGTGTCACTAGTATCTCGTGATACAGATGGGCTGGACTGGCATCAAGTCATCGCCACGAACATGACTACTATCAATGAAAAAAGCCACTAAGAGGCTGAGCAGGCTCTTAACTGTGGCTTGTTCAAAGAAATCCATGCTGATGTCCAAAGATGTGATGATTTATTAAACAAACAACTGAGTTAACTAAAGCAAAATGAGATGAAAAAAAATATTATGTTATGTGATAACGGTCAACAGAAAATATTGGAGCCAAAAACTCACCCTCTTTGTCTAAAAGCCCCCACACCAGTGAATGAACAGGTAATTAATGAAAAGCTGCGGATTAACCAAAGCTTTCACATTGACATTTAAGCCACATAAAGTCTATAAATATTCACTGTCAGTGTGGTAAATGTCTGAATGATGCTGGTGACAGTTACTACTGGTGGATAGCTAAGTTTAGCTGGACTGCAAGGCTGCAGCAGTACAGACTGTCGTCTCCAACTAAATCTCAGCCTGTAGATCAAACAGTAAAGTATTGACAGGTTGGCTGTTTACTAATCAGCCTAATGATATCTAGTGATTTAATCAAACATACATTTTGATTTAATCACCAGGTATCAACATCTGTACATGTATTGATTGTCCAAATAGTTCAACCCATTATGTAAAGTATTATGGAAACGTTTTCAAAATTCATTAGAAAAATGTGAAGGAACCTGGATATTTGCTCAGCAGGAATACGTTACCTCTCCAGCTGCTGCTCCAAAACACACACACACGCATTTCTTAGGGCCGTAATAGACTTGCTGCTTGATTGAACGTACGCATACACAATTTGTCGTGTCTGTGTATATACTTGCTGCAGCACTACACAGCCAAAATGCACAATACTGGCGGCCTCCACTTGGGGCAGACAACAGATATATAACCCGTAAATCGGGTAGTGCATGCCGGGTGTTGTAAACAAAATGGATGCCCTTGATATGCTTGATGAGGAAGAATTTATTGTAATCTTACTTCTTTTGCGATTGCGGCAGGAAAAAAAGGCATTGTCGCCATCGGAGGTGGTGCATGCGGCCCCTCAATCAAAGCTGTCGAGAGAACGGGGAATTTGTTCCCATTGTTCTACCGATGCGCATGATCAACGAGGAGAAACACTGGGAATATTTCCGTATGTCGTTCAGTGCATTCAACAATCTGCTGTCTCGAATTGAAGCATACATCCAGCACTGCCACACACACACGCCTCAAGCGGTCATGTCAATATTGCATCTCGCACACACCTCATGGTACCTCATGTTGAGTTGTGCGGCCGACACGTCAAATGAGCGCAGATCACGCATGCCAGCCATGATGCGGTCGCGTTGTTTGCAGCAAAGATATTACGGCCCTTAGGGTGCTTTCAGACCTAGAGTTGTCTTGCTTCGGTCTGAATCAGGGACTAACTGTGTTTCAAAGTTGTATAATTGCCTAGAGTTGGTTCGTGTTCTCACGGCAGCATTTACAAACAGACCAAATCAAATGCCTCGCATGAGAAAGCTGCTCTTGATTGGTCAGAATTTCCATGTGGGAAAAATCCAGGAAGTAAAGCAAACGTTGAAGAAGAGTACACTTGCAAGATAAATGTGACACTTTCTAATGTCACAATGGAGGGACAACTACGCAGGTTGATTTTAGCGCTGCTCATCGTGGACTATATTGCTGTCATTGTTCATTTTAGTCAAACCATACAGTTTGAAAACGAGGCGCGGCTCCAACTAGAAAACAATGTTTTGATGCATTGGATGTGCTGAATGTGCATATTAAGGCAGTACAGGAGGAGGTGCACATTAATAATCCTCCAGGACTGTAACATGCTCATGTTTAACCCAAACAATGTGTCATGTGACTGCAGCTGGTTCAGTTCCAGGTCGGAACACGTTCTCACCACAAACGAACCGCACCAGAGTTCGTTTGTAACCGGACCGAGACCACCTCTTCAAGAAGGTCTCAGCCTGGTTGCTGTGTTCACACCTGCCCAAACGAACCGCACTTAGGGGGCAAATGAACTTGAGTTTGACTGAACCAAACCAAGCAGGTCAGGTGTGAAAGCACCCTTGGATTCATGTGGACAAATTGCTTTAATCATGACGGACACTCAGCTCATCTCATGTATCACCATCATATCTAATTCATATTAAGTTTTACTGTTGTAATGAAGGCTTGAGGCGAAATATTAAAATTCTCAGGCCCTCAGCCCCACGAGTGAAGAGGGCCCAGATTGCCTAGATTTTTCGGAAAAACATTACAGTTTGGTGAATGGATTTGTGCCAGTTGAAGTGTCCTGTATCTGATGATGCGATGTGGGAAATGACCCTAATCAGTCGGCTAACACAAATCCATTTTAAACTTAATTTACCCAAAAAATTTGCAGCCAAGAAATTATGCCTCTGCTCTATCAGGCATCTTTTCCATCATCAGCAGCTCTCAGGGAGCAGACTGGACTGTAACTTTGTAATTCAGGAAATCAATATAAAACTATTCCACGCTTTCTGATGCACAATAAAATTTAACAGGCTTAGAAAAATAAAAAAATATATCTGATTATTATTATTACGCATTAATATTGCCTCATAACATTACTGTGCCCTATTTAATTTTCTCCAACACGGCTGGTTTTTCAATTCAGCCATCACATAATTGGTTTATGACATTTGTAAATCTGATCTCATAAAGGCTACAATACGATCTGATGTAATTATTTCCATTATTTTGAATTCAGAGTGGGGCAGCCAGAGTTGCAGGGTGCCTGTTCCTGTTTCGCTCATTCAGCTCCAGAGCCAGTCTCAACAATTGTTTATGTCACCACCCTGAGTGTTCATATGAGAGGACACGCTGCAGACAGCTGTCTCTTGTTGGTCAGCGGGCACCGAACTTTGATTTACCTTTGGTATTAACACGTGTTCTCATATACAGTAAACAGTGACTGTGAGCTCTGTGGAACAGCTGCCTGGAGGAAATGTCAGCATGCCGGGACAGGCGGCTTTGCATCATGTTTATTAATGCACTACACTATATTTACTATAACAGACAGTCAGACATTTGATCTCGTACACATCAGGCTACAACATCTAATTCGTGTTTACTTTTGGGTACTTGTTTTAATTCAGGGTGAAAATACTGCAGTTAATCCAGTAGCTCTGTATTCAGAATTAGAGAGTGGTTGTATTTTCACCTCTTTATTATGTTTGCTATTAATGTTTGTTTGTTTGTTTTGGGATCTTGGGGGGAGGGTATTGCATTTTCTTGTTCAATGTCAAACATGGATATAAATAGCCTGAGCTGAGGGGGGTCTCGCTTTCCCAACCCCAATGATTTTCATTCTGTGTCTCAGTCAATAGCAACACAAACTTAACACACTCAACAATGCTTCACCTTAGTTTATCATTAGCATTCATGATTAGCATGTTACTTGTAGCATTATTAGCCTGTTAGCATTAGCACATGAGCACTAATGTTGGTGTGTGTTTATTAAGATTTTCAGCCAAATCTAACTGTGTAACCATTGACTTTAAATCGTCACAAAGACACCCAGACTGCCTTTCCATTTTCCTCAGAGCTGAGGAAAAGATAGTTCAGTTGTTCCACTGTCAGCCATTTCCACCACTGAGGATAATTCAATCAGGAGAGACTTGTTTTTATAGTAAAAGAATATTTATTAACATGTGCACATCTTTGGCGATTAGACCCTATCAAGATGGTGTGATTTAAGGAGGGTGATGAATCCATAGTTGAATAGGGAACCTCCAAGGGGTCTAGAAGCTGGTGGTGGTAGAGGTGGTGAAGAAGAGATGAGAAGTGCTGATGATTTGAATGAGTAGAGGAATGAGCTTTTGTTGAGCTCGTCCTGGACTGTGGATACGATGGCTGGAGGTGAACAGGGTGGAGGAGGGCGCGACAATTCTGCTTAAAATGACGCTGACAGCAGCAGAGGAGAGAGCAGATTTAAAATTTTGCAGTGGCATCCTGATTGGCTGATAGAGGTCGTGGCGAAGTGAACACTCATAGTCAGCTGAGGAAGCGGTGGGAGTTGGAGGGAGAGAATTGTGAATGGATTGTTTGAACTTACACTGGGCTTCATTAACTGCAAAAAAATGGATTCTCTTTGGTACCTACTGATACTGGGGGAAACAAAAGCAATATCCTCTTCCTGTTTTGGCTGCGTAATCATTCCTATATGCTGCGAATCGCGTCTTAATTCTCCCAGAAGATCGTACCTGGTTTTGCCGAGTATAAATGAGGCTTATTGGGAACCAATCTGAATGCAGATGATGTCATCATTCAGTAGCCATTACACTGTGCAACAATCATCATTTACTTCATAATGATAAGGTCAAGCAAAAAGGTGTCTATTTCCACTTTAAACAGTTTTAAACAGCTGTTGATGTACAGTTGTGTCTCTGAATTAAATACATTATTTGGCCTGACGGGCTGCAGTACTGACGTCTCCTGCTTTATCCCAAATCATTTGTACACAGTGATTCTAACTGTGGTTTTGAGAATGTTTGAAGAAGTGACAAAACTATGTGCAAAATGTCACGGTGCATACCAAATTTGATTTTTGAGTTTGCCGTTGATGGATTCACTAACACCTGAAAAAAATCACAGCAAATTTGTAACAGTGGAAAGACAGCTCCAAGGGTGTCCGTAAAATTAAAAAACATTGAATCTTAGCAAAAAATATTTTGCTTGTAGATTTAATTGCAGTAGCAGTCCAAAGTGGAAGACTGATTGCCATCCATTGGTGTCAAAAAAAGTTTAAGTACAGTAATTTTATTCAAACTGCAAAAATAGTATACCGCAGCTATTTCCAGTGAAGAAGAAAGAAAGTCTCTATTAATCCCTGAGGGGAATTCAGTTTTTTCACTCAGTTGTCATACACACACAGGCCTGCAATACACACACACATGCACATGTCAGAGCAGGGGGCTGCCCTTGGACAGGCGCCCAAAGCAGTTGGGGGATCAGATGGGGCTTGAGCCAGCAACCCTTTGGTTCCCAACCCAAGTCCCTATGGACTGAGCTACTGCCGCCCCACAGTGGCAGACCCATTTGAGTTTTATTAACCCATAAAGACATTGTGGAGCAAACCAAATACTATTATGAATAACATAAACTTCATTTGTGCAGCCCCGTTTAAGTAAGTTTCTATTGTGCGAAAGAAAAAAAGCAAATTAAACTTTAAGACTAAAATGCTGCAGCTTCAATATGTTGCTCTCAACATCATGTGCAACATTGTTCTTCAATACTTGTCAGTGTAGTGCAGTATAATCATCTCAGTCATGTGCAGCACTACTTCTCATTGTTATATCATATTCAATATAGCATTGATTATCAGGAGCTGTCTCCTGTTTCTCCACCATTTTAGTTCATTTCTAGTAACTCTTGTGCTTATCATAATTAGGCTCTGTTTTTTTGCTTCTGCTCACTTTTTATCTCATATCTTACTATATAATGACAAAAACTCTGTCTGTGTGTCTGTGTCTGTTCCACGTTTTTCTCCTCACTGACTTGGTCAATCCATGTGAAATTTGGCACAGTGGTAGAGGGTCATGGGAGGATGCGAGTGAAGCAATATTACATCAATTGGCCAATAGGGGCGCTATAGCAACCGATTGAAATTGCAAACTTTGAATGGGCATAGCTCATGCCCCGTGTGTTGTAGAGACATGAAACTTTGCACAGAGATGCCTCTCCTCATGAGGAACAAATTTGCCTTAGAACCCATAACTTGCGGTTATATAGATTTTCCGCCATTTTGAATTTTTTGAAAAACACTTAAAATCTATCTCTTCCTAGGAAGTTTGACTGATCTGCATGAAACTCGGTGAACATAATCTAGGGACCAATATCTAAAGTGCCCTCTTGGCAAAAGTTGAAAAACTTACTAAAACTGAGCTTCTACAAGGCAATGAATATTGCAGAGGTCGTGGCTCATCACATAAAGGTGTATAACATCTCAAGGGTTTCACCGATCACCACGCAACTTTGTAGGCATATGACCACACATAATCTGAGGGGACCCCTCCATTATTGACCCCATCAAACAAAATGGGGGTGCTAGAGAGCTGATTTCTTATCTAGGCAACTGGGTGGCACTATAACAACAGAAAAATGCTTAAAAATGGCTAAAATGCGACTGATCGCTGTGGCTCCCCCTGTGGCCCAATGTTGTTGTTTTTCTAATTTTTGGTATGACTAAGTCATGGTATGGTATGCTGTACATAATCACGGAAACTGTCAGTGTGTCATTCTGTCTGTCCCACATTTTTCTACTCACTGACGTGGTCAATCTATGTGAAACTGCACATAGGCATTGAGGACTGGCATAGGTAGAAGGTGACAAAGTTACCAATGGGTATGGACTAGTCTTGTATATTTGAAGATTTTGCAGGACATTTAATCTCTATGTTTATCTCTATTGTTCTAAAACTGGGCCCAGTGAGTGACCCTGACCTGGGGAACTCACTGGTTGCCTGGTTGTTATTGGTTGTGTATGTTAAATTGAGGTTACTGTACTAAGTGTTGCTGTAATGTGAAGCATTCTCTGGCACAAGACTTTCCTTAAAATAAATGTTCTATTGAGAATTGAATTGAATCAGTAACGTGGGCGTAATGACTAAGTGGGTAAATGCAAATATTAATAAAACAGCTAGAAGAGTCCAGAACATGACATCACTTTACTGTAATGAAGCCTTTAAAACCAGGAAAAGACCACACTTGTGATAGTATGATATCAGTCTCAGATGCTATCTAGTCTCATATCAGCCCCGAACCTTAAAGTAGGATGAGCTTCATGATAGCTTCTTGAGTTCAGTGATGAGCATCCCCAAAATCTGTCGTCTTAACTTTGTATCTTGTATGGAGTCCATGTGGGACACAGGGAAACTGTCAAATATCGAGTGCTACACAACACCAGCAGTCTGACTTTAATCAGACCTGGCAGGATAATATATTCTACCGCAAAAAAGAGCGCCTGTGTCATACTTACATGACACGTAAAGTGTTGTTTTCAAACATTTTCTTGCAGCCAGTATATCATGTAACAGAAGCATAACAACAATATGATAATTAGCTGGCTGAATTTTGACACTTGGAATATATTTGACCTTTAATTACAGCTCATAATTAGACGAGACTGAGAGACGACAGGTCATTAATTGGTTCATTAATGGTGGATATTTGCTTGTTATGTAGGTCAGTTTGGCTGTAATAGATCTACCAGCTGCCTGATCCACAGGCATCCTTCAGAGCCACAGGAAGCTGGGCTCAAGGTTAGCTCCCCAAACAGGAAGCAGCAGGCAGGAAGTGAGGGCCGTAGGCAGGAAATGATCAATCCCGCTGAACAATAGAGTGAGATTTTTAAGACATGTTAGCACATGTTGCTGGCCACTTCGGTCTGTGTCTGCAGAGCCATGGAATATGTCTTCCTGCTCTCTGCTCGACAATCCCGCCCCCCTCCTCCTTTTCTTCTCACATTGAAATCATTTAGCTGAAATTCAGTCATGTCAGTGAGGTGTTATGTTTCTCATTATACGTCTGTCATACTTCATCACATAGCCACATTTAGACGTGAATGCTGCACTGTGCCATCTGTTTCTTCATTGCACATTAGTTTCTCTATTTCTCTGCCTGAACTCCTGAAGAAACTTGACGTAATGCCAGCACCATTTGCCCTCTACCAACTGCACATACACTGGATCTGAGTATATGTGTGTGGGCGTGAGGGATTTAATTCGTAATTAATTTCTGTTAAGATGAGCAGTTATTTATGTGTGTGCTTCTATATGTGTTTCTGTCACAGGATGTCGGCATTCTGATAAATGGCAGTGTTCCTGATCTGGTCAGCTCCCAGGTGGAGTGCGAATATGGGCCGGGTGTTTCTACAGCTGCCACGGCGCACCTGGATTACGGTCCGGCTCAGATCCAGACCTGTCCTCTCCTCCCTCGTGAAAACTACCAACCAATCCTCCCCGGCACAGGTGAGACTAAGAACATCCATTTGGCTGCGTGCCAACGCTGCCAGCCATGTCTCTTCACAAGTACAGTTACAGTATGTGATTCATTATTTTATTTACAAGGTGTTGAGCTGAAGTAGGACAAATGTAATTTCCCCTTTCCGTCTTTCAAAATGCAGCAAAGTCAGAGTAGCGGCGAGGATGCTCCGGTGTCTAGTTTGTGTTATGACAGTGATACCATCTCCAATGCTCGACACATGCTGCATTGTTTGCACGCCTTTGTTCCTGCAGATCATCTGACTGTTACTGTGGCGATAAAAGTGAATGGCACATCTGTGGTATCTGGGAGCTTCATCATCTACGACTGCGAGAGGACTGGAGCAATACACCCCAAGACGTCGTGAGTCACACATCCATTGTCAACGCTGTTTATCTCAAATCCTTGATTTATTCGGGGGTTGGCGACGCTTGGCCAACTTACAGCGTCGTTCTGGTGCCCCACATCCAAATTCATTCACTGAGACACATTGGGTGGAAGTAACTAATTTCATTCAGTCACTCAGTCAATCAGTCATTTATTAGTCATATGAAATCATTCATCCTGTCAGCTCCGTCAACTGTTGCATCACAATTTAGTCCTTTCTTCCCCTCTTTGTGTGTGTTTATGGCAAACTAGATGGTTCTGGTGATCCATGGTGTTTGGTTATGGAATAATTTAACTGCAGTGTTGGGTGCAGTTGCGTCTATTGTTTTACAAATTGAATTTACCACAGACTCAGTAGATTCATCAGTGTCATTGGTGATGTCGATGATGGCGTCCTGGGATGTGTTAAATATGTGGTGAAAAATAGCACAACTCCAAAATCTTGAATAATATATGTGGTGCACAGTTGTGGCAAGGATCCAAAAACAGAACACACAACGCCATCATCGTGGCTAAAACAGTATTAGGCAAAAAAAAAAGCTTTTACGTATGCTGCCCCCTCTTTCTGAAATAATGCACAGAAGGACCTGAAATTGTCTTTAATTTAAATAATAGTGTGAGATTACAGAGGTCGAATTTTCCAGTGTTTTACAGAGGGTTAGAGAAAAGTCCAAAACATGAATACAGATTTGTGTAGCAGAATGTTTTCTCTTTGTACCCAATTAATCGTCTCGTGATCCCCAGAGTTTTTCTTGTGACCCTTGAGTGGGACTAAATGCCCTAACTGCATAGAAATAGCATGAAGTGCTTCACCTCAACCTGCTACAACAGTGAAATGCTGCTGACCTATTAATGCCTCAGAGCTCAATTTCTACTAATGTAATGTCCAGTTATATGTAGGTCACAGAGGCCATTGTTCTGTAGAGCTAATCAGAGGCGGACTGGCAGCACAAAATGTCTGTAGATCGACGGATCATTAATGTGGTGAGACTAATTTTCAAGGTTTCCCTCCCCATGTTTGTGCAAACAGAGAGCAAAAACTCAAGGCTGAACTGAAGTAATGATCACTTGACACCTAACAGGCTGCCTTTCAGACTTGCTAAAAATATTGTGAAACAATCAACAGTGTTTAAACACAGAAATAATTAGAACCAGCACACTCCATCCACAGGAGCACACTACATGTTTACACAAACCAAGTTTACAGCAAATTAAATTCACATGATGAATACTGTATTTACACAGTATCACACAATGCATATTTGCAGCATCAGCCAGCAAAGCCTTTCTTTTTTTAAGGCACACGCTCTCTTTACTGCTGGCCCAGGTTTGGATACGGGGCTGACTACTTTTAATTAAATCCCAGAGTGCTAGATACTTTCAGTTTCAGTTGTAATGGCAGCTGTAACTACTGTTAGGGGTTCACCAGCCATGTCACTGAAGCTGAAGATGAAGTAGGGCTGCCCCCAACTAAGAATTTTCCTAGTCGACCTATAGTCGTCATTTAGGGCCATTAGTTGACGAGACGCTCGCATGTTTACCATATCAATGTAATTATTAGATTATATATTTTGGGCGGGGCAACACAATGGTTTGAGTTGAAGGTGTGAGAAAGAATAGTATCAGTCACATTGTTAACACTGTGCTACATTACAGAGAAATACAAAACCGTACTAATGAACCTTCATTAATATAGGCCTTTATTTTATCTACAAGTGCACGTCACACACTGAGCGAGCCGCCTGTTAATGACGCTGTCGGCAAAGCAGTAATGATTGTGCTAAGTGGCTAATGGGCATGTAGCTACTTCCATGTTTCAGATGATACGTCATGTTTGTAGTCGACCAATGAAGATGAGTTTACATATCAGCTTGAGTTCGTCCTTCACCTTCTCAAAATGATCCCACACTTTGGATTTCCTGCCCGACATGTTATTAACTAGCCTGTGGAATAACCGCAGGTACCAGCCATGGAAATTAGGGGCCGGACACCTATTGTCCATGGGAGAGATGTAAAGCTCTGGGTAGCCCTGCACTAACATGATCAACTTTTCCGTATTTATCAGACTGAATATTTACAGAAGAAGGGAAAGATATCTGTCGGCTGTGATTGGTTTGTAACCTGACTCCTGTCTGACTGCTGAGTGGCCTCTTCCTGTGTCTGTCCTTTCAAATTAAATCCCCACATGGTCCAGTCATATAGGTTTTGATTTATTTTGACAAGACACAGCTCCTAATAGAGTTTCACATGTTTGTTTTGTTTTTGTGACTAAGCGACCAATGAAAACTTGCCAACTGGTTGACCAACATTTGGCTGACTATTAGGAGGCAGCCCTATATAGGCTATATTTATACCAGGGTTGGGAAAATTCTCGAATTTCCCAATGACCAGTCTGCACCTAGAGCTAGTACTTTAACTTTTGATGATTTAAGTACATTTTGTTGTTATTTCTGCACTTTTAAAGCAGAATATATCCACTTGAGAATGGAGAATTTCTACACTGTCTTACTTCAGTACAGGATGTGAGCACTGTTTCCATCACTGCCTTGACCTTCATCCACTGACTACTTGATTCGCAGGCGATCCCTCAAAACAAACCTTCCTAAATGAGACCTAAATACTTATAAACCACGATTACAGCATCACGGAGAAGTCATCCTGAGTCTCCACGGTATTGTAGATGAGCACTTATAGCTGGAAGCTGAAAAAACAGTGAAGGCTTGTCCCTAACCTCTGCCTCTCATGTTTTTTCCCCTGCTGTCTATTTAGGCCTCAGTGGGTAAATATTGCCGACACGTCCTCTTGGAGGGCTTATTGTGTATTTGGCTTACTCAAGGTTTCTCAGTGCAGGATCAAGTGTGGGATTAATATGCTGTAAACGTTAAGCCAAAGGAAATTGGATATGTATGTCTGGCTGGCCATGTTGATGTTTGTTTTTGTGGAGGACTGCGACTTGTATGGCCTGGTCACAAAGAGGGTTTTCTCATATCTTGAGGCAATCCAGCTGGCTTCCTCTCGCATGTTGGACCATGTCAGAGGATCCACTTTATCTGATGGGCAGATCTTAGGCTTAGAGGGGCATTGCTGTGTGTGTGTGTGTGTGTGTGTGTATGTGTGTGTTATTGTGTGTGTGTTTGGCTGATTCCCCGAGATTGAAATCGTTTGGGTGTGTCCCTTTTTGTTCACTTTTTGAAAACAGTCTGGAGGTGTGAACACAGCAGTTGCAGGTACATGTGTGCAAGACTGCACCCAATATGAGCACATGGCCTCGGTGCTCGGCGAGGTTCAGGAGTGTGAAATTAGACGGTGGTTTGTTGAAGGTGATAATGAGCAAAGTGCCATTCTCACAGGATGAGCATTGGGCCGCAAACTGCGGAGCTGCTATACTCTGTCTGATTTTAATCACTTCAAGCTGTTTTTTTTTAATAATCCCTAAAGAGAGTCTTACGAGCCACTTCTCCACAATGAAACTAGATAGCACAGTCTCTTTGTTTTGTGCCATCATTTAGGCCTTTTTGATATGTTAAAGCTGAATCTATAAATGTTTTTGGCTTGAAGATTTTTTATGTCATCTAAATGGGTGAGAGAGAGACCAAAAATACCCAATAAATACTCAACTGCAAGGCACAAAGTACATCTGCACACCGTCGGGCTCTAATTAAACAGTTTATTTCTCTTATTCTCCTCTCAAGGCAAGTCTGTACAACCCATCAACATCACATAGGAAGACCTATAAAAGTAAGCTACTGCAAACTGATTGTTAGATTGGAACATCTGCCGTCTCACGCTGTTTTAGTGTGTGATTTAATTACTCGAGCAAAAACAAATTTTCAGTACACAAGACGAGGTGAGACGATGTCAGCCCACGTACGTCTTGACGCTCCGCCAAAGTGCCGCAGCTAACGATTAAGTACATTATCGATTAATTGTACTCATTATTTTCTCAAATAATCAAGTAATCATTTGCTCTATCAAAAATGTCAGAGAATAATGAAAAGTGTCTATCACAAAGTACAAGGTGACGTCTTCCCATTTTTGGGAGTTTTGGTCCGACCATCAGAGTAACCCACGTCACTCACATGGGAAAACAAAAAGCAGCAAATGCTCACTACTGAGAAGCTGTAGATTGTTAATGCTAAGAAACTGTGACCTGAAAAAGGACAATTTATCAACTATCAAAGAAGTCGTCAATCAGTTTTCTCTTGATCAACTAATCAATTAATTGACTAATTCTTTCAGGTCTACCAGTTTAAATGAAGTACTGACGATACAAATGTCTTTTCTTAGATATATTTACTCATATTGCAACTTTCAGTCAAAGAAATAAATTGTCCGAGGCCTTGTAATTTAAATGGACAATAGCTACAACAACCAATGAGAGCCAACAGAAATTTACCCAACCATTCAGAACACAGTTCAGTCCAAAAGCCCAGAACATTTAAAGGGGCAGTCCAAGTGTAGGAGTCAAGGAGCTTTGGGGTACCCACTAGCTCACCTATTAGAGTCGACGCCCCATGTACAAAGGCAGCCGCCGATTCGATTCCAAGCCATGGCCCTTTGCTTCGTGTCATCCCCGCTTGACTCTAGAACTGCCCTGTCTTATAAATGAAAAATGCCCTTAAAAATTCAAGGAGCTATTTAAAGTCTCATCAGGGTTGGAATTTTTAACAGAAAGCCTGTGTTAAAAAATAAATCAATATATCAATTGAACTTTATTTACTGCAAATTTCATAAAGGTGAGCTGAGTTCAAAGTGCCTCACAGACGATTGTCAAGCTGATAATAAGACACAGCGTAGTGTAGCCCAGTGGTTCTCAACCAGGGATTTTTGAGGGACTTCCAGCAGTTTATTTTCACTCTTTAATTCACTAGACGTGAGCCCAATGTGAGTAAGAGTCATAAGAGTGACTATTCCAATCACAGGTTTCACTTCCTCCACAGTTGTCTCCTCAGCTGTCGTTGACAACTACAGAGCTATGGTCTTAATCTCATCTAACGACCAAAATATTTTCCCCCAAAGCGAAATTTAATCAAATGGAGGTCCTTGACCTAATGTGTGTCAATTTCTGTGTCTTCAACACTAAAAGAGGGTATGAACCACAGGTGTAGACCATAAAAAAACAAGATAGATAAAAACAATTTAACAGTTTAACAATTCGAAAGCAGTGCACATGAGACAATAAAAATAATGACAATGTGATCGGATAGATTTAAAAGCTATAATAACAGTAATAGTAATAAAACAGAGTGAAATAAAAACTAAAGAACTAAACAAAATAGATTAAAAAGACGAGACAAGAATGAAAATGATGACGTGTGAAAGATGTGAGACTTTACCAGTCAATGTGTGTAAATGATGCTATTAAGTTGCATTATGGAGAGCGAAGTATACAGCGTTTTGGAAGCTTTGCCCATACTAAGTAAGGGTGGGAACTGATACGGTAGTATCACTGTAGTGTTGGGAAGTAATGCCATAAATAAATTAAAATTGGCTGAATAAATCAATTGAAAGACAGACTTTTGTCTGTCGCTGGACAAGGATTTTTCTCGAAATCAAATCCAATTTTATTTATATAGCACATTTCATACAAAGTAATCTCAATTTGCTTTTACTTACAACATGTGTGAATAAAAACAAATTAAGTCTTGAGAATAAGTCATCCCCAGCCAACCCACCGGCATAGACATACCCAATCACACATCCCCAAAAGAAACACTAGAGAGGAAAAGAAGAGAGAGAGGGGGACAAATAGACAGAAAGAGGAACAACTAATCATAGGCCTGGGAGAACAGGTAGGTCTAAAGCTTGACTTAAAGGATGACACAGTTGTGGAGAATCTCAGATCATCATGCAATTTGTTCCAGAGAGTAGGGCCATGATGACAGAATGCACTTTAAACAAATTAGGTATAGTGTTAGTTCTGCCATGACACGATGTCAAGCTCAGCTCACATCCCAGCTACATCAGCTGGTGTCAAACAGCCCAATCAACTAATGGAGCAGCTGATTGATGGAAGAGAGTCAGCTGATAGATCACATGATTCCTTTCTATGCAACCAACTGGCGAATCTCATTCAGGGCGCCCTGCAACCCACCTCCACCCCAGCTCCTCCTTTTCATGATGTGTCTGACTTATCATTGCCATTTCTGTTTGTCATTGATGCTGCTCTGTTCTGTTCCGGGGGGGGGGGGGGGGGGGGGGGGTCTTTGCCTTAAGCCTTTCTATGTAGGCACATGGAAGGGCCGGGAGGTTTGCTCTCCCCGCCTTAGGCTTTCCATGTAGGTGCGTGGAGGAGGCCTGAGAAAAAGCAGAGAGGCCCCAGAACAGAGCCATTCCGCCAAATATTAAACTGCAAATGGAAATAAAGTTTTCTTTGACTAAAGTCGTCCTGACTGAAATTTATTTTGGATCATGGGTACAATTAGGAGACCAGTGTCTGATGATCTGAGGGTTCTGGGGGGTATATAGGCTTTGAGTAAGTCAGAGAAGTATTGAGGAGCCAGAGCATGAAGTGCTTTGTAAACAGTGAGGAGTATTTTGAAATCAATTCTGTATTTTATGGGAAGCCAGGGAAGTGTTTTGAGTATGGGAGTAATATGTTTTGTTTTTCTGGTCACGGTGAATACTCTGGCTGTTGGAGCCATCCCACAGTTTTCTTGGGGAGTCCGGCAAGAAGGGTGTTACAGTAATCTAGTCTGGATGAGATGAGAGCGTGTGCCAGTTTTTCATCATCAAACTGAGACAGGATGGATCTAACTTTGGAAAAGGTGGTAAAATGCTGTCCAGAAAGAAATAAGAAAGAAAGACCCCTGACTTTGTAAAGGTGCGTGAGAGAAACATGGCTCAAGAGAGGAAGGGCGGGGGGTCCACAGAGACTGCTTATGTATAGGGCTACACCCCTGATACCAATACCACCATCAATTCAGCTTATTGGTCCGATTCTCTATGGATTCCCTTATTGATTCCTGATTAATTGTCTGTGGCGAAAAAGGTAGACCTTCACAGGTTGAAGCATCAATACAACTGAACACACTTTAGAAGCAGAGTAGCAACAACGCCTGCATGTGACTCAGGTCATCATCTAAAATGGATGAAATTAGATAATATTTGTACAGCATTCATTTTCATTACGTGTCTTAGTCAAAAACAAATCTGCTGAGCCTGCCTGCATGGCGCTGATGTCATTATAACCATATTTACTTACGGTAAGGGATGTGCAGCTTGGTTGGGAAGCAGTAGCACTCGTGTGTCGAGTGTCAAATACATGGCAGTCCTGTTATTTAAGTGCCTGTTGCTTAGAAAGATGTTTCGGCATGTTGCTGTTGTTTCCACCCTTATTTTGTCATCTTTCTTTGTGAAGTGAAACCACACTTAATCCTGTTACTTCCTCTCTGCCATGACTTCTTTTTGTTTCCAGTAGTGTAGACGCATGAGTTTGACATCATTGTTTTGCAGTGCACAACTTTCAGAGAAACATGGCGGCCTTAATAGAAGGAAGTGATAAACTGGGACGCATACAATTCGGATGGATCGGACAGTTTGGAACTGGATCTCAGTTCTTGTCTGTAATACTAGAGACTACCATTCTGAATATTTCGATCTCCTCTGATTTAATTTTGACCATTATTTTCTCTCTTGTGAGTCCAGCAACCTAACAGAAGTGCGATGCCAAATCACCGGAGCACCCTTTAACTAGTCCATCTGTAATAAATAAGGATAAACATAAACAGAAAATTGGAAACATAATTTACTGATGTATTAAAAGGAAAGGTATTTCTATATTTGTCATTATCAAGGGAAAAAAATAAGGTGGTTAGTTTTTGGTTAAAGTTTGAACCGCACCAACACAAAGGGGAAGTTATGACTCGCAGCTTTAAGAGGTTTTTATTCATGACACAACATTCATGTGTTGTTTTTTCTGTGTGACTGTGTTTGTGTGTGTGTGTGTGTGTGTGTGTGAGAGAGAGTGTTTAGACAGTTCTCCCATGACCTGTTCAAAGTGGTCACTAGGCAGAGTGTTAATGACAACCAGACGATAGCATTCCAGTCTCACCAAACATCCCAGTAGGACAACCACCTAACCTGCCCTCTCACACCGCTTCGTTCACTCTCTTTATGTCTTTCAGCCGCACACACACACACACAAACACCCACACACACTCTTTCTCTGTTTTATTTGCTTTTTATGTCTCAAGTTTTCCCACTTCTCCTTTCTTTTCCCCTCCTTTCCCTCGTCCGTCTGTGTCCGTTTGCTGCCCTGTCTCCATCTCTCTTTGTCGCTCCCCCTGAAAACTCGTCTTTTCTTCTGGACGTATTTCTCTTTGACAGAGACGTGATTGAGGATGTGTGTTTAACCGCTGTGTCCACTGAGAGGCCCTGAGAGTGTGAGGCTGACTGTGTATTTAGTGTGTGTGTGTGTGTGTGAATGTGTGTGTGCATGGTCATTATGACTCGGGGTAGGCAGTGTCATAGGGTATTTACTGTCAGTGTTAGGTCAAGCAGAGAGAAAGAGTGTGTGTTTAAGTGTGTATATGTGTGTGTGTGTGTGTGTGGTGTACTGTATGTAGGTGTTTTAGTAGGACAGAAAGGGAGTCAGGGAAAACAGAAAAGCTGCAGCTGATAAGAGCCTTAAGGGGGGGCCGTCTGCTTCTAATCAGAACACACACACACACACACACACACACACACACACATGTTTCGATTACATTACTGCATCCCCTTACACACGGCCCACTCCAACTCCCCCCCAGTCTAAATACCTCCTTAGAGTGCTGCTATCACTGGAGGCGCTATCATTCCTAGTGTGGGACATCTGTCTCCTCCCGCAGGCAGTACAGTGACACACACTCGACTCACACACATACTGTACAGCGGTGTTCTAGTTATGGTAGTTTAGTTTATCTGAAAGACACACACACGCGTTTGTTCTCCATCCACAGCAATCTTCTCAATTACTCGTCTAACCTTAAAGGAACAGTTACAAATACATATTTTTTCTCTTACCTGTGGTGCCGTTTATCAGTCGGGATCATTTTGGTGTGAGATATCAATATAATGAGATATAATGGAACAAGATGGCACCCGGCTTGTGGTGATCAAAGCACTGTCTCTTTCCAAAAATTGTGACCCAGTTACTCAAGATAATCCACAGACCTTGTTGTGAGCAGTTTCATGTAGGAACTATTTTCTTTCAACCAAACTACACCTGCCAACTGTATCGCGGTGCAGACGGAAGCGTGCAACTACTCATGGACGAGAACCTTGTGCTTGTTACAGCACAAGATGTAAACATTAATGGCGTCCCCCTCAGCTGAGCTGTAATGTTTGTTAGCTCAGTTGTGCTAGTCAAGCTAGCAGTAGCTGCACGCTTCCTCTTGCGCGATGAAAGGAAATAAGTAGTGATTATTGTTGAGCTTTCAATATATTTTTTTGGTGTTTTGAGCACCACAAACAAAAGTGCCGTCTAGTTCTTTTATATTCAAAGGAAGGCAGACATCTCTACAGCTGATATCTCCAAAACTCTGCTACTCATATAACATAAGTAAGGCTGTAGGAGCGATGCCCCTAAATGTATTGCATGTGGCAAGAGTGTAGATTATTGCACATGAGTTCAACTTTTTAAGTCTCTATATATAGCCTAATATCACAAATCACAAATTTGCCTCAAGAACAAGAATGCATTTTTTCTTCTTTCATAAGTCTCATTATGTTTCCTCCAAGGATAAATCTGTGATGTTCAGTATTTTTGTTATTGTCGACAAATGCCATGAATGCGGGTGTCTGTCTCTCAGCACTTTCTGACTTCCCTACCATGTTTGTGGCTCTCAGCCCCAAACTCACTCATTTCTACTGAATGTACATGTTCAAAAACTGGTCGTGAATCTATAGTTTATTTTTTCTCAAGCGGGAAAATAATTTCCTAAAATAGCTGGGGACTGTAGTTTTCAGCAACCTCACTCAAACAGGAGTAAACAGTGCATTTTGGTCAGGATCACTTTAGTCAAAGACAACTTTATTTCCATTTGCAGTTTTATACTTGGCAGTATGGCTCTGTCCTGGGGCCTCTGCCTTTCCTAGGTCTACGATGAAAGCCTCTTCCACACGCTGACGTGGAAAGCCAAAAGGCAGAGAAAGCACACTTCTCTGCCCTTCCACGTGCAAACAAGGAAAGCCTGAGGCAGAGAGCGCAAACCTCCCTGCCCTTCCATGCGCCTACATGAAAAGCCTTATACAGGGAGAGCAGCAGCAAAGACCCCCCTGGGAACAGAACAGAGCAGCATCAATGACAAACAGAAATGACATTGATAAGTCAGACACAGCATGAAAAGGAGGAGCTGGGGTGGAGGCGGGTTGCAAAGTGGCTTGCAGAGGAAGCAGCAACAGTAGGCAGGCCAGAGCAGTTTAAATAGGGCGCCCTGAATGAGATTTGCCAATTTGTTCCATAAAAAGGAATCATGTGATCTACCAGCTGACTCCCTTCCATCAGTCAGCTGCTCCATCAGTTGATGGAGCTGTTTGAGATCAGTTGATGTAGCTGGGATGTGAGCTGAGCTTGACATCATGTCCTGCCTTAACTAATGCTATGCTCAGCTGTTTTCAGCTGTGGATGTGGTGGTGGAAGCAGTGAGTATTAACATCAGCAGAACGTTGTATGTGGGATTGACTCAAAATAATCTGCAGAGCCCATGTTGATCATAGTGAAAGAACATGTCATCCAGTGCAGCGGTGTGGCTCACTGATGTGTTTTTAATAGGTTTTAAACAACAATAGTGCTCCATGGTGCAGAAGAATTTTATCAGGCTTTAGACACACAGGAAATACTTGTTAGCAGGATCATGTCATGATTTTAGTGTTTTAATGGGGTTTGTTGACAAAAATATCACCAGACTTATCCGTTAACATTAAGATCAGGCTTTAGTCATCAAGCGTTCTTTTGAGGAACCAACTGACTTTCAGTCTCTCCTAAAAACAGTTCCTAAAAAGAGTGTCTTTAACTGTACATATGAGTGTTTCTTGGACAAATTAGCATGAGCTATAAGCTTCTGATAGACTTAATTGCCAAAATGTCCTCACTTAGGTGGTATAAAACTCATAATGGTGCTAAAAAAAATGGAAGTACATGAGACAGCACTCACACACACACACTCTGTGAGTGTTTTGTTTCATCTCAGCAGATTTGGCCCAGTCTGACCTCCTGGCTGGCTGTGTTGTAACTGTGGAATGAATGTGTCTGCTACTGTGACTAATCTTTACTTCCTTTTACTATAGTTCAACTTTGATGCCTGTAATCAGTTTGGCTTCTAAGTTTGTGTTACACTCAAAATAGGCCACATACTCAACTTTTGACTGTGTTTGCTGCATGGGAACAGATCAAGAGGGAGATACAGGGGGGAATTAGCTCAGTTCTATCCTTCTGTCTCAACTCTTTCCATGTGTGTGTGTTTCTATGTCAGATGTGTGAGCTGCCTGAGCACAAGGTGGAAGTGCTACTGGGACCCTGACAACCACCTGTGTGTCTCCAGTAAAGATGAGTCAAAGCACAACCTGCTAGAGGTGAGTAATTCTCTGTTTTCTTTAATCCATCAACTAAACAGGCACCTGCAGGATCTTATAATATTAAGATCCCACTAGTCACAGCCTCAGACATGATCCAGACTCTGCTGTCCAACAACTGTGCTGTAATGATCAGAGCCCAGACGAGTTAGGCAAGAGCAATCCTGTGGTAATTCAGTATGAGGTTACAAGTGTCTCAACCACAGCATGCAGAGAAATGTTGAAACCCGCTATAAAGTCTCAGGAGGTTCTGGTTTAACAGACTCCTCATGGGGTAATGTACCATTTTAAAGCTCCTCTAAAGTTTCTCTTTCTGGCAGTTTGATATCTCTGCATGTGGAACAGTAGATTCACTGTGTCCCTATTTTTTATTGGAAATTATTGCTAAATGTCAACACTGCTTGTTGCCAGCAAAGAGATAAATCTACACCTACATTTTCAGCTTTATATATCACTTCATTTTACGTAGGTGACTGTACAAATGGATTATGTAGATGTATGTTTGGCAATGTAAAGCCTTGTGAGGGTGTAAACTACCCTGAAAAACAAACAAATCAAATAGTGTAAAAGCTTTGGCACGAGCGCACGAAAAGGCTGTGAAACTGGGAAAATTATCCGAAACTACAGTGGCTTCAGTGAAACCAATTACAGCTCCCCAGATGTCCTTTGTGTGTGTTTCTGACAACATCAAGATGTTATTCCTGTCCCCTTCAGTCCAGTGGCCTGTGTGGCGTCTATCTAGCAGAGTTTGGCCCTGAGGGCGAAGGGGTCGTCTGTCCATTCACAGTACACTCTTAGAAATAAGGGTTTTTTAATGGGTTCTCTCTGAAGGGCTGTGGTGCTACCCAGATCTGCTTACTTGTGAAAATCTTTGTTCAAAGAAAGGGTTCTTCAAGAGTTCTTTGTAAGTCTAAGGGTTCCACTAACAACTTTTTTCATCCAAAGAACCCTTTGTGGAAGACAGAGTTCTTCAAGCATTGTTTAAAGTCAAGATGTTAAAAGATCCTCACACTTAAATATTCCAAATTTACCCACATTTGCAATTGTCTGGAATCTCATTAATCAATTCATTTTACTTGTGTTCTGCCATAGTTGATGTCTGTACCATCATGTAATGTCCTTCAATATCACACTGTCCACCGAAATTCGTTTTTTTTTTTTTTTCCCGCCCCTTTTTCACAGGTACCCAGTACTTGATATTTTGTATTTGGTACTAATGTGGAACCAAGTTTCGATTCCTAACTCAACTGCACCATGAGAAGCTGTGGTGCCAGTGAGTTCAAGGAATTTCCACTCCCAAAAAAACATGAATGCGAACCATTGGTGTTTTGGGTCGCGTTGGACCACATCAGCCGCAACCATTTGGGATTCCTCATGAGGCCTAAAACCCAGTTCAGACCAATGACTCGCGATGAGACGAAACCGTTTTAGAACATCACAAGAAATGTTGCAGCGGTGTGACCTTGCCATCTGAGCTCTACTCAAGCCGGGTGATGGTCAGTGCAACTCCGCTGGTCAAATCGCTGGTGGCTGGTTTAAGAATGTCAGGCACGTCGCTTGTTTCAACAGCCAATCAGCTTGTAGTAAAGTCCCCTGGTCAGGTCAAAATGACCTCAGATGGCGTGTTCGCTTGCTGCAGCAGGTGCTCCGTCTGAGTCCTCTGTTTCCTTCCTCACAGTGTGCCAGTGTTGGATGGTGGGTTGCTGCTGCTGCTGCTTGCTGTATGTGCTTATGTCCACCACACACACATTCTCACTGAATTGGCTCTGCTTACTTTTATTATTGTGGCATATTTATTATGAATACAGTCCATCTGGTGCTTGTTTTATATTTTTTTACCATTTCATTACTTCTACAAATGCAACTGTAGCCAGTATCTCACTACCACTATCCTCATCCACACTTTAAGAAGCTACAAATTATATTCAAACACAAAATAAGCCTGAAAAGCTGGAAATAGGAACGGAAGTACAGAGAGTTGTTGCATAGAGATGATACACCATCTCATCTAATTGCATTGGTTTAAACCGGCAGGTTTTTAGAACATTGCAGAACGGCGCATTACAAGTAGCTGCATGTTTCAACTCTCGTCTCGTTGGGAGTCTTTGTTGTAAAGTGGGCTTAAGGCTGCTGGACTTGGTTCTCTTGGCCCCCACTAACCTGTTAAACTTAAACCATGATTAGTGGGAGTTAGATGTATGGGTTATGTAGGCAGTTACTCTTTTTAGAGCCCCTCTGGGTTAGTTCTAGATAAAACCTGTGGAATATGAAAAGGTTCATGATAGAACCCCCTTTTGGGGTCTTGTTAGCACCTTTAGAAGGTGGTAAGATTCTGGACAGAGCCCCTATTACCCCTTTTCTACCAACATGGAACAGGTTATGTTCCGGTTCCTGCGCCTAATTTTAAACCATTCAGAGCATTTCAACCAAATTACTGTTTACTTCCATTGTGTATTGTGCAATGCCCTCTGTCAGTGACGCATCTCTAATTATAATGGTCCTGCTCAACACTGGTGGAAACGCGGTCTGGCTTGCTAGATAGCACTGAAGTTCTGAGAGTACTTAACGTTACCAGTTCAAGAACTAGAGCTAATTGGTTCTTGGAAAAAAGGGGTAAGAGAGGGTTCTGAATACAACCAATACACAATAGAAGGGTTCTTTTTCTATCACCTCTTAAGTGTTTCTGGATGTAATCTTTCACAGCTGGTTCTGAGTATAACGCTTCGTGTTGGGTTCTACATCCAACCCTCTGAAAGGGTTCTAGGTAGAACCTTTACAAAAGCTTCAACAAGGAACCAAAAAAGGGTTTTCCTATGGGGATAACCAAAGAACTCTATATGGTTCTAGTTAGTGCCTTTATTTCTGAGAGTGTACTGGTCCCAGTTAGAGGGGAGAGGATGTGACTCACAGTCCTCTGGTCAGTTGCTGGTCAAGTGGTCTTGTTCCAGTGTTTTATGGCTGTGAGTGTTTAACGTTCCGCTTTATATCACAAGACCCCCTGACAAGGGAAAGAGCTCGTTTTGTTAAACAAGTGAAGTAATAAAGACATCATTGCATTTTTCTAAGCAAACGCAATAAATCCTAGTCAGGCATGCAGTTCCAGATCCCGTGATACACAAAAACAAACATGTTAAAGCACAAGAGGCTTGCGCTTTTTAAGTCACTTTTAGTTATATGAATTTTGGCTTCTTTTTAAACATGAAAAAAACACCATTAGGTCTTTGTAATGTAGGTCATAAGAAGATGCGGAGGTGGTTTTTCCTGTTCTGCTGAGCCCATCACAGTGTCCGGTGGGTCTGTTTTTCTAATCCCTCATCGTCTCTCTATTTGAAGCTATTGTTGTTTCCCTCAGAGCGAGACTTTACCCTCTCATTTCCTCCTCCTCCAGATAAACAGGACAGGTATTTTGGGTTGCGGATGTGTGCAAGAGAGCTATTGTTTTCTTTAACTCCTATATGTCACTTCCTGCCCCTACACCCCACCTCTCCACAGAGTGCGGCTTCCTGTCCCAGCCTGATTGCCTCAGAGGTTCCACCGTCACCATCCGAGATGGCCCAGGACTTCACCTTATCCCTCAGCAACATCCAGGAGGTACGCCAGACAACCCCCAGCTATGGAGCTGGACTTGGACTTTGTCCAAAATGCATGTTGTGAAAATGATTGGAATAAAACAGAAGCATATGGTGCGTTTGCTTCAAGCTGAGTTAAACACAGATGGATATTCTTTGTGCTGCAATTCAGGTCAATGAATGAGCGAAACCTGAGTTTGGGTGATCTCCATGTTGTGAGACAGAGATGAAAATGAAGAATGAGCGAGTATCTTTATGCTTATGTTGCTCACGGCTCAGCTGTCTGGGCCCGCCGTGCCTCTGGTATCTAACTGTGACTAGCTGAGTTGTGTCTTTGTCAGCACAGTGTACAATGTGCAGTCGGTCTGAGGCAGCACACGCGGCAGGAGCTTTAGTTCACTCGTGTTCATTTTTAATTCGGCAAGTCCTTCCAGATCGTTTTTTTTTTTTACAACTCCTTTTCTCATCCTTAATCCATGCGGAGCGAGTCAGACGCTGATCCTGCATCACTGATAAGGACACGACTGGGATCTTCTAAAAATTCCAGTGCTGACTAGTTGCCAGGCGTGGTCAGTCACACGCCTAACCCTGGCTGGCCTTTCGAGCCCTCTCCTGGTGTGTTGCTATGGTGACAGACATTGAGTCACATACAGATACACACATACACACATGCACACACACTTCCTCAGGGCAGCCTGGATGTGACTGGCTATTAATGCTACCCTTTATTATGATAGTATATACAAGCTGACGTTGTTTGAATAATGCCTATATTCCGTTGCCAAGTCAACACAGCAGGGAATGTGGTGTCACTCATACTTGTGCTCTCCGAAAAGCATCGCCATTTCTTGACCCTTCTGGAATTTGTGGTGATTTTGGGTTGGTTCCCACACTTTTTTTTAAACAAACCCCAAAATAAACTATTTAGACAAAACTATGATAAACAGTCAAACCAAAACATGGAACAACAAGCCAGTGCTTGCAAGTTGGTCCTCCAGTATCTATTAGTTCTCAGACTGAACACAGTTCGAGGGAACATTTCAGTGTGTGGTATGTTGGAGTGTTTCTGGGAAAAAAGAGCCCTTCATGAGCCAAAAAAATCAAGCCTCTCTGGTGTCAGAAAGCACAGAGTAATCCTGGAGAGGGCGATAAAAGTAGACCAATTTAAGCTGGCTGGATTCACAGACAAATGGTTCCTTCCACTTTAAGCAATTACCTTTTACTGCTCTTACCTATCTGAGCTTCTTTATGGTCTTACCTTCACATATCTTGGCTCAGTTTAACTCGGGGTTCTGATTTTATGAAGAATGAATTCATATTCATTACCTTGGCTCCCAAGTGACTTGCAGAGGTGTGGGAGTCCAGATGTTTATGAATATGAATTTTGAATGCTTCTTTCCCTGGCAGGGACAATTATTGTGGGCTATTTCAGTTTCCTGGTACTCTTTGTGAGTTGCCAATTGTTACCAGACATGTTTGAGAGAGCATTTCTACTAAAGCAGCGGTTATCTCATTCTGAAAACAGCATGGTATCACAGCTTGCTGGCTTGTTATTGTTGAAATACTGTACATCCAGAGTTCCCGCGGATCCTTAAAACATCTGAAAAAGTATTGAATTCATGAATTTAAAAATAAGGCCTTAATTGGTATTAAAATGTCATTTCTTGTTTAAAATTCCCTCAGTGTTTATTGTTCAGGAGTTTTTTACTGGGAGCCAAATTATCCACAGAAGTCTCTTTTTCTCCCAAAAAATTGCACCTGGTGATTTAAACTGGTAAAAACACAGAATAAAGCAGTTTCACGTTGTGGAGGGGCTGCTTTGTTCAATCAGGGGAGACTCATACTGAGAGAAGAGAAGATTTATTTTCATGTGCACATAAGTATGAGAAATGTGAAGTCTTCGCCGATTATATCCCATCCTGATGTCATCTATTCCAGGAGGGTGCTAAAGATGTAGTAGATTAGGGCTTTTGATGAGCTCGTCCTGGGCTCTGGATAAGGTGACTGGAGGTGAACAGGGTAGAGGAGGGCATGACAATTTCACCTAAAATGACAGCTGACAGGAGCAGAGAGGAGAACAGTTTTCAGCTTTGGCAGCAGCGACATGAATGGCTGAAGGAGATTGTGACAAAGTTTGACAGGCTAACCAGGAGAGGGAACACCCATAGTCAGCTGGTTGGTGGGAGTGGGATGGAGAGAGAACTGTGAGTGGATATAGCACAAAGAAAGTCTTCCTGATTGAACTTATGCTGAGCCTCATATACGGTGGCCGACGTGCAAATGCTAATGGCCCCATCGAGAGCCAGTGTTTGGTTTGTCTGTTCTGGGCTACTGTAGAAACATTGCAGTGTAACATAGCAGACTCCTTAGATGAGGACCCACTCCATATGTAACAACATTTATTTCTTTTACATGATTTACAGAATGGCTCTTACATTACTGTCACACAGATCAGGACAGCGGAACGACAGGGGGAAGTGCAAATTCAATGAAAAATTGCCTATTTAGCCAAGATTTTGAGGCACTGCTGAAACCAGTACAAGGCAATGCATGTGAGGCTCTGTGTATTTCAGGGAAAAGGTTTTTTGAATGCAGCACAGTGGGAATTAGGGCATTAGAATCCCACATGCAGAGTTAGAAACACAAAACTTCGCCAAAAAACTTGCCAACAAGCGCCAGGTGTAGCAACCTCTTTAAACCAACATAATCCATTGAGAGGCTAAAAGAAGAACAGTCGACACCTGCGTGATGCACCGTTTGAATAATCCCGTTCACAATATACATCGAAAACTTTTTTCCTTTTTTTTTTTCCGTTTTAAAGTGAGAAAAGAGGAACGAAATGTGATGGGAACAGTGGATAAATAGACAATGATTATTTCAGGTTCAACCCACATGACATCATACCATTATCTTCACCTTATCTGCTCCACAAGACAAAAAAAGTCATGCTGTTTATGTTATAAATAATTATTCATAACATTAATTTCTGTAACCGCTTATCCTGCTGGGGGTCACATGGGGGCTGGAGTCTATCCCAGCTGACATTGGACGGGAGGTGGTGGCGCTGTTGCAATAAATATTTGGGCCAAACTGTCCGTAACCTAAGTATTCACTGTGGGTTAGTGTTTTTGTTTTCTTCAATTAATTCAGTGTTGCATTAAAAGAAGTCTAACTTTCCTTGAGCTGTAGGACCCCTGATATTTTTTTAAATCAGTGCTTTGCATAACAGGGGGAGGCCCTGGAGTGTGACTTCGGGACGGAGCAGCGATATGAGGCCACATGGTTGAACAGCTCGACTGTCAAGTGCAGTGGAGTAACAGTAAGTACAGACAATGACCTACCAGAAATAACTAGCGAGTCCATTTTCCAAATCTGAAAAAAGATCAGTTAAGCTGCGGCTCAGTTACTGTGCATTTACTGTTCCGGCGTGTTCATTATTGTAAGATTTAGGCCTTGTTTGTAGCTTGTTTTTATCGCAATTATTCTAAACCCTTGTTTATAAGTTGACTAAGAACCCATAATTATGTCGAGCAACAGCGAGAGGGAGTGAATGCATCATGCAGAGGCAAAATGACACACATTCACAGTGAGGAGATGCCCAGCACAATGTGTTTTACTGTTGCCCCCTCTACTTTTCTGCCCATGCAGCTGTCCACTAATCAGAGGAGCCAGATTTACCACCTCAACCTGAGGAGGAGAGGATTCTTTGGTAGACAGAGGGAGGATGTGTTTGTGGACAGCCCTCAGCCCATGAGAGGTAAGACACTGCACTCATTGTTATGTAGACATTCAAGAAACAAAAAAAAAAAAGAAAAATACAGTTTCCATCTGTTACGCTTCAGCTGCTCGGCTCTCCTGTATTTGCAGCGTAATTAGAAACTCACAAAAACAAGGGAAAAACTGACATAGCTGACACTGCCGCTCCCAGAATGCATTTCACCTGTGCACGAATGTTTTTCTGATGAGATTGGTGGATTTGATTAAACCTGGAAAGGAAATGAAGAATCGCTTACACGGACAAACAGCATTGGACTGCCTTTCGCTTGCAATAATAGTAGTTCATGTATTACAACACATAATTTGCCAACTAGTAATTTACCATAATATCATATTCTGCTACCATCTAATTACACATAATGATTATAGAACACGAGGAGCTGCAGTTGAAGGTGTTATCAATGCCTCCGACAAGCCATGTCCGCATGTATTGTTGCAAATACAATTTGAGCTCCATGACAACAGTGGGATGATAGAAAAGTGGCCTGCTCGTTGTTGAACTTGGCGTGGTGTCTACACTGCAGCTACGAGCCAGCCTTTGCCTATCCCAGTCCCAGATGTGCTGTTCGCAGTCCATGTGTCGAACATGTGAACAACAGCCCTGGGCCGCCGCCAGACACTCCGCTCTGTTGAGGACATGACGGTGGCTTCATAACATGCAGAGTCATCAAATTTTAAGAGACACACACACTTTATCGCACAAATGCAGACACACGCACACACTGCAGCGTGCACACAAATGCATGCACAGATGCACATGCGGGGATACAAATGGGATTTCTCACTGGGAGGCACATTGGAACATGAACATAATCATCTGTTTCTCGCTGGCTTTGTTCTCTGCCACTCCTCTAGCTCTCTGTTTTTTTCTGGTTTATTTTTATAGCCATGAATATATCATCCGACAAATGCTTCTGCTGTTTATTCAGAGCATGGAGCCCATATGGTTCATATAAGCTATAAAAGAATTTTTAGGAGCCTGAAGTACCATAAGTTAACCAGACAAGGCAAACACAGCTCAGTAATGCTGTATTATAATATTAATTGCCTCTCTGTCTCTGTCTTATCTCCCATCTCCCTTTAGTGGAGGTGTACAACTGTGGAGTGGGCAGCTCGGACTGCTCCCAGTGCTGGGGCCGAGAGGATCAGGGACACCTCTGCGGCTGGTGTGACAACAGCTGTAAGCCGAGAGACGACTGCCAGCCAATCATGGATCAATGTCCAGCTCCTGAGATCCACAAGGTAAGAGCGCAGCTTAAACATGAATGCAGACTACAAATGCTCACATCCATCCTCCCACACTGCCCACCTCCTCTCTGCAGCCTCCAGGCTCTGTTTTCAAGCCGTAAAATGGTGAATCATGGGGTCACTCACATGGTGCGGTGCCCCCATGCCCTGTCTGTCCAGCGTCAGCTGCTGAGGGAGTGTGTGAATAGAGTCTCATTAAAGCAGTTCACTCGGTAATAACACTAACACTCACTTAGCCACAGCCCTCAGGGGACTCAGCAGAGTCAATCTGCAATCACTCAGAAGGGCATGGGAACACCTTTTGCCCTATGTAACTACAGTATGAGTGTAAACTGTGTGGACAGGGTACCAGAGTTATATGTGTAGAGCTCTTTGTGTAGGAAACCGCAGGAACTAAAAGAAAGCAAATAAGAACCAGGAGAGGTTTTAGATTTGTGACCACAATAAGAGTGAAACCACACTGACCACAAGGAAAGTTTATCTTACGCAGGATCTGAGTGCGGTCACATCAACATGGTCATCACAATTACCGGCAGGGCCTTTCCTTAAACTGTTTATGGAGCTCATTTGCATGATCATATTCATTTGTTTGTCCGGCTGTGATGGGAGCATGTTCGCAGCCCCCCCTCCGAGCGTTCTCTGCCACTACCGAACCTTTTATTCTATCAGCAAAGCTCTTGTAGGCAGTCATGGGAAGCACGGCTCACATGATACCCAGTCGGCTTGAACTTCCTGTAGATAAAACCTGGTCGGCCCAGGAGAATAGGCAAGCAAAACAAAGCAGACAGACACACACACTCTCTCACACACACACACAAGATATTTCACTCAAATAGGCCATATTGAAGCATTCACGATTATCCCTGACTCTTTGTAGCTGTCAGCAAACTGTGACTAACAGGATGCTCTGTGAGAGTCTAACTTATGTGGACTTCTTACGTGACTGAAGTTAGCCGGGCTGAGATGCCGTATGCGTGGGTAGACCATTGTTGCACTACTCTCTCTCTCTCTCTCTCTCTCTCTCTCTCTCTCTCACACACACACACACACTGTCTCAGGAGAGAGGGTTGGATAGAGGATACTGGGGGCTGTGGTTCAGTGGGGTGTGTGATGCAATGCTTTGGCAGCCATGTTTTCCCAGAGAACCCACAGGGGTTTGAGCCCCGAGAGCTTCGGCTTAAGGAGGAAAAGATCAACTCTCCTTAAACATTCACACACATACTCACACATCCCGTTGTTATATAGTCCTAGTGACTGTGTGTACAGCAAAGGTAATGAAATGTGTTTTTCTTGCTCTGCTTTGTCACATGCAATCTCTATCACAAGCACCGAAATATCAATAACATGGAGGAGGATTTCATTATCCCTTAAACTTTGCCACGTAGCACCTAATTGTGAAAAATGCTCTCAATTCAACACGATGACGTAAGACAATGGAGACATTTATCATCTCTGCAGGCCCTTTATTCTCATGTTGTGTGTGGGCTAGTTCACTGTTTAAAAAAAAAACATTGATTAGAGGTACTCCGGCGTCCAAAACAGGAACTGCCAAACATAGTTTATCCACGACATGAAAAGAAAGAGAGAACAGAGGGATCTGGGTGAGACATAAATGGTTTGGAGAGAGGATGGAGAAGGGTACAGTATAGTGAGAAGCCTTTTCCTGTTTTTGTCCTCACGTCCTCCTTGATTAGTGTGATGCAGAGGAACTGGAGTGAGGCGAGGCAGATGAAAGCTCCGGCCTCACAGCGATCTATTCGGAAACAAAAGAAATAACAAAAAGCAAACATATGGATTTTATCAGTCAGGTAGTTTATCTGGCATGTTGCATGTCGTGCAATGCACTTTGAATATTTCTGATACGAATACATGGATGTGGAATAATTTAGTCCTCGAATGCGTTTCATAGCTCCAACATTCCTTGTGGAGGTTTTTTCACAGAGACACATTCACACCCTGTGATCTCCCTGGAGGCCTGGCAGAGTTTGCGCTGTAAATCAAGACTCACAGACTTGTAAGAGGTGTAAATGAACAGCATGCCAGCTGATGTTGATGTCAATGCTCAATGGCACCACAGAGACACACTAGGTGCTATGGGACGCATAGCGATGATAAATAACTCTGCTGACTGCAGAGCTCTGTGGAGAGGGTGGTTGCTTTTCTGCCATGCTACAGTATATGTGCTCACACATGCATTTATGTTGTGTTAGAGTGTTGAAGGTGTTTGAAGGAATGCAGATATGTGTTTATATCAAAGGAGGTATATATATACATATGTGTATGTATGGGTATCACTGATAGCCAAAAGCTTAAAGGAGCAGTGTGTAGGATTTTGTGGCGTGTAGTGCTGCGGATTGCAAATTTCAACCAGCTGAAACTTCTCCCATGTGCCAAGCATGAACTCACTGTTAGAATTCCCTCAGTGTTCATTGTTCATTGTTTTTAAAGAAGATGAATTAACTGCAGATGTCTCCTCCTGTGTAAAACAAACAGACAAGGTTAATTTAACCAAATAAAACATTGAATAATGCAGTTTGACAGTAACAATAAGTGGTTTTCCAACACTGCTTGGCTTGCACAGACAGTCTGCTACGCTAGCAGCTGCTAATGTGTGTTCGCCTTATTTCTCTGATAACTTAAGATCCAGACATTCAAGAGGTTTTTGCTAGTAGACGAATTATCTGCAGAGGTCTCTTCCTGTCCAAAACAAACAGACCCAGTGATTTAAATAGGTAAAAACATGGAATAAAGCAGTTTCATGTTACAAATCGGTGTTTCTCTGATGCTATTCAGCTCGTTGCAGATGGGCCACTAGGCCAGCACATGCTAATGGTGCTCACCTTTTTTCTCTGATAACTTAAGATCTAGACATCCAGCAGGTTTTTACTGGGAGCCGAATTATCCACGGAGATCTCTTCCTCTCCAAAACAAATGAACCTGGTGATTTAAACCAGTAAAAACACTGAATAAAGCAGATTCACTTTAAAAATCAGTGTTTTTCCAATGCGGTTTGGCTCATCGCATAAGGGCTGCTAACTACAGTAGCTAACAGGGAGGGGCTTTTAGCTATATAGGCCAACGCAAAACATGAAGTGTCTGGTTTGTCCGTTTTGGCACTGTAGAAACATGGCGGTGCAATATGGTGCACTCCATAAATGAGGACCCACTCACAGATTTGCGTTTCATAGGATAGCGAAGGCAGCAGCATGGTGGTTAGCACTGTTGCCTCACAGTAAGAGGGTTCCTCGTTCGAAATCCAGGGTTGGGGGACCTCTTCTGTGTGGAGTTTGCATGTTCTCTCTGTGTCACCGTGGGTTTTCTGTGGTTACCTTCTGCGGCTTCCTCCCACAGTCCAGAGACATGCGAGTTAGGTTAACTGGTGACTCTAAATTGTCCGTAGGTGTGAATGTGAGTGTGAATGGTTGTCTGTCTCTATGTGTCAGCCCTGTAATAGTCTGGCGACCTGTCCAGGGTGTACCCTGCCTCTCACCCAATGTCAGCTGGGATAGGCTCCAGCCCCTCCTGCAACCTCCAACAGGATAAGCGATTATGGAAATGAATGAATAGGATAGTGAAGGCATGACCTGCCCTACCCTGCCTTATTTTGCCTCTGATTGGCTTACATTGACATTCTTACCCTCACCCTAACCAATCCCACTCCTCTTGCCTAACCTAACCCTCTCAAGCAACAAAGGCAAAGAGTATTAACCAGTAAGAGGCAAAGTAGGGCGGGTCATGGCTTCGCTATCCTAGGAAACGCAAACTCACAACCCACTCCTTATATAAACAGCTCGTTCTAAGTTAATAAAAACACGACAATTCTTATTTTCAGGTGATTACACACTAAAGAAAACATACTTATTATATTATATTCCATTTCTGCCAATATATCCCCCTAAATCCAACACACTTGATCTTTAATATAACAGCAAAAACATCTGCATCATTTCCTGTGGTGTAGCTCCCACAGAAATACTGTAAGTAACGGGTTGGTTTGTTTTCACATGATATTAAAAGTAATACTTTCTTTCTTTACTTAACTGCCCTCCCCTTTTAGCTGGGAAATATAGGGTTTATTTATCTGCACTGTCACTCTTGCGGGCTTCAATTTATCTGTATGCAGAGCCAAACCTTGTCCCCTCACCTAGACCAAACAGAAATGCTGTTTTCATTCTTAAGCTCAGTTTCTGATAGAGCCGGAGCCGAGCTAATAACACGGAGGGGTCACGCTGACCTCGCCTCAGCCCGGGGGGTCATTCAGAAAAGCGTGCACGCCGCTGAGCTAGCTGTGCTACAGTGGCAAAATGAGGGTAGATTGCTTCTGTCTGGGCGTCGGAGATGCTATCTCTGAGGCAGCGTTTCCGTGGTGATTGGAGAGGTGACTGTCCTCTCTTTTCTTTCCGCTGCTCTTGAATGGAAAGTTAAGAGACCAAAGGCAGGGGCTGAAATGACGCGTGAGAGCACGCCTCTGAACAACGGCATAAATGGGACGAAGGAATTTGACGGAGCAGACGCAGGAAAACAGATGAAAGGGAATAGCACTGTGCATTAATTCCCCTGTTGAGGCTTTGCTCTCTCACCACCACCATCAGCATTCACTCCCCTCTCGACACTCAGTTCCCTAAATTGCCTCCCCACTCATCCACCTTTCTGCTGTGCTCTCCACCTCGCCTCTCCAGCCCTTTCTCTCTCTCTCACTCTGTCTGTCTCCTGTGGGATGTGAAGGGGGCTCTTAGGCTGCTCTTTATTTGCATGTGCTGTAGAGGATTAGAGGCTGAAGAGTCTCAGACTGGCACAGTTAAGAGTCTGCTTTGTGTGTGTGTGTGTGTGTATGTGTGTATACTTAAACCGTGTGTCTATTCTATTAGATCTCAGTCTTCAGCAGAAGAACACTCACACAGGCCACTTGTCCTTATCTCTCTGTGTGACACCCTCCCATGTCAGCATCAGAGACACCATCTCCATTCTCTTAATTCTCTGTCATGTTCATTATCACACATCATTAGTGGAACATTTTTAGGGAGGTAATCTACTTATGAGTTCTAATTTATTGTGCACATTACAGGGTTTTCACAGGCTTTCCTTCCCCTTTGTTCATTACTTCACTCTGTCTTTGTCAGATCTTCCCCCTGAGGGGTCCAGTGGAAGGAGGCACCCTGCTGACAGTACAGGGCAGGAACCTGGGCCGGAGGGCTGGAGCTGTGAAGGTGTCCATCGGAGATGTGCCGTGCATTCTCCAGCCGAAGCTCTACACTGTCTCTGTAGAGTAAGTACTATAACATATGGCTGAATTATGATTCACAAATTTGCATGTAGAAGCTTATGTTAATTGTTCCCGAAGTGTTTGCTGAAGCATAGCAGTGTGCAGCACTTTTTCCCCCTTGTGCTCATTTGATTACATTTTACATCATCCTCATTGTCAGAGTGACAAGATGGAAGAAATACAACAATGTCCCTATACATTAACATCATTTATATTTGAAAAAAAAAACTGCTGGAATGAGCAGTTGTGCTACAATTAGGACTGGTGAGATGATGGCTAACAATTACCTGTTGTCATGGTAACCCGACATGCTCTCAGGCAGGTGAGTGAGAGTCAGGTCGACGGCAGTGCAGACATAAAGTTCAAGTGGTGGAAATATTTGTCACATTTTAATAAAGCTTAAAGAAATCCGCACATGTACATCAGAGCTCTGAACAAAGACTGAAACCAGACCTGAAACTCAGATCTGACACATCAAATCTAAAAGACAGAGGAAGCTAGCTGTCCCACACTGGACGGCCTTACCTAGTGGGGAAAGCGTGGAAAAAACAAAGGGGTGCCAAGTATGGGCAAAAATTTGACTTCCTCTGATACAGGTTTTATAGTATATTTAAAGGTATACTATGGGATATTGTCTGTTACTGTTTGTAAACACTTACGGCAGCAAAAGTGAAAGCCAACCCCAAATTCACTTGCTGTTTGTATTTCAGTCAGGACCACTTTAGTCAAAGAAAACTTTATTTCCATTTGCTGTATTATATTTGGCAGTATGGCTCTGTTCTGGGGCCCCTCTGCCTTTCCTCGGCCTATGCACAAAGCCTCTTCCATGAGCCTATGTGGAAACCTTAAGGCAGAGAGAGCACACCTCTCTGCCCTTCTATGCGCAAACTAGGAAAGCCCAAGGCAGGAGCTGGGGTGGAGGCGGGTTGCAAAGCGGCTTGCAGAGGAAGCAGCAACAGTAGGCAGGCCAGAGCAGTTTAAATAGAGCGCCCTGAGTGAGCTTCCCTAATTGGTTGCATAGAAAGGAATCATGTGATCTATCAGCTGACTCCCTTCCATCAATCGGCTGCTCCATCAGTTGATTGGGCTGTTTGAGATCAGCTGATGTAGCTGGGATGTGAGCTGAGCTTGACATCATGTCCTGCCCGAACTAACGCTATGCTCAATTTTTTCTGCACTGTGTCAGCGATTTTCGTAGCTTCCTCTTGGATCTTGGATGCGCTCTGCTCATGGTCTGGCACCTGATCACTACCTTAATATAAAGTCCCAACCTTAGGTGTGCACTGTTCTCAGAAACGTCTCGAATACAGCCGAGGTCAGACTCTCTGTAGACAAATACAACGCCACACACTTCTAGTGGGTCATAAGTGATGACTGAGAGAAATTACTTCTGTGTGAGTCTTTACATTATTTTTTAGGAAAATCCTGCATAGTATGTCTTTAAGAAAACCCTTGCATGTACTTCACAGGCCTGAACACAGACTGAAACCAGCCCTGAAACTCAGATCAGACAGAACAGTGAGAGCTATGTGACATATTATATTTAATAGACAGAGAAAGCAAGCTGTCTGACACTGGACGGCCTTATCTTCAGGGAAAAGCATGGGAAAAAATGAAGCGCTGCCATGCATTAAAAAAGTGTGGGACCCACTGCAAGAATTTGAATACCAGCACACACTTTGTGGGCTACACGCCCAGAAACATCCCGAACAGAGAAAATAAGAAAATACAGGCAGAGGGCAGAGTCTCTGCAGAAAAATACACCACCACACGCTTCTGGCGGGTTATAGTCTATATGAGAATGTAAATTGTTTTTTAGAGAAACCTTTACACATTTTACGACTGTGAGTTTAAAAAATTAGAAAAATCAAAATAAAATTAAAATAAGATACTTAATTATAGCTGCTGCGCAGCGATGGGTCGGGTCCGGGCATTTTTAGGCAATTCTGAGCAACCTCTGGAACCTTAGACAGTCATCTACCGCTCTGAGCTAATTGGCAAGTAGCAACTCAACAGTGGCTTCACAAATTGAGTAAGCCATTCACTGTTGTGTAGGAAAGCAGCCCTCCGTGCATGGAAAGGCAGATTTGAAACCACTGTAAAAAATTCAGTTATTAAGACAAAAATCTGAAAATGCACATATTGCATCTAGACAGCATGGAGATGTTGGTAATTTGTTTGTAACAATGATTGATTTGCTCCATAAGTGAAAAACTGATGTTTAAAATTGCCATTTTTACATTGACTTTTTTTTTAGATAAAATTCTGAAATTTGCCACACATCATCTACCATGACTCTAGAATTTTGTCTTTTTTTCATGAACATTGAAGATTTATTTAGCAAGAATTTGCATGTATATGTTTACAGTACCGTTTACAGTCAAACATTTTGATGCAATGTAGGCTCAATTTTTCATAAATCAAAAATCTGAGAAATGTAGTTTTTGTAGGACAGTCTAAAGATACTCTGTAGCAAGTTTGGTGTCAATTGAGCAAAAATTGTGGGAGGAGATAGGTTTAAGAAGTTTTACCATTTTTGAAAAAAACAGAGTGATGAACTTCATAATTTTTAATAGGTTTAAATGTACAAAAGTTTCTTCAGTATTGGGGCTACAGTTTGATGAAAGTTGTGAAGTTGTAGCACGTATGGTTGATTTGTTGTGAATTTTCAAAGTTTTGAACTTTAGACGCTTGCTGTAGCGCCACCATCAGGACTATTGGCTTGAGTTTACAGCTGAGGATATCTGGCATGAGACAGGACCTTTGTGCAAAGTTTGGTGAGTTTTCACCCATGGGAAGTATGATTTCCTCAGAAGAAGAAAGAAGAAGAATACCTAGGATTACAATAGTGTCCTGGCAGCTTAGCTGCCCGGACCCTGATAAACTGCTTTAAGAAACAACCATCATAGCAAAATGTTAACTTACTTCTTGCGGGCCATCCTTCCTGAATAGATCACAAGTGACTCACGAATATGTCTGTAAAAACACACTTTATTTTGAAGTACAGTGAATTTCCAGCACAGAGCTTTCATTTTGAAGTGTCGTTTCCTGCTGTAGAGTGAATGACTAACAGACAGCACTTGACAGACACAGCAAACTAACTCAACAACATGGCTGAACACAAGTATGACACTGAATAGATAAAGATGTGTGGACCTTGAACTATTGACTTAAGGAGAAATCTGGACCCTGTGGCCAGACCAGCTGGGAACTGCTGGTGTAAATGATGTCATCTGGAAAAAAAGAAACAGATTATTATCATTTCAGGATAGTTACAGTTTGGTTACAGGTAGCTGACTTTAAACATCTTCTTAAGTCGACAGAGCACATGAAGGAATCTGTGTCTCTCTCCTTCCTCTGATAGTGTGTGAAACTTTAAATCAGGATGGCAAACGTGAACTGAATTAATTGTTTCATTTATTAAAACTGTAGGCAAACCATTACAATCAATACTTCAAGCATCATTTTTTTTTGTTATTATTTTTTGGAATTCTCAAATTTTATTCTATTTTGCCAAATTATCTATGAACCATATAGATACAGCTGGAAACAGGAAAAAAATGTTGGCAAAATTGTGATTGTTTAAGCTACTAAAACTGAAATAACAACTAAATTAGTACATTAAAAAATGAATAAAACACTGCATAGGCGGAATTGGGTGCTTTTTGACTGGGTTCCCTCAGAACTAGGTATATTTATAGAGCACTAATTAAAACAGATTAGGAACAAATTGGTCAGCAAAGTCATGAAAAGATGGAATGATACAATAAAAAGCACCTGTGAGATCTGATAGGAAGTGTACCTCTGGGTCTGTGGGTACCTCAGTCGGTAGGATGCATGAGTAACTAGATTTCCTCTCATAGGTCATTAGCCTCCGACATGTCCAGCAGTCTTGAGAACAGAACATCGACCATGCATGGTTTAGTTTTCATGAATTCATGGAGCTAATTTTCACAAATATTATTATGCAGCACGCTTCTCATTTTAAATGACTCCATCGCCATCCCTCCGTAGCTCAGGGACCATCACACTGTCACCATGGAGACAGCAGGACCTCGCTTTGACACCGGCATAACAGAGCTCAGTGGAAGTCAGTAACTCTACAGTTACATCCAAACTTCCATTCAGTATCTGTAATGTTCCTTGAATGGAACTGTTTATCTGGTCTCGCTCCACTGAAGCCGTTCATTGTATTAGGACCAGTTCGAGGGTGACCTGCGGGTCTTACCTGTCACTCCAGCCGCCTGACACATTCCCCGAAACCGCACATCTCGAAAACAGCGAATCGAATTTCACTCCGGGGGTGTTCTCATCTGGTGTCGTCATTCCTCATTGGCTCCGGAGGCTGGTTGTTATGACAGCGGTGCATATCCTCGTTGCTGGAAGTGGCACTGACAAATCATAACATGTCAGTGCATCTGACAGTGTCAGCACATTTGACTTGCACAAACACACCTATGTCTTTACATGTCTATCCTTGTGAGGACCTCCTGTTGATTTGATTAGATATGATCCCATTGCATCCCCTTAACTTAAAACCTTTACCTTTTACCTTAACATGTAATTACATCGTATTAGAACCCTTGTTTTGGGGAAAAAAAAACCTAACCTATTCATGCCATATCCCTAAAGTCTCTTACTGACTGTAACCCTGTTTGCAAAAAGTATCCTCATTCAGAAGATCTAAACTCAAACTGCAAAATTTCCATACACACACACTCACCAGCACACACACACACACACACACACACACACACACACACATGTGACCTCATTTAGCGGAGCTGTTGAGACAGGTGTCTGCTCGTGTGCAGAGAGGTGAAAGTTCACAGCTGTGTGCCACAAGGAAAATGTGCAGCACTGGAGAGACTGTGCTCCACTCGCTCGGTGTCAACATTTTAATTAATGGCACAGTCAGTCTAGGCACACCTCATTTACTGGAGTACTTCTTGGCTCAGGTCCTCCGTGCTGCCCTCTCTATCATTTTCATATGAGCCTTGAGTGGCCTTCGCCCCGTCTCTTAAGCTGCGCCGCAGACAACAACCACATCCCAACACTCACAGGCTTGATTGTTGATGATCATCATCATCCACTCAGGGGAAATGATCAGAGACATCTCCAAAACTAGACAAAATAGCACCCTCTGAAACCCATAATGTCTCCGCAGCTGGAATGCGAAGCAGGGGTCAACTCGGGCTCTGTCTGCTCAGTGAGTCTGCGTGTTTGACTGGGATCACACTGCATCAACATCACACACACATACACACACACCAGGGCACCTACAGGTCTGCAAATCGCTTAAAAAGCAAGAAGGCCTAATTAAAAGCCTTAAATTTCAGTCTTGTATGTTTTTGTATCTGACAGCAGGCTGTTGGGAGACGTCACACACATATAAACTGAGCCCAAGTCAGTTTATATGACAATAACTCAGCCCCATCAGACCTTTAGTAAGCGCTGTCACTACGGCTTCTTAGTGTAGTTATAGGGAGTTAATGGCCTCATAACAGACAAGTGTCAGATTTAGCAGAAACTTTTCAATTGGTCAAGCCATCTGTCCATTTTGTGACACTTAGCCCGGCCTAGGTCCCGTTAATTTAAGTAGTTATATCACTAGGAGTTATTGTTTGAACAATAAAATTGAAAAAATGAAGCATCTATTTTGATATTTGATTAATTATTATGACTTTTGGACATCAGAAGACAAACATCACCTTGGACTCCTCTGACATTTATAGATCAAATTTTTAATCTGGACAGTAATTAAATCATTAAATCAATCGTTAGTTTCAGCCCTAGCTGCATGGAGGAAAGGACGAAAAAGTGACATAAAGATAAACGAGAAATGTTCGCTCAGTAAAGTGCAGATATCTACCAGGTGGCCAGGCGGCCGCCCAGCTGATTGCAGCCATTTTAGTCAATTCTGTTCCGGCAGATGGAGCGTGGCGTGTTTCAGAAGCATCCCTGAAGCTCATAAAAATACACGCCTCATCTATTTCTTACAGAGCTGCAGAACAGATTGAGTTTCCTTGTCAACAGGCACTTTAGGCTATGTTAAATATACATAGCTATGATGCAGTTATGACGATGAAAGTATTTTTAATGACTAAAACACAGCCGCAAATCTTTGATCTATGTTGTTCATAACTGGAGCTTTAACAGTTTTAAATGTGTTTGTAGGCTATAGCACCGAAAGAGTAGGAAATTATAACAATAAACACAATTAAAAAAGACCAAAAAAGAAATGATTTCACTACACAGCCTATTTACTTAGGGTGGTAGCACAAATATCAAGGAAAAACAACCAAATCTACAAAATCAGGCAGGCAAAATGCTCCAGCTGTGGTATGACGCCATGCAGCATACGCAACAAAACCAGTTCGCAGCCACACTGTGGTGAAGCTACTCCCGGTGGAATTATGTCTCCCAGCTCCCTTACAGTCAAGATGGTGGTGAAGACAACAAAAACCTAATTTCATCTCGTATTGTCATAGATTTTAATAATAACTAGATACCAGATGCCAAGATGGCGCCTATTCAGTCCTGTGGAGTTGATCACATGGTGCATTCTCCAGAAACGTTTACCAGCTTCAGGGTTTATTTCCATGGTATGCGGCTCAATGAATATGTGCAGTAGTGTTTCTCCCGCTGGCCCCGCTGTGAGTTCCCACTCTCCTTATGGACTTTACATTGTGATGACATCACAGATTTTTAAATTGCTTTTCTGGATTTGAGGAAAGTTTTACAAATATAAAACCACCATGATTCAAAAAAAAGAGATAACTGATGCTGTTTGCATTTCAAGGTGTCCTGTCAACAGTTTTACAGACATGTCTTTTACAGCGGTGGTCTACAAGGAAAATGCTTTATGGCCCGCAAGGGATTTTTTTTTGCAATAATGCAAGTGGCCACTGGGACAAATTTGCTGCAACTTTAGTGTATCATAACAAATAGGTCATAGAATTAATCTGCAGATGCTCTGGGCCAAACTTTTCTATGGATGTCAGCTCTTGAGCCACAATGAAGGCCAAAATGTGTCCTGTAACAGACTAGGTAAGGTCTGAACTGATTTCCGCAAAACTTGCACCCCCCACTGGACAGTTAAGAGGAGTCAGAGTCGGCAGTAAATGACGAACTATAAAAACTGTGTATCATTGCAATCCATGCATGTGCTTACAAAATAACAGACTCTCCAGTAGTATGCAAGATTAACTGCGAACAGACAGATACACAAACTCACACATGCACACACATGCACACATGACCAACCTCATGATCCCCTCCAGGCTTACAGCTTGCAGAGATAATAACTCTAAGGCCATATCGTCCCTACTGGGTTTTATACTTTGGCCGCCATGATTGTGAAGCAGATATTAAACTGAATTCTATGAGGTATTAAAAATGTCTTTAAAAGTCTTAAATTTAACACAACCCTGCAGAAACCCCGTCACACCCAGAGTCTGTGTACTGTTTACACAAGCTGATGTCATCACACCTTATATCTGCCGATAAGCCTCTGTCTGTACTCTACAAGATATACTGTTTTTATGTTTGTCTCCCTTCTCACAGAATAATCCTCAACATCATGCTTCAATAGCAGATATCATACACTGTGATGTATTCTTTTGATAAGAGTTTGATTCTCAGCCCGAACTCAGTGAGGCCCCGGAGCGATCCTACAGGTTCAGGCTGATTCATTCTCCAATTTCTTTTATTTCCCTCAGGCTTGAATCTGTGAACAGTCGTGTTTCATTTCATTTTTTCTTTCTTCCTCTAAATCAGAGCATGTGAAATGATGCATTTTCTTTAAACAGGTGCGCCTCTGCCCTCGTGACACATTACTGACAGGAGTGTAATTTAAGTGTCATGACTTTCTTTACCTGATGCTCCTGTAATTAATGAGCACAAATTTAGACCTGGCTATCAACAGATGGCTCGTACTGCAGGTTATGCGAGAATATCTTTAACAGCTATTCAGGCTTAGAAAGAAAGTCCGTGTTTTAATTGGTCTCATTAAATGCTGCAGTGGTTCGAGGTCTGGTTAAAACATTACATTCGTTTGATTAGTATAAAGCCTGACATTTAAAAACACACTCAGATACAAGTTTCTGAGTCAGCCGTGGCCTCAGACCTGACAGCCTGACCCCAGCTGAGCCCCAATCTGTCCAGCCCAGCCTTGTCTCACCGCTTGTCCTGCCAGGTCCTCCTACATAAAACACAGCTCCTCCGCTCATGTAAATTCCCGGCGATCCCTCCGTCAATCATCCGATCACTTGCTGAGAATTTATAACCACTGTAGCACCAGGCACCTGACTAAATAAACCGACAGGGTGTCAAGCTGGAGGGGGATCATGTGAGGCGATAAAGGTCGCCCCCCCTTGGTATATTTATCCCAGTGAGGCCCCAGAACAGTAGATCCCTGTGCCTCGGTACACCACCGTGTCATTAATATGAGACGTCCCTGTAGAGCGTGCACTGATGACACAGGGCTTAATCACAGCCAGGAGGGGAGAGAACAAGCCTCAGCAGCCTCTTAATCTCCTCTGTGGTTAGACACATCTGGTCTGAGGAGCTTTGAACCTTACATCTTCTAATATCTGATATCTCGAGGCCTTTATTAGATTCCATATGTAAATGCAGTATGGTCTGATGAATTGGTTCATAAGCACCATTCTCCAAGATTAATTACGTGCCTTTGTTTAGCTGTCATGATCAAGATCTCTTTCTTCATCCTCATATTGGTTCCCCTCACTTGAAATGTGAGGATTTTTTATTAAATTGAAATGATATGCTTCTCTTTAGTGTTCTTATCCATTACCATCAGTTTTGTTTTATTAACTGATGTGTGATTAAAATGTTTTGACAAGCCAAACAAGGAGGTCACACTCTATTTTTTTCTAATCCCCCAGGCTGGTGTGTGTCACAGGGCACTCTGCACGTGACAGGGCTGATATTGTCCAAGTGGATGTGGATCAGAGTGGAATGGGAACGTCAAAGGAGAGCTTCTCATACTTAGTGAGTATTCTACAGATATATATGCTGATCCCTCCGCTCTGTCCGACGCTCCCTCCAGATTCTTCTTCTTCTACGCTCTCTTGTTCCTTGTTCCCCACTGGGAGAGCCTTCCCAAGTGTGTCAGTTGAGTGTTAACAGATGCGTTTTATGATTCAGAGGAATGCGAGTGTGTGGGAATCTTCAAACGTTCATCTGAGCTGCAACTAAGCACCATTGTCATGTTGCACTCGCTGCCAGCAAAAACAAATATGGCGATTGTTGGAATGTCCCTTTGCTCTGAATTCATCACTGGCCGAGGAGAGCTAGCCAGCATTGTGTTAATTGACCCCAACCCACACAGTCTCCCTTTGGATTTGGAGTATTCAGCCATTGGAAATACCCATGTAAGCTCTTTGTTTCTTTTGTTTATAGACAAAGAGTTTTTCATAATTCAGTGCTGGAACAGCTTATCATTTCAGCGGCTTCTAAGAGCAGCTCTGCCTGTGAGTCACCCCGCAGAGAAATTACCCCCGATCTCGAAGCCCCTCTTGATTCACAAGGATGAAGAAAATCCAGATCAACAAACATTACGACGTGCTGTTGTGGGAACTCCTCTCGGGTTCCCTTATCCAAGTCTGAGATGCTCTGAGTGTGAGAGAGGTTTTCACCAATGGGTGTTGAAGGGAAGATGTGGGAGAAAGGGAAAACAGTTTTGGAGACAGGATGTGTGCCTCTTCTGCATCTCCTTCCTCAAAACCTTTAGACGGAAACATCTGCCTCCTTACGCCCACTCTGACACACAAACGCACAATAGGTCTCCTCCATCCGTGCACACTGAGGAAGTGAATCCTGTCAGTGAGGATAAGAGGTTTCCCTGGAGGCGAGGTTCATGGCGGGGATAGAAAGTTTGGAGGGAGCGGGAATGCTGATGCTGGTACCTGCAGAGCTGGACAACGATATTCATCTTTGCCCCAGGAACATTTGTGTGTATGTGCACGTGTATACAGGTTTGCATGTGCATTTGTGTGACAGTGTGTGCAGTTTTTCATGTGTATGCATGAACATTATTGCCTCTTAGTATAGCTGTCCTGCAAGCTTGAGCCCAAAGGCCTGTTGGCTTCAGCAGCACTTTAACATATTGCAGCGTGGGCTGTCTTCACAGTTTTCTTCACTAATTTACTGTTGTAGTCAGCAGCTGTCTCAGCCAATCTCTAAAGACAAGATATGTGAACCTCAAAGGATGAGGAGAGATTTTTCATTTGGTGTCAAGGCAAGCATCATAGAGCACAAAACACAGTTTGAGTAAGCTTGTCATTCCCAGTGACAGACGTTGTCAGATGTCAAGTGATACACTTGATTCGTTGTTTAGTGTGTTGTATCATCTCTTCTGTATTCAGGTCCCAAAGCTGCTGTCTATGGAGCCAACGAAGGGCTCTCGTGCTGGAGGGACTGTGGTCGTCATCAGGGGGGAACACCTGGACATTGGCTCTCAGGTCAGAGTCATGGTCAACAACACGCTGGAGTGTACCATCATAGAGTGAGTACTGCTTGTTTTAAATTGCTTTTAGCTAGAGTCACTTTGAAGTGTTTGAGGCAGGTCTGGGTCAAGTCTCACGTCTGTCAGAGTCTCTTAATACTGAGCCTGAAATAACACAGCACTATCATGCAGTAAAGTGCTGTAAATGCATCGACCTAATGATTCAATATAATAATTTATAAATGATAGTTTTTGAAGACTTTTATGTGGTTAGCATCGTCGCCTCTAAGCAAGAGGGTTCCTGGTTTGAACCCAGGTTGGGGGGTTCAAAACCCACGTTTGGGGAGCCCCTCTGTGCGGAGTTTGCATGTTCTCCCTGTGTCAGCATGACTTGTCTCTGGGTACTCCGGCTTCCTCCCACAGTCCAAAGACATACAGGTTAATTGGTGACTCTAAATTGTCCGCAGGTGTGAATGGTTGTCTGTCTCTATGTGTCAGCCCTGTGATAGTCTGGGTGTACCCCACCTCTCGCCCAGTGTCAGCTGGGGTAGGCTCCAGCCCCCCGGTGACCCCCAACAGGATAAGCGGTTAAGGAAAATGAATTTATTTGCTTTCAGATCTCAAGTAGGTTAATAATCATATTAGTTAAAGGGACAGTTCAACCCCTGACCAAAACCATGTATTTTCTCCTATCTGTAGTGCTGTTTAACAATCTAGACTGTTTTGGTGTGAATTGCAGAGTGTTGGAGATATCGGCCATAAAGATGTCTGCCTTCTTCTGAGTTTAATGGAACTAGATGGCACTCAGCTTGTTGAAAAACACAACAGCAATGTCTCTTTCCAGAAATCATGACCCAGGTACTCAAGATAACCCACAGACCTTGTTGTGAGCAGTTTCATGTAGGAACTATTTTCTTTCTACCAAACTACACCTGACAACCACTGTGCAGAAAGAACCGGCATCTACTGCTAACTCATCTAACACTGAGGTGAGACGAAAGTTTAGCTAGCTAACGTTACAGCTCAGCCGAGGAGGACACCATTAACATTAGCGTCACGCACTGTTGCAAGCCTGAGCCGTTCATCCATGAGTAGATGCACACCTCCTTCTGTGTGGTGATACGGTTGGCGGGTGCAGTTCAGTAGACAAAAATTTCCTACATGAACCTGCTCACAACAAGGTCTGTGGATTATCTCAAGTAACCGGGTCATTATTTCTGGAAAGAGACATTATTTTTTGGTGCTTTGAACAACATTGTCCGAGTGCCATTTAGTTCCATTATATTCAAGAGAAGGCAGACATTTCTATGTCCAATATCTACAACACTGGGCAACTCACAGCAAAACAATCTAGATTGATAAATAGCACTACAGGTAAGAGGAAATATATGTATTTTTGATTTTTGGTGAACTGCCCCTTTAAGCCCAAGTCATGTTTTAAGTTTAAAGTCAGCAGCTGTGCTTGTAGCTATAGTTATGTAAAATACAAATTTTGAAATATCTGCCAAACTGTAATAAACATAACTTTGATTCTAAGTGGAAACATTTTTGAGGTTTGGGCACTTGTAGACATCACAAGATTTTCAGTCACGATGTTTACCTCTTTTTTTTTTTTTTTTTTTTTTTTTTTTTTTTTAATTTTAGGAAAACAGATGAAACCATTGAGTGCACCATGCCTCCAGCACTGCAGGCACACACAGACCCAGTGGCAGTGTGTGTGGAGTTTGAAAACCTTCCCTGTCAAAATCCAGAGCTTAGCACCACCTACACCTACGAGAAGAACCCCATCATCAGCTTCATCCACCCCAAAAAGAGCTACCTCAGGTAGGTAGAGTGCTACACACATCACATGCATTAAAACCAAGATGTCTTAAACTTCTCAAGCTGGAGGACTCTGCAGTTCCCCTCCCAGAGTCACTGACATAAGCCATTACTGTAATGTCGTCCTGATGTGCTGCATTTTCTCCCTATTGTGTTCTAAATAGCTCAGCATGTGTGTGACAGCGTAGCGGCATGTCTTTGATGACATGTGTGCGGATTTGCACTGCAGTCGACCTGTTTTGCATTATTATCTGGTCCCCCGTTTCTCTCTTGTTTTGGTGCAGTGTCCCAAACGTATTTGCATACCAGTATGAATCTGACACTTTTTTTTTGTCATGGCTGAGCTGTGACTCTCTGTCCGTGTGTGTGTTTGTGTCACAGTGGTGGCAGGACCATCACAGTGACAGGACAGGGTTTTGATCTGGTGCAGAGCGTCACCATGGAGGTCCTGGACATTGGAGAAAAAGTGAGTAATCAACTGTATTTTTTCCTTTTTTGGTTGACAAATCTCTTTCAACCATATAATCAAACATGGATTTACTGGCATCAAGCGGTGAGGTTGCAAAACTGACACTTTGTGTGCTGGTGGGAACTCCTGGTTAATATTCCTTCAGTGTTTTTAGCAGGAGCTGAATAATCTGCAGAGGCCTCCTATTCTCCAAAACAAACAGACAGGTGATTTAAATCGGTAAAATCCCTCAATAAAGCAGTTTCATTTTAAATAAATCAGTTGTTTTCCAACACTGCTCCCTCGCCGTGGCACAGCTAACTACAGTTATCGACACGAAAACACCAATTTTGCCTGTTCTGGGCTACTGTAGAAACATGGCGGTGCAACATGGCGGATTCTGTGGACAAGGACCCACTCCTTATGTAGAAAAAAACAGCTCATCCTGGGTAACGAAAACATAACGATTCTTATTTTCAGGTAATTATACACAAATAAAATAAACCCAATATTTATTTAATTTCTGCCATTATGTCCCCCCAAATCCTACACACTGGACCTTTAGGAAAACAAAATGGAAAAAAATAATGTTTTTAATGTGTCATTCAGGCATCACACTTGAAGCAACAGAAAACACTTGAAGTATTACGCTGACATTTTGGGAAAAATACATATTTGCTTTCTTGCAGGGAGTTAGATGAGAAGATAGATACCACTCTACCAATCTGTTGGTTAAAGAAGTCCTATTATGCCCATTTTGGGGGTCGTATTTGTAATATTGGGGTCTACTGGAATAGATTTAGCTGTTTTATTGTTCAGAAAAACACATTAGTTTTCTTATACTGCCCATTGCTGCAGCACCTCTGTCTGAAACTCTGTGTTTGGGCTTATGTCCCGCCTCCCCTGCAGCCCAGTCTGCTCTGATTGGTCAGCTCACTCATTCTGTTGTGATTGGTGCAACACTTAGAGCGTGTGTTGGAAATGTCATGCCCCTTACCTGAACTGTATTTCACCTCCTGAGGCTACATGAGAGGCTAAAAAGACCACTGTGGCTAAGCCAAACAGGCCGTAGCAGCTGTTTAGCTTAGCTTAGCATAAGGACTGAAAACATCTGGTCTGGCTCTGTCCAGAGTAAACAATGGTAAACAAAGATGTCACAGATATTGGCCAAGAAACAGCCATGGAAATAACTCCCAAAACAAGGTATGACATGTTAACAGTAGTTAACGAGCTTCAGAGGTAAGAAAGCAAATACGCATATTTCCCAAAATGTCAATCTAGTCCTTTAAAAAGATGCATACATGGACAGTTTAAGGTGAATTAAGTTGCATGTAGATCATGTCATTAACCATCTGAAAGGTGAAGGTATGAAATTTAAAGTGACTTTGTCTCCTCTGGTCCTCCTTCAGCGCTGCACAGTGGTCTCCCCCTTCACCATCACCTGCCCATCCCCGCCGTCCAGCCAGTCCCAGCAGACCTCAGTGCAGTTCATCCTGAATGGACTCCTCTACACAGGTGACAGCCCCTCCACTTTTGATAGCGAGGGAGAGGAAGAGGAGGGGGAGCCTCAGAAAAGTCACTTCCTGTTGGAATATGTGGAGGACCCTCAGTTTTTCACCGCCAACAAGGAGAAGCTGATAAAACACCACCCAGGAGAGCCGCTGACGCTCATCATCACGGTGAGTGACTGCTGGGACAGGAAGTTCAGATTAGGGCTTCAGTGTTACGTTGTTTTCCAGGAAATGTTTGTTTTTGAGTCAGTATTTTCCACCTCTGATTGGATGGGTTGTGGTATTGTCTGCAAACACTATAAATTATATGGTTCAGTACAACTGTGCAGCAACAGTCTGCAATATCACCAAGAATTTAATTTGCATGTCAAATCTTAATCCTTTTGAATTACTTGAAGGTGTACTATACAAGTTAGTTACTGTTTGTAAACAGTATTGCCAGTGCAAATGAAAGTGAAAGCCAACCCCAGCTTTGTCTGCTTGGCATCCTCTTGGATGCCTGCTGCTTAGGTTCTGGCGTCTGGTCACTACCTTTTTATGAATTCCCGACCTCACCTGCGTGCTGTGCTCGGGAAAGACATGAACACAGCAAAATAAAAAGATTATGCAGACAGAAAGCAGAGTGTCTGCAGATAAATACACTGCCACACACCTCTAGTGGGTCATAGGTGATGACTGAAAGGGATTACATTTAAACAAGTCTATGCGTTGTTTTTTTAACGGCATAGAATATCTTTAGCTATTTAGGTTAGCGTTAGCGTTACAATTTTGAAAAACAGAGGTTACAAATAAACTAATATTTAAAAATTGAACCCCAAAAATATAGTCTAAGAATTCAAATTCACAGAAAGATAACATACAGTAATTTTTATTAATGTCTTAGTATTTCTGTGTACATTACAGTGGCAATGCTGATCTTTGGCAGGTAATGTTTACGATGTTTACCATTCTAGTTTAGCATGCTAACATTTGCTATCTTTCATTAATCACAAATAACAGTTGAGGCTGGTGGGAATGTCATTAGTTTTGAAAGTATTTTGCCAGAAACCAAGTGACAAAAAAAAAGGGCAAAAAAATAAAGCCAGCGCAGAAGTGCCAAAAACTGCAGTTCCTCTAGTGGCCATGGGGCTGGCTCCAGAAGCCGGTCAGTCCCCATAGACCCCCATGTTAAAGTGTCCAACTTAACAGCAGAAATAAACATGTTTACAGCTTGGTACAGAAGCGGTTTTGGTTTCTAAAGCAAATTTATTGACTGTGAATTTATATAGGACTCACCTGTTACCATTTTATGAAGGCTTAAAGTCACGCATATTTAAGCATTGAGCGCAGAGGCTTTCTGTGAGGCTTCACCACAGTCTATGAGTTCTATGAGATCCATCCCTCGCTCCTCGAAACATGGTCACCTCTGGCCCCCAAAAAATGGCAAATGCCGAAATGTCAGGCTTGAGGCTTTAAAGCCACAAACTGACCTGATGATGGTGTTAGATGAAAAATCAGGGGATCACTTAAGTTATTAAAATTAATCTTGAGGTGAACAAGAATGTCTGCACCAAATGTCATGGCAATCCATTGAATAGTTCAGACATTTAACTGAAAAAAAAAAATGTTGACCTCATGGTGGCACCAATTAAAAGATCAGGGGATCACCAAACAAGGATAAATCCTCTGTGGACCGTGAGTGTCTGCACACTACTGAACCACTATACAGTGGCAGAGCAGCTGACATCGCCACCCCTAGAGCCATGCTGCTAACTGTAATCAGACAAAAACACTGATTAGACTCCTTCTTTTTAATGTAGTCAAACCTCAAGATGCTATCAGCAGAAAACAGACTATTGACAATCTCAGCTTTCAAAACACCACATTTAAACTCTACATGGAACAAGCGATGGTATTCTCTACGGGTTTCTTGTTTTTTTGCCTCCAAAAGCAACACAGCTGTAAACTGAATGCATCCACTGTGAACAACAGACAAGGCTGAGTGTTCCTTTATTCATATTCACATAAACCAGAGGCACATAAAGCACATCAAAGGCCCCGTCCGCTGAGACGTGTTGATTTCAGTTGGGGGTCTGGTGGAGGGGGAGGGTGCAGTGGCAGCTCAGTGGGAGGTCCCATGTTCCCGTGGTCTGGCTGATCTAAGCACCTGTCTGCATGAATTCGTCACCCGAAAGAGCTGCTGGCTATGACACCATACAACATTCACATGCTAACAGCACAGACAGGAAAGTTTGAACACGATACAGCTTCCTCTCGATGTGTTTGTGAGCGTTAGGATGAGGCCCCTGCAGGAACCAATGCCTCAGCCAGGGCGACTCGTCTGTTGTTTCCTGTTTTCTTTAGGAAGGTGGATTCCACTTGTGGCAGACCTGGAGGGGGGGAGAGAGGCTGGAGGGAGAATGTGTGTGTTTATTTAATAGGGCGCTTGTTAGTCAGCCAGATCCTATATTAAGGACCTAAGCTGGAATGTGGGTGGATTTTGTTTGCTTTCATCCTGTTTTGGCCATCAGAATTCATTGTTTTGGTCCAGTGAGTTTGAGTGTGTCGCACTGTATATATGATGTCTACAGTTTTACATTATGCTCAAACATATTTTGTTTGATAGTCTGATTTAAGTCGGTATGTGTATCACTAATGTGTATGCGTGTGTTTGTGAGTGCGCGTTGTGTCTGTGTTAGGAAGCATTTGTTGACAGAGACCCAGGGGGTGGCATCCTGCAGTAGGGACAGGACAGGGCCCTAAGGGTGTAATCAAAGCAAGGAAGCACACTGGGGATAAACACACACACATACGAACGCACGCACACACACACACGCAAGCTTCCTCACTTGCCACTCTTACATTAAAGGAAAGAAAAATTGCAGCTTCATACAAATTGGGTGTTATTTTCGTATTGTTTGGCATCATTCCTATATATTAATAATAACACAGTGCATACCAAGTCAACTGCAGATGTCTAGGAATGCTGCAGTGTCGCTAAAAATAAGCTTGACAGGGCAAGAAACAAGAGCAGTCAGATTATTATACAGGTTTTAAACAAACCCCCAGGACAGCTTAATTTATTTAAAGCGAAAACAAAGGCACATGGCATTATTATCCAAATTGTCTGTTTGAAACATCCGTCACAGTTTACAGATCGATTTCCTGGTTCATTTTGTCCTCCCTGACTGTTTATGTACTTCTGTTTCTCACATTTTCGGACTGTTGTTGCATTCCCTAATCTCAGCAATCACTTTGGGAAGTACAATCATGACCAGACTTTTAAAAACAGGAGCCAAGTTTCATCCTGAATTTTCTCCAACACCAATATGTGAGTGTCCCTTGAGTTAAACATTTAGTGAACAAACTGAGCAGTCCCATAGCCTCATGCTCTGTAAATCAAAGCTGTAGTTGGTAACTTTTAAAACAAATAGTTTTTGTCATATTTGCTGAAACTGTAACTATATTTACACAGCACTAAATTAAAAAAAATCATACTCCTCTGCCTCCTCTTAGTGCTGTGATGGCATTACTGCGTGTGAACACAAACAACCAATCAGAGCCGAGGAGTCTCTAACGCAGCTGTCAATCATGTCATCACTGCTGGTGAACTGCAGTCACATAATTTAGTGTACTGTTCAGCTGTAGAATGAGAACGTTGGTGTGGGTGGTGCTTTGTGCTTTGGTGGACTGTTTCCAACAGGTTCTCATTTTGTAGCTAAACAGTACACTAATATATGTCTCCAAAAACATTTGAGGTGAGAAATAGGCGATGCAGTAACAGAATCGTGATTCATATTTGATCAGCGCTGCCTAGTTTGGCAGTTTGACCACAGTTCACAGCAGTGATTGACATGATTGACAGGTGCATTAGAGACTCCACAGCTCTAGGGTGCCCAGTAGCTCAGCGGGTTTAGTAGACTGGGTGCCCCATGTGCAAAGGCAACGTCCTTGCTGCAGCAGCCATGGGTCGATTCCAGCTCACGGCCCTTTCACACTTGAAGCTGTCCTGTCATTAAAGGCGAAAGGCCAAAACAATAATCTCAGAGACTCCTTGGCTCTAATTGGTTGTGTTTGGTGCACTGCGGTAGATTCTGGTAAAGGCCATTAGAGGCAACAGGAGAAGGAGGAGCATCACTTATTTCACAGACTATCTGTGTAATTTAATACTTTGTGAATGTAGTCATACGTTGCAGCAAATTTGAGTTAAAGTCATTAAAAGTAACCAACTATAGCTTTAAATATGGAGACATGCCAAGTAGAAATCCGTTGACACTTGACGCCATTGACATTAAAGGAGCCCTATACAATGTTCAGAGTTTGCATGTTCCCTCAGTGACAGCGTGGGTTTTCTCCGGGCACTCTGGCTTCCTCCCACAGTCCAAAGACATGCAGGTTAATTGGTGACTCTAAATTGTCGTAGGTGTGAATGTGAATGTGAATGGTTGTCTGTCTCTATGTGTCAGCCCTGTGATAGTTTGGCGACCTGTACAGGGTGCATCCTGCCTCTCACCCAATGTATGCTGGGATAGGCTCCAGCCCCCCGTCACCCCTAACAAGATATTAGATAAGAGATTATAGAAAATGAATGAAATGAATGCAAACAGCTCTCAACATAAAGGTGGTTGAGCTAGTGGCTAGCAGCTAACGATGCTAACAGCGCTGACAGAGCTACCATTCTTAACCTGGGGGGAAACCACAGGGTGAGCGCTACGCCTACACAACAACGCCATACTGACATCAGCGGTAAACTTCTGCATGAGCACAGTGTAGAGCAACAGCGATGAGCTAGCCAATGGGATACGCACATAGGCACTCACATGCACTACGCACTACTATGCATGTGCAGCCAGACCGTGCACCACAACAACAAACAGAGAAGCTCAGATTACAACACATGCAGAGGTATTATGGCTTCATTCTCTGGTCAGGACGCCATTACTCCACTGTGTCTTTATATAACAAACAAGTGTTTGCTGCTATATTTATACTCTGAATATGGTACAGGGCTCTTTTGGAGGAGTATCCCAGTGATTTAGTGAAGAAAGTCAAAATGTTAGCAGCAGCAACAAGCTCCAAAAACACTGGATCCTACATCTCCCATGATGCAACTTACAAGCAACTCTCATGAAACCCTCCCTGTCAAAACATCTTTCAAACTCTATGCCCCACAGGCTTTCTGTTATAAATCTCCGAACCCAGGTTGAGATTACTCACCATGACTAGTAAACTGTAGTTGTAGAATTGGTGGTGTGCCCCTTTAATTAAACCAGAAATTAGCAGTGCGAGGTTTGGCTTGGACTGACATGGAATTGGGACATGGAGTTGGATTGATAAAAAAAGGGCTGTGCAGCTTATTCCAACAGGCTCCTGTAAAGGCCCTGAGAATGTTATTTTGGGCAGAGGCAGGGATGACTGTCAGCGGGTTTGTTTGTAGAAACTTCCCTGGCCATGTGAGAGAGGCAGCGGGAATGTTTGCTGCTTTAAGCTCAACTGGAGCCCAAACTGGATGAGTTTTCTGCTGGCTTCCTCTGTGTGACAGCTGCGTGACAGGCCTGCCGCACCTCGCTTTCTGTGTGTGTGTGTGTGTCTGCGCATAGGAGAAGTGCGTATGTGTCTGCCCATACAGTATGTGTGGGTTAAAGCTGCCGCGGCCTTCATGAATGTTATCTGTGCCTGTTCAAACCAGGCCCCTCTGTTGTCTTACCACTGACCGGCTGACGGCTGTTTTTGTTCGTTTCCTGGCGCAGAAAGGGCCAAGCGATCTGGAGCTGGTGCCGGAGGAATACTCAGTGATGATTGGCTCCTATCCCTGTAACATCAGCTTCCACAACGACCAGCTGTTCCACTGCACCATCAACGGACTGCTGGGCACTAGTGAGAGAGAGCTGCCGGTCACTGTAAGTATGCAAACATGTAAAACACCACAATAAAATACAAAAACACATACAACACTGTGTTGAAAATATTGCTGAAGAAAATTTAAGGATATCACCCATCTGTCACACGGCGCTCATAAGCCAAACATTTAGTCGGAATCCAGACCATCTGCGATGTTCATTGAAACAGATTTGATCTGCACACGTCCATGCACTGTCAGTGATATGTGTGTCTCTCTTCAGGCATTATGAATGGTTTGTAGTCTCTGAGCATGCCACCATGAATCAGCAGTTAGTGGGGGTGGTGAGCCGTCACTCGGTGCCACAATGCCACAGCAGAACAGTGAAATGTTTACCACTTCCCCTGTTATCTCTTTAATCCCCTTATCAGGCCATCTATCATCGCCGACACAATCACCTATCACACAGACGCTATCTTCTCACAGCAAGTTCTCTGACTCAGCGGTGATCTCACTCCTCGCCTGTGTTTTTGTTTCGTCTCCGATTCCCCTCCATCGCAATTAAAGGTCTTAATCAAGATGTGGTCGAGGGCTGCGTGGTCCTGATCAAACCAGACACCCTCTTCCCTTCTACCCACGTTTCCCATCTGTTGTTGTCCATTCTGATAGGGCTTTATTAAGGGGGGAAAGCACTCATCTATATTTAAATACCAGCCAGACTGTGAGTGGTTCGCTGAAATAGCGCAGAAACATATGCTACTCTGTCTCTGTCTGTCAGCTGAGTTGCACTGTAAGAACCGTTTCGCCACTTTGACACAGAAATAGAAGGAGAGCTCTTTTATTTCACACTCCCCCCCCCCCCCCCCGCCGCCCTCCTCCTCCTCCTTCTCCTTCTCCTTCTCCTTGTATACCTGTGGCTCGCTCTCGTCCCCGCCCAACCCTGTCTGCCTCTCAGGATGTCTGAGAATAAACACAGGCAATTAGCGAGGATGTAAAGGCAGGGCAAAGGTCAGATGAGATGTCACAACACAAATGGGTGGCAGTGAGGATGATTGGTGTGCACATTCGACAGGGGCATTAACATAACACACATTTTCCATTGTGTCGGCACATTTGAATATATTGTGCACATGGGCCGTTGCGTAGCTTATGGCCATTTATGTTTCTTCACTTACTTTCGGTGGCACATCTATTTTTACATGCCTGTGTTTTGCTTGGCTCTGAAGTGGAGCTGCTGAGCTGCAGAAGTGGATGTGGGGAAGCAGTGTTTTTGTACCCCGAGCGAAACAGGAACATGGAACAATGGCATTTTCCCCTCCATTACACCAGGCCTGGCTGTTGCAGTCTCTGGAAGAAGGCCTTCTCTCTCTCGCTGGCCTGGGTAAATAAATGCCTGGACCAGAAAGAGAAAGATGGAATTAGAAAAGATGGAGGGAGCCCAGCGAGCCAGTTTCCCCCCTCTGAGTAAGAGCAGCGTAAGACGGATTTGGTCTGAGGATTGGAGGCTTTTTATCTGAGGCTCTTTTTATGAAGTATGTTCGGACTGGGGAAGGAGAGGGAAGGGTGCGAGGAGGGACCACAGAGACCCTGCTGACTAATCAGAAGGCAGAAGTGAAAGTCCTTTTCTTGTCACATCTGGGTTGCTCTGAACCGGGTGACTTCTACAGCTCGTTGCAGCGAGAGGCCATTTTTCAAAATCCGTAGTGTGTAATTTATTTCTGTGTCTGCACCTGTGTCCATGAAAAAAATGATGTGTCTGACTGTGCACGTGTGCATGTGTGCAGCTACTTGTGTTCCCATTAAAACTGCCCATGTTGCATGTGTATTACAATGAAAAAAGAGACGAGCAACTGTGCATTCTCAGCTCATTACTGCTCCGTCTTTGTCTTCGTCCTCATCTCTCCAATCTATCATTTGACAACCAAGTATCCAGGGAGGTATTTAACAGTTGCAGATCTTGAGAAAGAAGTCCATGGGTTTATTTTCTCCTTCCTTTATGTCCTCGCACAGCTTTGGAGTAGACTTCTGACGACGTCTGAACACCGGCTCATTATAGAGATCTTATCATTTATTTATTTATTTTTCATGTCAGGTCATACTGAGTCATATTCATAGAATGCAAATGTCTCCTTCTGTTATTGTATGTCTAAGGTATTGTCTCATGGAAAAACAGCTGTAGTAGGGAGCATCATGTGAAGCATAGTGCAACCAAAACAGGTTACAGGATGTTAAGGTACACGACTATAGACTGCTGCAGGGTTTACCTTTTTTGTATATCCAGTGCACTGAATTCTGGATTGTTGCAGAAAATAAGCTCTATAAGTTTATGACACTTATACGTTTCGTCCAGCACGATAATCTTCACAAAGGAACGCCACTTCTGGTGATTGCATGTATGCTTTAAAAATAACAGAAGTAGAAAGCTGTGAATGATGATGATGGTTGACTTACTTCACCACCACAACGAGGCTGTTAAAGCTGTGGTCGGCGTGATGATGCTCTGTAGTCGCGTTTAGACGCTTCTTAGCAACTGCCTCATCTCAGACATGTAAAAGCTCCAAAATGCACAAGTGGTGGTTTTACTGACGCCGTGGAACAATATGTGAAATATAAGCTTGTGTTAACCACAGACCTTATTTCAGGAATCTAACCAACAAAAACTCATTAAAAGAAACCCATTGACTCTGAGATGAGGGAACTGAGAGTGCAAAAATACAAACTCATTTCCGCATTTTAGGACTCATTCCTGCAGCACTCTTTTAGCTGTATGTAGGGCAGGTTGAATAGTCTATCTGAGTAGAGTAGGTCTTGTTTGTCACCATGAAACTTCTCCAGTTGATTACTAACATTAAGGCAATCATTTTTTGTGTCAGAAGTTATTTGACTGTTATGTTTGAATATGCAAATAATGCATTATCTAATTAAATATGTGCTAATTTGCATACATTTCCAGAACAGAAATCAGAACATTTGATAAAGCTAGGTTCAAAATTCTTGTGTCATTTTTCTATCATGTTAGAGTCAAAGGTTTTTACACTTTCATCACTCCATAAATCAAAAAATACTCTCGACAGCCATTAAAAAAAAGAATTTAAACCATGTTTTTAGGAATAAAATGTGTCAAATGAGATATTGAGTAATGGCCAGAAAAATGTTTTTGCACAACATTATGATGTCACAGTGATGCTGACCTCTGAGCTTTTAGATGTAAAGTGTCGTGACTTCATTATTTTATCCTATATGAGAAATTTCGTCATAATTACTGTATGACTTCCTGACTCATGGCCAGACACATGTTTCATGATGTCACAGCAACGTTCACTTTTGACCTTTGGCCGCCAAATTCTAATCAGTTCATTCTTGAGTCCAAGTGGATGTTTGTACCAAATTTGAAGACATTCCCACAAGGCCTTCTTGACATTTTGAGACGCAAGGTCACAGTAACCTTTGACCACCAAATTCTAATCAGTTTATTCTTGAGTCCAGTGTAAAATCTGAAGAGTTAACCCTTTGAATCCTGGAGCAACATCACTTTTCTTGTGCTGCTTTCAGACACCTTTCGGAAGTATTTAAACCCTTGAACCCTGAGTATATTGGTTCAAAAAAAACATTCAGAGAAAAAGGGAAAAAGGCACTGAGAAACCTGGTTAGAAATAAAAAAAATATATATAAATGTAGAAAAATATTTAAAAATAAATAAATAAATAAAAAAGGAAAAATTATTAAATTAAATTAAATTAAAGTAAATTGAACAATCCTATTTTTTAAGATTTCTGTCCAGATAATTTCCTTGTTTGTTTTTTACTTTTTTTTTGTTTTGTTTTTTTACTAATGTTCTTGTTTTTAATTTTCTCTTTTTACTATTTTTTTTTGCTATTTTTTGGGGGTCATTTCCTCTTTTGTTGCTCATTTCCTTCTTCCCATGTTTTTAAAAGACATCATGAGATATTTGAGATACTGTGCTCATGAGAAGGGGACGGACAGATGTAAGAATGGACCAATTTATGCATGGACAACCCAAAGAAATAATGCCTCCGGTCACGGCTATCTCTGTCACGGAGACATACAAACTCATTTTGACCTCTAAATATATGTAAAATCCCATACATTTTGAGACCACAAATAAGACACTACAGGTGAAACAGGTAAACATTTCAACTAATAGATATCACCATGAAACGTCCTAAGTTGAACACAATTATTTTTTGTATTACAAATTTTCTGAAATGTAATGTTTAATGTTTTTGCATACATTTCCAGAACAGAAATCTGAACGCAAATAATCTTCTTTTTGCTAGTCTGAAAGAAGACATGTTTTGGAAATAGCCAAAATCTGAAAACTGACCAGTGCATGACGAACTATGTTTCCACCTGAAGCCTCTGCACTTAACCTCGTATAACATTTTCTCGGTGGATGATAGAAAGACTTGAATTGTGTTTAAGGAGGGGAGGCTTTCGTGGTAGATTTTATTTATAGCGCTTCGTAGGAGAGACAGAGTTTTTGTTTACAGTGTGTGTTTTATTGTGAGAAGTTTTGTTATTCTTCTGACATGTTTCACCACTGTGTCAGTGTATACAGTATTTGGCGTTCATGTAGGCTGCACACAAATAAACAGCAACTACAATGACAAAATAAAACAAAAGAAAAAGAATATATATAACATGATGAGGTCTGCTTTAACATGTGCAAGGTGGAAAGCGTAGAAGAAAGAAAGAGAATCTCAGTCCAGCTTCATGTGTTGTTCCTCTTTCTCTTTCTAGGTGCAAGTGGGGAACTTTCGTCACACCATAGCCAAAGTTCAGCTGGGCGGCAGCGAGCTGGCCATCGTGGTATCCATTGTGGTGTGCTGCGTGCTGCTGCTGCTGTGCACTGTGGGTAGGTTGTGTACACACACTCACCAGCAGATGATGGATGTGTGCCTGCTGCAGAGATGGACGCCCCAGATGTGGAACAGATAAAAGGAATTCGGGGGTCATAGTTTCCCGCACTTGCCTCATCCCTCCTCAGAACCCCAAACACAAAGACCCCACTGTTTCCCTCTCGCTGTCTGCCTGTGTGTGTCCATGTGTGTGTACTGTACTCTGTATTCTTTGCGTGAGTGTGCGCGCAGGGCAGGTGTATGGGTGAAAATTGGTGCTACAGTGGACTTTCACACAGTTTCCTGCCTTGAATCTGTTCTCAGATGTTCACAGACCCCCCCCCCCTTTTTTTTTCTTCTTAGGCGTGTGTCTGACATAACTGTTGGGATATGTGCACAAATTTCATTTACACATTCACCAAAAAAAGAACATTTTCATTTGCATGTTCTCACAATCAGATAACATTCATGCAAATATTTTTCACAGGCTCGCAAAAGGTGATATATCCTGAGTGTCATTTCAGAAACTCAAAAATCTTTTTAGACACTTTTTTTTTTTTAATTTTTTTTTTTTAATCCTTCAGGTTTACTGGAAGCTGTCAGTGTGTGATTACAGCCTTTGGGTTGAAACATACTGTATTCAAACTGCATTTTGTCTCTCACAGCTCTTGTAGTGTACTGCACAAAGAGCCGAAGGGCGGAACGCTACTGGCAGAAAACTCTGCTCCAAATGGAGGAGATGGAGTCCCAGATCAGAGAGGAGATCCGTAAAGGTGTGTTTACACAAGGACCCACACATGCACATACACGCACCCTATAGTATTGTCCGAGTTGTTTAGACCTCAGTTGATGTTTTTTTGTCGACTGACATGAAAAAAGAGCTTCTGGGAAGATGGAAATATTGACCACGTATGTTTGTGTGTGTGTGCAAAATGTGTGTTTGTTTGAGATTGTTTCGAGTCCGAAGTGGGAGGGAGATACAACAGTTGACAGATTTGTGCCGAGTAAGCGTGACTCATAAAACACAGTGTCTGACAAATGATCAGTCACACGCAGACATACTGAGTGGCCACATCGCCTCTGCTGCGTCTCCTCTGTAGCACCAAGGCCTGCGTGTGCTCTGTGTCTGTCTGTGCATATGTGTGTGCGTTTCTAGGGCATTAGAGTAAAGCCGTGTGAAGGCCACTCCACGTCTGAGCAACCAGATTTATTGCGTAGAGATGGGGGGGACGGATAGAGAAAGAGAAATGGAGGGAGGAAGCGATAGGAGCGGGAGTCAGGGCCGCGAGTCCGAGGAGAAGCAGAAGCGTGGGAGGGAGCAGGGGCGCGGAGGAGAGGTTATTTAGTCAGAGGACACAGATAGATTTGTGCCCGAGTTCAGGGTGAGTGTGCAGAAAGCGAGGGATAGTTCAGCCGAGACAAAAGATAAATTATAAAATAAAAGCAGACGAAGAGGGAGTGAAGGGAGATGGGAAATTGACATATTCCAGGCTGTAGGCATGAGAGGGTTTTGGTATTTGTCTGCAAAAGTGAGGCAGACAGGAGGTTTGGTATTCAGGCCTGCTGCGTCTAATCAGGAGTCGATGGTGTGAACTGACTGGTGGTTTAGAGGACGCTTTAGTGAGCAGGAGGATAAATAACCTGGAGGAGTAAATGAAATATGTTTTTAATCCCTCTGGTCTAGTATTCCCTTCTTTCTACACAAACACAGTCTGAGGAAACTGGCATTGTAACCCAAATACGTCTCTCATCCTGTGACAGGAAGAGCTTTTCCATAAAGGGATCTCCAGCGTCTCATTAGAGGAGAACATTATCCTCTCCTTGAACATGCTATCCAATAAAGTGGCTATAATATTAGCATGCAGATTCAAGTCAGGGTGTGGACATGCTGATACTGTTTCTGCAGCATGTAAACCTCAGGCTGCACACATGTTTTGGATGAGGGACTGGATTTGGCTGCCCTGATTGTCGTTTGGTAAATATTTGCATGCGTGCCGTGCTGGACTCAGAGTGGGAGAGAGAGGGAGGGAGTGGGGGAAAGATCAGAGGATCAGTGTTTGGTACATCGAGTATTCAACCAGAGGTTTCCAAAATTACAAAAGCAGTGTTTGGGTTTAGGGAAATATCATGTCAGAAATGGAAACTTATGTAAACGTTTCTTTAGTGTGTAATCACCTGAAAGTAAGTAGGAGTGCAAATCACCAGTTTCATCATGATACGATATCATATCGATTCTTTAGGCGACGATACGATATTTGCCGATATTACAGTCTGCCACAATACGTTTTCAATTCGATGCAATTCAGGGGCCTGCGATCAATATGAGATAATATCATCTGCCCATTAAACACAGTCGGTTATAGAAGAAGCTGCCACCCGCTTTTGTTTTTCCTTTTGGCCATAAAAGGAGGAAGTTCTTCATTTTAACCCAAACCATCATCTTTTTCATAAAAGTTCAGGTCTATCTAGCGTAAAGCCCTGAAGGCACATTTCGCCCTACAGCCATAAAACATGGACTAACAACATTATTTAACTGAAGTGTAAAATTCAGCCCAGTAATAACTGTTAAGGTTCAGAGACAAAACACTATTTTTTGCTTATGACCTATTATTAGCTTTAGCATAGTCTCACTCAGCAGACCTTTCTCAAGAAAAGAAAGGTCTGGCTGGGCCGACTCTCACTTTAAGATTGGAGAAAAAAAAACGCCCTGGCTGCTTGTATTTCTTTTAACCAATCACAATCATTCTGGGTGGTGCCACAGCAACGGTGCGCTTGCAAAAATATTGCCAGGGGGAAACAGGTTTTGGTGTAACACGCCCACAAAAATATCGCCTACAGGACGCGAACCATGGCAGAAAAATGGCTACATCCCCGCAAGATCAAACACCGCAAAAATTAGTAAAGGACGTGTTGAAAACGGTTGAAAACTGCTACACAACCGGAGGTGGTAGGGCGGGATTTCAGCGGGTGGCTCGTTCCGCCTAATGAGAGGCTGGTCTATGCAGCGAACTTCCGCCCACTCAGACTAGCTTTAGCATGTTTAGGTTGCCAATTAGCCTAGTGGCTAGCGGACTTTTTCCTCTACTTATAGCTTAACAGATTACATGCAGCGTTATTATTTTTCTCACTTACCATTGGTTTAAGTCATTGCATCTCCCGACAGAACAGCTCAGTTGAATTTCAGCCTGCATGCACGTCTTTTCAGCTGAACGTTATTGAAACAGAGCAGCTGATGTTGCTGTAGTGAGAAGTTAGCAGGATGACATGCCCATTTAGGCAGCTAACGTTACGCCATGTGTTATCTCGTAACAGCAACGTTTACATATGGCATGTGCTCTGTCTGTTGTCCTGTAATTTTCTCCGAAATCCAAAATATTTCCACGCTGCTGATTTATTCCTGAGTAAATAGCGTTATCCTCATCGTCTTTCTCTTGGCTGCCGCTGTTTGACCGTGACAAAGACTTTCAAAATAAAAGCATATCCTAAAGAAGATGATATAAATCGATGTTGTCACTTTGCATTGATGACATTTGAACGTCGATCATTTAATCGATATATCAATCCAGACTGATGGATCGTCACACTCCTAAAAGTAAGCATGGCTGTGTTTTCACTACCTTAGAATGAGTCTTTATATCTACATACGGAGCAGGGCTTCGTCCACAGAGTCTGCAATGTTGCACTGTCATGTTCCTAAAGTAGCCCATCAGCCACTGTAGTTAGCAGCCCTCTGCAAATAAGGCAGCTCACAGTAAAATCATCCTGAACGTCTGTATCTTAAGTTATAAGTGTAAAGGGCGAGCAGACATTAGCATGTGCTAGGCTAGTAGCTCGTCTCCGATATGCCAAACAGCATTGAAAAAACACTGATTTGTAACTTGAAACTGCCTTTATTTATTGTTTTTACTGATTTAAAGTACTGGGTCTGTTTGTTTTGGAGAGGAAGAGACCTCAGTGGATAATTTGGCTGTTGGTAAAAACCTCCTGAATGTCTGGATCAGAAATAAGAAAAGCACACATTAAGGTTTCACAGAAAAGAGGTGGGCACACATTAGCAGGTGCTGGGCTAGCTGACTATCTCAGACATACCCATAGCGTCGGTGAAACAGTGATTTGTAACCACTACCGGTTTTAATCATCTAGGCCATTTGTTTTGTAGAGGAAGGGATGATTCAGATCCAGATCCAGATTAAAACCTCCTGAACAGTCAACACTGAAGGGATTCTAACTAGGAGACCTTTTAGCTGCTTACAATCTGCAATAAATTCCCCTAAATCTTACACACTGTTCCTTTCAAAGACTCATTTCTGTGTCTCATCTAAAATCTCTTCCCGTGAAATCAACCAGATTCTTACCGATCCCACGGCACCCTGGGAGAGTTTGAGTTGTTTTTGCATTACTCTGTGAATAGATTTCTGACTCATCTTGCTTAGCAACAAATGTAGATGAAGGAGTCGGAGTCAGGACTGTGGTTTAGAGACAGTTTCATGATGAAAGCCCTTTTGTCCTTTCAGGCTTTGCAGAGCTGCAGACGGACATGACAGACCTGACCAAGGAGCTGAATCGCAGCCAGGGCATCCCCTTTTTGGAGTACAAACAGTTTGTCACACGCACGTTCTTCCCCAAGGTGAGACAGCCTATTTTTCCCCGCTATCTGATTTCGACTGGCAGACTGACAATACCATTTTTCTCAATGGGGTTTTTAATGTTTTTTTTCCCCCTACATGTCCCATATTTCCCACCGCTTCTAATATGCAGGATGAAAATTCACCTTGAAACTTTTAAACATACAGTAGACGTCTGGAGAAGTGTAGCTCAGTTTGGCACCCTGCAGGAGAGTTAATGTGTTCTCTATAGGTAAGCATTTTTCTGATGGGCGATCCACCCTGAAGGTAGACTGTAGGTCTATCTGTCGGTGGGTGGGTTTTTTTTTTCTCACCGACACAGACAGACACAACTCAGCGGGCTTTGTCTTCCAACCACAGGCTTGGACTTTCAAGGAGACAGAACAATAGCGGGCACTGAGACAAGGAAAACTTTCCCCCTGATTTCTCAAAAACACACTCCCTGCTCAGCTCACACACCCACACTGTTTTGCAAGTATACAAGCGCTTGCGCAATGGCAGCCGCGCCAGTTGGTTGCAGTGGCCGGTGTTTTCTGTCGCGAAGGAAGTGAGTGGGGAGAGTGTTGAAAAGCTGCACAGAAAGAAACATAATTCAAGTGTTGCTGCTTCAGTGTCGTCTCTCCATTTTTCCGCTAAAACAGCAAACACTCTACTCACGACCCCTTGTGCTCTTTTTTTTTCTCTTCCACTAGAGCTTCTGGTTCTCTTAGATTACACACACTCACACAAAACAGACACAGTTAGAATACAAGCCAAATGTAGCTGTCCTGAAATGACGGACAGAGTTGAAAGGCTGCCTCTTGGCTGTGGGTCAGTTTGTCTCTGAAGCCATTAAGGCTTGTGACGTTTTGTGTCACGGTGTTATGTTCCCTTTTCATGGTCAGTCAGGGGCCTATTCAGGGGCCTCTTCATGAAATTCTGCCCTTTGGTTCCAGACTGCAAATTTAATGTCAAACACTCAAGGCCAGCTCTTTTTTTTTTTGGTTTTCCCCGACTATCCATCTGTGTTTATGACTTAGAGCTGACTTTGTATTGTTTGCATGTGTGTTTCAGATGTGCTCCGACTACGAGATGAGTCTGGTCCAACCCGCCTACGAGAACGATGGCCTGGGCCCTCGAGCGCTGCCAGAGACCCACCCGCTGCTGCAGGACTGGCAGGTGAAGGGTTAAGCCATTAGGATGTTAGGTTAGGCTTTCTTCTGCCAGAGTGCCTTGATTTGGCTCCTTTTTCACTCTCATGCTTCCCAACTGGGTCACACTGAAGCTTATTAAGGTTTCACAGTGGGCTTGTTGATGATGAGGAGTAAAGAAAAGCATATTGTGCGTTTTTGCCTTTGTGTGTCTGTTGTAATGTGTGTGGAGCATGTCAGTGTGTGTTTGTGTGACTCCTGTGTGTGCACGTATGAATACTAATGCGTGTCATTCAGTGGTTTCTAGTGAGTGAGACACAAAAAAATTTTCAGCTTGTCAAACAACACGCTGCCCACCAAGTTGATGGCAGGTTGTTGACACACTTCCCGCTGGCTCGTGGACAACCGAACAGTATGCTTTTCAGCGGAATCCATCTCTAGTTGTGTGTGTGTGTGTGTGTGTGTGTGTGTGTGTGTAATGGAGGGGCGGATGGGAGTGAGAGTTATAAAGAGAGAGTGGGAGAGGGAGTGTGCACTTTCATGAAACTGTGTGCGTGCTGAAAGCAAAGGGACGCTCGCGCATGTGTGTCTGTGGATGTTAGGAGGAGAGAAAGTAACGATCGCGGTGCTGGTTTTGGGTCGGCAGCCGGGGGAGGCTGTCTAGCGGTGATGAAGTGCCTTGGATCCGCATCGTCTTCCCAGGAAGTGTTTTCCAGGTCACAGCAAATAAATCTCACAGGCGGGCATTTATCTTAATGGACACCCCTGTTCTCCTTCTGTCAGGCTGCAAACCACACCATATGGCTGCAGTCCAGAGGGAAGACTTCATCACACTGCTGCTTAGTCGCACCCATAGCTAGGCCATACTCATTAAGTCGACTCGGCACATTCAGAGACAATCACACGCAGTCGGGGACCGGAGCAGGAGATACTGATACCAGAGATGGGGGGGTGTTTGAAGAAGCAGAAGGAAGAGGTGTGATAGAAAGATGAAGTGTTCACTACATGGGTCACTCGAGACAAGAGGTGGTGAAATAGATTAGGGAGGGCGCAGCAGGTGTATAATGCAGTTTAGGTGAAACCGCGAAGAGAAATAACTGTTTCATCCCCCGTGTGTCCTCAGGCCAACAACACAACAAGGCCCAACGTGGAGGAGGGCATCACTCTGTTCTCCACTCTCCTCAATAACAAGCACTTCCTCATCACGTTTGTCCACGCCTTGGAGCAGCAGAAGGACTTTGCTGTACGAGACAGGTAAATGCATCAACTGATATGTGTTTGGCAGTTAAACAACAAACAGAAAAAAAAACTCCATCCCAATTGACTTCAGGCCATCAAATGGGTCGACGCTACAGATTTATAGAGGTGTTATATTGGATGGCACCATGTTGCGACTGTGAGCTGCTTTAAGCAATATTTTTAACAACAGGTGAAATGGCTAGATGTTGCACCTAACTGCAGTTCCCCTCACCTCTACACAGCGTTACTGTCTTCCAGCTTATCAGTTTGTTTCTAGCCTCAACTGGCAGCTGTTTTCAGTGGCATCACTATAATGACGCCTGGAGCACCATTTAGCGTCTGCATGGGATGCATCAGGCTTTCCACAGACTCCAAAGTAAACTCATCCGCGTCATTATTAGATGATCAGAGCAACAGATGTAGGTTAAATAGCGTGAAAGCCCACTCAGGTTGGGTGGGAGGGGATTTAAACTGAGGAGAGCAGTGTTCAAGACCATAAAACAACAACATGTTGTGTTTGTGGCACTGAAAGCTGGACGTTTTGGGTTTTTTTTGGTGCTTTTACCTTTATTTGATAGGACATATATAGTGTGAAAGGGGGAGAGAAAAGGGGGATGACATGCAGCAGAGGGCTGTGGGTTGAAATCAAGCCTGCAGCCACTGCGGCAAGGACACAACCTCTGTACATGGGGCTCCCACTCTACTAGGTGAGCTAGTGGGTGCTCCAGCTGGATGTTTTTTAGTAACATACTGCTGCCTTTTTGGACACGTTTGTGCCACACAAAGCCGTGTGTTTTCAAGTGACATCTGCAATCTTTTCCTTACCATAGACAAATCGTTTTGCCGCCTAAACCTAAGCACCAACTTCCTCTGCATTATATACTGTGAATATATAATAATGACCCAGTTACTCAAGATAATCCTCAGACCTTGTTGTGAGTAGGTTCATGTAGGAACTATTTTCTTTCTACTGAACTAAGCGTGTATCTACTCATGGACAAAGCACCAAATGTAAACATTAACGGCGTCCTCCTCGACAGAGCTGTAATGTTAGCTAGCTCAGTGTTCGGCTGACCTCAGTGTTAGGTGAGGAAGCAGTAGATGCACGCTTTCTTCTGCACTGTGATACAGTTGGCAGGTGTAGTTTGGTAGAAAGAAAATAGTTCCGACATGAAACTGCTCACAACAAGGTCTGTGGATTATCTTGAGTAACCGCGACTCTGGAAAGAGACATTGCTGTTGAGTTTTTCAGATCAGTTTTACTCAATACCTCACACCAAAATGATCTAGATTGATAAAAAGCACCAGACGTAAAAGTAAAAATATGTATTTTTAATTTTGGGGTATAATGTCCCTTTAAATGCTTCATAAAAATGTGTACATTAAGTGGGCTAAATACCTAAAAAGACTTTAAATACAACAGCTACGCAAGCAAAGAACTCATCACTTTACCAACCAAAGTAGTGGAGTGGTTTGTTTTAAAGCACTGTAGTATTTATCGCTGGCTGTTGTATTGCATTACAGAAGGCGTCTATTTTCCCAGTGTTTACCACAAGAGCTTCTTTACTTCCCACGTCTGTATCTGCTGTATACAGAACAGAAATATGTTTATGAGTCAGAAAAGTGGCTGCTCCAGCTTTGTAAATATGTGGTCATTTATCAGTGTAACTGTTTTGGTCCCGATGTCCTTAAACTAGCAAGTCATTGTGGAGAATCAGAGAAAAAATTCCAGAGGCAAGACCACATCCCGGTCCCAGCTCAGCGTCAGCACTTACTGACTGATGTGGCCCCTTTCTCCTGGATTAAAGGGGCTTTGTTAGGGAAATCCCCCGCACCTCTGGACTTACTCACCCAGACACTCCCTGCATTAGATCAGGCCTTTATTTGGCTCTGCAGTCACAGGTGCTGTGGGGAGGACCAAACCTTGTTGTTGTTTCTGTAATGTAGTTATTTTTAAATCTCCACTGACCACACACTCTGACGGGGCATGTTTGCGAGAGCATGTTTTGGCTCATCTGTCTGCTCTGCTAATCTGTTTTCTCACCCTTCAGATGCAGCCTGGCGTCTCTACTCACCATCGCCCTCCATGGTAAGCTGGAGTACTACACCAGCATCATGAAGGATCTGCTGGTGGACCTGATCGATGCCTCAGCCTCTAAGAATCCCAAACTGATGCTGCGCCGCACAGAGTCCGTTGTGGAGAAGATGCTGACCAACTGGATGTCCATCTGCATGTACAGCTACCTCAAGGTGAGGCTCAGCTAAGTTATGAGGCGGGCTTGATTAAAAAGAGTTATCACACATCTGATTTTTGACTCCACCTCTCTTGCCTCGTTTTTCAGGAAACAGTGGGTGAGCCTTTCTTCCTGCTGCTGTGTGCAATCAAGCAGCAGATCAACAAGGGCTCCATAGACGCCATCACAGGGAAGGCCCGCTACACCCTCAACGAGGAGTGGCTGCTGCGCGAGAACATTGAGGCCAAGCCACAGGTCTGATGCCTCACACTCATTCAGTTTATCTCTCACACCCTTGATTTTGCTTATTAGAGCTCAGAGGTCAACATCTAACTTACACGCTTACTTAAGTTGACCACCGTAGAGTTTCATGCAACTTTGCAAAGTTTGAAATGTACTGCTCTGTGTTTACTTCTGCAGAACATCAACGTGTCCTTCCAGGGCTGTGGCATGGACTCACTGCCTGTCAGGGTCATGAACACAGACACAATCTGCCAGGTGAAGGAAAAAATCCTAGAGGCCTTTTATAAAAACCTGCCATTCTCGCAGTGGCCCCGAGCAGAGGATGTAGACCTGGGTAAGAGCATATTTTCTCTGATTATTTTCATCCTTTCCCCTCCCCAGCCCTCTGAGATATAGTAATCTCCTTTGCAAAAGGTCAATTCCTCTCATGAAGCTCAACTAACCTGAGGCTGCAATATAATAAATGACAGAATGCATCGAGGAGAGTGTGCAGTCATAATCACAAAGAGTTATTGCTTTCAAAAGCCGCGGAGCCTGCAGAGCTGATTTGATTAATGGCCCGAGAATATTTCCACAGGTCGTGACACAGAGCGTTAGAGCACGGCTGCTCTCTGTCTCGCATATTCTTTTCCAAATTTAGGATGAAATTTTCTAATATCTCTCGCCTCCCTCGTCCTGTCTCCTTCCCCTGCAGAGTGGTTTGACTCCGGCAGCAACAGTAAGCTTCTGCAGGACCTGGATAACTCCTCAGTGATGGAAGATGGCAGGAAGAAGCTCAACACTGTCTTCCATTACCAGGTGTGTTTGTGTGAGGCCACTGTGGTAGGTGTTGTCATGGTATACCTGTGAATCCCTGATATTGTAACAGCAACAGCGGGGGTGTTGAAACTCTTTGTAAATGGTGTCACTGGCTGTCCGTAGGTGGGAGGAGGATACTCTCTGCTTCTGTGTGGCTGTACACAAGTAGTCGTAGGTGCTGCATTCAAGCTCGTGCACCGTTTGTGTCATTAGGTAGCAATTTATGATGAAAAATAACTGTTGAGAGCTGTAATGTTTAAAGGAGCTCGAGATCCAGAGCGTTATTTATTGCAGCTTACAACTGTTTGCTATGTAAAGATACAGTGGAGTAATGCCATCGTGAGCAGAGAATTAAGTTACACTCCCTCTGTGTGTGTTGTAATCGGAGCCTCTCTGCTCTTTAATGGGGAAAGCTGGTCTGTCCGTGCATGATAGTGCATGTGTGTATCCCACTGGCTAATTAATCACAGCTGCCCTGCACTGTGATCGTGGTTACTGCTGATATCAGGATGGTGCCATGCCATCGTTGTGACGGCCCAGAATTCTGAAGCCCCAGTAGTCCAAAAAACGACCCATTGGATTGAAAGCCCATTTCTCTGACTGCCCGTTATTCCAAAAAACAAACCCCATTGCTCCCGTTTGAGCCACTGAACCCAGGTGTTTAGCAACTGTGTGCCACTAAATATGGATGTCTTAAGCAAAAACATGATCTTTTCCTCATATAACCTGTTTTCTGTTCCCAAACTTAACCACACTTTCACCACAGAGTTGCTGACAAATGTAACATATCCGTGGTTTACAGAAATGTACAATGCAGCCATTTTTTTCCTGGGGATTTAGTTGCCTAACTGCAGGGAGTGTGTATTTTTAGAGAAACAGGACTTTTTTAACAATGGGTGTTTGTTTTTGAGATGACGGGCTTGTGGAGAAATGGGCATTCAGTCCAACTGGACATTTCTCGGACTAACTGGGCTTCTGAAGTTTGGACCTGCACTTGTATAGCACCCTTCTAGTCACCCAACCACTCAAAGCCCTTTTCACACTATGAGTCACATTCACCCATTCACACACATGCATGTGCTGGTGGCCAAGGCTACCACAAACGTATGGTACTCAATTTTTGACACACTCACACACTGACGGATTAGCCATCAGGAACAATTTGGGGTTCAGTATCTTGCTCAAGGATACTTCGACATGCAGACTGGAGGAGCTAGAGATCAAACCACTCATCTTCTGATTAGTGGAGGACCCGCTCTACCTCTGAACCGCAGCCGTCCCTGGGCAGCTGGAACAATGGGCAGTCCCCCATTGGGACAGCGGCATTGTTGAAGCTAGAGCTCACTGTCTAGTTCCCCCTCTGAGATAAAAATGTTAGCTCAATCAGCCAGTGTCAGGTCAGGTAGTCACAACGGGCCCCAGTGCAAGCTATTATGACGGGCCCTAAGGCACGCTAGTTACTTGTTATGCACCTAAACTAGCTACCATGCAATCTCATCGTCACATGATCAAATAGAGACTTGACATTGGATAACACCAGCATAAATATCACTCAGAAATCATCATCGTATATGTGTATAGAATAAGAATACCAATTTAAAGAAGGAATTATTCGCTTAACTGAATATTTTAAATGTAACATGTTTAACATATTATTTTTCTGCATAACATATAGTTGAAGGGGCCCCCTCACCCCATTGGCCCCAGTGCAATGATCCTGCCTGCACTGTCTATATTTACGCCCCTGCTGTCAGCACTGTTGCTGTAGTTAGCACTGTTCATGCTGTTAGCACATTGTTGAGAACCGTGTGTAGACAACCTCTGAATCACAGATGCACTCTAAAAGTCACAGACAAATCCTTTAACAACTGTTACTGAATAGGAAATATTTTCAAATGATTTACAGATATACAGTAACTATGGTAACATACAGAATTAAATCAGTTATCACACAATTTTAATGCTTAACTTAAAGATCCCCACCAGATGTGTTAGAAAAGTACTCTGCTTGGAATAATAACTTGTCTTTTCACCCACCGTCTTCGAATTAGACAAACTTTTTTTCTGTCACTGGAAAAACCCAGAATCTATGAACATGCAAATATTTAAAATTCAAATATATAAGTTTCAAGAGAAAAGGACACCCACACTCTGAAGAGATGCTCCCATAAAGATGATTTATCCAGTTACATTGTTTTGACAATATGTCTTCATCAGGTAGTATGACTATGACAGCTACTATGTCGTAGTTGCGCTTAATGAGTCTTCTTTTTGGGAGCATCTATTTAGTGTGTGGGTGCCCATTTTCTCTTCAAACTGTTTGTGCTTTTTTTTTTTTTTTTTTTTTGCCTACGCGTTTGCTATCATGTTGGGAAGAGCATACACGACCTTGAAGCATTCCTTTCAAAACTACTAGACATAATACGTCTCCTACTTTACCGTGAAGTCCGTTCTCAGTGTGAGTCACGCACCACCATTCAGCCTCCATTTAGTTGTGATGTCACAGGTTCATGCTTGTAAGTAGGTGCACATGTTAAACTCAGATTTAAGGTGAGCGCAGAGAAACTTACCTCCTTCATGCAAAGAAAAACTGCACATACATCATTCTGCACAGTGAAGGTCAAACGTTTAAGTGAAGTAACAGGAAGCAAAACAAATGTATGTCACATGCAGAGGGGCTTTAATGATTTGTTGTATGTTGTGGTTACTGTTACAGACTCAGTCATTAATAATGGTCGTTTATATTGACTTTTAAAAAGTGTGCCGATGTTAACTGCAAATTATTTGTTCAGTAGTTACTAAATGGTCCCCTTACACTCAAAAAAGTGATTTACTTATTGTTGCTATACTTTGATGTTTGACCTTGTATGATGTATGGGCCCACATTTTTTTCACATTCATCTGTTGAAGGGAAATGTGCGTGGAAACTTGAAACCTCCAGTGCACAAACACTGAGAATGGACTTGAAGGATTAGACATCTCGTGTTCAGCAATTAAACTTTAAAAATGAACAATAATAATATTCATAAATTCTGGATGTTTCAATGAGGGAGAAAGAGTAGACCTCAGTGTAAGAATTTGTAAATAGTTTACAATCATTTATTGTGGAAAAAATCATTATAGAGTACTATAGATTTTTCTTTAATGTCTTAATGCATTTCTGTTGGAGATCTTAAAGGTAAACTAAGCAGGATTTCCTAATAAACAATGTCTAGACTCATACAGAAGTCACCCCTCTCAGTCATCACTTGTGACTCACTGCAAGTGTGTGGCAGGGTATTTTGCTGCAGACTCTGCTCTCTACTCATATTTCCTTATGTTCCTCTTATTTCCTGTTTTCGTGACATTTATGGGTGTGCACCCCCACAGTGCTCAGGTGGGGTCAGGCCTTTATAAAAAGGTGTGAGCAGCAGGCATCCAAGAGACACAGCGACAAAAAGAAATATACATATAGCGAGGAGAAACGCCAAATGACAGTAAATCTGGGGTTGGCTTTAACTTGTGCTGGCAAGCATAAACAAACAGTATCCCACAGTTTGTGCATACTATACCATTAAACAACAACAGCTGGTGTTATATGAACCTTTAAGGAATTATATCTGATACTTTTAGTACTGGCGGCACTCCAGCCCCCCCGTGACCCCCAACAGGATAAACGGTTACGGAAAATAAATGAATGAATGAAGGAACTTTTGATACTTAATCAGTATTTTGTGCTGTGATAATTTACTACATGCAACACACTTCTGTGCAGTGAAGGGCATTAATCTTTCATCGCTTACGTATTCAAAAAACACAACATTTAACAGACATTACTACTACTGGTACAAGCAGTACTACAACTAGGCCTATTAGATACCATTATGCATATACATTCGTTACTCATACATTGACTAAAGTACATCATATAATTGACTTTTATTTATAAAAGAAAGCAGGAAATTACATTTTTATGAATTGCGTTTGCAATAAAAGATTAATAATGTAAGGTAGATGATTAAAAAAACACTTTTTTAACACAATATATTTTTTTTCCCAAAAGAAAAATAGCGAAGCAACAAGTAAAATGTCATGACTGTTACACCATTAAGAATGTCTGTATGTGCATGTGTGTTTGCTTATGTCTGCATTCATTTGTGCATAAGTAAACAGTTGTTCGGTGACCCCCGACCTCCGACCCTTTACCTGTACTTGCTAAGTGCTCTGTTTAGTTTTTGCTGAGCCATGGGGACAGAGCTGTGAAAGCAGCGAGCTGCGGCGTGTACTAACAGTCTGGGTTCACTGGCAAGGCTGTTCAATCCATTTCACCGCGGGTTGACTTTAATGAGCCTAGCCAGGCTCCCACAGACTCGCCACCAGTCTAGATGCACGCAAGACTGACACACACACGCACACACACACACACACAAACAGACGCACCTCTCAACACCGCACTCCCCTCGAGGGCATGCTTAATGATGCTGTTCTGCTGCACCCCAGCTCACCCCTGACCTCATGCCCCCTGTCCTCTCTCGTCTTTCTTCCCTACGCCCCCCCTTCCTCCTCTTTCTTCTTCTTCTCTCCCTTCGCAGATCCCAGAGGGGGCATCACTGGCCATGAGCTTGAAAGACAAGAGAGAGAACACCCTGGGGAGAGGTACGTCACCTTCAAACACACCCACTCCCTGTCGCTTTGTCACACACACTTGGATAAATACACGCACCCACTCGCTCACAGGAAACAGCACATGCTTAGCTGATCACGAGAACACGATACGTTCATGTAAACACGCATGAAACCACACACACACCCTCCCGTCCCCCAAAGACACAGCGGACATCTAAACACACTCGCACCTAATAAATCACAACACTCCTGCTTCACTCCGGGAGTTATGCTACAGCTTCATTCAGAGCTCTTTCTCTGCGTTATAGATGTACTCCATTAGCAAAATGTCAGCTTGTGGGAAAAATTTCGACACAAGTGCGCCCATTGTCCAGCCTCGACCCCGGATTATAATGACTGTGCTGCCTGTTGACAGATGAGTTTACATACAGCTTTTAATGGGCTTGTCCGTTCGTTCGTCTGGGGTCCACCTTATATAATCAGTACCAGACCAGAGCTCAGTTCTGCTCGGGCTCTGTCCATCAAAGCCTCTCCTCTCATTCATACTGGGCCAAAAATAGGCTTATGTGGACTAAACCTGGCTCCGGCTTCAAAGCGTCAAGGGGGTGTTATGAGCCTGTAGTGCTCCCTGGCTAATATAAAACACTGTCCTGCCTGCCTGTGATCAGTGTTGAGGGTCTGGACTGAGGCCCGCTGGGCAGGAGCATCTCTGGCAGACGGCTGTAATGAGCACACACTCACAATGCTGTTGTGTGTGTTTGTGTGTGTATCTGTGTGTATGTGTGCAATAATTTACTGTATTTGTTTGTCTGCTTTGAGCTTGGGTTTGTGCATGCGTCCACACATGTTCAGGTATACATACGTGTTCACGCATGTGCACGCGAGTGTTTGTGTTTAGAGCTATATATAAACCAGCAAGGTTTAATGCTCTTTCCGAGCGTTGGCCAAGCATTACCATCTCATTACACCGGCTCCAGAACCAATCACAGACTCTGTGTGTCTGTCTCCCCTAATCTCTCTCTTTTCTCTCTCCTTTCACTCGTAATCTTTCTCTTTCATTCTCTCAGACAGCTCCCCTCCCCTACCGGCCCACAGTCCACCTTAATCACTTTCTCCTCTCTCCCATGTACTCTATCTCCCTTGCGCTCCTGTCAATCTCCCTCCTGCATTTTTTTTCCCACCCTCCCTATCTGTCACACTCCTCTGTGCTCCCTCCTCTTGTCTCCTCTTATTCTCTCAGGTCTCCACCTTGCTGATTGCACATTGTCTCACCCTGTATGTTTTGGGTTTTTTTTTTGTCCCCTTTCTCCTTAGTTAAAGATCTGGATACGGAGAAGTATGTGCACTTGGTGAGTATCTCCTTAAAGGTAATCAAAATGTTTGAGTGCCCTCTGAGTTTATTACCAGAGCTTTTCCTGTGTGTGCCACTGTTAGTCAGCCCGGGGCAGGCATGACGACAGTTAGAATGGGGGGTGAATGGAGGTGAAAAGGAAAGCTGCTGAGAGGACATGACAGCACTAATGCTGCTTAAGCTCTTTTATAAACGTCAGCCAAGATATGGGCCCTTTGACTTTAGAATAATGAGTTCCTTGGAACACAATTTGCCGGGTGAATAGTTAGTTTTACAGGACAGTTCTGCGGTCCCTTTTTGACATAAGAAGATGGATTTTGACTACTTCTTTCTTTTCCCCACTACCCCTATTTAGACCTGTATGAGCAAGTCAGAGACATGATCCTGTACACAGCAACCAGAGAAAAGCAGGAGAATTCCCCAGCTCCCATCACTTCCTCAATTCTTTGTATTATTTAGCGCTTCAAAATACCCTGATGTGGTTTCTGGATCATGTGTCTAATGCAAGAAACAGAGAATTCCCCGTCTGACAGCTGAGACAGCTGAGACAGTAGGGCATTCATCGAGCTCTCTTATGATGGGGTTTATTACTTCAACCTGTGTGAAGTATGTTGACCTCTGCTTTTCCAGGTCCTACCTCATGATGAGCTAATGGAGACCAAGAGGTCACACAGGCAGAGTCACCGCAAGAAGGTCCTGCCTGAAATCTACCTGACACGCCTGCTGTCAACCAAGGTGAACACAAGAAACATGAGACTGTTTGTCAACACTACAAGCAGATTTCGGTTGCAGCTTGATATCTAAGTCATCTTTCTGTTTCTTGTTTTTATGGCCCATATTAGCCATCTAGAAATTCCCACATCCCATGAAACTATATCCCTGCGTATTCATGAGCCGCCTTTCCTTTCTTCTCCCCCACAGGGAACTCTTCAGAAGTTTTTGGATGACCTCTTTCAAGCCATCCTCAGCATCCCTCCGGACCGCCCCCCTCTGGCTGTCAAATACTTCTTTGACTTCCTGGAGGAGCAGGCCGACAAACGGGGCATCACAGACCCAGACACCCTGCACATCTGGAAAACCAACAGGTAGACATCTAAACCGCATGATTAAAGTCGCCTTTGGTCACCTTGCTGTGCAAGTGCAAGGCTTTAAGAGCTTATCTTTCCTCTCTCTGTGCAGTTTACCTCTGCGTTTCTGGGTGAACATCCTGAAGAATCCTCAGTTTGTGTTTGACATTGATAAGACGGATCACATGGACGCCTGTCTGTCTGTCATTGCCCAGGCCTTTATAGATGCCTGCTCCATTTCTGACCTGCAGCTTGGAAAGGTGAGATTACCCATCTTATTTATCTGTCTATCTGTCTATTGCAGAGGTTTTCAAAGTCTGTCACTTTGGGCTCCCCCTGAGACAAAATTGAGGGAGCTGCACCCCCTGACGCTCCTGTTTACTCTTCAGTTAGGTGATTTTAAAACCTATACCTGTTAAAAGTGTGCCGAATCAGCTACTTGCATTTCCAGTTTGTAAGCTATCCATGGATGAACTATCACTGGATTACTTTGGTGCTGGAAAGCTTGAGAACATGATGATTCTCTGGCAAGTTCTGGAGTTATAAGGAGCTTTTTTTCCACTATGACTTCTAAGCGGATTTATAGATGTTTATTTGTGATGGACATTGGAGATTACGATATAATCAGGATATGGAAGTCACGCTGAATCAGAAGAAATGTCTGTGCGTTCAGAATCGACTGAGTCATAACTCTGAGAAGGCGTACACATTTTGACACTTCTGTCCTTTTCACCTCACGCACTATCTCTGCCTCACATCTCTCTAGGAGTTTGACCACACACACACACCTCCCGAGTCCCCCTGTGAACCCTCATCCCTTAGCCTTCAGACTGTCAGCTCCATCTACCTCTCCTCATGTTATTTCAGCCGAGTCGGCTGATCCAAGGTCATGAGCACCAGGGATCTCTTTTTGTGCTGTGCGTGTGTGTGTGTGTGTGAGTGTGTTCAGGCGTGCATATGTCTGTCTGTCTGTCTGTCTGTCTGCAGGAGTCTGTGTGTGTGTGCTTGCATGTCAATGTCCTCACTGCTCACAAATCCGTCTCATCCCTCAGACACCGTGACCCTGAGCACGCTCTGCTTCCTGTCTCTCTCTGACTGGCTTCCTCCCTGGAGGGAGCCGAGGACTCATCAAATGATGCTCCTCTTTCACTGAGAAACAGTCTGATTTATATACTTCAGTTCAGTGCCAAAGAGCCGGCGCACTCACAGCAGAGATGCTCACATATACATGTGAACATCTCTGCGAGCAGGTACATACCTATGGATACAAAGCCACGCATTATACCTCCAGCAATGAGTCATTTCTGCACACTCTGCAGCGTCCTCATTAGCATGTCACATCTGGCTGTGCAAGTATTGTGGAGTCACCAGGTTCAAGAATATGGCCGCGTTCTCTCCCGCAGGTCAAGGAGACTGGCGTGACACACCTCTCCATTTTCCCCGAGTGTTTACAGTCACTTGTTTGTGCATGTGTATGAGTGTGCGTGACGTCCTCGGGACAGGGCGGCAAAGGGTACGGGGTCTGGATTAGCAGGAGCACAGCAGGGGTGAGAGAGAGAGGGGTAGGAAACTAAGCAACGCTTGCTGTTTCCACAGAAACCCTCTTATCTGGCGAGATGCAGACATGGAGGGCCGCGAGGTCACAGGGGGGTTACCGGGCAGATGGGCGAGCAGCAGGAAGTGACCTTGTGGACAGGAAGAGACAGGGTTCCCTATCAGAAGGAGCGAGTGTCGCCGCAGGCTTTCCACTCCCCGAGCACCTTTAACATACACACAAACATGCACACACATGCAAACAAACGCGCACATTAGGTGACACAAATAACTCATGACACATAGAAATATTAAGGTGCGCTGTAAGCACATTCACCGATGCTGAAAGCTGAGGTTGGCCGCCTCTTTTTCCCTGTCCTACTTTCTCTCTGTCCCTTTCTCTCTCACACACAGCACACAAAGGCCCACACACACTCGCTCGCAACAGTAGTCACCACTAAAACCCGAGAATGCCCACAACCTCTTAGCCCTGCTACTTTTCTTCCTGCTTGAATAAGCACCCGTGCGAGAGCCTGGAGTGACTGTGGAGAGAGTGGCAGAGGTATGAAGGAGTTTTGTTTAGACTGGAATGCTCCTTCAGTGGCTCTGGGTTTTTGAGTCTCCTGTCGTGCAGAAAGGAAACTGTTCCCTCCCTCTATTGTCTCACATAGTTTGGTTTAGATCATCAACAAATAACAGCCTAACTGAACGGCTCCTTATTAAGACATTAGCACCTGATCGCAGACTGCACTACAAACCCTTCCATTCAAGACTGAGCTCCAGTGCTGAATTATTAATTAACCCTCAGAAGAGCTACATCGCTTTTAGCCTCCTGCTGTAGCAGTCAGTTGTACATGAACATTTCAAACATGTGTTCATGTTCATCAAATGTTGCGTGTCTCACTCTGCCAGGGGGGCGGTTAGTGAGCTCAAGGACAGCCTGTGTCAGACTTGCTCAGATTTGTTCCACAGCATCAAATAGGCACAGCCACACTGCCGAAAATAAAATGCATATTGCTGCAATAAATGGTTATAGCTGTGCAGACTGTAATGGGTTTTGCTTTTTTTTTTTTTTTAGGACTCCCCTACCAACAAGCTGCTGTATGCCAAGGAGATCCCTGAGTATAAGAAGAGAGTGCAATGCTACTACCAGCAAATACAGGAAATGGCACCTCTGAGCGAGCAGGAGATGAATGCTCACCTCGCCGAGGAGTCACGCGTGAGTAAACTTCAGAAAGCCCCTGTGTGTTTGTCATCTGGCTGCAAAAACAAGTTTTATTTTGGAATAATATGACATATATTGAGCATAGTGTGTAGTTCAGGCAACACACGATGTCAAGCTCAGCTCACATCCCAGCTACATCAGCTGATCTCAAACAGCCCGATCAACTGATCGAGCAGCTGATTGATGAAGGGAGTCAGCTGATAGATCACATGATTACTTTCTATGCAACCAAGTGGAGAATCTCATTCAGGGCACCCTATTTAAACTGCTCTGGCCTGCCTACTGTTGCTGCTTCCTCTGCAAGCCATTTTGCAACCCACCTCCACCCCAACTCCTCCTTTTCATGCTGTGTCTGACTTATCAATGTCATGTCTGTTTGTCATTGATGCTGCTCTGTTCTGTTTCTGGGGCTCTTTGCTGCTGCTCTCCCTGTCTCAGGCTTTCCATGTAGGCACATGGAAGGGCAGTGAGGTTTGCTTTCTGTCTCAGGTTTTCCTCATTTGCACATGGAAGGGCAGGGAGGTGTGCTCTCTCTGTCTCAGGCTTTCCTCATTTGCACGTGGAAGGGCAGACAGGTGTGCTCTCTCTGCCTCATGCTTTCCATGTAGGCATGTGGAAGAGGCTTTCTGCATAGGCCCAAGGAAAGGCAGAGGGGCCCCAGAGCAGAGCCATACCGCCAAATATTATACTGCAAATGGAAATAAAGTTTTCTTCGACTGAAATAATCTAATCAAACTCTGTTCTCCATCTTGTAGAAATACCGAAATGAATTCAACACCAACCTGGCCTTGACAGAAATCTACAAATATGCCAAGAGATACAGAAACCAGGTAAGAGAAGAGATTCTCACGTTACTTTTCTGTCTTTGCAATCTCAGATCCAGATTAGATTTGTTACTCGTGTTTAAACTGGCCCCTCTCTGCAGTCACAGCACCTCGGTCGACTCCTTTTGCTGTTTAAAGTTTCACAGATAGGTATCAGAGCGTGACGTATCAGCATGGAAGATCATGCGCATGTTGAGAGATGTACTGTAAACACTCTAACAACCTGTCCCTTAATTGCCTGATCTTCCCGGCAGCAGCCACCATGTAACGCGTCCATTCCGCCCTTCCAGCCCACATATACCTCTCACTTGAAGCAAACAACGTGCTATTTACCCTCTCTTTATCCATCACCCCTATCTGCTTAATGATACGGTTAAGTTGCTGCTTCAAATCTCCTGTTTCTCTTACAACTAGCCCTCTTCAAGCCCCTACTGTCCTCCCCCATGCTCCCATACTGCTGTGACTATTCTCAGGAGAGGCTTAGTCAGTGGTGACTGTGCCTTAGTGGAGCACCCTCATGATAATACCGTTTAGCTGCTTTCCTCTGTCATGCTACTGTACTGACGTGGGCCAGAGGCTTAGACTACGATTCACAGAGCTCTGTGAATGGCCCCTGATTGCCTATTCTCTCGCACCAGCTCAGTTCGCTCTGCCTCGTAGCACAGTGCCGCTAAGAGCCCATAAATCCCACTGACACCGTGACAACTATTGGGCATGAAAAACAGAGCAGATGTGGGTTTTGTAAATATGTGAAGAGCAAAGGCTTTTGTGGTGTGGAGGCATGCGTGAAGGCTGGAGAAGAGGCTGAAGCACTTCACTTGTTCCTCTGATGCTCTCCCTTTTCTCGGGCTCAACTTTCTATGTCCAGGCAGGTGGCTGATTTCCTCCCTCTGCTTCATCGGGCTATATGACATAATCCTACAGCTAAATTTAATACCTTTTAAGAGCTTTTTAAAGACCCTTTCTGTACATTTCAAGACCTCACCGCCACTTTGGGTTCAAACTGGTTACATAAATGACACACTTTATCTTACTTTACTTTGTATTGATTGTAAGGACATGCAAATAAACTGTCTTAGATTGTGGTAAGTACTTGGACAACTGCATCAATGCAACATTCAGATACATAGCGTGGGAACAAAGCACAAGACAATGAGTGACTAACCCAATGTAAGCTTTATTAAAAAGAGTACTACACAAGAGCAAGAAACACAATATTGTTCCCTATAACACACACACACAAGCTCTTTCTTTTTCTTGGCTTCCAAGGCTATATTGATTTTTTACGTAACTGTCTTTTCTATATACATTATGGAAAATTTGAGGTTGAGAATTTCAGTACATGTGTTTGTGTAACCATTATTGATCAATAAACTTTGAACTATGATTAAAGCAAATATATGTAGGACAGAGACCAGGGGAATGAATGTATAAACGATATGTATGCACAAAAATCATGCATATAGGGTATGCTGTAAAAAAATCCATAAAATAAGTAGATAGTATAGTATGTCATAAAAATGTCATCAAAAATGTCATAGTATAATGTGGTAAAAAAAAAATCCAAAAAATGTCATAGTATAGCATTTCATAAAAAAGTGTTCAAAATTCATACCATAGTATGTCATTGCAAAATGTTTAAAAAAAAATCATAGTATAGTATGTCAAAAAAATCATAGTATGTCATGACATGTTAATTTTTTACATTAAAGTATAATCTGAAAAAAAGGTTAAAAAAAAGTCATAATATATTATGTCATGAAAATGTCATCAAAAAACTCATATGAAGTATGTCATGAGTGTAGGTTTTTTAATGATTTTTGAAGAAATGCTTAACTATGATGATTTATCATACTTTTTGATGACATAATGTAATATGACGTTTTTTTCATGATTTCTGATGACATACTATACTATGACATTTTTTCATGATTCGTGACGACATACTATACTATGATTTTTTTCATGGTTTATGACAACATACTATACTATGACGTTTTTCATAATTTTTACGACATTATATACTGTGATATTTTTTCATGGTTTTTGACGGCATACTATACTATGATATTTTTTCATGATTTTTGATGACATGCTACACTATGACATTTTTTCACAGTTTATGACAACATATTATACTATGACATTTTTCACAATTTTTGACAATATACTATACTATAACGTTTTTTTCATGATTTTTGATGACATACTATCCTATGACGTTTTTTTTCATGATTTTCAATGACATACTATACTATGATGTTTTTACATTATTTTTGATGACATACTATACTATGACGTTTTTTCATTGTTTATGACAACATAATATACTGATTTTTTTTCATGATTTTTGACGGCATACTATACTATGACATTTTTCACAATTTTTGACGACATACTAAACTAAGATATTTTTTCATGGTTCATGACGACATACTAGGATGTTTTTCATGATTTTTGACGACATACTATGCTATGACGTTTTTTCATGATTCTTGACGAGATACTATGACGATTTTTCATGGTTTATGACAACATACTATACTATGACTTTCTTCATTATTTTTGACGACATATTATACTATAATATTTTTTCATGATTTTTGATGACATACTATACTATGATAATTTTTCATGGTTTATGATGACATACTATACTATGATAATTTTTCATGGTTTATGATGACATACTATACTATGATAATTTTTCATGGTTTATGATGACATACTATACTATGATATAATGTTTTTTCCTGATTTTTGACGACATAATATACTATGATGTTTTTCGTGATTTTTGATGACATACTATAATATGACATTTTTCATGATTGTTGACGACATACTAAACTATGACGTTTTTTTCATGTTTTTGGCGATTATACTATGACGTTTTTTCATGATTTTTGACGACAAACGATAGTATGATATTTATCATGGTTTATGACGACATACTATACTGTGACGTTTTCATGATTTTTTACGACATACTATACTATGATATTTTTTCATGGTTCATGACAAGCTACTATACCATGACATTTTTCATGATTTTTGACTACATACTATACCATGACTTGTTTTCATTTTTGAGGACATGATATACTGACTTTTTTCATGACATAAAACATATCAAAAAAGTAATATTATAGTTTGTCATAAAAATGTCATTAAAGAAGTCATAGTATAGTATGTCATAAAAACATCATCCAAAAAAGTTATAGTATAGTATGTCATGAAAACATCACCTAAAAAAGTCATAGTATAGTATGTCATGAAAACGTCATCAAAAAAGTCATAGTATAGTATGTCATAGAAATGTCATTAAAAAAGTCATAGTATAGTATGTCATAAAAATATCACCTCAAAAAGTCGTAGTATAGTATGTCATGAAAACGTCATCAAAAAAGTCATAGTATAGTATGTCATAGAAATGTCATTAAAAAAGTCATAGTGTAGTATGTCATAAAAACATCACCTCAAAAAGTCATAGTATAGTATGTCATGAAAACGTCATCCAAAAAAGTCATAGTATAGTATGTCATGAAAACGTCATCAAAAAAGGTCATAGTATAGTATGTCAAAATAAAAGTATTAAAAAAAGTCATAGTATATAGTATGTCATGAAAATGTCATCAAAAAAAGTCATAGTATAGTATGTCATGAAAACGCCATTTAAAAAAGTCATAGTATAGTATGTCATCAAAATGTCATCAAAATGTCATAGTATAGTATGTCAAAATAAAAGTATTAAAAAAGTCATAGTATAGTGTGTCAAAATAAATGGTATTTAAAAAAGTCATAGTATAGTATGTCATGAAAATGTCATCAAAAAAAAGTTATAGTATGTCAAAATAAAAGTATTAAAAAAAGTCACGGTATAGTATGTCAAAATAAAAGTATTAAAAAAAAGTCATACTGTAGTATGTCATCAAAATGTCATAGTATAGTATGTCAAAATAAAAGTATTAAAAAAGTCATAGTATAGTATGTCATGAAAATGTCATCCAAAAAAAAGTTATAGTATTTCAAAATAAAAGTATTAAAAAAAGTCATGGTATAGTATGTCAAAATAAAAGTATTAAAAAAAAGTCATACTATAGTATGTCATCAAAATGTCATAGTATAGTATGTCATAAAAATTGTCATTTAAAAATGTAATTGAAAATGTCATTGTGTTGTACATCATAAAGATGTTATCAAAAAAGTCTGATACATTTTTCTTTTTCTCTCTCCCTCTGTCAGGTGGTGAACGCTCTGGAGTCTAATCCCACCGCACGTCGCACTCAGCTGCACCACAAGTTCGAGCAGGTCATTGCCCTTGTGGAGGACAACATCTACGAGTGCTGCAGCGAAGCCTGAACCTGCCAGTGTCTTTTCTACTAGCCATCTCTTTCTCCTGCTGACAGCTGCCTTTCTTCTGCCTACAATATTACTGGGGAATGTGGACCATGAAGGAGTTAGCCTTCATTAGTGTCACAATTATTCCCACAGACTATAAGAAACATGGAAAGTGGCAGAGGACTCAAACCTGCCTCTCAAGCGTCAAACATTTGCGGGGTGTTTCTCATATAATCTGGGAATGCCGAGCAATTTTCCCAAATCTTTCTCCATGACAGACAGAATTCCAGTCTGGCTCAGCTATGCTTTAGAGGAAAGGTGTAGTAGTGGCTTGGAGATAAGACATTTTCTGGATGTCTTTACAGTTACTGGGACCTACAGTAAGCCCTAGTGGCGATCTTAACGCACTGAACCCTTTTCTTTAGGGAACGAGCCAATGATGCACTGTACTGTATTATAATGTCCATAGCAATATTTATAGATGTGTTATAATGCTTTCAAGTGGCCTGTTCATCAGGATGAGTAAGACGGACCGCGATGAACTCCTCCCATCTCTTAAAGCCTGCAACGTTCTCAGGTGTGATGGGTAAAGATGGGCGAACCGCTCCCATCGGTGCTTTGAACAATACGTCCCAATGTGCTTTGCAGGTTGATGATGGGTTGAGGAAGAGTGGAGAGAGGAATATTAATGACTGAAATTTATGAGATCAGATGTAATGTAGTTCACTGGGAAGAGCTGCATCAGTGTAGAAGTGTTGATCAGTGTGCTTGTTAAACGAATGAATTTCATGTTGGATTCTGACCAATTTAAAAGAGGGAAATTTACATTTATGAGAAAAAAATGTGAGCTCAATATAAGGAGAGACTGTATTTGTGATGCCAAATGACTTGTCAGAGTTTGTGAAATAAATTACAATATTTAGGATTTTAATGTGTCTAATGATGACAGTGTGTTGTTGTACTCAATCTCAAAGTGCTTCATTTCTACATGCATTACAGCATTGCAAATTTTAACAACATTTGAAAACCATTAAGATCTGGCCTGCCACCCAAAAGCACACAAACTAGCATCTGGAACTTCTCAGAGGGCCTTGTAAAAGTTCCCATGAAAAGGCGAGTTGGGGAAAAGCTGTGCAGACATTTAGCTTTGTTTTTATTGCAGGACACAGAACAACTTCCACAAGATCCTAGCCTTTACACATTAACAAAATAATATCCCTGTATCTCTTTAATACACATTCTGACGTACTTTCGAACACATAAACATCCAACGCACACACGCACATGCATCCTATCTCTTGCAGGAGGCACCCTCTCCCTGCAGAGGCTCTTTTTCAGGTCCATCTGTTTTACACTCATGTCTCAGTCAATGCCAAGAGCAAACTAACAACCCTGGCTGTGTCACCATGAAGACAAGGGGAGAGACAGAGACCAAATGACAGCCCCATCTGATGCCTTAAAAACTTGTCTGAGATATCTAAACAAATTCATGACTAATTTTCATCTAAGTATTTGTACAATCAATAGTTTCAAGCGCATTTTGGGGAAAAATAGCTGCAACAATTACTGGAACAAGACTTGATGTGGGTGAAATCATGTGGTGTGGTTTGTTTTCACCGATTATATTTTTTGGGGCAGTGTGGAGCTTGGAATGTGTTCAGTTGGATCATCACGCCCCCCTGATGCCGGGTTAAACTCTGTGAAGCCAGCTGAACACTTTCCATGATTAAATGGATTGAAAATACACATGCTGGCTCTTGAGTATGTCAGTCCCACCAAAGGTGCTGCTGTGCCGCTGCAGTGAAGACACATGGAGAGGTAAGTCAAGAGGATTGGCCAATAGAACATAGTGCTGCTTGGCGGTGAATGGTCCCAAGGCGTGCAGGGACAGATGGGACATTGAAGGTGGGAGGAGGGGGTTTGGGTCAAGCGGGGGCCACCTGGCTGGATGAGACAGATGAAGTCTGAGTTTTAGAGGTGGCGGCGGCCGCCGCATCATCATCCCCAAACGGATTTCTTCCACAGCACACCGCAGTGATCATGCAGTTTCTGAACTGGAGGCCAAAAAGAAGAAGAATATCAGAATCACAATTATTCCTTCACTCAGTGGAGGAAGTAAAATGTAGTATTCAGTTTTTTTACCAATACGTTTTATGCTCGGTTAAAAGTCCTGCATTCAAAATCCTACTTAATCAAAACTGAAAGTACTTCAAAAAATGGCCCATAACTATTAGACTGTTGAAGGGGAACTACACCCATTTTCAAAATTCATACATGTTATTCCTTTAATCTAAGACAACCAAAAAAATAGGAAAGAAAGAAAGACTGTGTGGTTCCACAAAATCTTGCTCCTATTCATTGGCTATGGAGCAGACTTTATAGTTGATGACATCACAAGTTTGAGACTTACCTCTCTGGCAATATCGTAATTAATTTAGGTGGTGTTTCCCTTTAATGTTTTTATTTTATAATTTATTTAACCAGGAAGTCCCACTGAGATTAACAATTAAAGATTAACAATCAAAACACATTAAATTGCAACAAATACAACATATAACACTAAAATCTACAATAAAACAACTATTCAAACATAGTGGCCTCTCAAGGGAAACAAGCACATGTCTCTGTCACCACATTCTTTTTTTGCATTTAAATTCATCAGTGGATATTAAGTGTTTCTAATTTTAGATCTGTTTGAAGATTGTTCCATGTCCCAGGTGCAGAGGAGGAGAATGCAGTTTTCCCCAGATCTGTTAAAACCCAGGGCTCAGTAATGTAACAATACATGCGCAGCATTAGGGGACGTACACATGCCACATTGTTTGCACCCTCAAATTTATTGTTTTTAATGTAGATGCGTGGCAGACCCATGTTCTCAATAAACAGAAGGTTATTGGGAAAATGTCTATCTGGAGCCAGATTTTATCTTTTAAATTTATAGGCTCTATTGTATGACCACACTGTCAGATAAATAAAGTACAGTAAAAGTACAATATTTGCCTTATGAGTGTAGCAGAGTTTAACTATAGCATGACATGCAAATACTCAAGTGAATTACAAGCACCTCGAATCTTAGGTTTTGTACTTTAGAGAATGTACGTTCCACCACTGCCTTCTCTATCACTCTGTCTTCTACAAAAAAAGCTTGATCAGGATATTTGCTTCATATACCTGTCTGTTTAGCAGAATGTAGATGACTGGGTTGTACAGAGCGGAACTCTTGGCGAAGAAGGCCGGAGCAGTCATGAACACTGGTCCGAACTCAGTTCCCTGATTGGCAAAGATGTACCAAGCCACGGTGGCGTAGGGCACCCAGCACACCAGGAAGGAGATCACCATGACGATGACCATACGTGTCACCTCTTTCTCCGCTCTCTGGGTGGTTTCAGACTCCTGCTGCTGGGCCGCAGCCTGAGAACACACAGATGAAGGTTACTAATTTACAGAAGGACCAATCTGTGATCCAACTGTAAACAAAACAAAACACAGGACTACTAAACTGAAGGTTTAAACATGTAAAATCCGCAGTAAGTTAGTCAGTAAGTCATATTATTTTTTTCTTTAAGTCAAACTCTCCGATTATAAATGCTTATATATGTAATGTATGTGACGAATTACAGATTAAGCCTTTCAGATTTGAGAGACCAATGCTTTGTCAGCTTTCAACCTGCAAAAACAGATTTCGTTTTTGGCCACTTGAGGGCAGCGTAAAAAAAGTTGATATTGCGACTTGTTAGCATACAGTTCCTTATTTATACATCCAGCGGTTACAGAGCAACACTATCATTTATTTGGAGTTGTATTTCTGGCCATCTGATAAATGCAAGTCAAGTATTTTCTCTTTTTTAGCTCTATTTTGGTCTCCATAAGTCCGAGTTTGTGCCTCTCGTGTTAGAATACATTCAGGTCACAGAGTTACTTTCTACCTCTGCATGCAAATACATGAGAGCCACAAATTGGGGCTAGGCCTTCACCAACTCCTGAGGGAATTATCTGTCTCTTTAAATGCTAAATACTCTGCAATGTTCATCAGCTAGTCGCTAAATATGTCCGCTGTTTGGTGAGTAGGTAGTGTACAGTGGGTTTGGGTAGGGTCACTGAAAAGAGCTGTGTGCTGAGGCAGACAATGAGGCCATGAGAGCGGTGAGAGTGAACCAAAACAGTTAGAGGTAACGTTACTGTGTGTAACTTTTTACACTGTTAATCCTGAACATAACTTAAATGGGAACATCACAGAAATTAAGAACTCTATTATGTTATTTTCGTGGCCTAAGAAAGTTCAATTAATATTTGTGAACATGAGCTGCTCTCTCTCTCAAAGCCAGAAACCAGAGAAGTCTCTTGTGATGCCACAGAGTATAAAGTCTGAGGATCTCCATAGCTAATGAACAGGCTGATAGACTGATTTTGTGGACCCACAGAATGTTTGTTTAATTTTTTACACCCAAATGAACTTTATTCTATTGTAGTGTTGTCAGTTTTGAAACAAAAAATGTTTCCATATACTCAGAACAGTCCCCTGGGGGTTCTCTCTTTAATATCTTTCCCAATTCATTGCCAGTGGAGCAGCTCCAAATTTCACTATGATATCACAAATTTGAGTTTTAGCACTCTTTGTTTTTGGACTTTGGAGAGAAAAGCTCATGTTTACTTTAATTTTTGAACCATCCAAGACCTTTCCCATCTTCCTCAATTGTCTCTAACAGCCTGCTGGCTGATTTTTATGTTAAGGACTATGGGCGGTTTTGCAGGAAAATCCAAGGAATGTGATGAAATTCCCAAGTGCCTTGCCTCTTCTTCAGCTCCACTGCAGCACTAACATTGTGCAACACGAGCTAATGTGTGCTAGCTGACTAATGAAGCAAAACACTGTTTTAAGTGACAAACACGACTAAATAAATCCAGACTCCAGGGCTGATTGGCTGGTTAATCGGCTAGCTTGCCGTTTGCAAATTACTGTATTAGCTAACATTTTGAAGCAACTGTGAAATCCATGCTGTGAAGCTTAGTTACAGGTAGCTGGCTAACCTCAGCTTGCCTGCTTGATAACGTTATTGCTAACAAAATATTAACCAAGTGAATGTGTTAGTTGGCTAGCTTGTCAAATTATCTCACCAGCTAACGTGACCCATGATACTAACTTATAGATTATGACATACACTTGATTCAGCCAAGGACGATGCAAGGCAGGGGCAGGCAATGGACTAACCCATGACTTAAGCTAAGGTTAGCCAGCTAGCAGGTATAGGTGCTATATTAATACTGTGAAAGTATCAAAACGCTCAGTCCACAGAGAAATCAGTCAGGATTAATGAATTTGTGATGTCACAAGTATACTATATAGACAGTTTGAAACATAAAAAAATTAGATGGGTTCTTTTATATTTCTTGTTGGAGTGTTTTGCATTGTATGTGAATGACATCAGCTGACAGGAAGTAAACATGAACCCAAGCTGCTGCCTAGCAAAGTGAAACAGCCTATAAAGACAGAAAAACGGAGCGTTCTAGACAGAAGGTGATTTTAGGTATATTCAGGTGGACAGTGTGAGAAAAATAAGGTGTTTTTTGAACATTAAAGCATGAAAGCATGTTCTAGGAGAAACCCAAAATACAAGTATGAACCTGTATATGAGCATGATATGGGACCTTTAAGTTTAGTCAAACAACCAAACATGAGCTGTTATAAACTCTGTAAAACCAAGAGCAGCTACAGATTCAGGTGATAATTCTCTGACCCTTTTCACAGTCTTTTCACTTTGCCATTTATTTGTTGATATAAAAATATAAATTAAAGCCGCTTTAATAAAAAAAAAAAGTCAGAATTCTTTTTTAACTATTCATGACTGCGAATACATTATGAATGTGGAAATACTAATATTAATGAGGGCATCAGGACGACACTGTGAGCAGGCAGACTGCCCTTCAGCTGGAGGACCTGGGTATAAGCTGCCATGTTGGCAATGATCTGCCCTCCTGAAGTGTCCTTGAGCCACTAAATCCCTCACATCTCCAGAGGCTCCGCTCTGTGATGCTGCTAACCTCCCGGTGGAGGGGGAGAAAGGTAAAAAGAAAAAAAAAAAGAGGAATTTCTCTACAAGGATAAACAAGGTATCACATCCTTGTCATTAATATTTTGTCTGGCAGTGGTGTTCTTACCGCTCGCACAGTGCAGAGTAGGCAACTGTAGCAGTAGAAAATGATGAAGAGGGGGATACAGAAATGGAGGACGAACATATAGATGACGAATGAGGTGTTGTTGATCTCAGGCTTGGGAGTGTAGTAGTCAATCCCACAGGAACACTGCATTCCCTCTGGGATGTACCTGCATCCGCACACACACAATAATAATCAAAGAATTTCCATCAACACCATCACACACAGCATTTGATCCTAGATGTGTCTTTGAGTAAGGGTGCTGCAAGTCAGCAGAGGTAATCTCTGACGTGCTTTAGTGTGCAAATGACAAGTACAGTATTCATGTGGCTTTAAAGCCTGGCAAGCACAGTCTAGACACTGAAACATACAGTACCGGGACCATCCAAGCAGAGGGGGGGTAGCACAAGTCATGGCCATGATCCATGTGAATGCCAGCCCAGCGAAGGCATGTTTCTCCCCAAAGCGGAAGTTGGTCATTGGCTTACAGACCACAATGTAGCGCTCGATTGCCAAAACCACCAGAGACCAGAGTCCGATCTCTCCTGAGACGGAAAATAAAGCAGGTGTAGAAATAAATAGAGCACACACTTACTTGATACCATATTACATTTACACACAGAGTTTTAGATTTTAAGTATTCACACCCATTTTGAAACTGGCACAAAAAATAAAAGTCTTACCTCCCAAAGTAGCGAAGAATCCCTCAATGTTGCAGCCGGTGACCCCTAAGATGAAGTATCCGTGCAGGGCTGTGTAGAGAGTGACCGTGAAGCCCCCGATGACCATGAAGAGGTCGGCCACCGCCAGGTTGAGCAGCATATAGTTCAGAGGGGTCCTCAGCTTTTTGTTTTTGACGGTGACATGCAGGGTGAGGAAATTGATGGGGAAGGCAGTGATGATAAGGAACAGCATGTACGCAGCCAGAAGAGAGAACTTCCAGGGCTCAGCCAGGTAGTACTGAGGGTGCTCAAATGGGCTGCGAACCAGCCCGGTCTTGTTAGACATGGGGACATAAAAATTGGGTCCTTCTGTGCCGTTCATGGCTGCAGTTAGTGAAGTGTTTTTTTTTTCTTCCTCTGAGACCTTAACACCAGATAAAACAGTCTGTGCCTCTTCTCAGGATCAAATATTGTGAGGGAGTCTTGTAGTGCAGCCCTAGTGCAAATGGGGGGGGGAGAAAGGACGGCTGGAGGGACGGATCTTATGGAAGTGAGATGTGCTCTGCAGCCCCCTGAGGTGATGCAGCACCTTTTAACAGGCCGGCCGGATTAAGGACTTGCACGGAGCAAAGTGCTAGCAGAGATGGAATTAAGACAGACAATCTCAGTCTCCCTCTCTCTCTCTCACGTACACACACACACACACATAAAGCATCACAGAAAACTCCAGAAATAGCTATGCGGTATGTTAAGCGTTTTCAAGGTGAGAGGTTACAGCCATGGCTCTCCGAACCCCATCATTACTGTCATGTGCATCAATGCATCATCAGAATGGGATGAGAGCAGAGAGTGGGAGGGAAGGCAAAGAGGGAACCAGGCTATTTGTGATTTAAACCATTCAGAGTGGACAAACTACAAATGAAATTTCTTGAGCAGTCCAACTTATTTGCATCTGTGAAAGCCTAATCCCTAACCACTGCATAATGCAGGGTTCAACTCATAGCCTTAAGTGTAATCAGAGTCAGTGGGGCATACCGCTCATAGCATGCACTCTCACTCCAGCTCTCTTTTGTACACACAAAACCTAAAGTTCAATCTGAGAGAGTAGGAAGTTATACTAAAGTCGTCTATGTAATATCATTAAGAAAACCCACTGTGGTAAAAAGTACCAAAATATTTTATTAAAAGGGTTTCCCCCCTTTGTAACAATATAAAAAAACATTCCCATGACTACATAACAGATGACTGTTATAGAACATACAGTACAGCTTCAGTATATCAGCCTGTGGACTGCACTTGTTGCCGTCTGGTCTACGAAACAAATAAAATAGTGTTTTTTAAATAAATTTGTTTTTATAGAGACATTGTTTTACACTGTACATCCATGTTCCCTTTAAAGTGGTGGCGTAATCAGTGACAGATCAAGGTAATCTGATCCTAATAATCCAAATGGGTTGATTGGCTGATGGTGCACTTTTCTTACATACTATAATGACCAACACACAAACACTACAGGTGTTACTTCAGTCGGTCATTCCTGGAGGGCAAACGGCTGCTCTTGAGAGGGGGGACTTGAGGAATGGCATGCGACACATTCACATCAACTTAACAATAAACAGGTCTATGTATGTTACAGTGACAACTGTATTACAATGCAAAATAATTACAAAATGTCAAAAAAAAAAAAAACCCACAAAAGATCAGCTTCAGAGTACAAAAAATGTTTTAAATAGCTGCTTTAGATTTAAGTAGATCAGTTTGGTTCATCGATGGGTCTGCGACAGTATGGACAGCAGTTGTGCTGAAGCACCAGGAGCTCATAATCCTCACTGTGAAACATCTACGAGGAAACACAGAGACAGGAACAGAAAAAAGAAAAGTTATATAGAAGACAAGCAACATGACAGGATAAGAGTGAAAGAAAGAAAGACAGATAGACTTCGCCTGTGCTTCACCGCAGGATATACAAGCTGTGTGTCTTATAAATGCTGTACCTTGAAGCAGGTGGGGCACATGGTGATGCTCACATCAGGCAGCAGGGAGCGGAAGTATTCCCATTTGAGCGGCCTGGGCCAGCGTTTGATCAGGACGTCCCTCCTGCTCATGGAGCGCAGCACCGAGCGACTCACCTTGACGGGGACAAAGGTGGAGCCCCCCTGCTGCTTGGACACACACACAAACATGTCCACGTTCTATTATGGAGACCGTCCTTTTACCCTCTTCCAGCTGGTTTGCCCAGTTGGTGGAATATTAATCGTCTCATCTCCTCTCTGTCCTTTCTTACCTCAAAGCTCATTTTGGCTGTAAATGGGTCTTCCTCTGCATCGTCCAAGCCATCATCCATCCTCAAAGCCTGCAGCTCTGAATGGTGGTGATTAAGGACAAACAGTTCCAAGCAGTGCACACATTTCACACATTTCAACATCACATTTTATTTCATGTGTGTTTTCTATAGTGATCTATTTTCAAGAAAGGAAAAACTCTTATAAAATGATCCCTCAGAGACTATTCTAAAAGTGAGTGTGTTCAAAATGCCGATCAGTCGTGCCTGTCAGTCACATCGTGGCTCTGGAAGAACAGAGCAGACCTCAGTGCCCTTGAGTGTCTGCCAGTTAATGCAGGTTAATCCCTGCACTAGGGCTGTGGCTACGGCTCTTGGAGGGTTAGTGTCATTAAGATGAGACAGGAGAGCCTCGCTAACCCTATTAGCTCAAGAGCTAAGATGACTTAGCTCTGACAGCTTACCCACCAGCACAGAATCGAGGCCAACGCAGACTAAACAGCTTCTTAGAACTGTCACAAGGCGGAGGGGAGTCACGTGCTTCATTTCCAAGAGATGTGCAGCGTGTAAGGGCAGAGGATGCAGCCTCTCGGGACCAGCCAAGTGAGGAGTTAATAATTCATACAAAGCATGGGAATTGTCTGTTACTCTGTGTGTATATTTATGTGCAGTTACATCGGGTAAATGATCAAAGGATACCACCGTTGTCCATGTCCTGCCAGCGTGCATCCCTCTGATCCATGTGAGGGACTTCTAAGTCAATCAGAGACACAGCCTCTTCATCACTGATGCCCTCCTCCAGGTAGAACTGCACCAGAGGCAAGATCTCTGTACACAAGGAGACGAGCTTCGTTACAAACACAAATGGAATCCTAGCTGACAAACACTGCACACAATGTGTTTGTGTGCCACTGACCATATGATGAGGCTGAGTAGATGAAAGGCTGCCTGCAATTGATGCACACGCTCCCCTGGTTGTTCAGCAGGGGATTGCTGGTGGAGCAGCGGAAGCACAACATGCCCTCAATCAGTTCCTGCAGGAAACACATGGAAGTTTAACCTGACACACTCAAGAGCACAGGATGGGGGTAACCACTCCAATAATCACTGTATCTGACGGACATTTCAGAACAAGTATACCAGTAGAGTTGGGCCGATTATTGGTTTTGCTGGTCAGGTCCAGTGATTGAACTTAAACTGGTTTGATTTTATGCAAATAGGCTGAAACAGCACTTGTAATTGGGCTAAAACACGTCCTGGCAAATTAAACAGCAGTCTAAATCAGCAACGTGTGCCGACAGAATAATGGCGCTAAATCCAACTTGTATTGCGTTTGTAATAAGCTATATGACAAGCACACGTTATGTTTATTTACTTGAAAGCTTGTGGGTTTTTTGGGGGGTTGAAGAGGGGAGACATGGCAGAGTTAGTCTCTTAAGAAAACTTAAGCCCCGTTTCCACCAAGCAGTACGGTACAGTTCAGTTTGGTACGCTTTATTTCCATTTTCACTGTGAAAAGTTGTGGATGGTACCAATGGAATGTTCCATACCGTCCCCATTATTGGTCCCCCCACTGTTGGGGTACCTAGCACACAGATCTGGTACTAAAAAGGTGGACACTGCAGTCTGTTGATTGGTCCTGATGTTTTGCTGCCTCTTACAGCAGCTGGAGTCAGAGAAAAAAAAAAAAAAATCACTGGGCCGACTTCTGGCGACTTTTAAGGTGGAATGTTAACTTGTGATGTTAGTCAGTGCATGAGTTGATGACCTGAATCAATCAACACACCTTAAATTTCACTGTGACGACTTTGAGTTTTTATATGACATACACTTTTAGTAATGAGTGGATCTTCAAGCATTTATATATATTAATTTCGACCAGGTTATGTGAACTGCATATATTCTGATCCTCACTCTGAGAAAAAAAAAAAGCGTTGTGGAGCGTCGTTCCTGTGGGCTCTGGCAACACTAAACCCCTGAGCTTGCCTGAGAAGGACTAAATGCACAAACCTGCTATTTTTAAATATCCCATTGAGAGACTCTCACTGCAGCCTGGTTTATTTTGTTCTGAAAATGTCGGCGTGCAGCCTCGTTCTGTGGATGATAAATAAGGTGCAGACTGATGAAGGAGGAAATACTGTACAGTGAGTGCTGGACGGAGCAGAGAGTGACAACAACCCTGTCCACATTTAAGGGTACTGTTTGAGGTGGAAAAGCTGAGTGGACCTAGGGTCTAGGTACCATGTCTGAAAGTTTACTTTGGTTCCAAAGGTATTATACTGAAAGTGTTTCGAAATAATAGCAAGTGAGGCAGTGCTGCCGCTGTGAGCTGAACTTCTACCTAAAGCCATGTTTATTCGCTAGCAGACAGGCTACTGACCTATCTCTTAAGTGGTTACATCTCCGCTCTGACCTCGATCACACAGCTGACATTTACATTGTTTGTTTACATGATGTAACAGAAGTGCATGTTTTAAGGATAACTTTGTCATTTTTCATCATTAACTTCATCTATCCAAATTTGGGGTATAGTGTGACACTAAACAACATGTTTTTTTTACAGTGTTCTCCGTGTCTCCTTCAAAACCCGCTGTTCTTCCATGAACGAGTAACGTCAGGGGTGCTTGGAAGAACTACAAGCTATTTCGGCTTTAATTTCTAGTCTCCACCTCTGGGTATCTGGGGGACGTGCTCTAGATACATCTAAAAACAAATCTTCCTTCTTATCACGCATTGCAAACTAGCTGCGTGTTCACCAAAATGGCATCATTTGCAAATTATTATCAATGAGGATATTTTTTACAGTGTATTTGCCAACCGGGAGCTTCAAGCAGGATATTTATTTGATCCACCTGAAGAAATACAGTGGAAAGCAGCCACTGAAATCACCAGAACTAGAATCAGAGATACATTATTGATCCCCGAGGGGGAATTGTGATCCGTTACAGGAGCAACTGCAACAGGCTACATGCACGGTCGGCACATGCAAGAGGGAAAACTCAGAACTCAGCTTCGCTGTCAACTGACTGCATTTAACGTCAACACTGATTGGATATCCACTTAAAATGTGAAGAATTCGGTGTGGACAGAGAGCTCCAGCCTGACACCTGGTAAAATTCGGTATACCAGTCTGCTCCACTGTTTGGCCTACTATCAAACCAGTTTGAATTTTTTTTCACTGGTCCAACCCTACCCAGCAGTTACATCCAACTGTTGAACACACCTCACTGTCATGGCACGGTTTGGAGCGAATGGTGAGGCTGTCCAGCTCGATGGAGTCCTGGAAGCGAGAGGGAGTGTACAGCTCCTGCAGCTTCTCGTAGCAATACCTGGCAAGCTTATATGCACCCAGGTTTCGACTCTGCTTTGCCAGCGCATACAAAGTGCTACTGATAATAAGGTTAAGGAAAACCTATGTAAGAGGAGCAGCAGGAAAAGGGATGTTGATTTCTAGATATCTAATTCAAAGTGAGTTATTTTTTATGTGGAAACATTTACGCTTTTGTGTATTTATAAATAGACATGACTGCTACTACTTTATGAGTAAAACAAGAGCCATGCTGAGCCAGCAACCTTGGCTGAGTGCCTTGGAAGTAATACCTTGGTTAGGTTGTTTGTGGTGTTATGTGTGTGCTTATACAAGCATGCCCGCCTGTTTTTGTATTCGAGTTGAGGAAATTGTGGCTTATTTGTATTTATATAGAGACAGATTGTTAAGAGAGCAGCTCTGAGAGTGGCAATGACAGGTCAATGAGTTGCAGCTGCAACAGCTCTACGCTGGCACTCCTCCATCACCTAAAATTTAACACCACTCCTCTCCTTTCCTCTCCACTCAAATACTCTCCAGCTCCACCCACACACCCAGATTCTGTTCCACGGCTGGGACTGTTGATAAATGCACGTCCTCCAATTGTGCAACTTGTTTAGTGCAGCTTTTCTCTGACATTGTGTTTAATTGTTCAGACCCAGTCCGACGCATCCCGGCTAAGTCTATAAATCTAAGTTCAAAGTTTCTGGAACACCTCAGTTTGGCTGCAGAGGATCCCAGCTGCTCAGCCTGATTTCCTCCTCAAAGGCTGGGCTTTCCTTCCTCACACTCTGCCTCCACTGTGTGTGACTACATGGATTCGTCTGTGTGGCTGAGGGTGGCTTTGTGTGTGTGTTTTTTCAAATTAAAGCACATTGTTTAGTGTGTTTATGTATGGATGCACAAAGTTCACTAATCAAAGCATTTGTTTAGGTAACAGAGAATGTGCCTCTTGCTGGCATCTTCTCCTCCTCCCCATCATCACCCCTTTTCTTTCTCTCAGCAGCAGCATGGTTTCCGCAGTGGCGCCAACCCTTCCGCTTTCTCTCTCCCTCTATCTCCTTTCCACCATTTTATCACCACGGTCTCTGCCAGTCTTGATTTTAGATTGGCGTATCTGTACCAGGAAGGAAGGACCCCACAATACTTGTTTCTAAAAATATTTGCTTAATATCTTCCGCTCTGTTGGGACTACTTTCTCAAATGGAAGGATACACTTTCGAAATGCCCTTCGGTATGTCCTTGGTGAGGTTGTTCAGGAGGAACCTGCAGATGTTGAAGAGCGTATCTGGCATGTGGGAACTGAAGGGCTCATCCTGTAAAGGAACAGTTCAAAAGAAAAGACTGAAAAACAAAAGCTGGATGGTTTCAGTGTTCCTGTGGATTGGAAAAAAGTCACACAAGGCATTAAATTCATTCTAAAACAAGGCCTTTATAGGTTTTAAAATGTCTTAAATCAATCTTTCAACAGTCAAAATATAAATCAAAATGCTAAGACACAGGAAATAGGATTTTATGAATCTTTTTTCTGACATTGTATAGTAAAATCTCAAAATAACTGGCAACATATATTTTTAAAAATAATTTAACAGAAGCCTCTTGCATTAATGTCAAACAGATCAAAATAGCAGGAACAACAAAGCTTATACTTTATTTTCAGACAGGATGCTCAGAGCAGAGGATCCACTGCAAGCTAGCAAGCTGTCACTGTACCCTGGGCAACATGGGGAAATGCCAATCTAGCAAAAATTGCCAATTTAACCCAAGACTTCAAGGCATGGCATAAACCAGTACAAGGCAATGCATAAGACTCTGTGTTATTTCATGCAAAAAGTTTGGGAATTAAGGTAGTGGAATTCAGCATGCAGAGTGAGAAACACATAATTGCCAAGAAAACTCGCCTACATACCAGGTATTTTGCAGTTCTCTTCTACCTTTGTCTCCACCATGTATAATTATGTTGCTAAAATTGCCGCTTACTAATCAATTAACCCCAACTAATCAACATTGGTTCATGTATTTTCCCCCTTCACTTTGGTTATTGGGTGGCATGATGGTGAAGTGGTTAGCACTGTCGCCTTACTACTGCCTTTTTCCTGTGTCAGCGTGGGTTTCCTCAGGGTACTCCGGCTTCCTCCCACAGTCCAAAGATATGCAGGTTAACTGTGACTCTAAATTGCCCATAGGTGTGAAGGGTTGTCTGTCTCTATGTGTCAGCCCTGTGATAGTCTGGGGACCTGTCCAGGGTGTACCCCCAAGGGCGTAGGTTTGATTTTCACATTGGTAGGGACATAAAAGAGCTCCATGGCAGCGACCTGTACGTTGATGATTTTTTTAATGCAATTTCACGTCATGTGAAACTGATCACTGCTTTATAATGCATATTTAGATATCTACACTAAATACAATAATGTCTTGGTTAATGTATTCTCTAATGTTATCAGTTACATGAATATACACTGATAACTTCACCACATCTGTTTGTATGTGCTTCCCAGGGTAAACTATAATATCTGTGATTATCAAGTTTTAACAGAATCTTTTTCAGGCCCAGTGCTACCCACTTGATAGCATATTGTCATGGTCGCTTCGGTCAGAGACGAAGGAAGGAGGCAGTCCCTTTTTCAGGCTCCTTAAAATGAGCCATGATGTCTCCCTAGTCTCCGCACCCGTTGATGGCTGAAATATTTGGGCAAATCAGCTGTCAGTCTTACTGAGTCGTTTACAGTCAGGTCCATAATTATTTGGACAATGATACAGTTGTCATCATTTTGGCTCTGTACACCACCACAATGGGTTTTAAATGAAACAATGAATACCTGCTTAAAGTGCAGACTCTCAGCTTTCATTTAAGGCTTTTTTCAAAAATGTAGTATGAACCGTGTAGGAATGACAACCATTTCTTCACACAGTCCCCCAACTTTAAGGGCTCATAAGTATTTGGACAAACTAACATAATCATCAATTAAACAGTCAGTTTTAATACTTGGTTGCAAATCCTTTACAGTCAATGACTACCTGAAGTGTTGGACACACAGACATCACCAGATGCTGGGTTTCTTCCCTGGTGATGCTCTGCCAGCCCTTTACTGCAGCCGTCTGCACTTCCTGCTTGTGTTTTGGGTGTTTTGCCCTCAGTTTTGGCTTCAGCAAGAGAAACGCATGCTCAATTGGATTCAGGTCAGATGATATGACTTGGCCGTTGCAGAGCATTCCACTTCTTTGCCTTAAAAATGTCTTTGGTTGCTTTTGCAGTATGCTTCAGGTCAGTGTCCATCTGCACTGTGAAGCATCGTCTAATGAGTTTTGAAGCATTTGGTTGAATCTGAGGAGATAATGGTGCCCCAAACACTTCAGCTTTCATCCTGCTGCTCTTGTCAGCAGTCACATCATCAATAAATACAAGAGAACCAGTTCCACTGGCAGCCATACATGGCCATGACATAACAGTACCTCCACCATGCTTCACTGATGAGGTGGTGTGCTTTGGATCATGAGCAGTTCCTTCCCTTCTCCCTTCTCTTGTCTTCCCATCATTCTGGTAGTTGATCTTTGTTTTATCTGTCCATAGTATGCTGTTCGACAACTGTACAGGCTTTTTAGATGGTTTTTGACAAACTCTAATCTGGCCTTCCATTTTTAAGGTTAACCAATGGTTTGCATCTTGTGATAAACCCTCTGTATTTATTCTAGTGAAGTCTTGTCTTGCTTACAAGAGCAGCAGGATGAAAGCTGAAGTGTTTGGGGCTACATTATCTGCTCAGATTCAACCAAATGCTTCAAAACTCATTAGACGATGCTTCACAGTGCAGATGGACATTGACCTGAAGCATATTGCAAAAGCAACCAAAGACATTTTTAAGGCAAAGAAGTGCAATGTTCTGCAATGGCCAAGTCATATCATCTGACCGGAATCCAATTGAGCATGCGTTTCTCAAAACACAAGCAGGAAGTGCAGACGGCTGCAGTAAAGGGCTGGCAGAGCATCACCAGGGAAGAAACCCAGCATCTGATGATGCCAACACTTCAGGCAGTCATTGACTGTAAAAGATTTGCAACCAAGTATTAAAACTGACTGTTTAATTGATGATTATGTTAGTTTGTCCAAATACTTATGAGCCCTTAAAGTTGGGGGACTGTGTGAAGAAATGGTTGTCATTCCTACATGGTTCATACTACATTTTTGAAAAAAGCCTTAAATGAAAGCTGAGAGTCTGCACTTTAAGCAGGTATTCATTGTTTCATTTAAAACCCATTGTGGTGGTGTACAGAGCCAAAATGATGACAACTGTATCATTGTCCAAATAATTATGGACCTGACTGTATATATAGACCTAATAAGCTTTAGCTAGGCACCGATCAAAAAGGCAGAAAACAATTTCAGGATCCAATTCATTAAATTCAAGTTTTGAATTTACTGGATTTTTTAAATTCACTTCACTTTATGCATCAATGCATCAATATTTTTACTTACCCCTAGTCACAATGCTGAATCTCACTATCAACATCCTTCACGATTCAATTTCACCTGTGAGGCTCCTGTCTCTCCTCTATCTCCTCCTGTCTCTCTTTCATTTCCTTCAGTCTCTCTTCCTGCCTCTCCTCCTCCATCTCCTCCAGTCTCTATACTACTTGTCATCTGACAAAAAATATATTGATGCAAGACATGTGAACAGTGGGACAATTTGAGACGCAACAGTCATAGATTTTGATTGTTGTGACGCACACCCACAAAGTCAGTGGAGAGAGCGGCGCTGGGGAGGACCAATCACACGTTACCAAAATAACGGTAGATCCAATTGATGAGCAATACGAGGTTAGAGGCAGGACGTATGGTAGACACCAACGATTGTTAACCCTTTGTGTACCATATTGAGCAGACGCCGACAGCCAGTGTTTATAATGGTAGGGACAATACAGAAGGGGCTGAATATTGGTAGGGACATCTATGCCTCACCTCTCACCCAGTGTCGGCTGGGATAGGCTCCAGCCCACCGCGACCACCAACAGGATAAGCAGTTACGGAAAATGAATGAATGAATGAACTTTGGTTATTGTAAAATTGGTCTTAAGGGTCCACTTTCTAGAGCCAGTGTATAATTTGTCCTTTTTGGGCTACTGTAAAAGGAATGATGAACTCTGTGGAGGAGGACCAGCTCTGTATTTAGATATAAACTGCAATTCTAAAGTAATGAAAGCACAATGATTCTTAGTTTCAGGTGATTATAAACCAATGAAAATATAGCCAGGAATATTATACACCATTTCTGCCTGTAGAGGCCCCTAAATCCTACACACTGGACCTTTAAATGTCATTCTGAGTGGCATTACAAAAGTCTTAAATCCAACTTGCCTTAAGCTTTAGAGACCTTGGGTTTACTTTTTTTTAAAGCTCCATCTCTCCTACTCCTCTGCTTAATTGTTTCTTCCTTTAGCCTGGTCTAAAACCCTACACAATAGTGCCTCATCCCACCTCACAGTGCCCTTCTCACATTGTTGGGGTGAAAGGGAAAAAAGAATTTACTAAAGCAATCACTAACAGCACTTTATCCCAAATGTGGATAGTTCAAATCTATAGTGCCTGCCTGGGAGAGTTAAGGTGAGATATCGAGGTTTCCTGCTCTGGTCTGGATCACAGCGATGCCTCTCTATTGCAGGGGTGTGACCAAAGCCGAGCAGAAAGCTGAAACAACAAACTGCGGACACTGACACAGGCCAGGTCACCCATTTAGTGCTCATAACCACAGAATGCTTGTTTGTAAGTGGGTTAGGGGCTGGGGGCTTGGAGAAGACCACTGATGAAGTAGTCATCATGATCAATCAAGCAGCTGGTTACTATGGTGACAGTGATCAGAGAGGATTCAGGAAGTGAACCATTTTGACTGTCGCATTAGAGGGCATGTCTATCACTGTGAGCAGTTATGTGCAGAATGTTCATCGGACATTTTCTGTCAGTCAAAAAAAATTTGCAAAAACATTTTATAATGGGGCTTCCTGAGTTGTTGAAGGTGATTAAATTCCCCTTCAGTGGTCTCCACCTGAACTTAACAACCTCAGCTCTCTTTCGTTCACTTTTCCTAACCACCTCTGTGCACATTTTAATTTGTCCTTTACCCAGAGTCTCTTTTTTTTTTTGGATTGACATAATCTTGCAGAGCCAGACCTCCTCCTTGTCAAACCCACAGCGGTCTCGAGAAATTTGAGCACAAATGTTGATTAGAAAGAGGGCAGAAACGCAGTGGGCTGTCAGTATACTTCAAGTAAAAAAAAAAAAAAACCTATATCAGGAACATGAATGTGTTTATACCCAAACAGAAACCTAACCACATAGCAGGTACTGTTTCCAAGGCTTTCAATCTGACAGCCAATCAAATGGCTGCCTCCTGATTTTTCAGGCCTCCTCCCACTTCTTCTCTGATCTGGCTATGAAAGATTACAGTTGACAATGTATCGCGTTCTCACCGTGTAGCGCTGAATGGAGTGATAGACGTGGTAAAGCTCAGCGAGATGCTGGAAACGTTCAAACTTCTTCAGCATTTCATCTCTCTGGTCTTCACTTTCTGCTTCACACAAACACACACACATGTACCAAAAGGATTAGTAGGAAATGTTAAATGAATTCAGCTTTACAGTAAAAACAAATGCTTTGTTCCATTGCAGTGAGGGTGGGTCTCACCTCTAGCGATGTCCAGACACTGCATAGAGAGCATCCAATAATAGTACCCTGCATCATTGAACCTGTTCTCCACCACTGCATTTTGGGTAAGCTGCTCGAGGACTTTGACTGCTTCGTTCTGTCGCCCTGCCTTGTGAAATGCTACAGAGTGGAAGAAAGAAAGAAGCAGTGATTGATGGATTGTTATGATGTGCCCTTAAGGCAATGCTGGAGTGCCAATCCTCACCATCCATCTTTATTGGATTATTTTTAGGACAAAGTGTCCTGTTGTGGTGTTTTTGCGCTGCACTTTCTAGATATTATTTCACAATCAAACACTTGAAAAGTATGATGACAACTCTTTTTCTTCCTATCAATCAGTTTAAGTTTGAGTAGGAAGTGCTTTTGTTAGCTGTTCAGTGATGTCCTGTTGGTGGCTATTTCCTTTTAAAACTGTTGCCAGACACAGTTAAGAACATACACTGTATAAAAATAATGGACCCTGTGGTGTCGCCCATTGGTTTGTGGACTGCTGTGAAGCCTTGAGTTTGGCCATCTTAGACTTTTGGATCCAGAAGTTACCAAATGTAAACCAAAAATGAACCAACCAAACCATACCAAAATTTAAACGGCTGCCATGAACCAGAAATATAGCTACAGAGACCAAACCATTTTGTGTACCTGGCTGAAAACATGTAAACTGCTGCTGTTAAGTTGTGCATAATAACATGGGGGTCTATAGGGATTGACTCACTTTTCAAGTCAGCCTAAAGTGGCCATTTAAGGAACTTTATTTTTAAGCCTCTGAGGTTGCCGCTTTGTTAAGAACAACATAGCTTTCGTGCACTGGCTTTGGCTTGAATCTCTATCAGACCACAGCAATGATAAAAAGCAGAAAAGCAGACGTGTGTTTATGAAAGTGTAAGTGAAAATACAAAAACATCAGCTGTGTCTCAATTCAAGGCTGCAGCCTTTGAAGGACGCGGCCTTCACGTCAACGTTGGCCACATCCTTTGTATTGTATTGTTCTTTATATTTTTTTATTTAATACTTGAGGAGATGATTAACCACTGGAGACACCATTGTTTGATATATTTCAGGCTGATGGAGGACAGCTGTCAGGTTAACTTATTAAATTAAGACTGTTTAAGATGTGTGCTTTTAGCTAATAGTAATGTTACCAACAGTTAACTTAAGTACATTTTTTTTAATATACTTTATTAATCCCCAAATTCAATTTTTTCACTCCATTGTCATTAACACACAGGCCCGAATTACACACACATGCACAAACAGGACCTATACATGCATTAAATGGAGAGATGTCAGGGTGAGGGGGCTGCCCATGGACAGGCGTCCCTAGTTGGGGAGTTCAGTGCTTTGCTCAAGGGCACCTTGGCAGAGAACTTGCACCTCTCCAGCGATCAGTCCACGCTCTATATTTGGTCTGGGCCAAGACTTGAACCGCTGACCCTTTGATTCCCAACCCAAGTTTCTGAGCTACTGCCGCCAAATGAATATAAAATTGTCACTGGCGCATCTTGCAATAGGCTGAGCCACTAATTATTCATCAGTCGCATCCTCCAAATTCTGGGAGAGAAGGCTTCACTTCTCTGCACATTTGAAGGAGCCTTCGATATGGGACAGCCTTGGTCGCGCCTATGTGACACAACTGGTCTTCAAATGCAGTTTTCGAAGGCTGCAGCCCCTGAATTGAGACACCGCTAATATGTCTGATGCATGCTCTATTAATGTATTAATATATGTCACAACATACCATTATAAATGAAGCATAGTGGTGTTACAGAAAGCAATAAAATAAAATCATATTCTGCACATAAGGGAACATGTTTGTTTGCTACAGACCCTAGCATAAATCCCATCATCCTCCTTTTTATATCGTTGTCAGTGAGAATGAAATGCAAGAATTACAATTCCCACTAAAAGTGTGACTCATATTGTAATATCAATATCTGCCAAAAATAACTGCAATGTGATGAATCACTCAAGATTAGCTGATTTTCACCACAAGTGGATTCTCATACCACAGAATTTCACTGTACCAAAAAAAACCCACCTAACCTGTGTACCAACACACACACAGACACACACACTCTAACTACATGCCAAAGCAATTTATACTAACTTACAAATGTTTCACATGTAATACCTAATACAGGTCTTTTTTGCTCCCACATATCAAACACCACTCGATTTTAGAGCCCCAATAAACACAAGCGCTATTCTTGGTGCTCTACTCAGAGGGTAATTAGAAGCAGCTTTGGGGAGTCGACCTCACCAATGACCCTGCGCCTGCATCCACAGTGGGGGTCAGGACATATTAGTGGCAAATATTTATCAGTCTACCTAACCGGATAAAAACCACATTCAGCTGCTGATGGTTAATGTTAGGAAGTAGCACCCACTCCTTCCTCCTCACAGAAACATAAAACAAGCTGGCAAAAATGCATCGGTAATGAGAAAACACTCAAATGGCCTTCAGGTGATGATAAAAAAATCCTGCAGACCCAATTAAATCTCTTGATGGAATCCTGGAGGTCCAGAACCTCATTTTGGGAACAACTGAGCTGCACTTGAAGCCCCCAAAATATGTACCCAATCAATTCAGCCAAGTGTTGACTACTTCTAAGTTGTTACTGGGAGGTACCAGTGCAGTGGACAGAACACAGGGCCGGTCCCTTAGACTCAATTACAATCACAAGTAACACAATACTGTGTCAGCGCCTGACTAAAATACACACAATCAGCAAAATGCATGACCATAAGCAAGCTCCAATACAATCAAGCCAGTTCAGTCATGAGCTCCTGGTCGAGACAGGCAGAGGAAGATTATGTAGAGGAGGAAATATGCCTGCTGAGATCATAATTATAAATCTATGAGCTGATTATAACTATGGTTACAGTTGGTAATCATCATCAGAGCCGCTTGTAGTACTGGTGATTAGAGGCATGCATGCATGTCATTCAGTTAACAGGCAGCTCAGTTCTGTTCTGCTCCGCTCCAGCAAAGAGGATCATGTTTTACAGTGAATACAGAGAATCTGAAGGAAGTAGTGAAAAATGTCTGCGTCCAGAGAGCTGGCTGGGCTTTATCACTTCCATATGTAAACACTGGCTGTGGCTGCAGACTTGAATGTTAACTGATATAACCCTGGAAACTTACTTTAAGGAGAATGTGAATGTATACACTGAAGCATCCTACATAGGCTGGCTAAAAGTAAAAGTGAAGCCCTGCTGGTGAGTCAAACTCACCTTTTTGGGCCTCCTCAAAGCGGTCATTCTCAGCCAGCCACTGGGCATAAGGCACAAAGACATCATTCTTGAAGCGGGGGTGCTCCTCCACCAGTGAGAAGGCCTGAGAAATGGACAGGTGAGAGCAAAGAGGAGAGGTGTCACGCAGTATACATGACACGTTGACAAGGGAATTTGTAAGTCGCACAGATTGTAATATATAGAGAACTGCAACAGTCTGCCCTTAGTAATTACGGCTGAACTGCAGTTGATTAGGGACAAACGAGTTACCACACATTATTCAGAGAAACACGTTACTTCCACTCAAAACATCACAACACAGCATTATTAATGAGCTGAGAACAAAGGAAAGAGTATGAGCTATTTCACACTCAATTAGAACTACAACTGCAGCTCTTACGCTGTTTGAATGACAGGGTATGAAGAGCCGCTGAAGTGCTCTGTGGACACATATTTGCCTGTCACAGTGACTGATTAATCTCAATGTCCTGTGGCAAAAGCTTGAGCCAAGAAACACACACCATTCATGCCATACAGTGAGAGAGAGACAGAGACTGTGTGTGTGTCCCAGGCCTGTGAGCCTAAAGTCACTTAAAGAAATACTTTGTTGTAGAGAAGAGTGGGAGCAGTGAATAGCATCCATATGGCCTGTGCTCTTTCCCGTCTTCTTGTCCACCTCCCTCAGTGAAGCACATAAAGCCTAACAGTTCTCTCAACATCCTTCTCCCTCCCTCTGATTTTTCTTTTCTCTCTCTGAAGATCAAATAAATATCCAGGAAGCCGTCAGACACTACAGCACAACCATGTGATCGTGATTTGATGTTCTGTTTTTGGCTCCTCTGTTTCAGCATGCAAATCGCCAATGTGCATCTCAGTAATGCCTTTAACTCGATTAAAGACTCCAGATGGATTAAAGAAATGCTATATTTTCTTCTTGTCTGAGCAGCATGATCCGCCCTGATGGAGGAATATGATTGGAAGCAGAATAGAGCTTTAAGCTGATACTCTGTCAGTGCGGTAGAGTGTTTTGTGCTTCTCACTCACTAATCATCATGTGGGCATGGATTCAGAGAAATCCAAAGCTGGATGATTAGCTCTGGAGTGTGTGTGTGTGTGTGCGGTTTAAGTTTGTCAGTGTAGGAAATTAGGCAGATGCATTGTCTTTACTGTTTGCATTCGGCTATGGTTACTTTAATAAATACAATATACTTCCCTGGCCGTGAACATTAAGTGGTTTATGATATGGGTTTCTGAGTACCACAGCAGTTTATTTAGTGCAGTCCTATGTGGTTCACATTATATTTATGTGATTGTCTCAGGACACTCTATATATAAGCCATGACGAGCGGAGCAGGTGTGCCTCCCATGTGCACAAGTGTGTCAGACCTCTTCCCAGTGCTGCGTTTCCACATGCAGCTGCACTAGAGCCTGCAGGTCTCCCATCTTGGAATAGGTCTCTGAGGCATAGCCATGGTGCTTCAGCCTCTTGAAGTAGAACGCACACTTTGCCAGCGGTTCGCGTTCAGCCTTGTCCAACTTCCGAGCTATGTCGATCAGCCTGGATGAGAGAGGAGAGGGGAATGAGCACACACAGAGAGGGTGAGTGCAGATAAACCCTTACATGGTTGTATCAAATTATGTTCATGACCCCAAAAGGAATATAAACCAGCAAGGGTCACTGGCTGAATCAGAGTCAGGTTAAAGAGCGCCGACTCGGCTGCAGTGTTTTTAGTGCTGACCCGCTGGTAGCACTACAGGAGACTTACAGCATGAAGACAATAGGTCAGATGGAGTCAATGGGGAGTTCTGATACGACCACCAGACCACTGGCTTATCAGGTTGCGTGGTTTTCAACAACACGCACTCACACCCCACATTCCCACTACACATAGATGAGTGAGAGCTAACAGAGAGGTAATAATTCCCTACGCACTTTCTTAGCTATCACTGCTTTCACTCAGCATATCAAATATACCTTTAACACTGATCCTCTGAGAGGGAAAGACACGTGCTCTGGATAGTAACTATTACTGCCTTCTTCTACTACTACACAACACAGATTTCAAGTTAAAGATCCCCTCCAGACATGGTTTCACACAATTCATGTCTGATGTTTTTTTCCAGAAAATAATGTAACCTAATTAAAATGATTTAAATTATGTTAAATTTCTCCCTCATTGAAAGAAACAAACATGTTCATCTCTAAAATCTGAAAGGCCGGTTTTAATTTTGGTCAAAGTATGTGTGTTTAAGCATCAGAATGCTATTTTTTTTAAATATATTTCTGGGGCCTTTCTGCCTTCATTTGATGGGACAGCTATAAACTGAAAGCGGGACCGAGAGAGGGCCACGGGTTAGGAGGTTAAAGTACCTTTTGCTGCTGCCCCCGTCCACAGCTACCAGGCTCCTTTGACAAAACACAGCTATTTTACTTTGCAGAACACAATGAGTTGTTGGTTTAGCAGACAAATCTTCCAAGCTAATACTTTCATAACAATCTCGTGTGTCAGGGGTGAGGGAGAAGAAGGAATTAGTGCTTTTTGCTAACAGCTGAGTGGGAATTTCCATTTGAAAAATAGAGAAAAGAGTGCAGACTACTGTACACAAGGTGTCCTCCTACATCACTGAAAAGTCCATTCTTGGTGTGTGTGCTTCAGAGGCTTAAAGTTTTCACATCACACTTTTTGCATACCGTGATTGGCTTCCAAACTTGTGATGTCACAGCAAAACTTCAGATTTAAGTTGAGCACAGAGAAAATTCCCACTTTCAGTCGACCAATGTGAAAACAGCCTTTTAGCCTACATGATGTGCAAATCCAGCATCCGACAGTGAGGCTCAAACATCTAAGTCAAGTAACAATAAGCAACACATATTTTTGAGATGAGAGGAACTTCAAACTTCAACACATGAAATCAGGAGTCTGCGATGTTTGAAGTATCTTGACTAAGTTGGTTAAGTGTGTATTTGTATCAGATTCAGCCCTGGGGTTCAGAGTTTGAATCTACATCAGGATTTAAATGTGGTCCTTTGCATTTTGTCTCCTCCCTGCCCGAAGCTAGCTTCACTGCCCTACTAAAAACAAAAACTAAATTATTGTCATTCCACTGACGTTAGGGCATTCAATTAAAGGGGACCTATTGTGCTCATTTTCTAGTTTATACTTGTACTTTGGGTTTCTACTAGAACACATGCTTCTACTAGAACACCTGTATTCAACCTCTGCCTGACATTCTCTGTTTTAGCGCCTGTCTCTTTAAGCCCCTCTCCTGAATAACCCCAGTTTTCTCTGATTTGTGAGCCATTTCTGGGTCTTCCATATCTGCACTCTCAGCGTCTCCAACTTTGTAGCTGGGGAATGACTGTAATGGAGTATAGCGGCACTTTCTACAGTGAAAATTCACCAGTAAAAGTTTCTAAACAAAAACCTTCACAGTCGCACATGTTCCAACAGGACTACAATCCAAAATCAGGAAGAAATTAACATCAGCAACCAATAATACATGTTCCCCTGATGTTAACATGTAGCTACATGTAGCAGTGTAGGCTGTGTAATGTAAACACTTGAAGTGACGTGCCTGGAGCAGACGCCCATATAAAGAAATCCAGCACCAGCTGACGTCAGCTTGTCTCGAAAATAGAATTAAACGTTGGAAACAGAGTATTCAGAACAGCCTGAAACCTAAGGTTGTGCTCACAGGGACTAATTCTATATAATTACCTCATCATTTGAAACTTTGTCCACATATAATATGGGCATTTGACATTGTAACATGATATATAGAGTGCTGAGTGTGCCGAGAGTGCCGATCGTTTACATAGTTTCAATGGAGTTCAAAATGGGCCTGAATATTTTGGATGACATACAGATTTGGGAAAACCATGCACACAAATCTTTAAAGCTGATTTAGAAAAGTTTAAACAGGAAAAAAAAGTGTATCCTATGGTGAAAGACTGATCTTTTTCTTTTTTTATACAGTGAGTGACACCTACATGTCCTCCCAGCCGTGTTCTCCTATAATGTCTATGGCTTTGAGATGTTCTCCTGCTGACAGGTACATCTCTGCTGCTGCCCGGGGCTCTTTGCTGCTCTTAGCCCAGTCTGCCTGCTTGGTCATCAGGATGCGCGAGCTCTTGGGGTCTGTCGCTCCAACAAAATCCTGCAAGAAAGACACAGTATTTTCACAGATACAAACTTACTAACACACCAGTGGATAACTGGGAAATCCCTATTAACACTTGTGATAAGCGAGGAATGTATGTAGTTAATCTGGGAGCAGAGCAAGAGCAGCCTGGTTCAGACAGCCATAACCATGTGAGTCAAGGCCGAGACAGGGGGAAGAGAGTCACACAAACAGCAGGCGGCTAGCCCTCCGGTGTCCATCCTACCTAAAACAAACAGCCTGTAGGACCAGATGGCCACACAGCCGCATAAATATACAGCAGCCACATCAAACACACATACAATCTGATACATACGCACACACAAATATACACCAACGAGTCATAGCTGTGTCATCTGCTCCAGCAATGTGAATGTAACGCTGATGATCAAAGTGTCCCACCACATGTAAACATAATAAAGCATGAATTTGTCTCAACTCCAACTGACCTCCTCATCAAAGTATTCATGTAAAAGCAGACGCTCGCCTTATTTCTCCCCATTTGTGCTCCATTTCCAACTCTAACTATGTGTGTAAGTTAACCTTGTGTTGTACAGGGATATGTCTGTAAAAGCATACTATGTGTGTGAGTGTGTGTGTGTGTGTGTGTGTACTGATCAGATGATATATGTGGAGATTCCAGTGATATATGAGGAGATGAAAGACAGACGGTAAAGGGGGGCCGTTTGAACACAGTGCAGGGCCCCAACTTGGCATTAGTGCACATGATGAGGAAAAACATATGTTCTACACCCCTAAAACATGCAGCGCTTTCCAGGTTGTTCTGTCCGTCTTGATATAAAAGTATGTTGCGCATGCATACGTGTGTTTTTGTCAATCGATGATTTAATCACCTTGGCGTACTCGAACATGCGCAGGTCAGTGTACATGCTCAGGGCTCTGGATTCCTGGCCAGTACATTTGTAAAGTTTGGCTGCCTCGTGGAATTTCCCCTGGTAGGCATAGACGTCCGCCAGGAACAGCTCATTGTCGTTCTCACCCCGCTTCTTCCTCTCCTGCAAATCAGTCAACACAAACACTGGCATGTGTGCAGAGATAAACACTCACATGCACGTACACATACACACAGCATGTGTGTTCACAGACACAATCAGAGGGTACTAAAAACTACTGGCTTGCTTTGTGCAATCAGCCTGACTTTTGAACCCACACCAAACTCTTACACCATCAGCTATAATGAAATTAGAAAACTAATAAAACGTTTATAGAATACAATTAACATTTCTTTCATATCATTAAAGAAAAGCATTTCAAAGAGCGACATTTCCTCTTTTAAAAGTGAGAAAAGCAGAAACTCCCTCCTGTCACAAGCCAAGTTGGAAAAGACTGCCTTCTGCTCTGCGTGCATATTGTCAAGGAATGTGTGTGTGCTTTGCTATGTGTATATATTTGCTTTCACATGTGTGCGTGTGTGTATATTGGACCCGAGGAGGTCATTCAGAATATAGGTTCCTCCCCTGTTCATGAGCTTTTTAAGTGTCGCTCAGGGCAGAGCCTTGCAATTAAATGTATGATGACCATAATAATTGTGTTGACCCAGTATCCCCACAAGCCTTGTCTTACTTAAATGATGTCAGCTCTGGTCGGCAAACAACAAATGTGAGCGCGGCTTGACACAACACTGAAGGATTTTTTTTCCCCCCCTTTCTGAAGAGTAGGTATTACCTCGATGCTACTGATGAGCTCCAGGTAGCGCAGGTCTCTGATTCTAATGAAGGCCTGGAAAGAGAAGTGATCATTAGGAGGAGGGTCAATCAGATGTGTATTTTGTGTTTTCTCTTGCAGTACCAGCTGCCTTACACAGATTTAATGTGAACATGGCTTGTGTTAATATTTGGCTGTGGTGGTGAGTGTTTGCAGATGTCATGAAGCTTGAAGTAAAAGCTAAGTACTGTTGCCACATTTGGAGGAGTTGCTGCTGCTGCTATGTATTTAATATTCTGTGAAGATCAAAGTAGTGAAAGGAAAGGCTTGAGGACACTGATCTTGATCGGAACGACGTGTGTGTGTCTGACTGGCCTTCTTGGCAGTGTCAAAGTCGAGTCCCTCCAGGGCTTCTGTGGCTAAATCCCTCCAGTCACTGTCTGTCACACCTAAACAGGCGATCTGGTAGGCCTCCTTGAACATCTTCCTTTCCAGGTACTGGTACATGGGCGCTGACTGAGCAGAGCAACAATACCACGTCAAAAAGCATCACACACTTTAAATTGTGAAAACATTAGCAAGATAAGAGAACCACCAACAAAATCATATCTTCACCATATATCTGTCTAAATAACTGATAGAAAAGCAATCCATGTAGGTAACAAATACAATATTTAAGATGCACCAACCATCGACAATGATGAGCTTTCATTTCTGAATTATGATCACATGTAACACCGTCACCGCCTCTAAACAAGGATTGGCTGACAACACACTACACACCTGAGGCACCTCCACAGCAGACATGGAATAGACGTGGAGACAGAAGATCTTAGAGCCGTTGTAGCCGACCACAAAGCCCTGCATCTTCTGCTGGTGTACAGGAAAGTCGCTCGCCTTGATATTAAGGTAGCCGTTGCCAGAGAAGCACAGCATGTCCTCACACTGGGTGTTCCAGGCCACGCTGTTAGCATTAGGCTCCTACAGGGAGAGCAACAGAGAGGAGGCAGTAAGGGAGGGTTGCGGGGAAATAAGGTCTAGAGGTGAGTGTGGAACACAGACCAGGCAGGAGTGTATGAGTAGTGTATGTACCTGTGCCTAAAGCAAAAAATTGTACATGCATGCATAGTCTTAACCCTCTCCACTGCGTGCTGACCTTAAAAAGTAGCTCTTTACTGTTGATGTCATAGACTAGGAGAGCGTTGTGCTCATCCACCACAGCCAGTTTTTTACGGGAGGCACTCATGTCCAGGCAGCGCACTGAGGTCGACAGCTTCAGCAGCGTGATGGGAAACGGGTTGTCGACAAATATCTTCAGGATCTACATCACAAAAACAATGACAGGCAGAGCAAAATCAGAACAGAGCGTCAGAGCTAATGCTAGTTGTAAAGACTGTAAACACTATGAGGAATAAAGGTTGTGACTTGCAGTGCCATCCACATACAAAGAAATATTGAAGAAGAAAGCAGTTTCTTTTATGTTCAAAGTCCCGTCTACTGGTGAGCAACAGCACCATTTCTAAGGTTACTTAATGTGGGAATGTGTTTTCTCAAAATACTCACAGATCCATTCTTTAACCCTACGAGTAGTCCCTCTCTGCCAGGCGGACCACCGATCACTTTGATGTAGCGAATTAGAGACTCCATCACCCATTCTTTTTCCCTGACGCTAGTGAAGGACAGGCACTGGAGCCTCTTCTCCTGCACAAGAGCAGAGCAGGAAAGGTGAGACCACAATTACATTTATTACATGAAATGAAAACTGGTTCTGTATGACCACATTATTCTGTTTTTATTTCCAGTCTCTTTCACTTGTTTAAACATGCTGTAAATGTCTAACAAATCTTAGCACATTGTTCAGCATTGCAAAGTGTGGCTCAACATCACAAAGCAACGCTACGAAGATAAACAATGATTTGATTTGACACAGACGTACACAGCCCGTACGAGCACGGCCCATTTATACCATCTAAAAGCTGTTTGAGGCATGAAACACAGGCATGCCTGTTAGAGAGAGATCTGAAGCACCTCTGTCACACACAGACAGATTTAAAAGGAAATAACCTCTGTGTTATGGCTGCTCCTCCTCCCTACCAGCCTCTGTCAAACACATAGAGACAAGAAGCAGAGAGGAACCCCGAGAGACACCCACTGGTTCAGCAGACTGTGGGCCTTCCCCTTCATTCAACTGTCTCGCTTTATCCAGTTTGAAGAGGGCTGAGGAAGGGGCGAGACGGAGCCTGCAGAGCACATGCACAGCTGGGGCCTTTCGCAAACTAGGCAGAAACATCTGGAAAACTGGCAATTGCACGATATTATCATTTTTCTTTGGGCTTTTTGGGCTAAACACTGATTCACTCTGCTTTCATCATGTTTATAGTGCTCAAATGTCTCTATGGCCTCTTGCACAATCTGTCAAGTGTGCATTAGTGTAATTTACAAAGAACCAGAGTGTCACTGCAGGTCAGCAGAATTTAGGCTGAAGAGCATGACTGAAGGAAAACTGATTGTCTCATTATGTGAGGAGAGACCTGCAACAAAAAAACAGACTCTAAAAGAAACAAGCATGACATTTTAAGTAAGCAAATTTGTGTGCTTTGTTTTTACAATGACTATGTAACTCCATCTCCTCTGACCTGACACAGGATGATGTGCTGGGAGCAGACCACCAGCAAGTTGCATTCAAACTTCCTGCAAATTTTCTCCTTGATCCGGTAGTGCATGTCTGAGGAGTCGTCCGAGTAGAGCTCATAGATGAGGATCTTCTCGGGCAGCTGGATAGCGAGGCGGTTTCTATAGATGGCGATCTTCTTCACCAGCTCACGGCACTTTATCCTCACTTGGGGAAAGCAGGGAAATGAAGGAAGAGTGGACGTATTAGGAGGGTGAGGGAAGTTTAATTATCTTAGCCAGTGCATCCTGTTAATTTTTTTTTTTCAGGGCTGACTGTTACAATGATAGCCCAGTGTTGTACCAAGAGAATCGACTGAAAGGGAACTGCTTACCCTTACAAAATAGTAATTGGATAGGCATGATAGGATAGATATGGCTGATTTGAAAAACACAATATATTCCTATTAAAGTTATTGGTGATGTTAAAAGTTTAGTTCAGACAACACTGCCTCTATACTCTCGGTCATGGCACTGATCTGTGATGCTTCACAACACATACATTATTATTTGGCACCACAGTATCTCCTCTGTTGTGAACTCAATATCCTGTTGCTAAAGCAAAAGTGCACCTTTCTGTTCAGTGATGAGGTGCTGGACGATGACATCAGTCATGCTGTCTCTATAAGCATAGCGATCCTTGTAGAGGCCGTGAACTGTACTGAAGATAAGTTGGTAGCAGGCGATGGTCCCATCCTGGCAGCCCAACACCTAGATACGAGATAACAATGTAGCAGTACATCCTATTAACACCTCTAAGAAAAGACTGTGAGAGTGGGAAAATGTTCCTGTTGTTAAAGCATCTACACAGCAGAACTGAGAGAATCTGCCAGCAACCAATTCTCTCTTGTATGCCCCATCACTTCCAGTTAAATATAGCGAAAAGGAAAAAGTTGCTAAGGTGTTACTGCTAAATAAAATGAATTGTGTATCTGTGTAGCTAAATCAGATCAAGGAAACGTCTAAGATACAGACTGGCACTCTGAATGTCAGGTCTGAGCTTTATCAGCATTTCGCATTACATTTTCCTACCTCTTCTCTCACTCTGGCACACACACTTTTATTTAAGGTTAGGGATAACTTCTCCAGACTTACTGCTTCACAAGCTGTGGACCTACCACAAAGTTGGAGTCTGGCTTAACCCGGCATGTCCACACCCAGGCGTTCTGCTCTCCGATGGTGCCTAGCCGCACACCATCTTTAGTGTATAGAGAGGCCTGTTTATCAGAGCCCCCCATGACTATGTACTCGCCCTTGGAGAAGTAGCTGACGCAACAGGGGTCATAAGTCAGAGTCCTGTCTTTTCCAATCTGAGAGAGACAAAGAGAGAAGGGGACATTAAACTGAGAATAAAAGTTGTATTTCTCATATGTATCGCCCAAGGGTCTGGGGCCAACACCTCCCACTGTCTGGGCAGACACACATCAAAGTCAAAAGTACATTCAACCATCCCTTTGACTGTTTGATGAAAAGACAGACAAAAAAAAGTTCTTCTGGTTTAAACAACCTCCATTGTATTAATGTTCAAAGTCCATTTGCACAACATCATATCAGTCCCACAACTCTGCGCATCTGTTTCTCCTCATTCTGGGAAAAAAAAAGCTGGCTGACAATCCATAGTTATTTTCTTTCATTGCAAACAATTCCTGGTGTTGTAATCAAAACAGAATGTTCACTTAAATAGATAAATAGGCCGACGACAATATATGAGCCTAAGGCATCACGGCAGAGTAATGAACAGCGCATATTTGTCTATAATTATGGTAGTGCCCACAGGGAATTTAGGAGGAAGGAGGGACAGTGAGGGGGCCATTAAAGCATAGCAGGATCATTTCCAATGTACTGTTATGGTTTCAATAGAGCCTGACAGACTGATTACAACAGGAAACGCAGGTCCTAAACTCTGCAATACCATGTATTTTGGACCGATATTCAAAGCAAGTATTCTTGTTTCTTATTGCTATAGCAAGCGATAGCACCTACAGTGAGCCGATAGTGTTTCAAAGTGGTATTAGTCCTCTGGTATTTCCAATGCAAGGTGATGAGACTGCCTTTATTTAGTCATCTGGACCTTTCTAGACAATTTGAAGTGAGAGGAGAAAGACTGTATGTATATGTACATTGTCAAGTCACCAGGATGATGGTACTAAGTAGGATGACATTTTTTTGTAGGCTAACAAAGAAGCTAGCTTTGCTCTGGTTTCCTCGTCATAAGTCAATAGGATTTCCCCATTGAATTTTGGATTATTGCAAAAAAAAAAAAAAAGCTATGTGGCCAGCAAAATTTTTTGATAACTAACAAGATAATCTTTACAAATTCACACCCCTTTATGATTTATGGCAGACATTAGGCTATAAACACACTACGCTACGCTTGCATGACTAATGTCGCCACCACAATGAGGCCGTAAAGTTGCGTTTGGTGTGATGACACTGTAATCTCATTCAGCCACTTTTGTGCAACTGACTTTTTTAAGACACACAAGACCTTCAGAATTCACAAGTGGGGTAAAAATAAAAAATGAAAATCTGTTAAGCTTGTGTTAACCACGGGCTTGATTTTAGGCATCAAACAAAAAAAAAGAAAACATTAAAAAACCCATTGACTTCAAGATGGGGGGACCGGGAGCACTAAAATGCTCGCTCATTTCCGGTTTTATGACTCGTTGCAGCACCACTCTTTTTAGGATTCAGGATTTTTACAACATAAACCTGTGATATTCACCTGCTTTCCACTGAGCTGATAGAAGGACAGCTTCTGACCCCAGTCTGCCACAGCCAGGATGTCATTGTGTTCATCCCTGTGAAAATACAACAACAACTACTTTAGGCGTAAGTACTCCTGTCAACATACTGTACTGACGGGGCTTTGGTTGTTTAGGTAAGGATGACAGTGTTAATAAAAGCAAAGAGGCCGCCCTTCAACTACAGGATGTAAGGTCAAGCCCTATCCCCTATCAGTGAAAGGCTCTTAGCTTCACTGTTTATATCCTAAACAATTATATTTAAGTATATGTCAGGACAGAGTATTGTATTTATTCTTATTATTATCATATACAGTCAGTATACTACTGTATGTATCTTTCCATATAAGCCTGTGTGCTGAGCAGAATTCACCCTGCCGCAGCATCCATGAGCAAGACACCAAATCTCTAGCAGCTAAACAGACACTATTCCCTGGCTCTGACCTCTCTGTGATGACCAATCATATTCCATAAACCAGCCCAGTAATAACATATATGGTGCGTCTTGTCATTATCTCTCATCGCTGCCCTCTTTAACCTTCCTACTGCAAATCTGCATCTCCCCATGCGCCTTTCTCTCTCTCCCTCTCTCTCTCTCTGTTAACCTGTTCAGTAGCTCTCTGTCATGGCTACAGCTGTGCTCCTGGCTTAGGCTGTAGGGGGCTTCAAAGAACATGGACTGCTGCTCCAAGGTTTTATAATCCCCTCCCTTAGAGAAACAGCACTCCCTGGTTGACCACTGCCACCTGCTGGCACCACAAGCTATTCATTTCAAATGCAATGCACATCATTATAGAAAATTGCAGCCACATGGATGGAGAGAGCACGAGTGTGTGTAGCAGTGTGAGGCATTGAATTTAATGAATTGCTGCATGGTATCTTCTCTACAATCTTGTGGTGCAATAATTAAGTTAGACATACTTAGAGGGGTTCCAGGCTATGGACCAGATTGATGAAGAGGAGCCTCCTGGACGCTCTATCTTGACCTTCTCCTCTCCGTTCTTGTTCCGAATGCTCACCACTCCATTCATCATGCCAAGGGCAAGGTACTGGCCATCGTTTGTCCACCTTCAATCGAATTAAAGCCTTTAATGTAAACGTGTCACATTAACATGTACAGATGTTGCAGACATTTCTAACAGAGCTCACTTACCCGCAGCATGTTATCTTGCTGCTCACTTTATGCTTGTTGACAGATTTTTGCTCCGGGGACCAAAGACCTAGAATGAATAAGGTGCTCAGATGGCCAGTGCTTCTCTTTTTAAAATTATTTATAGCTTCATACTCTATTATGTGCAAGATTTTAGAGTCCAGTATCGACTCAGTTTCATGGTGCACTCACCAAAGTCGCCAGAGGAGCAGGAGGCAAGCTGGTGAGTGACAGGGTTGTAGGCAACACACTGGATAGAGTCATTATGACTACAGATACACACATGGAGAAAAAAAATGAGTTGGAGGTAGTCACTCTGCAGAAGATGCATTTTAATACAGCGATGAGTAAAAGTGACACTTACGTATATTTTAAAATACCCTCCAGTTTAGATGTCCAGATGATGATGCTTTTGTCCGCTGACCCCGAGGCAAATCTTTTACCTGTGGAAGAATGCAGTAGTGAGTAAGATAACAATAAAGACTGATAAAGGTAAATGTACAAATGAAAAGCCAGTTGAGTACCATCTTTAGCGTAGGCCACACAATACACTATGTCTTTGTGTCCTTTTAAAGGCTGGATAATAGCTCCCTCTGCTACGTCATAAACCTGCAACAATAAAAAGTAAATGTAATAATAATGCTTGTATTCTTCAGATTTGTATCTTGGTTAAAGAAATCAGGAATGCCTTACCAGGACACGAAGACCTGCGGCAATGATGAGCTGGCTGCCATCTGGCTTGAAGGCAAGGTCATAAACACTGCAACGGGGAAAAACAGATTTGTTTTTCTGAGATGTTTTTTTGATTAATTGATTAGTCAATCAAGAACACTTTGAATGATCCACTCCTCGTTCAAGTCAGTGGTGCCCAACCTTTTTCCTTAAGGGACCCCTTCTCTGTCCTTGAATAAACTGACGACCCCTATCTAAGGGAGATACTTTATGGATATTTCATTTTGTACTCAATGCATAACAGTGAAGAACTGTACAATTAACTAGCAATTTGTAGGTAGCAATTTGGATTAATCATGAGCAGATTATTTCCTGTAACTATGGCATCAGAGATGATGCTCGGCCATGATTCTGTTAGCTCTTTGGTTCTTTTCACTGCAGGACGAGGATGTTTATCAGAGAGTACAGGCTCTGTGAGTATTGCTTTTGTTCAGGTTTTCACCGTGCCCTTTTTTTTCTTGAATAAAAATCTGAACTTTAAAAATAACAATTTCATTGAGTTTTCTTCAAAAAAATAAATTTAAAAGCTGAGATACAGACCTCTTTTAGCTTTCGTACACCCCTTAAAATCAAGAAGGCCTTGCGACCCCAGAGAAGCTTCAGCAACCCATAGTGAGGATCAGGACCCCCAGGTTGGGGGTTAGTAAGCCATATATTAAAGAAACATGCCAAACATCCATGAGTTCCAGCCTCTCAAATGAAAGGAGTGTGCTGCTTTTGTAAGTTGAATCAATTCAAAAATATCTATGGATTTTGGACTGTTGATTGCACAAAACAAAGAATTTTAAGATGCTGAGATCTGGGAAACACTGGGGCATTTTTTTCAACAAGCTAATACCGAAAAGGAGCTTCAAGGTTCAAGATACATAAATTGGGCAAAACATCTTGTTGCTGTGATGAAATCAGTCAGACTTTTAAAAATTGGGGGGGGGGGGGGGGGGGGCAGAGGGTACAGTCAGTGTTAAAGTGCATAAGCCAGTTTGAACAGGTGGGTTTTGAGATGGGATTTGAAGGATGTTATGCAGTCCGACTGTTGAATGTGTGGAGGTAGGGAGTTCAAGAGCTGGGAGTGGTCAGGAGACCAGCAGAGGAAGAGCGCGGGGAGCAGGAGGGGGTGTACTCCTGGAGAAGGTCAGAGAAATAGGTGGGGGTTATGTTGTGGAGGGCTTTGATGGTAAGCAGATGGTTTCTGTAATCAATCCGGTACTGAACAGGGAGCCAGTGTAGTTGGATGAGAATGGGAGTGATGAGACTGGATGATTTGGTGTGGGGATTGATCTGGGCAGCAGAGTTTTGAATGATTTCAAGCCTGTTAATAATATTAGTGGGGAGACCAGAGAGAACTGTGTTACAGTAGTCAATATGAGACGTGACAAATGCATGGACCAAGACCTCAGTGCTGGACTGGGACAGTGATGGGCAGAGGCTGGAAATGTTGGGGAGGTGGAAGAAAGCAGTCCAGGTATATTTTATATGTGTGGTGGGTATGAAAACTTGCAATCAAGAATGACACCAAGGCTCTTGATGTGGTTAGAGAAAGGTACAGGAAGTTATCAATGATGACATGAGGGACTTGGGTGCTCTGGACAGGGTGATTTTGGAACCAATGAGCAGGGTCTCATTTTTGCTGCTGTTAAGCTTAAAAAAAACATACATATATATCAATGACAAGGTCCACTTGTTTGTTTCTATTGTGAGATTTCAGTGAAACAGCTGACAACCAAAGAGGAGGACATTAATAGAGATGGATGGTGAAATGTAAAATTATTAAATGAGCATTACTTTAATTGCTAGTAGCTGTGAAGTACGACAGGCATATGCTTGATCCAGAGAGGGATGTGGGCTACTTTATAGATGAAACCACGTGTTAAATGTTCATTAATTATAGTTTCAGTAATTGCTACGGACGCCCACGCACCACAATTAGTGCGTAACGCGAATATATTAACATTACAGTTGCGGCGCTCATAGTTAATTAATAAAAGCAAATTAAGTTACGTCTGTTTATTTAGAAATGTTTTTTCTTAGGTCAGAGAGGAACCCTGTATGATAGATTTGGTTAGCTTCAGTGAAAATGTCACGTTAGCATGCAACGACAAGCAATTAACCTGGCGTTAACGTTAACCGTTAACGAGTGCTAGCTAGCGTAACATTAACGGGGCTTCGACCTTACGTTATATTGTCCAACACAAGAGAGCTGACATGCTGCACTGTTGTTGGAACAAATATTTAGCATGACAACAACATACACGTATCACATACAAGCTCTAGTATCTCTGTCACTTGTGAACGATGACAGAGCTGCTGCGGGCTAATGCTAGCTAGCTGGCTAACACTAGTTTACATAGCAACCGCCGTTGCTAACCACCAACCGTTACATCCCAGCATCGAAACCGGGCCGGCAGCGTAAACACAAACATCGAGACACTCACCATTGGTCCCGAATTGTTTCTTTCCATGCGAGGACGGCTCTCATTTCCAGCTTTTAGTAGCAAAAAGGTCTGATGGGTTTTGTATCAACAGGTTGTTGTCGCGTCTTCGGTCGGTTTTTCATACTAAGCTCCGTTTTTGTGATTCGTCCTCACTGCGCAGACTCGGGCCTGAGCGCTACTTCCTGTCTTCCTGTGTGCAAGGCGAGGGAAGAGCGGGCAGCACTGTGTTTACATCAGAGTCTGGGGAGGCAACAGAGGGAGAGGACACATGAGTCTGCACCCTGTGAGAAGAGGCGTTTGAGGTAAGTCAATAATTTTATTGTTGTTTATCATGTAAACATCTGCTGTTCAGTTAGATCCATGATATTTGAAGTGGTACTTTATGTAAACGTTTATAAAGGATGTAATCAATGTGCGATACAGGTAAAGAAGACAGACAAGGGATAGCTGCTGATGTGGGAGTAAAAAGTCAGCTACTGGACGATGAGCTGACAACAGTGAGCTTCAACACCTCAGAATCCCACGCCCTCTCACCTGGGTTCAACATCAACAACACACCTCTCAAAATGCATCCTAGCTGTGATATCCAGCTGGAAAGCAATGGAGACATAAATAACCAAAGTCACAAGGACGAGGATGACTCATGCCACACTTCCAAGTTGCCCCTTGGCTGGATCAGAGAGGTCAGGCAGCGGAAAGCAGGAAAGACAGCAGGCAAAATGGACGTCTACATTACAAGGTGGCTCATTGTTTCCCCTGTAATTGTGTCTGAATGTAATCATACCTCGATCGTGACTAAGTGCCTTGCAGATCCGGTTAGATCAGTGTCTAATTGATTTTTCTCTCTGTTGTTTGTTTGTTCAGTCCCCAAGGGCTGAAGTTCCGCTCAAAAGCATCCCTGAAGGCTTTCCTCCTGAAAGATGGAGAGGGTGACTTAGACATAGACCTCTTTGATTTCACTGCATCCAAGGATGATGTCACCACTTCACAAGTACTCCCTGCCCAAGTGAAAGAGAGGAGAAGAAAGAAAAGACAATCAAATGGACAGCAGGGGACAACAGATGTGACACAAATACTGGATTCGCCTCCAAATAAATCTAAAAAGGCTTCTTCCTCCCTGAGAAGTGATACTAAAGACAGAGAAGTGTCGCACACTGCTGCACCTTCAACCACACAAGATGACAACAAACTGCAGAAGAGCCCTCAGAGGCCGGGTCAGCTGAGAGAGAAGCTTCTCAGACTGGCTCCATCTAGCAATCAAGAAAACACTCTCACTGTTCACAAGGACGAAGAGGCAGACTCGCAGCCTTCTGTCCCGACTCTGAAAGTCGAACCTGCCACTGACAGCGAGGGCGAGGGTGAGGGTGAACGAGGTGGAGATGACATACACATTCACAGCAAAGGTGACAACACGCCTAATTCTGAACAGGAGGCTGAGGCTGACAGCCACCGAGATGACGAACAGGAGGTGTTGTTACCTGACATCACTGGTGAGAGCTGCACGCCGGTGAGAGATTCCCAGAATAGTAAGTATGATCCACTCCGTCTCACAGCCTGTAAAAATAGCAGTTCAAGTTAGTTTTCCCTGGATCGACTTCCTTTTAATTTAGATTTCAGCATCCTATACAGTGCATTACAATCCCTACAATTTCACATCTTAACACTGTCTTTTCTTTTTTAAACCGAATGCATTAAATGAGCAGTGTGTAGGATTTAGTGGCATCTAGCAGTGAGGTTGCAACCATCTGAGTACTCCTTCCCTCATCCCTCCTTTTCCATGTAGGAGAATAAACAGTGGTCTTTAGGTTACATAAAAACATGAAAGGCCCCTTGTCCATTCTGGGCTACTGTAGAAACATGGCAGTGCAACATGGCTGGCTCCATCGAAGGGGACCTGTCCCTCGTTAGATATGAAGGGCTCATTGTATTCATTCATTCATTTTCTGTAGCCGCTTATCCTGTTAGGGGTTGCAAGGGGGCTGGAGCCTATCCCAGCTGGCATTAGGTGAGAGGCAGGGTACACCCTGGACAGTTCACCAGACTATCACAGGGCTGACACATGGAGACAGACAACCATTCATGCTCACATTCACACCTACGGCCAATTTAGAGTCACCAATTGACCTAGTTTGCATATCTTTGGACTGTGGGAGGAAGCCGGAGTACCCCGAGAAAACCCACGCTGACACGGGGAGAACATACAAACTCTCAATCTGAGGTGACAATATTAACCAATGCACCACCGTGCCGCTAAGGCTAATGCTAAGCTCTATGGCTAAGCTACACGATTCTACTTTTATGTCATTATACACTGATGCAGTGGTTCCCAACTGGTCCGGCCACAGGGTCCAGATTTCTCATTAGTCATTAATTCAAGGTCCACACAGTTTAATATATTCAGCGTCACACTTGCATTTGGCCATGTCATGGAGCTACTTTACCATCACTGTCAAGTAGCTGTCAGTTATTTACTCACTCTACAGCAGGAAATGGCGCTTCAGCATAAAAGCTCTGCGCCAGAAATTCTCTGTGCTTAAAAATAAAATGTTGATACATTTGTGAGTCACTTGCGGTCCAGTCAGAATAGTACTCTGGTTTCCTCCCACAGTCTAAAGACATGCAGGTTAACTGGTGACTCTAAATTGCATGTCTTTGGACTGTGGGAGGAAGCCGGAGTACACACACACACACACAGTCCAAAGACATGCAGGTTAATTGGTGACTCTAAATTGTCTGTAGGTGTGAATGTGAGCATGAATGGTTGTCTGTCTCTATGTGTCAGCCCTGTGATAGTCTGGCGACCTGTCCAGGGTGTATCCACGTCTCGCCCAATGTCAGCTGGGATAGGCTCCAGCCCCCCAGGTTTTGAATAATATACTTGATGGAGGCCACTTGTATGATCTTTAACAAGTAGAAAGCATCTTTAACGGCATCAAACACATAATTTCAATAGTCGCTGAACTTCAGACATGATCAAAAAACAAAAACAAATTAGAGTAAAATTCATTTGTTGTATCTTATTACATTTGAATTTCTAACAAGTGTTATTAAAGTCACCAACTGTGCCTCCCTACAGTCATTCCTCCGTTGTTTGTAAAGGTGTTTGGGTTCATACATATAAATACTTAGATTACTCAGAAGTATTTATATGTATGAAGTCCTCATTTCCAATTCTGTAGGGAGGTGCTCTTTTGGAGATTCAAATCTAATGGCTCGTGGTTAGTGTGTTTGAGAGACCCAAAGATAAAAAGGAGTCCACGGATCAAAATGCAGAGCAGTTCTCTGTAGAGCTCTTCATGAATCTGTGTTTGTAATTCAAGTTCTGCAGAGAGAAAACAAAATTATTAACATAACATCAAACATCACAAAAAATGTGCAGCAATAAAAGTAAATCAAATATTATTTGGAAATTAACTCACAGGACACAACATGGCATAAGTCAGAAGGAAAGAACAAAGGGAGCTATATTGCCTCTCATTAAGGTGACGTGATGGCCATTCCTTTCCAGGCAGGAGTGCTTGTGCTAGCGTCCCTTCCTCGCAACTAGGCTCCTCCCTGCCAGGAAGTGAGAGAAAGATGCAAGAAAAAGACACAAGGATAGAGGAGCCAAAGCTGCCACATGAGCAATCCTTTATTCCATAGCGTCACTCTAAAGCAACGTCAACTACTGTACCACATTTGGAGGTGTGGCATTTATACGTCACGTCACTTGATAAAAGACTCTGTGTAGGATAGCTCCTCCAGAAGCCTCCTGTCTTCTCGTCTCCTCAAGGTGCTTTTAAGGGATTGGAAGTTCGTCCTTGATGGTGAAGGGTGAAGAGGAGAGAGGATGCAAGGAAGCACAAGATGAAAAGCACCCACTATGTGACATCAGAAATGTGTTCTTTTTTTTTAATATAAAAGTTTCCTGTCATCTAGAGTCCAAGAGCATGGAAGGCAAACGGAAAACAAGCCCTTACTTCAGCAGACAGCCCCTCAGAGATGGTAATGTTCAAATATTTCATGAAATACAAGAAGCAAAGAAAAAGCTTGAGTATATTTGTATGCAAGATATAAAGCACACCTCAACAATTAACTGTCCATACATAGGCCTCAGCCCACCCAGGAGGAAGGCCTTCAAGAAGTGGACGCCCCCTCGCTCCCCCTACAACCTCGTACAGGAAACTCTGTTCCATGATCCCTGGAAGCTCCTGGTGGCCACTATTTTTCTGAATAAGACCAGTGGTAAGCTCCAACACACACATGCTGCATTGCAACAGTATTCTATCAACTAGTACTCAAGTGTAGCATTTGTATACTTTTTTATCACTACTCCAGGCAAGATGGCCATACCAGTGCTGTGGCAGTTCTTCGACCGCTACCCGAGTCCAGAGGTGACACGTGAGGCTGACTGGAAGCCCCTGTCTGAACTTATGAAGCCACTAGGCCTGTATGAGCTCAGAGCCAAAATACTAATACGCTTCTCAGGTGAGTGTGCTTGTCCAGTGTCCACTTCTGTGCACAGTAATAACAGTATGATTGCAGTGTTTTCACTGTACATTTGTGTAGTTTCAGTCAGAATATGTGAAGCAACATAAGCAGCAACAAAAACCTCAAAATCCATTTTTCCTGTGTAGATGACTATCTAACTAAACAGTGGCGTTACCCCATCGAGTTGCACGGCATTGGGAAGTACGGCAACGACTCCTACAGGATCTTCTGTGTGGGGGAGTGGAGAGAGGTGAGTCTAATCGCAACGGTTTTGGATGACGGTTTGTTTTGTAATGTTCATTAATGACAAATCTGATATTTTATTGCTATTTTTGTAGGTGAAACCTGAAGATCACATGTTAAACAAGTACCACGAGTGGCTGTGGGAGAACCATGAAAGACTTGGAATCTGAAGCACAATGCATTAAGGATTGCAAGAAGATTTGCTGTGGCAAAGACAAGAAAAACAATCACATCACATAAACATTAAGGTCATATTACAGTATTAACATGATGATTAAGAGGTGTAGACTCGAGTCACGTGACTTCAATGACTTGTGACTTCACTTGGACTTGAGCCTTTACAAAATGTTCTTTAAAAGGCATGCCACAAATCAGTCAACTAACCTTCATTTTCTGAATCAACTAACATTCACACTATGCATTCCCAGCAAGTCGACACTTTATCAAGTTGCAAGAGAGAGCCATGAAGAACTCATGTTACGTGTCTGAATGCAGGTTGGGAAAAATGATACCAAAGATTATTTCTTTCATGTATAAAAACTAAGCAGTGCTCAACAGAAAAAGATTTGCAGTATGCAAAATGTCAGAGACACAACTTCCAGCTTTGTTTTACATTTGAAGTTGCACCAAGAACGCAAGTTGAGGCAAACATTAACATAGTTAGCGAGCTAAAGCTTAGCTAACGTTATAGCTTCATTGATAAAATGGCATTACATGTGGTGAAGAGTGCATTATGACTTGTTTGGGACTCAAAACTCAATGTTTGGGACTTGGGACTTTGTCTTAACTTGGGATTTGACTACTACTTACTTGTGACTTGCAATACAATGACTTGGTCCCATCTCTGTTATTATTAACTTGCAATGTTATACTTGAATCCCTTTAAAATTATGCAGTGATATTACTTCATCCTTCTTCTTCCTTTAAAAGTTTTACTCAATATTTAATAAAAATGTTTTAAGGGGTTTAAATGTTGAAATGATTCTTGAGTGCATCATTCAGTCATTCTTCCAACTGGGTGTTTTGTTCCACGTCCTCATACGTAGATGAGACCGGAGACATCTTCCGACTGTCTCTGGTTAGTCTATTGTCACAGGCTAATAATATGTCTTTTGGGTGTACTGAAGCATGACTTCACAGTCCACGCAGCAGCTTTCTTTTTGGCGGCTGGTAACCTGATTCCCAAGGCAACTGTTGCCACCGCAAAACACTCAGTGAATGCACAGGCATGTCACAGTTTAATCTCTAACTAGCTCCAGTGCAGGTATTTGCTTTACATTTTGAGTTATGATTCAATACAAATCAGAACTGCAACTTTTAGAAGATAATTAAATAGTGCAGGATTTGACATTCATTCCACGAAGACGTCTCTGGTGGGCGAACAGAAGAAACTGCTTGAACAACAAAATGAGACTACGTAAGAAAACTGTTTCCTGTTTGTTCTCTATGTTAGTGCTACTTGTAAACATCTTAAACATGCTGTTATACTGCTCGTCTCACTCTTCTTCACTATCACAGCAGCCATCTCTATAGCCTCCACACCAGTGTGTCTCCCTCACGACACACTTCCTGTCCGGCAGAGTCGCTGCCTGGTGGTCACTCCCATGATATTTCCCAGCATCTCAGACTCTGCCCGGCTGTGGACAAGCAGCCAGGTCAGCAAAGATTCATTTCCACTTAAGTCACTGTCTGACTGTCCAATATGAAGATGCTGTTTGTTTGAGGGGAAAAAAAAAAAACTTAAATCTGCTCTTCAGAGTATTCCAAGACTGAACCCTTTACATCCACCTTTGGTCCCTAAACGCACCGTCAGCCTGGAGACGCCAGCTGTTCACCACCACAACCACCAGAGGACACTAATTATGCAGAGAAGAGAGCACCACAGGTAGGAGCATCTGTGCAATGCCTTACTGTAACTGATTTTTTTTTAACTGAGAATTAGTGATGTCATCTTTATTTTAGAGAGCTGAAAGTCAAAGTCACTGACTTAGTTGGTTGATGTGTCAGGTATCATCAAGTGTGGAGAAAACCTTTCTATGGAACCAGCACTGAGAGAGAAGAGTACAGGTATGATAATAAACACATAGTAATGACTCTCTGTATACTTATTAACATTCATCAATGACAGAGAAAAGTCATTCTCTGTCCTGTAGGAAGGAGTTACGAGAGCAGTTAAAGAGGCAGATAGAGGAAAAATGTGCAGCACTGAAGCTGCAGCTGGCCAGTAAAGAGAAGGAAGCCGAGCATTTACGAGAAGTGGACCGCCTCGCCCTGTCCAGCGAGAGTGAGCTAAGGATCCGGCACAGCAAAGCAATGACAGCATACAGAGATGAGAACAAGAGGGTACGGTCCCACACATACATTATGTATCCACTGCTAATGCTTTTGTGTTTACGTCACTCACAGTAGTGTCCCGGTAATGCTTCAACATGCGGGATCCTCTTGGGTTACAACAGTATAGGGTGTGTGTTTGAGGTTTTTCCATTTCTGCTGTTTGTGTGTGTGTGTGTGTGTGTGTGTGTGTGTGTGTGTGTGTGTGTGTGTGTGTGTGTGTGTGTGTGTGCCTGTGTGTGTGTACAGCTAATGGAGCAGAGCTGGAGGGACAGAGCACTAACACGCTCCCAGGAGACGCTAAAGGAGAGAGAGCTGCTGTGCCTCAACCCCATTAACTGGAGTGGAACACTGAAATAAGCTGAACCTCGACATCCAGAGTCAAGACTTGAAACCCTGGCCTCGCTGCAGCATTTGGGGCATACATAAGTGACAGATGAAAATGGGATGCAACATATATAATAAATGTAATTAGTGTTGTAATAGCCATTGAAAGTACTTTAAAGGGATATTTCTATGATTTTCTAAACTGGGAAAAACCAAATGAAGGTTTTCAGCATCAGATTATTTCCTATCTTACTTTAGAATTTTTTTCTTATCGGCTTTTTTTTTTGGTAAAGTATCAACATTGATACTAGAGATATCATCTTTTTTATTCTGTGCATTTTTCCTTGTGCCTACATTACCCAAAATACAACCTGGCCACAAATAGTTCTGTTGGAGATTTGGGTGTGTTATGCTAGGAATGGCTAATGTAGCCTGGAGCTGCTAACCTCAAGCAGAGATGAGGAGCAGGCTACAGAGGTATAGTAAAGTCCAACTCCACATCCCCATATTTTTTTTTTTTTTTAAACTTGTAGTCTAGTCCCAAACAACATTTTTCTTAAATTCATATTTCGCACAGCTCCCTCTGGAGATACAGGACAATTTTTCACATCTGCAGCAGCCCTCCCAATAATTCTGTCTAATCAATGGAGTTTCCCCCTTAAAGTAACATAATGCTCCTTTTTTTTTACCTTAAAATAACAACTTCAAAATAATTTTGTTGGTGGAGAATAACGTCTATTTCATTCCCATTTCAGGCACCTAACACTTTTTTTTGCACTATGTAACTTTGGTGAGCAGGTGGGATCTCCTGTAAGAAGTTATGCTTTACAGAGGCTAGCTCAGTATACTCAATATCGACATGAAGGCAGAGGCAAAGAACTGTTGTTCTAAAAATCAAAACCTCACATACCATTAGCAATGCATGAATTATACATTATAACTGAGCAAACTAATGCGGGGTTGCAAGCTGTTTATACTGTCGTAACATAAGCTGGAGTGATCCGTCTCATGGTTGACTGGAAAACAGTAACAGGCCAACAGCAGTGTGTACATCTGTCAAAGTTCAGTGTCTCCCGCACATTGATTTATTTGTGGCAGCCCACCACGATATCAACTTGGGCCGCCACATATTGATTTTCTATTTGTTTGAATATTTTAAATGGGTAAAATCATATCTAATTGTGGAGCTTTCTTGCTCTCTATCTCTGTTTATCAGACCACAAAGAATTAGCTAGACAGCATACCTCAGTCCTTCTGCTTTACTTCCCACCGCTAGGAAATTATTCGCTGGGAGGAGAGTGCAGTAGCTCTAGAGATGGACATTTACTTAGTGGATGTAGCAACTCAAATTCAGCACCAGGGGTCAAAGTGGGTTTGTGGCCAGTGGCAGCACTGGATTGAACTTGTGTAACAGCAGCAACAGAAAGTCTGTGGATCTAGCAGGGAGTTTGGGCAGTCTGAGATCAGACATCAATGCTGAATTTGATTCTACAGCAGCTAACTGATCATCCATATTTAGGGCAGTGGTGTACAACTCCAAATCTCCAGGGCCATCAAATTGCAAAACTGCCAATTCTTGCATGATGTTGCTTTTAAGGGTTTCTCCCAGTCACTGACTAGTATGTCCAACAATTTAGGATGCAAAATGTGATCGCAGAAAATCTTTTTCCACAAGCTTGAGTTTTTCCTCATTCTCTTTGAGAAAATGAATTAAAAAATTCTAATAAAAAACATGAGTGACAGACTTTTTATTGTAAAGCAAACATCTATAACAGAGAACGACTTTGTGGTAAAACTTTCTACACATGAAAACTAAAGACAAAGTAGATGGTTGGGTAAAAAGTGATGCTTCAGTGGTTTTCTAACATGATGCTACTATATCTGCTAGAATTACAATTAAACCCACTAAAAAAAACTGCATTGAAAATGCACACAAAAATACACAGAGGAAATGTCAGGAGCAAAACATGATAAACACCTTCCCAATAAATATTGCTTTCAAAATAAATTAAAGGCAACAGAAAATGGCTTTAATCATCCAGATCGGATCTGGTTATTTACCGAAGCACATTCCCTCACACACACACACACACTATCAGTATCAGTAGTGTGGGTGATCCAGCAGCTGTTGAAGTCAGTCTTCCATGCCAAAATACGACAATAAATTAATATATACGGTAAAGTACCTTTTGTTTCAAATCCTGTTTTCATGCATTATCACTAAAAAGAATCATTCGGTAAGTTAGGAGGTAAAAAGTCATTCTGTGAACATAAATAAGTGACTCGTAATGGAAATATCCCAGAGTTTCAATGAGCTTTCTTTTTGGGGTCATTGAGGAAATTGCTAAAAATTCCCTTATCTGACAACATGCCCGTTGCAAGAATCTTGAGCGTTGCAGTGACTCGACACAGCCAAAATTTACATATCACTCAGCCGATGGGAAACCCTCTGCTTTACGGCATTGAGATATGAAAAACATGGCAGGCGTGATGGACGGGAGGTTTTGATTGTGTGGAAGAAAACGACATCATTTCAACATTGAGGCCATGAGACATCCAAATGCATAATAGCGTTTAACAATCAGTAGTGGTCTTCATGTCACCCTTGTTCCCAACAAAGTTGAGGTAGGGGATTAAGTTCACTTCCTTTTTATCAGTGCAGTGTTGCTTTGTTATTCCTCTTCAAGATTCGCGGCTTCATAGCCTTCAAGTTCTCACCTTTTCCTGCGTTATCCTATTTAGTAACATAAATAAACCCAAGCCCTTTCAAGTAACTCCCCAAGTAAATCCCTGAAAGGATAGCATTGCAGTGATAGTTTCCTGCTCTCAGTTGAGTCTTATTCACCTTAACTGGCCGGTATTCCAGTGTCCTTTCTCCTGGCCCTGGACAGTCTAGCGTCCCTTCAGAAATCCATCCAGCATGTAGTCTCCCTTTTCTGTCAGCCAGTAACCGGCCATGGCAGCTACACCTCCGATGAAAATGGCCGTGAAAACCATGTCACCCTTAGCAGCGAGCGTAGCTATGGCACAGATTACAACGCCAAAGAACATCTGCTGCAGTACAAGGACCTCGTCATCTGTCATGTCGTCAAACAGCCCCTTCTCTGGGCCGGCTGAGGAGGTAGAGGGAAAGAAACTCAGCCAACAGAAATGAGAAACCTTTAGCAATATATGTATTTTACTGCTACGACTGCTTACCAGGAGGCTTATTCTCAACACAGATGCTGTCTCTTCTGATGAATCCCTCAGCACAGTCACAGTGGAAGGAGCCCTCCTCATTGATACAGGCCTCATTGAGTCCGGGGCACGCTATTGCCCGATCACTACATTCATCTATATCTATGAGATGAGACAAAAAACAGTTTATGGAAAAAACTTACAGAGCTGTGGCACAGAAATTTAGTAAATAAGCAGTACATCCTTACCGAGACACTTTGCTCCGTTTAATTTGTAGCCACGTGCACATTTCTTACAGCGGGCAGGACCACTTCCCATGCAGCCCACACACGCCTGGTCACAGCCTGGAGACAACAAAAGCACAGTGGCCATTAGGCGTTATATTGTATGAATAACTGAATGCTTTTCTTTGTCATATGACTAAGATGACTATATGATTAATGTTTTGGGGGTTTTGGACTGTTGATCCAATAAAAATAATCAGCAGTTGCAGAAAACCATTCACAACTGTGACGAGATACAGTAGATTTTTCTTATTCAAATTTCTCTACACTAAAAACTAGGGATGAACCATTTCATCAGCTGAACATCTGCACTGGCTGATTTTTGACTTGTTGTCTGCCATCAGCCTGTCAGCAAATAAGATGATACTACATGATGGCAGTGGCCGATGTTTTGCATAGGCAAAAGAGCAGGGCTCGGGACTAACAGCATCCTGCCATCCCAGTGACAATAGAAAGTGTGTTCAGGATGAAAAGAGATCTTCCCCCGAGCTTTATTCAGAAAACTATTGGGACTATTGGGCAAATTTAAGTTAGAACATTATCATGATGTGTTTAAATGTTATCTTCTAAAATAAAGTGTTTGGTGAGAACTTAAATACAGTTGTTTGTAGGAAAATGTGTTGAGGTTTTGACTTTATTAGGTACACCTGTTTAACTGCTTGTTAAAGAGTAACTAAACCCTAAAACCATTTTTTTCAGCTGATAATCATTGTTTCTGGTTGTATAGTAGTGTTACTGACTGATCCTGCTCAAAATCTTGACAGTTTAGTGCAAACTGTTGAAAATCTACATTTTATTTTAAAAATGTGCTATGGAGTGCCCTCTACAGCTTGAAACCTGGTTACTACATTTGAATTTACATTACATTACATTGGGGGCGAATGATTCTTTTTCGGGGCGAATGACGTCACTAACCGTCCACGCTAAAGCCTGCCCTCCTCCCTTTACTCCTCCTCTCCTTACTATAAAACCATTCTGTCCGCAGTTATCAAACTGATAGCGAGTAGGTTGGATCAGAGCAGAGAGAGTAGTAGAGCAGAGAGAATAGCTAGTAATTTGTCGAATTGTATTGTTAGCATAGTGTATTTTAGTGTAGGTTTAGGTTAGTTGGTCAAGGGGAGGTGCCGAGGCTCGGGAGTATATGTGCGGGGCGGTGAGGGAGGGAGGGGTGGATGGATGCGGTGGGCTGCTGCGCGGTGAGCCCAGGCTCCCAGAGAGGGAGAAATAGAACCAAGTAGGATAAAATAAGTCAAAGTGTGGAGAAGGGGACCGGCTGAGCTCCGGCCGCCTTCCCTTCTGCCTGTGTGACACAGTTAGGGGGGGTTTTCCAAGCCACCATCAGCACAATGAAAACAAGTCTAAGTGTGGAGGAGAGGGACTGGGTAAAGAGGCCTGACCTCCGGGGAAGCCCTCTCTCCTCTCCCCGCAGCGAGGGACAATCTTCACTCCGCCCCCTTCCTCAGCTGCTAATCAGCCAATCACGTGGCAGCATCTCAATGCACTTAGACGACACAACTGTCTGTAGGAGTTTACAGAGGATGGTCCAAAAATGTTATATGAAAGGCCTGAGTTCACTTATTTTTTATGAAGAAGATTTCTTTGTTTCCCCAGCACAAAAGGGGGAACAGTAACAATAAAACATTGGTATCAGCTTTCAGTCAAATCGTTATTTAAAGCATCAATATCAGTATCAGCCCAGAATTTCAGTCAGTGCATCCCTACTAAAACCAGCCTTTTTTCACACTTGATAATTGAAAAAGAAATATCACACCAGTTGCAAAAAATCTACAAATTTTTATGGAAAGCATACTTGCATGATGTCATCAGGTACAATACAGTATGCGGACAACAGTCCCTTCACAGGAGAACATACCTCTGCATTCATATGATCCTTCAGTGTTGTGACAGTAGGTGTTAGAAGGACAACGGGCCAGCTCTGTTCCACACTCGTCAATGTCTAAAACAACACATAAGGCCAGTCAAACAACACGCATGCAGAAAACTGGCACAGAGTCAATGACATGTTACCACATGACCTCTAAAGCCAAACTCACCCACGCACTTGTTGTCATGAAGGATCCAGCCAGGTTTGCAGTCGAGGCATTTGTAGTCCTGTGGCCCTGCGCATTTCTTACATGAGTGGTAGCAAGCTACAAAGTGTGAAAGACAAGGAGACAGTGGGAAGGTCAATTTTAGATGACCTCAAACAGGAATGAATACATGTAGAAAGTAGAAAACAGTTCTTTGAATCTCAACCTGCACAGGCTCCTTTGCTGTCGTTGGAGCTTTTCTCTCTGTAGTAGCCATCAGCACAGCTCTGACACAGATTGCCCGAATATCCAGGATCACAGACACATTCTCCATCTCCGAGACGAGTCCCCTCCCCTTCGCAGCGGCCCAGGCCCCCACACACACCACCAGCATCGGATGGACACTCTGTATTGGATAAATATACTATTAGTGGTACTCTGGAACGCTTAAAAGCCAAGGCTCTGAATTAGTATGGTGATTTTTTTCTACACTGACAGCAAGAAGTATCTGTTAAATTCTTAATTTTTTTCATACCTTTGCAGTCTGGTCCAAAGCGTCCAGGTGGACAGCAGAGTCTCAGCTCTTCTATGCACAGCCATTCAAACAAGTCTGGTGCCTCCTGCTGCCTATTGGACATATACATCATGTCAGTCATTAAGTTAAAACGGGGGCATGGTACTACATCTGAACAAGAAACAAAACAATGAAAAATGCATGTATCAGATTTACCTGTGGAACCACCATGTCTCCACCTGGTCCTCTATCTGCTCCAGCAGCCGGTTACATTCAAAATCTGCTTTCTCACAAGCAGCTTCTACTATCTCTAGGAGCCGAGTCTCACTGAAACAAGAGAAGCAATTAGAGATGAAAGTCAGAATAACGCCCCCACCCACCCCCAACAGATAGTGGAGCCATGCTCTGGTCCACTGAGAGGTTTCACTCCTCTAAGTGGACTGTAAAAATAGACTGTCTTATGTAATCATTCACACATTACACAATATCAAGGACTTCCGAAATTATTCTGAATGATTCCAGGAAAAGAAATGCAAGAAAGATCAAAGTTTTCTTCTTGGCATTTGTGATACCAAGTATTGACTGACTCCACAACCCCCATAGATCAAGTAACTCAATAAAGTGTAGGAGCAACTCCGGTTACAATGTTCTCTCACCTGCGTGCATACTTAGCCAGCTTTTCCTCTTCCCAGGCAGTGTTTCCTCCCCCGAAGTTCTTGTTGGCTGTTCTCTCCAAGCCCTAAGAAAAGGAAAATTACAAGACTCAGTAATTCTGGAAAGAAAACTTGGCCCAAGAAGACAAGCATGAACTAATGGTACATTAACTTAACTGCAGTACCTTAATGAAACTCTCTGTGAGTTTTCGACAGGTCTGGCATGGTGCGGTCTGGACTCTGACCACAGAGAGCTCTGAGAGGAGCACCAGAGCAGGCAGGAACGGCCAGGCCCACCACATGATCCTTCGGAAAACACACAAAACCAGTAATGTGAGGCAAATCCAAAAAAATATTTGTGTTTGGAAACAGTGATCATCCGAGTAGGTATCATAAAAATACACATTAACTTTTATAAAGGTTTTAAGCGTCATGTAATATGTGACATTTGCAATATTCACTCCCTTTCCACCTTTTTTAAGCTGGCATATTCAGTGTGATTTAGTGGTGACACACATATTCAGTCTTGCACTGATGATTTTATTACAATGATTCTATACCTATCATTTATAATCATGTTTTTTGGCTAGTCATTTCATTAACGTTTATTGTATATTACTGAATTGTTTGATTTTACGATCAATGAAAACATTGCTTGTAAGGTGTCTCTGAAAGACCCCTAGAAATAAAATGCATTATTATTATGTTTCTCTAGGGACACTGACACAACTTGCATTAACTGGATCTTACATATTATTACTATATGTAGAGAGAATGGACAAAACAACAGGAACATCTGCACAATGTAAAGCCATCCAATCCAAAGCTATGAACTATATACACCAGCATTACTCATGTGAAGCATAATGTTCAGTATTTATTTGGACAATGTGAAAGTGGTGGTAGCCCATATTATCTTATCTTTAAGCTGTAGCTTTTGTAGCTAAACTGGATTGCATTATTGCTGTCCGATATTCAGCTCACCCTCTGCGACGTCAAATATATACATATTTCAGTAATTTTTCATAATTCAGGTTACATTCAAACCTAACATTACACACAATACAGTCCTTAAGTATCTCAGTGACATGTCTCCAAATGTTATATTAATTTTGTTTTGTTTAAAAGCACATATCTCAGTGGTTGGGATGGTCTTCTTCCAGTGTTAGCTTGGCTAGCTCAGCATCAGCACCACACACAATTAGCCAACTACTGTAGCAGCTGGCTGAGGTCGATAGTTAGCTGCTAAGCTAACGCTAATCATTGTCCGGTGTATCTCCACAGTCTACTGAACGTTATTTAACGTTAACTATATGCTAAGTGGTCTTCAACGCTGTTATTTCTTTGTTTGCTAGCTAGCAAAACTACTTCTTGCAGCTACGCTGGTCTTACCTTATTGCAAAGCCACCACGTCCACTGCACCACTGATGATTGTCTGAATCCCTGCTGGTTCACGCACTGCAGGCACAGTTTCACATCTTGTACAGCCAGTTTTTATGCTTCAAGTGAGCCATTTTAGTGTGAAAGCTAGCTGAATGTCTAGCTACTTTGCTAGCTAAGTGGCTAACGCTGGTGGTGCTCATACAGGCTCGCGCGGTGCTAGTAGCCTCGCGCTGGGATGAATGAACAGCTTCCAGTTGGTTCTCTGTTTTCCACACAGCTGAGCCCCACAGGATATGACACCGCCCAAACCCGCTGGGATTTAATTCATTAGCCAATCAGTCAACAGCTAATCTTACACAGGCTGACTCTGTTTGCCAGTGATGTCACACTGAGAATATCCCAACATGTCCATCAAGATATTTAAATAACAAATAATGTCGCAGGTCTTGCTTGACAGACTGTCCACAGTTGCAGTGGAGATGCATTTAAAGGGACAGTTAACACTAAAATCAAAAGTACATATTTTTTTCCTCCTATCTGTTGTACAGTTAACAAACTTAATTGTTTTGCTGTGAGTTGCATAGTGTTGAAGATATCAGCTGTAGAGATGTCTGCTTTCTCTTTAATATAGTGGAACTAGATGGCACTCGGCTTGTGGTGCTCAGAGAGCCAAAATAATACATTTGAAAAGCTCAACAGCAATGTCTCTCTACAGAAATCATGACCTCATCACTCAAGATAATCCACAGAACATGTTGTGAGCAGTTTCACGCAGGACCTACTTTCTTTCTACTATCACCAAGGCACCCCAGGAAAGCTGCTCAGCTTTGCAGCTAATTTTCCTCGGCCAGTGGCATAAGGAAATTGCAACAAACCCCAGTGCATACTAATATAACGGGCCCTAGTGTACGATATTGTGCTTGTGTTGTCTTGACACATATGCAGACTTGACATTGGACAGCATCAAAGTACATATTACCCATCAATCATCATTGCATATGTGTCAAAATATCAATATAGGAGCTATCCATGGTGTGAAATATGTGTAGGTTGCTAATTTGTCCTGTGGGGTGTCAGTGTGTTGTCATGGTGAGCTAGCAATAGATACATGCTTCCTCCTGTGCTGTGATAGTCTAAGTGTAGTCCGGTAAAAACTGCTCACAACAAGGTCTGTGGATTGATTTGGTCATGATTCCTGGAAAGAGGCATTGTTGTTCAGTTTTTCAGATGTTTGTTTGTTTGGCACACAAGCCAAACACCATCTAGTTCCATTACATCTGATATCTTCAACACTTCTTACAACTTAAATGTAAACAATCTAGATAAATCTTTATAAATAGCACTACAGGTAAGAGGAAGAATAGGAAATAGTTTAGATTTTGGGGTGAACTGTTCCTTTAAAGTACATTTTAACAACCTGTATGTAGACATTTGTAGAAGATGACTGCATTTACTGATTAAAAACAATCATTCAGAAAATGTTCAAATAAATATTTTACCAGTCAAAACCTTTAGGGTTCCTTTGTTATTGTTGTCTGCTGTGTAGTGCCACTTTATTGATTTTATGGATCAGGAATAAATCTTTTGCATGTGAAACAAATGAAAAGATGTTCTTCTGCAAACACACATCTCCATGTTTGTAATGAATTAGTATCAACATCATTTTCTAGTCAGAGGAGCATCCCACTTTAAACAGTAAGACAAAACACAGTATAAACAGTCTCACTATGCTGTGCAATAAGTAGCCTATAAAGTCAGAGAAAGGCAGTAGCTTATTTTTGTTTGGTTTTTTTCTTCATGTCTCTCAGGGCTTTTATATACACAATACATGTGCATGCAGAATATCAAATACTAGTAAGTTTGTCAAACACACAGAGGCAGTTACAAACAATATAATGTCAGGACAAAACAATGGAGCTTCATCGAGATTCTTGTTTTGCATTTTAGTGTAATTTTTGTATCCGACTATGGCCCGCTGTTTTCAAAATACACCGCGGACCACATACTGTGTTTCAATTGATGTATTTTTCCTTGACCTTTTATTTTCAGAGGTAGTGTGAGGTTTCACTGTGTTGCGCTTTTATTTCTGTGGAGCAGCAAGAGCTCAAGCTGTAACAACCAATATTTATGTGAAAAAAGAAGAACTGTTTCTACTTCCATTAACATAAAAAAAACCCCGACCCCTGATGTTTAGACCAGCAAATGCAAAAGCTGCAAACAAATACTGATTTAACTTTACATCTCACAGAGTGTCACTTCAACTCATTGCTGGTTGCTCTTCCCAAAAGTGAAGCCTGGTTCTGTGTCTTCCTCTCCTGCTGTCAGACCCACTCCATTTCACTGACCTTGGGGTCTGAGTCAGGGCTGGACGGAGGCGTAATAAGGTACGGCTGGAGGGGCACTGTCTCCCCAGAGTCTTCAACTCCAACTCCAACACAACTCTGAGACACTCCTGCAAGGTTTAACACTGTTGTCCCTGCTGTGAACCCTGACAGCCTTTGTGCCAGAGCTCGGGATGCCATCCTGAGCCCCCCTGCTCTTTTCCGTCTGGCTGATGCAGTAGCCATTTGCTGAGCCCCAGCCAGTTCAGTCAGAAAACCCAGGCTCTGTGATGGGAGGCTGTAAACATGAAGGCCACGGAAAAGTTCTGGCAGTGGCCGGAAACCACCTGGAGGCTCAGGCGGAAGTGATTCAAACTGCGCCAACATGAACCGCTCACCAGCGCGGCCCTGTAAATAGTCTGCTAGAATACAGCTTAATGAAGCTGTAAAAACATCTGCACAGGGGGAGGAAGCAGTGTAGCTTCTTCCTGTCTCCTCATCCTCCATGTCTCTGTTCCTCTCCCTGGGAGTGTTTCTTTCCCAGCTCCGAGCTCCCCATTCTTCAGCCCTTATCCAGGCTGCCTGGGTCAGGACCAGCACCACTTTGCCCCCCTGCCTTTGCAGTCGGTTCAGTCTCGAGTGGAGCCAGGGCACAGGGCCCAGTACACTGAGCTCAGACTGGCTCCACAGGTCTAGAGACACACTGAAGCCCAGGGCTTGGAGGGACGAACCCAGGTGACTCATAAGCTCTGGCAAAGCTTGGTCATCATCAGGTGGGTACAGCAACACCACATGACCACCACCGACAGCATCTGAAATAGAAGAAGATTAAAACCTTTTGGAGAGTTTGACATTTTGAGAAAAAATGTTTGTTTGCTTTTTAGCAGAGACTTAGATGAGAAGACTGATACCATGCTGATATTTGTCTGCTAAATATAAAGCTCCAACCAGGAGACGGTTCACTAGAGGGAAACAGGTAGTTCTGTCCAGTGATGTCGACAATACATGCACGTGACCAAGAACATAAGTAATTATACAACTTTACAAATGTATGAATACAAGTGTGAAAATGTGACAGTGTAAAGGGGTTGTGAAAAATAGTGACTGCCCCGTATGAAATAGATGTCAGAAATTCTCATACCTTTAACGTCATCTTCTTTCAACCATCTCCACATGTACCCTAGAGGAAAAACAGAAGTTACACACTGAGATATTTTGTTAAGGTTCTATTAATCCCAGGTAGCCAAAGTGGCCTGGCCCAGCATCGGCCCAAACTCAGCGTGCAGGAAGAAATAAGTTGCATCTGTTTACCCGACTCGGCTGAGACTCGGGATGAATGACGGCCCAGAATCAGGTCAAATAAACTGGTATGATTCGGGCAGCCGGGTCTCAGCCGGGATGCCTACAATGCCCAATCAGGCCCAGATTTGGCAACCATCAATGGCCAGAACACGTTTTGGTGCTAGCTGCTAATTCATCCTGGAGCCATGTCTCAGCCAGAGAAGGACCATGTCTGTAATGGCTAAATCTGGGCCAGATGTGGCAAAAGTAAACAGGCCAAAGCTGGCTTACATTTGGCACCATGGAGCTGAAACACAGCCGAGTGCAATTTTTACCTGGGATATTTTGTTACCTAGAAATAGGTCATTAAAACTAACCTTTAAGGACCCCTTGTATGAGATAGGCTCCGAGTATGGCCAAACACATCAGCAGTACTCCAATGAGGAGTGGTAGGCTCCATCTCCATCGCGATGCTGGAAAATAAATTAATTATTAAGTACAGCAGTCTTTAAAAGCATATTAAAGAGGTTTCACAGGCACTGCTAATGCTACAAGTCAACATCAAGTGAGTGTTTAACTACTTATCTGCCACATTCTCATGAAAGAACTGTAACTTGTTTAGCTGATAACAGTTAAACATTAAACACTCTTAATCTGGATCTGTAAAATAATTAATAGTCTTACTTGAAAATGGACAATGGGGCTTTAAGTATGACTTCATCCCATGTATCTTTATCTAGAAAACAAGTGAAAGAGTCAAGGTAAGCACAGTAACAGTGAAGCAGTAAACATGTTTACGACTGTATGTATAAGATCATATGTAGTATATCAAGGCAAAGCTCACCTGAACACAAAGCAGAGGATGTGACGACGCATTGAACTCTCCTGTTTTCTGAAAAGTAAATGAGCAAATACATGAATGAATAAATAATGACCAAAGATAAATTAAGCTTCATCATTAAACATACAGCAATAATGTAAGGCAAACTCATAATTAATGTTAAAAACATGTAAATACTGTGGTTCCACAGGGTGAGGGTAGGACTAAAGGTGCAGTCAGTATGTGCAGTAGGCGCCACAATATAAAATAATTTTAACTACAAGTAAGACATGCATGTAACATGTTACTTCAAGGGATCATTCATACTTTTTCCTCTCACCTGTTGTGCTGTTTATCAGTCAAGAATGTTTTATTGTGACTTGCCAAGTCTTGTAGAAAATGACCATAGACATGTTTGCATTCTTTCAGATCTAATCGAACTACATGCCAATCGACTTGTGCTGCACAAAGTGCCAGTGCAGTTTCATGTAGGAACTATTCTTCTTCCTTCTGAAGTACACCAGCCAATTGAATCACCGTGCAGAAAGAAGCGTTCATCTACTCATGGACAAGAAGCAGATGAGATGCAAAATTTATTGGCCTCCACCTTGGCTGAGCTGCGATGTTAGCTAGCTCAGTGGTACGAGGTGAGTTAGTGTTAGATGCAGTGTAGAAAGATAATAGTTCCTACATGAAACTGCTCATGACAAGGTCTGTGGATTATCTTAAATAATTTGATTTCTGGGAAGAGACATTGCTGTCTAGTTTTTAAGATTTTTTTTGTTGGCACTCTGCAACACATTCTCACTCCGACCTCATCACATATCGACATCTGGTCATGGACCTTCCACGTCCATATGAGACGTGGAATGCACCCTGGGTGCGTTGGTTGTTGACGTTCTGGGATGCCATGTCAAGTTCTGCCTGTTACATGCATTGTGTTCTTTCAAAATACACTTCTGTTTTCACAGGAAATTTATCGTTTACATACAGTCTCTTTCAAAATAAAAGCACTACGTCGGCACAACAACCTGAATTGACTTTTTTTCCTCCAACAACTAACGCACGTGGTTACGTTTAGGAAAAAAGAACAGGGTTTGGTGTTATAATCTTATGAGACGCAAACACTGCTCTCCCAGGTGAAAGTTGGTGTTTGTTGGACCCATCCAGCACCTATCCCATCCGCCCTACTCTAACCTTTGTTCTTGTCCCACTGCGTTTCCCCCTGACGCCGCCGAGCGACGTTAAACTCTAACAGCGACCAACCATGTATCATGCCAACATGAAAGGCCGGCTTTTTTCGCCTGTGTCTGACGCCGCAAATCACTGCCCAAGTGTCAGATTTCAATGACTTCGGAGCATCACCGGGTTGCACCTTGAGCACCCCAAGCTGAGTTCCATCTAATTCCATTATATGAAAGAGAAGGTGGACATCTTGACGGCTGATACCTCCAACACTCTGTAACTCACACAAAAACAATGTACACTGATGAATAGTACAATAGGTAAGAGGAAAAATAAGTATTTTTGATTTCAGTGTGAACTATTCCTTTAAGTAAAGTACATAAGTATTGGTGGAAAATATACTTAAAGCAGGGATGTGACAGCTTGCAAAGAAGGCAAAGTTTGTCTTGATATATTTACCCAGTGTCCACTGCGAGTTGCACTCCAGCCAGTATGGTTGTGCAGTCTCTGTCTGGAGCCCGACACCTCGTCACACTGGTCTCCTGCCAGGTCTTTCTTGCACAGCCACATCTCTGCCTCCAGTCTGCAGGGGGCACTCACATTCCAGCTCAGCCCTACGCCACCCTCCCTCATCTGAGTCTCCTCCACAGACACAGACATGCTGTGCTGCATTCTTTCCAGTGCATCTAAAAAAAAAAAAACATTGATAGGCTTTAAAATCATTACTGTGACAGTCTATCTTGCTCTCAGGTTGACCTCTGTGAACTCCCTTTACCTTGTTGGTTGTTGAAGGGGCAGAACCTTCTTTGAAACTCCTTTCCCTTCCAGCCTACCTGAAAACAAATTTTTGGTTTAAAATATATTTCCCCCCAAAATGTTTGCTGTCTTTTTCTTATCTGTTACAATTAACATGTCAGTTACCTGGAAGCACAGGCATGGTGCAACAGAGTTCGCCGAAATGACCATTTCTGTCTTGTTTTTGGGCTGCGAAGGTTAAAGAGAAAGTTAAAAGGATCGATATACAAGGACAAGATTGATTTTTGACTAACAGAGCAGATTGAGATGAAAAGTTAAGCATTAACTGACCCATACAAGAGCCTCTCCAGCCACACCGTTCCAAACCATCCGGCACATGATCTCATCTGGTCTGTCATCTGCATTTTCCAGTTGGAGGACGACCACATTTCTCTTCTGATCAGTCACAGCTCGGAGTCTGGGAGCTGACACATCAATCGTCACGATTTAGAATTGAGCCATCTTTCGCAACATGTCAGTGAAACTGTTTTTATGGTACTTCCTTGTGCATGCTCATCAGTAGGCTTATGCAAACAATACATGCTAATCCAGATAAACAACAGGTGGATGTCTACATAATTACTAACCATCACATTCCTTTACAGTCCTCTCTAGGGTTGCGGAGCAAGCTGTAATAAGGGAGGATAAGAGGACGTTTAGTGACATTAGCAGACAGCATTTCAGTGTTTTTCTTCCATTAAAGCACTTGACCTCACCTTCTACTAAAGATGGGACTGTGATATTTTGAACATGGAAAGTTTCCTTTGAATGTGTGTAGACTTGGACAACAACTTCACTCCCGAACGTCACTCTCTCTGCAAACAGCAGCTGCATTTGAAGGAAATATACATATAGTAAACTTAAAAGAAGACAAAGACAAAGATATTTTGGAAACTAGCCTTTGAGCACTTCCATCACATTCTCACTCTGACCCCATCACGAATTGACGTTTGGTCATGGACTTTCCACGTCCACATACATGTCGTGTGGTACCCTGGGTGCAATGGTTGTTGATGTTCTGGGACACGGTGTCAAGTTCTGCCTGTTACATACATCGTCTTCTTTCAAAATACACTTCCGTTTTCACAGGAAATTTACGTTTACAGTCTCTTTCAAAATAAATGCACCACGTTGGTACAACTCCGCGAATTGACTTTTTTTCCCTTCAACAACAAACACACATGGTTGGGTTTAGGAAAAAAGGACAGGATTTGGCTTTGAAATCTTACCAGACTTTCGCCGCCTAAACTTTCATCCTTGTCCTGTCGCGTTTCTCCCTGACACTGCCAGGTGGCGTTAAACCATACAGCAACCAGCTGCATGTCATGCCGATGTCCAAGGACGCCTTTTTTATGGGCTTCTGACGCCGCAAGTCACTGCCCAAGTGCCAGATTTTAAAGACTTTGGAGTGAGACTGGACTTGCGCTTCAATAAGTAGGAGTGTCGGATAGTGAGAGACTAGCAGTGATGGAAAATACTCAGATCCTGAAAGATGATCCTTATAAGACAATGTAAAAACACTCAGTTTCAAATAAAAGTTCTGTATTTAAAATACTACTTAAAAGAATATCAAGAGAGAGCGGAGAAAGCTCGGAGTAGAGCCGCTGCTCCTTTGCATCGAAAGCGGTCAGTTGAGGTGGTTTGGGCATCTGATCAGGATGGGCACCTCCTGTAAGAGGTGTTCTGGGCACGTCCAACGGGTGGGAGTTACCCGGGGCAGACCCAGAACATATCTCATCCGATCTGGGAACACCTTGGTGTCCCCCAGGAGGAGTTGGACAGCGTTGCTGGGAAGAGGGACATCTGGAATACCTTGCTCAGTCTGCTGCCTCTGTGACCCAGCTTCGGATAAGCAGTTGAAAATTGATGGATGAACTTAAAAGCATACAAGTATTGTTGGCAGGATTTACTGTTGTAGTAGGTTAAGTTTGAGAGATTATGTTTTTTTAGACAGAGCTGGATGGTTTTGAGCAGTGGTTCCAACCTAGGGATTGCGCCGCTCTTATTTAAGTCACAAGATAAATCTGAGAGGTCGTGAGATGATTAATTGGAGGGGAAAGAAGAAAAAGTCCCGCTTCATATTTTGGAATTTTCAATTGGTTTCTTGGTTAAAATACAGAACGACCATTGAGCACTGTGTGGGAACTAGCAATTAGCCAATCAGCACCATGGTCAAGCCAAGCAGTGCCGGAACGAAGAGTAACAACAACCCTGGAAGCTCTACAGACAAGACTGCTATTGAGGCTCTTTTAAGTATTGCCCAACATCATAGTTTGTTTTTACTTTGCTCCGTGTCACTCTTAACTCCCACAAAACAGGTTTGTTGACATGGCTATGCATCAGTGTGGATTTAAAAATGATGTTAGATTCAGACAGAGACGTGTAACAAACTGGCAGTTCTGTCTGATATCAGGCAAGAGAATATGAGTACTGCAGAGGAGTTAAGTACCTCTGAAGTACAGTCAGATAAATCTACTTCCCACCACTGAAGACTATACTTAATTAACGAATCAACAACAGATACAACAACTACACGAGGTAATTCCTCACAGCTACCTTGTGTGTGAGCTGTTGAGAAGATGCTCGGTCTAACCCTGAGTGGCTTGGTTTGAACTGTAGCTCTCTGCAAAGTTCCATGGAGCCTGGGGAGCTGAGACACACGATCACCAAAGCTGTAACACAGAGAGCAGAGAAGAAGAAAGGTAAACTGTGTAATCAGAATAGAAAAGGTATTCAACTTAATGTGTGTTTTGGGTCAGATTTATGGCTCTATACCTCTTGGCACAGGAAGCACCAAGTGACCACTTCCCTTTGATTCAGGCCAATGAGCCTCCTCTTCATCGTTACCGTCACCAGACTCCTCAAAAACCTCATTTGCATTATCCACTTCTGCAAATCAACAACAGTCAAAAGCACAGTTGAGAACGTGATGTTTTAAGATCACAAGAGCAGACAAACAGGTAGACAAGACAAGACAAACAACCATTGTACGATGACAATGCAGGAAAATGAAACGATTTGGCAATGACAGTAGTGACAATGAAAACAATCATTGGGGTGTGAGAGACACCTCAAGGAAAAATTATTTAAAAAATTCAAGGCATGGCACCCTAGCTGACACCATCAAAAACATGAGATTTATGATGAAGCTACCTTGGACTGCGATGATGATTTGCAGGCAAGGCGCACAGTCCTTTTTGGCCGCGCAGCACAGAATCACTTTAAGCTGCACTTGTGCAACATTCACTGTATCATCTGGACCGGGCAGGGCAGCAGCGAATGGAGAGGCTGTGGAAAGAAGATTCTGCTTTAGACAAAGTGTAAGATTGTTATCATGGTATGAGATGCACTTGTGCTGAATGTGTCACTACCTAATTTCATGGTGCAGTCGGTCAAACCCTGGAGGAAGATAAGTTGTGGATGAGAATTAAATAAATGAAAAATTAAATTTCAATACATTTTAAAAAATGGACTGAACTTGTATAGCACTTTTTTTGCCTTCCGTTCACTCAAAGCGCTCTAACAATACATGTCACATTCACACACACATTCACACACTGGTGCCTGAGGCTACTATACAAGGTGCCATCTGCTACTCAGTAACCATTCACACACGCTCACACACCAATGGAACAGCCATCAGGGTCAGTATCTTGCCCAAGAATACTTCAACATGTGGGCTTGAGGAACCAGGGATCAAACCGTCGATCTTCCGATTAGTGGACAACGTGCTCTTCCGATTAGTGGACGACCTGCTAATACACTCACTGGCCTCTTCATTAGGTACACCTCTTCAACTGCTCTTTAACGCAAATAGAAACTGCTGACCTGCTGGGATTTTCACACACAACCATCTCTAGGGTTTACAGAGGATGGTCCCAAAAAGAGAAAATATCCACTTGTCTGGTCTGATGAGTCTGGATTTCTGCTGCCACATTCAGATGGTAGGGTCAGAATTTGGTGTAAACAACATGAAAACATGGATCCATCCTGCCTTGTATCAACGGTTCAGGCTGGTGGTGGTGTAATGGTGTGGGGGATATTTTCTTGGCACACTTTGGGCCCCTTAGTACCAACTGAGCATGGTTTAAACACCACAGCCTACCTGAGTATTGTTGCTGACCGTGTCCATCCCTTTATGACCACAGTGTACCCATCTTCTGATGGCTACTTCCAGCAGGATAACACACCATGTCACAAAGCTCAGATCATCTCAAACTGGTTTCTTGAACATGACAATGAGTTCACTGTACTCCAATGGCCTCCACAGTCACCAGATCTCAGTCCTATAGAGCACCTTTGGGATGTGGTGGAACGGGAGAATTGTATCGTATTGTATGGATGTGCAGCCGACAAATCTGCAGCAACTGTGTGATGCTGTCTCTGAGGAATGTTTCCAGCACCTCGTTGAATTGATGCCACCAAGAATTACAACAGTTCTGAAGGCAAAAGGGGTCCAACCCGCTACTAGCAAGGTGTACCTAATAAAGTGGCTGGTGAGTGCAAGTTTTAATTTAAATTTTAATGGCTCATTTCAATGTTTTATTTGTAGAATAGCAATGAAAACATCAGACAGGTGAAAATTAAAGAAGAAATAGTAGAGTAATAGAGTAGGCAGCTGCAGGAGCATCGAGGCGGTCGTTTTATACGATTTTGTCTGTGATTTACGGACCATGAAAGAAAGGCATACTGTGAGCAACTTAGTTTAAACTTGATCTACAGTCAACTATCCGTGGAAGACATTCAAAGAAGAAGGCAATGTCTGAGAAACCTAGGCAAACACGCACCCGTGAGCAGGACAAAGATGAGGACAAAGACGAGGAAGAAACAGGTGCGCTGTTAAAGGAGTTGAAAGTTATTCAGTCGAAGATGGACAATATTGAAAGGCAACTGAACAGTAAGGTGGATGGACTGTATGGATCATTGGAAAAAATCCTGAAAAGTGAGCTCAAAAAGTGCGTCAAAGAAATTCACGATAATATTGATTTAGAAATCGGGGCACTAAAATCCCATTTAGACCTGCTGGAGCAAAAACTCGGATGGAGATTAATAATAAATCAAAGTAAAACCCAGATTATTCATTTTAGAAAAAAAGGCACCCCAACAAGTAATAAAAATATTACCTTTGGGGAGGTAAGACTGGAATATACATCTACATATAAATATTTAGGATTTACTTTTGATGAGTTTATGACGATGGAAGTGGGAATTAAGTTGTCAGCAGATTCAGCTGGGAGGGCATTAGGGTCTGTGGTCAGCAAGTTTAAGATATGTAAAACTCTTGGATATTCTACCTATTCACAACTTTATGATGCTTGTGTCTCTCCCATATTAAATTATGCTTCAGGGGTCTGGGGGTTTAAGGATTCTAAAATTGCAAATTCCATAGAGAACAGAGCCGCTCGTTGTTTCTTAGGTGTGCATAAGTTTGCTCCGATTCTGGCCGTTCAAGGTGACATGGGCTGGCTTCCTGGTTCTATAAGACGTAAGTGTGAGATGATTAGATTGTGGAATCGTTTAGTCAATATGTCAGAAGATAGGATCAATAAGAAAGTTTTTATTTGGAGTAAATTCAACGGCTCTCCACGGGCAAAAGAAATATTCACTCTATTTGAAGAGGTGGGATTACAGTATATATATATAGTAATAATTTAACTTGTTCAATAGCCTCAATTAGTGAGAAGCTATTCGCTTTATTTGAGACAAAATGGTTAAATGATATTCTGTTAAAACCCAAATTACGAACATATATCCACATTAAGCACAATTATGGCCCCGAACCTTATGTTAAAGCAAACCTAACAAGAAATCAAAGGTCCTTAGTGGCACAGTTGAGAACAGGAATCCTTCCCTTGAATCTTGAAGTCGGCAGATTTAAAAACATTCTAGAAGATGAAAGGTTACGTGAATTATGTGAACTCAACGAAGTTGAAAGTGAATCACATTTTCTTTTATACTGTTCCTTGTATGATGAACTGAGAACTCCAATATTTACCGAAATGTCTGTTAAAAACCCAGAAATTTTCTGGTGCTCTGATGATGATAGAATGAACTGGTTATCTAATTTTAATGTCTTTAAGCTTGCTAATTTTGTATGTGAAGCCTGGAAAAAGCGTCAGGATGGTTTATATGTTTAATTGCTCTACTGCCTGATATCTGGTTTTTCATTTGCTGTCTTCTTATTTTATTTATTTATTTATTTGGTGTCTTGTAAGCCCATTTGGGCTGGGCACTTCTGGTGCATGACACAATAATACAAAATAAATCAATCAAGTATTTTAGTGGTGACAGTTGTATTTTCATTTTCTCTATGGGAGGGACTTACGTTTTGGACCAGCGTGTAACATGACATTTCTACGCTTTATCAAAACACCAAAAAGCATGTTGCTCCATTCCCAGTAAAGATCCAGAGAGTGCCATTTATATGTCATATACACAGCATATACATAACAATACATTGGCACTACTATAAGCACAATTTTACAAGAATAACAGACTGTTTTTCACCTCAAACATTTTGTCTTTTCATGGTAAGTATAGCACAAGTGTTACTAATGATGACTCAGTTTTATTCAAGTATCCCAGCTGATGAAAGTGTGACAGTGAACCTGCATGCACAATACCAGGAACCTGAAACTGAATCAGCTCAGTGGAATTCAGCCACCTTTAATCTTACTGTCTACACCTGTGATTTTTCTGGTGTGATGTGTCAAAATGACTTTCATCACAATTCCTGCAGTACTTCAACACTTAAAGAAAATATGGCCACATAAAGTCTGGAGCTGCTCCATAGACAGTGAATGGTGAGAGGGGAATGTCCTGAGTGTATGGGTACATTTTCTGTTTCAGCACTGAGAACACTGCAACAGAATAAAGCACATTTGGGTCTAAAAAAAGAAAACACCAGACCTTATACCCTATGACATCACAAGTCTGAGACTTACTTCTCTGGTTTCTGGCTTTGAGAGAGAGCAGCTCATGTTCACAAATATTGATTGAACTTTCCTAGACAGTGGAAATAATAATAATCTAAATTTAGGTGGTGTACCCCTTTAACTGTCTCAGTTTTATGCTACTTTACACTTCAACCTTATATGTGCTTGTGTGTGTATTATATAAAACATATATTGATGGTCTCTGTTTGATAAAGCTCTTCAGAGACACTTCAAGCTACAACAACCCTCCTTGGAAACGGAGCAGTGGAGTAAGGTGTCACACCCCGGCACAAAATAGTAAATAAGTAATGGACATTAAACTCTGATCTCTCTCCCTCTGTCTCCTCTACTAGTTCAACCCAAAACCTGAAGCCTGCACACTCATTAGTTAAATCTAGTAAAACTAGATCAACTAAAACATATGAAATATAAAAATATAAAAATATATATATATATAAATATAAATATAAATATATATATGAATATAAAAAAACTTATGACTGATTTTAATGTCTTGTATCATAAAGGACAGATTCTGTGATCTAAGAGACGGTGGTTTTACAAATGACCTTATGAAAACAAAAAATAGGTCCTATATGTTATAACAAGGTGTTTTAAATTCACAATCAAGTACATGATAGGTTACACAAATACAGAAAATCTGTACCTGTCACATGTAGCACCAGTTAACATCCTGGTTCCAGATTCTGGAACACAACTCTACTCTGATACAACCTAAGATAACCTTACTGTTGCATTCAAAGCCCTTATCTTGGTTTCTGAATATCCTTCCTTGGTGCAGAACATAGTGGCTCAGAGAAATCAAGACACAGTTGCAGCTAATCAGAAACTGGATGCTGTTATGATCATGTGCACAGGGATATGTAGCCTATATATAGGCTACATATCGCCTAGAATACGACCAAAAAAACATGATACTTGTGCGCATGTAGACGCAGCCACTGTGACTTGTTACCTCGCTACAGGTGAGATGAGGTGCGCCTCGGTCAGTTACCTCCAGCGCCCTCCCGGACACGAGCAGCCAGAGTTGCAGCAGTGACAGCACCGAGAGAGTGACATGAGGGACCCGAAGAGGTGTGAGAGCCATTTCTTGGAGAGCGCCTCTGCGCCTGGCACAATAGTCTCTCTCCTGCTCCACGGCTCTAGACTCCCCTCATCCCGACACAGAGATCAGAGAGCTGATCCCACTATCCTCCCAGCACCATAGCATGACAGTGAAACTCCGCCGGTGAAAATCCCGCCACCATGGCTTGTCCTCCCACACCAAACTAGTGTTGCGCTCCTGGGATTGTGTTCCACACGTCAGTCCTTCAGGTTGATGACAGGTTAGGAGTTGGGCGTGTCCCGTGCAGATTGGATGGAGCAACAAGTTTCTGCTTGGTTGGTGAATTCGGCGGAATCCAGAACAAGAGATTAATACGTTTCAGTTGGAACGGCCACAGGCACACCTGCCTGACAGCACACATCCATATAATAACATTGTGCAACTAAGGGACTTTTATGAGATAAATATATGACACTGTAAATTTAAAAGAAAATGGGATAGGTGTGAATATTACAGAGGACGAATGGTTGTATATTTGGGGGATACAACAGTATACAACATCCTTACATTGATTGATATAATAAGTTGCAAATCACCGTCATGTTAGAGCAACACATTCTCACTCCAACCTCGTCACATACTGACATTTGGTCATGGACTTTCCACGTCTACATATGATGTGCAAGGTACCCTGGGTGCGTTGGTTTTTGACGTTCTGGGACACCGTGTCAAGTTCTGCCTGTTACATGCATGCAAAATGCACTTCCGTTTTCACAGGAAATTTAACATTTACATAGTCTTTTTCAAAAGAAAAGCACTACATCGGTACAACAACGCATATTGATGTTTTTGTTCCTCCAACAACTAATGCACATGGTTGGGTTTAGAAAAAAAAAAGAACAGGGTTTGGCATTGTAATCTTACAGGACGCTAACACAGACGTGAAAGGACGGCTTTTTTAGTCTGCGTCTGACGCTGCAAGTCACTGCCCAAGCACCAGATTTCGACGACTTTGGGTTGAACATTGAGCACCATAAGCCGAGTGCCATCTAATGACATTATATCGAAGAGAAGGCAGGCATGTCGACGGCTGTTAACTCCAACACTCCGCAACTCACACCTAAATAATCTACATTGATAGATAGCGCTACAGGTAAGAGGAAAAATAAATATTTGTCTCTTTCAAAATAAATGCACTACATCAGGACAACACCGTGATTTGATGTGTTTTTCCCTCCAACAACAAACGTGGTTAGGGTTAGGAAATAAGAACAAGGTTTGGCTTTAGAATCTTAAGGGACGCAAATGCTGCTCTCCCAGGTGAAGGTTGGTGTTTGTTGGACCCACCCAGCACCCCTTCCGCCCACCCTAGTCGGACTTTTGCCGTCTTAACATTCGTCCTTGTCCCGCTGCATTTCCCCCTGACAGCGTCGGGCGCCATTTAACTATAACCGCAATCAGCCACGTATCATGCCAACTAGAGATGCACCAATCCAGCTTTTTCAGTTTCGATACTAGTCCCGATGCTATGGCTTTGAGTATCAGCCGATACCCGATACTGATCCGATACCATGGTTGACCTAAAAAGCTATATATCACAAGCCACTGCCCAAGCACAGGATTTCGACAACTTCTGAGTGAGTGGATGTGGGGCAATAAAGACAGACTATTCCCATGAATTTTGGCTCTATTGTAAAATGTACAGATTTGGGGAATTGTTCTTATTATTAAAACTCTAGGCCATTATATACCCAGGTCATGTATGGGCTTTACTTTGGTAATAGGAAGGAAGATATTGTGTTAAGAGAGGACAGATATCTCTTGAAAATCTTGCTGAGTCACAGTGAGACAGGCCAGTCCAGATCTTCTCATATCTGTTTTCCTTATGTAAGTATGTGTTGTTTCTGTCATGAGCTGTCATGTCAAGCTATAAAAATGAAGTAGTAAAAAATGTGTTGTTGATAAGCCCATCGGATATGGTCAAATATTTCTAGGTGGTATCATCAGCGTACTGGTTACTGGCCATTATTGTCCTCTTTTTCTTTTGAAGCATTGAAGTGCTTCAGTGAGTACGCGGGTGGAGTTTCAACGGATTGCTCAACTGCATGTGGCTGCCAATCAACTTATGATCGTCTGTTGCAGGAAATAAATTGTATCTATGAAACTTTTGGTTACAGGCTTGCTCCATTAACCCCAAACCACCTTTGCACCCACTTCTAAACACAAAGGCTGTTGTTTTTCAGTTGGAGTGCTAAAATTTAATCATTAACCTCCATCCAAGTGAGCAGGTCAGTTGATTTATGTTATTGCTTATCTGCTGTGGAGCCCTACCACCTGTGCTGTGCCCTTTAGTGTGAGCAGTCATAAAAATGCAAAATCACTGTGGATCTTAAATGTATTTGTGTTTATGGCCTAGAGTTATTCCCATGTGACCAAACTGGCCCATACACAGTGTTCTTTGTAGGGGAGTCTACTGGTTGTTACACGACGTAATTTACACCTTGAATTTACATTATGAAAATTTCTGTCAGCCTGATAAAAGCTGTGAAAAGTCTGGCCTATGTTCAGTGTCAACAACAACAGAAGTTACTCTTCAGACATGAGATAAACCTCGTCATGCTGAACTCTATGTTCCAGAGTTAAATCAACAGTAAATAATGATTTACTTCCTCAGGAATGTTGTAAAGCTGGTCTGTCACACAGATCCGTCAATGGCAGAATACTAGTGTTTCATCAATGTTGTGGTCATTCAGTGCAGTGCTTCTCAACCTTTTTTGTGTCAAGGACCCCTAACTTGATACACATTAGGTCACAGACCCCTGATTGATTATATTTAGAACATTGAAACAAAAAAAAAGCTATTGAAAAAGAAATAAATGATACAATAAACCTTTACAACAAACTCAATGACTATATTCTCACAAACAACACAAATTAAATCTTACATGGATGAAAAGGAGAAGGAGGAAGTGTACACTTATTTATTCCACTCCTTCTCCATGACTCATCAATTAATTCATAACCTCTATCTTATATAAATTACATATGATTAAGACAATAATTTTATAGATATCAGCTACAATTGAGGAAATAACAGTGGAGGAAGTGAAACTTTTGATCGGAATAGTCACTCTTATGACTCTTATACTCTCATCTCACTTGGACAGGAAATTACATACTAAAAATAGACTACTGTAAAACTTCAGATAATAGCCCGGGCTATCACTAGCTTACATCACTGAAATCAACAGGCCTATATTTAGGACAGGCCTTTCACATAAAACTGTTGCTCAGGAAAGATAAGGAAATACAATACAATTGTTTTGATCAAGATCTTTTTTATTTCAAATCTTTGTGTGCATCTCTTCAAGTGAATGGATAACCACAGGATTAGAGGTAAAAGTCAAAATAGGCTGTTTTAATGGTAATTTGGAAGATTATGAAGCTGTTGGGGAGGTAGACTCAATGGATGCCCTCCAACACTGCCCATTCAGGGTTATTGACATCAGTGACATCATTCCTCATCCAATATAACAATGCTCTCATATTGGCGGCCCAGTGGCAGTACATCAGATTTGGAAGTGCCATACCTCTGACTGTATGTGGCTGCTGAAATATACTTTTATTAATCCTGGGTGATTTTTTTGTGCCATATAAAGGATGATATCTGACTGTTCCAACTGGAAACAAAAGACGAAAAAATTAGGCTTCGGATAATATGTCAATTATGAATCATTCATTTGATCTAGCTCCGACAGACAGTGCGTCAGAGGGCAGACTTACGGCACTCAACAGCACCTGGCATACCGACACAACCCCACTTTATCCTATTAAAACAATACTCACAACTTGGAATAACTTTTATGAAAAACCCTTTTGAATCTTTTGATCTGAGGACCTTTATGGACTAAAGGAATATGAATAACTTACAGGGTAATTCGAGGGATGGACACATAATTTGAGATAGCCAACAACCTGGTTTTATTCATCTGAAGAACCTTTATAAAAAATTAACTGCTTGGGAACAAGACCAGGCGTGTAATTGAGACAGGCCTTTATTTGTTGAAAGGTCTAGGCGTTTAATTGGGACTGGGCTTTTGATTGAAGTTTTAGGGTATTTTAGGTATATTTCTCTGGAGACCCACTCAAACTCCCTCAAGGATCCCTGTTAGGCCCGGATCCAGGTCCACCCCTCAGGATGTTTTTTGCTACCTTTTTTTCACTATTATTTTCAGTTATCCCATACCTTCGGCCATCACAAGTTGATAAGGAGCACCCCCAACTCGGGGCCGTTTGGTCTCAGGGGCCAAAAAAAAACCTTTTTGGGAAAAGTTTCTGGCGAAATGATGTCATTGCAAATATTAAGGTACTGCATCTGCATAAATCGTCAGAAAAGTCTCAAATTTTGCATGGTGTATCCTGACCCATTGGGGAAACTAGCAGTATAAGATTCTGGGGCTTTCTGCCTTTCTATTTTCAAATATCACCCTCATCATACCCCAAAAGACAAAAAAAATGTCTGTCCGCCTGACAAATTGTCATCAAAAGTGATTATTTTCAAGCATTTTATTACACATCTCACTGCCTCAGATGTATATGAAAAACTAGACCCAAGTCTATAAGCTTCAATTTAAGCCCAAGATGACCTTTATATCTAGAAGATTACACCTGCTATGACCAAAGTTCTCCACTGTTCAAATCGGAGAAAACAGAACTTTCAAGCATTAACATTCCAGTTGGGATTAAGCTTATTTATTGCATCTAAATGATATCTCAAATAATATCTGAAGCAATAGTTGAGACTTGAGTTATGTACTGTTATACTATCTGGAGTGAATTACATGAAAAGTGAATACTATGGTATATGCTCCCCCAGGAAGACTGGAGTATCAAGATGCAACATAAAACAACACACTGACCAGGTTACACACATCAATACACTAACCAACCAATACGCTAACCCTGTTACACGTCACAACCCACCTGAAGTTATTCAGCAAAGACATCTTGGTGGTAAGTTAATCTTATATTAATGGGCCTACCAATAAGAATTTGTAACTGAAAGGTTATGTTTCTCCTAACCAGGCAATGAATTGTTGTTTCTTTTTGTTGTCGTTCTTTTTTTCAGAATGGTAAAAGGTAAAACAGAGATGAGACAGGGACTAGGGTGCATATGAGTGTAGGGGGGGAAGGAGCTAGCTAGGTAAAGTTAATACTACTAGCAGTTGGCTAATGTAATATATAACAGTATGTGTTGTTGTTTTAGCTAGCTAGTTAATTTAGCTTTGAGTAATCTGATTAATGTAAGTTGAGTTTGATAAACTTTGCAAAATGTTTATAATATATTAACCAGCAGTTGAGAGGGAGACAGCCTACAGTCAACAACAGTACACCGATACCTGAAAAAATCGGCCTGTTTTTTTACAACCCAATGTTGGCAGGTATGGTGTGTGTGTGTGTGTATACACAATATTTCACTGTTGTAATGAATATAATGATTTTAGTTAGATAGATAGTTGCAACATGCCAAAGAAACGACAAGATGATGAAGACTGGACAGCAGGCCAGAGTTCTTCAAAGAGGAAGAAAAATCAGCCCCCACCTCAGCCATCTCTGGAAAACTGCATCCTGCATGGTTGCAAGGGGACAGTAAATGACAAGTTCATACCTTTGTCTTCCAAGGCTGATCCACTGAGTGCATTTACTGCTATCCATGATATGAAAAAGAGACTTCAGACACAAACGTTTGACTGGTGGTATGCAAGATGTTTGTGAATCAGTGGGTATCACAAACACTGTCAACGCATGTTTTTCTGTAATGCTAACCGTGCTTTAAGCAAATGTCAAGCAGAAAATGACGCCACTAGACTGACACGTGAGCATGTGGATTCTTCAGTTAAGTTTTGTTTGGCAGTTGTTGCATATTCTGCAGAAGTAGCACAGTGAAGAAAGTGTCCGGCAACAGATAGAACTTGCAGAAATTCCAATCAAATGCATACAAGAATATAGAGAAAAAAGCAATGGAACTGGGTGATGAAGACTTGTTGTGCAAAAGAGTTGATCTATTTGCCAAGGAGGCACAGTTTCATGATTGCTGTTGCAAGCATTACTTAGTAAAGCGAGCACCCCAGCCTGACACTTCAGCTGCAGTGTCTGAAAGAGCTACAAATAAGGCACTGATCAGCAAAGCTTTCACTCGGGTGCATGACCATATAAAAACTGAAGTTATTGAAAAGGGCCAGGTTGTTAAACTAGCTCATCTCACAGTTTTGTATAATGAAACCTTGATAGAATTCGGAGAAGCAGCTGTCGCTGTCGAGATCACCATAACCTGAGACAAAAAATTGAATGCTGCTCTGATCTCAAAGATTCTATCGACTTCTCATCTTGCCTTCTCATCCTGGCCTTGCATGCATTCACTGGTGCTGACTGCACCAGTGCATTTAAAGGCAAAGGGAAGGTGCAACCAATGAAGATTCTGAATCAGAATTCAAGATTAGTCAGATCTTTGCTGAAGTGGGGAACTCTTGGGAGCTTGATGAGCGGATTCTCAGTGGTGTTGAAGAGTTCATGTGCCGCCTCTATGGTTTCAGTCGTCGAATCAAGAAGGTTGATGAGGCAAGAGAGATTAAAGTAAAGAAGATGTGTGGCTCAAGCCTTGAGCTTCGACAGGGTCTCTCCGTTGATCTTTCGACCTTCCCACCTTGCAAGAGGGTCCCCTTACAGCACATGAGAAGAGTCAACTTCCAGGTATGCACCTGGAAGAGGGCACATGAGCACTACCTGGAGATCCCATCCCCTCTCAACCATGGATTTCATATAAACACAGAGACTGGCAAGCTAGAACCACTATAGTTTGAGGGGGACGTCATCCCCAAAGCCCTCGTTGATGTCTTGGCAGAAGAATGTATCGATTGTATAGATTCCTCACATAGTCCACTAGGATGATTTCATAAACATATCATATTCTTTGTCTACTACTTTATATAGAAAAGCGACACTTTTATTAGCCACCAGCTCCCACCCCACACCACTGAAGAGAGGTCTTCCTAAAAGTCAATTTTTTAAATTAAGGAGGATCTGTTATTCTACTGCAGACTTTATGGAAAAAGCTATTGATATGAAATCTAGATTTGTTCAACGCGGATGACCAAGCCTACAACACAGCATTCAAGAAAACCCGCACTGAACTATTATCTACCAGCAAAAGAAACCAGAAAAAGTTTTCTGTCACTTGTATGACTACTTATTCTCCCCATTCACATGTCATCAAGTCAGTTTTTAAAAAACACTGGCATATTCTACAGACAGATCCTGACCTTTCCTCTGTTTTTAAAGATCCCCCGCTATTTGTGTTTAAACGGGATCGTAATTTGAGAGATTTTTTGGTACATGCTAATTTTACATACAAGAACAGTCCTGAGCAACCTATACAGACTCTACTGGCAGTCCACTCCCAAATGAAAATTACTGTTGTGGAAACTGTGCATACTGTAACAATTCCTCTAAAGTGACACACTTTTGTCATCCACATACAGGTAAAAAATTCCCTATAAAAAGTGTCATCACCTGCTCCTCTACTCACGTTGTTTATTTATTGCGTTGTCCGTGTGGATTATCTTATGTTGGTAAAACTACCAGAAAACTAAAACAACGCATTAGTGAACACAAGAGTGCTATTCGTAGGAATGACCAGGATTATCCTGTTGCTGTTCACTTTAATGAGCTAAAACATGACATTTCTTCCTTACGGTTTTATGGGATAGAAAAAGTTTTGTTACCACCTAGTAGTGGTGATCATGATCTGTTGCTAAAGAGACGTGAAGCCTATTGGATCTTCACTTTACAAACTCTTCCTCCAAAAGGCCTTAATGATGAGTTGCTCCTCAGTGTGATGCTCTGAGTACTTGCTGCGATGTTGCCCAGGGCTGCTTATTTCTTGTTGTATCCTAACCTTGTGACCATTTTGATGTACCTTAAAATAATGCTGTCTTTTTTATTATCCAGACGTTGAAGCTCCTCTTGGCAGAGCATATTACACTGACTGGATCGTCTGGAGTTCTATTTATAGATATGTTTACTATATCTTTTTCTAAATATTTACCTATTGTATAATCACTGCTCTTTGGTGATATATTTGTTGTGACAGCAGTTACCCTTTTTACTTTACTGCTGACATAATTTAGATTTGCTCCTAGACTTAGATTCTAGATCTGCAATTTTTCTTCCCTGTAAAATATTTTTCCTCCCTTTAATACTTTTCATTGTATTGGTCTCTTTTGTAGCTTAGTTAGGTTTTATACACTGTTTGGTTTTGTTCTTTTTGAATTTTGAGTATTAAATGTATTTTTGATGTATCTTTTCTTTCTTTCAATTATTCAATTCAATTCAATTTTATTTATAAAGCCCAATATCACAAATCACAATTTGCCTCACAGGGCTTTACAGCATACGACATCCCTCTGTCCTTATGACCCTCACAGCAGATAAGGAAAAACTCCCCCAAAAAAACCCTTTAACGGGGAAAAAACGGTAGAAACCTCAGGAAGAGCAACTGAGGAGGGATCCCTCTTCCAGGACGGACAGACGTGCAATAGATGTCGTACAGAACAGATCAGCATAATAAATTAACAGTAATCCGTATGACACAATGAGACACAGAGAGAGAGAGAGAGAGACAGATAGAGAGATGCAGGTAATGACAGTAGCTTACAACAACATTATTGAAAGTAATAATATTATAGTTATAGTTCTGGCTACTGTGGTACAATATGTTGAAAGTATGTATTAATATCTGGCAGTATACTTGTGTGACAATAGTCATATGTGTATAATAACAGTAGAAGTATGACTAATGACTAATGATGGCAGTAGCAGCAGGAGGCATCTGGCAGGACCACGGCAGCAGCACAACCACACACGTCACGCTGTCCAGGCACCGCTGCGATATGAGTTAATCTGAGAGACAGTGGAGCACAAAGGCTCCGGAGAAGAAGCCGAGTTAGTGACATCCAGAATGGCCGAGTTAGCAAGATGCAGTAATAGGATACGAGAGAGAGAGAGAGAGAAGGAGAGAAGGTGCCCAGTGTATTATAGGGGGGTCCTCCGGCAGACTAGGCCTAAGTCAGCCTAACTAGGGGCTGGTACAGGGCAAGCCTGAGCCAGCCCTAACTATAAGCTTTATCAAAGAGGAAAGTCTTAAGTCTAGTCTTAAATGTGGAGACGGTGTCTGCCTCCCAGACCGTAACAGGAACATGATTCCACAGGAGAGGAGCCTGATAGCTGAAGGCTCTGGCTCCTGATCTACTTTTGGAGACTTTAGGGACCACGAGTAACCAATTATCTTTTGCTCATGGTGATAATTGTTTTCATGTCATCTGGATGGGTTGTATATCTTGTTGACTGTTTCCAATCACACACAGCTTGTGATGCTGATTACTTGACCTGTGATTGGTTACTCCTGTTAAGTTGTTTATCATTTAAGTCTGCCTTGTACTCAGTGCTTCAAGTTGTAATGACCGAAACGTAGCTGCCTTGTCCCATTCAATATTTTGCAAGTTTGGCAACAGTGTGCGGGAATCTTTGTTCTTTCTTTTTTCCTACGCACCTGTTCAGGAAGACTCCTCAAAGGTGCATGAGCCAGTTTTTTTGACAACAAATAATATAAAACACTATTATGACCAGAGGTCAGAGTACAATAGATGAGCAGTGAAATGATCTAAGACCCTAAGAAATGTATTCTGTTTTATGTTTGAGATGTATTTTAGTTCCTCCATTTGGCTGTACTGAGTGTTTATCTTGGCTGTTGGTTAGTAGCCTCAGGCGGACAGACATTTTTTTGGATCCTGGTTGACAACTGCTGGTTTGGCGTAACTCGTAATTAAGCAAGTTTAAAACTAGAGTTACTGCCTTGCGGTTGTTTGTCTCTGTGAATCAGTCATGCTGCAATTAAAGTTTACATTCCTGTCTGTGCAGACTCATTTGTAGCCATGACAGCTGACGATGCCTCAAATATGGATGTTGCTGCAAAGAAACATACTCTGAAACAAGGATGCCTCACACACATCTTCGACACAGCGGCACAGAAGATCTACACAATCTGCACAGTTTCAATGTGGACACCCAAGATTAGTGTCAACAATTCGGTATCTAACTAAATGTCTCACCTTCTGTTCCTGAGATATGATGTTAACATTATGATGTCACAGTGAAGTTTACCTTTTGGATTTCAATGTCAGTATTTCATGATGTTATTCTACTACACATTTGTGTGAAATTTTGTCACAGTTAGCCTATGAATTTATATGGGCAAAAAGGTGTTTAGTGAGGTCATTGTGACTTTGACCTTTGATCACCAAAATCTAATCAGTTCATTGTTGAGTCCAAGTGGATGTTTGTGCCAAAATTGAGGAAATTCCTTTAAGACTTTCTTGAGACGTCGCATTCACGAGATATGACAAGACCCAAGGTCACAGTGATCTTGACCTTTGACCACCAAAATCTAATCAGTTCATCTTTGCATCCAAATGGACATTTGTGCTAAATTTAAAGTAACCCCCTTAAGGTGTTCTTGAGATATCATATTCATGAGAGCGGGACTGTCAGACAGACAACCTGAAAATATCATGCCTCCAGCCAGAGCTGTCAGTGGTGCTGAGACATAAATTCACATGAAGGTTATAACATGGAAACACTGAATGCAGAAAAAAAGATTATGTAGTATTAAAAACATTATTTATTTAGCATCATATTTTGCATCTGCTTTTTTATCATCTTCCATACAAAATGTTCTAATGCCAACAGTTTTGAACAAACATTTCCTCAAGAGGCAATCTCATGTTTGCAGTGCAGTATGCCTGAGGGGGAACACAAAAACAGACACACTGGATTTATACTTTTTAGGAGGTAGTATGTTTGCACATGTGTAACAACAGATCTCCCACACTAAAGGCAAAAGTAAAATTACCTGACCACGTGAATTAACTGCCAAATGGTCAGGCGCATTTCAGTACCAATACAAGTCTCTTTATCTTTCCACCTCTTGCACTCTTACACTGGAAATCCTGGGACAGCTTTGGTTCAACGTCCCTGTTAATATGAAAATCAGTATGCAAATCTGTAAGTCCCTGCGTTCTGCAGTCATAAAATTTTCACCTGTGCCATGACAAGACTTTCAAACATTCAGTGCACACATGCAGAAAATAAGATATAATTTGCAAACAGATTTTCATAGCGCTTATCATATTTACATACAGCAGATAGGACAGCTGCCCACTATGGCTTCAGTCATGACAGCAACAAATAGAGCCACTATTAGACGCTTAATGCAGGAGACAGGACTTACTTATCCTTAATATGCAAAAAGAGTGGTGGTACTTTGCACGTGATGGTGTCAAATACTCGACTGTCCTTACGGAGCGATTGGCTCCGAGGTGCTCGCAATGAAACACCAGCTCCCATGTCTGATGCATACGTATCATGTTTCCAGCAGAACAAAAGTCTGTCCCCATCAGACATGTGAAACTTGAGATTAAAGTTTCTCTGCTCACCATGGCGACTCGTGGAGCGGCTCATGCTCTTGCACCGTTCCTGGCCTTGCCACGTTGGCTGCCAGTGGAAACTTGAGCCTGCTCTGAGTCTTATCTGACATCATCTTCACTGATGATGTGACACGCAGCCTTTGCATTTTCTCTCTGTGCGTCTGAGGCAGCAGTGTTTGTAGTCTCTGGGCTAGCTGCCGTGCCAGCCATATTGACATTATTTTAGACAGTAGTCTGGGCCAGCAGTGCCACCGGAATTTACCAGTTTTTATCCATCTTCTCATCCCTCCAAGTTCCTGTATTAAACCCCTGAAATCCTGCGGTAAACAGTACCGAGGGACACCTCTGAAGGCCTTTGGGATGTCCCTGCTGTGGCAAAGGCCCTGGAAGTAAACAAGTGCCACTCCTTGACATTTGCCCTCCTGCAGTGCCCCCTCTAGGCAGGCCAGAGCAGCTGTAAACACTGGCGTTATCACTGAGGAAGGTTCCCTCTGGGTGTACAAGTCTTTATCATCACGTATTTTATAATCTTTTTTTCCTGCAGCTTTGTCTTTTTTCCATTTTCCCAATCTTCTTCCATTTAAATTCAAATCCTCTTCTGTCATGTTCTCATGTCTCACCTCTGCTTTGCTGTAATCCTCCTCTTTTCTCTCAGTCTTACCCATGTTTGCCCTCTCCTCCCTCCACTTCTCATACATCTTTCTGGCGTCAGGACTCCAAACAATCAGCACTCTTCCTTGTGCCTTACGCACAGCTTCCCACTGCCCGTACAGCCAGGGGAGTGGACCCAGATCTGCCACTCCAGTCCCAGCCTTTGCTTGTGAGGTTTGAGCCCATAAAGCCATGTGCACCGCAGCACTTAGCTCCCCCTGCAGGATCGAGGCTAATGCACACACGGCAGACACGTGGGCTGACTGCTCCGATGAGCACACCAGCAACACTGGCTCCTGGATACAGAGCAAACCTGGAGATAAAGGAAAAGATAGGGGAGGAAGAAGAGATTGTGTATTATTTGTTGGCTGAATTTCAATTCTTCCTTTGAAGGAATGCTTCCACTATCCCCTGTGTCCTCATATGAGGACATCACATTTTGGGTTTCTTTGACCTTATACTTCATTCTACTTGACTTCTTAGGTAGACTTACACAATTTGTGCCGTATAATCCATGCCTCATTTATCCAGTCGTATTCTCAGTGCTTCCCAAACAGACAGACCTTTCAGATGGGGAAATGCTCTCTTCAAAGCCAGACTCCATTGACAAAAACAATGATTTTACCTCGCTAAGCATGGCAGCTGCTGGTCTACCACTGCATCGATCAGTTAGTGTGTGCAATTGTGTGACTTGGGTAAATCAGAAAAGAACCCTTTAAAACACCAAGGCTACATGATAACACAAACAAAATGCCGATCTAGGCAGCGGTAGACCAGCAGCTCCTGTGATCAGATTACTGTGACACTGATAAAATTGTGATGAACTTACTGATATAACTACTGTTTTTGTTAAGGGAGTCTGGCTTTGATAAGATGATGTTAGGTAAGTTTCATTTTAAGTTTAGTTCCCTGTCTGTTTGGGAATTACTGAACACTGGACAAATGAGGCTTGGATTATACTGCACGAGCTGTGTAAGAGTTTGTGAACAGATGTTTTTAAATATAGCTTTGCTTTTATTAAACGCGGTTGCCTATAACTTCAGTTCATCTAGAACAGTGGTTCCCAACTGGTCCGTCCATGGGGTCCAGATTTCTCCTTAGTCATTAGTTCCAGGTCCACACAGTTTAATATATTCAGCGTCATACTTGCGTTTGGCCATGTCGTCGAGCTAGTTTGCTGTCTCTGTTAAGTAGCTGTCCATTATTCACTCACTCTACAGCAGATAACTTGACACATTCTTGAGTCACTTCCGGTCTATTCAGAACGGAACTGCGACCCACCAGTTGGGAACCAGTGATCTAAAATTTTCTCTATTTTTGGATTCTTCGGTCACCGGAGGCATGCAAGAAAAACAAAGTTTCTACACAAATTCAGTTTAACACACGGGGAGTAACTGATACACAAATGGTCATTTGGGGGACAAAGTATACTTCTAAGATTGTAAATGCACCACAGTTGCCAATCAAGGACACAAAATGAGGCAATATAGCAGCAGATTTTAAACAATTTGAAATCAAGAGATGGATACATGCGACCACTCAAAGACACAGAGGCAGCTGAACCAACCTGCAGCTCCATTCTTGGTGAGATGGTGGATGAAAACTCCCAGTAACACAACAATAACCACAAACACTAAAGCTGCCACAGCATACATCCCCCATCGATTGTGCGTGTCTGCAGAAAACCAAAAAATTTGTTTATTTTCTTTGCAGGAGTTGTGTGTGCATTAATGTACTCGTTAACTGATGAGAGCAAGTGTATGTATCTTGAGTAGACTCACAGTCTGGGCACAGAATTCTCCTACCACGAAGAGCAGGATCCGATTGCCACACCTGCGGAGAAGAAGGAAAGAGTAAGGAGAGAAAGAAAGGTAACGCATCATGTCCAGAGACGTCCTTTTCGGGCATGCACTTTACCTGCACACACGGCTTCTCGGCAAGAAAGCTTGTGAGAGGCACATTTATCCTCAGCTCAGTCATATTCCCTCCCTGTAAAATGAAGTTGAAGAGTCAAATATTCACTCATGTCTTTGCTCTCTTTACCTCTTTCTCTCTCACAAACGTGCGTATGCTCACCATTATCAATGAGTGGACCTGCCCCATGGGTGTACATCCACTGTTAGTAAGGACGCACAGTTGAGCTGAGAACTTTGCAGGAACATTAGAGGTGAGATACAAAAAGACACTCTGCCTGCCTGGTCCAATATACACCTCCCATGAAGACATATCTGTGAAGGACAAGAGAGGCAGTCAAGAGATGGACACACTGAGATGCTTCAAAGCTATAGGAAGATTCTTTTTATACTATTTGACTCACCAGGCTGGAAGGGACAAGAGATATCATGACTGCCTGGTAGAGAAAACTGCAAAAAATGAACACAAATAAATCAGTTTCCTGCTAAGATGTAAACAACTGGACAGCACATTTGGATAATTCTCACCTGCACACACATCTGAGGGTGTTTGTCCACTGCAGATGTGTCATATATCTGTGGGCATTTGAGAACACTGTATTAATTTCAGTAATTTCAGATTAATTTCAATCCATCACCGATACCACCAGCAGTTCTGCCAAACGTACCAGGTTTGTTCCATCGTCCTCGTCCTGCAGTGTGGAGTTGAGCACAGGTATGCAGAGGTGTTCGTTTTGCCTCCAGCAGAGGGAGGCAGAGACGTTCAGGTTGCTGGCAGGACACTCCGAGCTCCACTTCAAACTTGACTCATACAGTGTGACTTCAGAGGAGGGCCACACATCTCTGAAATCTGTTGAGACAATGTGGACGCAGAGGGTTACAACTCTGTGACAACGAGGTGCCTGGCTGTGCCAAGAACCACCGGTATTCAAATATGCTCAGAATGTCTCCCTCAATATATTAACTAAAAATAATATTCTGCTAAAAAGTGTGGATGACCTCCGACCCTTCGGCAGGTTGACCCATGGCTATGGCCTCGGACTCTACCAACATAAAATTACAGAATACTGTATCAGTAAACACAATCAAACTGACATATAAATGTATGAATGCACTTTTATATCCCAGTAGTTTTATAGTTTACTAATAGTTTACTAATGCCTATACACTTTATTGCCAAGAGTTAGATAACAGGATGATTGCCACTCCCGTATCTGCTCAGTAAAAATGAAGCTACAGCCAGGTGGTTAGCTTAGCAACTGGAAACAGGGTAAACATTTAGCGTGGCTCTGTGTGACAGTTCTACATAACCTTTTTTTGACCCTGAACAGTGACAGAGCCATGTGTGCTGTTTCCCCCAGTTCTCTGTGCTAAGCTTGCATAACTGACTTTTGGCTGTAGCCTAATATTTACCATACAAATACAAGATATTCTTTACCTTCCAACTCTCGGTGGGAAAACAAGTATGCCTGTTTCCCAAATTATCGAACTGCCCTTTTCAAGTTAAGCTGCAAACGTAAAAAGTTGCAGCAGAATACCTGATTAGCAACTTGTCATTTCAGAAACAATATAATTATTTCTGTGGAAGTAGTTCCACTGAAGGGAAAGTGAAAGTTAAAAGCGAAAGTGAAATGTAAGAGGAAGCTTACACCTACTGCTAGCTCACCTAGCACCACTGAGCTAGCTAACGTTGGGTCCATGTCATTGGTCCAACATCCCATTAGTCCAACGGTCCGCGGTGCTGAATGGCTCCCGGTGGGCGTATTTCTACCTTGATGGTGCGCCGCGACCGGCTCTGGGTCAGCTGGGAAAGGCTTGAGGCGGAGCAGGCTCACAGCTTATTTGTTTGTCACTTTCTTTTTCATTTTAACCCACACCATGATCTTTTCCTGACCCTAACCAAGTGGTTTTTGTGCCTAAACTTAACCAGACCTTAACCACGGGGCATCATGATGATTTCGGAACAACGGGACTTCGGAACAATGGGTTTAATATGGTCGGAACAATGGGATGTCGGACCAATGGGATGTCGGACCAATGGGCTGTCGGACCAATGGGCTGTCGGACCAATAGGATGTCGGACCAATGGGCAGTTCCCCTAACGTTACAGCTAAGTCGAGGAGGATGCAATTAATGTTTATATCTTGCACTGTTAACAAGCACAAGCCTCTCCTTCTTGAGTAGATGCACACTTCTACTGCTAGCTCACCTAGCACCACTGAGTTAGCTAACGTTACAGCTAAGCCGAGGAGGATGCGATTAATGTTTACATCTTGCGCTGTTAATGAGCACGAGCCTCTCCTCCTTGAGTAGATGCACACTTCCTTCTGCACTATGATGCAGCTGGCGGGTGTAGTTTGATAGACAGAAAATAGTTCCTACATGAAACTGCTCACAACAAGGTCTGTGGATTATCTTCAGTAACCAGATCATAATTTCTGTAAAGAGACATTGCTGTTGAGTTTTTCAAATTCATTTTTTCTCTCTCTTTTTTTGGCACTTTGACATCTCTACGGCTGATATCTCCAACACTCGGCAACTCACACCAAAACAATTTAGATCAGTGGTGTCAAACTCATTTTAGTTCAGGGGCCACATGCAGCCCAGTTTGATCCCAAGTGGGCCGGACCACTGAAACCACTGCATAATCACCTGTAAATATCAACCCCTTCAAAGTTTTCTTTCATTCTGAAAACGTCCATGCATTTACCAGACAAATACGAAAGAAAAATGATGAGCAAATGTCTCAGTTTTTCTACATTCGGTCAGTCTACTACAGACTTTCATAACGTGACTTTTTTTCATAATTTTCCACTAAAGTAGAAGCTATTGAAGAAGCAGGTTAAGTCATCCCCTGTCTTACAATCTGAAGTTTTTCTCAGTGCCTCAGCAGCAGGGCTCCACTAATACTGTTTTAAGACAGAAGTCTGATACGATAGGTCACATATCGCCCCAATTCTCACCTCCCTCCACTGAGATCCTCATGCCTACCCTCACTAGCCGTCCCTAGATCAAGGCTGGTAACTAAAGGGGGCCGGGCTTTTGTCATCGAGGCCCCGAGGCTCTGGAATTCTCTGTCTGAGACTAGGCTGGCTAGCACATTACCCATTTTTAAATCATTGCTTATAACATATCTTTATTGGAAAGCTTTACCATCTAATGCCTGATTTTTGTGATTTGTAACTTTTTTGTTTTTTTTCCTTGATATTGTTGTGTTGTCTTATTTCTATGCACTGTGTGAAGCACTTCGCACCAAAGTCTACAATGGTAAAAATATGGGTTTCTCAAGAAAAAGGTTGGGAACCATTGATCTAGAGGGCCCTGTCCCTTGAACTCCTCTATAAAAAAAATTGCACATGAAGTTGACTAAAGATTTGAATACAAACAACAGCCTCATTAGTTAAACAACCAAACTAGAAGGCGAAAAGAAAGCAAACTTTTTTTTAATTAAAGCATGATAGTATTTATTTGTGGCTGCTGTGTCGCATTACATTGTATACTGAAGGTGTCTCTATTTACCCAGCGTTAACCACAAGAGCTTCTTTGCTTCTCGTGTGTGTAGCTGCTGCATACAGCTAAATAATATCTTTATCAGTCAGAAAAGTGGTTGCTCCAACTTTTGGGGTGAACTGTCCCTTGAAATCAACACTAGCGAGTGAATCTGTGCCAATAATTAATTCAAATTTGACCTCATCTTGCTGGTCTCGTCCTGGTAACACTTGCAAAATGACAGCAATAAGAAAACAGACTAAGGTTTGTGCACTAGTTCACAGTACACAACCAGAAAGACATACAGTAACCTCTCTGACCATCAGTGCAGCTGTTATCCCCTCAAAGCTAGAAAAAAACGGCTAAATGTGTCACATTTAAAATGCTATTGATTTAAGGCGTAGGTTACCGCAGTAAAGGCCACTCCCTGATCGTTTACAGTATTTTCCTGTAACGCCTCAAACATGGAACGCCCTTGATTCCAACATTAGGAGATGTGGCCTGTAACTTTATCAGGCCCGTCTGCAGGAATGGTTTAATTTACCACACTGCAGAATCCTACATTAGATGAGATATGATTTTAAACACCTCTAAGTTAGTGAAATGTTAGAAATAGACACAGAAAGAAATGACATTAAGAGTCGTGATCTGTAACAAGATCTGAAGCTAGCCTTGCGAAAGACTAATTTTAGAACGTGAGACACCACCCAACAGATGAAGGGGAATACCCCTGCTCTTTACTTCTGAATCATGCAATTATAAACCGATGTTAAAATTACAAAAATTTCCCAACAAGATGTTTTTATTTTCAGTCTGACTCTGACATGAATCATCCGTCACACTCACCTGTGAGGCTCTGAAACGGGCACTTTTTGTGTCGGCGGGAATCTGTGCGGGTGTAGTATACCTGTCAATGCAGACAATACGTGCACAGGCATGAAAAAGAAACCGATTAAACAATAATCATTTTGCCTGTGTCAAGGAAATGATATGAAGCTGAAAGTACCTGCACACACACGCAGGGCAGCAGGTAAGGGATGTCAAGAACAGCTGATCGAGACTGAGACGGATCGATCTGAGAAGAACATACAAATATGTTACTGAGAAAATTGAATTACTGAAACATCTATAACTACTACAACAAACTCATTTAACAGATTCCCATAAACAACACAAATTCTTTGAAAAGGAGTAGGAGGAAGTATCAACCTATTTATTCCACCCCTTTCCCCGACTCATCAATTAATTCATAACCTTTATCTCATATAAGTTACATATGAATAAGACTACAGCTGAGGAAACAACAGTGGAGGAACTGAAACTTTTGATCACAGTAGTCACTCTTTTGACTCTTACACACACTGGTCTCACTTGTATAGTAAATTATAATCACAATAGTGAAAATAGATTATTGCCGATTTTTCTGAAGACCCCGTGAAACTTCCTCCAGGATCGCTGTGGATCCCTGGTTAAGAACCCCTGGTTTTGCGTAACTCGTGAACCACTTAAGTTACAGTTTACATCCATGTTTGTCCAGACTCATATGTAACCATGACAGCAGACAATGTTTCAAATAAAACAATGATGTTTCACACACATTTTGGAGCTGACAGCACAGAAAATCTATATAATCAGCACTTTCAAGAGTATCATCAATTAAGTATCCGACCAAACGTCTCCCCTTCTGTTCTTGAGATATGACGTTGAATAATGGCCAGGAAAGTGTTTTTGGAGATGATGTCAAAGTGAAGTTAAACTTTGACCGTTTGTATATATAAATGTCATCACATCATCATTTTATCCTGTTACACATGTGTGTGAAATGCTGCCATATTTGCATGCCAAGCATTTTTTGTGAGGTGACGGTGACCTTTGGTGACCAAATTCTGATTTATCTTTAAGTCCAAGTGGGCGTCTGTGCTACATTTGAGGAAATCCCCTCAAGCTTTTCTTGAGATATTGCGTCCATATCACGAGAATGGGATGGACGTGCGGACAACCCATGGCTATCGCTGGCAAGGAGGTGTTAAAAAATAAAAAAATGAGAGTGCACATATGCAGATAAATGTGCCTGTGATACTTACAGTAATCCGGGGGGAAGGTGCTCCGCAGTTCCATGCAGTTCTTTGGTAACACCATCTGGCGTGGACTTTGTCTCCAGGCTCCACAGTGACAGAGATGGATTTAGACGACTGGTTCACAGACAGATCAAAGTCTGGTATAGGATCTAAGTCACACACAAAAAAAAAAACAAACAAAAAAAACAGAGGATATAATCATCACCGCTCACAGATCAAAACATACAGATGGGTGATGCGCTGAGGGAGAAACTTACAATAAGAACAGAAAAAATAAACATAATAGAGAACAAATTGCAGCACAACAGAGGATGAAGTCAGTTAAGGTGTCAAATCAATCGTACATCAACTTCAAGAGGTCTTCAGCAGCGACTTAAATTTTCCATAGTCTGAGCAGTGTTTATTTGAATAGGCAAGCTGTTCCAGAGTTAAGGGACAGCCACCGCAAAGGCTCGGTCACCATTGTTTCTGTGTCTAGTTCTAGGAACATCTGGGAGCATCTGATTAATCAACCTTGGTGCTCTAAGTGGAGTATGAGGATAAAAAAATCTGCCATATAATGCTGCATTTATACTTCGGCGTTCGATGTCGTAGCTACGGCATAGCCTGACATGCACCTCCCCAGAAATGTAAACACGTCGCAGCGATGCAGACCTCCCTCAGTGGAAACGAAGCTTTTATTTACTTTTATTTCACAGATAAGAAACAATAAATTGTAAAGACAATAAAGCCTCCACAAAATGGCATTTTAAGTCTTGTGTGTGATTTATCTTGGCTTCACATGGGTAGAGGAAATCTCCTCTCATCGCTAGGCTAATTTATACAATGTAGCTATAATGGCATAGGCTGGCGCTAATATCGTTAGCATGTTGTATTTGTTTGTAAAACGTGTTTAGTATAAGACAGTTGTTTCATCAGTGAATCTTGTGAGCTGTAATGGTGCCAGATTATGAACCGTTACCTTTGTTAAATATTGCTGTTGTCCCTGGTTTTATATGAGAAGAGGAAAAGGTCGCTAGCTGCTAGGCTAATTTTTGCAATGTAAAATGCCATAGGCTGGCGCTAATAACGTTAGCATGTTGTATTTGTTTGTAAAACGTGTTTAGTATAAGATAGTTGTTTCGTCTGTGAATCTTGTGAGTTGTAATAGAGCACAATTATGTACCGTTACCTTTGTTAAATGTTGTTGTGTCCCTGGTTTTATATGAGAAGAGGAAAAGGTCGCTAGCTGCTAGGCCAAGTTATGCAATGTAAAATGCCATAGGCTTGTGCTAATAACGTTAGCATGTTGTATTTGTGGGGAAAATGTGTCCAGATAAAGACAAGTGCTTTGTCTGTCAATGCTGAGAGTGATAGTGAAGCCGACTTGTGTGCTTGTGTTTGAAATTGTCTCTATTAAGCCATGTTTAATGTGTGTTTAATGTGTGTTTTGGTGTGTTTTGAATCAACTAAACTTTACAGCACTTCACAGAGACCAACTAGTGTTTTGGAGGTGTAACTGCAGAGTGACACAGACACAAAATTGCACGAGTCCGTGCTTAGGCTAACGTACGGCGTAGGGTCTGCCACACGAGTGCAAATCCTGCTGGAGGCTGCAGTCAAATAATCTCTTAATTATTTTATTGATAAATCAGTTAGTTGTTTGGAAAAAGGTGAAAATGTGTTGTGCTTGAAACCATTTTGCTAATGGAAGTATGTGTAAAAAGTCTTCCCTTAGAAAACACCTCAAATAAAGCAGAGATTCAATGTCCAGTTGCTTTTTTTTTTGTCAAATATCGTAGATAAGCAAATGTACACAATATGATAACCTTCAACTTATACATCACGTTATACTCTGAAACCACTCTAATGCTGCAACCCTACAAAACCAAGTTATTCTGATACATTTCCACCCTAAATACAGAGCAACAATGTCCCCATGCGCAGGGCACGAGGGGTCACTGAATGTTTTGAGAAGTATGGAAATTAGGTGGAAAGAATCAGGAAGCAAAAGGTAGATCAACTGTAGCAAAGAGGAAAAAACAAACCAAAGAGGTGAAGCACGAGGTCAGATGGCAGCAATCCTACATACACTATACCTGGTACTGTGTAACTGACGCTGCAGCTCGATGATGTAGTGATGTAGGACACAGAAACAACGTGGTTTGCTTCAGTCTTGATACAATCGTGTACCAGCTCCCACTGACGAGATAAAAAAAAAACACTATTAGATTTCTCTTCATTAAACCATCTTCAGTGTGTTTGAGGGAAAATTCATCTTACCGCAGCAAAAGTAGTGTTGCTGTGTGGTTCTGCGACACCCCTGTCACACTTGACTCGATTTTCACTGCGTTTTTTTTCAATGCCACACTAAGAAAGAGAGAATATAGGAGGAGAAATCTTCTTTAACTACTATGAACTGCAGGCTCATGATGACATTTTGCATGTATGCAGTCTGGGGCAGTTCCAAAGAGAAAATTCAAACCTTTTGCTGTTTCCTTTGTTTCAAAGTAGGCCAAATTACATCTTTAGATTTTGAGAGGATTTCAATCTTCAGGCATTTAGAGAAGTCTGAAAGAAAGCATTGAGACATACGTTTGTCAGACATGCAGCAACGACAGCGTTAGAGTTGATGAAATGTGGACAAAATGGACTTTGCAGCTATGGTTCGACTCCTTACCCTCAGCCTTCATCCAAACACGGACAGTGACACATTCAGAGTAAATCATCGTAGAGTCCTGGGGCAGGACTGGGGTCAGTTTCACAGGACAGTCTCCCTCAACATAATCTGCACAGACAAGAGAAGAGCATCAGTGACACTTACGACTCTTACTTATGATGCTAGGAGAATCATTGTGGTGAGATCAATAACAAAACTTACCATTTTGATTTGCCATCTAAAGTACAGAAAAGACAAAGACAACATAAGTTTAGGATATCAAGCATTCACAAAACTGCACATGCATTTGCACATTTACATCCATACGTCACTTTAAATAAAAAAACGAAGTTCAGTTAGGGTTCTGGATGCATATTGTACTTTTAACTCCACTACAATTATTTTTCTGACTTTACAAAGTAAGATTTTTGCACACAAACCATATGAAAATATCTGAAATGTCAGAGAATAACTGTAGTTTGGGAAATGGCATGTAAAGAGCTTGAGTACATACTTGCAGTCGTTTGGTGCTTTATCTAAGTCAATTTTCTGAAGAAAATGTCATTGTTAGTGATAAATATTTGAACAATTTAAAGCTAGTAGCAAGCAAGAAAGCTATCATGAAGAACTTGGGTGAAGAAACACCACCGACGAAACAGCAATGGCTGACAACTGTGGAAGAAATCTTTTAAATGGAGAAGCTGACTCACATACTGAAACTACAAGAAGCTCGACGAGAAAGAAAACAGGAAAAATTGACTCTATACAAGACTCAGAAAGACAGCACTGGACTGGAATAATGATCAATAGGTATACCAATCTTTAAGGCTGTAAAATGTGTGTTTACCAAGGCAGTTTTTGTTTCCTTAGCTCTTGTTATTTGCCAATTATTTTATTATTCTGTTGTAACTGACATGTCAATGCCATAAAAAATGTTTTAATAAAGATTTAAGTGACAGTCAGTGCCTTAGTTTAGTGTATTTGATTTATTAGGGGATATTGTGCAATGACACTAATCATTTACAAGAAATGGAAACAGGGTTGCATCAGACTTCCATCTATAGTCCTGCACATTACAAGTAGACGCAATAAATAAGAATAAAACTCAAGGTTCAATGCAGACAACAGTAAATCCACGTGCCTAATATAATAGAGGCAGTATGTACACACTGCATGGTACAAAATACAATATAGAATGCACAATTACTAGGTTATAAAATGACCAGATTGCATGCAGGGACATTCATGGCTCCTGCTCCTCAAATATAAGGACCTGCTGCTTTTATTTTATTTTATGCATTGAGTGCTGTTACTTTAAATGCTTGATTGCATTATCCAGATTGTATTGAGCAACACAGATTGAGTAACATCTTCAATGCAGGACTTTTGCAGCGTGGCATTAATACTTTAACTGAAGCAAACTGGACTGAATGCTTCCTGCAGCAGTGTTTGGATGTAATAATTTTAATAAAATATTAAAAACATTCACAGAGATTTCTCCCCTGTGTTGAACTCACCTGACATATTGTGGTGCATTCCAGCAGCCGCGCACACACCACGATGGCGATGAATGCCAGCGCGGCGCCAAAACGCATTTTAAACATCTACAGCACCTGCAACACCTGTAACACGGGATGTGTTCGCATTATAAAAGTCAGCATTGTGTCCTCTCATGAAGCCGTAGCTCCTCCGCTAGTCCATGAAGTTAGTTTCTGCTGTTAGAGAGTTCAAACCTGTCCAACATGTAGCCCGTGTTGAGCCGCTGTGTGTTGGAGCGCACTCCCTGAGGAAGCGCACACATGAACGTCGTCCTGTCAGCCACTCCGAGCTGCCTGCTTGTTTTGTCTGTCTCTGTGACTAAACCCTCGGGGGCGTTTGTTAGAAAAACATTTTGCATGAATGATCACGGCCCCCTCAGCTCCGCCTCCCAGACAGCGGGAGAAGAAAGGCCAGCTTTGACAGCCAGCCCAGTTTCATCTCCCTGAGGCCTTAACAGTAAATAATACTCCCACAGGAACGCGGTGCTCGTAAACCTGGTGGGTTTATACTAATGAAGAATGACACCTCCTCACCCAACATTGTTTGTACCAGCTGTCAGGAAGTGATGCTAAAGGGCACCAAAGGTCTCTCTTTGATAGTCATTCTCTCACAACTGTTTCCAATAATACTACAATTTCACCTTGACACCTCCCACCTTCACTCATTCATACAGTGTCTATAAAAAGTCATCACCACTCCTGAGAGTTGTCATGTTTTTTTTAACAATGAATCAGTAGATTTCAGGCGTATTTTTGATACTACAACAGAAAAATACCCTTTTAGTGAGAGTGAAAACATATCTATTGTGTGAAGCTTGTGTGCAGTGGCGCCCCCAAGGAGGGACCAGGGGGGCAGGACCCTTTCTGACAATTGAAGATCAACATCATTGTCTTTAAAGCCCAGTCCAGACCAAAGATTCGTGATGAGACAAGTTGTAACAGGCAACTACTTGCAATGCGCCGTTCTTTAACGGTCTAAAAACCTGCCCATTCACATCAATGCAAGATGAGACAGTGTATCATCTCTGTGCAACAACTCTCTGTACCTGTGCTTAAAGGCTCAGGTACACCAAACCAACTTCAGAGATCTACCAGCGACGAAGGCCCCCTGCTGCGTCACATCACGTTGCTGTATCTCGTCCAAAAAGTTGCACATGAACACACCAAGCTAACGGCCAACAAGCATGTATGTTCTGCATACATGCTGCGTGAGATGATATCCTCCTCCACAATGTCTGTGATTGTCATAATAAAAGGGAAACTGGAAGAAGGTCTTGATGCTAGTTAGCCAGTTAGCACATTAACAACACCATTTAATGTTGGAGGAACAGAGCATACTTAATGTGAGCCAGTGAACAATAACACAGACCATCAGGGAACGTTTCTGCTTAAGAGCTCAGTGGCTGAAGAAAAATAATCTTGCCTCATAAAGTTTGTTTTGGTCTCAGTCCCTCTTCACTTTAGCTTTTTGTTTACTTTCCTCATTTCCGTGTCTCTTCTGGTGCGCTGAGCTGCCAATCAGAGTGATTTCATTCACCGACCGGCTACACTTTGCTTACGCTGATTCAAGATGTTGAATCGACAAAAAAAAAAGCCAACAGAGGGCGACGAGGGCAGCAGACACTTACCGAGGACCAAACTTTGACCAACAGCGACCATCGGCTTGGTGTGTCAGGGTCTTAGGAGGCTGTGGTGTGCACATTTTTAAGCTAACAGGAAGGCAGTGGTTTCTGGTGAAACGACACCACCTAAGACATCCATTGGTACCGACCATGTCGGCATAACTTGTTGGGAAGGGGGAAAAATAATACAAATTTAAGCTAAATTTTGGCGAGGGAACAACTGGCAATGCCATTTTAAAAGGGGTCCCTTAAACATCTGTAAATGTCAATGGGTTCTATGAGCCTTATATGCCTACAAGTCTCCCCTAAATCTGAGAAGGCTTGTAAATATTTTGTTCATTATGCTGTGTTCGCACTCCTGCTGACAACACAACAGCATACACAGCTGCATTATAGCTGAGTCACAGTTGAAGTTTTGCTCAAGTGTTTGTTTATCTAGTTACGTGATCACGGGCTTGTGTGCGTTGGCTACTTGCCACATAGCACCTCCACTGTACATCACCTAAAGTTTGTATTTGGTCACACAAATATCCGTTCTTTTAATCAATGTCTGAGCCCCATTTTGACATCACATTTCGCCGGCCCATTGCATCTGCATGTGCATTGCAATGCACATTAAGTTAGACTAACATCAGCCCACTGTGAAAAAGTTGAGCCAGCTCAACTTTGGTTTGTAGCGTGCCCCCGTCGGCAGCATCAATTGTTGGGCATCATTTTGCAGCCTCATGTCACTGGCTCCCATTGAAAATGAATTGTAGCCATTTGCAGTGTCGCTCCTAATGTGAACACTGCATTACAGTCAATGAACAAGTCAATGAATAGATACATCAGACATTAAAACAAGATACACTGCCTAAAAATGTAGGGAACCACAATTTAGATCTTGATGAACGAATTATTCAAGTTGAAAATATTTACTGATGTACATTGTGTAATTCATTCATGACTTAACAACAGCCAGTGGAAACCAAAATCATCAACCCACTGAGGGCTGGATTCAAAATCACACCGAAAATCAGAGTAAAACATTGATGCAGCTTGCCTGAATTTTATCATGGCAATTCATAATGTGACTCAGTAGTGTGTAAGGCCCCTGCGTGTCTGTGTGCACTCCTGACATCGTCTGGACATGCTCCTGATGAGTTGGTGGATGGAGTCCTGGGGGATCTCCTCCCAGACCTGGATCAGGGCATCACTGAGCTCCTGGTCTGTGGCGGTCTCTGGCGGTCCTTGGCGGCGTCAAATGCACCCATACATAACACCTCATAGGTGCTGAATTGGGTTTAGGTCAGAGGAATGAGAGGGTCAGTCAGTGGCATCAATGCCTTCGTCATACAGGAACTGCCTACACATCACAGCCACATGAGGCCGGGCATTGTCCTGCACCAGGAGGACCCCAGGGCCCACTGCACCAGCGTAAGGTCTGACAATTACTCTGAGGTTTTCATCCTGGTACCTAACAGCAGTCAGAGTACCGTTGGCTATGACATAGAGGTCTGTGTGACCCTCCAAGGATATGCCTCCCCAGACCATCTCTGACAAACAGCCAAACAGGTCATGCTGGATGATGTTACAGGCAGCATATTGTTCACTGCGGCGTCTCCGCCTGTCATGTGTGCTCAGTGTGAACCTGCTCTCATCTGTGATACCAACTGTCTGTGGCCACCACATGTAAAACCATTTCCTTTTTGGGGGTTGTCTTGCTTTTGCCTCTCCACTGCACCTGTTGTCACTTTCATTTGCACCAAAGCAGCTGAAACTGATTCACAATCACTTGTGCTTCCTAAATGGACAGATTGATATCCCTGAAGTTTAACGGACTTGGTGTAATACTGTGACGATTACGTGTTCCTCTAATTTTTGTGAGCAGTGTAGCTGTGGAACTCAAAATATCCGGCTGTTAAGGCCTTTGCACACCGAGTCTGTTTTTTGGTGCAAAATTGATGCACTTCTAAAAATGATATCAAAATCTTTTAGAGAGTTGTTTCACCAAGAATCAGTGAAGAAAATTTGGCAGCAGAGAGGAACAGGTCGCACAGTATCCTTTCATTACTCAGATAGACTACCTTTAACAATTCAGATAGTGATATTCAGGTGAATAATGATGACGAGGAGAACCGTGTTGAGACAGGGAGGGAGGACAGCTCCGCCCCTTTAGCTGCTGTGCCAAATGCAAGACATGGGGAGAGAGTGGTGACAGCCAGATAGGTAACTCAAGTGGAGAGAAGCAAGGGAAGAAATGTGTCTTTTCATTTTGTCAAAAGCTTTTGGTCTGCACATCAGATAAGTAGTAACAATAACTGTGAAATAGGAACCCAAAATACATCAGCATGTGATCCCATAACTCTTCATATTAACACTGACAGCAACAGCAGTAGAATTTCTGAAATTCAGTTATGGCTCTTGGTTTTGGTGTGCCACCCCAGATTTCCAGTGGCTTCATCTGGTCAACCCTATGAAAATTTCCAGGGGAGCTACTGCTTGTGTGTAGATGAACTGGAAAGCCCAAACAATGACTTTAATTAAGGTGTGCAAATCCTAGTGTTTGACAGAAAGGGTGTTGTTTATTTATTCTCAACATTTGGGGGGACACACATAAAGCTCGGGAGGTCTGCGGATCCTTCAACAACAAATTTTAGCAGCAAGCGTCTGACCAGAAGATGCAAGTGGATCTAAAGAGGAAACTTGTCATTCACCTCGATCCGGCCAGACATGGTTCTACTACCCAGGAGAACAAAAACCATCTTAGTAGTCGAACTCACTGTGCCCTGGGAGGACAGGCTAGCCACCTGTTACCAACTGAAGAAAGCAGAGTACCAGGATCTGATTGATGAAGCTCTCGACAAAGGATGGCACGCAACCATTTTCCCATCGACGTTGGCTGCTGCCGGTTCCTAGCAACATTGATGCCCTGTTTCCTCCAGAGGGTCAACCTGGAGCCCAAACATCTGAAGAAAGCCACCAGTGAGATAGCCTTGGCAGCTGAGACCAGCTCAAGATGGTTGTGGTTGATGAGAGCCCACAGTTGGAACCCTTCTGCCGGTGAAGGCTAATCGGTCTTCAACTGCCCCACTCAGGCGAGACGTACAGGCTAAGGGCCGAAACACTTCTGACTCTGAGATACCTATTGATGATGCAGAAGGGTTTGCTTGTAGCAAAGCATCTTTGATGTTTACTTCACCTTATGCGTCAGACACTTCATTTCCTGCATTCTGGTGAATTTTCTTCCACCAATTTGTGCCTTTTCTGCATCAGTTTATGGGAGAAATGTCACAGTACTTCCTGCTACAACCCTAGTTGCTTCATTTTCCTTGCATTTTATGGCAGATTGCATCTGTTGCTTTTGAGGTTGTTACTGGAGGCATCATTGCATCTATGAGTTGCATTCTTTATATTTGCATCTACGCATTTGTGTGGAATTATCTACTTGTACTTGCCTTGTCAGCCAATAAAGATACATAACATGAGCGCATAAAAGACTGCGCTGGTTTAGATTCATTAGCTGCTGTGGTATGACCTACATTATCTGATCCGTGAGGTCTTATAACCACACTGAACACACACAGATAGCCCATGCATTATCGTGTGTTTACAGAGAGGATTCAGCATGTTGGTAGATACAGTTGAAACGGAAAGATAAAACAGGGCTTTGGTAGAAAAAAAACAGGTTTCCAAAACACCATAAGGTCATAGGCTCCCATGTTAAAAGCATTGTGTCGAAACCACTGACTGATGCTTATCAGTTGTTTCCACTCGCAGAGCGCCGCTCAGGGCAGGAAACACAGCGTCTCAGAGGGGTGTCATTTTGGCTGCAATTCTGAAGACAAGATGTTGTGGTGAGCGGGTTGTTCTAGTTGGGGTGGGGGATCTTGGCTTTGCTCGGAAAGAATGATAAAACTTTGGGGAGAGGAAATTCACGTCAGTTGTCATCACACTCAGATGAGCTCACACAGCAACCGATTGTATAAACAGTCAGACCTGAAAATGCATTCATACAGCACACAAGGTTTGGCACCCTCTGCAGAAACAAAAAAACTTAGACAAAAAAAAATCTAGGCACATTAATCGTGCCTTTGTGTTTTTGTTAGTTGCTCAACCAGTGGAACCAGTTTTCCTTATGGTATATAGACTCACTTTCTCACTTCACACTGGTTCAACCAGTAGTACAGTGTACAGAAGAGACCAGTGTACAGTAAGTCCAGAAACCATGAAGTATTGCACAAGGTTAAGAAACCTGCAGAACCGATGTGAAGGACACTACATTAACTGTCAGGCATGTTATAGTCTTCTTCCTTGTAGCGCTTCTCATGGCTTTATTTCACCTGAACGAAAACAACGAATCAGAGCCGAGGAGTCTCTAACCCAGCTGTCAGTCACTGCTCGTGAACTGCAGTCAAACTAGGCAGTGCTGATCAAATACAAATCAAGATTCTGTTACGCCCCAGAAGTTTTCAGAAACATATTTCAGTGTACTGTTTAGCTGTAAAATGAGAATGTTTGTGACCCGCCATTTTGGACACAACTGAGCCTAAAAGGCGGAGTAAACTTTCATATTTAACAGCTAAACACTCATAAACTATGTTTCTGAAAACTTTGGGATTCCTGACACCATAAGGGCAAGTCTTGAAGGTGTATAGTGGCCTACGTACTCAAGTCCTCCTTCCATTCCCTGTTGCTTTTAATGGTATTTGCTAGAATCCACTGTGGATCACAGAAAACAACCAATCAGAGCAGAGAATTTTCTAACGCAGCAACTAGGCAGCACTGATCAAATATGAATCACGATTCTGTTCCTGCACTGTCTATTACTTCCTGGACGTCTCCCTGACTCTAGAAAATGCCGTTAGAAGCAAAAGCAGTGGGAAGAGGAAGCTGAATTTTTTCACTGACTATAGAGACGGAGACAAGCAGCCGAAATGAGTTTCCTCCTTGGAGTGGCTGGGCTCAGCCTTGGAGATAAGGTAAGGAGCTCAGACATCCGTAGGGAGCTTGGAGTAGAGCCGCTGCTTCTTCGTTTCTAAACAGGTCAGTTGAGGTGGTTCGGGCATCTGATCAGGATGCCTCCTTGGCGCCTCCGGTTAGAGGTGTTCCGGACACGTCCCACTGATAGCAGGCCCTGCGGCAGACCCAGCACATGCTGGAGGGATTACATATCTGATCTGGCCTGGGAACGCCTTGGGGTCCTCTAGGAGAAGCTGGAAAGCATTGCTGGGGAGAGGAACATCTGGGATGTTTTGCTTGGCCTGCTGCCTCCGCGACCCGGCCCCAGATAAGAGGATGAAAATGAATGGATGGATGGATATAGACACAGAGCACATTTAAGTCCCACCTCACTGGACTCTCCATTGTCTTTATACTGTGTGACGGTGCCTCCTTATAAGTTGTCAAACCGAAAAATTAGCCTTTTCAACATTAAGACGTGACAATAGCAGGAAGCACAGGAACACTGTGGGATCCCGACACTCAGTATACCTAACATTACATGTGCAGTAAGCATTCCGCTAATTTGGCCAGACAAACTGTAGAGGTAGATGCTAACTAAGCTATGCATGGCTTAATTTTGATCTTTGTTTGATTAAATTACGATTTTATCTGATGTTTCGATCAAATAGTATAGTATTTCACTTCAATGGGATCATTTCAATGGGATCATTTCAATTTCAATTTTATCTATAAAGCCCAATATCACAAATCACAATTTCAGAGGGCTTTAAAGCATACGACATCCCTCCGTCCTTTGGACCCTCACAGCGGATAAGGGAAAAACTCTCCCAAAAAAACCCTTTAATGGGTAAAAGATAAGCAAGGTAAGGAGAGCGGACACTAAGGGCCCGTCCCAATATCCCCCCTTAGCCCTACCCCTTGGCCCTACCCCTAGATCTGCACGTTCCCGCGAGGGGTAGGGGTGTCCCAATTCCTTCTTGCGTGTAGGGGTAGGGGGCATAACGAGGGGTAGTGGGTATGAAACTAGCCCTTCAGAGCGAGGGATTTCAGATGCTGAATTGCCAGTGAGGGGTAGACGTCGCCATGGCTACCGAGCAAGAGATGGGGAAAAAAGTTCATATATGTACGTATAATTTAGCAAATAAAACATGAAACTTTTGTAAAAACATTTTCGAATAACTGTATTTGTGTAGAGAATTGTATAACAATTTTTTATTGCTATTCACGATGTCTAGATTGGAGTTAACAGAAAGCTAGCCAGCTAGCTAATGTTACCGTTGTCAGGTTGCTTGTTAGCGAGCTAGCTAGCTCGCACTATCTGGCGTCTATCATCTGTCCTGTTCTGCAAAATTGTCGAATTTTTGACATTACGATTACACGCCAGTGTTTGTAATGTTAGCTGTTAGCTAGCAGAAGTCCCCTGTCGTACATATAATTTCATCGTCTGTCGTTCATCAAACGAAGCATGATGAATACAGCAAACGCAATCGGTACGATGAACTCAACTGGAGAATCCATTGTAGATGCTGGTTGGAAATGTCCATGGCTCACGGCTTCCTATTTAAAATAGTTACGTATGTGTGAATGTAACTGACGCGGTGACATAGTGAGTGGTGTCCCATTTCCTAGGGAAAGATTTCAACCCCTACCCCTCATTGCTTCATTTCAAGGGCCAAGGGGTTGTGGGCAAGGGTTAAGGGGTAGTGAACAAGGGGGGGTGGGTCTTGGGATTGGGCCTAAAAAAGCCAGACAATATTGTTTGTCAATATAGCTTATCATCTCTGGTAGACACAGGGTGCTAAAATAATCCTTTGACATATTGAAATCTTATGTTTTTAGCCAGCTACAGGCATTTTGTTAGCATTTCAGCCCTTGGTTGCATAATGTGGTGCTGTTTGTTTTCCCCTTGTGTGACATGTTGTGCACTGTCTCTGTCTCATTTACTTCTGCATCTATTAACAGTTTCAGCAAATATGGCAGAAAGTTATTTTCATAAAAGTTGCCAACTGTAGCTTTATTTCCTTTAAGTATGGTGAAGAAAAGGCTGTGGTTGAGTCAGGCTTCAAGGCGTCAGGACACATTCAGTGTTTAACGTTATAATAAAAGAGGAAGTTAACTTGACCATTTAAGCCGCCAAACACCATAAAAACCTTTCCCTGCAGCGTCTACAATCCTTCCAAAGAAACTCTTATCCTGAACAGTCATATTTAATTTCCTTGCAAAGAGGTAATTAGCTGATAGGAATCTGAACTGAACTTGACATCTTACACATGACAAAAACCTGCAGGGTGAACAAACACAGTCCACTCTCAGACACACAGTGACCACAAGGCAACCCACAAGTTTAAAAAACTCAATTATTTTTTATTAAACTTCTATCTTTATGCAATCTGTATATATAAAAGTTCTAAAGCCATCAGCCTGAGACTAAGACAGACAGTGAGGCGATCATGTGTTTCAGTTTAGTCCTCATTATTCATAACCAGCGGCCTGTGTGACAGACGTATGTTAACAAAACCGTAAAAACTGGAGACATGATCAACACAGAGTGACAGACAAAAAAAAAAAAAAAAAAAAAGAAAGGACCACACAATGATGTCTTGTGTAGCAGGAGTGATTAGAAGTAGTCCATGATAAAAGGAGCTTGTGGACCTTGATAAGAAGGAGTGGGCAGAATAAATAACATTGACGTTGGTTCAGGCTGCAACAGTCTCTCTTTGTGCTCTGCTGACAAATGACTGGACACTAGCACCAGGACTGTTTTTTTTTTGTTTTTTTCTGAAGAGGTGGGCGACGGATGTGAAGATGTGTCGGGGCGATGGCCTTCGCAGCCATACCCAGCGTGTGCACTTAATGTACACTACATGCATTTCCCTGTTGAGATGTAAAATGACACGTGTGACGATGCCAGGGAGAGGCAGAGCTGTGTATGCATCATAGTGTAACACTGTGTTCGTTTTCTGATTCTGTAAACCATCATCTCATTTGTTATTAAACATATCGACCACATACGAGGAACACTTTGATTGGTGACTCTGAACATAGCATATTTTTCCATCATTATTAATTCAATTTTTTTCAATTCTCTTAAATACAATATTTTACATGTCAGATTAAATACGGCTTAGTGTGCATGATGTGTGTGTGTGTCTCAGGGGCCGATGTAGTGGATTTCTTCCCCCACTCTATGCTACTGGCACTGTTTGTTGTGTTCTGTGACGGAGGGCTGGGCTCTCAATAGAGAAACGTATACTCCACAACACCTGCATGGACGTAAGGTGTGTGTCTGTGTGTGTGTGCTCAGTCACTGTCACTGGTCTCGCTGCTGGGGTCTCCCTGCACCTTGCTGCGGTGCTGCATGGCGCGGTGGTAGGCCACCTGCACTGACTTGCGGATGTTGGATTTCCTGCCCTCCAGCATCTTCTCCTTGTCCAGCTCCTGGTCCACCCCGAGCGGCACCAGCTTGGAGCGCGGCAGCCACTGCCTGGATACACACAAACACACACTGGAGTGTTAAATAATTTCCAATCAAATAGAGTCACAGCACATTTAAAGGAACAGTTCCCCCCAAAATTAAAAATACATTTTTTCTCCTTACCTGTAGTTTGAAAAACTCAACAGCAATGTCTCTTTCAAGAAATCATGACCTTGTTACTCAAGATAATCCACAGACCTTGTTGTGAGCAGTTTCATGTAGGAACTATTTTCTTTCTACCAAACTACACCCGCCAACTGCATCACCATGCAGAAGGAAATATGCATCTACTGCTAGCTCACCTAGCACCATTGAGCTAACTAACGTTACAGCTCAGCTGAGGTATACACCATTCATTTTTATATCTCACACTATCACAAGCTTTTCATCCGTGAGTAGATGCACACTTCCTTCTGCTTGGCAATACGGTTGGCAGGTGTAGGTCGATAGAAAGAAAATAGTTCCTACATGAAACTGCTCACAACAAGGTCTGTGATACATCTTGAGTAACTGGGTCATGATTTCTGGAAAGAGACATTGCTGTTTTTCACATCTATGTTTTGGCACTTTGAGCACCACAATCAGTGCCATCCAGTTCCATTATATTGGAGAGAAGGCAGACATCTCTACGGCTGATATCTCCCCATCTCGGCAACTCACATCAAAACAATCTAGACTGATAAACAGCTCTACGGGTAACAGGAAACCTAAGTATTTTTTAGTTTGGGCTGAAATGTCCCGTTAATATACAGTGAAACATGCAGCAAAAGCTAAAACAAAATAATAAAAATTCCTCTGCAGGTATTACAGGCTGAATTATTTCATGTGGCACCTGGCACTTGTGACTTTGGGCACTTTAGAAAGCACAACCTGAAAGCGGTTTAACATCTGACTGCCCTTTCAACAGGATCATCAAGGCGGTTAAGAGTGACTGCTGTCATCATGTTCCTCAAACATTGTTTTTCTTCAAACTTAAAAGCAAACATTGAGCATGTGATTGCGAAGCACGCGGTGACCTGTTTTTTTCCGTCCTCTTCTGTTCTCAAAAACCACGTTTGCCCTATTTCTGCTAAACGTTCTGCCGTCTTGCACTTCAGAAAAGGAGATCAGTTTTCTTTTGAACCACTGCCTCGGACTAACTTGTGTGCAGACATCCAGTAACAGCAGAAGCCTACTTTGCTGGCGTCTGCTGTTTTACTGTACTCATCATTTTGGGAAATAAAAATAGACGGTCAATGAGAACAAACAAAGAAGAGAAAAACGGAGATGAAACGAGTGCATGCACTGACCATGTTCTCTTGTTGTCAAAGAAGAGGACCAGGAACAGGTGCTCCCTGGCCTCCTGGGTCATCTGCTCCCCTAGTTTCAGCACATCCAAAGGGGGGACAGGGATCGGGACACCCCGGTGGAACACCCCCTCCCTAGGCATCTTGGGGTCAATTATCTGCAGGTGGCAAGAAGAAGGTCAGAGATGCCGTCATTAACCTGCACATTGTCCTGACTGTGTCTTTGCAATCTGCAGTGTCCGCTTCTGTCTCACCAGAGCAGGATACGAAGGATAGCCTCTGCACTTGGCCCACACCAGGTCCAGAGCTTCCAGAGAAGAATAGTCATCAGAGGTCATCCAGCATCCTGACCTGGCCCGACCTCGAACCACTGACAGGAAGGAACAGGAGGAGAGTCACCATTGTGCAACATCAAGATACACCCTTTTCCTGTGAAATGTGAAGCTCTAGTTCCAACAAGATTGGACGAGAGCTGGGTTGGGTGCCAAAACAAATGATCTTGGTCGGCACTTGAGTTAGAAAATTTAACTCATGGTGAAAACTGATCTATCTATCTGCATTTTGTTTTCATCATTTATGAATTTCCTCTCAAATCTATAGAAAATAAACAACAGCAGCTGCCATGCCTACGTCTAATGTTGATAATGTTTTCTGTGCACCTACGCTGCTCACGAGTGATTCTCAGCTTTAACTTTCAGTAGCTTTGGGCTTTTGAATATTTGAAGCAAACAATAGAGAAGTGACGTCCCTCCCTTTCAGTGGACCACCATGGGAAAAGTATGCACAAGTCAAGAAAGTCATAGTTCATATGTAATTTGACAACACGAGTTGCATGGGTGACATAATTGGGTCTCTCACTAAAGCTACGATGCCTGTGTGTTTCATAGCTGGATGTACTGTTCTGAAACTCTATTAGGAGCCGGGCCTTGTCAAAATAAATCAAAACCTGTATGACTGGACCATGTGGGAATTTAATGTGAAAGGACAGACACAGGAAGTGGCCATGCTCAGCAGTCAGACAGGAGTCACGTTACAAACCAATCATAGCCGACAGATATCTTTCCCTTCTTCTGTAAATATTCAGTCTGATAAATACGGAGAAGTTGATCATGTTAGTGCAGGGCTACCCAGAGCTTTACATCTTTCCCATGGACGATAGGCCTGCACACTTATAAACAGCTCCTGGAAGAGGATCCGGTCTGCACTCAGGATTTCAGGTAAACAGGCTATACGATGCTTGCTAAGGTTGCTTAGTAACCTTAGATGATGGCTGCCGTCGCGCTCTTACAGCTGGCACAGAAAAGGCACAAGAGTAGTGCCCAGCGCCTGACCTCACGTTTCCAGGCAGTTAAAGACGTGGCATGTGTACGGCCCCTAATTTCCAGAGCTGGTACCTGCGGTTAATAACATGTCGGGCAGGAAATCCAAAGTGTGGGATCATTTTGAGAAGGTGAAAGACGAACCCAAGGTGATATGTAAACTCATCTTCATTGGTCGACTACAAACATGACGTATCATCTGAAACATGGAAGTAGCTACATGCCCATTAGCCACTTAGCACAATCATTACTGCTTTGCCGACAGCGTTATTAACAGGCGGCTCGCTCAGTGTGTGACGTGCACTTGTAGATAAAATATAGGCCTATATTAATGAAGGTTCATTAGTGCAGTTTTGTATTTCTCTGTAATGTAGCACAGTGTTAACAATGTTACTGATACTGTTCTTTCTCACACCTTCAACTCAAACCATTGTGTTGCCCTGCCCAAAATATATCATTTAATTACTGAATTATTATCGTAAACATGAGGACGACTATTGGTCGACTAGGAAAATTCTTAGTTGGGGGCAGCCCTAGGTCTTTCGCTTACTGGCTTATAAACAGATCAGGAGTCACTGGATAAAAACATCAGGTAAGATAGCGTAATATTTGTGTGTATACCATGGCTTAGTTATTAAGATAGCTAGCTGGTTTGGGTGACTACATTGTGCGAGTCAAGGGATATATTCATTGAGGGATTTTACATCAAACTAAACAGTACTTTTTTGATTTGCTGAATTATATTTTAAATTGTCAAAACATATGTGTAATTCATGACAAAAATCAAACAGGATCAAAAAATGACTTGTCTCGCTTCATTAACTACTGTAGATATTTTTTCATAAATAACATCCCATGGGGGACACCGAAAGTGGAAGGACTTCATAAACCACAGGTAAACAAATAAGTAGCCATGTCCTGTCACTGCATATTATAATATCTTTCCACGGTGTCACTTTGCAGAAATGCTGCACTTTTGTTAGGATGTTTTATACCATAAGGACCAGTTATGTGCTATCGCTTATATCTATTTGGTGGAATAAATGGGAAGTTTTATTTCTCTTAGCGTGGATTGAATGAAAGTGTAAAGAAAAAAAAAGGAAATTCAATGTTTCATTTCCTTAAATTGGGCTCTAGGCAAATGCAATAAACAGAAGTCAGAGATCAACCTTTAAGAAATGTCAAGTTATTTATATCACTTCGATTGGTGAATAAGACTAAACCAGAATCGTGACAACGTCATTACTAATGTTTCCTCACTGAGTCACATCACCTGAGATTAATAACGAGATTGGGACAGACACTAAGATACTGCAGCGTGCCTCTACTGAACTTTCCGCTACATTAATATTCAATTCATTCTGAGAAGACAATGCCTGTCGACATAAATAGAAACTAACTGTGTATGCGCTGACACATGGATGCCTGTGTGTGAGTGTGGGTGGGGTGGAGGGTTTGACGATGTGAAAGCGTGCTTACAATGTGAAACGCTCCGCGATCCTCCGACTGAGTAGGAATCATTTTCGGTGCCCGACGTCTCCTCGCTGCTGTCCTCCTGGAAGGCAGAGCGGGAGAAGGACGCCTTTCCTCTGCCCTGCTTCGACGGGGTCGTACTGGGAGAGAAGAGAGACAGGGCTATGAGGATCTGTTGAACTTTATGACACTTTTACAATCTGACAGGTCAAAGAGGAAAACTACTGAGGTTGGCACAAAATACAGCTAACCACGCTTCAGTAGTTGATACGCTGACTGTTGTGGTAAACAAGAGGATTCTGATGAGCTCATTTCTTGTGGTTTTATACTGCTATCTGTTTAGCGCTGCTAAAATCAGTAACACCTGGTAAGCTGACACTGCAACATTACATATCAGCATCATCTGTAGCCACTTCAAAGGAAGAGTTTGACATCTTCTATCTGTCCATTAACTGTAAAGTATCTTAGTGTAGCATGAAGAAATCGTGAGTCACAGGAGAAATCAGCTGAGCTCACGTCAGAGTTGTTGAAAATACCTACCAGCGCCTTAAAAGCTCAGTAATTAGAACTCTGTATATTGGTTTCATAATCTGTATGTAAACAATCATGAGAAAATGACGAGTTGCCATTTTACAGGAGTTGCATGCTGGAACTGTTTCTTAAGCCGCGTTCACCAAACACTTTCGGTATGGCACCTTTGAAACCAGAAGTAACCCTTCAGACATGGTACCTAGACCCTAGCGTTTCCACCACAAACAGTACCCTGAAATGTGGGCGGGGTCGTTGTCAATCACTGCTCCAGCTAGCACTCACTGTAGATGGAACATCTGCACCTCGTTTATCGTCCACAGAACGAGGCCACATGCCAACATTTTCAGAACAAAATAAGACAGGCTGCAGTGAGAGTCTCTCTCAATGGGATATTTAAAAATAGTAGATTTGTGCATTTAGTCCTTCTAAGGCAAGCTCAGCCGGCTGGACTCCACAGGAAAAATGCTCGGCGATGCTTTTTTTTTTCTCAGAGGATTAGAATATACGCAGTTCACATAACCCAGTTGAAATTGATCTATATATATATTCTTAAACGTTGGAAGAAAGTAATAGACAAAGTTGTCATATTCAAATTTAAGGTGTGCTGATGGATTCACGTGGTTAAGTCTCAACTCATTAAGTAACATTACAAGTAAACGTTCCACCTTAAAAGTTGCCGGCTGTTGGCCCAGTGAAGTTTTTTTTTCTCCTCAGATTACAAATGAAACTGAACTGAACTCAATGGAAACGGCGCTTTATTGACCAGCGACCAGGTGTGGTGACCTAGCAACATGACAAAACGCCAGAGAGTCACTGGCAGAAGAACCCGAGGGGACCCCCTCGCAAACGAGATGTCGCATCTCAAGGGGTTTATCCCGTTAATAAAGAAATTTCAAGTCAACTCCTCAACAGGCTTAAGCCCAGTTCAGACGAAAAATCCGCAGTGAGACAAAACCTTTTAAGAATGGTGCAGAGAAAAGCTGCAGCAGGGACGACCGTCTCCGCTCGACTCAAGCCAGCTGATGGCGTCACCTGCAGTGGCTGGTTTTGGAACGTAAAACTCGTTGCCTGTTTCAACAGCCAATATGCTTGTAGCAAAGTTGGCTGGTCAAGTCAGTTACTAACTGTCAACAGGCGGCGTATTCGCTTGCCATTACATTCTCTGACAACAGCCCTCTGTCAGTGCCGAGTCCAAGTCTGTCTCGTTTATATCCCTGCGGCTGTTGACACATCTGTCAGAGTCCGTGTGTTGCGTCGGGCAGTGGGTCACTGCTGCTGGCTGTTTGTGCATATGTCACACCCACGTACTCAAAAAACTCAAAAACAAGAGTGTTGTAGCTGTCGAGGCGACACACCGACTCATCTGGTCGCAATGGTGGAAACTAGGAGGTTTTCAGAATGTTGTAGACCGGCGCATTTTAAGTAGTCACAAGTTTCAAGTCGTATTGAATCTTTTGGTGTCGACAGGACTTTACAGAACCACTGCTCTGACATAAATCCACCTAATAAAGTTGGTATGGTGAATGTGCCACCTGATAATCGCTTACTCTGTCTGTCTGGGTTAATCTGAGCTTGTTTGCTTGAAAGAGCTGCCTGTAACGTGGAAATAGGGCTGACAGAGTGCTAGGAGTCACTCACACTGTGTTGTACATTCGAACAATGAAATGATATGTGTGCACTACTCACCTGGTCCTGTCAGACGCTGCACTGCTGCTGCTGCTGGTTGTGGACTCAGAGTCTGAGCTGGAACGAGGGAGACGAGACTCACTTCTGTAAACACGGAAACTCTCCGTCACTGGCTGGTTTCCTCCATCGAAACCGTTACTCGGCAAACCTGATGAAAACAGAAAGAGTGAAGTCAGTGTGTGTGACTCAAAAAATGTATGTTGGGGTTTATTATGCCTTGCGATCTACTGTACCTGGGAGCAGGTCGTCGTTATCACTGTCGCTGTCAGAGCTGGAGCTGCTGCGGGGGCTGCGAGGCCTCTTCCTCTGTCTGCTTGGTGACAGCAGGGGCAGCTGAGGGGGACCGATGGGGCTTTGGCTCAACCCCGCCCCAGCGTAGCCAGCATCCCGGTTCTTAGGGGGGCGCCCCGGCCTTTTGGGGGGTCCGGCCATTTTTTGGTTCTTTTTGGAGAAGAGGACAGATGTGCGACGGCCCACCTCTGGAGCCAGGGCGGACGAAGACACGCTCAGATCTTGAGGGGGCGAGAGAGAAAGTCAAGCAAATGTCTATGATGTCACTTTAAAGGCTATCATCATTTTCGTGCATACTGTACATCTTCCTACCCACACCTTTCCCACCAATCTCCTGGCTGCTGCTTTCTCCCCCCTCATCGTGGTGTCCTGACGAGGACGGGTGATGGGGCAGGGAGGAGCCCCGCTCTCCTCCTCCCACAGACTCCCGACCCCCCATACCGGAGCCTCCCTCTCGCTGGTGCGCAAGCTTCCTCTTGATGACACTGATCTCTTTTCTCAGAGCTTTGGCTCTACGAGACTGGCCAATGCTGTGCTTTCCCGAGCTGACCTCATCGAGACGTGCCTGCAGGTAATGCAGCTGCTCCTCCAGTGGAAGCCGTCGCCTGTTCTCTGGCAGGAGCAGATCTGTGAGAGGCAGGGATACAGAGGCTGTTAAACATCTTCAGAGACAGACAGAGAGAAAGGAAGTTTGAAACTGAATGATTGTCATGCGCCACCTATTGGTCAAGAGGCAGTACTGTGCCAAAACTCTTTTCTTACTCTGCAGTATATTTGTTTTAGGCCTCTTACTCCACATACTGTTTGTAGAAAGATAAACTGTTGTATATCCCGACAACCTTTCCCTTCTTTTTAAACTTGATCCCCACTAGACTCATGACTCATGTCAAAAGGACCAAAGCCCTCTGCCTGAAAGACTACCACCCAGAACTCACCTCCACCATCATGAAGTGCTCAGAGCAGTTAGTCAAATCCTTCATCACCCCTTTTCTTCCTGACACTTCTGTTTGCATACGGGCCAAATAGATCTACAGACAATGCCATCACCTTAGCCCTCCATACTGCCCTCTCACACCTGGACCAGAGGTACACATGTGAGAATGCTGTTCATCGACTAGAGTTCAGCATTTAGCACCACTGCAGGTAAGGTTGGTGCCCCCCAACCTAGCCATCAAGCTCAACGACCTGGAACTAGACACAGCCCTTTGAGCCTATCCAGACAGGCACCACCACATCCTCCACTCTGACTCTCGGCACTGAACCTTCCCAGGGCTGTGTGCTCAACCCTGTCTTGTACTCCCTGTTCCGAAAAACTGCGTGACCACACAAAGCTCCAACACTGTGATCACGTTTTCTGACAAGACGACAGCCATCTGCCTGATCGGCAACAAGAAGACCTACACAGAGGAAGTCAGAGGCGTGGCATCCTGGTGCCAAGACAACAACCTCCATCTCAAAGTCCAGAAAACTAAGCATTTGATAGTAGACCCCCATTTCCATCAATGGGACAACAGTGGCGAGAGTCAACAGCTTCAGGTTTCTTGGGGTTCATATCAGTAAGGACCTGACCAGGGGTGTCATTTATAAAACAATGCATAGAATGTACGTACAGACAAAAGCCAAAAAGGAAATAGTTTCTACAATCAGGCCTCCACCTCATCATCTGCATTGCATTGCCAAAATGTTCGTGAGCATGGGTCAGAGTTTTTATAGATCACAACTTTTCCTTGGGAAGTGGTGTACGCTTTCTTCAGGCTTTGCTTTGTGCGTACCTAGTGTTTATAAATGAGACCCCTGGACTCACCGCTCTGACACCAAAACCGCAAGACAGCAGCTCCTCTTCCTCTGCAGGCTGAGGACATTCAATGGGTCATACTCTGCAACTTCTACAGGTACACTGAGTGTACTGACCGGCTGCATCCTGCCTGGTACTGTATGGCAGTTCCATTGCCCTTTCGCCTAAGACTCTATAGAGGGTGGTAAAAACTGACCAGCACATCACCAGGACCAGGACCATCAGTGGGTCCTATATTTGTGCCTGACACAGTTTTTTAACTTCTGCACTGTTTTATGTCTCAGATTTTGCTTTTACTTGAATTATTTTCTTTTTTATGGATATTTATTGAGCATTGTTGAGCCGGGTTGCATCATGCACATGAGGAGAATCTTCAAATATGTTTTTCTCTGTAATCTAAAACATGCACGCATGACAAGACTTGAAAATAACGGTGCATCACACGCGACAGGATATTATTAAGATTAAGATTATCATATCAGCCAGAGGGAGCATGAATGCATCACCTCATCATGTGAAATAGCAAGCATGTTTGAAATCGTCACGGCAGCCTTGATGAGGTTTAAGACTGGATCTGTAAACCTCTCACATTACCAGATAATATGGATCAAACATCGGTGCCGACCAAGGTCCCAGACTGGATTTCTCCTCTGATTGATGGGAGGGGCGAATTGAGGATAAAGTGGCCCAAAGTTCCTGCAGTCTAAGCCCGACTTAGGTTGCCTGAGGCCAAAAGATTTTCTTGCCAGCAACTTCTTTTCTATAATTGCTGTGCTGACTCGTGGTCTGCCCCTCTATCCCTTTGTGCCATCCACCCATCCTCCTCCCATGTCTCTCACAACCTCCAGTATTTCACTCACATTTGTGTGTTAAGGAAGTATTAATTTTCATCGAGCTTCCAGTCTGCCAAATGTTCCTGAATAGCGAGTGTGTAATTTTAGAACATACTGTTTTGTCTCCAAACGCAAGGTATCAATTGGCCACCAAAATGTGGTTGCACAACCTAGAAACTCTCTTTGCCAAAGAGAAATCATTTCAAATATTTTGCCTCTCACCTATTTTTTTTTTCACTTTGGTGTTAGAGAACAAATTGCTTTGGCTGCCACAAACCTCCCAACCAGAGTGAAAGAAACTCACTTACCATCTTCATTCGAGGACAAAGGCCGGTCTCGTTCCCTCTCCCTGTCTCGCTCTCGTTCTCGCTCCCGCTCTCGCTCCCGTTCCCGTTCCCTCTCCCTGTCTCTCTCCTGGTCGCGCTGGCTGTCCGGGCTCGGCTCTCGTGGGAGGTGCAAGCCGGCCTCATAGTCAAAGCCTATCCGTTCAGCTTGCCGCCTGGCGGTTCTCATGACGGCCCCGCCCATCTCCCTGAGCCGGAGGGCGGCGCGGTAGAAGACCGTGTCCTTGGCGTTATACTTGAGGCAGTTGTTGACGATGAGGCCAAAGTCGGCCTCAAAGGCCTCGAAGGTGAGGTAGCGATGGGACTCCAGCAGGGTCCACATGGTCTGGAAGTCCATTGGAGTGTCGATGTGGTCCAGGTAGTCTGGCACCTGGAAGGTAGAGGGTAGAGATCAGGTAGAGGAATGACACACACGTTCTAATAAACTCTTGTTTACGTACAGTGAACTTTCAGTGTTGATGTGAGTGTGTAAAATACGTAATTTTATTTTATCTTGTTTTTATTTTCTATTCTCTTGGCTCTTTAATGACTCTTTTGAACTGTACTTTGTCTCCATGTTTTTGATGTTTTACGTTGAGCACTCTGAAATGCCTTGTTGCTGAAATGTGCTATTAGGGCTGGGCGATATAACAGCTATGTGCAATATGTCGGTATATTTTCACGCAAGATATAGATCTAGACAACACCCTTTTTATCGATACAGGGTGAAGCTGCATAACGCTGTTCTTCTGAAAAGCCACACCAGTGTTCATCTCTCCTCTCTCACACACTCCACCCAACTCACACACTCACAAGTTCCGCAGCAACACTCAGAGAGACACATTGCCACTCCTCTGTTTAATGTCTGTTAATTAGTCTACAGTGTGACATCGGTCTATATGTTTCACATGCTATTCTAAATCAATCTGTGAGCACACGTGCAGTATAGCACTTTTTAACTCCCCTCTAAAGATTTTCATTTGTTCCAACCTACAATGGATTTAGGCCTACTTGACACCTTTATACTCATGTTATAGTTTTGTGTCCTGTGCTGCAAACCTTTAAACCTCTGTAGCTCCAGTGCTATGTGCAAAAAGTTAATGTACAGCCCTGCTACTTATTTTATTTTATTTTTTTATTAACAACTTGTGCAGCTGTTTATTTTCAAACAGGGAAAAAAATCCCTGTCTTTGCATTTTATTTTGATCACAGTCTGTTTTTATAAAAGTGTGTGTGACATCTAAAATGTGGCTTTGACTTGCAACTGAAAATGGATGTGAAAATACAGAGATATGAATTTTTGTCCATATCGCCCAGCCCTATGTGCCTCACAGGTTGGGATCAGAGCCTGACCAATACTGTAATTTTGTTTTCTAAATTAACACACTAACATTTTTGGCAAGGATCCCTCATATTTGTAATTAAAGAGTTGTATCAAAGACACTGACCCAGGGTATTATACAAATAAATAGCATAGCCAAGGAAGAGACAAATATAAATGTGGCAATGTGATCAGATTTCGAAAATGCCACTGGACACATAGCTGAAGTGAGTATGCAAACCTCCTGAGTGTGTGTGACTGTGTGTGCACTTACCTCTGCCAGCGGTACAGGCTCAGTGAAAAAGTTGTTAGTGTCTCTCTCCTGTAACTGTTCTAACGTACTCCTCAACAGCACCAGGAAGGGCGTCAGCTGCATCTCCAGCGCCATCTGCTGCACTTTAATCTGAAAACACACAGTTTTTAAACAATGTACACCTGCTGAGTGAGTAAACAAACATTGATAAATCTGTGCAGTGAGAACTTTGTGTGTGTGTTTTAAATGTATGCATGTACCCACACACCCGTATATGATTGCACTAAGCTGCCAATGCAGAAGGAAAGTGTAGAGATTTTATATTTCTTGGTGGATTGATTAATCGTGAACTGGTGTGTGTGCTCTCATGTAGACTGGAAAAAAAAAACAGCTAATGAATGCATTGCTTTTTCGCAGCTGATTCCTAATGATGTCAGCGCTCCACCAAAGCACTTAACACTTCCACGCCACCAAGACCACAACAAGCAAATTATAAACCTCTGAGAAAAACTGAAATAAATTAAGAGTGCAAGGACGGAGAAAAATAGAAAACATATTACTGAAACAGCTGAAATGGCTTTTGGATCGTATAAACAGTCTTTTATCTAATTATGGAGATGGTGTATCATTGCCTGTACCAAAGCAAGTCTAAATTATAGAGAAGACTTGCGCACCAACAACTATCGTTTATATCTCACTGGGAAAAACATTCATTCATTCGAACCTTTACTTAAGACTCAAGAAACGAGTTGAGGGAGACCCTCATTTTCAACGATGCCGAGCATGAACACAGACATTAAAAACAATCAATAAACAGACAAAGGCCCAACATGCATATCAATTAAAACAGAAATTAAAAAATACAAAAAACAAACAATAGCAATAAATGCTCACTAAAAGTAGAAATACAAGATGATAAACATGTTAAGGTACAGATGAATAGTTCAAAGCATTTACACTCAATTAAAACAAGATCAGAAATAAGGAATTTAGACAACCATAAGGGCAGCAGAGTGTCTAGGTTTAAGGTTTTCACACATTATTCCATGTATAAGGAGCATTGTAAGAGAATGACATTCTTCCTAGTTCAGTTCTGATTAAGGGAACGTGAAGCAACAACCTATTCTGTGAGTGAGTACCACGATTATGTGAGGTCAGAGCTAAAGGGATGAAATATAGGGTGGAAGCATCTGCATCAATGTTTTATAAATGAACAAAGACCAATGGTGTTCCCGTCTCAGCCAAATGTGGCCAGCCAACCTTTCTGTAAAGGTGACAGTGATGGGTGCTGTAAGAATCACCTGTTATGAACCTGAGGGCTGAGTGATAGACAGCATCCAGTGATATTAGTGTAGACGCAGCAGCTTTTCTGTATAAAACATCCCCATAATCCAGAACGGATAAAAATACAGATTCTACAGTTCTATTTCTACGTACAAAAGGAAAACAGTTCTTCTTTCTGTGCAGGAAGCCAAGTACTGTCCTCACTTTGGCAGTCAGAATTTCAATATGGTGCTTAAAATTAAGACTGTCGTCCAGCCAGATACCAAGGTATTTATACTGCGGGACTCTCTCTGTAGATGTGCCGTTTGCAAAATGAATATTGAAAGAATCAGCGGGTCTCATTCATGAAACGTGAGCAGGACGAATTTGTGTGTAAACTGTTCACAGAGGGAAATGGAAATGTATTTCTGCATTCATATATATGTTAGTAGCTCCAATCTTTTCATAGGTACTGGCAAAATCTATACCTGCTTCTGACTGCTCATAGTGCCTGTGTAAATAAAATATTACATGTAAATGTTGCTTGTCATTATTAAAAATTACAATTTTAATTCTTGTTGTGCTCTGATATGTTCATAATACATCATGTAAGTTATGACAAGAGAAAACTTGAATGAGTTATTTAAATCTACTTAATACAAAACTTGAAAACGCTGTTCTCCGCATGAATAAAATAACAACTCCTCTGCCATCTTTACGCAGCGCAGCCCCAAACTGCATGTCATTTTTGTTTGATTTAATTATCAGAGATGCGACGTGGGAGACATAAACATTATTTCAAATTGAGTTTTGGTCTTAGAAGACTGGTGGATGTGGGAAAGCATTGCGGCATCTGTCTCTGCTCACACCGGACAGCTGGTGAACCCGAATCTGCCAGAGTTGGAGGGAGATGGTGTGGTTTTACGCCAGACCATCTTCAGTGTGTTATTGCCTACATTAGACTGATGAGATGTTTTAATAGTGGTTTAATTTCACAACAGAGACAAAGAGTGACGTGGCTCACGGCAAGCACTATGGTTATGTAGCTGTCCATGACGGCAGATGAGGAAGACGTGATGCTGCTCTGCAGGGCGCTTGATTTGCGTCCAGCTGACACAAGGGATACTGAAGAGGAAGGGGCAGGGGCTCGACTCGTACGCTGTTCTCAGGCAAACAACACACTTTTATGTGGATTTTTTTGCATCGAGATTCATGTTGAACCATTTTCATTGGTACTTATAACAGTGTTAACGGCACCTGTTACCTCCATCAGACCTTTGATTCACCTGTCCCTGTCACACCACTAATAACAGAAGATAATAAAATGTTTTTCTCAACCCCACATCACCTAAAATAACTAAATAACTAACTTGACAGGATGCACCTATCCATAGTAATTATCAGCTACATATATGGTGGCCACTGGCTGTTCATGGGTGAGGATGTATGTCAATTGCTAACTAGCAAGAGCGCGCTGTCAATTTACGATCGATTGGCATTCATGAACATACACATGTGCCTATGATCAAATACGAGTTTTCTGCAGCGTTCATGAATCCGGTGTAGGTTTTTAATACTAAGGTTTTTATGCGCAAATCTACTCACAGATCTACGAACACTTGAGACCCAGCATAAGTAGCCTTGGTGAACAGCATCCATTTGGCTTTGTGTAAGTTTAGTACTGACTTACCGTTATGTAGTTAAAGTATTGTGCTATTGCCAGTGTTGTGATATCTGCGACAGAAACAAACTAATCTGTGTCTTACCGTCTCCCTTTTGAGTTTTTCCCTCTTGCGGATGAGCTCCACCAGCAGCCTGGCTCTCTCCAGGTCATGTCTCAGTCTCTGCCATGCCTTCAGCTGCTCCTTTAAAGCCGACTGTTTCTCCTCGCTGTCCCTCTGCAACATCAACACGCACAAACATGTTAGACAACTGAATGAGCCGTGGACAGAATCACAGTTGCGGCATTTTTGTAAATATTCACACAGGTCACCGGAGGGAGTTGGGACTGAGGTTGTGGTGGGAGTGGGTCAATATGCCGTTGGGACTGCAGGTGGGTTTGGAGCCGGCGCAGCAGAGGCACGCCATTACGACTTTGCCTCTTCAGGGTCCAGTAGCTGTGAAGCCGCTGCATGAACTGGCTCTTCCTGGGTACCGTCAGGTTACTGGTGATTTTGCTCAACCTGGAGGGAAACAAAGACTCATTTAACTCTACCTTAAAAACGTCAACTGTTTTACATGCATATTGGAGCACATACAGTACAGGTAAAACATGTAGTGTGCACGTACCTATGGGGAGGTATGCAGGGCACAGACACTACAGGCGCAGCAGCTCTCCTCTCAGCTAAGATCTTCCTCGCTCTTTTCATCTTCAGCCTGGACTTGGCCTTCGCCCTCTTGGCTCGCTCAGAGCTCCACCCCTTGGAGTCGTCATCGTGGCCAATGCTGGGCTCGTCGTCCTCCTCCAGCTCTCCTTCGCTGTGAGACGAACCCATGCTGGCGCCACCCACTCCCCCCAAAGGTCGAGCAGATCCCGGGGGTGTGTGGATGTCGCAGTACGCCGTCTTGCGGACGCTGAAAGAGGTGCCGTTGGCCCCGGTCTCTCTGACAGGCTCCATTTTCATGTAGAGGCCCGCCTGCTGGGCGCAGGTGACGTGGAAGGCTGTGTAACAGTTGGCTTTGTGACACTGGATGCAGGCTCCTGAACCTCGCTGCTTGCAGATGTAGCAGGTGAGCTTCCAGCGCGCGGGAGGAATGTGTTCAATACTGTCGATGGGCTCCAGAAAGACTGTGTTAGCGAAGCAGACCTGAGGAGAGGCAGCAAAATAAACACAAAACGGTTATGGTAAAAACAAGACTAAAGAAGCCATGCTTAACTGTGCATTAAAGGGATAGTTCAGATTTTTTGAAGTGGGGTTGTATGAGGTTCATATCCACAGTCTGTATTACATACAGCAGATGTCAGTCAGCATGCTCCTAGTGTGGAGAAGCAGTTACAAGGTACCGCCATGGACGCTGAGAAATATACTGCTGTGGATCGAGGCAGCAGCAAAACATATTTAAGCCACCTAGAAAAATCAATATCAGTTTTTGGCGGGGAACTGAAGCCTTCATATTGCTTTCTTCCACTGGGAGGAACAGTAATTTTAGCTTGCTCAACACAAGAGCTGCAGCTCTACCGCTGCCTCCATCAGTTATTTTGTTTATTATTTTGTGACTTTGGTGTTTAAAAGTGTTATATAAAATTCACCAAAGTTACACAATAACACAAACTAACTGATCGAGGCAGCAGAGCAGCAGAATGAGGCCATAGCAGCTTCCTTCCACTGAAAGGGCAGCCTGCGGCATGGTAAAGTGGTGAAAAGATTCTCAATACACTTACACTCTTATTTATTTTTTGCTGCCTCTGTCCACAGCAGTACATCACTTAGTTTCCTTGGTGACACGCCTGCCTCTGACTGATTAACAGTGCATGTAGTGGTGTGTGGATTTACCTCTGGGATCCAAAGGGCACACACCACGTGCGCCCACCGTGCATCATCCGTCTGTTTGAAAGCGCCGCCCTTGTTGGGACAGAGAGCACAGTCCACAGCTCTACTTGGCGACTGCAGGCAGCGGCGACACAACCACTGGCCCTCTGGGATGTAGGGCACACCATAGCACTCTTGGTGCACTGCCAGGTTACACATGTCGCAGAACAGGATCACATTGCTGTTCTGACACTCTCCATCGTTGCAGATGCAGCAGACAGCGTCTTCATCGATTAGGGTGCTGGGGTCAGCCTGGAGGAAAAGAGGATAAGGAGAGATCTGAGTTGGACACGTTCTATTTATGTGTTAGTGTTCAAAGATTATTTTCCGTCAGCTTCCAAGTTCAGCTACCTTGTTGTGGCTCTCAAAGTACGACTCCTTCTCTAAGCGGTCCATGAGGTACTCAAAGACCTCCTGAGGGATGGGCGTCACACCGTCGCGCCGCCGCTTGTCGTTCATGATGTCAAGCCAAATGTAGTCTTCCTCATCAATGTCGTACTCTACTTCCTCATCCAGCTCCTCTACAGATTTATCGATATACCTGCACACCAAAGTTGGACAGATGATATTATTACATAATAATACATAGGTAGAGAAGAAGTGTAATGATTTGGGAGTTTAGGTTCGGCAGCACCTGCAACTTTCTGCAGAAAGAGGAAATAATGACAGAACGTTTTCGTGGAATCTGAGGTCAAAGAATTTCCTGATAGATGACACAAACTGGTGACTGTGTGAATGGGTGTTTCACTTATTAATCACTCACCAAATCTATTTCCTGTGAAGAAATATTCTCACTCTTCTATGCATGCACCCCATTGTAAATTGTCTTTAAAAATGCCTGCCATGTATTTGACAACAATCCTGCTTCTCATTCTTATGCCTGCTATGTTTTTTAATAACCAGGTTATTACCTATAGTAAGAAGATGGCCGAGGAGGGGCATCAGGTCTCTCTTGGTCCAGTTCCCTGAACACCGCCTCAGGGAGCTTGACTGCAGGCCCAGACTGAGTGCTGTGATGATGAGATGAGCCGTCCTTCTTCTTTTCTTTGCTCTTATGCTTCCCAGACTTTGGGGTGGATTTGCCCCCATTAGAAGATGGGATATCTGGCCGGTCCTTGCCACTACCTCCCACCTCGCTGCCTCCAGCTCCGCCATCACTACCGTTACACACCCCTCCGCCACTGCCACCAGTACCAGATGGTGGAGCATCCTCTGCATCACTGTCTTCCTCTGACACCACATCAATGTTCTCAAAAATGCTAATGCGGTGGATGCGTCCTTGAATCTCCAGCTCCACCATGCGCTGTGCCTGAGCATAGGTCATTGTCTCTCTGCCCGGGGAGTGAGAGTGATCCGAGCGGTTCGGGCTACCAGGTGTGTTCCCCCCATGTCCCTGCCCTCCACCTCCGTTACCTCCACCATCGTCCGTATCCCCTGACCCTGCCAATGAGGCACGAGGAGGTCGTCCCTTTCTCTTCTTCTGTGGCACAGCCTGTGCAGGAGTTGGGTTGTCGTGGTCATAGTGGTAAAGGTGATACTCAATGCCGCTGTAGCTCTTGTAGACCTTCCTGCAACTCTCCACAGGGCACTCGTAAGGGGGCTTGGTGGCCCGCAGGTTGTGGCAGAACGTCTTCACGTCAAAGTCCAGCCCCATTGTGCCAACAGCCACTGCTGGGACAGATGCTGCTCCAGTTTACATCTGAAAGAGGGGGGACAGGAAGGGAGGATCAATTCCAGAGATTTAATTACAATACATTACTTACACAGTGGCTACTGTCACTTAACTGTGGCAGCAGACACCAGTCTAGACAAGTAGTGCCTGCACTGTGCACCTGTTATGGTGCAGTCACGTGACCATGTCCCTCACTCCCAGTAGGAAACAAATTGTTGTGTTTAGTTTCCCAGTAACAGGTGCAAGTTAGGTCAATATTTTTGCTTCTGTTCCCTGCTAGCTGCACTTATGTCCGGTTAACATGCAGTGAAGCAAACGGCACAACAGTGAGGCTAGTTGACAGTAACTCCAAGCTTGTTTACAGCCCATGAGTCCTCAGTAAAACACCTCAGCACTAGCCACTATTCAGTCTCCAAAAATTAACCATAGTGCTTCCTAACCGAGCTAACGTTAGCTTTAGCATGTTTGCTGATGCTTCCCTCCCAAACAATGAAACATTGCAGCCTGACGCTGTTAGCCTGCAAGCTAACTGCGGCTAGCAAACAACAACACCAGCTCAGTGTGCGAACAGCAAAGCTACACAGAATACACACACTACTCACGGGTTAACGTGACACAGTAGCCACAGCTAGCTTCCGTTAATTCATTTTAATCCACGCTCGGTGTTTCATTCAGCTCGGTAACGATAAGTAGGTTAGTTTAATTCGCGAGCTGAAGTGTAGCTGTAACACAGGGGCAGGCGTTAGCCACACAAAGAGGGGTGTTACTTCAACGCTGCGAGGTGTTTTATCATAATTAACGACAGATAACACACACGAGTGATTGAAGTTTCATACACTGTAGCCTGACTGTAACTTATCTGACCATTCAGCCATCTACAGTGTTTCCCTCCAATGACCTCACCCTGTGGATCTCTGATACTGAGCAGCAAAATGACAGTACATCTGATTTCATGAGGGTGCCACACACACACACACACACACACACACACACACACACTGCAGCATGTGGGGTCTGGTTTATGACTTTAATAAATAGCTACAGTCGATAAAACAATTAACTATCATTATCTGTGGTGAGATAGCTGTGAAATATTGAGCAATGCGAGGAAAATAGCCAGACATGCTTCTGCATCAGGGCTCTACTACTTCGTGTTTTCAGGGTACGGTGGGTTAAGGTTGGATACTGAAATTACCACAAAAATTACACCCTTATTTACAGTTTAATTGCCAAAATGTGACTCTATTTCCCACCAAACCAGCCTCCAACCGTTAAACGCTACAGATCTGGACTAACGTTATAAACACTTACTACTCCACGTTCCTCAAGACTGCGTGCTTCGGAAACCTCACAGCAGATCGGACGGGCTGCAGATCGATTTTTAATTCATTAGAAAATCCCAGGTGAGGCTCACAGGACGCGCAGGTACAGTGAAATGTGTTTATAAAACAGTACAATATCCCGATCATTTCATTGTGTTGGGAATAATTCAGGAACTCGGTTGAACAAAAGGGGCAACCGTTGCTGTAACGTTACGCCGCAGACGCGGGTTGACACATTCGCCACACAAAGCGGGGTCTATTTCTTTGCTTCGGGGGATAAAATAAAACCCGTATTCGCGTTTAAACCGAGTTTCCATGGGTTTATAAATGATATTCTGTTTGGAGAGTTTATTTAATGATTTATTTTTAATTTTACAGCCAATGCTTTCACACGGGTTGTGTCGTGTTGACTGTTACGAATCTGCCGCTTTGTTTCTAAGATGTCTGCCGACTGAGTTGAGTGGAGTCTGGCCTCAGAGTGCGCGTGCCCCTTTCAAATACACATACAAACACTTGAACATCATCTATACGTTAAAAATTAACTTTTTAAATTAATGGATAAATTAATTTTATTATTATCTTTCATTTTATTTTATTTATTTTATTTTAACTCTATTTTATCATAATTATAATGTGATTATAGCCTCGAAAAAAGGCAATAAATACAATGCAACACAGCATCAAGCACAAAATAATATTTATTTCTCTCTCAACATACAGTCTGTGATTAGAGTGCAGCAGGGTAGGGTGGGGTAATGCAGTGGGACATACAGCAGGCAGAAGCAATCCCACACAGTTTGAATACAAGCCTTTGACAATCACAGCATATTCACCAGGGGGCAATGTTGTCCAGAGAGAAGTGAGATGAGCAGAGCAGGAGCTGTCAACACTCCTCCTCCTCCTCATCCTCCTCCTCTGTGCATCTCAGCTCCTCCATCTGATCACTGCATCCAAATGAATATGCCTAGAATAGTTATTCCTTCCTCTGCTCGCCATGAGTTGGCAGCCGGGGAGGTGGAACAAAACCAGATACGAGTGACAGAGAACAGAAATCTCTTACTACTGGAAGTATTTCACCAAAGCAGAAGACTCTGCATAATATCCTATAAAAGTCCAATTCAAACCGAATTGATGGAATAATATACATCAAAGCAACCCCTCCACCGCCACCACCTCTAAACAGTCAAAAAAAAAAAAAAAAAAAGTACAAATATAAACTACAAGAAAACTGTACAATTCACAGCTTGGCAGAATCGGGGTGCTGAAACCGTTCAAATGTGTCGTGGAGATGTGAAATATTTAACCATTGCAGCTGTATTGTTTGTCTTTGCTTTGTGGAACATGAAAAGTTGGCCATGCTTGTCAGTGATAAAAAAGTACAGGCGGTGAAACCCACTATATACAGTGTAGGAAACTCTTAAACATAGGTTAGAATTAAGGGAGACTATATGTTGTGCAAATCTCCCGCATCAAGTATCATTTGACTTTTGCAATATATTACTGAAAAGAAAAAAAACGAAGGCTGTCATCCAAAGCAACCTGGAAAATAAACACAACACCAACAAGGCAATAACACTGCTTTGTGAGCATCTCATCTGTTAATTTGAGTTTTCTTTTTTAAGTACCATCTTATGTGACTATAATGCTGAACTGTACGGTGGAATCACCTCAGACGATAGCAGCATCAAAAAAAAAAAAATCAAGCTATAAACATCAAATAATTTAAAAAACATCAGACTTAACTGGTGATTGCACAAAACATTTCACATAGTGTATGCTGAGTAATAGGATAGCCGAGTTGAAAGAACTTGTAGCAGTAGTGACTTGTCTGTTTGTGATGCTTTAAACTTTGCCCGGTAACTTGTTGGTTGGTTGCTTGGTTGGTTTGTAAATTTGTTCAACTTTTTCAGCTTGCTCCTGTCGCACACATCAGAGATAAGGCTTGTGGCAAGGCCACGATCAAAGCTTTGTGGAGGGGTTAAATTGCACTTTTAAGCCTCAAAGCCTTCACATATTAATTGCTACATTCTAATCAGAACACTACCAGAGGCATATACTGTAGAAAGAGCTATGTACAGTATACATGGCTCTGGACACTGCCTTTCTCCTGAGCACAAGGCTACAACAATGCCAGCTCTTGTGCTGTCCAGCGCATCAGTTGTCCTATCAAAAAGAGGCTGTGTCCGCCTGAACCATTTGACCTGAAAGAGTTGATTTGGCTGCTGGCGTTAAATTTTTTTTTTTTTCCTTCTCTCATCAGTTGTACATTAACCATTTGTTTCTGCAAGGCAACGGTACGTCTCACCACTATGGCATTCCATCTGTCACAGGGGTGGAAAGTAAACAAGGGTTAAAACATGATTTTATTATTTAAATAAGAGCATATACTGTGTTAATAGTGCAGTTCTACAAGGGCATTCATATGTAAACCAAAAACAAAAGTGTCTGTAATGCATTAAAAAATAAGAGACTGCACTCAAGCTACCATTAAATAAAAATAACTTGGATACAGACATGCTTTGTTTCACAGAGGAAGAAAAAAAAAGTAATCTATAAATCAATGTTCAAGGCACTACATTCCTTCAAATGTCTTCATCATAAATACTGTCCTGTTACTGTATCTCAAACCACTGGTATTTGGATTCCAATGTAGTGTTTAAAGTGTACGTAACACAGAGAAAGGCAAAAAATCAATGTCACAACAGCAGTAATAAAGAATAAAGTGAAATATGTTTGTCGTGACTGCGGACAAATTGTCTCGTATGGCTGAGTTTAGTAAAAACCAAAGCCAAAAAGCATTAAGTTTTCAGACGTACATACTTAACACGTACTGTATAGTATACACACATACGTACACACACGCACACACACACAAATTAACTACAGATATAGGTGTTGTATAAAGAATATCAACACTTGCGTCATGTTATTTACAACATCAGGTTATGTACATGTGAGGCTCTGGTGAACCAGAACAGAGTGGAGTTGGACTACTGTGCCAACACATACTAACAAACATGAGTTAGCAGGTTAGGTAGTCCTAGTGGTTTTGGGACAGGGGCTGTTCTCTGGGTCGTGCATGACCAGAGGGTAGGCTTGGATCCCTGGGTTTGCCATTGCGGCATAGGGCATCATTGTCGCAGCACCAAGCACGCCTACAGGACCCACGGAGCCTACAGGACTAGGCATGCCAGGCCACTGCTGGGGGTAAAAAGGACCAGGAACCATCCCGCCGTAGGAGCCCGCTGGCAAAAGGTACCCAGGAGAGAGCACTGCTGAGGAGTTGGGAGCTAGAACTGGGGGCATACCAGGGCCTAAAGCAGCAGTCAGGGGGCAGGAGAGAGGCAGCTGGAACTTGTGGGGAGCGACATGGCGTTTCATCTGAAACAGAGGGGAGCAGTTGTACAAGTTGTGCATGGATAGCCTCACATGTCATATATCACTGGTTCGCAAACTGTGGTACGTGTATCACTGGTGGTCCTAGATAGAGAGGGATAGTTAAGCTTTTTTGAAGTGGGGTTGTATGAGGTATATCATCCATAGTCAGTGTATTACATACAGTAGATGTCCGTCGCCCAGTTTGCAGAAGCAGGCTGCAGTCTGACGTGAAAGCTAAGTAATCTACTTCTATGAGAGGGGGAAACAACAAAACATATTTAAGCCACCTAAACAAATCATTATCAGTTAAGTGTACGCTATATTAAGAGTATTTTCCCTGCTTTAACTCGCTGTCGTCTGATGATGATTTCCAACGGGAAAATGAAGCCATTATATCGCCTTCTTCAAAACCAGACTCCATTGAGAAAAGTAGTAATTTAACATTGCTGAACACAGAGATGCTGGTCTAACACTGCTTCGGGCAGTTATTTTGTTTGTGTTATTGTGTGACTTTGCCACTTAAAAAGGGTTAGTTCAGTGTTCCACAGTGCAAAAGATTTAGGGGGATTTAGCAGCATCTAGTCGTGAGGACTGCAGATTGCAACCAGCAACTGCCTGCAGTTCCCTCAGTGTTCATTGTTCAGGAGGTTTTTACCGTGAGCCGAATTATCCGCAGAGGTCTCTTCCTCTCAAAAGCAAATGGGCCAGGTGACTTAAGCCAATAAAAATACAGATCAGACAGTTTCAGCCCAGCTCCTACTAATGTGTGCTCACATTTTTTCTCTAATAACAATAATAAGATCTAGACGCTCAGGAGGTTTTTATCGGGAGACAAATTATTCGCAGATGTCTCTTCCTTTCCAAAACAAAATGGACTCAGGGATTTGAACTAGTAAAAACACTGATTACAACAGTTTCATGTTAAAAAAAACCTTTTTCTCTGATGCTACTTATGAGCTAAACTGTGCTGGCAGTAAGCGGAGGTAACATAGATGGTTTGAAAAGACTTTAATCGTGGCTTCAAACGGGAACTATTAAAAGAAGTGCAGATCAGGAGGAGAATATCTCAAGCAGCAGACGACAATCAACCGAGCGCAAACACTAGTGTCTACTTATGCAGCACCAGAGAATTCTCTGCAGCACCTGGTGAGGGGGCGGCTTTTCTGGTGTATGAGAGTAGTGTGGAAGAGCTTAAGTGCTACCCCTCTGTACAGCATTGCTGAGGCTGACAACAGTTAAAAATAGTTTTGTGACTGTGAATAAACCTGCCTCCTGTGTGTCTGTAGCTGAAAAGGTTCGGCCTAGGCTACTGTATTTTAACTTAGTGGTGGCTTAGTGGTGGTACTTGAAGACCTAATATTTCCTGAGCTGTTTGAGAACCATTGTCATGACTTTAAGTACAACTAATCCATTGTCATTTATTCCTGCGTGCACATCTCCATTGCAAATACCTCATGTGCAGCTGCTCCCATGGGTGGCGCTTTGCCTTCCAGGTCCTGCTGGCGTCTCTGCTGTTTGATCTGGTTGAGGGAGGGGCGTGGCTGATTGGCTGCCGCGACAGTCTCCTTCGCCCAGTCGTCTACCAGCTTGTGAAGATCGTCGGTGAACGTGCCTCTCTTGTTGTTGCTGTTGTTGGTCTGGACCTGAGCGAGCCGTGTGATTGGCTGGGGAGATGGTGAGGGCGTGGCTGTGGTGAGTGCCGGCTGTGGTTGACCGGAAGCTGTCTGAGTTGTGGCGGTGTTGAGAGAAGACCCTGAAAAGACACAGAGGTCTTAAAAATCTGGCCAGTTAAATAATTTGACAGTCAAATCAATTGGCTGCTGTATGGCGTAATTTAAGGCACGTTTGACACGATGAACCTATAATATCACCTTCATGAAAGCCAACTTTAAGAATTGTCCTTGTGGTTTTGTTGAGGTCAGAGTAAATGTGTATACAACCTATTTACTGTGACACATTTTGCCAACATAGCAGCCAAAGGATTGCAACACGAATGACTTTCATGAGTAATTATAGACAAATGAAATGTTTGATATGCAAGCAATGACAAATTCAGCAATCAAGACACTGACACCGCCATGCAAAACAACAACAAACGTAAATGTATGCAACAATCTGTAGTGTACCCACATTTTCAACAATTACTGCAACATTACCAGTGCCGAAACAAAAAAAAGAAAAAATAAAGTGCACATACAAACATAAGGAGGACTAATATAGTGTGGACAGAGGAAGAAAGACAGAGAGTAAGAAAGTAAATGAGATAGTTACTACTACTGCGCTCTTTGCCTAGACATAGTCGTTTCAGAGTGGACCCTATAAAAAGGTAAAACAGCACAAGACAGAAACAGTTAGGCCAGGACACACTGCACACCACACGTATGTGGACAAGCTGCTTCAAAAGCACATTGAGCTATCAAAACAATTGGGGAGAGAGAAGGAGGGAAAAGGAGGACAAGGGGTTTAAAAATCAGTGAGGAGGACTGGAAGAAAGAGCCTAGGTGTTCTCTTTAAAATGGGCAATCACTTGACTATTGGTGAGTGTACCTGACGAGCTCAGGACAGAGGGAGCAAACCTAGCCTTGGTTTGTGTTACGTGCTAAATAGCTCCTGGATGGATGAAGACCATTATATATCATACTGACATTTAAATTAACGTACTTTGTTTTCTTTTTTTAAAGGTCCAGTGTGTTAAGATTTAGGGGGATATATTGGCAGAAATGGAATTTAATAAAAAGTATGCTTCTTTATTGTATAAATCACCTAAAAATAAGATTTGTGTTTTCGTGTGCTCAGAATGAGCCGTTTATATCTACACAGGGAGTGGGTCCTCATCCACGGAGTCGGCCATGTTTCTACAGTAGCCCAAAACGGACAAAACACTTGCTCTAGATAGGGCCATTGGTGTTTTTTGCATCAGCCACCGTAGTAAGCAGGCCCTCCACATCGAGCAACGTTGGAAAAACACTGATATTTTGAATGTTAAATGGGTTTATTCTGTGTTTTTACCTCTGCGGATAATACAGCTCCTGGTAAAAACCTATAAAACGTCTGAGTTTGAGAAGGTGAGCACAAATTAGGAAGTGCTGGGCTAGCGGTGCGCCTCTGATAATCCGAACTGTGTCGAAGAAACTCTGATTTGTAACGTGAAAGTGCTTTATTCAGTGTTTTTACCGGTTTAAATCACCTGGTGTGTTTGTTTTGAAGAGGAAGAGACCTCTGCAGATAATTTGGCTCCCGGTTGAAACCTCCTTGGCATCTGGATTAGAATAAAGGTGAACACATTAATTAGAAGGTGCTCATCTCAGACAGGCCGAAAAGCGTGGAGGAAACGCTGATTTGTAACATGTAACTGCTTTAATCACCTTGCTTGTTTATTTTGGAGGAAGAAACCTCTGCAAATCATTCAGCTCCCAGTGAAAAAAAAAAAAAAAAAAAACAACGTCCGAACAACGAACACTGAAGGAATTAAGTTTCAGATGGTTGCAATCTGCAATCGTCCCAGCTAGATGCCACTAAATCCCCCTAAATCTTACACAGTGTCCCATCAACTGCTGTGTTAGATGGAAATCTGGTCTAATGCAATCACTATCATCTTAACAGCCTTTATAAAATAAAATAATTTAAATTTAATTGTAAGATTTAATAACTGGTCTATTAGTAGGTAGGAAGAGCCCATACAGATAATAGTGTTTTCTAAGAAAGGAAGACTGGAGCCTGGATTAAAAAGAGATCCCTTTGTCGATGTGAGAAATGCCTGTGAAACAAAATGTGAAACCGAAATAAATAAAACTTCAAACTGAAAGAGCACACAGATACTAGCTGGAACTCATCAGTCAGCACTTGTCAGAAACATGCAGGTAACTCAGGAGAGGTGGAAGGAGAAAAGAAAAGAAAAGAAAAAAAAGAAGTAATATTGATGATACAGCCCTTCGTATGGCGGAGCAAGTTTCCATCAGTGCCCTGCCTGGCGCCTGCACCATGCACGTCTTCTCCGTCCAAACATGAGGGACAGAGAGAGCTCTCCTCTACCACAGCAAAAGACCCTGCCTATCAGGGAAGGGCTTGGGGGTGGGTTGGGGTGGGGGTGGGGGTTTCTCTGTGTTAGTACACACAGGAGTGCTGACTTGGGGCAAAGTGCCTTTACTTGGAAGATGTCATACAATCAAAATTAACAGTGGATGGAAACACACAACAAATAAATAGGGTATAAAGGCTTTGGCATTCTCTCTCACACATGTACACAGACACACTTTTTTTAGATCTGACCTCAGGCCCATGTTTGGAGAGACCTAACCCCAGCACACTTGTGGGGTCTGTTTTTTTTTTAAGCCAGAAGCACGGCACAAAGCATCTGTATGAGGGGGGAGAGGGCAATAAACCCAACAACGAACGTTTATGAATGTAACTGAGGTTCTGTGATTTGCGGATGATTGCCAGAGAACAGATAAATACCTATGACATCCAAGTTACTTGCATCCTGGGTATTGTAGGCCGCACATGTAAGAGGCATGCACACCCTGGAAATGTTTCCTTTTCAGTCTTCATGCAAAGAAACACTGTGCAGACTCTTCGGGGTCAATCTGGATTTATAAACCCAGAGTTAATTTTTCTGACCACCAGAGACAGCGCTTCTCACCTGGAGGACTTATATCAAAATCTGTGTGAACTTAAGGAGCAAGGTGAGGCTGTCAGTACGATGGGGAGAGACTAAACTGACTGGTGGAACGTGCCTATCCAGTATGTCTTGTGGGAGGACCCACCCCTACTCTGCCTCTAATTATCTGTACCCCTTCGGGCATTCCAGGCATCTGCTTACCGCTAATGCTAGGCTAGCTATGATCCTAACTGATGCTACAAAGTAGACATGCCCTGGAGCGACTTAGCCCAAAAAGCAACGGCCTAAATTCCAAATTCAAGGCTTCAAAATGGGAGTCCACAAACCAATGAGTGACGTCATGGTAGCTACGTCCATTATTTTTAGTCTATAGTAGATTGCTGTGTGTCGATTCTACCACTGGGGGGCACTAATGTTAGAACATTACTAATTTTACACCGTGGCTTCAATCAAATTCACATAACTGATATAATTTACCTGTAGATGGTTATCACAAAGGAGCAGGATGAATATATCACGCTGATACCATCTTTTTATCACTAAAACTTCAAAAAAACTGCTGTCAAACTAAAAGCCTGATTTATATGAGGGTGTCACGGGTCACAGATTTATTTCTGTCCTATCAGGAGTCCAGCCATTTCAAATCCAGTAGTCCCACACTTAAACAAAAGTTGATGCAGAACTTGGCGCACCAAGAGGGCACAGATTTTAATAATGGAAGTCATAGCTTGAGGGAAGCTCTTTCCAGGAAGTGGCAAATACAACTGGGAACTAAATGCACCATTATCTACCTCTAAATGCCACAAACAAGGGTCAACAAACAGTCTGCACCAATTACAATGTCTAACTGCAGTAGCAGGTGAAGGGACTTCGAGCAAAGTCGTAAAATAAAGCACAGAAATGTGACTTCTTACACTGATCGCTTGAAGATGAAAAGAAAACATTTCCTGGCTGCACAAGCCTTTGATTATAGTGGCATATGCCTGGGTTAGCTACGTTCAGTTGGCTCTGTAGACATGAGTTTTGACTACCAACATCATGTGTGCATGTGATGGATATCCTCTGGCGTTCAGAAGAACAATATCTTGCAGAACACAAGCTTTGAGGTCATGGAGGGAGGAGGGGTGAGTGGTAGGAATATTAAATGGGTGATGTACGCAAGGTGAGGAGGCCTGTGAGGAGGGTGGAATAGAAGATCCAATATATTACATGTAAAAAAATTGGTTGATAGAAGAGAGGAAGGTTAAATAAAGAGAAGATGGAAATGAGTGAAGGGAAATAGAAAAGAACAAATACAAACAGATGGACAGAGACACAGGTCCACTGAGGAATCTAGTGCGTGGTTTGCTACTAGATTTATAGGTGACTCTCTCTGAAGTTTGGTGGTAAACCGTCCAGCCTGTAAAAATGAATATAAGAGGGAAGAAGAGAAGAAACAAGAGAAACACTTGTAAAAGTGTACAGAGACTGGGATGAGAAACCCCTACCATCAAAGACACCAGCAAAGGACACTAAAGAGGAGTGCACGGTAAGCAGGATCCCACTATGTATCTGGTGAGGGTACTGTGGTTGTGTGCTTGGGTTCTGACCCTCATATTGTCTGTCTATTAATTTCTTATTGCTTATGTGACGGGGTCATATAAGTGTTTACAGCTTGCAGTAATTTGGACTTGTCTTCAAATGTGCTTTTGTCATAGCATGAAACCGGAAAACACACCAGAATTCAAGAATAAAATGTAGTTTAAAAATTCTATTAAAAAGTAAATTTTACATGGCATCAAAATCATATAATCACAACAAATAAAAAAAAAAAAAAAAAGATTAAAGTAAATAAATCCAAAATACATTTGAACCACAACATTTAGGAAGTAAAAAATCAGCCTGTTACACAGAAAAGACTGACAGCAGCGATCCAGCAAAAGAGAGTTTAGACCCTAATCTATGTTCATCAGAGCTAAACACGCTAAAACTTCTCCTTTTTTTGTTGCCAACCCCAAAATATTGTTGGCAAACTATATGGAGACACATGTTTTATCATCCGTCAGATGTCAGTAGGTGTTATTGACTGTTAGAATGGAGACGCAGCTCTTGGTATCATAACAGCTGACAGTACAGTGTCCAACCTTTTAGCTGCAAAATGCATCCGTCTTGCAGCAGACTAAAACGAGACTTGGTTAATAATTTGGTTGTATAAAGGCTGCTGAAAAACAATGAGTCATATTTATTAAGTGCTATTTATTTAATAACTTTTCCTCTGTACTGTGAATTATAGCAGATTAACTATTAATCATTTTCTGTTTTTCTATTTTAGTATCTGCGTACATGACATTCTCACATTCAGTTCTTGGCACGAATTTAATATTAACTCACTATTCTTTGTTCTACTTCTCTCAGTGCTACATGGAAAAACTATGATGTGAATTTAATTATAAGGTGAGTTTAAAATAAGCCTGTTTATACTCAGTATTAACATTTTGGTGATCCGAACACAGGTGGACAGCTCAGACACATCGATGTCACGCTTGTGTCTATCATGCGTTTCCAGTTTCAGATTTCGTTATTGCCTACGTCACTTACACTATAAGGTTAAAGGGCCCCGTGCACAGTTATCATGTCCACACTCTCACTAGCTGCTTGTTAGCATTCTTGCTAGTCACATTAGCAGTTGTGTCGGTACAGCTGGAGATATCACTGTCAGCAGAATTCAACACATCTCCTTCCATGGGGCAAAATTGTGTTGCTCGCCTCGCACACTTGCCAAATAAAGTTTTTGCTTTTAGGTAAACTAAAGTTGAACGTTTGTTATGCATCATTTATTCATTGGGTTGATTCTGCCACCATATCGGTTTACTGTATAAACTGCCAAAGGGGTCTGAGGATATACTGTTAAGTTTTTAGCTGCCAGGTTTATTTCCACAGTATGCAGCCCACTGAATATGCGCAGTAGTGTTTCTCCCACTAGTTCCCACACAGCTCAGAGACTTTACATTGTGATGACGTCACAGATTTTTAAATCGCTCCTCTCGGCTCCAGGAAAGCTTTACAACTATAAAACCTCCATGGATCAAAAATTAATCATAAAAAGTGTCATAATTGACCTTGTTTGCCGTTCAATGTGTCCTGTCTACAGTTTTACAGACGTCTCTTTTATAATAGTGGCCAAGGGGGGAAATGCTTTTTGGGCCGCAGTGGATTTTTCTCGCTGCAATACCGTGAGTGACCACTGCAAAAAATTGGCTGCAAGGCTGAGCTGCTATTCTGAGGACCTGACCAGGATGCATTAGCTGTTACACTATAAAAGATATGTGGTCAAATGCATTCCAGACCACCTCGGCAAGTGGTTTGAACAATCAGATCACACTGCATTTTAGTGACTGTCTTTACTTGTATTTAGTGCTGTCCACTTGTGATCTGATCACCCACGATGCATGTTAATACCAGGTATAAACAGGCTGTATGTGAACTTTAAAATGTGTACCACATAAATTATTCGATTCAGTGCCAACCTCTGCTTTCAGTTTATTATTGGTTTTAGATAATTTATACGAGGACACAGTGCGCATATTGATGGATAGCACATCGGTGTCAATTCTCCTTCTCTCATTTATAAGTGTTATGTTTGCCATATGGCTTATTTGTTAATATTTTAAGTGGTCCTACGCACAGTATGAGGTGTGTATGAGTCTGTAGTACTTCAAGATGAGACTCTTGATCCATCTAAATGTTGTCCATAGACAGTAGGTACAACATTGTCACTGTTAAACAGTTACCTTAGCCCTAGTGGCTGTTTTGTAAATAGCATGTCCCATCCACACACACATCAGCATGCACATGAACCTGTAATGGGTACCTTGGCCAGGGCCAGCTTGGTTGGCTGTTCCATCACCATGTAGCCCAGCGTAGATGTTGTCTGAGGAGAAAGAGCCCTTCAAGGAACAGGGCTGCTGCGTGTGGACCTGCTCTGGGGCTGCGCTGGACTTATTGCTGGAGCTACAGCTGCCACTGGAGTGAGCAGAGCCATCTGACAGAACTGAACTTTTTGCCGGGGAGCTGGATGAACTGGCAGCACTCTCACCTTGGTGAAAAAAGGAAAAGAAAAAGTGTGAGTCAGAATGAATCACGCGGTGAATCACACACTCCTACGGTTTTCTGAACCTTACGCCATTCCTGTGTTTTCCACTTGTGTGCTTTCAGACTGAAAATGCTCTCCCATACACACATAAACCACTTATCACCCCGCCATCCAAACCCACACACCTTTCCTCTCTGTGGAGGTGTTAAGATTGTTTTTGAGCTGCTGCACCATTGGATTGAGCAGTTTTCCAGCCTTTAGCTTGTGTTTGCTGGCCCTGCGCCTGCGGCCACTTGGGGGTGCGGCGTGGAGCAGGCCGACATTGGGGGGTAGCGTTTTGCCCAGCTCCGTGTACAGCCGCTCAATCTCATTCCTCTGGAACGCCTGCAGCTCAGAGATCTCCTTCATGTGTCTGGTGAGAAGGTACAGGGTGAGAACAGACAGAAATTAACTGGCTGCTGGTCAATTTCATTGCCTTTTTTCATCGTTTTTTCTTTCAAGCATTCTCTCAGTAATTTACTCCCCCTGTAGTCCACTAAAGCCTCTGTCGTTAGAGCTTGAAGTCATAATACCTGCGTCAAGAACATCCTCTCCTGAAGTGTGTACTGAGTCATTCAAAAACCTCTTCATGTCTTTCGAAAACAAGTTGTGTGAACTCGACTGACAAACCTCAACTTAGAGGCATCTAATCATTTTGTGGGCTTTTACAGGATCATTAATATCACTGTAAATACTGACAGAAGGCAATGACAAAAAACAACACTGGTGCTTTTGCTGAGCTCTGTGCTCAAGAGGAGAAAGTATTGTGATGTTCTACAAAAAATGTAAAAATCAGTTATTTGTGCATTTAGTTTACAGTTACTGTTATTAAGATCACAGTAACGTCAAACATTTGCATCTGGCAGCCAAAAATAGCAGTAAGTCATCCACTGTATTTAGATGAATCAATTTATCACAGTCAAATAATCCTCTTTGCACCTTTACTATTGCCAAAATTAATCCCGTAATTTTAGCATGGTACTATCTGCTTGTTGATAATTTTCTGTTTTAGCAAGTCCCCAACACTTTTTTCATGCCATTACTTCTGGATTTCTCTACTACCAGCACAGATAAAAGCTGCTACTTGCAGCCGTAAGTCAAGGTCCAGTAATTTCAAGTCGGAGAAAACGAAGCTACAAATGTTTCCTAAAATATACATCATGGATTTGTTCTGTTCACAAGCTCGCAATAAGTGAATGCTTGTGAGTTTATTATATGACTGCAACCTAATTTATTTTTTACAGTGTGACCAAATTCTCATGAGATTAGTGTTTTCCAATGAAGTGGTAAAGCACACATATTTCTAATAACAATAACATGATTATCGACTTAATAATCAGTAATATTGGAAGTGGATAGGCCTTCTTTGCCACAGGTATTATCCATAAGCCATGACAAAATCTATTGTCATCATCTATTGTCAGGTAATACAATGCTGTTGTCTACAAAATGCCATTAATTGTAAATAACATCATCCACAGACTTCTGATAACTCTGCTGTAGAGGTGCAACCATTAGTCATTCAATAGAAAATTTGCTGGTTTCATGCCTCATAAATGTGAGATGTGATGGCTATTGACTGGATAAAACATACCTACATCTCAGCATACCTATACATGCAAACAGACTATGAAAAATAATTTTGCGGAGGTGGGCAAGTGCGTGTGTTTGTACGTTGCTTTACTTTTCTCTCAGCTTCTGCAGTTCTTTCTTCATATCTGCATCCTCAAACTCGGAGTCATTGTCACTGCTGATGTAGGATGAGTGCGCATGTCCTGCAGAAGGCGAGGGAGCGTGACCATTCATTGCGACGGGCTGTCGGCTGGGTGAATCGGAGCTCTGCTCACTTTTGCTCCTACCAGAGCGCCGCAGGAAGGCCACTGCCCTCTTCATGAGGTCGCTCCCACTGTGCTCAGACAGCGCATGAGCTGGGGGAGCGGGGTGGGCCGGAGGAAGGGCTATGCTGCTGCTGTCCTCATCTGCTGAGTCAGAGTAGAGGTGAGAAGAGTGGTGGTAGTGGTGATGGGTCGGAGAGTCGATGGTCTGGGCACGGGGGATGTGGCTGGGGGTGACGTCGGGGCTGGTAGTGGGGGTGGCGTGGTAGAAGTTTGGCGGGGCAGAGTAACGGTTACTGCTGTGGGGTTTCGATGTTTCTGCAATCTCATGATCAGCTGCAGCTGTCACAGAGAACCTGCCCACAGCCATGCAGTCCTTTTCTTTACTGCTTGAGCCCTGCGTCTGGCTGTGAGACCCTCCGGAGCCACTAGAGGGCGCTGGGGAGCTGCCGGTGCCGCAACTCATCTTTCTTTTTTCTAAACAACATATGACATCCGGTGGAGTGGGGATGATCTGGAAGGAAGAGAAGCCCATGTTCGTAACAAAATTAGGGTCCATAAACATCATCAACTAATGCAATGTTTGAGCAACAAACTGGACCTGGGACAAACAATGGCATAAGTCACGACCTGTAATATAATTTAATTTGGTCAAATGACATTTATATTGAGCAGATCTGCCCTTTAAGGCTTTTCAAAATGGATTCTTACTTGAAAGCGGCTTTTGGAGCTGTATGAGCTGGAGCCAGCGGTCACATCTCTTCTGTTCAAAACCCTGCTAGTGGCTGAAGAAGCAGGGAGAAGGTTTTTCAAAACAAATGATACTGAAACTATAATGCAGTAATAATGTGATGCAGACATTACATAAATAACGATACCTACCTGCCACTGCAGAGTCACTTAGTGCACCCACACTATCTGTGCGCTCAGGAATCTGAGGCTAACAGAGAAAAAGAGAAGGGTGTGTGTGTGTGTGAGAGTTTGCAATCGTTTGAATAGTGGCAAGTGGTAAATCGCTTCATGTGCTAGATCAGTGCGGTAAGGCTAGCCATTATCCTCTCCTGACCTCCGTTTTGTCTGAATGAGTCAGACCCTGATTTGTTTTTGGTAGCATGCACACAAAGAAACAAACGCACACACGAAATGAAGCTACCAGAGAAAGAGATCATGATGAATTATGGTGCTGACAGCAGTAATTTTGTTAGCCTACTCCCTCTCTCTAAATACAGTATTAGTCTTGCTCTTTACAGCCAATAGTCATATCAATGAGACAGTGCGGGGAAACGATTCAATGATGCTGCCATTAACTTAGTTCCTAACCAATGTCTGAATGCTCTGATTTCTCTCTCTGTCTCTCACTCACACACACATAGACAGACAGTGCATTTTACCAGCAGCTCTCCTTTCTTTTTCGTAAGTGCTCCCTCTGTAGTCAAGCCATCTGAGACTGGAGGCGAGCTGACCCCCTCTGTACCGGAGGCCTGGGGGTCACTAGCAGCGCTGGAGGTCTGCGATGGAGCATGCTCCTGGTACAACAAGTTTCTCAGCTTCTCATCCAAAGTCTTGATGGTGCGGTCTGCAAACTCCACCCTGCGTGGTCCCTCGCTGTCCGACTCTCCTGGCCCCCCACTCACCGGCTGCTGGTGGCTTGACGACTGGGAGCTCTGCGGGGTCTGATGTGCTGGGCTCTGGGGCTGGGAGGTGACTGTCCCTGGCTGCATGGGCGTGGCGTAGGGCTGCTGCAGGACCACAGACTGATGGGAAGCCAGCTGAGGGGGTAGCTCTCCAGTAGGACTGGCCTTCTGATTGGTCTGGGTTTTTGTTTGGGAGGAGGTCAAACCACTAACTGCTCCTTTATCTATAGCATTCACATCCAGAGAGACAGGTGGCACAATAGCACAGCACGGAATGTCCGTTACCATAGAGACAGCAGAGATGCAAGGCTCTTCCACGGGAAGGGCGTTGTGATGGCTGGCACCAGCAGCAGTACGGGCATGTTTAGTAACACAGGGCTGAGGCTGCTGGATCCGTGTTATGTCTGTGTTTTGGTCTTGAGGTTGCACTGTGGTCTGAGCTGCAGGGGGCAGAGGGGAGGAGGACGGGCTTTGGGAGGATAACGACACAACTGGGGTAGCCCCTGCAGTCGTGTTGCTGCTGGGCCTCACTGATGATGAGGCAGCCTTTTCAGATTCTGGAGAAATAAAAAGATCAGAGTTAATTAGGAGAGGAACAGATTGCTAGTTAAACTGCCAAGGCCACGAAGAAGGGAAGCAGGGTCCTGTGGGTGCCAGAGTGTTACATCACTGCTCGTCTTCCCCCATCAGGCTCTGTCAGCTAGAGTATAAATCCTGCCCTTCATTTTTGCCTAGAACCACTGCAGAAGCACTCTTATATAACTGACCCCAACGGATGAACCACACAGACGCACACTCTGATGCATGCGCAGCGTCTTCACTGTCCACAGCAGCAAGCAAGACACAAACTTCCATTTATTCTAAAGAGAATACACTCCTGCTGCTCATATTAAAGAATTCTGTTTAGTATGTCGTGAGTCTCAAGGCGTGAAGGAAGCATTAATGACTATCTGTATATCTGAGCGTGCAGCATACCCTGGGCTGTAGAGGTGTGAGATGTAGTCTTGTCTTTCTCAGGCGTCTCAGCCACAGGGCAGATGATAAACCAGCGCTTTCCAGTGTGGAGGACTGTCAAGGACGAAGACAAAGAAGTATTTGTGAATCCTCATCTACTATAAAATCAATTCAGTGCAGAAGCTAAATGAATTGACTGGCCACTTTAAAGACAATTAAAGTACTGGAGATTTTAAAGTAATTCATAAAACATCCTCAATCCATTGTCACATCATAACAGGCCTCTTAAAGGAAGCAGCTGAGTTTAACTAGAAGTGTCAGTGGATTTTGTCTGAGTGAATATATAATTTCCAGGTGGCTCAAGTCTTACCATTTTGCTGGTACACCAGCTGTGGTGTGCTGGGCGTGGAAGCCTTCAATCCCTAAAGAATAGAAAGGCTTACTACACAGATCTGATGCATGTGAACTGATTTAATAGGCATTTAAAAAGGTTTCCTCAACCAGCTTAAGAGCTGAACCTCAGACACAAATTCAGTTAGATCAAAATGTCACATCAGCAAGAATGGTATTTTTGGCAGCGTTGCACGCAAAGTCATCTCGAGAGTGCTGTCAGGATGATGTATCCGAGGCACAGGCACTCGTAGACAGATTGTGCCATTGCAACTATTAACTGTCAACAGTTCCCTTCTCACCTCTGGTCCCAGAGCGCCAGCTCCGTCGCTCTGTTTGGGGCTGCCTCCCTGGTCAGAGTTCCTCTCGCCCTCCGTGTCCTCACTGAGCATGTCCTCAGCTTTGTCCACGATGTCCTTCAGCTGCTCAATGAATACTTCTTTTTCTAACGGCAGAATGAAATCGTTCTCCACCTGAAGGGCACAATGAAGAAAACATGAAAGGTTGTAGCCTAATGAGAAACGCTTAAAATAAAAAGGTGCCAGAACCAAGAGATGTATAAGCATGGTTGGGGGGGGGGGGCCACTGTCAAGAGTAGAGAAAATGATAGAAATTCCAGACACATTCTCCATTCAATTAAAAGCCTATGAAAATCCAAGGACGACTTTTGCATTATTTGTTAAGTTTATAAAGCATTTAAGCTTCAAAGCATCATAAAAGTTAATTAAATATACTTCATTGGTAAGCTTCATAAGTGGCCGTTTGCCTTGGAACGCCTACATTATACATGATAAGCTGGGAGAGCAGTTACGCCATAAATATTCATTTATCCATCTATAAATATGAGCCCAATATTGAATGGTTAGGATTTGAGGACAGAAAGGGAGAGAGAGAGACAAACATTTTTGCTGCATTGCAGCTCAGAGCAGCAACACAGGGACTTTCAGAGTTCTGAGCCATAAGAAAGCATCTCAGGCAGCTTACAGCGCACAACAAAAACCTCTGCATCAACTGAAGTGGCAGTGACTTTGTCTCCTGCGTACCATGTATGTTGCGATCTCTTCCGGTGCATCTCCATCCAGGTCAAACTTGAAAGTGACCATTTTGTGGTTGTGAGTTTCCAGTTGACACTCTACCATCTTATCGCCAGTGTTGCACACCTGCAACATAAGCAGACACAATAAATACCTTGTCTATTATATTTTTGAACACTGGCTTAAAGAAATGTTTTCCATGTGAGAATATACTTTGGTTACCCACGTTGAGCATGTTGAGCTTTGGCCTGTTAATCTTCTCTTGCCGAGAGCGAGTGCGTGTGGACCTGCGGTGGTGTTTGCGGACTTTCCCTTCGCCTTTACCTCCATGTGTCCCCTCATAACCATCACTCATCTCCTTGCCTGACGTGGCATCAGAGTTGACACTGGTTTTGGCGGGGAGAGACAAATACACCAGTGTAAGTATGCATCGCTTTATTTATAAATCCTATGCACACAGCTCTACATTTCGGTGGACTATTATGGTTTTAAGATTAAAATATACCTGTTCAAACATGTTCAAAACTGTTGCCCAAATAAAGACGGTGGATTAACAAAAGGAGGAAAAAGTAAATAAGGTGTGTGACAAATAAAAAAAATGTGTCACACAATGTTTAGGGCGCAATAGACAGAAGTCTCATAGTGGAAATGGAAAGAGGCTAATGGTATTTACCTCCCCACATCGATATAAAGCTTAGGGGAAAGGGTTTTGTGAAGTTTATCTCCGCTCTGGAATGCCTGCAGGATTTGGCAAAAGTCTGATAAATCAACCATGGGTGAAGCTAAACTCTGCATAAGCTTAAAGGCGGATATAGATTTGTGGGGGATAAGCTATCTGCAATCCATTATAAAGGAACAACTGGACTGTCTGAAATTAAAAGCAGTTTTGGCTGCTGCTGTTGGTCACAATGATACCAAAGATCAATAGATGCTAAGAGAGTGATCATCAGAGTGCCCTCTGCTTTTATGTTTGTGTTTAGCTGGAAAGCTTTGGTCAACACCTGAGAAAGTTAGCAGAGATGGTTGTGAACTGGGTCCACAATACACAACAGGGAATACAGTATTGTATTTCTTATACAATCGTTTTTATTTTAGAAAGAGTAGCCAGCTAGTTCGGAGCTGTTCCATCATTTGTGAGAACTGGTCGAACGCCCTCAATGTTTTCTAAAGGTAAGCAACATCTCTGCCTCAGGGAATGTTAAGAAAAAAAAACAACAAAAAAAAAACATACAACAGACAGAGTCAATGCTTTTCATCGTGTTATGAGCTTTTTGTTTGAGATGAAAGAGCAGTGTAGCCAACCAATGCAAGGTTCTGCTGGGCATCCTTTCAAAATGGCACTGTCCTGAGTGTTGGCATTCCTACTCTATCACTGTAAACAGTTAGGCTTCTAATTATTTAAGTCTAAAGTAAGAGAGGACAGAAAACTTTTTAAGACCAAATGCATTATGTAAAACATTCATGTCACTGCATATCACACAGAATGCCGCTTTAGGGATTAATGTCCTTCTGACAGCACCTGAGAGCTGACTGAGGCTACTCTCATCTAATATGCATTTCTTACAGTTCTTAAAATCACTGACTTGTCATTTGCAAAGACGGCTGCCACGAAAGAAGCTAGTACCTGTCATAGCTCTGTCCTCCAGTGTGTTTCTCTGCAGCCTGATCCTGCAGACATAACAAATAAATCAAGCCAGGAATAAAAGAGAGGAACATTTATCAGGTATTTGGTGGCATGAGAGGAAGTGGTGATTCCAAGTAAGAGTGCACTGGTACAAAGCAAGGTGGGCAGAGGAAGAAATACGAAGTGAGAACTTAAAAATGTGGAAGTGAGTCATGTGTCCATACCTCCGTGTTGGTCTCTGTTGGACCCTGACCTGCAGCTCCGGTGAGACTACTGAGCTGTTTCTGCTGAGTCAGACTGGAACTGGCAGCCCCAGATGACACTCTCTGAGAGTCAGAGGGCTGCAGCACGGGAATCTGGCTCTGAACCTGACTCTGGGCCTGCGGGGCCAGCTGGCATACGTTCTTGTTGTCCAGCTGGGCAGCAGTGGTAGCTGCGCCCGGGTCTGACCCATTGAGCAAAGGTGAGGAGAAGACTGCAGCTTGGGTGAGCGGAGCAGGCTGGACTGGTTGAGCAGAGGGTGCAAGCTCAGGGAGGCTGACCTGGGCCTGCTGAGGAACCTGCTGGGGAACCTGCTGTAAAAGACAAAACAAGATAACACATTATTACTATACATCATTATGTTATGTTGGACTCTGAATCCTTTGCAGAGATTTTGAGATATTTAAACATTTGGCTGTTATTCTTACAACATGTATCAGCAAAGACTTAAAGAGACAGTTCACTTCCAAGTCAGAAATACATATTTTTCCTCTTACCTGTGGCACAATTTATCAGTCTAGATTGTTTTGATGTGAGTTGCCAAGTGTTGGAGATATCGACCGTAGAGATGTCTGCCTTCTCTCGAACATAATCAGACTAGATAACACTCGACTTGTGATGCTGAAAGCGCCAATAAAATACATTTCACAGACTTATCAGCAATGTCTCCTTCCAGAAATCATGACCTGGTTACTCAAGATAATCCACAGACCTTGTTGTGAGCAGTTTTATGTCAGAACTATTTTCTCTCTACTGAACTACAGTTGCTAAAATTATCTTGAGTAACTAGGTCATGATTTTTGGCAAGAGACAAATGTATTTTTTTGGCACTTTGAGCACCACAAGCCGAGTACCATCTAGTTCTATTATAGTCGAGAGAAGGCAGACATCTCTACGGCCAATATCTCCAACACTCTGCCACCCACACCAAAACAATCTAGATCGATAAACAGCACTACAGGTAAGAGGAAACATAAGTATTTTTTGATTTTGGAGTGAACTGTCCCTTTAAGTCATTTTTTCATCTGCATCTATTAATTAATCTGAAGAGTTACAGTACAATACTATACAATATGAAAAACAAAGACGTAAAAGAACATCATCCACAGAATACACAATTTAACTACTACACATATATATATAAAATCTAATATATAAACATTTATTATCACTCTGCCACAGAACAACACAGCAACCTTCAATAAACAAAGCTTTTTTGGGGGATGCAAACAAAGATGCAAAAACACTCTGACAGAGATTATCACGAACAAAGGTTCCAGCTCACACCCTCTCGGTAAACATCTGCACTCCATTGCAGCCATCATAATTACCTGTATCAGAGGCTGAGTGCTGCCATTTGTGGGAGGGTGTGTGCTCTGGCACGGGGCAGTGTGTGTGTGTATGGGGTGGGTGGCTGGTGCTGATATAAATGCAGGTTGTGAATGAGAAACTTCAGATCTAATGCGGGGCTGGTGCTGTGGGGACGTGGGTCCCGCTTTACCCAGCACGGGAGAGGGTGAAGGTATGTGGGACACCGGGACGGGTGAAACTAACGTGTTTTCGATATGCAGAGGAGAAACAGGGGAGACAGAAGGGGTCACGGGGAGAGTCTGACCAGGAGAAAGGAAGATGTGATTAAGAGAAGAGGGGGCTGAAGGGTGAGGGGCAGTGCAGGAGTGAGGGTAGGAGGATTCACAGTCAGTCACAGCTGTCATCACCTGGATTGTGGGATACTGTGAAGGAAACTGAAGGGAAGAGGAAAAAAGGAAGAAACAGAGGAAAATCAAATAATCTAGAGAGCAAAGTACAAACACAGGAGGATGATGCATCAAAACAACCTGCATCAAGTCTATTTTGTTATTGGACTGTATTATCCGAGGTAGAAAAAACTGCTGAGACACACAATAACTCAGCATCAAGGGAAATGAAAAGGTATTATCCAGGTAAGATGTTTGAGAGAGCTGTGAGAACAGATAATACCTGGGATGAATGTGTTGGTGGTAGGGAGTTTGAAATCTGCAGAGGCTGGAGTTGTTGGTGGACAGCAGCCTGAGCCAATGACTGTTGAGGAGGCAATGCCTGGGCTGGCACACTTGAAGCTGACTGGCTGAGATTCTGCCCGTGGCCCTGTCCGTCTTGTCCGAGCTGTGAAATGCTAGGACCAGCAGGAATATTCTACAGAGGAACAAAAAGAGGAGGGAGAGAAAAAGAGGGAGGGAGTTCAAGAATGGCAGAGATTTCAGTCTCATCTCTCAGTTTGGACATCTGCATTTCCTGCTATTGACCCAGATCAGAATAGCTCCCATTTTCCATCCTGTCCCTAAGCCTGGAATTATTCTGAATCTGCTGCACATACACTGTGCTGTGTGCCACTGAGCAGACACAGAACAAGCCTGGGAGGACTGGCGGATGCAGCAGCTAAAACCCACTGTTATTGTTTTCATTACTGTTTTCATCAACTCTCTGCTGGCTGTTGTCCGAGGAAACTCCTGTTTATTGGGCTGTTCTTTCTTTTTTCATTCACCTACTGTCCACCAACACAGCTGCTTCCAATTCCGCTGCACCAAATCAAAACCAGACACCATTATATGAGTAGTTACAGAAGTAATAACAGCATTGCCATAAATAATGATGTTTACTTGTTTAAGTGCATAATTTTCTGTCCCTCCCACAGTGAGTCCCACAATGACAAATTGTGTTGAGACAAAGGCGTTCTACCTGGTTCAGGAAAGCAGCGATGCAAAGATAGGGTTGAAACTGATGAAAAATGAAAACAGGGCGAGGTCAGAGGAGGGAAAACAAACATAAAATTCAAAACTGGGGCACTATGTATGCCACCCGTCTACAATATGCTGTATAGTGATTATTAACCCTGTACACTCACCTGTTGTCCTCCGTAGGTCTGTGGAGCAGCAGTAGACTGTGCAGACAGGTACTGGCTCTGAGTTGGAGCAGTCTGTTGCTGAAGTGCGTTGAGGGCAGGATGTGCATAGCTTTGAGAGGCAGCATCAGGTAGACCTGCAGCAGGGTAGCTCTGCTGTGTGGCTGCAACCTGCACAACTGGGGGTGCTGTCGGATGAGGTTGAGAGGCCGGGGCCTGAACCTGTTGGACTGTAGACTGGGACACATCCTGGCTCTGTTGTGGAATTGCTGTCTGGCTGTGCTTCTGTAAAGGTGGGGTGTGTACTTGCTGCTGACCAGTAGGCTGAAGACTTTGAGGAAGGTGGGCGGCCTGTTGTGCCGTTTGTTGGTGCATGGTATGCAAAGTTTCTTGGCTAGGCTGAAGTTGAGGCTGCATATAAGCCTGCCCAGCATGTTGCGTTAGTTGTATATTGGATTGAGTATTCAGTTGGTGCTCTTGCTGAATGGGTATCTGTTGGCTGTAAAGTGCTGGTGTGGAGGAGCTCTGACCAGGCTGCTGACTTGGCAGTTTGACTGCGGCTTGGACGTGTTGCAGTGCGCTAGGAGCTTGTGCAGGATGACACAGGGCCGTGGCTGCCATGGTTGGGGCTACAGATGCAAGAGGGTAGCTTTGTGCTGGCTGCTGAGCTGGCAGGCTGGCTGCTGCTGCAGCAGTCTGTTGCTGGATTGGAGTAGGATATCCTGGTGCAGAGTGAGCCTGTTGTTGAGCTGGGGCAACAAAGCTCTGACAAGACTGTTGGACTTTCACAGGAAAAGTCAAAGAGCTTGCTGCTGGTGCTTGGTAGCTCTGTGCAACATGTTGTGGTACAGCTGATGCTGAAATATTTGCTGCAGTTGGGGTCTGTTGCACACTTGGAGGTGTGTAGCTACCAGCACTGACTGTATGCTGGATGTTGACTGAGCATAAACTAGCTGGTGCTGGTGTTGCAGCACCGTGATGGCCAGCATATGGAGCAGCAGGGTAACTGTGTCCAGGCTGGTGGTACTGCAGCGGTGTGTGCACTGCTGTGCTGGAGGAAGGCAGGCCCTGTACAGATGGTAGATTCTGGTGACCTGCTGAACTGGCCTGAGGAAACAAAGCAGAGAAATTCACATAAGATCCTCTTGGGAGTGAATTTTACCGGTCAAGGATATAATCCCACAAAAGCTAATAAGTGTGTCAATTACGTTACCGGATGCAAGTATAATGAGAGGATGGCAGACAAAAATAAGTCAATGAAACATCTGTTTCAACAATGAGCAAGCGATGACAGGTGTGTGCTAAAATAAGGACACAAGAGAAGAGTGGCAGGGGAGACCGAGAAGAGGGAGATCAGACAGCTGCCCCATCTCCTACAATCAGCGTCCATCTATCCAAGGCAAGCTAAGGCGCAGACAGCTGTAGCATTGGGCCAGTAAAGCAGAAAAGAAAAAATGTTAAAATTTAGGTCAGTTCTGGAAGGGATTGGTTAGGGTTAATCAGCAGGGAGACGTAGTCTGTTAGAGATTGTGCCATTGTTCTTCGATTGGATCAAGCTTATGATTTTTAAGAAGATGGTCAGCTCTGTAGGTCTATGCAGGCAGCAACACTCAGACAGTAGACAGGAGATAAAACCAGCTCCATGCATAATAATGCTGAACCTCCTGCAGGCTGGGAGAAATCAGTTAAGCAGGTGCTGGCCCCATATCGGAAACCAAAGCGACTTGTCTGCTAGTGTGACCTACCACTCCCACAGCTCTGGTAACTTGCTGCTCTCTGGCACAGAATCTGTCCTCGCAGTCCTGGAGGGGCTCTTGGTCCCCAACCAAACTTCCACTCAGGAGATGACTCTTCAGGCTGCCATCTCCATCGCTGCAGGCAGGCCTGCGGGCAGCGGAGGAGTGCAGCAGGGAGGCTTGGGTGGGCGTGGTGTGACAAGGGGGTGCTTTGCGGCTGATTATATTAAACAGGGACTGCTGCAGCAGCGAGAAATCGGAACAATCACTCAAACCTTTCTGCCGTCCATAACCAGAGGTGGTCATTGTTCCGCCAGGGGACAGGTTTTGTCTCAAGTCACATGGACAGTGGTATGTTGGCATGCCAACGGAAGAACGGTGGCAACACCCTTCCCGTGACCTTAGATTTAACAAAGAGAGGCAGGCCTGGCACACGTGGCCTCTATGCATTGCAAAATGTGGGTTATGATGGGAGGTCAGACTCAAAAGGCTACTAAGGTCAGAGTGTCTGCGTCCACTTGGCACAGGCAGCGTTAAGTTCTCACTGCTGGCCTCTGGTGACGGTCTGATGACTGTGTCACTGAAGCGGCGGTACTCAGAGGGCGAGACGGGGATGACCTGCAGTACTGGCAGAGCACTCTGGGAGGGGAATTCATCCGTAGTCTCTGGGTGAGGCTCAGGGGGGTCGAGTTCCAACAGGTTCTCTGGTACTGTGGGGGTGGGACTGATTGATCTCTGTGACTGTATGAGAGCATGGAGTTGAGCGATGTGGTTTGCCCTGCAAGTGTCAATAACAGGGGCACTTCCCCTCCGGGTTGCAGCTCCCAACCGAGTCCTGAGGTCTGGGCTCAGTGTTGCCCCCTGTACTTCAACCTTTTCACAGGAGTGAGGTCGATCCGTCAGAAACGGGCCACTGCTCTGGTACTGATCAAGGAGCAACCCAAAAGCAAAACACATTACTCAAAATGAACAGATCATAAACAAAAAAAACTATAAAATGAGAAGAGGCGGAACAAACTTGCTTGCAATGACGCATGAGAGTATGAGAAATACATATGCATGTAATGTGCATGACTGTGTTAATGGAAACTAATCGGCACATGTCCAGAAATGTTTATGCATGTTGGCTGTGCAGATGAACATTGTTTGAAGTGTGTGGACACAGCGCCTGCGCTCAGTTCCACGTGAGCAATGACTGCTTTCAAAGAGTGTGTGTATTTTAATAAATCCGAATGTACATGGTCCACCTGGGTGTGTGTGCTCCTGATACAGACCTGCTGTGTTGCCATAGTAATAGGCTCCAGCAGGGACTGGTAGAGGACACTCTGCTGGCTGCTGTGGGAGTCTGAGTACACAGTGGAGCCCATACCACTATCAAGTGTGCTGTCTGCTGCAGAGACACACAGATCACACACTCAGAGAAAAAGTCAAAGATTAAGCGCATGTGTTTCTGGGTGGAGGAGTACAGACTCTCTTACATGTCACTGAGGTGGCACTGGCTGGTAGGTTACGCAGCTTGCCGTGCTGGTCTGCCTCTGTCTCTTCTGGTTCCTGTGAGGGCTGTCCTACATGTGCAACCCCAGCGGAGACGCCCTGAGATGGTGTCATCTGGACCCTGTTCCCCCCTTCACCTTGTTCCACTGGAACTGCAGCAGACACTGTTCTCTCTCTCCTCCACTTGATCAGTGCCACGCGGTCCCTGATCGACTTTCCCACAGTCTTAGCATCGCTCTCGTGGAAGAAGCCAGACTCCACCTGACAAAGAAAAAGGAAGAGCATGACTTCCAGGATATTTTTAGCATGCAGCATGTGAGAGAAGAGAGAGCACATTTTGTGAGGGAGAGAGAAGGAGCAAGAAAAGGAAGGAATAGAAAATCTATTTCAAGGGGATCAGAGCGGTGGGGAATTATTCCCTTTGTCAGCAGATCGGTTTATTGTTCACAACAGAACTGTCTGGACTGTTACATCAGCAAATGACGATCAAGAGACAATGTATAGATGAGAGTTATAAATAGATATATGCTATACATACAAAAAAGAAAACACTGGACAAGATAATAGTTCATGCAAAAAAAACTAGTCAGTCCCTCCAGGATTTCAAAGGCTTTTGTGGGATTGTTGTAGCCTAAAATGCCCAATTTCACAGCAGCTTTAACAAAAAAAAAACTGATGTATGCTGCAATGTTTTTAGCCTTTTGTCAATAAAATTGAGGGAGCAAGTGAAAACTGCAAAAAGAGTTGAATTTTTATTTTGGATAATTTATTGAAAGTCGAAGGCAACTTGTTCTTGAGAACAGAACACACTGTTCTGAATTTGTTATTTACTCTCCACTAACATTACAATGAATCATGCATATTTGATCTAACCCAGCTTGATTATAAAGGCACATGCAATAGATGTGGATACTGAAGCCTCTGTCATGGTAATTTGTCTGGTCTTTTTTCTACGCATTATAGCCAGTGTAAGTGTGTTTGTCAACCGATGACTTTCAGCTTTCCAACACAACATTGCATGTGGTGCAAAACGGTTTACCCCTGCTTTTGAGCAAACTTCAAGGAACTTCTTTGCACAGTCTTCAGCAGTGGTTTTTGTTGGTAAGTGTGAGATGTTTGTGTCCTTGTCTGTATCTTCATTACCAGTAACAATGAAATAAGTTTGGTGCTATGATTGGTGAAACTCCCAAAAAACTACGACAACTGTCCCTTCACTAGGTCCCGCTCCCAGACATAGACTGGCCAATCATAACGTAGCATCAGGCCGGCTCAGACCAGGGTCCAACAGCAACACGTCTGTGCTCCATTGTTTCAGATTTCCTTCATTTTCAGGCTGGTTTTGTGGATTTGGAGCTAAATGTTGTGCCTGGAGCACACCGTGTATTAATGATACTTGTTACCTGGAGAGATTGGAAAAAGATATACGTTTCTTCCCTGTTCCAAAACCAAAATCACACCCTGAAAAGTGTAGGATTAGCTAGCTAGCTACTGAAGATATAGCCTACTGAATGTATACACATGTTGCTTTTGCTTTTTAATGATTATAACAGTGAAACAAAGACCAACCCTGCTGTACAGGAACCAGTGAAGGGAAGCAGGGAAACTTTGCTCATATTGAACCAGCTGTGTGTCATCACAGTGTGTGCAGATGAACGTTGTTTGACTTCCCTCGGAGATCCCTGCCCGTCCGGCGGTGGAGGTCCAGGTGCTGGCAGCGGCACGGGGGTGAAGCCAAACACCATTCATCTGCACACACTGTGATGCCACACAGCTGGTTCAATATCAGCAAAGTTTCCCCTTATATTCATTGTCTTCTGTGGCGATCAGCAGTGATGTGGTGGTTCACTTTTACACTGTGATCTGTAGCGTATAGTTCGGCTTTAGCTTCTAACGAGTCACTTTGACATCCTGGATATATCCTTCAAACACATTTTTTTAAACCCCTGAATTTGTTGTGATTGCTGTTCTCCTGCTGTGCGTATTTAAACAAATGATTTGGATGAAGCATGCTCATTCATCTGTGCAGCATAAAGTACAATATGTATGGTATAAAAATGTTAATGACACCACATAATAGTAAACAAAGACTAATTAGGCATCATTAGCACAAAAGCCAGAATGAAGGATCCAAAAAAAGGAGAGATCCTAGCCCATGAATGGAGACAAATGACATCTCTCATGTTGCCCAACTGGAGAAAAACGGAGTCTGCTCTCATGCCCAAGGCGATTGGCCTTAAATGTTTTTCTCCCAGCTTTATAGCCTGGTCAAGGCCAAAAGAGCACAGATAAACAGGTGGGGAGGAAGAGAAAACAAGAAAGGGGGAAGGTGTGTGGAGGGAGAGAATGCAACAACAAAAAGGAAGACACTGGGTAACACAAAAGGGACAAAAAGAAGAGGGCTGGGAAAGCAAATTCTTACTCACAGTCTCACTGTAATTATCAGTTGGCTGAGTATTAAGTAAAACATTTCTCTTTTTTAAAAAATCTGAGGGAGTGATTAATATACAGCTGGCACACCTCACTGCCAACATTTTCCACTTTCACTATGTACAAGCACATACTGTAGACTTTCTTGTGAAATATCTAATGACATATTAAAGATGCTGCTCAGTCCTGAAGCAATAGATGAGACCAACACAATCTGTTTCAATGCAGGTTTGTTTGGAACCATTTTGAAAAGTCCTGCCAAAAAGCCAATCCTGAAAAATTATGATCCTCCTTTTAAGTGTCTAACTGAAGACTTGGTGTCTTTAGTATTTCTGATAACGTGCACCAGTTAAATCTTTTCCCACCAAAACTGAAAAAGGCTGTTAAAGACCAAAGCCTGACAATGACTGTTTATATTCTCCATCTGAAGTCGAGCTGTGTTAACTCAGTCTCTCTTAATCCCACACCCCAATAAATAATTTCATGGTTCTGCAGAATGTTAGATGAGTGATACAAAGGCTCGGGGTTGGTATAATCATGGCTTCCACACTGGAAGAAATCTTCAGTTTTGCTGGGCCAGGTTTTTATTGCAGGGCCTGTGGGTGCCTTATCTGGTGGTGCTCCCGGGAGAAATCCATGTAAACAGAAGGAAAAAAACAAAACCGCAATCACTGTATTCCTGGAAGAGCAGGGTAAGTTATCACCGGCAATCTGCATCTGAGTGCATTCCCCAGTGATGAGCTCTCAGTACTGCCAACAGCCAGAACATGCTAAGCCAGAAGGACATGCAAAGACTGCATGACTGGCATGGGTTCAAACAAACATATTACTGAAACTAATATTAAGCAAAGGACTTTAAAAGGTCAAACCAGTTCTAAATGACGGTCAGTTAAAGGTTGTTTTTCTTAAAGGTTGTAGGTTTTTCTGACTACCTTCAGTTATTCACTCACCATCTCCTGTGCCACGACCTCAGGGACCTCCTTTTCCAGGTCAAATGTGAACTCGATGGCTCCACTCTCCTTGTACTTCCCTTTTAACTTCTTGTGGTCCTCCACCCACAGTTTCAGGGCGATGGAGTCCTTTTTCCCATCGTCCTCTTCGGCTAGCTCCACCCTTACGCCTGTGTCCTCAGCAAAGAAAGCATGGTTCAACAGGTCCTTGATGGTGTACCTGGGAGAGGAAACACTAAAGCTCAAGACTTTTTTTTCTCCAACCACAATAAGCATGCATACGCAGGTTTTTTGAACAGGGGAAAACACGCTATAAGCAGTAGTGATGGGCAAAGCAGTTTTTTAGGTGTTACTGAATCACTAGAATCAGTTCATTAAAAAGACTTGTTCAAAAGAGTTGTTTACCGAATCGTTCAGTGCTTGGCGGGAGGAGCCCTGACTGTGTACTGCGTAGTCCGACTCACTGAACTGATACACGGCTGAGCTGCGTCTGCCCTGCACTGGTGAGTCTCATTACTGGCCAGCCTAATGTTTTAAGTTTGCTTATCTGGAAACTAAGTCTGTTAAAACAATGGGGAGGTGTGTGATTGTGTTCATGTGGCCTGACTCCTGGCTACATTAGCCGTTAGCTTGGAGAAAACGGTCCCTATGAAAGTGTATCGCTGAGAAGAAATGATCTGAATCACTCAGGGATCAGGGTTACGTCGTTCACCGAGTGATTCGTTCATTGAGTGATTCATTCACCGAATAATTCGTCACAGGGTAGGCAGTTTCTCCCTGCAACCTGGCTGCCTTGCGACCCGCGAGTGATTCATCGTTCGCACTGCCCGAATCAGCAGTTCCACTCCCGTCCTGCATGCTCACTGCTGAACTCAACTGAACTGAGAAATGAACGAATCAGTTCCAGAAGTGATTCAGTTCAGTACGTTCACTCAACAGATTTGTTCTTTTGAAGGATTCGTTTGCGAACAACACAACACTAAAAAGTAGGCAACAGATTCCTTTCCCATTACCAGCAGACAAGTTCTTTTTTTCCCCCAGGTGCGTCAGGTTTGACTAACAAACGCGCCAAAAAAACAGGGTTAGTAACTATAGAAAGCAGCATGGAGGCATGCTATCTATTCAGTCTCTTTTTTAAATTTGATGCCGTCTCAATAAGGAATTTGTGACTGAGATGATAAAGAGATGTAAAAGTTACTGATGGCAATATCACAAAAGGCAAAAAATAGTGTGTCCACACAGGTGTCATGTTTCCATCAGTGCCTATCGGAGCTGGAGAAAAGTAATCCCCATGACTACTGTAGATTTATTTGTTCCAGGAGTGAACGCCAATTGTGTCCTCTCCCACTAAAGACAAAAGTCAAATGTTAGTAGGTATTAGTTGTTTTTTTGTCCAGCTGGCTAAATTTTAAAGCATTGCTTGGACAAAGACGGCCTATATTTAGTGGCGGCCCGTCATTGCATTGCTCCAGAAAAGGGGCTGAAATGAACCTGTTCACCTGGGTGTCATAATTCCATCACTGCCGATCGAAGCAGATTGGAGCTGGAGCTGATAAATACCCGTGATGACTGCAGAGTAATATGTCCCAGGAGTGACTGCTGGTTGTAACCTTCCCCATTAAATACAAAAGCCAGATGTTAGTGGATTTTTTGCCCAGTGGGAAAAGGGCATAATGCACAGTGTTTGCAGATACTGTTGGCATCCATATGGCTCGCTGTAGTACAAGACTTCTACTGTGTTGTTAGTGTAAGGACATCTTGGCACAGTAATAGCATCATACATGGACATGGATAACCTTTGGTGCAGAGAGAGAGCCACTCAGTGAAGTCACTCACTGAACCCAATCATGCCTCAATAAGAAAAAAGCCACTGGAAGCTAATTAAGGGTTATTTCCCCCTCTGTACACAAACTCATTATGTAACAGAAATTGAAAGACACCCTGCAGATATGGTGGGAGACTGCAGTGCTGCTGAGAGCCCAACTGTCAACGCCACAGCAATGAAGCGGGGGAGGTGAGACAAGGCATGAAAGATGAGAGGGCACCTTGTGGGCCCTGTTGGCCGGACACTGGACAATGATGGGCACAGTCACTCACCGCTCCTCTTTCTTTTGGCAGATACACTCCCCAATAACCTCCTTGATTTCAGGATCCATGACCTTGTTGTAGCTGGCTGGCTTCACTCCCTGAGGAAAAGGAAATATAAACAAAATACTGAGGACACGCCACAAAAGGATACTGCGTGATGAAGAAAAATGACGAAGGAAAACAAAGGAAAGAGAACACGGGGATGTTTTCGTGATACTCCATCCCCGATTGGCATCTTTTAAGGATCAGAAAATCACGCCCTGTAGGCTTGTCAACATTGACAGAGCATGGCAGCTGTAGTCTCTTTCAATCCATGTCAGCTGCAATGGATTCCAAAAAATATAAAGGCACCCACAAAAACCACTTCTGCAGCTAGCCAACTTCTCTTTATCTGAGAACTGACTATGCTCAACAAATTACAGCAATGCACACCTTCCATCTCAATTTTCAGACAGGACTTTGGTGAGTTTGTTGGTGGGTGCACGCACTGAGTTGCACACATTAGAGCACCAGTTTCCTGCTCTTCCATTTGTCAGGAGAGGCAACGGTCATGATGGTGGCTTCCCGTTGTTGTTGTTGTGTTTATTTAAAGATGTTTTTTTTTTTGGCTATGTTTGCTGTATCGATAGAGAGAAGGAGACAGGAAAGGCAGGGGATAGGGCTTAGCTGTAATTGTACATGCTCTACCCAGTGAGCTACTGAGCGCTCCTTCCTGATGTTGTTTTGTTTGTGGACTACAATTAGAACACAGCTGGCCTCAAATACTATGGTATTTTGACTGTTCAGGACATCCTGAGCGTACGGATAGACAGAGACAGCAGGCGTGGTTTGAAAAGACATTTTCATACTCTTTTCCACTGTGAGTGTTTCATAGCCAATAGATTTTCCTTTAGCACTCAGCTTTCCTATCTATTAAGGGCATTTTTGCCTTTAATAGATAGGAAAGCTGAGTGTGAAAGGGGGAGAGAGAGGGAATCAAATGCAGCAAAGGGCCACAGGCTGGAGTCGAACCCGGGCTGCTGCGGCAACAGCCTTGTATATGGGGCGCCTGCTCTATCCACTAAGCCACCGACGCCCATAGCCAATAGATTTTGACTGTTTTTAAAATGGTGAGATTTTTGATAACAATACCTTTTTTCTAGCTCAGCACTTTGACCTCACTTTCTGCATCTCAGTTATAAAATATATACAACCTCCGGATTAACATCCCCACCAATTATGCAGCTGCATGCTGCGTGTGCTCAGGGAGTAGTATAAAGCTATCAGGGTTTCTCTTTGATCAATCTCCTATTAATATCCCGCAGTGGTCCCTGCAGAGCACTCTAATATGCATACAGTAACAATGCAGTGAACAGTATCTAGAGACAGCTGCACTGATGCTGCCCGACCATCTCTTCTTTAACAGCAGGTGAAAGAGCCATCTCTCAGATTCCCACACTACCAAGTCTCAAGCGTGGAAAATCAATACTCTTCATCAAATCAGAAAGACTATTATGACTTCTAAAAACAGTTTGCAGTATGGCTTGCTTGCACAGACACACTCATTGGAAGGGAATGGAATACAGCCTTTAGGCTTTATCTAAAAAACAAAGGAGATTTGGCCTCCCCCTGTGACTCCATATGGCTCAATAAATTCTTCACCCAAGAAACAGAGCAGAGTAGATTGTGTACTCTAAAAAAAATGCTGCATTTCTGCAATTAAAAGCTCTCTGGACTTATAATGTGGTGAAGCAGCTAAGAACATCCCTGGCATCACTGCGCTCTGTCTAGCAGGTTCATCAAGCATAACCCTGAGTTATCACAAAATGCATGCCACAAGCTCTGTCTCTTTTAGAAGACTGTGGCATTAACAAGATTTTTTGCTGACAATTCTAGAAACAAAATTACATATTTGCACTGTATGTATGCGAGGAGAATGAGGAGAATATTTGTGACCATTTTGTTACTGTATACAGTATGCGTTAGTGCAGGCCTTGTTTTGTCTGCACAAGAATAGCACAATTTATAATCACTATATTCTCTCAGCTGTTTTTACAGGGTTATTATAGTTTGTTTATCTTTTGGGCTACTAAACTTATCTTTGTGAAATTTGTGGTAAGTCAAATATTTTCTTAAATGTCTAGTTTCTGAAACAAACTGGAAAAACTTGCAGTATCTGGACTTACACTTGTGACTTTGCGGTATATCTGAGCAGCATTCTGACACTCGGAGTAGGGGTATTCTGAGGTGGCCATCTCTAGCATACACATGCCAAAGGCGTAGACATCCACAGCCTCATCATAGTGCTCCTCATACATCTCTGGAGCCATGAACTCTGGGGTGCCTGAAGAGAGAAGAGAGCCCAATAGATGAGTCACTTTCTTCTTTACTGTCTGTAAGCGCTATTAATCTGCCAAGTTACATTTCAAAGTCTCCTACCTATGACGCTCTTAGCAAAGGAAGCTGCCTTGAGCGTTGCCAGTCCTAAATCCCCTATTTTGACTGAGCCTGTAGGTCCAGTGATAAAGATGTTATCACATTTGAGGTCCCTGTGGATGATGGGAGGCGTCCTGGTGTGGAGAAAGTGAAGGCCTTTCAGGATCTGTCTGCACCAGCTCCGCAGCACCTTTGGCTTCATTACTTTGAAACGCTTTAGGTATCTGTAGGAAAGAGAGGGAAAAACAAATTTGAGTTAAAAATGTATTCTGTTTCAAAAAAACATACACCCTTGTGACACAGAGATCCTGTGATAGGGCTGCAATGAAGATGCTTCATTAAGCCAGCTTTGCTTTTTTACACAGAACAAAACAACACAGGCATAATGCTACCCCAGGGTGTGATTTTAGATAGCATGCCAGTGTTCTGGAATCAAAAGGCGTGTGATAGGCATGGCATGTAACACAACAGAAAAAGCCCTTAGTGTAACATAATATATACATCGGGCAGTGCTCTCTTAACAGTAACAATGGCATAACAATCATGTAGCATCCCAGTTATATGGGGGTTGATCTGGTCTCCTGCTCAGAGAGTAAGGAGCTCCCAAACCTCCTTGTCTCACCAAATTGCAGTTGCTGCTGTTCTTCTTTGAGTTAGCTGCTAACTGCTACGTGCTTGGAATGTCACACCTGTCCTGTCAACTCTCCCTTTTACACAGACATTGATCCAGTGCTGTTACTGCCTCCACTGTCAGCTTACAGGACAGACAATTCTGTTCCTCCATTCTGCAATTGTATGCTTTATACAAAATGGCGAGGCTAGGATAATGGCTTGACATTTCCACCTTCAATAGGTAGTGTTAAAGGGGCTATCAACATGCTATCATTTCGACACACTTGGTTGTGAAAAGGTTAACCTGTCCCCAAATCAGTTTGACGTATGCTTTCCACTCAATGAGGATTAGCACAGTGTCTGCATTCAACAGTACTCACGTTTTTAGCGTTCCTGATGTCATGAGCTCCGTTACTAAAACAATGCACTTCTTTCCTTTAAGGGGCGACTCCCAAAAGTCGTAGAACCGGACAATGTTGGGATGTTGAAGACCCTTCAGCATCTCCGCCTCCTCCTTAAAGCGCTGACGTTCCACCTTTGACAGTTTGCGATCCTAGAGGAGAGATGACAGATGCAGCAGAAAGAAACAATAACTATGAAGCACTAATGATAAGATACTTATTACAATGTATTTGCTTCAGAGGAACGACCAGATGGAAGAGGCCGTAACCTTGGAGGCACATTTCAAATTCATGCATCCAGTATGTTTGAGCAAGTTGGAAGGACGGAGTGAGTGAGAGGGAGGTTAGTGTCAGTCTGAGCCGTGTACACATACATCTCTAATTGGGCCATATGTATATGAAGGCTGCTAACAGTCGGCAGTTTGTGTGTTCAGGAAAAATCCACATCAGTAGTATTCTTAGGCAGTGAAAAGATCTGCCTAAATATCAAGCATGTGTGTGATATTTAAAGTAGTTTTTAAGTTCGATACCAGTCAGATGTGACCTCTCACTTGTTAGCTCTAATTTATCCAGAGACACAGAGGTTGTGGAAAAAGCCATTAAAATGGAAACTGTAGGGGGAGAACAGACCCACACATTAACATAGTCACACCCACTAGACACTGCAGCTAAAGGTTACATGTCATCGATCCCTTCCATCTTTCTCCATCTCCTTCACTTGCTTGCTCACTCTCTCATCCACTACCTTTTGCGCCTTTACCCCCTCCCCCATATCTGCAATCTGTCTCTGCACCCCTAACACTAACCACTCCCTTCTCCATAACCAAACATCCCCCGCACACACAGAAACACATCTCCGCTCCCTCTCAATCCCTTCCCTCTCCAGCTCTCTGTTAGGCTGACCCCACTCCGAGGGCACCTTACTTTGGGTAGTGCCAAAGGGTTCTACTGCGATTTCTCTTTTTTTAAACCGCCACAGCGACGACTTACGTAACAAACACGCACGCACACTCAGCACTGAGCATGGACTGGAAGCACGACCCCACCCCTCGCAAAAGCAGGCGACACGGACGGTGGAATGCGATGAACACAACCTAGCGAGATCTAATCTATTTAATTATTCAACCACAGTGAACTCCCTGTGAGATGACGCTGCAGAACAAATAAGAAATCTACCTGGATAACCTAAAAAACTAACAATGAAGCAAGATGGGCTGTGATGCAATGTGTTGAGGTGTGAAGTGATATGATGATAAAGCATGGTGCATGAGTGTGTGTTAATGTGGCATATTAGGTTTTGTGTGCAAGTGTGTGGGGGGTGGGGATTTTCACTGCACTCTTCTAAAGTCCCATGAATAATTCAGTTCTGCAGAGAACCTTTTCTACTGAGGCAAGCTGAGCAATGGAGGGCTGGGCCCGCCCAAGTTGGGCAGGGTTATCCCCGAGTGCTCTTTGCTGCACAAGAGCAGCACGTGGATTGAAGTTTACCTGAACCACAGGTCTGAAAGGAGGAAAGAGACAGATAGCTTCAAGCTAATTTTAATGCTTGAGCACTGCAGCTTCCCTCCCTTTAGGCGACACTCCTATCTTCCCCACATATTACTGTTTTATCTTTTTCTCTCCCTCCTCCTCTTCTCATCTTCTCTGCACTCATCTTCCAGGATTCCTGATGCTATTCCTAAATAACCCCCCAACCACAGAGTGTTCCCCAAGTCCCAATCACACTCCCCACACACACACACACACACACCACCATTTGCTCTCTCACTTCTGTTTTCCCTCACAGCAGACATTGGGGCTTCTGCATAATTCAGAGACCACATGTAGGCTCAGAGGTGTTGTGCACAGCATGGCGAGATACAGACAGATACATATGCACCCTGAGACACTAGAAGAATGTCATTCCCAAGACACACATTCCAGACAAAGGATATCACAGATGCATCAGTACATAAGATTTGTTAATGCTTCATAGTTACAGTGAGAGATGTGAGCTTTTAACAAGTGTAACTCTTCATTACATCTGAAATCTACATGGCACTGCAAAGTGATCGTTCTAGTGTTTGTATGCATGTTTTCAGAATCTTATCAGGTCTGTAATGTACACATGGCTAAAGAAAAGACTCAGCTGGCTAGAGCAGAGTGTGGAGCCGCCCAGGCGAAGTTAAACACACACAAACACAAACACACACACACATACACAGAAAACCATACCAGGCAGCAGGGACAGGAAAATAGATTGTGACATTAGCAGGAAGCAATCTATAAAGCTGTGCTCAACTCTGCTGCCACCCACTATATCTGTGTGCTGGACTATATTAGTTCCCCAGCTCTGCTAGCTCACACAGCTACACAGATAGATCAGACCAGGTAACAGATTAAAACATCAGTCCTGGGAACTTTGCTGCCTAATATACCATGTAATTGCAAAACTATGTGTTCAAATTGAGTTCCTGGCGTAATGTCACATGTTGTCTTTAATGCATGCTGCCCATTTAAGAAGAAAGCACCCTTATTGTGGAGGGATGGCTATCAGCTTAGCTGCTTCACATGGGGTTATAAGTAGATACAATGCAGCTGTAAGGCTTACAGTTCCCAGTTACAGCAGCTAATTTGATTTCACATAAAAGGCTGTAGTGGTCCCCTTGTCCGCTGCATGTGTAATGCACAAACGCTGCCTTAGTTTGGAATTTAAATTACACCGAGTCCACCTATGCTACAGAATGTACGGTATGCACTAGTAGATAGTATCGCTCCAGGTGCCTTTCAGCGCCAGCGAAGTGGACATTTTGTTTTGTTTATCAGGACATTTCCGAGCCAAGTCAACTTTCACATACCCAAATTGATCGGAGCAGTTGTTAAACAATGCATTTTGAGCTGGTGAGTGAAGCACACTGGATAGAGACACTATCATGCCATTGGAAAACATGTGATAAATAAATAGTTTAGATTACTTTTAAGTGCAAAGTGGCTCTTAAAAAAAGCTTGGTAGCTAGTGTGATGTCGTCAGAATTGCTAATCAACCTTAATCATAGCCTATCAAACTCATGGAGGGAGCACAGAAAATAAACCCATAGCACAACATAAATCAGCCAAACAATGAGCATCCTTCATGTGAAAATTGTTTTGGAGCATCCAGCAGACACAAGTACCAACAGTAGAGAGCCCTGAAAGCATGTCAAATGATTTACCGTTTAATTGGAAATTCTGCCATGAACAGAAGCATGAAAAAAAACGTGTTATGCTCAAACAACATCACAAACACTGACGGTGTGTACTGACACACGGCGCAGGCACAACTGTGTGTAGACAGGTGAGTCAAAACATTCACTGACAACAGAATGACGCAGGCCATTTTTCCTGCACCGACTGCACTTTTTGCTTGATAAAAAAAAAAATGTAGTCAAGTGCCATGGGGATTGAGGGGGCTATATCAGGATGAGTGTCTACTATTGATTATCCACTAATAGAATCGGACTGCCCCTAGTGGGGGAGCTGTTGGGCTAGAGAGAGTTGAGACAGGCTGCGTCTCTGGAGCATCAATCCAAAAAACATCTGACAGACTCACGAGGCACACAAACACACACACAAGTGAGTGATAAATGCTGATGGTGTTCTCAGGGAGAGAAAACTTCTTAAGCTCTAAAGCTCAGAACTCATGGGTTGTGTTTTATTAACAATAACTGCCATCTGTGAACACACACACACACACACACACACACACACACACACACACACACACACACACACAAAATAACCCACAGAACACAAACTGCTTTAGAAATGCTAAAAAGGTGAGTCATGACATTTATCCAGATGGATTCTTCGCATCTCATAACTGAAACTACATACCCCAAATTATGGGTGTGAAAAATCCTGCAAAAGTCTTTAGCTTAGAAAGATACAAAAGGTTGTGGTAGGCTTGGAGCAGGTGAATAGACAACAACCTTTTTCTATCAACAGCCAAATGACTAAAATTGAAAGAACTGCTGACTGTTATAAAACTCCAAGATGATAAATCATTCTTGATATTCTGAAATGTGGGAAAGGAAAAAACATCTTAAAAATGGCTTGATTAGTCTCTCTTTAAGGGCCTTCATGAACGTTTGTCAGATACCTACTTTTCTACATATAAAGGTTGATACTGTCACCTCTTTGTTTGTTGCTGCATTTACAGATTATTTAAAGAAAATCTGCTTTAGATGGCAAAGTTGTACAGGATTAGATCATTATTTTCAACCCCAGAAAAGTCCCCTTTATAACGAATGAACTAGGCCTGTGCCAAGCTACGTCCTCCCGGGCTGAAAAATGAAGCCAATACGGAAGTGCCAAAAACTTCAGTTCTTTGAACGGCCGCTTGAGGCTGGCTACCGAAGCTAGTCAATCCCAACAGACGTCCGTGTTAAAATGCCCAACTTTATAATACAAATAAACATGTTTACAGCCTCGTACATAAAACGATTTTGGCCTCTGTAGCTAAGTTCCTCTTTCATGACAACTGTTAGGGGGCAGATTCTTTTGTAATTCACTTGTTGATATTTCATAGGCTTAGAGTTACAGCTTTCCAGTCACATCCACCCCTTGCTCCTCCACAGTGGCAGAGTGGCTCCAAAAAAAACATAACCACGATAGCAATGGCCGTCTCTAAACTTGAGGTTTCCAAACGAGAGTCCACAAACCAATGGGTCTTGTCATGTTAGCTACATTCATTATACCAAATGACGTTTTTTTAACATTCAAAGCTTCTATTGAGGTTTTTAAATAAAGCTTTAACTGTCAGTCATCATATTTTATGACATGATCACCCTTAAAAAATATCTTTGAACAAAATCCTCAATTTGTTATCAAAAGACTCTTTTTTATCAACTTTAAAGGGGAGATTTATGACATTTCTAGAGGGGGAGAAGGCTACAGAAGTCTACTTGTCTTGTCTTAATTTCTTGAATGAAATATAATTATGTGCATTTTCTTTCCTTTTTCTTTCCTCTAGACTGTCAATACGTGTATAGGTAGCATTTCTGATTATTTAATTTGAACCTTGGAAAAGTACTCATTGTATTGCCCTGTCATAGCAGTTGATATTAAGATGATGCCTTACTGTAAATGTTCTGTTTCGTACCTTACTTGTTTTTTGTCGTCGTTTTTTAATGTAATATTTGAAGTATATTAAAAATCCAATAAACAGACTCATCAATGAATAAATGTGATTTAAGGCGCCGTTAGATGGACTGAAGCACAATATTTTTTGTTAGATAAAAACATGTAAAGAATTTTGGAAATTATTACATCCATCTTTTCTCAATAAATTCTAACTTTTTTAACTTATTGGAAATGTTTTGATTATAGGGGTCAGAAAAAATCCTCCGCAGCCACCGCTGGAATCTAATTCTACAAATAGTACAATACTAAAAATATGAGAGTATCTGCAACTGTGCAGGAATAGCAAGTTTAAACAGTGTAATTAGACATGCAAAAAAAAAGAAAGAAAAAGAAGCAGTGCAACATTTGAAAGTTGATTTATAATTAAAATGTCAATGTCATGATGATGAATAAAGCTTTGAACTATTTCAGACAGCCCCAAAATGAGCATTTTTTTATTTTGGGTTAATGCTGTGTATTAACACACGACATAAAAGCGAAAAGGCACAGAGTTACAGATTACAGGCTTTATTCTCTAGTAAGTAATCTTAGGTCGATAATGTTTTTGGACACTGGCCCAGATGGGTCTATCAAGTGACCAAGCAGCTGACCTGAGTCAGTCTAGACATGATCCAGTGTGTTCAATCCAGCGCTTCTTATTCTCACAGTGCCACTGATGAGACCAGAATAGTTCACAGGTTCTTACTTAATATTCAAATCTCCAAAATCAGTCAACCAGTGAGATCCACAACTGGATGAGTAAACTTATTAGGTAAGCAACAGGTTTCAGCATTAGTCCTAATTACAGCAGTCAAATTACACGCCCGGAAAAAAAAAAAAAAAATCAATGTCAACTTGGTCTCTCTCCCCAGCACTATGTTACTAATTACAATTTCCTCTTTCTTTCATTAAATTGGCCTCATCTTGATCCGTAGTTAACAAGAAGCAGATTAGCATCATTTGGGTTTAGCAACAATAGTGTGACAGCGATTTAAATTCAAACAACCTGTCAACAACCTCTACTATAAAACCTAGACAGCTAAACCCAGTGTGCTCGATATGTGTCACAACACTTGGCTAAGGAGATTAACAAAGAAAATATTTCACCCCAGGATGTACTTATAAAGCAAACTAAAACCGGACTTTGTTGTAATCATAAAGACATTTAAAAGGTAAGCCTGTGCAGATTTGTCACACTCACACACACACACAGACACACACACACACAACTGGCCACACACAAACCACAGAGCAACCAGGCCTCAGTATAGCTTTTTTTTAACACTGCAATGAAAAGCTTAGGTTCAGTCACAATGATAATGTGATGCTTTATTGATCCATGCCAGATGATTCTCTTTACAGGACGTCAGAATGATACAGAACACCAGCCCTAAAAGCTGTGTCTTATTCACAGCTTATTTGGACGATAAATCATGGGACATGAACCCTGGACGCCAACTGAAGGAGGTATGCTGAATTACTTGGCCACCCTGCCACCCTCTGCACCCATCTTCAATAACAAATTACTATTGCAGCGCTTCCGCTGCTGTAACAAAAGCTGGTGCAGGGTGAGCCATGAGCCAGCAGACTGCCCACAGCTGAATTGTGTCCCATCAGTCATGACTGCAGGCCGGCAGCTGTGCCAGTCACTCCAGTGCTATCTCTGTTTCACTGTTACCCCGACATACAGCCACTCTACACCCGTGCTGTGCTTCTTAGCACACAAGCACTCAGTGTGGGACAAGGTATCACATCTTAAATGAGGACAAGCCGATGAGACTGCTGTAAGGCTAAGAGGAGAGCAAAAATGTGTATATCGCCAAGCCGTGTCAAGGAGGAGACTGAAAGACTGGAACACCAACAAAGATAACAAGCCACTGAGATACTGTAATAACCTCTAATCATTTGTTAAAATCAGCCTATGGCCCAATGACCTCTCTGCTGTTTGGGTGTGAAGGAAGTGAGGTAAGAAACATTGGGGAGAGGAGATAAGGAGAGGCCATGAGGAGGTGACAAATGACAGACACCACCACACCCCAGCATCCTCAATGACAGGACAGAAACAGGAAAGCAACACAGTACTGCATCATAGCTGTGCTTATGACTAAAATTAACTCTAAGTGGACAACAGTAAATTTTGTTGCATAGGAGTTCAAGTGTAAAACTGTGTCTGGCTGACTGTGACCTCAAGTTGGCCAATATGGATTAGCCCATACAAACCTCCTGTAAACCTCTTTCCTGTCACAGACTAAATGCGTGGGCTGACAAACAAACAGTCTTTTGACACGGCGATAAAGAAATGAAAATTTCCAATTGCATACTTGCCTCCTCAAAAGACTAATGCCTCTTATGCAATGGCCATGATGACAACTGCTGACTAATCACATCTTTGTCTAGAGCCTGAATGATGCTGCATTTTTGAGCCCAAAACTGATAGCAATATGAGTTTTTAGAATCAGATAAATACCTGCAAGTATCAGGCAGTATTCTATGTTTATTTTAGATAGACACAAAATAAAAACAATATTCTTAATTAGGATCTGGGGCTGGGTGTAGGCATTCAAAAAGGTTAAGATATGGACTGAATTAGAAACTAGAATTAGTGCCTCATGCTTGTTTGCCTCCACACACTAGTCAAGTTGCACTTTAAGTTTAGATCCTTGTCAGTAAAAACATGGATGCACCACACACACATCCTTTTCCCGGCAGCACAGATGATCGATAAAATCAGCACAGGTTGAAGGTGGGCACCCAAGATTAGTGTCACCATTTCAGTATCTGATTAAATGTCTTCCCCTCTGTTCCTGAGATATGACCTGAAGTAATGGCCAGGAAAGTGTTTTTGCAGAACATTATGATGTCAGTGAAGTTGACCTTTGACCTTTTGGATATAAAATGTCATCACTTCATCATCATATCCTACTTGACTTGTTATAATTGGCGTATGAATTCTTGACTCTTGGCCAAAATCATGTTTTGTGAGGTCACTGTGACCTTTACCTTTGATCTTCAGCCACAGAATTCTAATCAGCTCATTCTTGAGTCCAAGTGGACATTTGTGCCAAGTTTAAGGAAACTCCCTCAAGGCCTTCTTCATATCTTAAGTTCACAAATGAATGACATAAAATGAAATGAATGAAGGAAACGGACACAAGGCCACAGTGACCATTGACAAGTGAATTCTAAACACTTAATTGATGAGTCCGAGTGGAAGTTTGTGCCAAATTTGAAGAAATTCCGTACGTGTTGTTGAGATATCGCATTACCTAAAATGAGACGGATGCTAGGTCACATTGACCATGATGTTTGACCACCAAAATCTAATCAGTTCATTGTTGAGTCCTGGACATTTGGGCCAAATTTGAAGAAATACTCTCAAGATGTTCTTGAGATAATGTGTTCACGAGAATGGAATGGACATGCACAGATGGATCAATAGACAGACGGACGGACAACCCGATAATATAATGCCTCCGGCCATGGCTATTACTGGATACTGATAAAAAAGGGTATCAGATGAAGTACTCTATTGGTGTCGGTGTCACTTTAAGGGGACTGATATTGGTACTGCCAACACATCTTTTTTAAATGCTGAGGCATTATGAAAAATATATGTAGAGTTAAATTTAATTATCAAAACTGACTGCAACAGAGGATATCAGCAAAGTTGTAAACTTTAGTGGCAATTAATTCTCTACTTAACAAAAACACAATAAATTTAATTATTTAATTATATCATTCATACATTATGGTAAAATATACATAAAAGTATTTGTGTAATGTCTTTTCTTTTTGCATATTTGCAAATGTACATACTGCATACATTTTTAATAAGTCAATTAGGGCTGCATGCAATGAAAATATTTAGTCTATAAAAAGTCAGAAGATGGCAAAGTGGTATAATCATTATTTCCCATAGCACCACTGTGATGTCTTCATAATGCTTGTTTTGTTTTTCCAACAATCCAAAACCCAAGCATATTCAATTTACACACAAAAACCAGAGAGAGGTAGAAAACCCTTGCATTTGAGAGGCTAGAACCACAGGATGTTTGGCATTTTTGCAATTTGATCCAAATAATTGATTAATCGACTAATCTTTTCAGCACTAAGCCAATATATGCAGATAATACGGGCCCGTCAGTGTATTGGCTGGGCTCCAATCTTACAGACACAGTCAGACTGAGGGAAGAGTCCTATAATGTCCTAAGAAAAAGAGCAAAGAAAAGCTTCCCCCATTAAAATGTGAAATAAATACACTTTTACGGAATCAAACCATAGCCTTCCAGGAAAAAGCAGTGGGATTATTTTACACAACAACTTCTACATATTCAGGAAGAGCAATTACTGTTTAGGTCATCATCTACTGATTAAACTGATTGCAAGACAAGATGCCCAAACCCTAACCCAAAGTTCAAAAGGCTCACAGTGTAGACTTAACAATACTCTTGGAGAAATCTTGGTGTTTCGATGCAATGCACACAGCAAACTGACCAATTAACCACCCTCTTCCCATTAACAGGTTAAGTTACCAAGATTAAAAGTACCCTAATTAACACTGATCTCCTTGATACACCTCTTTAGTAGTGCTTAAAAATATTATACCCCATTTCCTCCCAAATTTGTGCTTGTACGCAGGTATTATGAACACAGGAAAGCCCCTTAAAAATAGCTGATAGACTGCTTTCCTGTTGGCAGTAGACCACAGCCTTGTACATGGTTCTGCAGTAGACGAGTATGCCTTTCTGTTTTATGTTTTTTTCTAATGTGCCATGTCCAAAGACACAGGCAGGCCAGGAAACAGGTTAGTAAACAGTAGAAAGCAGCACGGAGGCTGGTAAAATGACACAATGGTTACTTCTTTTCTACATCTCTTACTTATTCAGTTTCTCTCTCACACTGGTGAAGGCTAAATTTTTAACAATGTTCGAGCACTGCTTGGATGGGGATGGGTGGTATTTTGTGGCAGCCAATCACTGCATTGCACCAAAGGGGGTAAAATTAGCCAGTCCATTCAAGTGTTCCATCACTGCCAATTGAAGCTGATCAGAGCTGGAGCCGATAAATACCTGTGACTACTGCAGAGGCAGTTGTCCCGGGGAACAAACGTCGATTGTAACCTTTCCCATTAAATACAAAAGCCAGATGTCTCTGTGTGTTAGTGGGCTTTTTTTGTCCAGTGGGAAAGCTGAACAAACCTCAATCAGCTGACAGTTAATACTGATGTATAATTACTGACATTATTTATCCTTTGTGATTCAACAGTCAAACAGCAAAAATCTAAACAGGCCATGTTTTCTTAACTTTTTTGTTTCATATCAACAAGACTTCATAGTGGACAGGAAGCAGCGTTAGCCAGTGTGTTCAGCAGAACCTGAGGCTCCACAGCTGGTGGTGACATCCTTTATACAAACCCCTGACACTGACACCAAACACCCATGCTCAATGGTAACACAGAGATACTCAGGCCCATTATGAAAACCACAGAGTAGCTGATAGAGCTAGCTATGCATAGCTGTGGTGCTATGATACCCAGGGTGGCGATTTCACCTCGCTGCTCGAGACAAATATTCACAAATGTGTTTAATGCCCATGTAAATGTCTAAAGCCTGATAAAGCCCGTGTGGACTTGTGCCAGCCAGAATCTGACAGTGCAAAGGGTGGGCAGTCTTGCACGTGTGCTCCTTTTCCCACATCACTGATGAAGAGGGTTAGAGACAAGGGAGAGCACAGTGGTGTCCTGGGAAGTAGAGATGTCCTTAGCCGAACTGTCCGGCCTGGCCAAACCCCCTCCCTCGAACATTTCATCAGTCGCTGCAGTGTGGGGGCACAGAGCCAGAGAGACAGCCTTGATTCAGCATTATACCCCGTCACAGACTAAACACCACAGGGGCAAATTAAGTAAAGGCAGCCTTCTTTCTTAATGTCCGAGGAGCCTTTTCCAAACCTCATTCTTGTCATCAATAATAAGAATGCTGTGTTAAATGCATCACTGCCAACTTCAACTGCATCACTGCCAACTTCAACTGCAACTACTACTCTGGGGTTGCTTAAGGTAAAAAGACAACATAGCAGCAGGATTATGCAAGTGTAACAGTACCACATAAAATCATAATGCCTAACTAGCAAGGTGCTGTTAAATTCGTCAGGTTTGACAGTAGAGAGAATATAGGACAACTACTGCGGGAGGAAGGAACCAATGTGTCAAAGGACTGGTGTAACAGACCAACTGGTTTTTCCTTTTAACTAGCAACATTTTTAAAAACAAAGATAACATCTACAATAGCTGCCATCATGGCGAACCAGGTGAAGTCTTTTTTTAGATTAAAAACTCAAAACACACCCATCTGATTCTTTTTTTGGAGTCCAAGAATTATTGGCTGTATACACACAGATTTTAGAGCCACTTGTTTTATATAAAAACAGCCAGATCGACATATCGTTTTGCTTCCCCCCCCCCCTTTTTTTTAATGTTTTGCCCATGGTTAACATAATATCACGAACACATTTTTAGTAAAAGTCAGGCCAGTGCAACATCAGCCTAAACTGCAGCTTCTATAAAGACCACAGGTTTGAATGATCAGCAACTCTCTGACACAGGTGAATATGATAAGCTTCATAAGTTGGGATACACTCAGTATTCTTTATTTTCACATATACTAAGTGTACATTTCATGCAACAGAGCAACAGCATTTGCCTTATTATACGCCTCTATTTTTCCCTGCAATCACGCATACAAACTGAAAACCCCTGGATGGATGCATGACATGCACAAAATGGACAGACATCCCAGCCACACACAACGCACGCTTTTAAAAGTGATTTTACTGAAGCTAAACAGAAAAAAAATCTCAGTCCTAAACTCTCTTTATCTCTCCAACAGTCCGTGAATATAAGAGGCTTTGCATATAAAATGAGCTGTCAAAATAAGTGTTAACAGTTTAGAGTTAATATGCAAGTGCTACTGTGTGGCCATTTGTTTTTCACTCTTTATTACGTAAATGGCTTAGTGATGCAGAGGTCAACCAGAGTGTGTATTAAAAGTAACCCTTGTCTTCATACCACAGAGCCTCCAGTAACTAAGCAGGAGGCCTTAACAGGACACAAAGGTGCTCCAGATTCTTTCATACAAATAACCTTCTCAAATTCCAAAAGGGATTACTAATCCTAATGAGATGTTGTGACACTTTCTATTGTTGGGGGGAGTGACAAGGGAGGTCAAAGGCCATTTAGTTAAATCTTCATCAGTTCAAGGTTAGGCTGAAGGAGTGTACGTGTGCCAAAGGTGTGCCTTTGGAGGTTGCTCACTGAATCCTGGTATGATTAATGATGATCAACAATCAGTCAGATGTGCAGGCACAGCAAGCACAGTTTCATATTTAAACCACCTGATATAACTGTATGAAGTATGTGTCAACTTTAATTAAAGTCTGTTTTTAAGTCCACACAAGGGAGCAGATAGGGATACAAGAGGTCAGATTGCTGGGGCATTAGTAGAAAAGACAGTAACGTAGCACTGAAATGATGAGTTGTTGAGCAGAAATTTAATCTGTAACCATTCTATTACCAATTAATCATTTAGGTCATTGAATATCATTGGGTTTTGGACAGGCTGGACTGTTTCAGACATCTGATAACGTCACTGGGAAAATGTGATGGCCATTTTTTACCATTTACTGGCATTTTATAGACCAATTAAAGCGACACTTAATGCTATTAATAAGCTGATGGCACACTAAAATGTAAGTGAATTCCACCAGAGATAAAAACTCATAATTGTACCATTCTCATATGGTTCTAAGAAAACTTCGACCAACTGGCCGAGCGTCCTGTCTGTCTTCCCCACATGGACGCCTCCAACTGACATAACCGCTGGCATAACAGTTTAGTTTGCCTCTAATGTAACATAGGCTATAACGTTATATATGACAACACAGCATCCAGTTGCTAACGGTTAGCCTACTGTAGCCTAACGTTGCCTGAACCTCTGTATTATCTTCCTTGTTTGTTGCCAGTCACCAGTACTATCTAACGTTAGCGTTTACGTTATATTATAAAACTCATCAGATATAACTAACCCCGGATAAGTTTCAAAACCCCGGGTTTGCGTTCTAATGTGCAGGACAGGTAACGTTATGTTTAGTTTGCTTCTAATATAACATATAACGTTATATGACAACGCAGCATCCAGTTGCTAATGGCTACCGTTAGCGTATTGTAGCGTAGCCTCTGAAACATTAATGTTATCTTCCTTGCGCGTTTCCACTTAGTAACGTTAAGGCTACTATCTAACGTTAGCACTGTAACCTTATTCTAAAACTCATCAGTCATCACTGACTTCGATTGAGTTTTAAAACAGGGTTGTGTTTACCTGTCTTCGTTGTAACGTTACACTCGCTCTTCTTTGTTACCCTGCCAACGCCTACGTCTATCATATACATAATGAGGATGTAATGGAGGAGGGGGGAGTAGGCCTTTGGAGGGAGACGGGGTGTTGTGGATGTTCAAATTTTTTCTAAGTGCTGTGTGAAAGCAGATTAATTAATCTATATAAATGTTTGCTGTAGTCCTACTGTAATGCACTGTTGAAGGAGAAACATCTCAATTAAGAAAACACATGCCAAATGCAGTCGGAAACACAGTGGCAAAGAGGAACAGTAGGCCCACATAGATTCACAACAAAACCATCTGAAATACAGAACCGGAATTATCTTAACAATAATACAAACTGTGGCCTTAAAAGTGACAAAACAACATCTGACAAGCATTATGAGCTTCAACAAATGGATACTGGGCTCCTGCAATATACTGGTGTTTCTTTAATTTTCTCTCCCTCTGTTTATTGAAGCACTTTCTGCCAAGCATATCAAACTCATAAGCGTTCTGAATTATGCAGATTTTCTTACAAAAACAACTGTCTCAATAAGCCAAACCTTGCTGGTGGGCTCTTCGACTGAAGTAAATGAGGAGGAGCGCTTCCCGTCTTTGACAACACTCGAAATCTCGAACTTCTTCAATTATAAGTAGTATGTGTACATGTGTGGGTGCCCACTGGCCTTTACTAAAAAAAACGAAAAGGGGCTGCACAAAGTGTAAATTATTTCAAGAAAAAAGTAAGAATTTATTACCTGGCATCCTTTTAGGGCTGCGCAATTAACTGAATATTAGTCTCTATCACGATTTTGGATTTTCACAATTTAGTGAAAATAATCGACCTCGATATTTACGTTTAACATGTGTGCTCCACTCATAGACTGCAATGCATATCAAATCATGCGCTTCCTTGACTAAAGGCCATGGCAGCTGTCAGTGAATCCCCATCTTTGTCCAGCGTCTACAAAGACATCAAAATAGGCCATGCGACGCTGTACGGCACATCACCATATCCCTCCATCTCACAAAGACAAACTGAAATAACTAATGCAACAACATTCCACTTGGCCAAAGATGCATGTCCAATAGAGACTTTTATTTATATTTTGCTTCTAGAGGATGCGCTGGATTAAGTCATATTTTGATTAAAAGATTTGTATTTTAGCAGGAATGTAGCGCGTGGAATCTAAAGCAATGCTTTGTTTATTTAAATGTAAAAGTGCAATAAAAATATTTTGTTCTTCAAATCAACATCCGATCGTGTGATAAATGATCGTGATCTAAAAATTGATCAAAACAATTGTGATGATCATTATCATTGTGGAGCCCTACACCCTTCTCCTTTAGACAATATGGAATGAAGGCCATGGTGTCAGACTAAGCCAACATGCCAAGATTTGACTCCAGCAATGGTCAATCTCTGCCACTGCACGGCACAACTCAGCATGTCCTAACTGATAAAGGAAGCACATGTCAACACGACATGGTTTGACCATGGCCAAAAGCGGCAATAGAAAAGCCCTACAGATCATACTTTGTGTGCTAGCCAGTGACTGTCTCCTATGTGTTATATCTAGACTCTATTAACTAGCCTCTTTCCAACAAGCCTGCCCGAGCTATACCACAGGTCACACTGCAGAGGCTCTAGCGGGCTTGTCCTCCATCCCTTTTCAGTTGGCTGGGTGACACAGGAGCTCAGGCATGCCTGAAGATGAGGCCACTGATAAGGCCCAGTTAGCTACAGCTACTGGGTCTGGCTGCCCTTAGCTTCCCTGGGCCTCTTAATGCCAAATGGTCTGCAACCAATGACCCACTTGAGCATCCCTAACTTTGTTTTCTTTTTGCCATCTGAGCAGTTGTTGATGTTGTTAGCACTATCCATGTTAATCCAAAGAGACAGCCAAAAACTTTGCGCAGTAACATTACCATCCTTATAACACAGATCAATATAATCTACCGTTGCAGCAAAAACCAGTGTTTGGAACCAAGACAGTGACCTAGTGAGTCATTGTGTCCTCTGCTGGGTTTGTTCAAGAATGCCCAAATCTCCAGTAAACATTTAGAGACGAGCAGCGTCATATCACTGCAATGGTATCATTGCCAGTTCTGCATTCACAAGCTGAGAACCAGATTTAATCTACAGAACAACAAGCTCACTGCCAACTACCACAGAGAAGTCTGCACAGACTCAGAAGTAAACTCGGTCTGTGTGTGTGTGTGCACAGCATTCAACACTGAGATAAAAATCTATACACAGAGCCACAATTGGCAGAAACAGGAACTTTCCAAAGTTTAAAAAATAAATTCCAGTGAGCAATGATAAAATGAGACAAGGCAAACAGAACACAAGAAGTGTTTCTTCCTGACAATGAAAAACTCACAACAGGCATCTTTCTCTCAGATTAACATCCTTGCCTGAGCCAGGGCCATCTGTGTTATGCCAGCAGCCTGGCACAGAAACGGAGATGTGGGGGTGACGGGGATGGGAGGAAAGGGGGCCGGGGGTTGAGGAAGAGACAGAGAGAGAGAGGAGGGAGGAAGAGAGACAGAAAGAATAAACACAAACCCAGATTAAAATTTCTCGGCAAGAAAACCATGTGACCACTGGAAGGAGGGAAAACAGTGGAAAATCACAGAGTCCTATCTCTTTTCGTCTTCCACAGAGAGCTCCTCTGTCCTCACCCTGTTTTCCACCGCAGTTCACTAAGCTAGGTAAAGCTGGACTCATCTCCACGCAACACTGAAGACTAAATATGCAAAACACAGGCGTGCAATCTTCAATGTTTTGGGTGCAATCTTAAGACTAGTTCATACCTGTGTGCTGTTGAGTGTGACTGAGATGGTCTTGCAATTTTTGGCACTGACAGTTCTTGGCTCAGATTGCATCCTTTAAAACCACTCCTTACATGACACAACAACATTAAGCATGCCGGTAAAGCTACAAACTTTTAATTTCTCTTCAAGAAAGTCAATAAAACAAATCATTCGCCGCACTAAAATGAAGAAGCCGCTGGCCGAGCTTAGTACACCTACTCAGATTAGGGATGTGTTCAGTGTAAACCATCACACAATGAAGCAACTCTAAACCTTGTCCAAAAGACTAAACATGAAATGGCAGTTTGATTGTGGCTTTGTGTACTAGAGTAGCTTAAATACATTGAATATTTGATCGAAGCTGAAACTATGAGTCAATATATCAATTGTTGGTGATAATTCTACTGTCAATCTTGGTCATTTTTTAAGCAAATACGCTCAAATTCCCTGAATCTAGTTTCTCAAATGTGAATATTTGCTGTTTTTTGGTCTTTCATAAAAGCAAACTAAATACCTTTTCAGTTTTGGATTAATGGTCAGACAAAACAAAATGTTGTGAAGCAGGGCTTTATTTTTATTATGGTTTAATTTGTCAACTAATATGACCACTAACCACCAGACATGAGTGAAAAATGCCCATTACAAACTGATATCAAAGAACTAGTGGCGATGAAGGCTGTCTGTTGCATTGCCTTATGTTACCTGTGTCTCGGTCAAAAAGTTGCACCTGAACACGTCCAAGACTACAGCCAACGGCCAACAAGCACATACATTCTGCGCCTGCGGGAGTAGATATAACTCTCCATACCAGCAGGCAGCGGTAGTCTATATTCGTCACTAAAAGAAGGAAATGAAAAGATCAACAGGACGAATTCAAGACACTAGTTTACCAGTTAGCATATTAATAACTGGACCCCATGTTAAAAGAAAAAAGGATATTTACCGTGTGCTAGCAAACAATAACACAAACACAACAGAAATGAACTATTAAGAAGTCTATGGCTAAAATATAATCTTACCTAAATTGTTTCGATCTAACGCCCCCTAGACTTTAGTTGTTAGTTTGTTTTCCTCACATGCGTTTCTCCTCTTGTGCGCTGAGCTCTACTGCAAATCAGAGTGATCTAATTTACTGATGGACTCCGCTTTCTCCGACACTGATTCAACATGCTGAATTGGCTGAAAAAAGCCAACAAGGGCCGACTAGTGCTAACAGTGTGGGACACATCGCCAAAACTGGTGCAACAGATGCTCACTGGCAGCACAAGTTTTACCAACAGGTCTCGTTTAGTCCAACCAACTGTCCAAAATTAATTGAAAATCAATTTACTATGCTGTAAAAGAAGGAAGGAAAAATAACCAATGTATTAATCATCAGATTACTTAATAAAAGTAGCTGTCAAACCCCTTAACATTGCAATTTCTTATTAAGTTTTGCATTTACAGATCTGCCACACTTTAATTGTCTGACCTTATTCAGCACCACTCTAACAGTTTAATATTGAACTGCTCGTCCTAAACCACTCAGATGATTCAGCTCACTGGACAGTCAATTTCATAAAGGCAGGGTTAATCGACATGAGATCACAGGCAGTTTTTATCAACTGAGGATGATACCACATGAGACCGTAATGACTCAGTCAGGCACAGAAAACCTCAATTAATGGCTCTGATCCACTCAGTAAGCTAATGAGCCAGAGTGTGCTCTGATGAAAAACAATGATCAGGTCAGCATAGTATTTTGTTATCGAACTGTTTATAGAAGAGTGTGAGCTCAAAGCTATATTTATGACAGAGCAACAAGATGAGGACATGATTGGGAAAAAGGACCATTTGTATTGTAATTAACATCCGTTATTGACTGTCCACTAGGGGGAGTTTTAATGTGTCACTGGGGGAGAATAAAATAAAGGAAATTGCTTCCTGTTCCACATCCTATCATCCACTGAGTACAATTTCAGCTCAGTGTTGTCAAGTTGAGGGAGATGTAAGATTGCTCCACACTACTATCAGTCTGCATGACATCATCACCCAAATGAAGTCATTATAACCGTCAGTACTATTGACTCTACTGTATCTTTGCTCATTCCTAGCCAACAGCATGTTACCTTCAAAGTCCTTCCTCGTGATAGGGTGCGTCACTGGCTTGTGATGCTCCGGTCTTTGAAAACAGGTTTAACTCTTTCAATGCACTCTTTAGTCACATAGGTTACTGACACAGCATGTTTTCAGTACCTTAGGCATTAGTATTCATTGAGGCCACAGGACCGCCACACAGCTCCCAGCATGCTACGGCGCACTTCAGCTGCTTCCTGTCTGCCTACCTCCTGTTGCACAGAGGGAGGGAGGCAGGGAGTAGCACGGCTCATAACATACAGACACACTGCTGAGACAGAGCTCATACAAGCATCTCCTGCGCTGCCCACTCCAATAATCGCGCTTAGCATCATTACATTATCAGCGGGGCAAATGACTTGAGCAAAAATGAAGGATGGTGGTACGTAAACTGTTGGAAATTAATCCCTAACTATTTTAATCTGAGTGGTGAAAGAATAACAAATCACAGTAGAGGTTCTCTGTCTTTGAGGGGGCCAGTCATGCTTACTGTAGTCCCCCTTAAGCCTCCTGGGAGAGAGAGGGAGAGAGGTAATCCTTGCTGCAGTCTCCAAAGGACGGAAATAATTAGTTAATACCTTTGCACAGTCTAAGCTGGTGATTTTCCTGTGTCTGTGTAATGCAAGACAAGACAGACGCTCCATGTGCACGGGCAAAACAGCTGATCACTCTACCTAAGTGGTAGTATGTGTCTCCACGTCAACATCTAATGCTTGTCAATCACTTTTTCCCGTGTACACCATTTAAAATTTAGTGGTAACCCATTTGCAACTTAGCAGACTCCCTTGTGAGGCTGATTGACAGCTCCCTGAAGACATCACCATTACACTATCATCATGTGCGAACCTTCACCGACAGAGAGGGGGCTTCCTGTGAGAGTCAGGCATTTCTCCAATAATATAAATCACTTGGGTACTTCTTGTAGTAAACAACAATGTGAAGACAGTTATTGCTAAATTACATGTGTTGTTTGAAAGTGTTTCCCACGCCCATCTGCAAAAATAAGCATCTAAAAAAAAAAAGGGTGGTGTGCTTTGTCTCGACACTGAGTCTCTGCTTGGGTGCCACAGAGAGACAGAATAAATCAGATGCACAGTGTCAGTACTTTACCTGCAGCTCACACCAGGCAACCTCCACCCAGGTCTCAGTATCCAGGCCCTTGTAGACCGTCTTGAAGGACCCTCTCCCCAGCTCTATGTCAAATTTGAGGAATCTTCCTCCCGGTGATGTGGAGACAGCTTTCATCTCTGCCTCCTCCTCGTTCTCCTCACTGGCTGCCTTGATAGCTGCTTTCCCACCATCACTGCACGTAAGATTTATCACATCTCCTCCTCCTTTCTCCTTCTCCTCGTCTGCACTGGCGCTCTCTGTTGCACTGTCTTTTTGTCCACCTTGACTTTCAGTGCTGGAGCCCCCCTGTATCCCACAGCTAGTCCCCCGAGTCCTGTCCACTATTGTCCGCAGGTTTATGTTCAGGATCTTATTCCGGTTATCGCACTCAGGTGCCTCAAATGCCTGCTCCTCTGCGTCCGAGAACCACAGACTTCTCCTGATGAATCTCTGGTGCACACTACTATGGTAGCTGGAGACAGGATATGCACTGGGGTCACTCCCACCTCTCACTACTGAGTCCACAAGATTGACACTCCCATCACCCATGGCCTCATATATATTCGTGGCCAGTTCACACTGAGAGTTGGGTACAGATGGGTATTTCAGTCCTTGGTGGGGATCGGAGTTTGGATTAGCCTCCGGCTCCATGGTGAATTAAAAGTTCAGTCACTTTGGTTTCCAGGTCATTCGTGCCATGGCTAGACTTCCCAACATGCAGATTCAGAGATGAGTACCTGCAGCGCCCACTCGGTGACGCAGTTTGCCAGCAGAGGCCCCTGACAACAGTGGGATGGATGACAGACGAGATTTCATCCGATATCAAGAGCTGGAAAAGAAATGTTGCCAGTTAGTGAAACAAAATTAAACAATTGCAGGTGTGACGGGCAAAGCTGGAGTCATATATAAACCGAGATACACATATCAGTCACTACGGAGTTTAAGTTTGTTGGCGTAAATGAAGGCAGGTGGATGAAACAGACAAACGTGTTAAAAGCACATTAGCAGGCAGGAGCCATTATCAGCCAGGTGAACGAAAAACTAGCAAGAAAGCCTGTGACGACACAAGTTAACGTTAAAGTTTAGCAGTTCAAAACTAACGCCTCTCGCTAATTCGCCGTCAATAATCAGACAGCAACACATTAGCTAGTCGTTAACCACCTTTATTAAACTGAACCAACATGGGACACGACTTACCTTGGCTCAAAAAGCGAACAAAACCCACGAAACAACCTCGGCTAAACTCACGCTAGCGATACACGACAGGTCCAGTGTTGGAAGAACCTCGCTAACGTTAGCCGAAGGTGGACTTTAAAACGCCCTATCTGCATAGTACCCCCATTCACACACACAAAAGCGACCAAAGCGACCGCAAACAAATTCAAATACACCTCAGCCTCTGCTAAGTGAACACATAAGTTACCTCATATTGACGTGGAAAAAACATACGTTGTATTTATCTCCTTTCAAGCGCTCGCATCCCTCTCCTCGGTTGCAGATACAGCAGCTAACGATGCCGAGAGTCTCTCTCCACGGTTGCTGCTGCTGTATGCGGAGCGTGTAGTTAAACACCAGCCGGGCCGCTTTACGACACAGGAAATTTTAGTTTCCCTGCCTCCCCACCGCCAATTAATTCACGCGGACAACTGTTTTCGCTTGTCATCGCCTCTGCCCATTAGGTTAATACAACGGCGAGGCACCCAAATGTGTTTCCCATTGAGCTCGCTTGGATCCACGCCCCTGGTAACGACTGGAGAGACCGTCCAATCACACAGCACGCTGGGACACTCACACTGCTGTGGTGTTTGAGCAAGACTGACACATATCTCAACATGAACAATCAATGCAACTGAATGACAAATTATTAGTCCTTGCAAACGCCTAATATTGTCTGCAACATTTCTTTTACACGCCCTTCATCAACTCATCCAGTCACGTGTCTCCCTGCCTCTCACTCAGAGCTGCTGCTGCTGCTGCTGCACAGCACAATTTCCTTACAATATTATAATAATACTGCTGCTGTGGCCATATAGCTGTGTGTGCATCTGCCACTCTGTTAAGTAGGCTGTATGCTTGCAGGTCCAGTCTTCTCTTACCCCCCCACAACAGGACACTTTGCAGCTCATTTTCACAGAGCTGCAGCCTGCAGATGAAGTGCAGCACTGTTACACGCATGGGAAAATGATGAGCAGCAGCAACAGGGGAAGTGGGACTGAGGTAAGACATTTGAAACCAATTTTTAAAAAGGGATAAACAGATAAATCTTATGTTATGCCATGCTACATGTGTGCATGATAAGTTGTGTGTTGCATAACTTAAAACTGCAAGGAATAAGAGAAGCCTGGGTGCAATATTTCTCTTCCCACTATGTTTTTTTTTTATTCTTGCTTCCTGGAAAACTACTGCATCCAAATCTAGCTGCAAGGAGAGCCAACAAGTGTCAAACAAGTGCTCAGAGATGGACACATTGAGTTCCTGGAAAATGTAATGGAATTCAACACCACTGTCGTGCAAGGAATGCCAAACTTGTGGAGCTTACATTGTTGGATTTTTGTTTGGACTTTGTCAAAGAGGTGGTGATTCATCTTTGTGGCCATTTCCCGAAGCCACATTTTGTGGTGGTGGTGTTGGTGGTGCACTTTCATGTAAGGTGATCATGTGTAAGAATCCACTTCCTGTGATTTCTGCATTTTAATGCCACTTTGGTGTCTTCTCATATGTCATCGCCGTCACTTTGCAGAACAGAAATGCAGCTGCATGGGATGCATTGCATGAAACAAGTCAATAAGCTGAGACAGAGATCTTCACATCTGTTTCAGGCATGCAGTGTCAGATGACAGTCTGGTTCAGTTGAGGAGTGAAGCATTGTTGGCACCTGAGTGACCTTATAAATAATGAATGCCCTTCTTTGTTTCCACTTCACCAGCCAAAATGTGCACACAAACACATGCACAGGCACAGTTTTACTTTTACATAATATCATCCTACGTCATGTCACAACAAGGGGTGTTTATTGTGGTGGTTTATGTGGCGATTGGAGTTGCCATTTGACAAGTAATTAGATATGTTGTAGTTCAGATGCAGTTTTACAGGGCATCGCTATGTCATCCCCATATTCAGTGTCTTTATAGCGCCATTTAATTTCAGATAGATGTGTAAGTGTGTGTGTTTGAGGAAGAAGGGAGGAGGAAGAGAGAGAGAGACCCTGGCAGCCAGAGATACTTCCTTCTGACTGTCAGAGCTCAGCCAACAGACACAGAACGTAATACCTTTACACTCAATAAAATGAGCAATTGGTCTCATTTACAATGTGTCTCCCACCAGTGTGAGTCAATAACAATGGAATCAATCCACGGTCGTTTTGTGGAGTGAAGCTCCTATATGCACACTTTCCACAGGCTTTTAATATCTGCGCCTGTGTTACACTGAAACCCGAGACCAATCACATTCTGCGTCAGATGTCAGTACAGTGCTGGCACATTCTCCAGCACGTCCTTTTGGCAAATCAGAAGGTTTCACACTGCAACTTTCTCCAGAACAAGAACGGTTTCTGTCCGATGGTGGGGTAGACCACGCTCTGAAACAGCCATGTTTTCTTTGCACTGTGTAAGGCTGTAAAACTAAAAGCCCTACAGAGAATCATGGAAATTAGATTTACAGTTGGGTCGATGCTCATCTGGAGGAGGGCCAGAGTTTGAGGTGAGTGGGAGAGGGAGGCTGCTGATAGGACATGATGGATGGAGAGCAAAGAAGTGCTGATGTGTGAGGAAAAAAACAAACAAAAGGAAGGGAAACACATACACACACACACACACACACACACACACACACCCAAGGCCATTGCAGTTACAGAAATGAGTTCATTTGCGTCTTCATCATGTTCCTGAACGGCAGCAAGTTCAATTAGCTAAATAATAAATGCAAGGTCTCACCATGTCCTAAGTGGTGTCTCACACTGTTGCTGCAAAGAGCTTCCTACATGTCAGATACAGAGTGGTACAAAGCCATAGTCGTGACATACACTCACAGGAAGTGACATGCAGGTATTTAGCTTAGCGGTAATCAGTTAGTGTGACAATGTGGGAAAAGGGGAAAAGTTTAGGATTAGGTGTGTGAGTTCAATGGGTTCTTTGTAGTTGAAGGTGAGCCAAACTTTTGACTTTGGAATACACAATGAAAATCTATTTTTAGTGGTTCAAATAAGATTTAGGTTCGATGTCAGGGATTTAAAATTGCAGCCTTTCCAAAGCAGGTAATCAATTGCACTGCAAGCAGCCGTGAGTCAGACATTAAAGATAGTTATTTATGAAGGACGACTTTATTCTCTCGTGGGTGAAAGGGTATTGGGTAGCGCTGGGTTAAACATAAGCAGTCTTTTATTTGTTTTAAAAACACTGCATAAATTGGCAACAGCTTGAATCTCGCTTTGCCCGATCTCTCCCTGACCTGACTGACCTCAAGGCCTTTTAGTTTTTCAGCCCAATTACTCCTCGATGCTCCACTGTTCAGGTGTCATCCAACAGTGAGCACGCATTTTCACTTTTTTCCCTTGACTGGAGAAGAGTTAAAGTGGAAGAAGACATGTTTTTGCTTTAACTTATCATTATGAAGTGAATGTTGATAGCACAATGTAATCATCAGTGTTTAGATTGGTTCCCTATAAGGAAGGAAATGCATCAACCATTGTGCAACCAAACAGGAAGAGGATAGCACTTTTATTTTCTATCTAACATAATTTTTTTATTTTTTATTTTCTATCCCCAGTAGCAGAAATGGTGGGTCATGCAACAACTAAACTGTGAATACTGTGGTAGGGGTTAGGCTTTGAGGAAAACGAAAAGAGATCCAGCTGTCTTTGTGACAGTGGCGCCAACAATACCACTTTGAAACCTTAGGGGACTGAGGGGGGTAAAAAGTTGTCTGTTTCCACCTGCAATAAGATTTCATTACCAGTCGAGACAACATCGCCACAGCTAGTATTAATTTCACCCTGTGATTCTGTGTGTGTCATCATGGCAAAATGCCGTCCTGGTGACAGCTATTGTGGTGGGAACTACCACAGAAGGTGCTTTGAGTACTTTGGCAGGTGTTTATCTCTGTCTGTATGTCTGTCTGTCTGTGGACAGATTTTCGTCAATGTGATAACATCACAACCATGCAAGATACAGTCACAAAACTATACTGGTGTGTCTCCAAGAAGAAGGCAGAGCTTGAGTATGGATGTGGTCTTAGCAAGGGGGTGGAAAAAGGGGGTAGGAAATAGGGAGGGTGCCTTTGGTCCCCAAATTTATGCCTCATGCCAGCATATGCTTTAAGTTGCAGATCGCTGTATTGTGTCTGGAGTGACTGCATCACATAATAGTCTCTAGTTCTTCAATTTACTTTTAAAATCCTCTAAATAAGATCTGTTGTATTACTCAGTCTACATGGTGTGTCTTCCTCAAGCTCGGGTCCTCTACCAGAGGCCTGGGAGTTTGTGGGTTCTGCGCAGTATCTTAGCTGTTCCTAGGACTGCACTTCTCTGGACAGAGACCTCAAATGTTGTACCTGGAATTCGGAGTGTTGGGATGATGATGACATCCACACTTTGACCAGTCGTCTTGGCTCGGCCTTGCCGTAGCGTGTTTGTTGTACCTCATCAGTCTCTAGATGTGATAGCAGTTGCTGTTTGTGGATGTTGGAACACTGGGCTAGGAGTTGTTTCTTTGCCAGCCTACATGTTGGGTTCAGAACCCCTCTCGCTGGGGTTATTTGTATAGTAGGGTTCCAACAGCTCCATATTCTCTGCTCTAGTTCGTCTTTGTCTTGTTCCAATCGCCCATTTCTCATCAGGTTGGTTCCTCAACACCTGATGCCGACCTTGTTGACCCAGGTGACGTCTTAGCCGGTATGACCCTTGCGTTTGCGGTTTCACTCATTCTGAGGTAGGCTAGCAGCACTAAGAAGGGTCCAGACTGGATATGTGTTGCCCCGACCTGATTGGGAATCCAATCGGAGCACTCGGGGCTGTGACGCCCAAACTGGGAGAGTGGCTCCCGCAGATTCCAGGTACAACATCTGAGGTCTCTGTCCAGAAGAGTGCAGTCCTAGGGACAGCTAAGATACTGCGCAGAACCCTCAAAATCCCAGGCCTCTGGAAGACACACCACCACACCATTGATTCATTGAGTCATTCAAGGTATGTACATGTAGCTGCTGATCGTCTCAGTATGGCACTTTGGTAAACAATACTCACTTTAAGAGGTATTCTTTAAATGAATAACTTACCCATCTGATTTTCCTTTCAACCACTTTATCTCATACTCATACACTGTAATATACCTGATCTGATTCTGCACACAGCAGAGTATGTAGGATATTATTGCATACATCTATCTACTATTCCACAGTGACGCACAAGCGAGAGTTAAAACAGATTCTAACAACTTATCTATTTCTCTCTGTCTTCCCTCCCCTCCTCATCCTCCTCCCTTTCACTCTCAGCAGTGTGTCCCCTGGGTCTTTTTCAGACAAGGAATGTGGTGTGAATAATTCATCACAAAAATGAGCATTGAAACCTTGGACCAGTACAGAGGGATTGACTTAATGAGAACCCTTCGTTTTAGATTGTGAGGAGTATAAAAGACATTTAATGGCTGGGTGACTGACAGGTGCTCTGTTTATTTCAAACGGGAAAACAAAAGTCAGTGCAAATATGCAAATATGGGTCATTATGGGGTGTAAATTAAAGCCTGGATCAAAACACCTGCCGTGGGGTTTTGCACGTGCACACCCATATCCATCTCTTGACAGCACAGTGTGACATTTCATGGCAATTCATTCATTTCAATTTCTGAGAAAATCCTTCTGCTGTGTTACTAGACATTCTGACTGCATGTTTCCAACCTGTGATCTCACAACAAGCATTATCTCACCGTGGTCTGTTGACTCGGGGATAAAGGGCTGTCTCTGAAAAGCCGCTGTCAGTGTTTGAGAGCACAGCGGCTGACCCTGACACGTCATGACAGTGTGCCATTTGCGGCGTTTGGCAGGAATCACAGTTACAAGGGTGCTACACGCACTACGCACCACGTCGCCTCTCCCGTGGACTGCAGGGAAACATGTTTTGAAGACCTGCTTAATTCCTTGATATGAGTCTTACCACGGGGCGTTGTGGCTCAGAGTGAAAAAGATTTGCCTGAGGGGACAGAGTTGTCAGGGTGTCTCTGAAGTGTTCACGTGAAGTTATGCCAAATTATAAAATCTGAAATGATAAGTACGCTGCCAGATGCTTGGCCAGTGACATGTGTAATCCATGTCCTAAAAAGCAATGGCTTATTAGAGAATTAAACATGGCTTGTCCGGTGGTTATTGCAGGATTTAAAAAAAACTCATCAAAATAATTACTGCAACCAGAGTACTAGCTCTTCTCCAACCCCCACGACCACACCTACTGTACAGTTTGTACTTCCCCCTCATACATCCACTTAACCATTCCAGCTGATTGTTGCGAATCTCCTAAATACATTGTAATTGAGCTGTAGCCTACCCTGAAACAAATTAGAGGGTGCATCTCTTCTTTTCTCTTTCCCTGGAGAATGAGGAAGATAGTTCCTACCAGCTCTGCAGTTTGGTTAATCCCTGGCAAACTATGCTTTCTGCAGCTGCAGGTGGGGGTGTGTTGTGAGAGAAAAAAAAGGGAAGGCATCAGTGTTGAGGAACAGGCTGCAAGTGCTGCTGATTATTTTATGTTGGCGGAGAGAGTGCAGGCTTTGGCCTTGACACGACCGATTCTTCAGTGACGGTGCTCAGGTGTTAGGCGGGTATTGCTGAGCAGAAGCTGCAAGTGGATGTTCATTGAGCAGCAGTGCTCTGGCAGAAGGTGTATTTTCATCACTTTAAAAGAGAGCGATTTCATACTCATCAACAAGCAGACTGTTTATCCAGCACCTGCTGGCCCAGTCTTTCTCTTTGCAGAGCAGAGTCCACTGGGATGGCGTAGACACACACACACACAAAACCTGGCAGATCTTTTGTTATGTAATCATCACCCACACAAGAATCAATAGGTCAGAATTCAACGTAAAACCAAGATTTATTTGACTTTAATGCTTTTTGTTAACACCTGTTGATCAAAGCCTAAATTACCCTCTGTCTCCCTCTAAGTCTGTGCTGTATAGAATATTTAATATAATAAATGCATTTTTGCTCTACTCAGTATACAGTATGAATAAAATGTTGATACTCATGAGGCAGGATTAACAAAGAAAACTGTTGTGAAAAAGCTGTTTGTGGTTTTACTCAGCGCAGTCACACAACTAACCCTGTTATCCTCCACTTAGAGACAGTGATATATGAGCAGGATATGACCTAAGGGGTCACAGTAACACCCTCTACCAGTATGTCAGGCACACCACTTTGATCGGAAAAGTCAACAAATAGTGGAATAGAGAGCTCACATCAACATGTACCCTATGATATTCTCAGAGAAGAAGAAAACGTGCGGTCTGAATGTCATCATTTGAAACCAGAGCTAGTGGGAGGCCGCTAACACTGAGCACGACTTGTTCATGTTCACCGTGTTTTAATGGGTCTGTTACCACTGTGTCAGTATCTCTTTGCTGTACTAATGGCTCTGTTTTCAAAGGTCACTCTTCTGTAATGGCTACTCGTTGTGCTAATTAGGTCAGAGTGATAACCAGATCCTCACCATCAATGCACAGGAAGCACAAAATTACTGCTAGTCTCATCAGCATGCTGCCTTGTTGCTCTGCTGGGAGAACAAAACGCAGCACAGAGCACATCTTTCTGTTCAGCTCCCAAGCCTTCTTCTTTTGGGCGCTATCTCAAAGTCGTAAACATCAGTTACTTTTCTTCTGTCCCCAGGCCTCCCATCCAGATCCTGGGCCCAGCAGCCCAGCTCCTCTGAACATGAACCACTATGCTAATAAGAAGAGTGCAGCTGAGAGCATGCTGGATGTGGCTCTACTGATGGCTAACGCCTCCCAGCTAAAGGCTGTGCTGGACCAGGGGCCAAACTTCTCTTTTTACACTCCCATCGTCACCTTAATCAGCATCTCCCTCTGTCTGCAGGTCACAGTCGGGCTCCTGCTCATCTTCATAGGTGAGAATGCGAACAGAGCCCGAGCCCCAGAGGTGTCTTTGTCTTTGTCTGGCATGCTTCACATCCTTTAACCTTCACTAGCCCTTTGTGTGTCCCTCGGCAAGATTCACCAATGTCAAGTCCACTGACTCCTCACAAACAATCCATTAACCAACCCTCTGGAATCTAGCTGTAACCACGGCAACAAGGCCTGACACCAGGTCAGAGTTCAAGGTTTTAGTGCTGCTGTCAGCATGTGTGGGAGTCGAGGGAGCAAAGTCATTTCGTTTTGTACATGCAGATGTGTCAATATGTGTCAGTGCTCATGTCTTTGCATGTCTTAGCCTTGTCTTAGTAAATACATGCCATCTATCTACACATCCAGAGGTCCGTATGATGTCTGCATTTAATAGGCACACCCACGGGCTTGAGAAAACGTGTACATTAAGATGGGAAGATGAGTTAGGATGAGATCTGCCGCTGTGGGTTGGAGCAGTATATTTTCCTCTGATGGACTGAACAGTGGGTCAGTGAACTTTAGCCAGGTCACACTGACTCATCTCAGCTTGAGCAGGAGGAGTAAACAAAAGACTGTTTGTCATTATCCTCTCTATATCTTAAATATAACCACTTTACTGGTATATTTTATAGTGATTTAAAATCTTAATAATCTAGACATAATAATTTCTGAATTAAAGGAGCAGTGTGTAGGATTTAGATGCATCTGGTGGTGCAGATTGCAGATTGCAACCAGCTGAAACTTCTCCCATGTGCCAAGTGTAAACTCGCTGAAGCTGAATTATCTGCAGATAATTCTTCAAAACAAACAGACCAGGTGATTAAAACTGGTAAAATCTCTGAGTAAAGTAGTTTATGTTGCAAATCAGCATTTGTTCGGCTCGTGGCATACAGGCTGCTAATCCCACACCTGCTAATGTTTGTTTAGAGTTTTCTCTGATAACTTAACATCCAGACGTTCAGGAGATTTAAAATAGGCTACACCTGCTAATGTGTGTTCAGCTTTATTCTTTGTTAACTTAAGATCCAGATATTTAGGAGGTTTAAAACAGGAGCCGAATTATGAGCAGACATCTCTTCTTCTCCAAAACAACCAGACCAGGTAATTAAAACTGGTAAAATCTCTGAGTAAAGTAGTTTACGTTACAAATCGGTGTTTGTCTAATGCTGTTTGGCTCATTGCATACAGGCTGCTAGCCTGGCACCTGCTAATGTGTGCTCAGCATTATTCTTTGATAACTTAAGATCCAGATGTTCAGGAGGTTTAAAACAGGAGCTGAATTATCCACAGAGGTCTCTTCTTCTCCAAAACAAACAGACCAGGTGTCTAAAACTGGTAAAACCTCTGAGTAAAGCAGTTTATGTTACAAATCGGTGTTTGTCTAGTGCAGTTTGGCTTGTAGCATACAGACTGCTAGCCCAACACCTGCTAATGTGTGCTGAACTTTTTCCTTTGATACCTTAAGATCCAGATGTTCAGGAGGTTTTTATCAGAGGCTGAATTATCCGCAGAGGTCTCTTCTTCTCCAAAACATACAAACCAGGTGATTAAAACTGGTAAAATCTTGGAGAAAAACAGTTTATGTTACAAATAAAAAATCTGATGCTGTTCGGCTTGTTGCATACAGGCTGTTAGTCTGGCACCTGCTAATCTTTGCTCAGCTTTTTTCTCTGATAACTTATATACAGATGTTTAGGAGGTTTAAAACAGGAGCCGAATTATTTGCAGAGGTCTCTTCTTCTCCAAAACAAACAGACCAGGTGATTAAAACTAGTAAAATCTCTGAGTAAAGCAGTTTACGTTACAAATCAGTGTTTGTCTGCTGCTGTTTGGCTCATTGCATACAAGCTGCTAGCCTTACACCTGCTAATGTTTGCTCAACTTTTTCTCTGATAACTTAAGATCCAGATGTTCAGGAGGCTTATAACAGGAGCTGAATTATTCACGGAGGTCTCTTCCTCACCAAAACAAACAGACCAGATTTAAACTGGGAAAAAAAACCCTGGATAAAATAGTTTCCTGTTAAAAACTAGTGTTTTTCCAATGCTGTGTGGCACATTGTGAAGGGGCTGCCAACTACGTTTGCTGACGCGAAAACGCAAAACTGTGAATGGTTGTATGTAGAGTCAGTTTTTGGTTTGTCCCTTCTGGACTAGAAGACTCCATAGACGAGGACTTGCTTCCTGTGATATAAATTATTCATTCTAAGGTAACGAAAACACGCTGATTCTTATTTTCAGATGATTATACACTAAAGCAAACATGCTTAATATGATATATTTCATTTCAGCCAAAATTTCCCCCCTTAAATCCTACACACTGGACCTTTAAGTGTTTTAGTCAAAAATGCCCATGAATTATTAGGTTAACATTATTGGGTTCAAATTTTCTCTGTGTTCACATAAAGTTATAACAGCTGTAATGAATCATCATTATGACTATAAATCATAATAAAAGGTAAAATAAGATTTTGTTATTGCATCTTCTTGCAACATATTTTAGAAAGAAGGTCAGTCATCACACATTCATGAACGTCTGCCCCCTTTGACCTCCTCCATCCACCAAACCTTCTGCCTCCCCAGGCCCCTCAGCAGCCCCCCTCGTCTCCACCAGCATATCAAACACACCCCACTCATCGCTCTTTTCATTCCTCTTCCCTCATTTTCTTTGACTGCTCTGAACCCCGCTGCCCCCTCCGTCCTGCTCCCCTCCCTCTCCTGTGGATCCAGCGCTGTCTAATGGAGCCAGTGGTGCGTGATGTGAGTGGCCTACATACCACCGACCCCCTCAATTCCACTCCACCCCAGCCCTGGATGATCAGACACACACACACACACACACACACACACACACACACACACACACAGAACCAGGCGGGGTCCTTACACCATTTAACCTTTGGTAATCTCCCATGAACAAACACACACACGCACATGGACAAGTAACATGTGCCTGTAGAGTCACAGCCCCCTACACACACACAGAGCGCCCGATCACACCTTCATTTACCATCATCCATAGGCCCGTCACTGTGATGATGAAGATGACACCTTTCAGTAGATTTAAAGGCATTACGACAACACAGATTAGTTGTTCTTTCATCATTTTGTCCAGATGAAAACAAAGCACAGATATACTGAAGCTGTGTCATACAGGAAATACAAGCTTCCCTTTGTCAGCTCAGTCTTTCCTGTATTGTTATTCCTGTTTATTTCTGTGTGCTCTGAACCACAAGCTTGTTTGTCTTTGTCAGTCTTTAATGCCTAAATTCATAACAATACACTGATGCACAACACGTGATAACAAGTATTTGGATGTTAAGGGGGAAGTTAAGACACTAACTGTCCCAATGGCTCCACAGGTGGAAAAGTAATAAAATTAAACTTTATTAAATAAATCACACAAAACAATCAACAGATAGTTGAAAATTACATTCTCCTTGTATTGTATCATGTAAGCATTTAATTGTCTTGAAATGGTAACCCTTTTCCAGCTGAGCTTGCACATTTGATGAATGTGAGAAAATACAGAAATGGATACGATCATGACCGTATATTTATTTTGTTTGCCATTCAAATATGAAAAAATGTGCAGTTTGTTATCCTAGTGATAAACTTATATCAGAATCACAATCAGATTAAGATTTATTACCAAGTGGTTTCCCTTATAAGGACTTTGTCTTGCTGTTTAGTGCATGAAATAAACATACAATAAATATACATTCTGAAAAATGATTAATGGGGTTTTGTTGATGACGCTTAAAACAAAGAAGTTTTTCCACAGCAAAAAAATATGTTTGTTACATTAAAGTGTCAAAATCAAAAACGTTTTTGACAATTTTGAGTAGGATGGAATCAGAATAAATAAATTAGAATAAATTAAATAAAATACTTTGATCACTTAACATCACCACAACTTTTGGATAAATATTAAGTAGGTTCAAGATATTTAAGCTTTTTAAGGGTCAAAGCAAATCATGTTGGTTGAACTAAACTAATTGGGTTTGTTGGATTATGAAACATGAATGTAGGATTTACTCAATAAGGCCAGAGTTGGAACTACTTAAAAAGATGTGTGCAAATTGTTAACTTAATTTTCTTAAGTTGAACCAGTGGATTTTTTTAGTGTATTAAGAGGAATAAATGAAGGCAAGTACTGTAACAGTCAAGAACATAAATAAACACAGTGTTGGGAAGGTTACGTTTTAAATGTAATACAGATTACTAGTTACACTGTTGAAAATGTAATAAGCAATGTAACTATTTTAATTACTTCATTAGAGTAATGTAACTTATTATATTCGAGTACTTTTTGATTACTTCTCTGACAAATGTTTCAAACTGGGCATTAAAGCTGAAAAATGTCCGGAATTAGGCTAAACCAATAAAATTATTCCTGTGTAGCAAAAAGATGCAAAGCAACAGAATGAGCATAATCACGTAATGTAATCACCAACATTATGTTTAGTATCTGTAACTTAATCGTATATTTTTTCTCAGTAACTGTAACTGATTACATTTATTGTCATTTCCTGACATGTAACTAATTACTCCCCAACACTGAATACAGAATAGAAAACTCATAATTCATAATAAAATATATATAAAAAATACTAGAACATAACCAATATGTCCATATATTCATATAAATATTTTCTGTTTTGACCTGCCAAAGTACTACAGAGTTTATAGTTCAAAGCTATAATCTGGTGCAGTGCATCAAATGGTGACATTTATGTTTTAAAAAAAAAATAAATAAATAAATTAAAGATTAAAATTAATTAAATTAAAATGAAATTAAAAAAATAAAATTACAATATTACAATATTTTTTCCGTACTGTTTTGTTTGTTTGTATTGTTAGCTATTCATTGAAAAAATGAAATTGTACCATTTGCACAGCAAAAAACTGAACCAAAGGCCTCCTTTATCCTCATATGTCCTTTTCAGAACTAAATTTGTTTATTCCTTTGCATTTTTGTGTGATCACTCACATTTCCTGAGCTCAGAATTAAATATATATGGATTTATGGCTGGCAGTAAATCGGTGCATAATGATTTGGCTCGAGTCCCAGAATCAAGCTGACTGCTGATGTTTGATTAGAAATTAATCGAGTGCGCGTTTAATTGTATTCCCTGGTTCTGTCTGCAGTCCGATGGAACCTGAATGATGAGCAAAAGCACTGGGAGCTGAACCTTATAGAGAACTTGGCCACAAGCCTGGTTTTTATCATAGTGGTGGTCAACGTCTTCATCACAGCCTTTGGAGTCCACAGGCCGAACCGCAGCGACTGATGAAGAACACACACGCAGGTATTCTTTCTATTTTTGCTGCTCACATATGTTCTTTATGCTCACTCTTTCTCTGCCCCCCCCCCCCCCCCCCCCCCCGTCTAACAAAGGTATTTTCTCTCCTGCTTTACTGTGCAGTTGTCTTCTATAGACATCCATGTAGTCAGCATGTTTTTGGACCTGACCTTCACAACCCCCAACCTGACCTACAAACACACTGACCTCTCCAGGCTCTCAGAGAAACTTCCAAAAACTGGCACAAACATCCAACTACTGTTCATTTACCAGAAAATCATTGTCCTGCATGAAGAGAAAGCAGCCAGCAGGAGAAAGAAACGGCAGTGGTGATAAATGGTTCTGGTATGTAAACAACACAACATTTGTCCTTAGTGGACAAACAGGAAAGTGGAGACAACTGCAGTCAGGCACATGTGACCTCACACTGTCTGTCTCCTTTGTTGCCCGGGAGTGACCCCGAGCATCAGCCAGACACGAATGCACAATTACACACACGCTGACAGCAGAACAGGCTTCAATTTTTAATCGCTTTGGTGACGTTAGAGCAAGATGTCATGCTTATTTTCCAGACAGCTCAGACCAGGAGGTTTGATGGGTCCAGGAGGGTGTGCCTTATCTAACTAACAGATCTGTCCCACCTCCACAGCTCCACAGCTTTAACCTTACCAACACATCTGCCACCCAGCCGCATGCGTAACATTCAATTACAACAATGTTGGTTGTGCCATGACTCTCTGTGCGCTCTGAGCAAACCTGGAGTGCGTCTGTGGTTCTCTGGACCAGCAGCTGGTGAGTCAGAGTCAACACGGCACAGACCCCAGCAGAACTGCTCGTTAAAATGGAAGCCTTAATTAGACTGTGTTTCAGCAATGTCACCGAAACCCCAATTAGAGCCGAGGCAAATGCTCATTTTATACACTTCAGTGGTTTAACACAAGAACATAAAAGCAGTTTGAGCCTGTTTCACGTAACCATCTGCTAAATACCTGACGAATATTCATGCTGCGATCTATAATTTCTTCAACGTGACTGTGACAAAGCACCTTTCAGATGACACACCGACGTCACAATCTGATCCTTTTCCTCCTCCACAACTATCATTGGTAACCGTGGAAACAGCCAGACGAGTCGAGAGCCAGATTGATGACACACACTGCTCCACTCAGGGCAGATCTGTGGACTGATATATTGTATATACATAATGTATGTCTGTGGCTCCCACACTGCTGGCTCCATCTCAGGCCTCAAGTTGAACATGACTGTCTCTGTGGGGGTCCGGCATCAGAGGATGCTGGTGATCATCGGGGTGGTGCGCAGCAGGACTATTAATAGCTTCCTCGTGGGAATGTGGATACCAGTATTCGAGCTGAACAATCACCCTGGTGACACTTTCAAACCCCTTTAGCACCTCCCCGGCACTCCCCTCTCTCATCTGTTGCTCTCTCTTTGCAGAGAAGACAGAGGCGGCAAAGTGCTGCACGTCTCCTGAGATCAGACACCTGAACTCTCCTCCAAAGCTGCGCTGGAGATACTGTCTTTGATGTGGCCATTTTCCTTCTCATTCATCATTAGAAGAAATACTTGAAAGGTCTCCACCCGAGTATGAAATGCATCCTCCCTGCACAGAAGTCTTTCTTCAGCAGTCAACAAGGTTTAATGTTGCGTTTAATTAAACTGCCTCTTTTCATTCTATCAATTTGATTGTCATTATTAATTGATGAGGACTGTCTGTTGCTCCGGTTTGTCATTGTTATAGCACGCCAGAACATTTTCCATCATCCTTGTTTCCCACTTTGGTGCACTGAATGAGGGAGCAGCGGCCTCTAGTGTCTTTATAGCTGCTGTTCAGTCGGTGAGATAAATGTTTAGTCATTTTCTCCATTTCATGTTCACAGAGAGCCAGAAACAAACCTACAACAGCTACTGTGAATTTTACATTTCTGTGTGTCTCTATCGATTATCTGTCATACTAGATCAAAAGAAGACACAACTCTCGGTTATGTCAAATGTGCTTTAATTGAGCAAAAGTTGAACATTATCATAGTGCACTTTAGTCAGGAGATTTTCAACAGTCTCACATTAAAGTATTAAAAGGCACTGATTGTAGGTGAAGCTGTCGTGCAGTATGTGCCTGCACAGCAGTGTTTATTTAAAGGAATACTTCACCCACAAAATGACCATTTGTAAATCAGTTAGTCATGCTGTGTTACATTAAATTCGTGGAGAACTTTATTTTTCTGGCATGCCAACTGTAACAGCAAAACTATATCAAAACATTTGTCTACTAACTCGCACACAACTTCTGCAGTATAATCCAAGTCTCATTTATCCAGTCATATGCTCAGCACGTCTCAGACACCATCCATTTTCACGAAAGAAAAACCTTAGTATTGGAGTCTGGCTTTGAAAAGAACATTAATAAATTTCACTTTTAGTACAGTTTTAAACAGTACGGTTTGGGAAGTGCTGAGCATACGACACTTGGATTGTACTGCATGAGTTGTGTAAGAGTCTGTAAACGCATGCATGGAGGTATGCGAGACATTGTCTTCACACATTCAAGGTAACACAGTATGACTATTTGATTTACAAATTGTCATTTTGTGGGTGAAGTTTTCATTTATGTAGCCTCATTAGACCTCTTTTCAGGACAGTGTGCGTATAAAAATGCACTTGACATCTCACCTGTCCTTCTGTTGGTTTAGTTGTGCCAGGAAAACCTAACCCATTCTTGTAGCACATACACCAATCAGTCAAAACATTAAAACCACTGGTGGATAAAGTGAATAACATTGATCATCTTGTTACAGTGTCCTGCTGGGAAACCTCTGGTCCTGGCACTCATGCAGATGCCACTTGACCTGCTTCACTCACCCAAATACCGTTGCAGACCAAGAACACCCCCTCATAGCAACAGCACTCCCCGATAGCAGTGGAACAATTCACCATACCACACCAAAAAAAAAAAAACTGTCCGAATGGCCCGAGGAACGTGACAAAAAGCTCAAGGCGTCAACCTGGCATCCAAATTCCCCAGATCCCGATCTGATCAAGCATTCGTGGTACATGCTGGTACCCAAGAGGTAGCCCCAATCCACTGTGAGGTCCCCTTAGATCGGAGTCGTCTCTGACCTGTCGAGGCATGGAAACAGGACTTCTCGGGGTGTCCTGTGGTTTCTGGCACCAGGGTGTGGTGGTTGTGAGGTGGGGTACCGGCATGTCCCATGGATGCTCGATCGGATTTTGATCTGGGGTTGACGTCTTGAGCTTGTTATCAAGTTCCTCGGGCCATTCCTGAACAGTTTTTGTGGTGTAGCATGTTGCATTGTCCTGTCGAGGGGCCACTGCCATCAGGGAGTGCCGCTGCCATGAGGGGGCGTACTTGGTCTGCAATGGTGTTTGGCAACGTTGACATCTTGAGCTCTTTGTCACGCTCCTCGGGCCATTCCTGAAAAGGTTTTGCATTTTGGCACGGTGCATTGTCCTGCCGTGGGGCTACTACTATTGGGGAGTGCTGTCACCATGAGGGGGGGTGTAACAGTGTTTGGGTGAGTGGGACAAATCAGGTGGCATCCACATGAATGCCAGGACCAAAGGTTTCCCAGCAGAACATGACACAGTAACAAGATGATCAATGATATTCACTTCATCTGTTAGTGGTTTTAATGTTGTGGCTGATCAGTGTAGAGTTAAGTGACATCCTGTAATTCCCAGCATAGCTCCACTCACAGCTTCAACCTGAGCAAAGGTCTAATCAGCTGGAGTGACTGCTGTGTGGGTGTGCTGTTAATATTACGCTTCATTTTAGCTGAAAATGTGATTGGTATTATCATTGTTCTGTACACACAATAAACCCAGGACTCATTCATACACGTATTATGGAAGAACATTAAACTTTTTTTCTTCTTGGAAACAGTCATCAGCCGTGGGAATTCAAGACAGAATGACTCATGTTAATGTCATCAAAGCTTCAGATTAAAAAGCAAAGTCAATTAGTGCTTACAAATGCGTGCAATTTTTAGCTTTCAACGTGTGTATGAGTTTGGCACAGCGACGTGGCAAATTTCACAGCTTGTTCCTCTCACAGGGCTACTACAGGCATCCCAACGCCTTCACGGCCTCGTTTCTTTTGCTTTCCAACCCTCAGCTTAGGAAATGAAAACATCTTTAGCGCTTTTACTAAGTCTTGCTGCAGAGCAGTGAAGGAACGGATCAGTGCTTCTCAGTGTCTCACCCTCTGTGGGCAGAAAGAGTGGCAACAACAGAGTGGAAAGTAAGTGTTAAATATGAAATCAAACAGTTTGAATGGCTTTGCTTTTGAACTAGCTTTAATAATAAGATCATGAAAAATAATTATGATATAATGAATAAAATTATTGATAGTCAAAAGTAATTTTAAATGCCCAAGGATGAATAAGTCTAAGCACTTCTCCATCTGTCTGTATGACTCACCTCCATAATAGTAGAGCACTGCAATACCCACTGCAAAACTGAAACAGCTCAGGAAAAACATTGGTCCTGCAGAGAGAAAGAAGAGATAAAGTTCTGATCAACGACCAATAACACCTACTGTAGAAACATGAATTTGATCAGCACACTAAATTTGCCTTGTGGGTCGCTGTCTTCTTAATAAATTATATGAGCTAAAACTAAAATTGCTGCTTCGTGGTTCTATGCCTCCGCAAACCAGTCAAGGGGCACTTTCAATTTCCATCCATTTTGTCGAACATTGTGATGTCACAGTGGAGTTGACCTTTGAACTTTTGGATATAAAACATCTCCCTTTCATCATTTTATCATATTAGACATTTGTGTGAAATGTTGTCATAATTAGCATATGTATTCTTGAGTTATGGCCCATAACTCAAGAGGTCACACTGACCTTGACCTTGACCTTTGACCTTTAAGTACCAAATTCTGATCATTCCTTAATTTTCCTTGACCTCTTATTCTGCCTGTCCCAGCTGACATTGGGTGAGAGGCAGGGTACACCCTGGACAGGTCGCCAGACTATCACAGGGCTGACACATAGAGACAACCATTCACACTCACATTCACACCTACGGGCAATTTAGAGTCACCAATTAACGTGCATATCTTTGGACTGTGGGAGGAAGTTGGAGAACCCAGAGAAAACCCACGCTGACATGGGGAGAACATGCAAGCTCTACACAGAGGAGCTCCCCCACCCTGTGGATGTTTGTACCAAATTTGGAGAAACTTTCTCATGACGTTCTTGAGATATTGCGTTTATGACAATGAGACAAATGCAAGGTCACAGAGACCTTGACCTATATCAAATGATTGTAAACAGTCATTGGGTCTGTCAGGCTGGACATATTTTTGCGGTAATGTGACCAAAAATATATAAAACCCATCGAATCTGAATTTAAGACAATTCAAAATCAAATCAGTTTATTGTTGACTCTAAACGGAAGTTTGTGCCAAATTTGAAGAAATTCCCTCAAGGTGTTCATGAGATATTGTGTTCACAACAAAGGGACAGACGGATCGACGGACCGATGAACGGACAGACGGACGTACAGATGGACAACCCGAAAACATAATGCGTCAGGCCCCAGCTAACACTGGTGCAGAGGCATAAAAATAAATAAAAACAAACTGAAACAAACACTTATATTGCAAGAGTCAAGATTCCACAGCTGCTCTATAAAAAGACAACTGTCTTGTTGTTCACTGTCTGAACAAGCCATCATTTCTTTGTATGACTGGGACTGGGAGTCATCACCGATGACCCATTTCCCTGCTGACACACCTTTGACCCAGTGGATGCGCCCCTGACTGTTCAAAGGAATGTGGGACAGAGGAAGCTGTTTTGGATGAGGGGGTTTACACGTGAGCTTAACTGACCCACAAAGCCAGAGCCCCGGATATAATGGGATGATGAATGGTGGAGCAGCACGGAGCTGTAGGGCCCTCATTCTGATGCTAGGGGTCAAAAGGTTCAGAGGGCAACTGTGTTTGCTGAAAGAACAAAGCTTAGTTGGGCTTAAAGGGTTTATCTGTGGATCAGTGAGAGGCACCCTGACATACACACACTGTAAGACCACCATATTAAAGAAATGTATGTTAAAGACAATTAATATTTTATCTATTAAACCTTTATTTAACCAGAGAGTCCCTTGAGATAGAAATCTCTTTTCCTAGAGAGACCTGGCCATGACAGCACATCAGTTACACTTTAAATAGAAATAAAACACAGCAGACAAAATAAAAAATAATCTAACAGACAAGGAAGAGATTAAAACTAGCTCAAATCAAAGTGTTTCAATACTCAGTTACCTGGATGTTTAACATGGCTTTAATTTAGATTTTTTTAGAACTAGATTATCAAGATGTCATTTACTCTGCAGATTATTCCAGGTTCAGGGAGCAATTTCAAATACATGTCATTATTAAAGCCTATCACCTCATATAAACACAAAACTCCCCAATGCCCATTTTTGTCTTCCTCTCATTTCAAATTTATCACCATGTTTAATGCAGTTTTGAGCAGAGACATTCATTAAGAGATGGCTGCTAACAGTGCTGCATGTATAAACTCATGGCATCAATCAAATGTAAAACCAGTCAAGTCTATAAATAAAAAATCATGGCTACACTGTGTTCTTAAATGTACCAGAGAGGAAGTGTTTTCACATGCGTTACTCCTCGCAACTGTGTCTCTACATGATATCATGAATTTGTCACCGTAAACCAAAGCTGTCTGACTGCTTACTGTGGATTATCTCAATTCAGTTTAAAATCTCAAGGTGATTTCCATATTGTTCTAAAATAAAGACAGACTGGAACTCAGTCAAAAAACATATGGTGTACTTTGAAAACTTGGTGACAATAATGTAGAGTTTAAATGGATTGTACTTGGCTTAATTGCTCTTCCGATGCACAGCTCAGCTGTGAACCACATTCAGGTGTTCTGATTCTTACAGCTCATTTGAACAGGTTAGGCTCAATTGAACGAATTAGGCTGGTTTGAACAGGTTGAGCTCGTTTGAACGGGTTAGGCTTGTTTGAACGGATTAGGCTCAGTGTAATAGGTTGAAAAACTCTCGTTCCTCAGTCTACCGACCTATTAAATCAGAGTATAGCTTCTAAGTGACCTCAGCGTACCTGGGTCTAACACTGAATGTAATAGGAATGATTAATTTGTTGCAATGCATCTGCTTTTTGTAATGTCTGATGTGATTTGTAGCATTTGTGGTAGGTCTTGTTTGGTTAAATGTTGTTTTGTACTTTTCTATTTATGTTATTTTCCGATTTTTGTATTTATGTGTATAAATGTGAAACAGTTCAGGTCCTGGGACGCAAGACACATTTTTTTTCTGACAATAGAGTGAAATAAATCAAATCAAACGTGTAGAACCACCTGTGTGGTCTTTTATGTTGCACCAACACTTAGACAGTAAAAGTCTGTATTTGCAGTTAAACTTAAAAATGTAAATCAGACACAACTCATATATATAATGCTCCACTGTCCTCAGCAGTTGTGTGAGATGTTTTTTTAGACTTACCTCTGTCATTAAGCACATATCGCTCTGGGATGATTTTCTTAGTGTTAGTCCATTTTAGATCGGCCAGCTCTAGAACAGAGAGTAAAAATGGTTACAGGGTAAACCGTACACTTTAAATAACAGCCTGTGCAGTGACAGATCCAGGCAGTGCATTGGCTTCTCCCTGTATCTTGAGCAGGATAAGCCTACATAAAGCCAGACAGGTCAATTACAAAGCAGAAGATCCACTACTGGGGATGCTGCTAGATGCCAAAGCATCTCACTTAAAGATCCAGTGTGTAGTATTTAGAGGCATCTAGTTGCAGAACTAATTCTCTCCTGTGTGCCAAGCATGTAGGATAACTACGGTGGCTGACGCGAAAACACAAAAACAGGAGCGTCCCTATCTGGAGTGTTTAATCTGTCTGTTGTGAGCTGCTGTAGAACATGGGTGGAAAAGGACCCGCTAGTTATAAATATTATATCCTATTTCTGCCAATAGATGCCCCTAAATCCTACACACTGGACCTTTAAAACTTACTGGATAAACTCTACATTACTTTGGCAACATGACAGAAAAAGTAAAGAAAAGATGCACTAATACAGACATCACAGCTTGTGTAAGCAGAGAGACGCTTTTCAGCCTAAAACCACCTGATAATGCGTCAGTATAATTAACTTTAATAACATTATGTGCAGGAATTGTAGAAAACGATGAACAGACAGTTTCAGAAAGCCACAAGATGATGTGTTAGAACACTGGCACATGACTACGACACATGGATTAACACAGATTAGGGCATTTTTTGGATGTTGATGTCACCAGGTCCTACTTTTTAAAGGTAATGTGCTTTATATAAAACCTGCTCTGATTCCAATGTACAAATAACTGATCTCCCCACTAAATTACTGCACTGCAAATCATGTCTGCACTACATTTAATGTCAAATACACATTTAAATGTGAGTCAGCAGGACCACATCTTAACTTTACCTCTCTGTATGACTCTGGTGGGCAGGCTGAAGTACACGTCCTCAGCGTGGATGTGAAGTCCTCTGTAGAATTCATGACACGCCTCCTCGCCCTTCCCATACAAGTGCTTCAACAGCTCAGCTAACCGCACTTTGGTGGGCACGCTCAGGTTCCTGAACTGCAGAGAGACACGTGCTGAATTAAATCACCGCACACCTGTTTGAAGACCAATTTCAGTTCAGCAGGCCATGATGGCTGTCAAAACAGGATGTGTTCATGTTGAAACGGTGTCATGTGTTATCTGTAGTGACCCTGTGGGCTTCCTTGTCGCTGAGTATCTGGGGGTAGATCCTGTTCAGCTGCAGCACCAGTCTGTCAACCAGCTCAGTGTCCATCCTCTGATCTGAGCACAGGAAGTGGGTGTCCCTCCGGAGCTGCTCATGGCAATCGTCATTGTCTAGTCAAGAAATGACAACATTAAAGAAGAAACGAGTAACAGACAGTGTCAAATAAAATGCACTCTACACCATTCCTAAATTCATGTACATGAAGTGATCTAAAAGTTGTAAGTGTCATCGTGTCAAGGTCAGGTCAGAAGTGTATGACCCCTGTGCAATCAGATCTTGCTACAAAGCTCTAATTGAAGCCCTGGAGATTTGATGTCTAGTCCTACAGTAAGTAGTTTCTTAGTAAGCTGGTGCTGGCATCAGTCCTGTTCTGAAAATAAATGACTAAGAGGTTTATTGTCCAGTTTAGTAAGGTGAATAGAGTTGCTGTAAAATTGTCCATTTGGCAACACTTTCTGTATGAATAACCTGTTCAGGGTGTGCATAAATAACAGACTGCAGTAAATACCAGTTTGGTAGAGCTCATGTTCTTTTCTGACTGTAACAGGTGCTGATTCAACTCAACAGTCATTTGTGGCTGTATTTTGTAGGAGTTTTTAAAAGATATAGATTTTCCTGCCAACTCACTGTTGATGCTTTTAAACAGGTGGTGTGCACTTTAGTAAAGAATCAGGTCTCTTAGCAAGTGTCCCTTGGTAGGTCTTGGTGAGGGTTTACTTGTGACCTTTGTTGATCTTTGCCTGTGCAGTTATGTGTTTGAAATCTTCAGCAGCTAATAGAGATGCAGCAATATATGTTAAAGGTCCAGTGTGTAGAATTTAGGGGGATATATCGGCAGAAATGGAATATGATATAATAAATATGTTTTCCTTACTGTATAACCACTTAAAAAATAAGAATTGTTTTGCTTTCACTACCTTAGAATGAGCTGTTTATATCTACATATGGAGCGGGTCCTCGTCTACAGGCATCGCCATGTTGCACAGCCATATTTCTACGGTAGCCCAGAACGGACAAAATAATAGGGCTTTTGATATATCACATCAGTCACCATAGTTAGCGGCCCCTAAGTGACAGGAGTGTTGTAAAAACGCAGATTTTTTAATGTGAAATTACTCTATTCAGTGTTTGTACTGGTTTAAATCACCGGGTCTGTTTGTTTTTGAGAGGAGACAACCCTTTATGGATATTTCAGCTCCCTGGTAAAAACCTACTGAATGTCTGGATCAGAAATAAGGTGAGCACACATTAAGTTATCTCCGAAAATAGGTGAGCACACATTAGCAGATACTGGGCTAGCGGCCTGTCTGCAACATGCCAAACAGCATCAACACAAAACTGCTTCATTCAGTGTTTTAAAGATTTTAATAATCTGGGGTCTCATTTATAAAACAATGTGTAAGATAAATACTAAAAATGTAAGTACGAACAAAAGCCAAAAATGGTGCGTACCACAAAATATTCAACAGTTTCTACGATCAGGCTTCCACCTCACCATCTGTGTTGCCAATTTCGCATCTCCAAAATGTTCGTAAGCATAGGTCAAAGTTTCTCCCATCAAGTCTGCTTTTATACATCACAACTTCTCCGTGGGAAGTGGCGCATGCCTCTTTCAGGCCTCATTTTGTGCGCACGCAGCGAGACCCCTGGTATCCTGATCCTGGCACCTATAGATGTCCGGACAAGCAATATCAGGCCTCTGTACAGGATCACTGATCCACTTGGACAGGCGAAGACTGAAGAGACATGATGGCAATGGACCTTCATTTATTAAGGTATAGCCTATGCTCAGGGTTAGCAAGGTGGAAACACAGCTATTAGATATCCATGAAACAAATGTTTGTTCAGCAAGAAAAAAAATGCATACAAACTTCAAACTTCAACCTCATTGTGCATACGCAATGTCTATGAATGAGACCACTCGTCTGTTTGTTTTGTTTGAGGAGGAGACCTCTGCGGATATTTCGGCTCCCAGAAAAAAACTCCTGAACAATTAACACTGAGGGAATTCTAACCTGGAGAAGTTTCAACTGGTTGCAATCTGCAATCCTCCCCACTAGATGGCACTTTATCCCCCTACATCTTACCACACTGTTCCTTTAAGTGGGTATGAAAATGCTTGGTGAGGTTAATAGTTTGTCCTGTTTTATCACACAGTTTATCCATAATCTGGCAACATCTTACTAAATAAAACAAATCCTCATCCTAGTATCTGATTAATGCCACAAATCTTGACCAAACTTCAGACAGTAGCTCCGTCATGAATATCCTAAAAGAGATGGACAGACCTATTGAATAACATGATGTAAATAGATGTGTCTATGAAACTGCTCGTGCTGTATTTATAAGGTGGACATTTGGATAGTACACTCAGGCTATTTCAAGTGGTGTTATACAACGCACAGATACTTCAATACATGAAGCCAACATGAATGTATCTAACAACACATTGCTATAGCAACAGGTTAACTTTAAACTGTGGATTGTATGCAACAAGTGGCGCACCCACACAGGCGCACAGCGGTCCTTCCTACCCGAGTCAGCGCGCAAGGATTTCAGGAAATGATCCAAAACATCTTACCCGTGTTTCACAAACCTGTCATACTAACAAACGTGGGACTTGTTCTCTCCGACCGATAGCCTCCCGGTGAAACTTCCTGGTCTCCCCGGTGTGACGGTCTCAGCTGTGCCCGTTACATCAGCACGGTGCGCCGCCCCGGGGACCACATGACTGACCTCAGGGCCACATGCTGATTATCAGTCCGCAGACAGCGACGGTGCGCTGAGCTGACAGGCAGATTATCAGGAGCTAAGCTTTGTGTTGCAAACACTGGACCACAGAGAGGTGTCACTCATCACATTTTATTCCCTTCATCCATTTATACTCATATAATATCAATAATAATAATAATAATAGTAGGCTACTTAGTTGCCATTCTCTTGTCAAAAATACATTCTTCACCATGTTTAAAGTTTCTCTGTGTGTAAGCTACATCATCACACACTGCTGCTGCCTTATCATGTTGGCTTGTAAACATTTGCATTGGTCCTTGGAGAAATGTACACAGCTGCACTTGTTCCATTGCAATACACAGTCTCACTCCTTATCAGTGGAAGTCTTTAATTTATTTACATTCTTTAAAAACTGATATTTACATACTGGCTGGTGCTTTCCATCATCTAACAATGTGGACTTTCCAGCCCTAATATGAGTCTCAGACACCTGCCTCAGCTGCCTACAATGTGTTGTGAACTATGTCCCAATAAACAGCTTAAAGCTACAGTAGGTGACTTTTATAGAGAATAACTTTTAAAAAAATTTTTGTAAAACAAAAAAAACGAAAACAAAAAACTTTTAAATAATAATTTGTAAAATAAAATATGTTCCCTTTGCCAAAAATACCAGGACATCATACTACAACCGGTCACATGTTGCAATTGACAGCTGTCAGAAGCCACAATGACAAAAGACAGCGCATAACTGATGACCAGTCGAATAGTAATTATATTATTATATATTACTATTAATTGTTTAAGTGAACAAAATAATCCTAGAGATTAATTTACCAACAACAAAAGGACATAACTATGAAAATTACAACAGAGAAATGCGCAATTTTACTGTTGTGATTATAATATGTGAGAATCTACAATGTATGCAGTTATATCTTAAAAGTTAGAACTACATACATCGCAAAGTAACAGCAGCAGAGCACCCCGGCTTGACCTCCATCTCTGGCAAGCTCAGTGAACGGCGTTCTGTTTAATCACCATGGTAACAGATCTATGAGAAAGAGGGTGTTCAGGGTGTAATGTTAGCTTATGAAAGAGTAGTATGTCCCAGCTGTGTGCATACTGCATGGAACAGTATGTACTCTTTAAGGGCAGCTGCAGTAAAAAGTAAAAAGAAGAAGTGTGGGATTCGGACTTAAATCGAGTCGGAGATAAAACAGATGTTTCACAGTAAACATCTGTGGACTTTTTCAAGCTGGAGAGAGCTGCAGGAGCCCAAAGGATTTAAAAACCGAATCTAAAAGTGAAGCTGTGCACTGAGGAGTTTGAAGGAGTATGTGCAGGAGAGGGGGGGGGGGGGGGGGGGGGGGGGGTGAACAGGGAGTGCCAGAGACTCCTCCTGGCTCTGATTGGTTGTTTTGGTTCAGGGTGGTGGACTCTTGCAAATGCCATTAGAAGGACTGATGTTTCCACAGATTGTCTGTCTCATGTACGACTGTCGGGACATGACAGTTTCAGAAAATATGACAAAAAGTTATTTTCCTATAAGTCACCTACTGTACCTTTAATTCTTACAAAACAATATTTCTGAAAAGCTCAATCGAGGGCATGAAAGTCCCGAGTTCTACATACAGGGAGTGTCATCTGTCAAGGCTGGTGTGCTGAAAGTGCAATAGCTCCCCTTTTCAGACAGAGGGCAGTATGCCATTGCAGTTTACAGAAGGCACATAAGTCTGTCTCATCAGTATGCCTACAGATCCTTCATACTGTGCAGAACTGCATTATAATTTCAACAAGATCAGGAATGTTCAGTTACTACTTCTCATAGTCCTCGTCGCACACACCAACATATTTTGTCAGTAAACAAGTTCTTGACTGATGGCATTCACCTCCTGTGTAATGTGTCCTCACACTGATATAATCCGAATGGAAAATTCTTTGGCAGCGTTTATATTCCTCGTGTTGGACTCGTCTGCGGTCGATGGCTTCGCTCCACAGAAATTGCTCTGCTGTCTTCCGTACTGCCTCGCCACACCAAGCCCCGCCGCTGAGAGCTGGACCAGGCCTGGGCTTGCAGTTTGACAGTGTGACTGAGGAGGTCCGAGGTTTTCAGGTGTACCGGGGAGCTGTGCAGAATCTGGGTTTCGGGGTAAGAGAGGCTGACTGTAGTCGTAGCCAGGGAGAGTGGAGAGTGGGGGAGTGGGGCCATATGTGCAGGCAGGACCATAAGCATACTGCTGATGACATCTGTGGAGGGAAAAGACAGGAAGTTGTTTTGTTAACTTTACTGCTGGTGTCTTCAGGGACATTTTGATTCCCCACCCTGCCCGCCTTTGACCGTCTTTTAAACAGCCCACAGCTTACCTGCAGGCTCGCATGCTGTCACACACAGCTGGGTTACCAGTGTCCCACAGTGAGAGCACCTTGTCCTGGCTGTTGTTGTTGTTGTTGTTGTTGTTGTTCCTGCCTTTATGGCCGTAGCGAGACCTGTTGTCCTCCTGATGTTGGACCTGCTCCTCCCACTGCCACATTTCAGACTCCCTGTTCAAGAAAATCCATTTGTCAGTATTTCAGCAGGAGCTTGTAAATGCATCAGGACTGACTGGTAACTCCAAGTGATAAAAAGTAACAAAGTACATTTACTCAAGTATATACAATTTTGAAATACTTGTTCTTATTCTCTTTTTCAGAGGGGAATCTTGTAGTTTTTATGACACTACACATATTTGACAGCTTTAATTATTAGGTACTTTACAGATTTTGTAAACTTTCAGTATATTTTGCTGATAATACTTTGTACTTTTAAGAATTATCAGCAAATACTTGTGCTGTTTTTCTATGGGTGCATCTGCATTTGTTTGTCTAATGCACGAGGCTGCACATGCAGGCGAGCAGGTGATGCGGTAAATGGTCCTGGCAATTGTTTCACACTATTCCACTGATCCACAGGTGGTGGAAACACCCCATGATATGCAGCAATGTGCCAGCAAAGGCAGGGAAGAAGAAAACAACAAGCCAGTAAACATGGATGTAAACAATGCTGGCTTTCATACACTTAAAGCGGCTATAAGAAGTTTTTAAGTGGCTATGAAACAGTTTCAGTTTAATCCTAATGCCAAACAAGACCAGAAGAAGAAGATTGGCTATTTATTTATAGTTATTCTTAGTGCCTGTCTCCGGATCCAATTCCTTGCTAAATCAGACGAAATTATTTTCGGCACTCAGCAAGAGCCTATGTTTACATTTTCTCAGCAAAGTTTTGCTGTCAGAAGTATGTTAGCCAGTTAGCAGGAAGTAGAAGGAGATTTTTCTTCAGAGAATTTTGTTTGTGACATCACATTTTGTGGTTATGGCCAATACTGGGGCAAACAGCAAAGAGAAGAATAAAAGAATTGACTGAAGAACCAAAAGAAGCTAAAAGAGCGCGGGGGAAAACATGAGTCAATCTCAGTTCGTTGTTCATTCAACAGATGGAGAGAATTGCTCAACTTGAAAGGATTCAAAACTAATCTTGAACTGGCACCTTTTTTCTAGACGGGTATGTTATTTGTGAAATACATTTGTTCAATCAAGAAAAACATTGCTACAAATAAGCTTTGTTTTTCTTGACCCTGCGTCCTAAACAAACGTACATGCTAGCCAGATCAAGATCTATATAACATGAGGTGCTGGTGCTCATGGGAAATGCAGTCTTTCCTTCAGCTCAGTTGCTAGAAGAAAATGTTGGCATTGTACATTTCTATAAACCACAGTTATGTTACATTTGTACGTTTCATACATATCATATCAAGATTTCTACAGTGACATAGTTCTGATTACATGTATATGAGACCACTTTGTCATCTGGAGGTGGAGGGGATGGCGGATGGTGAACACCACTGTTCGAGACCAACAAACATTAGCAAGACTTTAAAGCATTTCCAGTGGCGTTTGTGGTTGTATTTAAAGCCTGAACCTGATGTTTTCTTTGCCATATCCAAGTGTTTTTTGTGCCTAGACCTAACCACTCGTTAACTCAAGCAGTGTTAAAACTTTAAGTTTCAATCTGCTACATAATAACATACAAATGTAACATATTCGTGGCACGCAGAAACGTACAATACCAGCATTTATTCTGACATTTGGGTTGCTTCATTTCAGGAAACACCACGATTTCTTTATGAGAAATGAAATGCTCTCAACTCATTTGTTATTTTGGTGAGTAAGAGTGGCTGTAAACATGGGTTTTGTTTCTCCACAGGGCACCTTTTAATGATTTTAAATGAAGGACTAGCACTTATAATAGAGTACTTTTACACTGTGGTATTGGCAATTCTAAGTCACCTTTCATGCCTTTTCCTTTTGTCCTCTTTGATACAGTCAAGCAAACAGCAGGTGATGAAGGCCACAGACATGAAGAAGATTATGGCCGAGCTTACAATGGACGCCAGCACCGCCACACGGAAACCATAGTCCTCAATAGGAGACAGAGCTGGAGTGAGAGAGGAGAAGACTGTTGGTGGATTTAATGTCTTTTTTTCCCCATGTCATGCACTCAACATATTAGACAAATCCATTCATCATGCTGCAAAATCCACGTATGACAATTCCTTATCAGACTCAGGTACCACACAAATCACTGGCACATAGACCGCGACATCACAAGTCTTTAATTATCAGTTAACCTGAGGAGACCGGCGGAAATAAAATCATTTTACGTGCCAGCTCATCACGAAAGGGACAATAAAACATACATTCCAATTTTAATTTCTTTCACTCTCACATCAGACACCTTCTCCTCTCCCATGATGATTGATCCTGAAACATAATTAAGATCCCGCTCTCACTTTTTCCACTCGCTCATCAAAAGAGCAGCTAACTGTGCACCTGCTTGAAATTATTCCTCCCTGCCTCCATTAGCATTAATATTCTCCTTTAATGAGCTTTTTTCCCCAAGCAAGAAATTATTTTCTCTCCAATGTGTCCTCACATAATTTAGGAGAATTAATTATTGCAAAGCCAAATCATACCTAAGTGTCTTCATGTAACGGTGCCCACAGCCACAATGCCTATCACATAATGTTTAATATAGATCCCATCTCTTCAGAATAATGAGCAGACTGACAGTTCAGGGGAAGTTTTGCAGCTGCTGCAATTCTGCCAGTAAAAGCATTTGGAACATTTTACCCGCACACACACATACACACACATTTCGGTTATAAAGTCTATGAATAATAAAGTAACATGCACCTGGCTAGAAGCAGGCAACTCCAATAATGACTGACATTATTTCTATATTAACTGCCACATTAAGGCGTCTACTTACGTTTACAGTAGGTCTCCCCCACCCAATGGGTGCTGTTGGTGTCCATGACGCAGATCAGCTCACGTCCAACCAGTTTGTGTTTGGCTGGGCACTGCAGGGAAATGACTGTCCCAACAGTTGTGCCGTTGCCCTGGATGATCCTCTGGGTGCCCAGTGCTGGCAGGGGCACAGGTGTGCACTGAGCCTGGTTCTGAGCTAAAACAAAGACCCAAAGAGTCTGTTAGCGACGAAACTGAGTGTGTGCGTCCAAAAACAGTGTCTGTGATTGAATTATGTTGCAGATTTTAAGATGTGCATAAATCATCAAAAGTTCAGCCAAAGTTTGAATACATGTTTAATTCATGTTTCTTCAAAAGAAATCTGTTTTTTGCGGCGATGATCAGACAACTTTGAATTCAAATGTAGCACAACAACAATTCAGGGGTGAACAACAAAGAAGAATGGAGCACTGCAGATGAGATTCAAAGTGGGATGGGACAATCATTCCACAGTTATCAGTGCTGAACCCCTGTAGGGCTGCACAACGCAGCATGACAAAACACTGGCCCCCCCCTGTATCAGCCTGGTGCCGCTCTGCATCGAATTCTAACGGTATCGAAGCAGGAAATGTGATAAATCATTAAACAAAAGGCCTGCGAGGCTGGTGGAAAGACACGGGCCATCTGGAGCCATGCTAAACAACCGGTTATCATACAGCACAGTGCTCAGCATATTACAAGAGGGGAGGTCTCCCAATGTGTCGGCTCAGTACGCCAGCAGTCTGGCACTGAGAAACCTACAACATAAGTGTATCACTTCATCATGACACAAGCTGTTGGAATGCAAATAAACAGAATGACATCAGTTCGGTGTTTTCCAACAGGACTGGGAAAGGATAATGTGATCAGGGCCCAGGCCAGTCATAACAAGCCTGTTTACTGAGGGAAACTCTGGTGACATAGGATAGATTTTGAAACAGTTCCTCTTTGTAACTATTAAATAAAGGAAAATATTCAAGAATGTGAGAGGGGAGAAACGTGGTGCACTTTTATCACCACAAGGGGCATCACATCACATGAAAAGTTCAAGGTTTCATTGACAAACAGACAGACCGAAAGACAGATAAGCGTGTGCACATGTTCTTGTTTAAAAGCATCACACATCAGATCAGATTCCACAATGACAGACTGGGTCAGACTCAACTGGGATAAATACTCCCCTGAAGGCTATTAGCATAAGCTCACCATATTCAAGTTTATGTAACACAAGGACGCACTTCATTGCTTCGATAAATGGAGAGCATCACTTTTATGTAACGTGTGTGTGTGTGTGTATGTGTATGTGTGTGTGACGCTGTGTGATGCTCAGCTGTGCATTGGAGAGAGGAGTTTCTGATGTTAAAGCCACCAGTGACAACTCCCCTTTTCACTTCCTCTTTCTGCTGTATTTAAAAATAAATACAAATGAATTATGAGATCTGAGAGAAAGGTGTTAAGTGAATTTAGTTTTCCTCAACAATCCTTATGTATGATATCATGTGTATTTATTACTGGGATTTATATTGCTCAGAAATGATCACACACCCATTGATAAAAGATGTAAGTCTGCAAATGCATCATTTTACCTTTACTTAATCCTAAAACTATCACAGCAACTTCCCTGAAGGAATACTGCACAAAAGGGAACACAGCAGCATCAACACATTAAATCTGTATTATTTGTCATTTGTCAATTGTGTTTGAAAAAGACACTCAACTTGTAAATCACCTTCTCAAATAAAATCCTAAAATATAGCCCTTTGTGTTAATAATAGAACTGGACTTTGTGCAAAGTGCCTAAAACAAAAATCCGTCCCACACACATCCTACACGCTCAACTCGAGGATGAATTAGACACCATGTAGTGTTCGCTATTTCATGCCTTACCTGACTTATTCCAGTCATCTTGGTTAGTAAAATCAGTCCTGGACACATCTGCTATTGAAGCTGTTGCGGCTGACATGGTGGTGACAGACAAACGCCCCCCCAAGTCCCCTCTTTGGTTGTGCGTAAAGACTGCGCAACGGTGCTCCTCTGTGCCCGGTACAGGGTAAACAAGTCGGGATTCCGTGGAGCTGGAGTCGTGCGTGAGCTTCTCCTCGCGATTTTATTCGCCTCTCTATCTTCCAGTGAGCAGCTTGTCATGCACAGAGTCCTCCCACAATGCTTTCCTCACCGCAACATTAACGTATCCCAATGCTCCGGTTTTTTGGACAGCGCGCTGTGGCTGTGGCGGCTGCTGCTGTCGCGCGAGCGGATGAGCGCTGCGAGAGGACGGACGGAGATGAAGTGATCGGCCTCGAGTCCTTGTCGAGCAAAGCAAAAATGACTTTGGGGGATTACACCGGGTCAGGTCAAGTTGGATATCAGAGCTGCGCTTTGTGAGCAGGACAGTGACGCGTAGCAGCAGCAGCAGCAGCAGCAGCAGCAGCAATGAAACCACCGCACCTGCACTCTGTATGTGGGCAGGATGTCGCACCGCTGCTCTGTTTCAAATCAGGATGTGGCGCTTTGGGGTTGAACATGTGATTTAAAACACACACACACACACACACACACACACACACACACACACACACACACACACTTTTAAGGAAAATGAGGCCATTAAGAGATAGTGTACATTGTAGATACTGTTTGCACACACAGTTAAGGCTTAAAGGAGAGACTTCCAAATCATGTTACTTAATTATGTTCAAACTTACTTCTGGGACAGTGTATCTACAGAGCATCACCACTGAGGGGTTGGTATTTATAAACTGATGCTCACCACCAGCTTCAAAGTAGAGACAGGATGTTGGTTTAGATACTGCTGGCAAGTTGCAACACTAGAGGTGCCGAATACAGAATGATAATGTAATATAAGGGTTTTATAAAAGGTGTGAGACAAGAGTGTGGGTTTCATTTTCAAATTGGAGGGGACACTTATGAAATGGAGGGTTTGGGGGTTGTCCACCAGAAAATTTTGAGCATTAAACACTTAATTGTTTGCTTTAAGGTGGATTTTTATACACAATTTGTGATTTTTCTGCATCGTTTTATGGTGTAAATGTCTCTAATTTTGTCAAAGTGGAAGTTCTTTTCTCCTGTCTTGTTTTTATTGGGGATCAGGGTGGATGACAAATACACATGCTCTCTGTCCCTCCCAAAATACCCACCCAAAAATACATTTGACTGTTCAACGCCAAAATGTCTGTTTACGTGCAAGTAGCCACACTTTTAAATGTTAAGTCAGACTGTTTTTTTTTCACTTCTCTGTCTGTGTCTCACTGTGTCACAGTTCGGTTAGACTTGTGGTGGAGGTGATAACTGGTGACCTGGAAGATATGCTCTGTCTGACTCACGGGTTTCTTAGAATAAGTAACCATGGGTGGTTGCTAAGTGAAAGAAATGAAATTAAAAACAACCTAATCAGTTTTCTGTATGAATCAACACACACACACACACACACACACACACACACACACACACACACACACACAAACACACACACACAAACACACACACACACATAACATGAAGGTTCCTGTTTCCACTTGGCATTCTCGTCTGAAAGCAGCACTTTTCTCTTGTTCACACTGCACGTCGGCCGGCCTGATGTCATTGAGAATTCTGGGCATGCATGAGACTGTTTCTGCTGTGGGTGATAAGTGTCTCCACAGGCGCAGCCCTGTTCACCTGAGCAAACCCCCACACACCACCTCAGACACACTGGGAGCCTCTGTTCAGACAGCAGTTGCCTCATCATTCATGAATATATTAGCATAGCTGATTAAAAGTGCTCATACTTGAGACTTAAGGTCTATGTAAATGTGAAATGTGCTGCTTATTGTGCCCTTCATGTTTTGGAGTAACACACTGTTCTTTAGGATACATTTATCTTGAGAAGACTTATTGAGTGAGGAAGCACAGGTATGTGTTATGGTTGCCTGGACAAATGTTAATTGTTTCCACTGAACTCTTCATCAGTCTGTTGGCATGAAGCATGTTTCCTAAAATTTCTAAATTTGTGCATCTCTAGAGGACAGGCTTGAGTTCAGCTCCCACTGCTCCTGGATGGTGTTGAAAGCAATCCAAATCCCTTAAAGGGACAGTGCCCCACAAATTAAAAATATGTATTTCTCCTTTTACCTGCAGCACTATTTATCAGTCTAGATTATTTTAGTGTGAGTTGCCAAGTGTTTGAGATATCAGCCGTAGAGGAATCTGCCTTCTCTTAAATATAATAGAACTAGATGGTACTCAGCTTGTGGTGCTCAAAGCACCAAAAATACATCTTAAAAATTCAACAGCGATGTCCAACATGTTCTCATCAGTCAACTTGTCAAATACCTATGTTTAGTCAGTGGCTCTATTTGTCAAAATTTATCACTCTAGGTACCTCTGCTCCATCAGTTTTGGACATTCAGGGACAACATGTCAATTTTACATGCATTGTGTCTTTTGAAAATACACTTCTGTTTTGGCACAGTGGTGCAGTGGTTTGCATTGTTACCTCACAGCAAGATTCCCGATTCGAATCCAGGGTGGTGGGTTCTAATCCCAGGGTGTGGGAGGCCTTCTGTGTGGAGTTTGCATGTTCTCCTCGTGTCAGCGTGGGTTTTCTCCAGGTACTCCAGCTTCCTCCCACAGTCCAAAGACATGCAGGTTAATTGGTGACTCTAAACTGTCCGTAGGTGTGAATGTGAGTGTGAATAGTTGTCTGTCTCTATGTGTCAGCCCTGTGATAGTCTGGTGACCTATCCAGGGTGTACCCTGCCTCTCGCCCTGTGTCAGCTGGGATAGGCTCCAGCGCCCCCAAGACCGCTAACAGGATAAGTGGTTACGGAAAATCACTGAAATGAATAAATTAATTAACTTATGTTTTCACAGGAAATGTACAGTTTCTGTTCATTAAATGCAAAATAAACTTACAATGTAGGTAAAAGTCTGCATTTTTAGGTTTCATTCCTCAGGTTTAGGCAAGAAATGCACGTGGTTTGGTTTGGAAAAAACATTATGGTTTGGTTTAAAATAAGTAGTTGCTACTGATGTCATGTAACGTCATGTGACATAGATCACTGGTGTACATATATGCTACATACTAGCACAACATGTTATTAAAAGAACTCGATTGACTTTTGGTTTCACACAGGAAACGAACAGCGGTCTCTGGGTTGGAAGTCCACCTCCTCTACCACCTGCCCCACGTGGACATTGTTGCTCTTTACACTGTGGTAGTTGCCTGCAGCGTCAGAAACTGCCGCCACCCTGTGTGTATCATACTGCTACTAAGGGTCCGTCAGTTTCTGCTGCCAATGGCTACTGACCAAGCATCAGTATTTGGCAAGTTGGGAGTGAGACCAGGCTGCAATGTCTCTTTCCAGAAATCATGACTCAGTCACTCAAGATAATCCACAGACCTTGTTGTGAGCAGTTTCATATACGGACTATTTTCTTTCTACAGTACTACACCCGCCAATCAGCTTCAGAAGGAAGCATGTATCTACTGCTAGCTCACCTATCACCACTGAGCTAGCTATCGCTCAGCCAAGAATGTTTGCTTGTGCTATCACGAGAACGAACCTTTAGTCCATGATTAAATGCATGCTTTCCTCTGCATGGTGATGTGGTTGGCGGGTGTATTTTGGTAGAAAATTTATTTTTTTTGGCATTTTGAGCACCACAAGCTGAGTGCCATCTAGTTCCATTATATTGGAGAGAATGCAGACATCTCTACGGCTGATATCTCCAACACTCAGCAGCTCACACCAAAACAATCTAGACTGATAAACAGCACTACAGGTAATATGAAATAATATGTATTTTTTATTTTTTGATGAACTGTCCCCATAAATAAACTTAAAGTTAAATCAGCTGCTGAGTCTCCACAGTTACCACTTTTAATTCCAGGAATTCAGTGTTCCAGAATATTTCACAACGCCTTGAAAGGAGAAAGAAGACAGAGAAAGAGACATGGTGGATGAGGACATTTTGAGAAATTAGTCTGCTTAAAGTGTTCGAGTTTTCTCTTCTGATTTGGAGACGGTTGCTACAGCAACAGTTAATGTGTTCTGGCATAGTCTCAGCGGGTACAGTTTGGACTCTCAGTGCCTTCTACTTTATTCTCTACCCAGGCTTGTGTGCTCTGTTGTCTGAGCAGTCCAAGAGACAACCAGGAGGCTTGCTAATGAAGCCTGGGACAGTCAATGATGCCTCTTTTACCTTATTATTAGGGGATAAAACTGATAGAGTATTTTGCATACCAAGTGACTGGAAAACAGTAAGAGGGGAAAAAGAATAGACGATAAAACATTCACTCGAGCAGAAAGAAGATGCTCTCGGGCTGTTGCTGTTTTTATTATTAACCTAATCTGACAGGAGAGACAGAGAAAAGGTGAGGCTGGTCAGCTCCGCTTGTCCGCACTGCCCCTGACACAGTGTGACTCAGTGGCTCTGCTGGGTGGGGAACCACTCCATCACACAGGTAATTAAGTAGAGCAGGAGGGGCACCATCTCACACTGCTGCTCGAACCAGGCCACATATGGCTGGAGGTCTGGGTGGAGGAGAGTGAAGGTGCCCTCTCCAAAGTGTCCTTGGTTAGTTCCAAAAGTGATAAAACAAACATCCGGCGACACGTCGATGTTAATTGCTTGACGACACTGCACTGCACAAGGCAATTATTTTATTCAAAGGTTCCTTCTACAGAGGGAGTGAAGAGCTTTGTGGAGTGGGTCACTAGCTATAAGTATGAGTCATCATAAACTTGCAAAACAAGCTCTATTTTCAACTAAAACACAAGTTTTCTTTAAAAAAAAAAAAGTTGAGTGCTTACGAATAAAATACTTCCCAGACACCATTTAATGTGGATGCCAGAGTCTCATTAAGGATGGACCGTCTCTGTAGGCTACTGCTGAGAACTGCATACGGCTGAAAACCCTTGTTAAGCAGAGACTACCTCCAAAATGACACCCACATTCTCTCTCACGCACAAACACACCTGGTGATCTGTCCATAACATCATTAACGCTCCTTTCTCTGTCTCCTGTGTCTGTAATCTCTGAACAAATCACTTTCTCAGGCTGGATTGTGGCCACCAGCGACCGCGTTGCTCCATAAATCTGCACCTCCATACTCCCTAGGAGAGAGTGCAAAATAGAAGAGAGAGGAGATGGGAAACGGGTGGCAGGTAAAAAGAATGAGACTTTGGGAGGAAATTGAGTTGATCAAGCATTTCTTTGCCACAGTGCTACTTCAGACGTGCACAGCTTGCAAGGCATGGGTTACAGAGGAACAGCGTTTCTCAGACACCACAGAAAATGAGGGATTGTATTACTGTGGCGGTGCTGGGAGGAGAAATTGAGCCAGTTATTCATTATTTTTTCGGTCAGGGATTTGTTTAGTAAGGCAGATTGAAAAACAACCCATAGGCTTATATGATACAGAACTTACTTTCCTGCTGGTGACTGGATTTCACGACACAAGTACATAATTTAGGCTGACCAAACGTCCTCTTTTGCCCGGACATGTCCACTTTTCACGTCCCATCCGGGGCGTCCGGGGTTTTTTTTATAAACTGATGATAATGTCCGGTTTTCCGTGTGTTTGTGTGTGTGTGTGTGTTAGAGTGCGGCACGGGCCGCATATTTCTGTCCGAGCCCGACATTATTTAATGACCAAAGCACTGAGTTTGTGTCACACAGTGGTTACAGGCTATTTAACAGGCCGGGCGTGCGCCGTGAGTGCTCAGCTGCGGAGAGGGAGGCCTCTGTGTTTGAAACGGGAGCGGGAGGCGGGAGGTCCGAGGCTTCTAGCGAGAGAAGAGGGAGAAATATAACAAAATAAGATAAAATAGGAAAAACCTGTCTCCCTCTTTTATTTTATTTTCAGCGTTTAATCAAGGCGGAGGCGGGCGGCTGGAGGTCTGAGACTTCCAGAGAGGGGAGAGGTAGAAACAAACAGCCAGTGTGTGTCTGTGTGTGTTATGTTCAGGTGTTGTCACGTAAATAACAGTGCCCAAACAATAAACAGGACAGACAATAGGATTTTATTTATTTTTACACTACATTTTTACTGAAAGCTGACCGAATCCAACCCGAGCCCGAATACAATTTATAGCTAGCCTACATTTTTGACCAAACCCGGCCCGACCCGTCGGGTACCATCGGGCTCAGATCGCCACACTCTAGTGTGTGTATGTGTCCCCTATTGGGGCCTATCTGAATTTCTGTCTTTGAGAGATATTATTTTGTAATATAACTGAATTTTCTATCCATACATATAAATTTTAAATATATTAAAATTATAAGGCATCTTTGAGTAAACTACAAGTATCATTTAAGTAGGCTATGTCGTGGCCGGCCGAGTGTCCTCTTTTTTGGAAATCAAAATATGGTCACCCTAACATAATTGAAGCATTAAATATCAGAGGGACTAAAAGATAAAGCCTTTTGAGAAACTGGTTAAACTGAATTTGGCTTTTGGCACAGCTCTGTGAGGCCCAACTTAGGCTGCAATAGCACAGCATGCTAACTGTAGCTAATTGCTAATCAGCACATAAAGTGCAGTTGAGGCTGAAGTTGATGGGAATATCAATTTTTGCAGGTACAATGTCATGAGTTTCTGTCTGCAACTATGTTTCTCTTTGTTTCCTCTTCATCCTAAGCAGGCATAAATTGATGTTCATTCACTCCGGCTGCTGATCTTGTAAAAATATTGCACACAAAACAGCATATGAAACAATGCCATTATTGACCCTGTTTGACTTTGCTGATGGGATGTGAAAGGATTTATGACCACGTGGTGTTACTGTATGTGTGCAAATGAGTTTCTGTGTGCATGTGTACGTGTCAGTCAGGGTTACTATGCTGCAGTTTCAGTTCCATTCATTTTAATTCTATGTAACTTCCAGTTCTCACTTCATTTTGGTTTAGTCATCATGACTGAAAATTATGTTAATGATTCAAAAACAAAACAGAACTTGATGCTAAAAAGCATGCTTTGAGATAAAAGCTAATTCACTCAAAATGACAATGCTAACATGGTCACACTGATGCCAAAATGCTCACATTGACATTAACATGCTCATGATAACAATGCTAGACTGCTCACACTATGACAATGCTAACACATAATTACAATGACAAATCCAACATGCTCACAGGGACAATGCTAACACTCAATTCACTCAATTAACTTATTAAATTTAACATGCCCACAATGACTATGCTAGCGTGCTCTCAATGATGCTAACATGCTCATATGTTCACAATGACACTTTCAGGGTCCATGTCATTGGTTTGACAGCCCATTGGTTCGACATCCCATTAGTCCGACTGTCCGCGGTGCTGAACGGCTCGCGGCAGGCGTATGGTGCGCCGCGACCGGCATGAGGCGGAACAGGCTCACGGCTTATGTGTTTGTCACTTTCTTTTTCATTTTAACCCACACCATGATCTTTTCCTGACCCTAACCAAGTGGTTTTTGTGCCTAAACCTAACCAGACCTTAACCACAGGGCATCATGATGATTTCGGAACGGACTTCGGAACAATGGGTTTAATATGGTCGGAACAATGGGATGTCGAACCAATGGGCTGTTGAACCAGTGGGCAGTTCCCCACTTTCAAAATGCTCATAACAACAACAATGCTAACTTTCTCACAATAACAATGCTAACTTTCTCACAATAACAATGCTTAAATGTTCACAATGACAAATCTAACATGCTCACAGTGACAATGCTAACATGGTCACAAGGAAAAGGCCAGAATACTCACATTGACCACGCTAACAATGCTGACTATGCTCACAATGATGCTAATGTTCATATGCTCACAAAGACAATGCTAACATGCTCATAATAACAATGCTAACTTGCTAACAAAGACAATTCTAACATGCTTATAGACTCACAATGAAAATGCCAAAATGCACACAACAAAAATGCTAACATGTTCACAAGGACAAAGCTAACATGCTCACAATGATGCTAACATACTCACATTTGGGGGCGGCAGTAGCTCAGCCCATACGGACTTGGGTTGGGAACCGGAGGGTCACCGGTTCAAGTCCCCGTCCGGACCAAATGCAGAGCGTGGACTGGTGGCTGGAGAGGTGCCGGTTCACCTCCTGGGCACTGCCAGGGTGCCCCTCAGCCAGGCACTGAATGCCCTAACTGCTCGGGGCGCCTGACCCTCACTCTGACATCTCTCCACTTTGGGCATGTATAGGTCCTGTTTGTGCATGTGTGTGTATTTCGGACCTGTGTGTTAATGACAACGGAGTGAAAAAATTGAATTTCCCCTCAGGGGGATTAATAAAGTAATTAAAAATTAAATTAAATTAAAAAAAAAAAAACATACTCCCAATGACAATGCCAAAATGTTAACAACAAAAATATTAACATGTTCACAAGGGGTCATCCCTATGTTTCCCGGGTTCTATGTTTCCCGGGTTCTATGTTCCCCGCTTACCACCCAAAAAGGTTCTGTGTTTCCTGGATTCTATGTTCCCTGCTCAACCAAAAAGAGTTCTATGTTTCCCGCTTGGTTGAGCATTGGCTGGTTTGTGTAAGTGGGGAACATAGAACTTTTTTTGCAGGGTTAAGTGGGGAACATAGAACCCGGGAAACATAGATACGCTCCCGTTCACAATGACAGTGCTAAAATACCCACATCATGACAATGCTAAAATGCTCACACTATGACAATGCTAACATGCTGATGTTTAGCAGGTATGTTTACCATGATGGCAATCCAATAGTAATGCATGCATGCTAACATATGCTAAGTAGCGCAAAATGGGGCATCCTGGTAGCTCATTTGGCATAATGCTTACCATTAAAGCTGAGTCCTCATCTCAGCAGTCCAAGTTCAAGTTCAGCCAAAGTCCTTTGCTGTATGTCCTCCCCTCTGTATCACCAGCCTTTGCTGTGTCACTATGAAGATAAAAAAAGAAAATGATCCAACAGTTATCAAGGCATTTCACTCAAAGTCACAAATGTCGCCCTAATGAGAGGGCAAGAGAAAAAGTCATCTGGGAGCCATGAATGTCTGTACGAATATTCAAGGCATTTCCTCCAGCAGTTGTTTGCTCTGCTTTAATTTTTGACCTTCTTCACAGAAAGCTAAGAGTGACCAGTCAACTGTTATGTCACATTGCCAGTGGTGAATAGGAGGGTATTTGTATACAGGGCATACCACCCTCTTTTTCTGGCCATTCACAGTATACTCACCTACAAGCCAAAAGGCTACTGAAATATATAGGAGAGTGTACGCACTTCCTCCTCAGTCATCTTCCTGTCCATCTAGTAGTATACCCACCTCATCAACTTCCATTGCACTGCACATTGCTGCAATACTTCCAGTTAAACACATCCTTCAACAGGTCTCCACCCAGAGGCCGAGATCCTTTCACCACCCCTGTCACCAGAGAGGAAGAGAGACAGATGAAAAAAAAAGAGACAGAAGCAAAGAGAGAGAAAGTGAAAAAAGGCACGAAACATATGGGAAATGCAACCGCTTCATTGTGTCACAGCCACCCTGCTGGTTCCTTAAGTGCCTGGACATCCATGTGTGCCAAACAGTGTTAATATGACTGGTGCAACCAGGGACAGTTCCTGCTGAGGTATTGACAGAGAGCTAACAGCGGGGCGGCCCGGTGGTGCTGAGGACAACAAATGAAAGATGAGAGAGTCCCGAGGGTAGCAGAGAAGGGATGCACTGAGAGAAAACAGGAGAGAAAGAAAAGTGATAAGGTAGGTCAGCCTGAACGCAGAAGGTGGGGACAGGAAGAGACATATAGTGAAAAATGGAAATGTTTGAGTTCAAGTGAGAGGGGTAGTGTGCTGCTGCAAATATAGAAAACTCTATCACTTTTCTGGAGTTTTGGAAAGGAGCGACACACCAGAAAAAGAAAAGACAAGACACTGAGTTTGATAACTGAGAAAACAGAAATCTGCCAGGGCTGCCATGGTCTGGTACCTCCACTGAAAAGTTCATCCACTTCTTACCTTGGGTCTGTCTTTCCGTGTGTTCATCTTCTTCCATTCACAGGGACAAACATAAAAGGTACACCTTATTATTGAGGACATTTGAAGAAGAAGGCCTCAGCAAACAGTGCATCATGTCTACACAGATTTCTCAACATTGTCCCTGGGTCCAGTGGAGCTTTTATTAAAATCCTCCTCATACCGCGAGTAATTGCCCCAGTAGTGAATGGATGCAGCTCTACAACAAATATTTTTTTGTATATCTTAGATAAACAGTGCCTTCCTAGGTTATATTTGTGTATGTGCACATTGTGATTTTGTTTAGCAGAGTGCATCTCACTCAATTTTTTTTTATTTATTTATATACCACTGCCAAATGACTCATCCTGAAATGATTGCTGTTATTCCAAAATGTCTCCTTGTTTCTTTCAGTGAGCTTTAGATGCTGCCATGTTACTCCATGCTCACTGATGAGATGCTAGATGTTCTGTATAATAAGATATTCAGGTCTGGTGTTTTACAACATCATTTGTTCAATGGCCCAGAGTAGACAGTGTTCAGTTACGGATGGTGTTTTTATCATTAGGTGAGCTAATTTAGGCTGCGGTATAATTTAATTTAGTGCAAGTGCGTACAAGTTCACACACATCTATCTGTCAGAATAAAAACAGGTGTGAAACTCAGAGGAATTAATTAGATATTAAATTTACTTGGGAATGAATTGAGAAATACTCTGTTGTTCCATGAAACAACGCTGCTTTCTCTTGTAGGAGGGTGTATCAAGCAGAATTTGGGGAGAGCTAATAGAACTAGGATAATACAGCGCTTCTAAGGCCATTCTGGTCATTCACTTGAATAGACCTCAAATCATCATCATCAAATCAAGCTTAATGATTTCTAATTAGCATATAATGATAGGATGACCAACCCTCTCCAGTGGCTGTGAATCTGAATGAGACTTTTTTTCCATCTCCACTCAGGCTGTGAGTGAGACAAAGATGTGAATGATGTTGTTTCTGGTGATTTATTGTCGCTATTACAGCAATTCATCATCATCTAGTAAATCTCTATCATGTACCTCCAGACTGTGTAATTAAACGTAGCACATTTCCCCCAGGGCGTCCGGTGGATTTGTGTTTCAGGTGGCGTGTGTTTAGATCCTGCTAACAACAATGGGTGTGAATTCAAGTTTGTACAGCATCTAACTTCCAGAAAGTGTTTTGTTAAGTTGATTTAAAAAAACTCGCATCAACCTCACTCAGGTGGTGAAACTGGGGGAAACAAACCTGCATCGCATGTACAGAGATAAAGAGTACAAAACAAGAAAATGGCAGGAAACAGTCGTAACCACTTCCTTTGGAGGAATGCAGAAGTGATTACTTGCCTCACTACCGAACGCAAAGGGAAGGTTTCGGCATGTGCGTGTGGGTGTTGCTGCAGATATGATGGCAAACAACAGCATGATGCAACACATTCTGACTATAACCTGACCCTTGGTTTTCTAGTGCATCGTGCTTTTAACCAAGGCGGTGAAAGGTCCGAATGGAAGAGGAACCCAAACAGAAAAGGTGTGCTCTTGATCCACACCACTGGTAGTACAGAAAAAAAAACGAAGTTAGGCCTGAGGATGATGCCAGAGAAATGGCCTATCTATTTGCCATACAGTAGCTGGTATAGGACATCTCAGATTCAGCTTGTCAGGCTCAGCCAGCTAAACTTACCTCATCTTTCATTTCAATCAGGAGAATGAAGTAAATATAATATTTAAAGCACAAAATGAGTGTACAGCTTACCAGATGTTTTGTACTGATTAAGATTTAACAGAAGTCTTTGGCTCTTGGACACCAGAGGGAGATATTTTGTGATCGAGGGACATCTGAGCAGCAGCAGGATAAATCCCCCCATGGAGTCCAGACACTGGAGGTGGTGGTGGCTGATGGCTCTGAGGCTGCAGACTGCTGAGATGAGGCTGATGAATCTGTAAAGACTAGGTGGTGATGGGGAGGTGGGGGGTGTGCAAGACTGCAGCAAGAAAGAACTATGGCAGAGAGAGAACCATATTTAAAATGAGGAGCAGTAAGATGATAGGCTGACAGAGAAGGTGTGTCACTGTGTAGTTGGTTGATTGTGAATCAGCTGATGACCTACCCAGACAATGACACAGAGAGATCTTATTTTGCTGCGTTTGGCAAGTTTGTGAGCACGTTGCGGAGGTGAGGTCAGGACTTAATAGGAAGGTAGCAACCAGATGCCATGAGACGTGCACCCAAGAGCTAGCTACAAAAGTTGTGGACACAGCACTGAAAAAACGCAACTATAGAAGGACAGAGATCCAACTGGACAAAGCTGGAGTTGGCTTTCACTTTCACTATTGCTGGGGATACTGTTTACAAACAGTAGCCAACCATTTCTGCACAGTATATGTTACAAAGCAGCCACTTCTTAGATCAGTGGTTCCCAACTAGTGGGTTGCGGGTCCATTCCGAATGGACCACAGGTGACTTGAGAACAACCTTGTAAAAAACACACTTTATTTGTAAGTACAGATATATTCCAGCACAGAGCTTTTATTTTGAAGTGCCGTTTGCTGCTGTGGAGTGAGTAACTAATGGACAGCTACTTAACAGAGACAGCAAACTAGCTCGACGACATGGCCGAACGCAAGTATGACGCTGAATATATTTTCCTGTGTGGACCTTGAACTAATGACTAAGGAGAAATCTGGACCTCATGGCTCGACCAGTTGGGAACCACTGTCTTAGATTGCACAACATTAATGGACGCCACCCTTTGGTTTGTGGACTCCAGTTTTGAAGTCTTGAGTTCGGCATTTTGGCCATTGTCATTTTGGATTTTTGGAGCCAGAGGCGACAGTATTTGGACTAGAGGTTGGAGCTACAGAAGAGTGAGGGGTGGATCTGATTCATAGACTGTTGTGATGCTTCACAGCCTCTCACTCAAAGCGGCCATGACCTTAATTATGCGTAACTTCAAACCTTAACAACATTTAAAAGCTGTCATGAATGGAATTACTTATAGAGACCAAAACCATTTTTTGTACCAGGCTGTTAACATATTTGTTTCTGCTTTTGGGCATTTTAACATGGGTGTCTATGGGGATTGACTTTCTATTGGCGCCCGCCTCAAGTGGCCATTAGAGGAACTGCAGTTTTTGGCACTTAGGTGTTGGTTACATTTTTCATCCCTAGAGGTTGCCACCTGGGCCATATCAAGTAAAAAGATGTTAATGTCAATTTCACAGCAGTTTTAACTTCAACCTTGATAGGTCCAGGGTTCCCCAAAACAAAACAAAACAAAACAAAAATGAAAAGCTTTTTCTCTTTCTCCTACTGTCGCTAAATGAATTTAAAGTAGATCAGCATATTTAATGAAGTTGATGTACCTGCATGATCTTTGCACTTTTTGGAGTTTTACCATGGACATGTCACTTTGGATAAAAGCTAAATAAATGTAATGTAATATAAAAAATGCTAGTAATTGGAATTGGAGTCAAGATGACTTTGTGAAACTATGTCCAAGGTAAAACAAATCAGCTTTTTCCTCTTTCCTGTTTTGTTAATCATCTTGCAGCCCCTAAAATTGACCTTGTAAACCTCTAAGGGAACCTGATCCTCCCCAGGATGGGAATCAGTGCCCTGCGCTAAAGCTGTGCTTTGAGCTGAATGTTAACACGCCACTGTTACGATGCTAAACTGCTACTTTTAGCGCAGCTGAGGATAATGGGTATTCAGTCATAGTTGTAAACCTGCTGTCTGCACTACATAAAAAGTCTTACGAATTATCCTCAAGGGACCAAGAATGTCTGCACCAAATTTCATGTCAATACCTAAATGGTTGTAGTGATAAGTCACTCTGGACCAAAGGGTTGCACCGACAGGCTGGTCAATCGATATCAAAATTTGAAGATGCTGCCTGAGTGGCTAAAAAAAGAGCGTAATAGTGAAGAGAAGATTAATACGAGTCCTCTATGTTAAAGGCAGGTGGTAATTTGTTCTTCCTACTTTCCCCAAATAGGTAGGTCAGCAGTGTAGTGTATGCAGAGATTTGGGAATGCAAAATGCAAATGTTTCTGGGCCACACAGATGCATACACACACACACACACACACACACACACACACACACACACACACAAACAGCTGGTAAGAGGCTTACGCGCCAGTGGCATATGACAGCTTTCCCATTAAAACCATTCCCCTCAGCTGTTGTGGGAGAAGAACCAGCATCACAGAATCGTGGCCACAACCTGAAACCCTGAACAAGTACAATAACAATAATTGCTCCGTCCACACAACCTTGCGTTTTGTGCTCATTCAAAGAGATCTGCACCTTTGATGAATACAGCCATTACGGGAAGCCTTGAGGCCTCTGATGGAGGTTGGTTCGACATGCTACGGCTCCACTGCAGCCTTGGTAGAGTCAGGTGTTACTGGCATCACACATAAAGAAGTGAAAGCAAGAAACAGAGGTATAACAGACAGGAAGAAGAAAAACTTCCTGCCACAAACTCAGTGTGTTAGCCCACTAAACCTCCAATTCTGCCGAGAAGAGAAGAAGAGCTGCGTGGATATGATTTCAAAGAGAAAAAAGTCAAAGATTAGCTGGGAAGAAAAACAACAACACAGAGACTTGAGCTTTCTCGAGGAGGACTCTGGAGAGATGATGAAAGCGTATCTCAGCGTGGTCTCTGTCCTGCAGTAGACACAGTACCCACCCTGCTCCGCTCTGTTCTGGATGTACAGCATGTAAAATGACAGAAGGAGGCAGTCAGCAGTTTGCTCTCTATCTCTGCACCACAGCTCACAGCCCTACGGAGATGCCAGCCTTCCAATTCATCATTTTGACACTTAGTGTTGACTCGCTAAATAAAGAAGTTACGGTTCATGCCGCCTATCAATAGCTGTCTTCTCTCCTTTTTCCTGTAAATGTGCATCAATAAGTTTATGTCCACAAAAACTGCAAAAACAAGCACGATGACTGCAAAGCAGAGACAAAACAGAGGGAGGGAGGATGAAACTGAATTAAATCAAGATGTAGAAAAATGGACTTATGGCAGCTGCTCCCTCTCCACATCTACTTTTTTACACACATACACACACACACATGTCTGAGAGTTGAAATCAGCCATAATTTAAGTAGCCAACTCTTACAGTAAATATGATCTATATCCTTTCTTTGTTTTACTTTGCTCTGCCCAAATAAATTCACTTTTACAACTGTGAAGTATCCAAGTATTCCACACCCTGCATACTGCACATGCAAACACACGCATGCAGTTTCAGCATAAACATAAACCAAAACCTGGGTGTTGTTTTAAACAGCACATTTCTTACTATGAAACTGATCACAGGCAGCACATATACTGTGCAGCTGTGCCTCTCTGGAAACATAATCTTCTGACATCAGATTGAAACAGCGATGAGATGACCATAAAGTGCTCTGCCTGCTTTGCTTTCCATGTTGAGAAGCTTGTTATGAGTCACCACAGTACAGGGAGTTTCAGTGCAGCTCTCATGTTCTCATGGTGACAGCTCCACTGCTGCACACAGCACGCAATGTTTTTTTTGAAAGAAAAAGTCGCCGTGTTATTGACTTTATGTCGACGGAGACTTTTGTTCCCACAGTTGCTATAGATCTTGTTTAGCAGTTTGAATCCATATCAAAATACTGACAAAGTGCACGCTCACATGCCAACAAGAAAACGCACTGAGCCAGAGCAACTGAATCACAGCAGACAAGAAGTGAGCATGAAAAACAGTAAACAGGGAGGTGGTAATGCCGGGAATCTAAGCTGAAAATATGAAAAATTTTTCATCAGTCATGCAAGCAGTATGGCTCAAGGGAAGGCAAGGTCTGTAAGTCGGTCGGTCCAACACTTTGGTCCAAACTCTAAAAACTCAGCAGCTACGATACTGAACAAGAATCTGCACTCTTTTTTTCACAGGTTTAAGTTAGAGATCTCAGACTTTTTTATGCACTCAGTAGATACATTTCTGTCCAATGCAATTTTGTTCAAATCTGTTAGTGAGCACTTGTCCTTTTCGAAGATAATCCAACCACCTGACAGGTGTGGCATATTGAGATGCTGATTAAACAGCATCATTACTACACAGGTGTGCCTTGGGATGGTCACAATAAAAGGCTACACCTTCTCACTCCGACCTTGTCACATATTGATGTTTCGTCATGTCACGTCCACATACAACGTGGAAGGTACCCTGGGTGCGTTGGTTGTTGACATTCTGGGACGCTGTGTCAACCTCAGCCTGTTACATGCATTGTCTTCTTTCAAGATACACTTCCATTTTCACAGGAAATTTACAGTTTACGTACAGTCTCTTTCAAAATAAACTCACTACTCCGGACAACACTGCAAATTGTATTTTCCTTCAACAACAAAAACACGTGTATTGGGTGAAAGTCAGTGTTTGTTGGACCCATCCACCCCAGTTGGACTTTTGCCACCTTAATTTTAGTCCTTGTCCCGCCACCTTTACCCCTGATGCTGCCTGGCGCCATTAAACTATAACAGCAACTGGCCGCGAATCATGCCAACGTAAAAGGATACCTTTTTCGTTGGTTTCTGATGCTGCAAGTCACTGCCCAAGTGCCGGCTTTCGATGCCTTCTCAAAGGCCACTCTAAAATATTCAGTTTGATCACACAACAAAATGTTTTGAGAGAGTGTGCTATTGGCTTGCTGACTGCAGGAATGTCCACCAGAGCTGTTGCCTGTCAACTGAATGTTCATTTCTCTACCATAAGCTGTCTCCAATGATGTTTCCCTGAATTTGGCAGTACATCCAACTGGCCTCACAACCGCCTAAGTCAGTTACAATAACAAACTGCTGTTGGTTCAAGACTCTGATGAGAACGGCAAGCACGCAGTTGAGCTTGCCTAAGATGAAACCTAATGGTACATGTAGAAATTCTTTGATTGTGCAAATCATTTGTTGCATCAGCTGCCCGGGTGGCTGATCTCAGACGATTGTACATGTGAAGACGCAGGATGTAGAGGTCTTGAGCTGGTGTGGCTACATGTACATGTGATCTGTGGTTGTGAGGACGGCTGTACTGCTAAATTCACAGAAACAGCATTGGAGAGCCCCCTACATTTGCAAAAGCAGAAACCACGTACATGCATTGTACATGCAACCACATTTGATGTCTCCCTACAATATCTGGTTCATGAGATATGAAAGGGGAAGTGGCAAAATGGTGTGTGTGTGTATGTTTCTTTCTATAGTTAAGTTATGTTATGTGAATCTATTTAGGAGTTATGCGCCTATTTGTTATATGCCAAAACTGTGGCTTCCAAAGGGTGGGAAAATATTTGTGGATGGACTGACCAGCTGATAGAGCGACCTGTAGACCTGCTGGTTGCAGCTAAAAGAATTATCATCATGGTAAACATACCTACCAAACATCAGCATATAAGCATTGTCCTTGTGAGCATGTTAGCATGCTTCTGTTACCATTTATCTTAAAACACAGCGTCCCAAAGTACAGTGTATTGTTCTATAGTTTTGCTCTCTACAATGACGGTGCAAAATACAAAGAGAGAAACTGGGAAAATACTGAATACCAAACTGAAGTGAAAAAAGGAAGTGAATATTAAATTAAAAGAAACGGAACTAAACTACAGTATAGTAACCCTAAATGACAAGAAGTTTACGCATGCACACAGAAAGTCATTTGCACACATACAGTATGCCACATGGTCATTAATCCTCTTACATCCCATCAGCATATGAAGTCAAATATCTACTGGCATTATTTTGTATGCTGTTTTGTGTGTGATATCAATACAAGATCAGTGGCTGGAGCTTCTCGCTCTTGGAGAAACATCTGCAGTGTGTGTGTGTGTGTGTGTGTGTGTGTGTGTGTGTGTTTCATAAAAAGAAACATTTGCAGACAGAAATTCTTGACACGCAAGATCTCGTTGGACAGCGCGGTACTGAATGAATCACAACGTCTGTTTATTGATGATATGCTCGACTGCTTTTCCACTGTGCACAATCCATGTTTTAAAACACTCACTGCTGCTCACTTACAGTACGACAAGAATGAATTCTGGAGCATAAAAAGAGGGGCAGGGGGCAAGATTTCAGAGCACGGTACATAAATATGAGTGAGTTTACATGCACAAAGAGATCCAATGACAAGATTTTTTTTGCTACTTTTGCTTAAAGGCTGGTGGCTGATAGAGGAGCGGGGTTCGGGGGGCAAGGCAGAATTGACAGTTTTACAGTACAGTACTTGGTTTCCATCACATCACCAAAGGGAGAGAAGCAGGCAGACAGTTGATATGCTAAGAAAGAGAGAGAGAAGTAAATGGAAATGATTTATTAAGTACAGGTAGAGATGGTGAGGGACTGAACCTGCAGCACAGGGTCAGAATAGAGGCCACTTGATCCCATTCTGACTGTGTACTCTCACAATCATGACAGAGTGGAAATGTGGTGGATCAGACTGGAAGTCTCAGAATCCAAAGACAATGACGGGGGAGTTGTTACCTATATAGATGAGAGAAGTGTGAAGAGAGGGTCTGTAAAATGGGAGCTGACAGTGGGAGCATCAGGTGGCCAGCCACAAGCGTACACATCTGTGTCTTCTTAAGTTAAAATGTCTTCTGTTTTTTCTTTGTTTCCTTACATCGCACTATAGTATACATACTGTACAACACCCACTGAACTGCCACTGTGTCCCCAGCAGGAGTGAAGAGAACAGAGAGGTGGCGCAGGTTTCTTACACTAACATTCAATACTTAAACACGGGAGGGGACTCGCACTCGAATCACGCACACGCGCGCACACACACACACACACACACACACACACACACACACACACATACGTTCCCACAAATGGAAAGACGGACACATAAGATTTAATGCTTCACAACACAGTCGCGTAATGTACAAGAAACTTCATCTTTAAAAAAAAAGAAATACAGGAACCTTCTTCAGCTATATTACAAATAAAACATTTAGTCCTCTCCGGCGGTTTTTGAAAACACTAAAATATCCTAACCACACATACATACAGTGGTGTTGGTGGCTTGATAGCGTAGTCCTTGTTTTTCTGTGTGTTCGACAGAGACAGGAAGGTACAGAGAGAAGAAGCCGTGTGGTCATGAGAAGATTGAAGTGGCATAGGAAGGATTGAGTGGTCCTTTCAAAAGGGGGAGGAAAAAATAAAAAGAAACAAAAAGTGCCAAGGTAAAGTGAATTCAAGTAATGTGTGCTCTATACACAGGAGAAGGAGGGAGGAGGGAGTGAGTCCTGCGTCTCCGACACGGCCACTACTGGCTCTTCCTGTGTTCAGTCAGGCTCGTCGATGCATCTATGGGTGTTTCTCCGCGGGCGGCTTTGGACAGGACGTCCACCCACTTGGCCTGGAGTTCTGCATCTTGGGCACTTAAGAGCAAAGTTTGCTGGGTGTGACTGAGCCGGAGTGAGTGTTTGATCTCCGATTTCTCGCCTCCTGATGGTGGTACGACGCTCACTTCAAACCCAGGGAGAGGCACCACCCTCGCCCCCTTGGAGTCCTGCAGAAATTAGCAGAATAGGTCAATCAGAGGAAATCTGGTAGCATATAAAATGTTTTGGTTTTTTTTGTAAAGAAACATGCTGCAAATACAGCTTGTGACAGCTTGTCTCTAGAGCTGCAGGAGAATATATTCCACCAGGCACGTATAGTAAACCCTCTGCTCTCCCTTCCCCCTCTTTCTTTCTGTATAATCAGGAAATGCTCGTCCAACTCCCATTAATCCTAATCTTTGGAATGGCAGCTTTCTGCGGTGGGATTGGGATATTAGTCTTGGAAATGAAACCACAGGAGGCTTTAACAGGCTGACTTCCCTTCTGTGCCATCTACTATGAATGACAGACAGAGTCTTTAGCAGAAAAAAAAAGCTTTCTAAACATGATTGCTTTGAGAATCTTCATTTAGAGCAATCATGTAAACCACTTGTGAAATGCATCTCCTTGGAACGTCCAGAGCAGATTTATTGCTGCACACTGAGCCAAGATTTCCAGGAACTACGTTAAAGCCAAAGGGTTGCTACATCTGGTCAGTGCAGAGGAGTTGCACAGTGGAGCAGCACTGCCGACAGCAGCGGTGGCTATACCTGAGGTCAGATTCAGGACAACCAAATCCTCCTGGCCCAAATCTACAGAGCACAGACAGTGTGCAGACAACCTGGCACAGGCAGGATTGGATAGATCTGACTTACAGTACACATGCTCACTGATGTGGCCAGGTGCTATACTGTACATATGTCCCGACTCAGAAGGAGGAAGTATAGAGGGGACAGACGGGTGTAGCAAGAGGATCAGCGAGGTGACTCAGGCACACTGTTAATGTGGCCATGTGGGGGAACTGTAGTGCAATGTTTGACCTTTATTTCTACTATGTTTAACGCAACAGGGGGATCACATGTACTGTCCTAACCTGCTCCATACGTCAGCAAACAGGTTAAGCAACATCTTGCTTACTTGAAAAACGGCTCTTTTTTTGCACACGTGCTCCAAATCCAACCTTTTTTCATTGGTCAAAATCATAATCATCAAAATTGAAGACTGTACATTAAGCTATACAGTTATATACAAGATAGTTTTACCTTTATTTCATAGGACACAGTTAGCTTGAAAGGGAGAGAGACAGTGGGGATGACATGCAGCAAAGGGCCGTGGGCTGGAATCGGACCCACGGCCACAGCGGCAAGGACACAGCCTTTGCACATGGGGTGCCCACTCTACCAGGTGAGCTAGCAGGCGCCATAGTCAAAACTGGCGCTGACGTCCTTAATCTTTCTGTATCCATTTTCCTTCCTGTCAGCACCCAACATGGATTAAGAAAGACTCATTTACGAGGTCGAGGAAACTTAAGAAAATTATGTAACTATGAATAAATAATTTGGACACTTCATTGGCGGAGGGACAAATCACAAACAAAAAAAACTGCTCTGCAACATAGCTTGTAGTTTAACTGGACATTTTTTTGCGTGTGTGCGTGTTAGGAATAGGTGCGAGCGAGCAACCAGGACGAGAAATGTGACCTGCTTCTAAATATGCGGCACAAAGAGGATACAGACATTTCGTGCATGAGACGTATATAAGGTGATAATGCGGACCTGCCAATGCCTACAACCCTCCGTTCACATGAGTCAGCCGTCACTCTGTCACAATTAGTGGAGACTTTAGTCTGCAGTGTAGTTCATAAACTTTACGAATGAACCAGAGAATTGTAGAGCAACACTGGGCGTCATGATCAAAGAATGTTTTTGTATCATGTGTACATCCCCCTCTTTATTTCTCGATATTGCAAACATGCACAGAAGGGTTCAGCATGGGAAAAGCATTGGCTTTTTTATTTTAAGACAGTGTTGGAAGGTTTTCTTTTGCAGCATTTAATTATTATGCCCAAAGGCATTTAAACAAAGTTTTGTGTTGGTGTTTGTGTTATTCTAAATTTAACAAATTTTAATTTTTACTGCAAATGTTTACTGGTCCCAAGGGTCATTTATCGGTCGACTTGGTTACTAATAACTGGTGTTGGCCCTGAAAAAAAATCTCACTCGACCTTTAGTGTAAATACTTAATATATAATCCTTAAATGTGATGATAAAAAACATTGGATATTTTCTAATAAACAGCATAAAACTCTCTCCAAATGTGTTTATGTTAAACTCTTACCTGCCCGTTGCTCTGCAAGTACAGCACCAGTGGCTCAGCCTTGGTGACGGCCACCCACATCTTGGACCAGCTCTTCCCTTTCTCCTGCACTTGAAGGTGGCCACATAGCAGGCAGTTCTCCCCCGTTAGAGATGTCTGTCTCTGAAAAGATAATGTAGAAGTACATGTAAAGAGGTCAATCACACCTTTATATATATATACACTGTACTTATATAACCGTGTTTTGAAAGGTGCTATAAAATACAGTTTATTGTTAATATTAATGATTTAAATAAGCCTGTATCTGAAATCCATCTGAATCATATTTCGGGGATTTGAATTTGACGAGCAACTGACAGCGGAAACATTATGTAACGACAATGTAGGACACAGTGAGATTTGTACATGGACAGGTGTTCAAGCTCCTGCTGCCCCTTGTCTAATCCTCCAATGGCCTACAGCTCCCCCATGTGGTGACTCAGCTCACTGCACTAGAGTGTTTCTGGGGGATCTTGACGCTATAACGGCCTGAATTATTTTAAGACCATTTATATTTAGACAATATAAATAAAAGGTATGATTGTTTGCTTTTCAGTATAGTAAGAGTAGGCTGTACATCCATCCACAACAGCTCAGACAGACAGACAGACAGACAGACACTGGAAGCAACCAGACTGTGGAGTCAGCGGAGACGACTGGTCCTTGTTAAGCCGAGATCTTATTATGATATTACTCAGCAGAGAGGGATTAGTTGATCTTTCAATGTGAATCATAAATGCAAATGCACTGCACGTGCACAATGTGTGTTTATGTGTGTGTGTGTGTGCGATGACTTCACACAACACAGTGACTTTTAGTATTCGACACAGAGAGTGTACCGGACTTATGAGTAAACTACTGTGGCTTCTTCCTCTCTCTTTGTTGCCAGCAGCGCAGTCTGGCTGCTGAACCCTGGTTGACACTGACTGCTGGTATACTGGGAGACATGGATCTCATTGGACTGGCATGAATCGAGGCAGAAAACTGTTATGCACATGCTGTTAAATGTTTCTCTGTGTGTGTGTGTGTGTGTGTGTTCTTGTTTTTGTTTGCCTTGGAGTGTGTGTCTCACCTCAGGCGCAGCTTTCCTCTTCTGTTCACTAACACCTAGAGTCTCCAGGCTGAGGCTGGCTTCGAAACACTCCGGGCACACTCGGCTTGTTTTGTTGTCCAAGGTCTTTGAACACTTTGCACAGATGGCCTGCAGAAGGACAGAGACAGAAAGAGAGATGGCGTTGAGGAGCCGCTCGGTTGTTAACAGTTAATTGTCCGAGAGAAATGTTTCCACTTGTTCCCTGACTTCTCTCTCTCTCTCTCTCTCTCTCTCTCTCTCCATCCTTTCATTTCTAACTGACAGTGTCTACATTTCCCCTGTCCCATCTGTGCTCACCGCTCCGCAGGACTTGCAGTGGTGTTTGCGCTTGGTGAAATTGAAGCTCTCGTTGCAGCCTTTACACGTTTGCTTCTCTTTGTCCTTTTTCCTGGAACTCTTCTGGAAAACATAACAAAAAGAAAACACAGGATTCACGTGTCAAGGTCGTCGGTCTGTTCAGTTTCAGCACGACTGAAGGAATGTCTAACGGCTCGTCTTGCTTCATTCTTTGTTTGTCTGGCTGCACGTCTTCCATTTCTCCTTTCTTTTAACAAAGACACAGACAGATTGACACTAAAAGAGACACACTATCCTTCTCTGAAAGACAATGGAGGTCAGATGGAGGTGTCCACAACAGCACAGGCTGTCGGGTTGTTATTATAGATGCGTCGTGGGGTAAAGAGTGAAATCATCTTACTTTATAATGATGATAACTCTGTCTGTGGGTGTGTCTGTTCCACGTTTTTTTCCTCACTGACTTGGTCAATCCATGTGAAATTTGGCACAGTGGTAGAGGGTCATGGGAGGATGCGAATGAAGCAATATTACATCAGTTGGCCAAAGGGGGGCGCTATAGCAACCGGTTGAAATTGCAAACTTTGAATGGGCATATCTCATGCCCCGTGTGTTGTAGAGACATAAAACTTTGCACAGAGATGCTTCTCCTCATGAGGAACAAATTTGCCTCAAGAACCCATAACTTGCGGTTACATAGATTTTCCGCCATTTTGAATTTTTTGAAAAACACTTCAAATCGATCTCTTCCTAGGAAGTTTGACCGATCTGCATGAAACTCGGTGAACATAATCTAGGGACCAATATCTAAAGTTCCCTCTTGGCAAAAGTTGGCAAACTTGCTAAAACTGAGCTTCTATAAGGCAATGAATATTGCGGAGGGCGTGGCTCATCACATAAAGCTGTATAACATCTCAAGGGTTTCACCGATCACCACACAACTTTGTAGGCATATGACCACACATAATCTGAGGGGACCCCTCCATTATTGACCCCATCAAACAAAATGGGGGCGCTACAGAGCTAATTTCTTATCTAGGCCTAACTGCCATATCGGTTTTTACTAAACTTGGTAGATATGTAGAACAGGACGCCTCAAGGTGACTGGAGTGGGCAACTGTGCACTCAATGGGTATGGACTAGTATTCTTTTAATACAGATAACATGACATCAGCCACATTTTCTGTTCACTGCTATAGGTTCAAGCTCTCTGTTTCAATTTAATGCCTGTTTTCACTTCATTAGCCTGATTAGGCCTCCTCTCATGGCGCAGACTGAAATCCGCCTGGAGGAATTTACTCAGGGGGAGAGGAAATAGCATAGTGTAAACATGACCTGCAGCAGGCTAGCGGGCTAACAAGGGTCTGTCACTGCTGTTGAACACACCACACATGAGCAGCATCCTTTCATCTCTGCCATTTGTATTATTAGTTGTTTTCTAAAGTTATAAAACAAGGATATAGACAAAGTATATTTCCTGTGTGTAAAGTCACTTCCACCCCTTCTCTCAAACTAGCTGGACACTCAAGAATGTCAAGAAACAAGAAGCTGTGCATTCCAATACTGATACTACCATACCATTTAGCATGTTAGAAAAAGATTTAGTATGTTCCAGTGTGTGGTATGTCAAGTGCATTACACTAAAAATACCAGGATGTTCTACTAAATCCAGTTGTGTTCTGCAGCCAGCATGCTTTTCTGGCTATTCTGACCCACAATCATCTCTGCAGCAGAAGATACGACACATCGACTCAGCTGCAGACAGATGACAGCTCATTAACAGCTGTCAGAAGCCACAATGACCAATGACTGTGCGATCAAGTGATTGATGACCAGTGGAATAGCTACTAATAACAGGAATATTGATTGTTTAAGTGCACAAAATAACCACAGAGACTACTTGCAACAAAGGGGACATAATTATGAAAATAACGACAGAGAACTGCATGTGTAGTTTTACTGTCGTACTTATAAGATGATAGAATCTACAATGTATGCAGTTAAAACTACACACATTGCAAAGTAACAACAGCAGAGCTTCAGCAGTCTTTCATTTATTCCTAAGGTAGCAAATATATAAGCACGAGGGTCAGTGTTCAAGGTGCAATGGTATGACAAAGTAGTCCTGATTGTTACTATTACTTTGTAAGGGCAGCTGCAAAAAGTGGAGAAAAAAAAAAGTATGTGATTCGTGATGCACTCAAGGTTCCTAACTGAGTGAAGTGACCCGAAAGAATCGAAGTGGCAGCCATGATAAGAGCTCTACTCTAAATGTTAAGGGAAGGTGCTTCAGTGGCTCCTGTCTTATCTCCTTTAGCATAGGGTTCACTGGAGCATCCTTTATGAGAGGAAAGGAGATAATGCCGTCCCACAATGCCACGTGGCATTTAAAAAACGCATCGAGAACAAACTATTGGCCTATCTTGCATAGAATCAACAGTTGTTTCCGTGCAATCGTACTAAACAGGATTCATGTCATGAGTGGACAGGATGAAGGTTTTGTACTGCAGCACAGTGACAGCAAAGTCTACTCTATTCTATATGATTTCCAACTTAAAGTAGTTTTTTCATTTGCCGGGCTGTCCATGTTTATAAAGCCTGCATGAAACAACATATCGAAGATGTGTTTTTAGTCGTCCATCTTGTAGTTTCAGCACTGCAGACCCACATCAATAACATCCGCCATCGGATAATTACAGAGCTTAGTTTAGCTGCAGTTGGATTCTCTCAGTGCCACAGTCGTCTTCATGAATTCACATCCTCCTTTCATCTCATGACATTTTCCAATGAGATCAAGGAAAAGTGTTTAGTAAAAGACAACCGCAGCCATGGACTAGACCTCGCATAATTGTGCCAGGATAGCTCCACTCAACTTCAACCTGAGCAAAGCTTCAATCAGCGAGAATGATTGCAAACACCTGCACAGGGCTGCACACTTTAACACCATCATCAGAGGCAGGTAACGTTATCAGGAAACAACAGCTAACTAACACCACGTGTGCTAGCTGATGGCATCAGTTAGGTGTGACATCATCAGACTGATGCAACAGTGCAATCAGCTGGCACACCTACTGTTTCTTGACATCTCAGCAGTCTTCTAGCAGCTCAGAAAATCTTTCAGTTATAGAAACTTGGGCAGCAAATAGAAACAAAATGCAAATGAGCTGTTCATAATGCACTAGAATCCCTTTTAGTAAGTTAATAAAAGGTACAGAGTGCTTACAGTGCAAATTGTATCTTCAAATCAGCCATTTTACCAGATATTTAGAAAACACTTATTTTACATTTATTAATTAAACCATAAATATTAAGCCTTAAAGGTAAAAACTAGATTAACAGCAAGGCAAAGCGGGCAAATGGCCTGGGGCCCCCAAGGCTTAATGTTCAGAATGTGGCAATTTGTTTGTGGTAATTTGATTAACTGCAAATTAGTTTGGTGGCACTGTGTGCACAATCAAAGTACACTGTACTCGCTTGACCAGAACAAAGAAGTAAATCGGAGAAATAGAACATTATTTTCTGATTGTGACACAGCGCTTATGTATCAACAAATACACACACAAACATCTCTGTGTAACCCTGCAGGAAGGTGCTGCATTACTGGATTCTGTGTGAATTCAGCTGAAGCGTATGCTTCTTCCTGTTTACTTGGCTTCTCTGCTCTGTGAGTGTGTGTTTCAACCTTGCCCTGGATCAATCAGACGCACAGACCTGCAACTTTCACCCACAGAGCAGAGGAGAGAGGCAGAGACAGCGGTGTATGGCGTAGTCGCTACGATTTTAGCGACCACTACCCAAAGGTTGACACCCAGAGACTTCCTGAACGAACCAAAATAGGATGAAAATAAGAAAATACAGGCAGAGGGAAGGATTTCTGCAGATAAGGGCACGGCTAGTGGGTCATAAGTGATGACTGAGAGGGATTCCTTTTGTGTGAGTCGATGTTTTGTTTTTTGTTTTTTAGGAAAATCCTGCATTGTATGCCTTCAAGACGCCATTTTTAGAGGAAAAATCTAGTTTTACAGAAGTTATTTTTACACTTCATATTACACTTAAATGGTGCATATTCCTAAATACATAAGCGCTTAATCAAGTTACAAGCTAGCTACTAGTAACTAACTAATACACACACAACATACAGACTGTAGAAGAATGAGGGAGCTCCATAAGGGCCCACGGGTATTTATTGCCATGGACTAATTCGGCTCACATTACAGTACCTAATTTTGGAAATGAGATTTTTAGACACAGTTCTCATTTGTTTACAGTAATTTATAATCTAATAACATAATTTATCAACCGGTGCTCCTCACAGTAGGTGCAAAAACTGTTATTTCTATATATGTAATAGTATCTTACCCTTTCATGCAGTCTTTCACCGTCTGAGTCGATGGATGTGTTGCACCAGGGACCCTGAGGAGAAGTAAAACACACATTGAGCACCAGCAGCTCCTGCCTGAAGACAGATATCTCCACCACTAGGTGTCAGTCTGCTCCTTCTGAATCAAGTCTTCTGGCCTGTGTCAAGTTACGCTTGGCCGGTGTCCAGCTCCAGTCGGCCCAAAGTGGGTCAAAGCAGATCCATAAGAGTTTTGTATACACTTTGACTTGGGCTTTCCCTATTAGGTCATGAGAGAGTTCTGGGAGAGGAGACTCACAGACGCTACGTGTGCAACTGTCAGGGATGGAAAGAAAGAGCTTCTTTATGTGTGTGTTTTGTGTGTATGATAGTACTACATCCATAGATGGGAGAGCGGCTCAGGCAGACAAAGGCCAGACTATGACGGACTTGTTTAGTGTACCACAAGCCTCTTGTGATTCATTGCACAGGATGAGCCACTAATTGAGCGATCAATGCGCTGATTGATCAGGGGTGGGTGAGTTAGACTGACCGGTGACTCAGGGGGGTGGTCATCTTCCCGGGAGAAGGAGCTGTTGAAAGCTTTATTGAATGTTTCGCTGTTTTGTTTGTGCCGTTCGATCGTGGCCAGGATCACCTGAGAGTCAGAAGAGATTTAGAGGACAGTGGAAGAGGGATGGAAAGAGAGGAGGACACAAAAAGAAATGGATTATTGATCAGACACATTGACATTTGAATTTATTTATTCTCTTTGTACTTGTCCCGAAACGAGGGTCAGATTATTACATGCTAAATTGCAGAATTACAGCATGATGAAAAGGATTAGAGTGGAAAAGAAGAAGATGAAGGCAGACAGAAAGCCAACTTTCCTTTCCCTGTCTGATTAGGAAACAAAGGCAGCGTGTGTGGCGTGCTGTCTGGCCTGGCCACGCAACAAATGGATGACACCAGCAATGACATCACAGTCCAAAAGCATCATGGTCCTACTGCTACAGCCTCATGGTCAGTGTCCGAGCCCAGAGACCAGCCCTGCTAGTAGTGCGTAACCTTTTCTTCTCTCTCCAAAATCTTTTAAGTTATTCCACTACTATTTTCTGAATGCTTGCTCTGTTGATTTAGCACCCATTTCATGCTCACACACAGACTAAAAACACACATTAAACCTCCCAAACCTCCTCTGTAATGCACCAGCCTGCAAAATGTTATAATCAGCTTTGCTCTGCTGTAATGGGCTAAATGAGCAATAATGAGGAGCTTTATTAGAGAATATAATTCCCAAACACACTGAATGAGTGTGGGGAGGAAATCTTTGCTAATTCTATTCTCTAATAAAGTAGAACTACCAAAGGCACAGGCCCAAAATACTGCACACAGCGTGCATGGGTGACTAAGACCGTGTGTGTGTGCATATGTGCGTGGGTGTACTACTGTAGCTATGCAAGCATGTGTGTGATCCTTGCCTGAATCCAATCTTCTTTCTCCTCTGCTGTCCTGTAAAGCAAATAAAACATCATGGGATTATTTTAAAAAAGCAATGGCTTGGATTATTGCAATATTCACCTTAGACCATGCTAGCAGACATGAAATAATCATAATCTAAACCAGCTTAGTTTGTTGGCTAGGTATTTGAGGTAGCACATGCATCTTTGTAAGTGTAAGTAGTTGTGTCTAGCTACTGTATTTACAGCAGCAGCTAGCTTGTAACGAAGCTAAGTGGCTAACTTTGTGTTAGCAGTTGTTCAGACTGCTGGACATGCTACTGACCTAGCTAGCTAACAGCTAAGCTGATTTGTGAGCTCTGGTTAGCATCAAAGTAAGAGCCACACTTAACAGCAACAATTAACTGGTTAATTCAGATTTACCTCTGCAGTGTTTTGACTTTAAATATATTTCACAGACAAAGACAGACAACTCAGAAGAGCAAATACGCAGAGTACTTTCTTGAGCTAACACAAGCTAGCTCGTTCGCTTGTTAGCTAGTTGGGCCTGCTAAAGTGACAGGTGATAATACCACAGTTATGAAAAGTGATATTATGAAATAAAAGTCACTGTGTAAAAGAAATTGTGATATTATTTTAAAGTTTTACTGGTAAAAATAACATCTTTTAAATTGTACTATGGGGTGATACGAGCTGTTTTTAATTTTAAACAGACTAAACTAGAGTTATAAAACAAAATTTATTTAACGAAATAATTATGAACTCCAACTCCGTTAAAAGGCCTATAATAATAATAATAATAATAATAATAATAATAATAATAATAGTAAAATAACATTTCATAATAATAAAATGAGCTGTAGAGTATTTTGCAATTTATATAGTTATGCCTTCTTATGATTTTTAAGGGATAGTTCGCATCTTTTTAAATGGGATTATGCGAACAACTAATCCATGGACAGTACATACAGTATATGTCAGTTGGCACACACCCACTTTGGAGAAGCAGGAAGGGGTACAACCACTGAAGGTATAGCAATGTACTGCTGGGGAGGGCTCAGCAAGAAAAACACATTTTACCCACCTAAAAAGTCCCATTTAAAAAAATTCTTCAACACTTTAAGTGTGCTATATTGAGAATATTTTCACCACTTTACCTTTCCGTCAGACAGTAAAATGTACGAAGGGAAACGAAGGCTGTTGGAATGTTTTTCTCAAAGCCAGACTCCATTGTGAAAAACAGTAAATTAACTTTGGCATAAAAAAAAAAGAAAAAAAAAAAAGAAAGTTAATTCGATTCACCCAAGTCACACAATAACACAAACAAACTGATCAAGGCAGCAGTGCGCCTATGCCAACAACTCCCATGTTCAGTGAGCTAAAATTACAGTTTTTGACGAAGGAATCTGGTGGCTTTGACGGGAACATATATGGGGAACTGTTAACAAATTATCGGAGCAGGCTGTGTGATGGTATAGTAAAGGGGTAAAAAATACTCTTAATATTGCATACACTTGCACTGTTATAGATTTCTTTTTGGTGGGACTTTTTTAAGCAGCTAAAACACATTTTGCTCCTGCCCCCTGATCCACAGCAATACATTGCCTAGCTTCTGTGTCGGTACTCCTGCTGCTTCTCCAAACTGGATGTGTGCTGACTGCCATCAACTGTAGGTAATACACTGACTATACAACCACACTTCAAAAATCAGAACTATCCCTTTACATAAAGTCTTATTTCTCATAATTCATTTACTACTGAACACTTTGTGAGCTCAGTATAAATGAACTGCATTTTATACGGTAACAGCACATTTTCAAATGTCAGCTCAGAGTCTGTAGATTCAGATATCTTTACCTGGCTTGCAGCTCCAGTGAACGCTGCTTGCCAATGATGGCAAATGTGTGAGGAAGGTTCTGCTTCACATTCTCCTGCACCTGAAGTCAAGACACAGAGGAAATTGGATTTGCAGCCACCCGAATAAATAAAAGGCCAGGGAAGAAAATAAAAGACATCTAACAGGATGAGAAAGCGGAACCGCACCTCCATGCCGGCGATATCAATCTTCTCTCTGACACTGAACTTCTGTCCCATCAGTCTGAGTTTAGGCACGCAGTATAGCACCATATTGTTGAACTAGATCAGAGACAGATGATGCAGTTGATGAGAGGTACAGATAATAAGACTCATATAAAGATCGTCCTTCAGTGTGGTATTTCTCAATTTCACACTTTAGTTTTCTTACCAAGTAGAGGTATCGGTCTTGTGCTGTTCCGTTTTTGGCTGACATCTTCTTGATATGTCCTTCTTTGATGAGCTCATTGGCTGGGTTAACTATGTCCTCCTCTCCTCCGAGCCTCTCATAAACCTCCAGCAGTTTGTGCATCTTCTCCTGCAAACAAAAGGCAACAGGAGAATGAGAACAGCAGAGGCAGAAGCTTGAGAGTGGGAAGACAGATGGAGCTTTACACCAAACTCCACCAGAGGGGGTTATTTTATTATCAAGTAAGCCTCTCATTCATTCATGGGTTTCCCAGCAAGGCAGGAATGCAGGTATTATATTTTGTTATTGATCCACAAGAGCATTTGTCTGCTTGAGTTGTTTTTAAGGATGTGAGATGCGAGCGAGATGGCCAGACAGAGGAAAGAGAAGAGGAGGATGAGTGTTAAAAAGTCAGGCTTCCGCAAGCTGTGAAACTCGAGGCAGGAAACAGCAACTTCCTGTCTGTACTAATTCAACTTGTTCACTCCCTCAGACAAACACATGCAATGTTGCTGACTGACAGAGCAGCATCAGCAACTATTTGATTGAGTAACACATTAGCTGGTTTGTCTAAAGCTCAATGAGACAGCAAAGGGAGTGTTGAAAAGAGTTTGGAAAGAAATGACGACAAAAAGAAGAAATGCGAGACAGTGAAGCATAGTGTCGATTCAAAGTCTTACCATTTTCCTGATTGCTGCATTGGAATGGTTAGCTGCAGTCGAGATTAGCTCCAGTGCCTCTGTAACAAGCATTCACATATAAGATGTTAGCATAAAATCCAGCATTAACAACGATAAGATCATGGTGAAGTAAAACAGAATCGAGCACATTAGTACAGTTGTAGCTCACTGAAAAACAAGAATTGTCAGAAGTGTCACACTCGCTATATCATATAAATTAACAGATAAAAAGCCTAACATGCACTGTCTTAACATTAAACACACTGCATGCATTAGGCTGGCTTTTAGCCAGCAGAGAGCTTTGTGAGCACCTGAGTCAGCCATCTTAATCATGGCCTACATAAACAGAAGAGACACTCAGCCGGAGGAAATGAGGCCAAAATAACTGTGATGAACTGCTTTTTCAACTGGAGAGGATGAGAGAAAAACCCCTCCACAGACTCCAAACACCACAGTGTGGTGAAGTTAATGCTCAGGTAAATGGAAACGCGGATGTGGGAGGACATCAGATCACATAAAATGGAATTTTGGGGCATGAAGAGAGAGGCAATGACGTAGAATGTGCAATCAGTCTCTACCAGGCAGGAGGTGAGCTGCACACAGAGAGTCACACTAACTACTGTGTAAACGAGGCACTGGATGTTCTGCCATCGATTCCATGATAGATTAAATTATCCTGTTAACCTAATGAGGGCATTACTGAGGCTACAGTACGTCTCTCTCCACACAACACAAAAACTGTTTATCTTAAAGACCAACACCTAATTTTATTTTATTTCATCGCATTGATTCTTGTTGGTGTATAATGCAGAAGGAATACTTCACCTCCCAAATGACCACTTGTATATCGATAAAAAAGGTGATTTTTTTCCAACAATACAAATATTGTGTGCAAAAATCACTTTTGCTAGCTTGTGTGAGTCTCCTTGCATGTCAATTAAAGGGAGACTTTGCCCATTTTCAAAATTTATTCTTGTTATTTCTATGGTCTAAGACACTCCAAAAATATTAGTTAACATGAACAACTAAAACTCAAATTTGTGATGTCACAAATATAAAGTCTGAAGCTGCTCTACAGACAATGTATTACGAAAGCTGTTTTAGGGTGCTTTCACACCTGCCCTGTTTGGTTCGGTTCAATCAAACTCAAGTTCGTTTGCCCCCTAAGTGCGGTTCGTTTGGGCAGGTGTGAACACAGCAATTACAATCAGGTGTGCACCAAAACAACCGGACCGAGACCTTTTTGAAGAGGTGGTCTTGGTCTGGTTACAAACGAACTCTGGTGCGGTTCGTCTGTGGTGAAAACAACCTCCATCTGAACCAACTACAGTCCCATGACACATTGTTTGGGTTAAACATGAGCATGTTACAGTCCTGGAGGATTATTAATGTGCACCTCCTCCTGTACTGCCTTAATATGCACATTCAGCACATCCAATGCATCAAAACATTGTTTTCTAGTTGGAGCCGCGCCTCGTTTTCAAACTGTATGGTTTGACTAAAATGAACAATGACAGCAATATAGTCCATGATGAGCAGCGCTAAAATCAACCTGTGTAGTTGTCCCTCCATTGTGACATTAGAAAGTGTCACATTTATCTTGCAAGTGTGCTCTTCTTCAACGTTTTGTTTACTTCCTGGATTTTTTCCACATGGAAATTCTGGCCAATCAAGAGCAGCTTTCTCGTGCAAGGCATTTTATCTGGTCCACTTAAAAATGCTGCCGTGAGAACACGAACCAACTCTAGGCAATTATGCAGCTTTGTAACAAATTAGTCCCTGATCCAGACCAAAGCAAGACAACTCTAGGTCTGAACGCACTCTAAAATGACGCTGAGAGCACCCAGGAAAATGTTCTGAGTATGTAGGCACATTTTCTGTCTCAGGATTGAGAACACTACGATAGAATAAAGGTCATTTGAGTATAAAAAAGTTTGAGACTTATCTCTGGTTTCTTGCTTTGAGAGAGAGTAGCTCATGTTCACAAATATTGAATGAACTTTTCTAGGCCATGGAAATAACGCACTGGAATTCTTAGTTTTAGTGTTTAGCTCCTTTTAAGCAAGTTCAGCTGGCCCTCCTCTAAAAACTAAAAAGACTAAAAGACTGATAAAGACTGTGATGCATTTGTTTGTTGCACTTTTAAGAAAGTCAGTTTATGGAATCTTATCTGTGTCTTTCTGGAACGTAAATGCCAAATGGAAAAAATGTGATGATATTCATTGCAAAGAACTGTGGAAACAATGAATTAAAGTATTATCAAGGCTAAATCTCATCAACTGGCTCCTTAACAAGGTTTGTTTAAAAGTGGAGCAGCAAGGAGCGACATCTAGAGAGGGTCAGCGTTCTCAAACAAGATGTGTTCACATACAACAAGGTGAAATGACGCACGATAGTTCACAGACGGGGGAGAGTGGCTGTGACAGGGAGAGCAGATATAGACAGTGTACGACCGCTCAGACAGTCTTTTAAATCTTATCAGGAGCTCCAGTTTTACTTTGTTTCCTTCAGACCTGCTACTGTCTACTCCTCCACAGCCACAGAGCTACATAACTCAGGGTGAACACAAATGCTCATCTGTGCATTATGAACTCGAGTGGACGTGTCTTTGCTTCACCTGCACTTTCTGGAATGTAAGTCTGCATGGGTTCACCTCCTGTCAGCTCTTTGCATTGACATTATTGTGTTCATGCCACCTCTAATTACTGCATAAAGTTTAGCTGAATGGCAGCACTCACATTTGGAAATCCAAACCAAGTCTAGACATTTGCTCTTTATCTTTATGAGGACATTGGTATCTAGACGTTTCTTATTTTTCTATTTAGTTTAAAATAGGTAATGAACTACTTCATGTAATGCTGTACGTTTATTTTTAAGTTTGTTTTCAGTCAAACTTTGTAAAAATAAAAGACAAAAACTATTGTGAGTGCATCAAACCATGAACCCTGTGGTGGGTTTTGACAGACCCAGACCCAGACACCAAGATACACGTGCTATATTCGCACCTCGGCTATCAAAACACTAATAGGTGAAAGTTAAAACTAAATAAAGGTTGACAGGAAGACAGACGACTAACTGAAAGATTCCTCTGCAACCTGCAGTTGACCAGTGGTGAAAGAGCAGTGCGTGCTTCACAGTGAAAACAGAGGGTCTAATGTCTCACTCTCTGCGTCTTTTCGGTCCAGAGCGTCTTCAGGCAGCTTCTTCAGGTAGTCTTTGAGCAGCAGCTCGTAACGAGGAATCCTCTGGACCGGCTCCAGCATGTGGTGCTGCAACGTCAGGTTCCCACACACATCCTGTTTCTGTCGGTCCAAACATAGAACAAAGATTTGAGCTGATTAATAGTAAAAACTTCAAATTTGTAAAGAACACTTTATCTTTAAGTACAGTGAATTTCCAGCACAGAGCTTTTATTTTGAAGTGCCCTTTTCTGCTGTAGAATGAGACAGCTGCTTAACAGAGACAGCAAACTAGCTCGACACATCACCAAACACAAGTATGACGCTGAAAACATTAAACTGTGTGGACCTTGAACTAATGACTGAGGAGAAATCTGAACCCTGTGGCTGGACCAGTTGAAAACCACTACAAGAGAAACAAAAATGCTCCTAAAACCAGTTATGAATCAGAGTATACTAGTCATAGACAATCATTAGAAACATATGACCAGGTTTTTCCTAGTACACACAGTTGTGCATGAGAAGAGGAAAACGAACTAACAAACAGCAGAGGGGGTATCCAATTGGACGACGACAAACAGAGACACCTACCTGTATATTCTGGACCACACTCTTGAACTGTGAAGACCGCTGCGTCCAGGTGTTGACCAGGTCCATGGCTCGGTCAAAGTTCTTCACATACTCTCCGTACATCTTCATGAACGGAGCCAGTTTCTGGAGGATGTCTCCAATACGAGGGTTGGAGTCCCTACAGCAAACATAGCAAACATACGGGTTAATCAAAGGGTGAAGTCAAAATTCAGAATCTTACAGTAGGTGCTGCTTTCCTCCAGAACTTCATAGTTTTCATACAGTAGTATGAATCTGTGTGATGGATAGACAGGATGTAGAGGAACATGATACTGTGCAGTGTATGTTGTATTGATTTGACAGTTATTTGAAACCTCTTTTTTATGTCATATACAGTATCTTGTTTGTAGAAGAAGAAAACAAGTATTATCACCATTTTGTCTTTTTATTCTAGTATTTGTTTAACTTCCAGGTGGCTCTTACATGTAAACTAATCAAGTCACAAAACTAATTCTGTTAGCTACATTGTCACATCTACTTCCTGTAGCTTCCACTTCATCTTAAAGGGAAGTTCAGCTTGTCAGAGTTTTTATTTTATCTCTTGACAACGGGCATTTTGAAATGTTCAGTTCAGAGGAATGAAATTATGAAATGGTTTACCATCGGACATTACATGTTTAACAAGTGCAGCTGCTTTTGAAAAGAGGTTGACACCAGCTCATCTCAAATAAGTTTGTTACATAATATCTGACTGTATGAACCTTTATACGACACTCTCTTGGTCTTTTTATCCTCTCAATCACTGTATATGCTGTTTTTTGAAATACTGCCATCACCTTTGGGCTGTAGATTTATTTATTTTTTTCTGATAATTTAGATATAGTGAGATTACGTGTTGTCGTTGTTGTAATTGTTGCCATTAGTAGTTTTATTGTTGTTAACTGTTTTTTTTTTGTTTTTTTCTTATTGGTTTTGTGGTTTTCCTGTTTTCTTGTTGTATTTTGTTCCTTGAATTGTTGTTAGCATTGTAACCTCACAGCAAGAAGCTTCCTGGTTTGAAATAAAGGCGAGGCAGCCCCTCTTTGCGGAGTTTGCATGTTCTCCCTGTGTCAGTGTGAGTTTTCTCTGGGTACTCCAGCTTCCTCCCACAGTCCAAAGACATGCGGGTTAATTGGTGACTCTAAGGCCCTGTTTAGACAACGGTTTCTCTAAGAACGGAAAAATCTGTCCTTTGCGTTTTAAAAAAGCTTCTGTGTTTATATGACGACGTTATTGAAATGATCCCCGTTCACACGGAGCCGCAAAATCTACTGGAAACGCTGTAGTATGCACGCCAGGCCAATGGATGGCAGTGTCAATTTGCAAAGCAACACCACGGCATGACGCCATGCGCCTGCGCTGAAGCGCCTTCCTCTACCACGTGGTGATTACAAACTAAAACAAAGAAGACACAATGGCGTGGAAAGCATGCACGACGAGGTGGAGTTGCTACAGTAACAGATCTACACTTCACTTCAAATCAACAGGGTGAGCAGCACAAACAGAGCTCGGCATTGTTGTTGTGATGGCCGACTTTCTCACGCGTGCCTAGTGACTGGAACCGTAATGCGCATGTGCGAAAAGTCTCCGTTTTCAGAGGAACTGTATATTGCAAGTTTACATGACAACGGAGATGCTGCCGTTTCCAAAAAGTTGCATTCTGGAACCTGTTTTCAGGCACCCAAAACGCCGCTGTCGTGTAAACGATCGGCCAAAACGCAACTAAAGTTTACCGTTTTCAGTTGAAATCGACGTTGTATAAACGGGGCCTAAATTTCCCGTAGGTGTGAATGTGAGTGTGAATGGTTGTCTGTCTCTATGTGTCAGCCCTGTGATAGTCTGGTGACCTGTCCAGGGTGAGAGGTGGACCCCACCTCTCGCCTAATGTCAGCTGGGATAGGCTCCAGCACACCTGCGACCACTAACAGGATAAGTGGTTAGGGAAAATGAATGAATAGTTTATAATGTAATGTTTGCTTGTGTGGACCCCAAGAAGAGTAGTTGCTATCTTGGTAGTGGCTAATGGGGATCCAAACAGTAGAATTAGCCTGTCCCGGTTAATTAAAGGTATACTATGTAGTATTTTAATAAAAAACAATGTATAGACTTGTCTTATACCAAAGTATCCCTCTCAGTCAGACCAACTAGAAGTGTGTGGTGGTGTATTTATCTGGACAGACTCTACCCTCTGCTGTTATTTTCTTATTTTCATCTTATTTTGCAGCGTTCAGCATGTTCCTGGGCACAGCGCTCCAGATGCCAGATGCTAAGCAACAGGCATTGAAGAGCATGCTACAAAAATCCTGGACACAGCACCGAAAAAACGCACATATAGCAAGACAAAACTCCAACTGGACAAAGCTAGGGTTATGCTTTCACATTCATTTTCTCTTGGGATACTGTTTACAAATAGTAGCCAACAATTTCTGCACAGTATGCGTTGCAAAGCGGCCATATCTGTGTTTGGACATTCCTGGGCACAGTGCTTAGGTGAAGTCGGGACTTTATAAAAAGGTAGCGACCAGGTAGAAGCACCACATACATTCAAGAGGAAGCTACAAAAATTGAAGACACAGTGCAGATAAAAACACAAATCTAGCAAATTAAATAGCAGACAGCAATTCCTGCACAGTATATCTTTAAGTTACTTGTCTGTTTTATAAATGCAAATACTACCAGGTGCAGTTTAGGAAGGAAATCCTCAAAATCTGTTTCCAACTTAGTGAAGTTTGTGATTAAAAGTTTGCTTTAGTTGATTTCAATTATATATTTTCCCCTGGAATTTCACAGATTGACATTTCGAGACGTACAAAGTTATATTACCCCAGATATTGTTTAATAGTGAGAAACAAAATGAAGGCTCATAAAAATTAGATTCATTTCAAGAAAATTACTGGGAGATTGCCCAAATTAATCCTTCTGATGAAGTTTGTTCCCAAGGTGCACTTCTTTTCTGACTGTGTGGCTGTGTATCAGAATTTAAGCCTTTCTATCCAGCTCAATAGATTTTAATGAGTTCCAGAAACTAATGTGAGGGGAAGCGTAATGTGACAGGTGATTTCCCTCAACACAGCCCTCTAGAGGAGTCATTATCTACCAAGGGTGGCTGATGTTGGCACAATAACACACACCGGGGGGGAAATTTCCTGCTTACTGCGAAAAAAGACAGAAAGTGCGTTCACTTGCAAGTCTGACACACACACCAGAAGCACACAACCTAGAAACCTGACACCACTGAGAACCTGACAATAGTGCCCTCCACTGCCGCCCAGCTGTCACGAGATTTACAGCCAGCACCAACTGCCTAACTGACCACAAACAGAGCCAAACCATCTTTACAGTGACGTCACGCTGATGCTATTTGGAGAGCTGTGTTTGTTCCTCACCATTCTCCAGTGATGCGTGTCTTGAGCTCAGGCAGCAGGAACTTGTCATGGAAGCAGTAGATGGAGGAGATGTTGGAGAAGATCCCTGTAATCACGTCCTGAGGGATTCCAGCCTCTGTGAGCTTAGTGCAAAATACCTGCAGGGGCAAAAAAACACAACATATGTATACAAATACTTATACAACTGTTTCCAAAAACTCCCAAATCTGGCTCCTATTCATTGAGCAGGCATGCAAATATTGACAGAGAAGTTTAGATGTTGTTGTTTATCCACATAAACATTTTCTCCAGCTTCAGCTTCTTAAGTGTGACCGGCAGCAGGACATGAGTCCACTAAGACTTTACTACTCAGGTGGCATTATGGGGATGGATACATGAGTTTGATTTTGATAGTATAGCACATCAACTAACTATTATTATTTCTTTAATTAAATTGTTTAAATAAAATGTTATAAAATTATGACAAGTGCCAATCACGATTACCCAGAGCCCAAGGTGTCATCTGACAACATTTGAGGGGCTGAAGCTGACAAACATTTGGCTTTTTGTGCTTGATAAATAATTTTAAAGGGACACTCCACCCACAGTACTTTACAAGTCAACAACAGTTCACTAGTGCAGGTTAGCTCTACTCAGCATGTGAAAACAGCTGCATTACTTGTTCTCAGAGAAGGCGTTCTACATCGTCTACAGTTGGTTTAAAATTAGCCATCGGGCCAACATCACATTCATTCTTGCATCCCTACATTGGCTTCCTGTAACATTCAGAATAAACTACATGATTCTGTTGATTGCATATGGACCAAATCATTGCGATGTCTCGCTAATAACAACAATCACTTCCCGGCAAACAAAGGGGCAATTGTTTTGCATTGCAGAGATAGGTGAAATCAGCAAACTTGTTTATTCCTATTGTCATTTTCATCTGTAACTGTAACATTTACAGACATATAGTTAAATACAGTGGTCCAACCTTTGGTACGTTACTGCTGTGCAAAATTTATGCACTGTGTTGCTTTGCTAGTGTCTTTGAAAAACCAAATCTACTGCCACAGAACTAAGCAATATACTGCTGTGACCAGGGGCCACGGCAAAATGTATTCTAGCCACCTAAAAAAAACCAGTAACAGTTAAAGCGTACTCTACATTTGAATATTTTCTCCCCATTACCAAACACACTAACCAATCAAATTAAAAGCCCTTTTTGAACAGGAATTGTGCAAATTTGCAGGAAAGCCCAATCAGTCTTTTTTCAGCATTGGCAGTATAAAAACAAAATCGGAGAGTGCGGCAAAATGCCACCTACCTACTTCTGTTCATACAGAATGCACCTTTTTCGGGGCAATGGGGGGCGTGAGCAAGTAACAAAACATGTAGCTCAGCGTGTGACATAAACAGTGACATGGGAGGGAAGCCGCAGCTGGTCAGTCCTCTCATAAGTCGGCCCGTCCTTCACCGTCCCCATTATCTGACGGTTAATGGCCTCGTCGTTTGCGAGGGCAAGGAGGGCGCGCAATTCCTTGTCTCCCCAGTTGCTCATCTTTACAGTGTCTTTCAGGTTTGTGTTTCCCTCTTGCTACTAGCTGCTCATTCCTGCTATCAGCTGTTTCCCGTTTATCCATCGCCAGTGGGTCGCACATGTGGCGTCATCAACAGCTCCTCCCACAAGACATCAACAGCTCCTCCCTGTTGCGGAAGGCCACCTCGTTCTTTTTAAACTCAACGGGTTCCGCCAATGTGACTACCCTATGAGGTGGAAAATTGGGCACCTTGGATCAACTCGCCAATCCAGCTCTGTGTGTCTAAACGCTCGCAGCTTGCCGGCAAAACGTCCCAACATTACATCACATCAACTGGCAGTGTAAAAGGGGCTAAAGGTAGACCAGCAACTCCAGTGTTCTGTGAAGTAAAATTACTGTTTTTGTCAATGGAGTCTGGTGGCTTTGAGATAACGGCTTCAGTTCCCTGACAGAAAGGGCTGTCTGACAGCGAGGTAAAATGGTGAAAATACTCTAAATATAGCGTTTACTTAAACTGATAGCCTGTTGATTTATTTTTGGTGGGCCTTTTCTTATGTGGCTGAAACCTAATTAATCGAGGCAGCATTTGCTCAGCACCGCTTTATTTTATGTATCTGACTTTATCTGGTCTATAAGGCATTGCATCATTGCATGACTTTGCCCCCAGTTACATTTCTCATCTCTTAATTCCCCATTCTGTGTCTCGACAAATACTGTCCTAAAATCTCAGCCTTTTATCCATCCCCCAGCTCCAGCTGAAAAACTTAAGGTTATCGTGCATTTGCTGTTTTAGCTCCAACCCTCTGAAATCATTTTTCCAAAGTGATAAGATCTGCCGAATCTCTGGACTGTTTCAAGTCACTTCTAAAACTCATCTTTACAGATCTCCTTCCCTGTCTGATGGTTTGGTTTCTTTTAGTCCGGTCTGTCTCTCATTGTGCTGTGTTTTATACTGTCATTTATTTTTACTTTATCTTTTCATTTAGAGTTTTCATGTGTGTGTGTGTGTGTGCGTGTGTGTGTGTGTGTGTGTGTGAAGCACTTTGTAGCTGTGTGTTTTAAAAAGTGCTATTTAAACAAAGTCTTACTAACTAACTTGTATTATGTCCTTTGTGACTCTGGAGGAACTTTGTCAAGTCAGTAACCCTGAGGATGTCCTAAGTGTTACTGTAGCTCAGCTTGCAGCCGAATTTACAGCATTAAGTCTGGAGTTTGAAAGACGTGGGTGTTAATCATGCAGGGAGGCTCTAATGAAACACATGAAGGATTGCATTATGGAAAATGTAGGATCCATGGTATTTAGAGCTTGACCCATAGCAGGAAGTAAAGGTCAGGATATCTCTGCTTCTGTTGCTCCAAATTTTTCCCTTGTGACTTCCACAACTTTACGGAAGAGCAGCACTAAATCAGTGGAGAACCCTTTTAAATGATTATAAGAACGGTTAGCGTACCATCATCAGCTATCAAATCTGTCAGTAGCAGTCTTATAAAGCTCAGGTTAAGCTTCGAAACCAAACATAACCTGTTGTAACTCCTGTCCTAAATTCCTTCACCCATCACTCCCATCACCTTCTGCCTCCCTGCCAGGCACAGCAAAGCAATGTACCGTTTCCATGGAAACCAGTGTCGTGCGAAAGTGCTGTGACAAAAACAGGAAGTTAACCGTGAGGGTTCTCTGCCCTCAGTAGCAAATAAACCATGTCTGTTCTGTTACAAGGCAACAGTGCATCTCTGTACCGCATGAACTGAACAAAGAGGAAGACGACTCAACCACTGCGAGTGAGTTCTCATCACAGACACGAGGGAACACAAATAGAGGCTGAAATTAGGCTGCAGCAAATATACAGTAAAGGCGTTTACAAAAATGAGAGATGGTTACAGAGATGAACCAAAAGAGCAGAGTGCAGGAGGAGGTCATGACTTGTGACGGTAAAGAAAGGGAACAGTTTATTCTGATGGACGGCCTACTGATAGTAGTACTAGTATTAGTAACATTTAGCTAAGATTCAACTGTTTAGCTTTGTCTGTAGATGTTTAACAGATTATGAACATACTCTCATCTGAACTTGAACTACTGACTCAACCATTCACTCAAGTTCAACCTAATTATACTGAGAATATGTAGGTATGTTCTTGATTTTCCACATAAAGTCTATAGATAATCTGTTTAACATCTACAGACAAAGCCAAACAGTTGAATCTCAAATACTCTATAAACTGTCTGTGGGTGGACCATCCAAATAAAATGTTACCAGAGAGAATAATAAAGACAAAGAAGAAGACATACTTTATTAATCCCTGAGGGGAAATTCAATTTTTTTCACTCTGTTGTCATACATGCAGATCTAAAATATACACACATTCACAAACAGGACCTATACATAAAGGTTGCAACAGTATGAGAGTTTCACAGTACGATAACCGTGTCAGATAATATCATGGTATTAAGGAGTTTATCTTATTATCAGTCAGGACGACCGATCAAGGAATGAAAATTGAAGGGTTGTTGTTAAACAAACGTTTTATTACTGTAGTTGAAGCTTGCAACCATTTTGTTAATAGAAGTTTGTGTAAAGAGTCTCCCCTTTGAAAATAACTAAAATAAAGGGGAGATACCCTTGGTATACCCTGAAACAGGTGTATCACTGCAACCCTTTTATTATACATGCATTAAATGACTGCCCATGAATAGGTGCCCAATCAGGTGGGGGTTTAGTGCCTTGGGAGTGTCCAGGAGGGAAACTAGCACCTCTCTAGTTAACAGTCCACACTCCAAACTTGGTCCTGACGGGGACTTAAACTAGCGACCGTCCTGTTCCCAAGCCATTTTCCTATGGACTGAGCTACTGTCACTCTGTTAGTGAAAGTATTTTCAGAAAGTGTAGTACTTGCCAACCTGGTGGTTCGAACCTTTAACCTCTGTATCCTCAGATCAAGTTATTTACTAACTGCACCACCAGACATTGAGACATCATTTAAAGGAATTCTCATTTAAATCATTCTTCAAGGAACAGTTCCATAAAAATCACTTGCTGCAGCTACTAAAATGTCAATATGTACTGCTTTTAGTAGTAAACTTAACTTATTTGGGTTTTGGACTCAATGGACTCAAACACAGAATTAAAATATGTTAACTTGAGCTTTGTAAAATTGTTATGAACATTATTGACTATTTCTTGATATTTTACAAAGCAAATGACTAATAGAGTAACTAAAAAAAGAATCTTGTATGTAAAAGCCTTCAGAAAAATTTAGCTCAGGGCTAAATAGAGCTGCAAGTAAAAATTAGTTTTATTATGAATTAACCTCCTGATTAGTTTCACCGATCAATCGTTTAGTCTAGAAAATGTCAAAAAATGGTAAAAAAAAAATGCTCATCACAATTCCCACAGATCAACGTGACGTCTTCAAATTGCTCCTTTTGTCCACCCAACAGTTCAAAATCCAAAGACTATCATACGTTTACTGCATCATACATAATTTACTGTCATATATGACAAAGAAAAGCAGCAAATTATCATATTTAAGGAGCTAAAACCAGCAAATCTTTGACATTTAGTTGTCGAATAAGTTTCTTTTGATTGACTTAATCGACAAATCAGTGCAGCTTTAGTGCTCAACTGCTCCAGAGACTTGCATTCTTTGTCAGTGCGATTAATTCAAAAGAGTAAATATGGAAGAACTGGTGGAGTTTGTGTAGTGTTTACAGGACTATTTTAATGGTTGGTGCGGAATTCTCCATCCAAAACAGCTAAATCTGGGCAGCATCGTGGAGCCCAAACAGTTTTTTCAAAGAGCTTTCTAATCATGAACCCAGTGAAGAGTCAAGAAACATCTTTAATCCACAAGATTTACATACAAGTAGTGAAAGAGGGTACTGTGAGGGCAGATAACACACACACACGCACACACACACACACACACACCAATATGTGCTGCACTATCCAGTGGACACGCATTCTTCGTGCACATGCTGAGCTCTGTGATGACAAAGCTGTATTTATGCTGCACATGTATAAATATAAAACACACACCCAACCAGTTCCTCACATGACTGTGCTAACACCGCTCTGAGTAATCCAGTCAACAGAGGAAGGGCTTGTTGTCCAGTGGATCACAGTGCCAGTTTTAATCCAGCTCAGCCCTGATCTCAATCACTAACACCACTGGCACACTTAGGAGATTGAAATTTGGACCAGAGGCATCCAAAACACTCTGTGACACACTCACAACCACACTGACAGGAAATAAGAGACAGAAGCAGGACGTTACCTGGTCGAGGAGGTTGAGTCTTTTGACGTAGGCCTCTTCAGTTTGGAGAAGCTCTTTGGCGATGTTCAGGAGCTTCTGAGCCTCTGAGCACTGAGGGAGACAGACAGATACCGAGGATTAGGCATGAAAACAGACAATAATAACATGTGAACAGACACTCTGTCATATTACTAAGGAAATCTCCCAGTTCTTCATTATTTGAGACAAGAGTTCAGCATCCAGAGTTCAAGGCAGACGGCACCTTCGGTTTTAAAAATGATAGCCACGAATCAGTTTTTGAAAAAATGCTGAAATCATATACACATTTTGTTTCTGTGACTAACATAGCAGAGACACGGTCATGTAATTCAAACCAGCTACACTAATGCATTAGTCACAACAGTCGACCAAAGCAGACGATACACTGCAGAACTTTCATCCCTCCTTCACCTTTATACTGCTTCTTGTATAGCAAAGTCTTTTGAAAATAAAATCATTTGGTTTATTGTTGTTGGTTTATAAGTGTAAAACAAGAATTATGGGTTTGTTATGTTGAGTTGAGATAAGTGGAATGTTTACTGTAAAAGCAATCATGGCCTTGTTTAGGTCCATTTAAATCTGTGGTCCCAAATCCATTTATGGCAATTTACTGGAAAGCCTCATTTCAAATTTGCCTGTTGTTTGCTCAACAATTAATCCTGATTAGATGGAAGGCTGCCTGCCCTCCATATTTCATAGAAAGGATGAAGTCATGAGGTCATGATGTGCCTTCAATGTTGAGAAACAGAGGTTCATTTTAAATGGATCACTTAAATGACGACATTTTGACCTCCAACTATTCTGACTGTCGACAACTTTAGCATGTTATGATTAAATTCATTATCTTATTTGTTTATTTATTTGTTTTCTGTTGATTTTTTAGTTATATATCTCTTTTGTGGTCTTGATCTGTAAAGTCGTTGCAGTATACTTCGACACCTACAGTATGTAATTGTGATATAAATGGTCTACTGCAAAATGATGCCCTTATTTTTGTCATTTAAATGCGTGAACAGTATATTAGTCTATAATTATTTAACTGTAATACATATCTTTATTTTCATTTTCTCTGTCATTGTTGTTTTCTGTACTGTTAATACTACATAAATGGGATAAATGAATAAATAAAGTGTTAAAATAACGATCACAATGATTGGAGGTGCTTGATGGAGTCAATATTACCAAACATGAGCTCACTTAATGAAATGCATTCCTCTTGGTGATGCTAGCAAAGGTCAGTTACTAAAGATTTGAATGTGATACTATAAAATAATCTGTGTTTCATGTGAATACCAATTATTTATCAACCAAACAAGGCTTTAACTACAAAACGTTAAAGGTTAAAGCTGATGATATTCTATATTTTTGTTTATTGTCCACAAATCTGATGGAAAAAACCCCCAACCATGTACCAGTGCTTCCCATCTTCCGCAGCTTGTCAGTTTTTAAGACTAATTTCCTAAAACAGCTGGGTGCTGTAGTTTTTAGCAAACATTACTTGAATAACTTGTGTATTGTGGTTTTAGTGCCACAGGATGGTGTACATGCGGTCGCCTCAAAATTAACTACTGTGCTCAGGGTTGGGTATCGGTGCGCAATACCTTTAAGGTATCAACCAAAACAACCCTTTATCAAGCAGAATTGACACTTCTCCAGTCAAACTATATCTGCATTTGATCCTTTTTGTACCAAGATCTAGACAAAAAAGACTATTTTTATGGTTTTGCTCGTAGTCATTCACCTCATGCATTCTTTGATTCAATGCGATGAGTGATTGACCCACTACTGCAGCAGCTACAACCCACAGTCTGTGGTGTAGTGCAAGGTGAGCGCGGTGCACCTGATGGAGTTGGGAGTTCAGCGTGCTGCGATGCAACAAAAATGTCTGAAAGTATGGCTACACTATACGCCTGTGGCTTCTGATAAAAAAAGGGGATTATTTCAAAGTAAGTACTCTATCTGTATCACTTTGATGCTACTGGTAGTGGTGCTGGTATCATAATTGTGTTAATAGTACCCAGCCCTAACAGTGCTCATGTTCACTGTAATGACGTAACATAATGTCAGACAGTGCAACAGTGTGGCTCACTGATAATACTTATCGGACAACAATAAAGCTCTAAGGCAGGGGTCGCCAACCTGCTCTTTGGACCCTCTCCAGTGACTCCCTGTGGCTTCGACAGACAATTATATGATAAAGAATAACCTTTTCTTTCTGTAACATTTTAATTTTCATTTATTGTTGTAGGCCTAAAGCGATTCTTACATTCTTCAACTGTACCCTACACACTAATTTAATTTTTTTTTTTTTAACATTTCATCGACTAAAATGTGTGTCACATGCCTGGCCTGGCGCCTTTTCCTCTAAAAACATCACTGGCGATGGCTGCAGTAGTCTTGAGTCTCCCAAGCTAGGCCAGCTGTGGATTCCAAATCCAAAAACGGAAAATTCTCAGAGGAAAATAGAGAATTTAATAATGCGTGGACAAATTTGTTTAGTTTCATTGCCAAGGCTGCAAAGTTAAAGAACCAAATAATCATAAATAGCCCGCTGCAGAAAAGCCACGTTGTGCTAAATCATATGAATGAATGCGCATTTAGATCTATTAGTAATGCTGACAGGCTAAATTCACCTTAAAAGAGCTGTGTTACCTTAATTATGAGGCTCAAATATGTTTCGCGGCTTCAGACAGAATTTCATTTATTTTTTTGGGGCCAAAAATGGCTTCTTCTGCAAGAAAGGTTGCCGACCTCTGCTCTAAGGTTTTTTTTTGCTAGTCAGTGTGCTGTGTGATGTACTTCTGAGGACATTTTGGTTCCCAGATTTTGCTGCAGAGCGAGCACTCTTGACTTTCATGCTACGTTTTGGTACAGTCAGCTGTGGATGTGACACAGCAGCACAGAGGAGGAGAAACTTTGCACCGTAAGGCTCTAACATGACATTATCTTCTCTCTTCTGCTTAGAAGTGGTGACTTTACAGCTCACAGATACTTAATACGACACAATCCCTGACTTTTGTATGATATCTAGTGTCTGCAAAGAAAGCTGCACATTTCTGATCCGTCGATAGCACCGTTAGCTTGTTCACTTTATTACATGAATGCTGCTGTTACGCTGACTGTTCGCTGAGCCCTGTTCAAACTTAAAAACCACAAATTGCCAAATATTCATATTAAATGGCTAAATCTGATTGCGCTGACATAATTCTGAGTCAGGTATAGGCTTACTATAATAGTCTTTGTCTACACTATGAACAGTTAATTATTGGCTTTTCTTCTTTTTATGGGATTTGTTCACAATAAGGCAAAATATAAAATATCAGCAGACTTATCCTTTAAGGCTTATAGCTGAGGCAACAGTCTGCAGCATCCGGAGCTGATAACTATGAACTGACATTCACAGAACTCTATTCTAGTCAGCGGTTTAGTTCAGACGTGGTAACGAATGAATGCTATTAACTGAGGTGGTGAAAATGAAGATGTGTCTCTTTCTCTCATTATGACTTGTCAAAGCTGAGATGACATCACAAAGATGATTGATTTCACATTAGAAATGATGTTTGTTGATAAAGTTCATTGCAAGAATGACACGGAAAACACACATCATGGCCACCAAAGCCGATTGCGACAACGTGGGTTTCACACACAAATAATAAACACACACACGCACGCTTGCATTATTATACACACATATTTACACACACAGCACAGATGGGTTGCTGAAACTTTCACCACAGATCATGCACTGTATGAATATCTAAAATTACCAGCTATTATTATGCTATCAAAAGCGAAACTTAACATTTTCATTGTTGCAAAAAAAAAAAAAGAGTTCAGTCTCTTAACCTCTTGCAACGCACATCACTGACAACCCACATCCTCTGTAACAAGGCTGTCATTATGCAGCCATCAACAAGACAGCTGGAGTGTCACAAACGTTCCTGCAGACACACATGCACAGAGACACATAACAACACACCCTTCCTGTGCACAGCAGTGCTGGGATCAGGAAACACTGGAGAGCAGAGATACCTTTCCCCAAAAGACTGTGGGTGTGGGCGGTCAGCAGAGGACGTGTTTGTGCATTCATGTGATGTTCCTGTGAGCTTTGGGTGTGTTTTGCAGCGTTAAAACAGTACTGGGGAGATATCTCCTGCTAACGCCCATGAAAGCAATGATATGTACATCTACTTAACTGCTTGATTCCTCAGACTCTGCCCTGAGTTTCTGCTGTAGAACATTTTTGGTGCTGTTCCTACAAATCTCTTTTTCTTCAGCATGCCAGAATATTTTAAAGGGTGACTTTGGTATTTTTCTACCTGAACCCTATTTTTCCATGTTTTTGTGTGTAAGTGACGAACAGGAACAGAAAGTTTTGAAAATGGTCCACTACTGAAAGAGAAAGCTGCAGCCTACACTGGTAAAACAGGCTGCAGTGTAACCACTCGGGGCACATTTGCACTGACAATGCACGCCCACTAAAAGCGCTTGTTTTTGCCACTGACAGGCTCAGATTGTTATTCTAATTGTCTGACAACATCACGGACGGGCTTCCTTCAGAGATAGACTTCTTTTTAAAGAGTAAGATCCTTTTGTTTAACCAGAAACAGCCCTGAAGTCGACATCACCAATTCCACCAGACTCCATTTAAATAAACAGTAATTTAGTGCGCATAGAGGCAGCATATTTTCACATCTAACTGGTTTAAAGAGTCATTTCAACCAAACCAGAGGTCGTGATTGTTGGAAAAGTGGGATAACCAAACCAACAAACCAAGACAGCTTTTGTGAGTTTTATTCCATTTCTGTTGACTTTGAATGAAGTGTGTTTTTACAGCAATAAAATTACTGTTTTTTTAAATGGAGTCTGGTGGACTTGGCGATGGCGATTTTGGGGCTGTTTCTGGTTAACCAAAAAAGGTCCTACGCTTAAAGAAAAAGTCAGCCTCTGTAGGGATCCTTTTCATAATGTTGTCAGACACTTCTGATAACAATCTGAGCTCATCAGTGGCAAAACAAACACTTTTAGTGGACATAAATTGATGGCGCCGCATGCTTTAAGTGGTTACACTGCAGCCTGTTCGGCGGCTGCTGGCTGCAGTCCCATTCAATACTGGAACAGTTTCAATAATTGCTGTTTCCCTCAACAATTTAGACACAAAAACTAGGAAAAAGGGCCCAGGTTGAAAAATACCGAAGTTGCCCTTTAAGACTTGACCCTGATGATACATTCACAGCACATATAGGTCACAAGGAGACAGTATGTTCACTGCTTAAGGTATCAGTGTTGTTTACAATCAATAGCCAAACTGAAGGACAAGAGAAAACTGAAACCTTAGCTAAGCTGTGCGGAGATATCCGTCTCTGGGCTCTTTTATCTAGCAGCCATCACAAGTTCCTGTTACAGCTTTTGGGCAGGTATTCATCCTTTTATGTAACGGCAGAGCTGCTTTTAGATACAAGTCAGTCACTTGTGACCGCAAAGTGAGGCTGTAACTGTGTCTAACGTTTCATGCAGAAGTATTCTTTGAAACTGTTCACCCAGGCTGAGATAATAATAGGCACAAGCTACTTTTTCCACTACATGAAAGGCAGTCTGACTGTCTGAGATGAGGCTTTTAAACTCGCAGGATGTGCTCAGTTTAAACACGTCGTGAAAATTCCTGAAAATTATGATGTAACATGAAATATAAATTAAAAAGTGTAGCTATTGGGGAGAACTGGGAGACACTAATGACCACCTCAGTTTATTCAGGCTTTAAATTATGGACGTTCAGGTTTATGGTTATGACTTTGATGATGCTTAAACATGCGAGGTACTCACTTTATGCGCCTCTGAGTGTGCATCTGTCAGATAGCCAGTCTGTGTGTCTGTCAGAGAGTGCATTTCTCCACTGCTCCCCTCATCCAAGTCACTGTCCTCATCCTGCGTTGAGTCTCGCTTGTTGCCCAGAGTAACGCAGCAGGACACACTCTCTGTTTCAGTGACGCTGTCGTAATGGTCCTCCTCGTCGATGGCATCCTCGTTGGGGAACACCTCCCCTTCTGCTGCGCAGGACGGGCTATCAATACCACTGTCCCGGTTTGGGATCTTCCCGTTTTGCTCGGAGGAGTCCGGATTGTCCAGGAGCTCGTTGGAGGAGCCTTCCTCCCGCTCCACGTCGTCAAGGCAACCGACGCTGTGTGAGATATCACAGTCATCCAGCGGGGCATCATCTGAGCCATCGATGTGCACAGAAGCCAGACAGGAAAGTTCAGACACATCGTGAGTCCGTTCGGAGGTGTCAAGTGCAAGTTTGTCCACGGGGGAGGAATCTCCTGCGACCTTTGCCGTGGTGTCCTGAGCGCAGGAGGAAGTGATGTCAGACGCAGTGTCCATCTTCAGACACAGGTGCAGCTGGGACCGTGGGAGCACCCCCAGGATGGGGACCCTGGGAAAACAAAAAATGAAGCATTATCAACCACAGCCAAATAAAGAATCAACAGACTGTTAAACTAGAAAAATAATGAGAGGGTAAAAGTGTTTAAGGTTTTCTTAAATTTCATCCTCAAACCTTAACATTCAAGCAGCCCACTTGAAAAATAGGTCCGAGTTCACACTAGGAAACTCCTCTTTGTACGCTGACTCACACATCCACACATACCCAAACCATTACAGAGCAGACATATGAGTCTGACGAGCAAGACGAGCAAGATTTCTGACAAAATTTCCTCCCGATGGCCTTACCTTGAATTCTCGAACCTCTCGATGAGCAGCCCCACCTTCTGGGCCTCTTTCTGCGGCTGTGCTCCCAAGCCAGGAGGAGTTAGACTGGGCTTTGGTTTAGGCGGAGGAGGGGGAGCTGGCAGAGGCCTGGATGGTGGTGGAGGGATCCTCTTCGGCTTCTTGTCTTGCCCAAGGGCGAGCAGGTGCGAAGGTTTAGGGGGCACTACAGATGCAGAAATCCAGAGGAGGCAAAGACAGCAGAGCGAGAGAGAAGCATGAGAGTAAGAAAAGCAATCAGGTGACACGTATAAATCCAAGTGAGAAAATCTCCATGGCTGAGCTCATGTGTGAAGCCTGCTTGTTCCTTGGTTTTTTGTTTGTTTGTTTAAAAAAAAAAAAAAAAAAAAAAAAAAAAAAAGATAAACCTCCACAGGATACAAAATACAGCCCAAGACAGAAGCAAAAAGTAGCACTGTAGAGCGAGACCAACACTGAGCTTCAGCTCTCTGCCAACTTCCTTATTTCAGAACAGGATGCTGAGATGAGCGTATGCGTAAGTCACCGCGGTTCCAGTTAGGTTAGAAAAAAAAAGAAGCACAGAGAAATGACAACGCTGTCTTTACAGTGCACACTGTGCTCATGCATGCCTGCACACTATGCACTCACAATTTCACTGTCTAGCCTGTATATTTGCATATATTTCATTTTCAGAAACCTAAATGTCTGAAGCCATGACGTGTGATGATGTGTTGCTGTTTTTAATTTGAGCACTTCCTCTGTAGCTGTGCGTCACTGATAGAAACAAAAAGATTGAGTATACTTTTCTTTGCAAACTGTGTGCAAATGACAGGACTGGGCCCAAGTTAAGATGCTTTAGTTTGTTTAGTCACGGGGACAAAATGTCATATAAGCAGCAGTGACATGCTGAGGAGCTTTTCTTGGGACCTTTTGAGGGATTGAGGAACTTGTGTTACTGTAACTGCATTTTTAGTTCCTACCCCCCCAAAACATCCCTGCTGCACAGTCACTACTCTCTCAGGATGAGCTACAAGTGGAATTAAAAAAGGCTTTGGAGAGGAAGTCAGGTGTATGTATTACAAAGCACCACCATTAGAATAAGGCCATGTGGAAAGATACATCATATTATCAGTTTCCTTATCTCTAAGCACTTTATTATAACTGGTAGTCCATTTTGATAAAAGGCATTTTCTGCTTGACAGAAAAGAATAAAAGGGATTTATATTACTGGTGGTTAATTGCTGACATATTTCTAGATAGAATAAATGTGCTAGAGAAAAATCTACCAGTAGCTCATCCTCAGAGAGCAGCTAAAACTGTACCAACACTGGCCAGGAACTAGATGTGGCAATCACTGAAACTACACACGAGAAGTAGTATTGAAACTTGGATGCCTGCAGTTGTCTTTTTTGTACCCAGATTTTCAAAAAAAGCCTATGTGCATGGTTTTGCTCGTAGCCAATCTCTGCAAGTGTTCTTGGATTTAATGCGACATGTAATTGGACCACTACCACAGCAGCTACGGCCCATACAGCCTGTGGTGTGGTGAAGCCGAGCGTGGTGCATTTGATGTTCAGTGTGCCAAGACGCCACCAAAATGTTTGAAAGTAATGTTATACAGCACACCTTTGGAGTCTGATAAAAATAAATGCATCAAATCTGGATGATCATTTTAAGGTCCTGTTTATACGACAACGATTTCAACTGAAAACGGTAAACTCGGCAATCATGTGCAAGTGCCTTTACTGTCATCAGGAGTAAAGAAACCAGAAAATATCCACATTTAAGGAGCTGGAATTAGAGAATTCAGACTAAAAGAAATACTCAAACTAATTAAATGATTATCACATTAATTAATTTAATAGCTGACAACTAATCAATTTGTCATTGCAGCTCTGACAAACACACAACCTGAACTGCAAACAAAAGCTGCTTAGCGGAGGTGATAATCACTCCCTCCAGGATTTCATGGGCTGATTGTTGTGGCCTGATTTCATGGCAGCTTTACTAAAAAAAATGTGATTCATGTTGCGATGTTCATAGGTGTTTTTTTGCAATGAAATTATGGGGGCTTCATAAAATTGTAAAAATAGTTGCGGTGCTGTCACGAAACCAGAGCACATTATTACGAGCATTAAGTGTTTCCTACTGAATTAGAATTTATCTCTGATGGCACGGTGAGTTCAAAGTGGCGCTGAAGGTCTGTGTGCGCGAGCCGCTCTCGTCCTGCTCTCTGCTCAGTTAGCACAAGCTAACAGAGCAGCAACAGCAGCTAACATCCTCCACTGAGCTGTTTAACGCTCCCAACAATCTCGCACGAACACTGAAACGACACGACTGAAAAGGATCAATAACCACTGAGTAACGTTAGCTGTATGATGCTAACAGTTAGCCCTGTCACTGTGTATGTGTGACTCCCAGGCACAGAGCTCACTGTCCCTCAACAGAAAAACAGAAAGATGGGGGCAAGAAGGCGCTGAGCGAATCCTACGCTTCCCAAATTAAATAGTCACATTGGCAGCAACTACACAACATTGCGATCGCACCATCGATGCATCCTGGAGGGACTGCATAATGAGGATGATCATTCATACAGTCCTCCAACAAACTTTAAATTGTTGGGAGCCACTTAAATATCGGGGCCAAGTCTGAAGTGTAATGTCCTACAATGTTTCTCAGTAAATCCCAAAACACAACACATGTTGCTCATATTTAGCATTCTTCAAATGATGCCCAAACATGAACACTTGGGAACCGCTGGCCTGCTTTACACTCGCAGCTCTATCAGAGGTGACCTACTGAGCTGTGTGAGTGACAGAGTGAGGTCGGACAGCTGACACGTACTATGTCATTGAAGAGTGTTTGTCAGAGCTGGAAAAATGACAGCTCAATAGCGGAGGTCTGATCCTGCTGCACCTTTCAATTATAATGACAGCCCCAATGTCAAAGCTGGCCTTGAAAGGGGGGCCGCACAGTGTCACAGTGTTTTACCTTGAGGTTTCTGTGCGGTTGGCGGTCTGGGTGAGGTGGAGGGCTGGGGCCGGGGTTTGATGGCTGGCCTGTCGTGACATGGTCTGGGGGTCGGACCTTTCTTTACCAGCCGTGGAGAACACAGGTAGTCCACTGATCCGCACTGGTACTGCAGCGAGGAGGCAGGGAGGTCTGGAGAGAAGAGACATGAAGAAAGACAATATCAGATATTGATCAATATAATGAGATTCACCTAAAGACACATCCAGAAGCCAGCGTAATCCTGCCACAGCAATGCAGTGGTGTTCAGTGACTGCAGCACTGTAGGTGAACGACCTTGAGCCCAGTGTGTGTTTCAGGACATCGCCCTTGGACAGAGAGCAGTGGGACCAGAGAGGAGAGGAGTAACTCTGCAGCATCGATCCTGACACCAGGCCTGCGGCAGCAGACACTGAGCTGCATATTGGTTTCTCTCACCCTCTCTGATAGGCCTGTATCTGACTGACTATATCTAATCTTCTCTGGACACTGTCTGTAAATAGACTGTGTCACTGAGAGAGACAGAGTGAGAGGAAACAGCTTCATGATGTAGGATTGTGTGTTAGACCAGCAGAGACAAATTTCCACTGGACAGTTGCGTTTTACTGACTGAGTTTTATTGTGTTCTTTTGGAACCTGATTCTGGTTTAATGAGTCTGACCTTTACTGTCTTTGGAAAACCTGGACTGTATTTCGTTTCATTTGAATTGATTTATATCTGAAAATATTATATTTAAAGAAGCAGCAGATGTTTGAAATACAAGGCTGGCTATAATCTAGATTTTTTCTTGAAATCCCACAAAATTACCAACTCCAACTCGTTAGCACACAGTCGCACTGTACCCCGGTTTGAGTAATGATTATTTCTTGGGACTATTTTCAACTGTGGATTTTGTGCATCCACAATGATTTACGCCACCAGGACAGTGCATTTGAGATCAACTTAAAATAAACTACAGTGTCCATGTAAAAAAATGATGGCACTCATTAAGGCTGTACTGTCTACTGATTCTGTTTAAACCCGGTATTTCTGCACAGTCGCGGATAAAGATCAGGCTACACTTGTATTATCAGTATTATACAACTCATAGAATAAGATTCCAGTGCAAGTGTATATAGCAAAGATGAATGAATCAATTAAGCTGTGAGGCTGTAGAAACACCAGCTGTAAGAAGTCCACTTCTGATGAGCAGAGCTCAAAAAATCTTCCTGTTAGAGGAAGTGATGAGAAACATGGTGAGAAAACAAGGTGCCAATTATGCACCAAAATGCAACTAGAGTGATCAAACCATTTCCAATAACTCCAGAGCATTGTAAATTTCAAGAGTCTAAATGAAATGGAAAAAAAGCAAGACGCAATCATTCCCAAAATTTCCAACATTTTTTATTATCTTATGAAATATTTGGCTTCAATCCGTATTTACTGGCGTTTTGCATTTCAAAAACATTTTCACTGTGGTCAAAAAGCTTGCTTTCTTGCTTGTCGCACACAAAGGAAGGCACACGCCCAGAGCTGTAACGATTAATCATTTAGTTGTCACCTGCTAACCTTTTCAACTTTAACTCCTCTGTGAATTAAACTGAATATCTGGATAATTTTGGGTTGTGGACAAAAAGAAGACATTTAAAGATGCCATCTTGGGCTTTGGGAAACACTTTTCACCACCATTTTATAGACAACAAATCGACAGATTAATCGAAAATGAAAATAATCTTTAGTTTATTTAGTGTATTAAAGTGGCGGTCTTGCAGCAAACTAACAGCTCCATAAATTTTGATTATTCATTAAGAAAAGTTGATTTAATAAAAAAAAATTCCCTTAATTCATGTGTAAGATTTTGTTTAAGTATTTGTTTCTGTTTTTCTTTTTAGGATGAAAATATGATGATAGACATTTAACGCTTCATTCTGAATCCTCAATAAAAGCTTTGACCGTAAAATAAAAAGACATTTGGTACAATGCAACAGTGTGCTTCAATGACATGTTACAATAGTTTCTGCCCAACAATGGAGGTACTGTACATAGCAAAGATGAATAACATGGTTAAGCTGTGAGGTTGTGGCTGCACCAGCTGTAAGAAGTCCACTTGTGATGAGCAGAGCTCAAAAAATCTTCCTGTTAGAGGAAGTGATGAGAAACGTGGCGAGAAAACAGAAACAAGGTGCCAATTATGCACCAAAATGCAACTGTACCAACACAAGCAACAATTACACCACAAACGCTCCATTCACTTTCCAGCCCGGTGTGTGTGTTATCTATTTTTTTATCTGATGGGACATCAAAAAATAGGAGTTTCTGGGAAAAATACAAACTAAAAAAATTTAAGTCCTGTAGTAAACACAGCCAAACTGATTCTAACATGAATCCATACAGACAGACAAGAAGTTCTGATATAACTGTGGCAGTAGCTGTCAGCTGCAGATACAGTAAATCCATATAAATCTCAGAAGTCCAGTCAAGAGGAAAGACATCCAGCTTCTGCAACAATAACATGCTTTGTGAGTCTAGTATGTGCTCTAAAACCACACACTGGCGATACCATGGCAGCCTGTGTTTTTGGCAATGTTAGCTGTTATCTGATGTGTCGGCCCATTAGAACAATGTGACGTCCTTCTGTACATTATGTTAATAACTATGCAAACTACAGCCACACATGTCTGCTCCTTCAGGCTCATGCATTCGTTCTAGTCACCCCCAACTCTTTCTCAACTGGATTACAGCCCCGAAATTGCACCGAGCCCCCACTAGACCCCCGGCGCATCTAATTTGGTGTTTTTCAGCCGTGCTGCAGGCAGTGGAAGGAAAGGAATCAGCCAGTAATGAGTCCTGCTACGCCGTCTGCCCCATGTGGCACACTGCGGGCTTTCCTACCATCTCTGCACCGCAGTGGAATAAAAGCAGGCAGGGGGAAAAGATGAGGCAAACAGCTCTCTCAACTCAACGGAGTAAAACATGTTAATTTTCTCCACAGAGGATCACAAAACCTACAGTGGGGTTTTATATCCACCCTGACTATCTTTGAATTTGGTCCCTATGGCAACAGAAATACTGCGAGCCTCTTGCCGCGTCCTCTGACTCAACCTTACAGTCGTCTCTGATGGAGAGATGGTATTAGCAGAGGAAATGCTTGACCTATGATCAAGTGAACTGGTATGAAAAGCCAAACGACTGCCTGGTAAAGAACACCGTGACCCAGGACTGGCTGGGGTCGCTCCTGGGAAAAACAAACAGCGGTGGAAGACGGAGGCATAGGGGCCGGTACCTATGGAAACTCGGTGTAGCCATGGTTACCTGAGAGCAAAACCTGGCCCTCATATGAAAGTGCCTAACACCAAACAAGAACTTGACGACACAGCAGAGAGAGGAGCTGACACTCACAGTTTCTCTTAATTAAAATCGCACAAACCGAGGACTAAAAAGACATGTCATCATTCAAACAGGAAATACACAGTGAAATAACGTGAATGAAGAAGTAAATTAACTCTCTGACTCATGATTCACACCATAATGATCTCTAAACTGTGTCTAATCAAAGGTATCTAGCTGTTTAAGCTTCATAAAAGTAAAGAATATATAGCTGTGCAGCATAGTAAGGAGCGGTTTATTACCTTGCCTCCAACTGTTCAGTTTCACATATCCAAAGTCCAAAGAACGAGCGAACGGAAAATCTCCCACACAAATCAGTCACTATGAAAACAAATCCTGTCTTCCCAGTTTGCCAAAGTGCACGTGTGCGACTGAGACTACCCTTTGTGGCGAACAAAACACACACACACACCCTAAAAAATACTTCAAAGTCCTGCATTGACGCCCAAACACACACACATTCAGTCACCTATCCTTCACCAGGTGTGTTCAAGAGCTGCACTTGTCTGTTCACCTGCCAAACCTGATCAAAGTACCTCCTCCCGGAGCCAAAGTGACGTGCACATGAGTCACTGTGGAGCCCAGTCATCCCAGTATGCTCTTACAACTGGGCCACAGCCTTTAGCTTTACCCACAAACACACAGCCTGATGAGACAGCACTGTTCCTCCGCTCTTCTACTGACTATAACCAAAGCCATGTTTAAAGCTACGAGCCATTCACCTAATTGATTTGGACTCTGAGGGATGCGAGATGAGATTAATATTGTAATCGTGTAATTTTAAGACGGCTTTTGTGAAAACACACAGGAGAACACAGATCTGGGCTCGTTAATTTCCTCTGCTCCCTTCCTGTAACTGAGGGATGGATGAATAGGACAATTAAGACAGGAATTACACATGCGAAGACATTATCACCTCCACGCCCCGTAAGGCTTCGGGTTACCATGACTACCTCTTCCTGCTATAACAGCCACTATTAGTCACTCAACATCCATTTAATCAGGCATACCAGGTACAAATAACCTGCCAATCTTACCACTTTATGGCCGTGATATAACAAAGTAGTTCAGAGGTGGAGCAGACGAACACAGAGAGCTCACAGTAAATATTCTGGGTTGTAACCTGATGAGCTGCATTACAGCATATTTCAAAACATAGTGAAGGGCTGCTGTGTACCTAACTCACAGAAATACTTTCAGGTACTTGACAGAGACATTTTGGGAATGTAAAGACACTCTCGCCTTCTTTCATTCTGTCTCAGGGAGAAACACATGATCATAAGAGACCTCTGGAGACACTGTGATGCTGTCACAAGAGAAACACCTGAGGAATGTCTCCCTTATGTCACTATGTCTGAGTCTGTGTCGTCAAGTGTTTGCAGTGCAGTGTTTTTCACAAATACCATAAAAAAATGAAATTTTGTACCCTCTCCAAACATTCTTAATACTTCACAGTGACATTTTGAGACTTAAGGTATTCTGTTTAAAATAGCTGGGTGTCAAATGTAACCACACTTGAGTTTCGGTACAAATACCAAAACAAGTCTTTTGTCTTTACCTTAGGCACAAACACACATGCCTGTCCCCTCCTGTGTATACACTGTATAAACTCTGGTGAACTTTCTACCCCGTGCTTTAAAACACTTTTGGGCGATATGGCCCTAAAATAATATCACGATACTTCTGGGTATTTTTGCGTTAACGATATTCTTGACGATATGACAAGTAAAAAAATTATTATAAATAAATATTCAGTAAAAACTAAACAAAAATTATCTCTCATTTCTTTAGTTTGTGAACAACAACAGTAACCCAGAGTGAGATTCAGAGTCTGTATACAATATTAATAGTTCAACAAAATAAAATCTACCACAAATTACACATTTAAACAGCTCCCAAATACAAAAAATGTACCCTAGAATATATATATATATATATATATATATATATATGAATCAACAGGTGATTTTCTTGATGACTTCTTAAATGACTGAGTTGTTTTTTTCCACCTGGACCTTTATGCTCTCCCATTTCTCCTCTCATCATCACACTGTAACCTGTGACAGGCTGTTATGATACCACAGCTATCACATATTCACATATATGCAGTTTTTTTTTTTTGTCATAGGTCACCATCACCAAAGGTTTATGACAAATTCACCTGATGACACTGACTCCCCTGTGTGGAGCCGCTGAATGAGTTCCCTCTGCGCGGTACCTCACTAAAAGCGCTGAGTGCTTATTGCTGTTTGGTAAATATTAGTAAACCCACAAACTAAACTATGATGAGGAACATGATAAAGATTCGCTCGTCCCTGCCTAATATCAGCATGTTGCCATTGTCATTGTCAGAGATATTCCTAACCACTAATTTGCATGTCCAGTTCCTTTTTTTTCATATAGATAAGAAAACCTACATCATATGATAACTGAGGGTGGGGGTGGAAATACAGCACAGTACTGTGATATTTTTGTGTAGCAATATTGAATCATCACATCGATTTTTTTATTATATAAATGATATAATTACAAATACAAATTTAACTTTAGGTAGCCTACTAGAACATTATAATAAATTGATTTTTCAGTTCACTAGATACATTTTGCTGCTGCAGAAACATGTCTGAGGTGAGATGAACAGACCTTAATTTACAGTTAAAAAAAGGTAATAAATCACAATATATTTAATTACAATACTCCGCATAATCACAAAATATTTTAAATCATGATAATACCGTATCGTGGATCCTCTGGTGATTCCTACCCCTAATGATAACCATCAATTTTCATACCACGGTAAACCTTGTCACTGGTAAACTGCTGCAACCCTATTTCTCATTAATGTTTAATACTACTTAATATATTTAAAGTAGGTTACAAATTGGTTCTTCAATGGCTTTTCTCTCTAAATGAATAAATAGCATTTTGATGTTCCAAAAAATTCTATTAATTTTGGGGAAGAGTGCCACCTGAAATAAATGAGGCGATATTTTGGAAAAAAAATACTACAAAATAAAACCAATTTCCTGAACAAACAGGCTTTCATGCCACTTTCATGGCAGCAGCTGATCTGACACAGAAGCTGTTATTTTTTATTTTTTTATTTTTTTTTTTTTTTTGGAACAAACTCCTCACTTGTCCTCTCTCCTTTTCTTTAATCACTCAAGACACACAAAAAAGCCTCAAACACACATACTCAAAAATAACAGTACAGCCCTAGCTGGCTGTCAGTCACCGTCAGCCCTGAGGCGACCCCCTCAGACTCATTTATTACCCATCATCCCTTGAGTACGGTCCTCTCGCCCCAGTGCTGTCTGGGAGACAGATCAGTCACATTCAGCCCGAGTCTCCTCAGTCAAGCAGCCAGTCAATCAGGTCTCCTACCCGCAAACTAACCCCTGGTGAGGCTGAGCTGACAGCCCTGCTCCCATCACTTCAGCCACCCCCAATCCAGCACCAGGACAGAGCTGAATCCCAATGATATTCTTTCCGACTGTGGCACCTCATTATTCCCATTTCACCATCCAATCCCCCAGTCTGCATTATACCTGCTCTGCTCCTCTCCTTCTGTGTGTGTCCATGTTTCTCCATGTCTCTCTCAGCCATATTGATCCAGCTTCTCCAGTCTGTTACCCTGAAAGACTCAGTCAAAGACAGACAGTCTCTCATCTAATGGCTTTTCGATTTATAGCAGCCATTGAGCCTCAGAGCTCCGCATAGGTTCACAATCAACACTAAAACAGGTTTTTCTTGCTGTAATCGTTCCTTCTGCTCACAGAACGAGGACTGCGGATTTTGTCCCCCATTACTCACATTGAAAGTGCATTAGGAGGGAATCTTTTAATGGCCCATATGAACAGGAGGAGACTTGGAAAATTGTAAACCTTTAACTTCTAAACTCTCAGACACACACAAATGAGGCATGGTTCAATGCTGGTTTCAACAGAATGAGGAAAACGGGGTAACACAGGGTGAAGAGCAGAGAAAACAAACACAAAACAGCAGCCAGGAGATATCAGATGCCTCATTTCCCAATTCATTTTCCACTTTGAATAGTACCACCTCAGTGCAGACGGAATTCTGAGCTGATCACCATGAGGCATGGGCCGATATGAAGATGTCATGTCACGATTATCGTGGCCAAAATATTTGTGATTCACCTGATTATCCTAAAAGTCATCAAAATTTGCTGAATTTGTTAAGAAACAGCTATTTTTATTGCATCACAGACAGGACACATCTTTTTAGTGAACTTTTTTTTTTTAGTGAAAAACAAGCAAAAACAATCTCCAAAAGCCAGGGTTTTCAACTCTTTGAAATGGCATCATGTCTTTTCATATAAAATATGCAAATGCTTTGTAAAGATCTGTAAAAAAACACACTTTAGTATCGTTTCCTGCTGTAGTGTGTATGACGGCAGCTACCTGACAGAGACAGCAAACTAGCTCAATGACATGGCCCAATGCAAGGATGATGGCGAATGTATTAAAGGAAATGGCCTCTTTAGAATGAAAATTCTACTGACCTTATACCGACAAGAAGTCCAGTGTAGTTTTTTAACCCACAAAACTGTTCTGACGTTTTTGAAATGCATTAGCGGAGTTTTATTACGTTTTCAAAATGTGGGTTCCATGCACTTCAAGTGTAGCTGTTATTCCGGCTAGCTGTTATCCTCCGATACCCCGTACGAGTTTTGTGGATTAAAAAACTACACTGGACTTCTTGTCTGCATGTGGGTCAGTAAATACTGTCTGTATTTTCATTCTCAAGTGGCCATTTCCTTTAAACTGTGTTTCGACTTTGAACTAATGACTGAGGAGAAATCTGGACCCTGTGGCTGGACCAACTGGGAACCACTGGCGTAGTGTGTAGTTGACAGTGTAGTTTTCTGGGCTGCCATTTTTTAAAATCTGGCTGTGGTCACCATTGGCACTAGCTTGGCTATTGAAAAATGGCAGTTTTCTGCATTATATCCCATGTCGCACAAGTGACGATTCTCTTGGACTTATCAGTGGTCTGCAGTGTTTAAACAGCACCTTTCGGTATCAACTCGTCTCCCTTGAAAACTTGTTGGAAGCGATATCAAAAAAAAAGAACCAGGTACTATCCACAACTTTTGCAAAAGAACACCAAAACAAAGCAAGTAGCATAACAAGTCGAGTTGAGGAGACTTGTGCAGTACCATGTGGTGGATATGCAGTAAAAGTCAGTGGACATGACGTAAAGGTCGACCGCCACCATTAGTTTGAACACCCTGTCATCTACCCCTGCATATTCATTGCCTCTGTGCTCTCGTCTCACCCTGTCTCTTCCCTCCCTGTGCAGCAGGAGACAGTAATGAGCGCTCTGACCTTGATCTACTTTTCAGTTCTCACCCCACTGGTTAAAACCTTGAGTCAGAAATCCAGATACACAAATACTTAAATAGAAACTTCTGAGGTAAGTTCATCGAGGTGTCGGTCCTAAGGACAGTGACGTGGGAGAGTCATACTGTTCAAAAAACCAAACTGACCAAGTTCCCTAATCACACAAAAGGCAACCTCTACACAGTGCACAAAACAAGCCATATGCCTGTGAACACACCTTTCAAGCCCACAGGGGGTTGATACTTGATACTAAAAATGAAAGTTTGGGTGGAGCATCGCTTTAAGAGGATCTATCCAAACGCACACACACACTGAGAGAGGAAATAGAGCCGAGAGAGGAAATATTAGTGTCAGTGCAACAACAGCTGCTCCAGGATCTACAGTAGAGCAGATCCTCAATCTCTGTCAATCAGCAGATTTCCCTCGTAGACTAACCAGGCTCCAACTCCCACTTCACCACAGGGTTTATGAACACACACACATGCCACAATGTGCACACACAGAGGGATCAACAGCTATCCGATCACGTACAGTAGCATCTGGCCCTAGATTACAGATCTATATTAATCTATTTCTTATCATGCTCTGTTATCATTACCAGTCACGTTCTCTTTGTCGAACCCTCATTCAGGGCGGGGCCTTCTGTAGAGACTGTTTGTTGTGCTGTTTAAGTATTAGCGGCGTCTTAAGTTTCACTCGTATCATGGATTCCCAGGGGCTGGGGGCATGGGAGGGGGAGGTAAGTCATCTTGTTAGGTCTGTCCTCTCCCTCTAAATCAGGTCAGTGGGCACAGCGGGCTCACTGACATGTCTCTCACACTAAGTGGGAGGATTTCAGCAGCTCCCACAGATTAGGACCTGAGATTTCGGGGGGATAAGACAGGGAGAGACTTAGAGGTTCCAGCAGATGGCTGGAAAGTGTTGAAGAATGTCATAGCGTGCTCTCATGGAAGCACAAAACAAACAGAGAATGCAAATGAATGGGGAAAAAATAGGGGGGATAAGAAGATAAAGTACAGTCAAGTGGTTTTGCTAGAAAGTCATGAGCACAGCAGAGGCAGAAACAGTGATGAGTAGTGTCAGCAAACACGCAGCAGTCAACACTGTAAATACAGTGGGAAGAAAATAAGCCCATCTGCTTTCAGTTCCTGTAATGACACAGTGTAAATGTGGAGAAAGCTAAACATAAGCAAAGACTGACGAGGTAATATCAGAGTGGCATTGTCCTTGTGGACTCCCAAACTAAATCAAGTCACTCTAGAAAGGATTCTCCTTCACTGCGCCCTGAGAAAGCCAAAGAAGAGCCTATTGCCATGGCAACAATGCTGATCTATATTGCTAATATAGTAGGTAGGTCATGGGGAACTATAAAGAACTGCGTGTGCTGTCAGTAGACGCACAGTTCTGAAAAAGCAGAGTTTTAAACAGGGTTCCCACACAGTTTTTTAACCCATTGCCATGACTTTATCTGAAGATCTAGTGTGTAGGTTTAAGGGGGATATATTAGCAGAAATGGAATATAATAAGTATGTTTTCTTTGATTCATAATCACCTGAAAATAAGAATCACTGTTTTCTTTACCTTAGAATGAGCTACTGAATGAGAATGAGCTCTACATACAGAGTAGATCCTTGTCTACAGAGATGTTGCACTGCCACGATTCTACAGTGGCCCAGAACAGTCAAACCAAATGCTGGCTCTAGATAGGGCCATTTTTGCGTCGGACACTGTAGCTAACAGCCCTGATGAAAAAACTTGATTTTTTTTAACAATAAATTGCTTTATTGAGGGTGTTTAATGGTTTAAATAATCTGTTCCCTTTATTTTGGTGAGGAGGAGACCTCTGCTGATGATACCTCCTTAATGTCTGGATCACAACAAAAGCTGTGAAACATAAGGAAGTGCTGCAACATGCCCAACAGGGTAGAGGAAACACTGTTTCACTTAATGTGAAACTGCTTTATTCAATATTTTTACCGGTTTTAGTCACCTGGTCCATTTGTTTTGGAGAGGAAGAGACCTCTGCGGATAATTCGGCACTAGATGCCGCTAAAGCTCCCTAAATCTTACACACTGTTCCTTTAAGTAGTTTACCTCTCTGACTACAAGTGATTTTAAGTAGGGTGCAATTCCAAATATGGAGAGTTGCGCTTGCTTTGTTTCTCCCAACTAAATTGGTGACGAATCCACTCTCGCCTCCATCCAGCGCAGCTAGGGTCCGCCTGTCTCTCATGCCATGTATCATGTTTGCCATCAAAAGGCTGTACATTATTAGACATGTGCTTCCCAGGCATTTGTGGATAAGCAAACGCTGATGCTAGCAAACTATACTCGCTTGTTAGACATTCCTAACATCAACTAGCTGCGTACGCCAGTATGCATCATTTGATCCTAAAATGACCATTCAATGGTCACACGGTGCAGCACAATATTCTAAATTAGTAATGCAAGGATGTATTTTGCATAATGTTAGACATGTTTTACAATTCTAATATTATATTTTTAAACGATAGCTGAAACAATGTTTATTTAAAACTCATATTCTGTTAACCTTGAAACAAAGGCCTTGTTTTTCCATGAATATCATGAACATGGAAACTCTGTCTAAATGTCTTGACAAATTAATCAGGAAGTGTTCTGGCTGCTGTCCTTTATATCTATAGATGGGAGATGAAACACCACGCAGCACTTAGCCTTAGCCAGCAAATGTAACACACATACATGAATAAACTCTAGACACGGACATGACATGGGTCAAAGAGCAGACTGTATTCTCCGGAGAGCAGAAAAGCAGGGGGTGAGGTATGACACAGTCACTGACCTGAGACCTTTTTCCTACAGTGTGACTCAAGGCCGTTTCATTCAGCTGTCAGATTCACGCTGTACGTCACGGAAGAACACTCAGAATTTACAGTCAGTAACACAATCATGTGAGGGCACGACAAAGGGATGATTACAATTTCATATTCATCATCTCCATCAGACACGTGACTTGATTGCACGGCTGCACACAGTGGCCTCTCTAATTCAGAGTCTCCCCCACAACCACAAATGCTTCAAGAAGGACTTTTATGAGGCAGAGTGCAGAGAAGTGAGCCTCTGTTTGTCTGGATGCAGTGCAGCGCAGTAGCCCACAGCATTACTGTAAAGGAAGCAGCCACAGATTGGCAATTAGGGCAACACACACACACATGGCAGAACAAGGGGGTTTACAAACCTGCCTGTGGAGATGACTGCCCAACTGTCCCAGAAACTACTGAAGCCTACTGTACCGGGTCTCAATGGTCGCTTTCACTGTCAAAACCCAAATGGCCGTTTTGCACAACAATCGGGGCGAAGCTGAGCAGGGGCGTCCATCTTTTCCTCTCAGTTTACTAAACACTCACACACCTTCACTAGCAAGGGAATTTATAACTGCTGGTGCTGGAAAAAAATACTCCAGCTCTTTCCATTCCCACTGGGGGTGGGGGAGGTCTTCACAAACACAGGTCTGCTCCATGAGTCACCAGCACCCGAAGCCTGAAATAGCATTTTCAAAACAAATTTCAATCATTCCCTGTCCCAAGAAGGCCATATTGTAATGGGGATTATGCAGTTTAATCTTCTGGGTCAAAGCTTGATCACTCTTTGTACTGAATGAGGGTGTCTGAATGTGTGAATGCATTGATTATTTTACCACATATTGATTGTGGGGATTAACCAATCATCCAGGTGGACAGGACCAGTTAAGAAGCAGCCATGTGGTTGACTACATGTTTGAGTAATTACTGACTGATTGATGACTTAGACATCAAATAATATTGAGTATAGTGTCTGCAGGAACCACACGCCATCCTCCACATGCTCACAGCACATGCATATAAAACATGCACATGCATACATTGCTCCGCGGCTGAGCCTGGTCACTTAACTTTACAGAAACCCATCTGCAGTACAGACCACAAAATCACTCTGACACTTAACTTGTGTCAACGTTGTTGCCATTACACTGTGATCTGCGAACGTTTTACTGCGCGCTCCAAAGTGTTCCACTGCGACTGCAGAAAAACATTCAGCAGCAGCAGCTACCAAGAACACGGCAGACAAAATCGCTCCCTTTCCCAAATAAAAAGTAACCCATACTGAGAGAACATTTCACAGCCAACCAAATCACACCGCTCAGGGCCACAATTACACCTCTGGAAAAGCCAGTCTCCCCCGAAAGAACAACAGAAGGAAGTGGTGTGTGCAGAGCATGTCCAATGAATCCAGCTTCATTAGTGTACTTATTTGCATATTTGTTGGGAAAAAAAGAAGGTGTTTTTGGAAAGAGGAACATGGGAAAATTTTATAGAAAACTCACTGTGTATAGTTTCTCAGGGTGCATGTGTCAAGGGCTACAAATAATGATTATGTTAATTACTCGATAATCTATGAATAGCCTATGTTTGATTAAACAATTCATTGTTTTATCTATATACAGTCCATAACCTAAAGGTGTTGTATGTATTTTACAATGTTAAAAACTGAGAATAGGAAAACTGTTAATACTGCTTGAGGGAGAGCATGATTTGCATCCTTGCTTGATAAATTACGAAAGCTTAAAAATGTTGGCAATTAATTTTCAGTGCTGATACACAATGGACTCTTACCAACATACACAAAAAGACAGGAGTATTACAGGGAAATAAATATCTTTTTTTATGCCGATGATATTATTTTGCTGTTGGAAAATGAGGAATATTGCAATCAGTGTTGAGATGTGTTGGTGAGTGCTGTAGAGGTAGAGGCTTAAAATCAAAGTTATGCAGAGGAAGAAGTATGTATCAGTTCTTTCTAGATTTAAGACAACCTATTTTGCTCATTTTCTCCTGATACTGTCTGTGCTGAATCACCTGTATACACCTTCTGTCTAAGATGATCCATTTCACTACCTCTTTAAGCTCCCCTCCCAAAAAAGCCAAGTCTGCTCTGATTGGTCAGTGTTTTCGGGTTTTCCATTTCTTTGCACCGTCACTGCAGCTAGGAATGACTTTCACAGAGTATTGTAGCACTTTCTATTGTGAAAAAGTAACCATTAAAAGCTTCTAAACAAGCCATATACCAGCAGGAATATGATCCGAATTTGGGAACAAAATCAGCAACAGATATCCCTGACGTTAGCATGTAGCTGCATGTAGCAGTGTACATGTAGCCAAGGAATGTCTGTAAAGAAGCACAGCAGCACTTTCTATCATGAAAAAATGATACAAACCACTATCAAAAGCTTCTAAACACAACTGAACATGTTCAAGCAGGAATATCACCCGCATTCGGGGAGAAACTAACATCTGCTACAAAGCTTTCCCTGACGTTAGCATGTAGCTACATGTAGCAGTGTACCTGTAGACCAGGAGTGTCTGTAAAGGTGTATCGCAGCACTTTCTATCATGAAAAATGATACACACCACTATCAAAAAGCCTCTAAACACAACTGAACATGTTCCAGCAGGAATATCACCCGAAATCTGGGAGAAATTAACAGCACTGGCAACCAAGATTATATGTTTCCTTGACATTAGCATGTCGCTACATGTAGCAGTGTAAGCTATATAAAGTTTAGTCTTGCAGTAGCATGCTGGGGACTAAAAATAAAGAAATCTGTCAAGAGCTGATGTCAGCTAGCCTCCAAAGTAGGAAAGAAATGTTGGAAACAGAGTATTCAGATTGGCCTAAAGCTTGACATTTTTGCTCCCAAAGATTACTTTTACATATGTTTATTGTATTTTTAAGACTTTGGCCATGTTTAAGAAGAGCAGATAGATAGATAGATAAATAGATAGATAGACAGATAGAAAGAAAGAAAGATAGAAAGATAGATAGATGGCAGAAAATAAGGTAAAGCATAACAGGTCCCCTTTCAAATATTTTATGAATTTCTGATTTGATTTCAAGTCAAAAATTCATCAAATATTTCTTGTTTCATGAATATTTCAGCACTACATCCTTCCACGACTTGCCACCACATAAATTCACATTTTACAAACTTATCCAAAGTATAAAACTATCATTTTTCTGTGCTCTGGCATCGACTCAACCTCCATTCTCAGAGCTGCGTGTGTGGTCCTAGGTGAGGTGGGAGGGGTGCCCACGGCACCACCCTGCATCTGTTCCAGGCAGGATGGATGTCAGCATGTGGATGAGGAGTGTCTATGCAGCTGCTGACAGTCAAAGTGTCCCAGAGCGGCACAGTTCAGGTCAATGTGTTGACCATTCCAGTCAGATCTGGTCGGTCTACTCCAGAAAAGGTGTGTAGATGTAAAGAAGGGCTGGGTTGGTGAAATAAAAAGGTTGGAGGATGAGGAACCGAGGGTAACTCAGAGCCTCCTCCCCTGTCACTTCTCCTCTGTGCTGATACACACTGGACTCCTACCAACATCCACACAGAGACAAAAAGGTCACTGTGCACTCAACACCAACGTGTCTTCTTTGACGTCAGAATAATTTTCAAAATGTCACTTGGCTGCTGAATGGCAGCGTCAGCAATGGGAGCTCTCCAGCAAGAAGCATCTGAGGCGAGCAGCTCCTGTCAGTCTGTCTAAACTTGTGATCAAAGTGTTTGACACTCGCTCACTGGACCGAACTTTCTCAGATGAGTCACTCAACTTTGAAAACTAAGAGTACCTTTCAATGCCAATGAGGGAGAAGCCTAAATTACCATTTTGTGTAGGAAGAGCCTTGAATGGAAACCTAAAATCACTGAAAACCTTTTCAAGATGAGGTTTGTGGAGGGCAGAATTAGCTAAGACATGAGAGCAAGAAGCCAGGACATACCAAGAGCACACACACACAAATCACTGTACAAGGAGCGGCCTGTTATAGAAGCCAGGTGTACACTAGACAGACTAATAAAGGCTCCTATTTCCTCTCTAATGGCTCCAGTATTTCCCCTAACAGCACCACACCGCACTGCAGTGCTCTGAGCCATGTTAGTGTTAGTGTACCCACACAGGAGACAGTAGGACTGCCAGCCAGGAGCAGCGTCTTATACACTTAGTCAAATACAGGAAGCTGGTCTCATTGCTAAAACCCAAAATAGAGATGCTGACCTACTGCTGCAGAGCTACAGTATCGGTACAAAAGAGATTATATCAAACAGTTCACTATGAGTAAGCTACAATCCAGCTGACCCTCTCAGCCTACAGCAGTTTCCAGATCACCGATTGTCTCCTTTGGGAATAAAATATGCAATCATCAAAATCTGTTATGTTCGTCATCGCATGTCAGTCGATGTATACATGGCAACAATGGATCCTTTTGTGATCTTTATGAATATCAAAATAAAGATCCAATTAGGGAACAGTTGTTTTAATTACTGAGCTCGAAACTCAAGGAGGTAAGCTTTGTTATTGAGCTTTTCGCCTTTACTTCTCACGGCTCTGTTTTTTCTCTTCCGAATGGGCTGAAGTCACCATGTCGACACTTCCGAAACTGAACTCAACTTTCACTCTCCCCATTCAGACAAATCTCCATAGGCTCCGAGCTCATTTCTATACCATCAGTACTGTTCTCCTGTTACACCATCAGTCACATCTGATGATGGTCCTTTCAAAATCAGGTTTACTGTACAGGAGATGACATATTAAAAGCCATAGAACAAAATATGCCTAAGAACTTAACATATATTTGTCATGAAACTGATGAGGGTCATTTATAGTTGTGCGTGTTTTAGCATCCACCTTGTTAAAAACTGGCTATCAGATCATCTTTCACATGACCAACGGCTAAATCATAGCCCTTGTTGAATTTCTATAGAGTGAACCACAGAGAATCGCCTGCAGCAGCAGCAGCAGCTCTGCCCACCTGTCATCTGTCATCTGCGTTACCTGCAACAGATTGTCTCTCAAGGGGTCTGAAGGTTGATGGGAGGAATTATGGAAGAGGGCTCAATTAGACGGCTGCTGTATTGCTGCTACTTGGTCATCGTCAAGGATCCACCAGGGATGTATAGAACCAGCCCTGGGCGAGAGCTGCTGCTACACATCCCCGGGGTGATGTGAGACAATAATGGTGCATTTGCAGCACAATTCATACATTTGTTAGAGAGCTGCAATTCCCCAGTTGGTTCCAACACACAAATGCTTAAAATATACATCATACTTTTCCTTTCACTCCCATTTTCATGTTTCACCTTCTCCACATTTTTGCTGCCGAAAAACATCAGTCAAGCTTTGTGAACTATAAAACTGGGAGATCACTAGGAACAGCTTACTGTCCTGAAATTTACCATTTATGGTAGCTCCCCAGTCACTGCGAGCAGCTCCATGTGTGCACAGGTACTGGCTTCCTTCTTTACGAGGAGACATTAAAAGTTCTCCCCTGAAGTGAATATGGCTGGAAAGGATTATCCAGTCAAACATCCCTAAAGGAAAATATATTCATAAAAAAACTGCCTGATAGCTCACGTACACAAATGAATGCAAACAAGCACAGACATAAACACACACACACACGTGTACGTGCTCACACTATGCCCTGCAGCAGAAATTCATTAAATATCTTGTTACTGGCCTCTGGAATCCATCCCTCATCCTCTCCACAGCAGTAGGACACAACTACAAAGACAGCTCCAGCTTTTACACTGAAACCTTGTAAGCTTTTGAAGAGAGCGCTGGTTTTATAACGGGAGGTGACAATTAGAGGCGAGAGGCCTCTCCTCCTGAGGGTGGTCAGATAAAAAAAATGTTAGCGATATAACTCACTGAACGGATTTGCAGGGAGGAGTGTCGTTAGTGATCGTGTTAGGGCCGACTCCTTGTGGTCGGTTGGTATGTTTGATAGGTTGATAGGTTATTACTGGTGTTACTTTCAAAGCCTTTTTCTGTCAGCTGAAGATGCCAGGCACTCTTCTGATACCAGCCAGCTGGGAGTACTTGAGAGCGCTTTTAGAGATGCAGTTTTTTTCAGATGAGATGCTCTGGTTGCACCTGGTTACTATGATCCAGAATATCTGCGGAAGTAAAAACGTCGGCACAAGGTAGAGTACTTGTTCTGGATGAAGGGAAGGCTGAAGCACGTAGGGAGAGAGGACAGATCCGCAGGTCTATGTGGCCAGCAGTGTTTATTTCTCCTATACTGTTGTTGTTCAGCATTTGTGCATGTCATAAGAGCTGCAACAATTAATCGATTGGTTGTCCACTATAAAATTAATTGGACACTTATTTGATTATCGATTATTTGGTTTAGGTAAGTTTTAAGGAAAAAAAGCAAGTGATTCCAGCTTCTTACACGTGAATATTTTTTGGTTTCTTTACTCCTATATGACAGCAACAAGGTTGTGGACAAAACAAGACCTTTGAGGACGTCATCTTGGGCTGTGGGAAAAACTGGTTGACATTTCCCACCAAACAACTGGGCTGCCCCCTAATAGTCAACCAAACGTTAGTCAACCAGAAAGGCTATTAGTCATCAAGATTTCATTGGTCACTTAGTCACAGAAAAAACAAACAAACATGAAACTCTATTAGGAGCTGTGTCTTGTCAAAATAAATCGAAACCTATATGACTGGACCATGTACGTATTTAATTTGAAAGGACAGACACAGGAAGTGGCCACACTCAGCAGTCAGAGGAGTCAGGTTAATTTCCAGGGCTGGTACCTGTGGTTATCACACAGACTAGTTAATAACATGTCGGGCAGGAAATCCAAAGTGTGGGATCATTTTGAGAAGGTGAAGGACGAACCCAAGGTGATATGTAAACTCATCTTCATTGGTCGACTACATGACGTATCGTTTGAAACATGGAAGTAGCTACATGCCCATTAGCCACTTAGCACAATCATTACTGCTTTGCCAACAGCGTCATTAACAGGCGGCTCGCTCAGTGTGTGACGTGCACTTGTAGATAAAATAAAGGCCTTTATTAATGAAGGTTCATTAGTACGGTTTTGTATTTCTCTGTAATGTAGCACAGTGTTAACAATGTTACTGATACTATTCTTTCTCACACCTTCAACTCAAACCATTGTGTTGCCCTGCCCAAAATATATCATTTAATAATGAAATTAATATCGTAAACATGCAGGTGACTAGTCGACTAATGGCTCTAAATGACGTTGACTAGGAAAATTCTTACAAAGGGGCAGCCCTACAAACAATTAACTGAATAATTGAGAAAATAACTGACAGATTACCCGACAATGACAATAATGGTTAGTTGCAGTCTTACATGTCATGTAGGATGTGATGTTTGGTCTTTGTGGTATTTGTTTGGCCCCTTCTCCAATGTGATTGGAAGGCTGGGTAAAAACTGACAGTGATGAGTGCAATATTTTACTCAAATCTGAACCTTTTTTGACTCTCCATAACCAGAGAAAAAAGGCAAATGTGCGCCATCAGCGCCTCATCACATGGCGTAGCATAGTGTTAAATATGTGGTGCTCCCATTGCAAGGAATTTAAAAAATACTCTGGCCTCAGGGGAAAATGAAAACATACAGGTAGAGTACACTCAGCTCACTGAGGCTGTTTGTTAATATAGAGATAATGTGCAGATTTTTTTCCCCCTCATTGGCCAATCGTTTGGTGCAAGAGAGTTTCAGTCGACTAAGATTTTTTTTGGTTGGCTGCATCCCTAGATTGTGTATTTGCGTGTGATTTTTCTGTCCTCCCCTGTCTCTTAACAAAGACAACACGCATGCTTCACTGGAGACAAGAGAGCTCCTAACACTTTCCGACTGCCTGCCCCGAACAAATGGAGAAGAAAAGGACACATGCACACAGACATATGCACGCAAAGACGCAAGGACACACATGTTAAAGCAAAACACTTGTGTCCTCCTCTTACTGCCCGACCTGAGGAATGTAAGCAAAAGTTCAAACTGAAAGTGAAGCAACCAGACTGTGTTCAGACAGCAACCAGATAAGATGCATTAAACACACTCTATCTTCTGGGTAAGGCAATTTCTTCTATTCCATCATGACCTAATCGTTTGACATGTCTTTGTTTTCGCTGATTCTTATAATTATCATGTCACCACCACAGGAAATGCCATCACCAGCTCTACAGTGGAGGAAGACCCCAGGTGCCCTGGGTAAAGAGGAAGCAGTGGGTGTAATTACCAGCACACTAATCGAGGTGACTGTTAAACATGGCATCTGGATGAGTGTGTGTTTTTCTGTTTGCATGTGGCTTGGTCAGTATCACCGCAAGTTCTCCAGTATCTCTGACCGATATGAAGAACTTCCTTCCTCTTGTTTAACCAAGGAATGAAGAGAAACCACCAGCATTACTTTGATGCGTTTAAATGCACAGTGGACGGATGAAATAAAAGAAATACCATTAGAGGACAGGCTCTGAGGAAGTGTACAAAGCACTCGACTAAACTAATGACTCGCACAGAATTTCTGCCCTCCCAGTTACAGACCCACCCCTGTATTAAATACTTGTGGACACTGCGGGTTAAAGACATCCTTTCCTTTGGCTTTCTCTAAAAGTAAACCTGTCCAGACGTAGGGAAAAAGGGTGAAACATGACTCACTACTTTTTCCACTGCCCAGGGGTTCTAGGATTTTGCCTTTCACACGAGGTTACTGTGCGAGTCTTTGTGTGTTGGCCTTGAGTACAGGCAGTTTCTTACATGGCAGCATTACCATAAATACCAGCTTATGGTGTTAATGGCTTGACTGACGGCTCACAATGAAGTGTTTTTGTTGAGACTGTGTCAGAGGTGCTGATTCAGTTCATTTTCACTTCTGACTTAGGATCAGCATAACTCTTCCCTGATGTAGTTGACTGTTTAAAGACTGCTTGCCTTCAGCAAATCAAAGAACTTAGCAGTTTTTATGACAAAGTGTTGGGGCATTTAACAACTCAGCTCAAAAGCTTAAAAATAATGATGGTAGGACACTGGTGAAGCCAGTATGTACTGTTAACGCTTTACTTTACAGGATTTTCCTAAAAAACAATGCATAGAAGAAGTGTATATTTTTGTGCAGAGACCCTGCCCTCTATTTTATTCTTATTTTGCTGTAGTCAAGACATTTCTGGGCTGCAATCTTTAGGCAGGGGTGTGTAGGCCCAGCCATAAACGGTGCACAATTGAAGTTAGGACTTTTTAAAAAGGTAGCGACCAGATAGTAGCAGCATGCATCTTTTGGGAAGTGGACAAAGCTTGTTCCAAAACGAGAGTGAATCTGGGGTTAGCTTTCACTTTCACTTTCGAGATGTGGAGTTGGCCTGTTTTCTGTTGGACATGTAGGTGCCAGGGCTGTTAGCTTTTTGGTACCAAACCCCAAGATGGTGCCTATTCCGTCTAATAGAACTGTTTGCTTAGCGTATACTCCAAATAAAATTTCCAGTTTTTGGGTTTACTTCTGCGGTATGTGGCCCATTGAATATTAACAGTAGTGTTTCTCCCGCCGGCTCTGCCCAAAAGTTCCTGCTTGGCTCATACACTTAACATTGTGATGATGTCATGGAATTTCAAATCGGCTCGAGGAAAGTTTTAAGAGTCATAACTGTCCTTGTTTGCATGTCCAGGTGTCCTGTTACAGTTTCACAAACGTCTCTTTTACAGTGGTGGTCTATGGGGAAAATGCTATTTAGATTGCAGGCTGCAGTACCGCAAGTGGCCACTGGGAAAAATTGGAAGCAAGGCTGAGTGGTGTACCTCAGAGCCTGCTTTTCCATTACAACAAATATAATGTACTTACTGAACTACAGCTGCTTGCAGTGTATGTATAAGCAGTGTTGGGAGGAGGGGCCAAGTTTGAATGTAGGGTTTCCAATCAGTAAGCAAAGATTCCTGCATAGCATACCTTTAAAAACAGATTATAATCCAACTGTGTATTTCTTTCCCCTCTGTGCTGTGGTTTTGTTCTCAGCCTTTCTTTTTGTGTGGTGTTTCCATGATTTCGTCCAACCCATCCTACGTACATGTAAAATTACCCCACTTCAAGGTCAGCAAGATTAGGAATCAACTAGCCAGCAGAGACTTGGATATCCAGAGGTCACACTTTAATTACACTTAAAATAAATCCATCTAATGGTCATGATTATGTTGATATATGAGAAGCCTGTTTCTACACTAATACTCCCACCAATCTAAGAGGATCAGACTGTTACGACGCCAGTGAAGCCTGGGATGATCCAGGAAATGTAAGCAGCTGTGCAGCTGCACAACACCGGCGTCACACTACTGTATATATGTCAGCCAGACCCTGTGGCTGCTTGGCTCAGCAACATCCCATTGATCTGGGTCAAAAGGTCGTTGATTAGAGTCTCTAGGCAATGCCACAGTGTCTGCCACACATTCGGCCTCAGCTCGGCTCACACAGCTGCTGCCGGTCGTCATGGAAACACTCTGACTCCCCGCTCCTTAAGACAACTCCCTAGTCAGCTAAATTATAGTGTGCCAGAAAAAAATCCTAAGAGACTGAATACAAACACTGACATTCCTGAATTACTGACAGAAAACAGAAGAACTGGCTGTGCAGTCGGTCGAGCTTTAAATCATCTTTGAAGTCATGCAATGACATCATTGAGCTTGTAGTGGTCATTACTGTGTCACTTATATGAAACACCACCTTGGATGCTCCTTTAGTGAGCACGTATCCACTCTAAGTTGTACAATTGTCCGTCTGAGTGCTGTTTTATCGCAGAGACAGCACAGCACAGGGGGCAATGACCTGAAAAAACATTGGCACTGCTCGCTGCTCACTACATTACTCACCACACATCACTTGTTCAAGAAGCCAGAGGGTTCAGCTCTCACTCCTAATTACCCACCGTAGTATAGATGAAAGAGAAAAACCAAACAAACTAGGACCGAAACACGCTGTCTTGCTCAGAGATTCCCGGAAAAAAAAACACTGCAAGGAATCCAGGAATCAAGGCGGCAGAAAATTGCCCCCAATGTACGTTCTCAATAAAACATGCAGTCTGGCATGTATATTTCAGAGGGCAGTGAGAATTAGCCCACATTCAGCAGACAGCTGTAAGCCCACCCAAACATAACCCAGACAGAGGTTTGGTTTGAACGCATGCATTTTGTAAAGCAGCAGCACCTGCTAGATACACAACTAAAATAAATCAGTGCACCTCTGTATGCAAGGCTCAAATGTGCATGTTCATTCCCACATGATGTAGCCTACATGTATGATTTAGAGAGGATGAAGCGCCATTAGTAACTCACCAGCTGAACTCAGTTTGCCATCTGCCCTTGATGTTTTCTCAGTTTTCACCCTCTGTCTGTAGATCCTTCCGTCTCTTGCCGTGTGACACAAACATAAACGCAGAGTCTAGTCCAGCACGGAGCCACCAGCAGCCTGCCTGACGAGCCTGGATGTTTTAGTGGTGCTCTCAGGGAGACGGCAAGAGTCTGCTACTGCTGCTACTACTCCTGTTCTCTCATCGACTCCCTCTAACCACCACCACCACCACGCTGCCCCTCTCTCTCTCTCTCTCTCTCTCTCTTCTCCTCCTCTTTCCTCCTCCCCTCCCTCCTCCCCCTCACCCTCTACTAACGCACTATCCCTGCCCCAAAAAAAAGGGCTCCTCCTGTCCTGCGCTCTCCCCGTCCTGATCCCCGCACCATTCAGAGCAGCGCACTGAACAATGCCTCCGCCGCCGCCGCTCTGAAAGGAACCCAGGAGCAGTTCTCAGCCGGCAATAATGCTGCCCAACTGTCACCATGGAAACTAATGACAGCCCGCTAGAGGGAGGAGGGAGGAGGGAGAGAGAGAAAAAAAGGGGGGGAGATGGAGCAGGAGGGGAGAGTTAAGTGAGAGAGAGAAGAGTGGAGGAGGGAGAGAGGAAAAGAAGTGGCTGAATGAAAGATGGGGGAAGTGTGTGGAAGTATCAGTGGGTGTGCCTGCGCAGTTGTTGCATGAGTGTGTGAGGATATGAGTGAGCTGGAGAGGAGGGACGCTTTTGGAGGAAATTCTTTGGAAGCATGGTGTGCCACAGAGGTGAAGCGGTCTCTTTAAGGCTGACACTAATTATACTCATTATCAATTAATTGTTTAGTCTATAAAACATGAGGAATAAGTGAAAATTTTCTTCAGATTGATTGTGTTGTCCAGTCAACAATCCAAACCCCAAGAATATTAGCAATGATGTAAAGCAAATACTCACATTTACAGAGCTGAAACTTGCAAATGTCGAGCATTTTTTTTCTCATTAAATGACTCAAACAAGTATTTTTCAGGATTGTTGCTGATTAATTTTCTGTGATTAACATAACTTAAAGGAACAACATGTATGATTTAGGGGGATTTAGTGGCATCTAGTGGTGAGGACTGCTCACTGCAACCGAAGCCTGATTGTAGCCATTTTTGTTTTTTGTCCATACATAGGCTACATTTTTAGTAAGAATCCTACAAACTGTTATATAAATGACACCCCAAATGATTAAAACCAGTAAAAACACTCAATAAAGCAGTTTCACTTTACAAATTAATGTTTTTCCTATGCTGTTTGGCTCGTCATATTGTTTGCTAGCCAAGCACCTGCAACTTTTTTTATCTGATAACTTAAGATCCAGATATTCAGGAGGTTTTTACCAGGAGCTGAATTATTTGCAGAGGTCTCTTCTTCTTCAAAACAAACAATCCTGGTGATTTAAACTTGAAAAAACACTGAAAAAAGCAGTTTCACATTTTAAAAATGGTGGTTGTCTGACACAGCTTGTTGCAGAGGGGCTGTTAACAGCAGTGGCCAACGCGAACATGCAAATGGCCCAACTTTTAGCCAGTGTTTGTTGGGTCTGTTATGAGCTACTGCAGAAACATGGCAGTGCAACATGGAGGACTCTGTGGACAAGGACCAGCTCTGTATGTAGATAAAAACAGCTCATTCTAAGGTAAAACGAAAACACAACAATTATTATTTTTGGCCGATTATACACTAAAGAAAACATACTTCATCAATCAATCTGTTGAAAGTGGTAGTACTTTCCTGTAAATAATTTGGATTTCTCGTGTGTAAAATAATTATATAAAGCCGAGGGAAGCAGCTCATCCAAACTAGCAAATGTTTGCTCAAATGATTAACCAATTATCAAAATTGTTGTTAAATATTTTTGTCAGCTGACTAATCCACTGATCTTTTCACCACTAGTTCTTTCCTAAAAATAATTTGTATTCCTGACGTGTAAATAATAAATGTTGTTACATCCCTCAGGGAGCCACTTTACTGTGAGTGTCTGGGGAGTACATCCGTGTCTCTGTACGACTTCCCCCCACAGACATGTGGATCACAAAAGCTGCCAGGATGATGCGCCCAAGCTGCTCCAATCCTCTTCATATGCACATATAATTACAACAACTGCCCCCCTTTCCATATCTCCCTGTGTTCCCCCTCTTTCCACTCAATAGTTGGAGTGACATCGGCCTGAAAGACCGGGTGACATCGGCCGACACCGGCTCTGAACCCACAGACGAATGCCACCGATAACCATGGAAACACTGCTGGAATATCCCCAGTTCCTAAACGATATGAGGGCTTTAAAGCTGGGTGTGAGGAGAGGAGCGTAAGAGAGGGAGAATGTAAAGAGGGGGGGATGGGTGTTCGATTTAGATTCAGGAAACGCAGGAGCTTTAAAAACTGAGGCGAGTTGAGAGTGCCTGAGTGGGTTAAAATGGGCCCCAATTGATCTCCTTGTCCTCATGTCAAAGCGGCGACAACAACATCCACCTCCACCTCCTGCAGCTTTTTGTAGGCCACCTCTTGCTGAAATGATTGAAATTCTCAACACAGTGAATTATGCATCGTACCGGACTGGGGGAACAGGTGCTGCTCTCCACAGCAATAAAGCTGGCTGCTCATCCCAGCAAACCTGCCGAGGTGAAATATTCTCACATGAGGGAAAGACGAGATAGAGAATCGGTGCTGCAGCAGCCCTGCAGGGCATTTCAAAAAAAGGGGGGGAAACCAATTACAAATAAGAATAGGAGCCTAGCCTTTGTGGGTTATCTAATGAGGCATGGTGCTCGTGCCCCCTCTTTACACCAAAGAGAGGAATGTGAGCTGTGGGTTAGAGAGGAATGTTGAACCTCTCGCCATTTTGTTATCACGTTTTAGCTCGTGTAAGGCAGAGATCGATGCTCAAAGTAGAATTTGGCTCAACTGGAAGACTTTGATTTCCATGCCATAGCCCACAGAGATAAAGATGTGTTCACTGACAGGGACTAAAGGATAAAGGAAATGTACCGAGCTGGCACAGTTCTTCTGCCCTTCGGTCACCCTTTACCACTCTCACTAATTACAACAATGATCTCTTTCCATCTGTCCGCAAAGAAGGAACGTGTGTGTGTGATTATTCTCAGTCTCTGTCACACACACAAACTCGCTGCAATATTGACGACTAACACTAGTCTAAATCTTCCCCGCTCCACTGACCTAAGGAGGGCATCTGTCACACATCTGCCCAGTGGGATCACCAACCACACACACTCCCTTCCATCCTGGCAGACAGCTACACTGAGATGGAAAATACCACTCATTGCCTCATTTTTAACCTTGGAAAAAAAAAACATGCGTCTTTCCCTGTTTAATGCAAAAATGAAGGTCAGACAATGAGACGCAGCCAACAAATCTTCTGACAATGTTTACACTGTACTCGACTCAGAGTTTGGAACCAGATTTGGCTGTTCAATACAAATATTCTACAACTTTTTCGCTCCTTTATTGTCATATGAAAGAGTGGTTCCAAACTGGTGGGTTGCGGTCCAAAAGTGAGTCATGGGTCCATTCTAAATGGACCGCAAGTGACTCGCAAATGTGCCAAGTTTGTAAAAAACACACTTTATTTTCAAGTACAGTGAATTTCTGGCACAGAGCTGTGTTTTTGAAGTGCCATTTCCTGCTGTAGAGTGAGTGACTAATGTACAGCCACTTAACAGAGATGGCAAATCAGCTCATTGACATAGCCAAAAACAAGTATGACGTAGAATAAATTAGACCGTTTAGACCTTGAACTAATGACTAAGGAGAAATTTGGACCGTGTGGCTGGACCAGTTGGGAACTACTGATATAATCTATCAAGCAACACCTCACTGAACTGCCAGATGTTTTGAACGGGCTTCGACGGGGCGTTCAGGATGTTCACATAATACAGCCAAGTTAGCCCTCTGAGCTAATGTGTGCTAATTATACAATGGATTGGAAATTTGCAGCAACATTCTTTGTTGACACGAGATCTACACAAAAGGCAGCCCTTTTTAGACTGGCATTATGCCGCCTCGATGTTCTGTATAAAAGGTACAATCACGGAATGGGGGGACAGAGTTATCTGGCTTTTAAGTCAGTGGCAGAGGAAGTAATAGTGCAGAATAAATGTCCATGTAAAAGGGACAGCCAGCAGGACAAGACATGTGTGACGTTTTGACAACGTGTTATGCATGCAACCTACCGTGGGAGATTTAAAAAGTAGTAAGTTGCAGTTAGCAGCTAACTCAAATAGGAACAGCGGCCAAAAATGTCCACAAATTGGGTAAACAATGAGGTCAGGGAGCTCCTTACCTTCGGAGCAAAGGACAAGAGCAGCTGCCATTTAATATGGACAGTAAATTTTTATTATTGCCACGTTATGCCATTGTTACTGTTTAACAAGTGCTGCTGACACATGTTATGTCACATTAGAGACCGGCGCTGAAGTGTAACATGTCTTTTTTGCTTCTGGGATGCCGACATACTGTCTGAAATCACAGACTGGGAGAGCATTATGACGCCATTGTTTGGTTCTGTGCAAAAATGCAAAGGCGGTGTTAAGAAGGGACTTCATAGCAGCCCTATGGTGCGATCTGTTCTGCATGCACAAAATCTTTTACACGCCTGTCCATCCTGGACCCTTCCTCAGTTGCTCTTTCTGAGGTTTCTGCCATTTTTCCCCTGTTGAAGAGTTTTTTGGGGGGAGTTTTTCCTTTTTCCCTGTGAGGGTCTAAGGATAGAGGGATGTCATAAGCTGTAAAGCCCTCTGAGCCAAATTGTGATTTATGATATCGGGCTTTGCAAATAAAATTGAATTGAATTTAATTGAATTAAAAAGCAGAAGGCAAGAGATAACCTTATCTCTGAGTCTGACCGAGATCTTTTTCCTCCAGACAGCTGCCTCTGACTCACACAGACTCACCCTGGGTCTGGGTCTGCAGCTTCCTGTACCCATCGCAGACAACTTCACCAATTGGATGGGACGACTTAAAGTAGAGCAGTGTGAAATTGAGGCGAAATGTCCCCACAGCCCACTGACTGACAGACCCTCCCTACAAATAAACGACTGTGTGACTCAAAGAGCCTCAATCGCCTGAAGGGTCTCCGACTGATGTCTCAAATCTTTGACTTTTAGAGGGCAGACCTCTGGAATTTATACCAGAAATTGGAGCATACGATGTCACAGTCATCACCCACCAAGCCACGAATACAGAAACAAGAATGGCATCAACAATATGCAAAACTATGCATCAACGCTGTTTGAATGCTTGCCAACGTTCTGTCAGCAAGCTTTCAAAGGACTCTTGATCTAGTCCTGGCCAACTGCGGGGACACTGAGGACTTAGCCCAGTTAGAGTCAGAGGGGACTTGGTACAGAAATCTGCATAAATAAACAAGTCTTTTTTTTTTCTTTTTTTTTTTAGATAACTCAGATCAATCAGTCGGCTGATGCCACGGCACACTTGGTTTGGCTGTCTTCGCACGCACCCTGCAGATGAAAGCCGGAAGCAGGACACTGGGCTGTTGTCATGGAGACAATTCACATTCCACAGCATGTTGACCCAACTCCAGGATTTTTCCAAAAAGCCCTCACACAGAAAGACAACACAGGCATGCCATCGTGCATATGAATAATTCTACACACTCGGGTGCTCAGGCTCAGGCTGACACACACACACACACACACACACACACACTAGACAGATATGCACAAGCCTAAGCTGTGAAAACGAATATCTTTTACATTCACATGTCTCTGAAGGTCCTGGAGTGCCAGCAAGACACAACATCCAGACAAAGCTCAGCAGAAGACAGAGGTCGACAAAGGACACAGCTGAAGTCTTCCACTGTTACTGACACACATTCATGTTGACTCGCTAAACCCATGGATCAGCTTTCTCCGAAGGGAATTGCACTCTCAATGATTCAATAGAGGGATCAATTAGAGCTTTCAGAAGGAAATAAGGTTAGATTATAGTAATGAATGAAGACCGGCGATCTTATGTGTCAAATTTAGTTGCTCTGCCTCTTTTGTCCTTGAGTTAAAGTATCTTTAATGGTCATTCACAAATATCTGCCTGCTCAAATATTGACCCTGACAGCCACCTTTACCTTAACTCCTCACACATTCAGCAGCTAAGAATCAAAGAGATGTTTTAAATGACTCTAACAAGCCATGCTGCCATCCTCCCTCTCTCTTAGGAGTCAACGCCTCACTTTAAAGAAGAAGTCATTAATATTTCACCCAGAGGAGAATCTTTTAATTCATTATTAATATTTAAACCTATCTGCTGGAGTAGAGAGGTCTTATCTGAATTACAAAGAAGCTGGAGCTTCGCATAATCCATGTGTCTATGTTACCACCCCGACAGGGAAGCGATGCACTAGAGCTGCGTTCCCACTCTGTTAGAGCAGCAGCTGGTGGTGGGGGTGAGATCTGGAAATTATATCTCTACACTGGTCCCATGCCGTCTGAGGGTGCCTGGCCCAGGGGCATGGTGGAGATGGTGGGTGTAGAGAAGAAATCAAAAGGAGGAAGGATAAAATTTGGGGGGAAAAAATGAGATATTTTGTCTCAAAAAAAATTTAAAAAAAACAAGGAGCAAAAGAAATCCTAGAGGAAATACTACAAATTGCTGCAACAAACAACTTTTTTATCTAAGATCAACAAAAGGATGGATGAAGAATCACTTTGCAGTAACTAGCATTTGATATTATGATGACATACATTCTGCTATAATGTTTTGACACAGGCTGGTCTCTGTTCATACTTGTACCTACGGACCAGAATTTGTACATATCCCATGTAATCACGAGCCAGTAATCCATGTATAACCTACATATTTTGGAAGGCTACAATCATGTGACCAATGCGCTGATGGGACTTTGCATGGAGGTAGGCTGGGGTGCTGTATGGGTAACAAAACACAGGACTTTCCCCCAGGAGACTGGTGTTTGGAACCGTGTGAAACAAAGTGAACTTTGAGTTATTTTAAGGATAAGTCATCAGCATTTTCCTTTTTTAAACTTAACCTACATAACTTTACTTGCCTAAACCTAACCTACGTAACTTTACATGAAGTATGTGACTTAACGTTAAGTATGTAACATCTAATTTGTTCGATATAAACCGTTGCATTTTCATAAGATATAGGAACTGTTATTGACAAGGTAATACTAATACTATGCAGGTTTTTTAAACATGCAGTAAAAGCCAACCCCAGATTCACTTTTGTTTGGCGTTATACCTCGCTATATTTGTGCTTTTTCAGTGCTGTATCTCTTACATCAACACATTCTCACTCCGAACTCGTCACTTGGTCATGGACTTTCCACGTACAGGTAAGTCATGCAAGTTACCCTGGGTGTGTTGGTTGCTGATGCGGTCGATTATCTGGTTTCAAAAATACACTTCTGTTTTCACAGATAATGTAATGTCTGCACACAGTCTCTCAAAATAAACACACTACATCAGCGCAACACCGTGAACTGACGTCTTTTTTCCTTCACTAACAAACGCACGTGGTTACGTTTTACCAAAACACACACACATGGTTGGGTTTAGGAAAAGAGAACAGGGTTTGGTTTTACAATCTTACCGGAAGCGAACACTGGCCTCCTGGGTGACAGCCCGTGGTTGCTGGACCCATCCAGAATATATCTACAATAGACTTGCATCTGATTATTTTATCAATGAACACCACCAATTAATTATAATGTGCTAGTATGCTAGTCAGACATGAAATTAGAGATTCCATAAGAAAGGATTCTGTCCATATTGCCTGACCAAAGCAGATATTTTGACTTTATTTGACTTGGTCACAATCCAGTTCAGTAAGTTCTCTGCTGTACTGCACTATAAAATAAATTTTACTGGATATAGCTGCCAAAAATGGATGCTGACTGATGTCAAAGTTTATCAGAGCAATACAGTCCCATGCTCCCAACAAGGAATGTGGACATTACAACAGACAACTACCAATACCACTGTTCATTGACAGACAGCTTCTGCACTGTGGATGCTGCTGGTATTTACTGATGCATAAAGGTTATAATTTTGCTTTAATTCATTGCATCCTCGCAGGGAGTGGCTCTGCTCATGTGCTCCGACTCAAAACATAAATGTCAGTGGAATAATTAGAATATAATTACAGGGGTCTTTTTTGTATGATCTGTTTTTCAAACTGCAGCATCTATTAAACCAGAGGGGAATGTCTTAGAATTAACCAGCAGTCAGCATTTCGGTAATGATGCCTCTGAGCTCTTGGGCATCTCCTCTGAGAAGATGAGCAGGGAATCCAGGAGACAGTAAAACAATATTAGATATTAGAAGCAGCAGACAATAAATACATTGGACATGTTATTCCAATTGGATCCTTGTTTTTGGGTCAGATTATTGTATTCTGTGCAAAGCAAAAACTGGCTGCACGATACAAAATAACGAACCTCTGACATTTCCATGTATTTAGTTTTGTTTTAGAGACTCAGTTAATAGCTCACTTGTGTCTGACCTGCTTCACAGCACAACATTCAGCTTGTGGAACATCATCACGCAATTTTCAAATGCTCTACTGTTTATTTCCTCTGTGTTACGATGTGTCTCATTGGGTGTTGTTTATGTCCTTGAGTACGGTCTTGAAAGGTGTGATGAAAGTGAACATCCCCGCGACGGTTTGTAGCTATTAAAGGTGTGACTGTGTTTATGTGTGAGTGCATGCACGTGAGTGTGTGTCCACCCATGATGAGTTTGGTCATCTGATGAGCTGCGGGCTCATCTCTCCCTACAGCGCCCAGATGGCCTGTGATTATGCACGGCTCAGTAGAGATTACTGTGCAGCACAGATAGAAGAGAAACAGAGAGAGTAAAAAATAAATAGTTCAAATGAGGAAAAAGTTGGCATGAAATGAAGCCAAAATATGAGGTATGTGGGGTCAGAGCAACACAGCGAGGGTGATGACGCATCATCGGAAGGCACCTCCTCCTGCACAGAAACAAAACCTCTCAGCTACGAATCACATCCACTTAATTTCTTTAGTTTTGCAGAGCACCTGCAGCCAAAATTATAAGCTCAGGTTTCATGTGCTGCATCATGTTTAAGAGATAAGAGGGTGCAGGGGGTGGCAGGTGACAAATGGCAAAGGTATTGCATTTGTGTGTGTCGGAGTGTGTGTGTGTGTCTGATGGGAATATCTCTAGCAAGGGACATACATACACACACACACTGGGGCATTTGTCACCAGCAGTGATTTGACATGATGGATCACACACTGGCAAGTAAAGCACACCCAAAAGAGCAGTGTGAGAAATGATCAACGCTTCGCTGAACCAACATCATTTAACTCTCGGTGTGTTTAGGGAGCTTCCTCTGAGGGGAATTTTATAGAATCTGTTCAACAATGACATCTGTTTGAACGGTGTAGTTCAGGTGCATGTATGCTCATTTGTGCTTTGAGATGTTAATTTACATAAATGACAGCAACATGGACTTTTTAAAGGAGCAGTGTGTGGGATTTAGTGACATCTAGCGGTGAGGATTGCAGATTGCAAACAACTGAAACCTTTTCCATGTGCCAAGCGTGAACTCCCGGTTAGGATTTCTTCAGTGTTCATTGTTCAGGAGGTTTTTAACGGGAGCTGAATTATCCACAGAGGTCTCTTTCTCTCCACCTCGGACCCAGTGATTTAAACTGGTAAAAATATGTGTTTCTCTGGTGCTGTCTGGCATGTCAGGCACGGGCTGCTAGCCCAGCGTCTGCTAACATGAGCTCACACTTTTTCTCCGCTAATTTAAGATCCAGACCTTCAGGAGTTTTTTGCCAGGAGCCGAATTATCCGCAGAGGTCTCTTCCTCCTACTTCTTCCTACTTGGTGATTTTAACCTGTAAAAATACTGAATAAAGCATTTTAATGTTACAAATAAGTGTTTTTTTGACACTCTTGTCTCAAACGAGCTGCTAACTACAGCAAAAACACAAAAAACACAAATCGTTGTATCTAGACTCAGTGTTTGGTTTGTCCGTTCTGGGCTACTGTAAAACATGGTGGTACAACATGGCGATCTCCATGGACAAGGACCTGCTCCCTATGCAAATGTAAGTCTCATTCTATGGTAAGGAAAACACAATCATTTTTATTTTCAGGTCATTATACACTAAAGAAAACATGTTTACACTGTTGCTGATAGGGGTGGGCGATATGGTCCTAAAATATTTATCATGATATTTCAGGTTATTTTTGCGATAACGATATTCTGGACGATATGACAAAAGGTAAAAAAAAAAAAAAAGTTTTCACACAACATCAGTAGGCTAAATTCTGTATACAGTATTAATAGTTCAACATAATAAAATCTACCACAAATTTTTTTTTCCACCTGGACCTTTATGCTCTGCCATTTTTTCCTCTAATCATCACGCTGTAACCTGTGACAAGCTGTTATGATACCACAACTATCGCACAGTCACATATGTTATTTTTGTTGAGCTGTGAGCGTCACATAGGTTTACATTACCAAAGGTTCATGACAAAATCACTTGATGACACCGACTCCTGTGTGTGCACAGCGAGAGAGGAGAGGAAGAGACACTGTGCTGCTGCCAGAGGAGCCGCTGAAGAGGTAAGTTGCTGTAAAGGCTAGTTCACATTACACGATTTTCACCCCAATTTTGCGTCGCGGAGACTATTGTTATCTTTTGAGTGTTTATACCTGACGACATGTGTTTCTGTCATCGGGAGTCTCGCCAACTGCGTTACGATCTGTGTGTGCACACCACAAGATTTCCCCACCGCGCCCTTGCCGACAGAGCCCCAGATAACGTGGGGATGTCACCAAACTACGTTTTTTAACTTGGAGACGATACATCGTAAAGGTGTGGATATTCTTCCCAGTGTTAAATCAGATCTGCCTCCAGGGCCTGGGTCCAAACACAACGCACTCCCCGTGATCCTGTGTGTTGTTGTTGCTCGCCGGCTTGTCCTCCTCACATTTTTTCCATCCTCCAGTTTTCTAGCATGCCAGATATCCAGTCCCAGTCGCAGACGAGGGGGCGACTTGCTCGTAGGCTTGTTCACACATGAGGACTCGTCGTGGCAGACTATCTGCCGTCTCACCTCCGACCCAAGGTGGCTCTCCAGATCCTCTGCGACGTCAAAATCGCGGTGAAAATTGTGTAATGTGAACTAGCCTGCTGTAAGAGTCTGAGAAGTCCAGAGCTGTTCATAAAACATTCAGGACGCCACAGTTTATTCCACACTACTGAAGCTGCTCCTCTTTTTGGAACCATCGCTGAATCAGTAATAATTTCACTTTCAGCCATGCTTGTCGCCGTGGGTAACAGTATGATGTCAATATGTCAACAAGTCGAAATAAGGCAAGTATCGTGAACGAGATGATGTGGCACACCCCTACTTGCAAATATATTTTCCTTATCAACAATTTCCAGCGCTACAGTCACCTAGAGTCACACAAGGAGCAGTTGCAGCGACATGCTTGTAATTTAAACACTAAAAAAGCAGTGAGAGCGAGGGGAGAATGCAAAACATCCAAAGCTTCCCGTTATGAATGAGTCAATACACTCACACACCCGACAGCTCGGCTGTCAGAAACACTGAAACTGAGAGTAGCACTCTCATATTTCTTCCACTGGATAAGAAACAACAATGATGCAATCCTTCATTTAGAGAGGCAAGCCCACGAGCTACTTATTGTAATAGGGTTGAAGCTTGTTGTGGTTAGAAGTGCTTTACCTATAAGTGTATTGCTGGCACACTCTCCCAGCTGTCAAATAGATTAGAGGAGGATGACGCGCGTCTGGATGTTTTTGTTTTTCTTTATCACTTACTGAATGCAAACAGACACAGCAGTGAAGTAATGCAGCAGAAAGCCAGCGTGTGTGTGTGTGTGTGTGTGTGTGTCCCTGAGCTTAATGAGAGTCATCATTCAGCTTTGAACAGCTGCAAAGTGATAGATGGCAGTTTAACAACCTACAGTACATGCATTTCATATTTCAACGATGTTTTTGGTTGGAGCAATTTGGCTTCGGGGGTGTAGAGCAGCAGACAGAGAGCATGGTTTACGGGGAATCAGCAGACACACACATGCGCACATATATGCGCACACACACACACACACACACACACACACACACACACACACGCTTGCACTAAAAACACAGATGCCGAGCAGCCCGAGGCAGTGTGTTGTTTTATTATGTTTTGACCTTTCAGGATCGATGTAAATCTAATGAAGTGCTCGTTAGTGAATTAGAGCCTCGACGAGAACAAGAAAAATGCTGAAAGCCTGAAATAACTGTTTGAGGAAGATAATCTACAACGGGCCACGGGAACAGGATCCATCTGTGTGGATGTAGCTCTCATCTCCTCATTAGGTGCAGGGTGTTATGACTGTCCTGTGATGAGAGCTGTGGCTGGTGCAAGGCATGCTGGGCAGGAGAGGGCGGTGAGGTGCAGCGGCCATCGAAACTCACATGTTCAAATCCCCGGGTGACGCTTTAAAACAAAGGGAGGATCTAGGTGAAGCACCTTAACATCAAGAGGATGAAGTTCCCAACTCCTGTTGAAAGCGCAAGTCATCTCACCGCGTTGTTTTCCCCGCAGCCATTAAAGCAGTAAGTCCAGATATCGCTCCCATGAAATGGTGCTATCTTGTTTCACAAAGTCATTACACAGGCAGAGCATGATAAATCGCTGACGGGCAGTGCAGACTATAATAGGAGAAAGGAGAGGAGACAGGGGAGAGTCAGCCTGCTGTTGCCAGGGTGACCTTCAGTGTGAAGCACCTCAATGTCACCCAGAATGTGAACAGCTCGGCCGCTGAGATTCAGCTCTGAATGGGGCACAGAGAGAGGGAGGCAGCGTGCAAGCAGAGAGTGGTAATGATGACATGAGCACACAAAACTAAAGCAACAATTTGACTCCTCAGCAGTCTAAGACCTTTAGAAAATGGGGTATAAAAGAAGAACCAGTGATTTTGGCTTGTGACCCCTTAAAACAAAGCACCCCTACTTGCAATCACAGGTGGATTACTGATCAAACCTACTGGCCAGAGGCACAGGGGCCCAAAGTTTCAGGCCTCCCCCCACTGGTCTTCACCTTCAAAATGTCACTCATGCTAACACATACAGACCAGGAAGAGACTAATAATGTGCATAAATAGACACCAAAAGACCACAAAGAGATGCAAAGGAACTGCAAAGAGACACAAAATAACTACAAGAGCAGGCAAAACAACCACAAAGAGACACAAAATGACCATAAATCAACAAAGAGGGGCCAAAAAAGATACAAAATAGTCTCAGGAAGACACAAAATGACCTCAGAGAGACTCAAATGACTACAGAATGACACTAAACAACCACAAAAAGACACAAAATAAGTACAAAAATGGGAGACACAAAATGACCTCAAAGACACTCAAATGACTACAGAAATACACAAAACAACCACAGGGAGACACAAAATTACCACAAATCAACAAAAAGGAACCAAAAAAGACCCAAAATATGTCAGGGAGACACAAAATGACCTCAGAGAGACTCACACAACTACAGAACGACACAAAAATACCACAAGGAGACACAAAACAACCTCAAAGAGACTCAAATGACAACAGAAATATACAAAAACAACCACAAGGAGACACAAAATGACCATAAATCAAAAATGGACCAAAAAAGACACAAAATAGTCTCAGGAAGACACAAAATGACATCAGAGAGACTCAAACGACTACAGAAAGACACCAAACAACCACAAGGAGACACAAAATAACTACAAAAATGGGCAAAACAACACACAGAGAGACACAAATGACCATAAATCAACAAAAATCGACCAAAAAGTCACAAAACTATCTCAAGGAGACTTAAAATGACCTCAGAGAGACTCAAATGACCACAGAAAGATACAAAACAACCACAAGGGGACACAAAATAACTACAAAAATGGGCAAAACAACCAATAGGAGACACAAAATGACCTCAAAGACACTCAAATCACTACAGAATTATAAAAACAACCAAAAGGAGACACAAAATTACCACAAATCAACAAAAAGGATCCAAAAAAGACCCAAAATATGTCAAGGAGACACAAAACGACCCCAAAGAGACTCACACAACTACAGAAATACACAAAAACAACCACAAGGAGACACAAAATGACCATAAATCAACAAAGAGGGACCCAAAAAAAGACCCAAATTACCTCTCAAGGTGACACAAAATGACCTCAAAGAGACTCTAATGACTGCAGAAAGACACAAAACAACCACAAGGGGACACAAAATAACTACAAAAATGGGCAAAAAACCCAATAGGAGACACAAAATGACCTCAAAGACACTCCAATGACTGCAGAAAGACACAAAACAACCACAAGGGGACACAAAATGACTACAAAACAAAAAAAGGGACCAAAAACACCACAAAATGATCTCAAGGAGACACAAAATAACCTCAGAGACTCATAAACAACCACAAGGAGACATAAAATGACTACAGAGAGATGCAAAACCACCATTAAGTCTGTCTGTCTGTCTCCTATGTAAAGAGGTGGTGGGTACCTTTGCATATCTTTGCCCAAGGGCCCACCGTCTCATAATCTGCCTATATCTCTCACTGGTTGCTTATCTCAATACCAATTTTGACCATTTCAAGCAAGGAGCAATTTGTTTTCCTTTTCCATGAATTTTTGAATATTTTAAAAAAATATTTCTAAAGGCTTGTAGAGGTTTAATCATTCAATAACTCTCAAGAAAAACAGTGAAAAATATAAATAATTTTGTATCACAGATTGGGAACCACTGCTTTAAACTACCCTCCCTCTGTAAGAAGTCTCCTGCCAGTATTTGTTGAAATCCAGACTAAAGGGAAGAAGGTCACAGTCTGCTGGGTGGAATAAAGAATTTACCAGGAATGACATAACAGTGCCATCTAGTGGTGCAATCACTATTGCACACTCAGCAGAGCAGCGCTGCAGCACTGATTCTTTTTGTGAAAACATGGGCTATAAAACAGTTTGTGAATTATAATTTCATATCTAAATAAATAAAAGACAATAAAAGCTGTTTCTTCTGCTTTATAGCTTGAGTCAGTATTTTATGAGTGACTGTAAAAAGAGTTGAGATTTAGAGGGTTTAGTCAGGACAGATAAATGTGCAGTCCATATAAATCACAACACAAAGCTTTTCCACTGACAGCAGCATCTCTGCTCATCAAATTACAGTATTAATACCATACGCTTACTCAGGCAAAAACACACTCACAGCAGTGAGGACCGCTGAAATGCATGCCAACAAAGGAAGGCTGCAAACTGAATACAACTTTCACTCTCTGGCCTTATAATGCACTAAATGAGAGCCCTGTTCTAACAGCCGTGCCATTTACAAAAGGAGCTAATCTGTGTCAGGCTAAGACTGGTGGTGGCTGAAAGAGAAGAGGAGCACAGACGAAGGAGAAGTTTCTTGCTGACCCCGAGTCTGCGTGTATGTAACCCACCATGAAGTGTGAAGCTTTAAAAAAAAAGAATGTCAGAAATGTGGAGCAGGTCGTGTAAGTGTCGGGTTTCAGCAGCAACACCTAGCCCTCTGTCCGATTTATTCTGTAACAATAATACGCAGGCTTAAAGAGAGGAAGAGGAAAGGGAGAGACAATGGTTAATGACAACAGAAGGGCAGAGCAGAGGGGGGCGGGAGGGTGGGAGGGCACCCAGGGGAGAGAGCGTGGAGAATTCGACACAGGCTGCCTTTGTTGGCTGCAATCAGCCAGACTAGGAAGACATTTACAACATGGTTTATAGCTACATCAGGTGAGTGAATGGTGGAGTGTGTGTGTGTGTGTGTGTGTGTGTGGCGGATTAGGGCAGTGGGCTAAACTTAGCTGTAAGATATCCAGGATGAAAAGTCTAAAAGGGACACACACAATGTTGCATATCAGTTTAAATTACCGCTGACCATCTTCTACAGCACATCATATCCGCTTTTGGATTGATTTCCCGCCTTCCAGGAAGCTACTGGTCTCATGTCACTGTGGGATAAAAATCAACCTCCGGACATTTGATATGGGTGATCGATTTCATTGTCAAAGTTGTATCATCAGCACGTGGAAATGCAGCTGCAAGCAGGTAGCCTGACATCGCCTGACTACATCTCGAATGCGAATAAAACATGAACTTGCAGATTTGTTGCCCCCGCAAGCAAGCAGGGAATGTTTTAATAAAACCGTGGTTGGATGCTCCAACGTTTACAGTGATAGCTGACTGACAAACAGCAACCATGTCATACGAAAAGACAACCAAACACGCACAACAAACAACGTCAGTGTTCTGAATTCTGAACGTCTCGGCAGCTGATTCTCAAATCTCAGAAAGAGTGTCCTTGAGGGCACTAGCGTAGCATAACATTTTGTAACACTTCCTGCTTACAAACAGAATTGCACATTCAATAATGTGACCTTAGCAAAAAATTAATGAGCTGAGTTTCTGGAAGATTTTTATACCACAGAGACATCTAGGAAACCAATATCTGCCTGGAGGATAATAAATAATAAATTGGAAGTCTTACTACATACATGACAAGAGCCAAACCAATGATGCATTAGTCAATCTCTCAGTTATTTCTGACTTTAGGCACTCGCCCAAGCCTGATTGATCCTACTGAGGATGTGAATCTTTACAGGTCATGGGTTACTTGTATCATCGTTTTTGATTGTTCTCATCTTTCAAAAAGAAGAAAACAATCAAATGTGATGTTCCATGGACGTTGCTAAGTATGGAAGCTCCTGGGCGCCCACTAGCTCACCTGATAGAGCAGGTGCCCCACATACAAAAGACCATGACCTTGCCGCTGATTCCAGCTCAGGGCCCTTAACTGCAAGACATCCACCCTCACTTTCCCCCTTTTACACTACATCTGTCCTATCAAATAAAGACAAAAGGCCACCAAAAATATCTTTAAAAAAGTATGGAAGTTTCAAATAATATTTGACACTTGAGTTCAAAACAAAAAATCTTTCAAAATGGCAGCTTTGAGGTTCCTGAGAACAATAATTTCAAGTGTTTCAAGGTTTCTGTATTTACATGTTCACTCTCCTCCTTCATGTCTGCCCAAATCATGTCATCTTGCGGGGCAGCTGAATTCATGAGATCACCAGATCACACGAGAATCACAAGATTATGCAACGAATCCAGCCCTGATTTGCTACATAGCATGCCCAAAATAGAGTGCCCCAGGAATGAGTCCTAAAACCCAGACATGAGTTAGTATTTTACCACTTAAGGTTCCCTTGTCTCAAAGTCACTGGGTTTTTTGTTAGATGCCCGAAATGAGTTCTGTGGTTAACACAAGCTTAAGAGACTTTCAAATTTTGTTCTATGACATAAAATACTTAAGTAAATACCCAACTCATGAACTTTGAAGCTCCTACGTGACCATATGGTGTAGTTCATTTATGGCCTAACATTAGCTTTTTATTTCTGTTGATTGCAGTGAAGCTTCAGTAATCACGACAGTGGTGTACATTTGTGAAGATAATCTTGCCAAACAAAACTTGTAAACATCATAAACATTTGTTTGCCACAGCTAATTTTTGGCAATAATCCAAAATCCAATCTAAAAATCCTATTGGCTTTTTAACAAGGGAACCAGTGCAATGTTAACTTCCATGTCGGCCAAAAGAAAAACGTCACCCCTGGGGCACTCTATAGCTCCCACGGTAGAAACAGTATAGCAAAATCTCCACCAGTGGACACATCTCTACTGTTGCAAGATACATATCATCATATGTCCCAACACTAACCTGTAGATTAAAAAAAAAAATTACTTCAAGTAATCCCAACCTCGATGGCACTATGGTCACTCTACCCGACCTTGGGCAGCGACTCCACTCTGCAATCGGCTCTGCACCATGTATAGCAGTGATCTACAGCAGGAACAGGACAGCACCTCACAATCCCATCGACACACCAGTCCTTATTTAACGTCAAGCACACGCCTCCTCTTCCTCCCTCACTAGAGTCCTCTGCTCTGTCAGATCGGCATTTAGAGAAGGAACCTCCTGGTTGAATCGCACTGTCAAGGATTTAGCCAAGTTTCAGTGAATCAAAGGACATGACAGTTCCTGATGCGGTACGGAGGTCGTCCAGTTTATTATCCAATGCCTGTACAAAAGCTAGCAGGATGCTAGTTCGGGTGGCGCTCAAATTTTTCTCCAGTTTTTCCTTGATGTTTACTGATGTTAACATCTGAAAACTTTGACCTGGCTAGCTAGCAGCTAGCTAGCAGAAGTTGGCAGAAGGAGAGTTTACAGACTGGTGGTGTCTAAATGTGATGTAATCATGGTTTGCATAAACTTACGATGCCAACGTTTTCTTGTGGCAACTGGGCATGGAACTGACTCACTCAATATGCACTCACTGACTCGATATACTACAATGCTAATGTTCATCATAGGCTAATGATGGAACATGCCACCCAGTACACAGGTGTGGCGCGTTGATGCTTTTAATAGTTTCTGGACAACAATGGAGGTCTATGGCACAGAGGAATAAGATCAAGCTTTAGATACACTGATACTATGTGTTAGAAAGACAAATTCATCGTTGGCTTTTTTTCACGTGATTTATCGACAATACGAAAAGTGTAGATTATTACCACATTCCGGATTCTGTGTCGCTATCAAAGCTGTAAACCAGCATGCTGATGCTCACCATCTAACCTAGAGGTGACCTCCACCTGGCTCTATCTCCCTCCTTCTCCCCTTTCCTCCTCCTCTTCCTCCCTGCCTCCCTCCTTTCCAGATCGCCCTGCCTCACCCCAGTGTGTACAGGAAGCCCCGATTCCAGAGAGCCTGCTCTTCTGATGATCAGAGAGGAAAAACACAATGCCTTCAGTGTGCTAGAAAGGAGCTCAACTCATAAAATGCACACACACACACACACACACACACACACAAAGGGAAAGAAATAGAATGGAACATGCTTTTACTATTAAGGCTTTTTTCTTCTTTCCATATGACTTTCCCAGGAAAATCCCCCTCATCAGGGTAGGTCCAATCCAGACAGACAGACAGCAGACTGGGGAAGAGACACAGATAGAGACAGACACAGAAGGCTGCAGAGAAACTGACCTTCCACGTCCTGTGACTGAGACACAAACAAAGACTTTCAGGCTGTGAACTGGACCACTTTCTCTGTCCTGTTTATCAGATTTCAGAGCCCTAAAAAAATGCTGATTTCAGAGTATTTTTTTCTTCCATTTTTAGAGTGGAGTCAGTCAATGATCCTCGCTGAGCCCTCCCACTTACACAAGCTTAAAACGTTCTCCAGCCATCTGGCTCGCACACAACTGGCTCTATCTGGATGACCAGGATGAGATTAATTTACTCTCTGGGGTAATGCTCAGCATCCAACATGCCAGTCCTTTATTGGGTGACACCAAGTAAATTCTGTCCATTTCTAGAAGGCCTCAACAGTTGGTACCATTTAGGAAAACTAGGTCACTTCCGCCTTCTGTGTGCGCATGTGTGTGTGCGTGTGTGTGTGTGTGTGTGTGTCAGCCAGACCCTACTATAAGCCAAGAGACTTCCAGTATAAACACAATGTGCAGGAAGGACTGCTACTCCTGAAGAGAAACATCCTAATACTAAACAGTGTTTCACCCGTAGTGCTACTTTCTCTGTCACAATCACAAGCTCACGCTTAAAGGAACACTTCACCCCCACATGATCTTCTGTGTATCAGTGACTCACCCCGTGTTACACTGAAATCTGGACGAAAACGTTCTTCTTGCATGCCTCAATGGTGAATGAAGAATCCAAAAATGGAGAAATTTCTTGACGAATTGAGGTCATAAGGGGCCAAATTTGATAATCCAATGCGGGTGTACTACTCATCTGTGCATGAAATAGTTTATGCCTCAGTGTTTTATACTGTAACAACTTAGCGAAAACTCAACATAACATGGGGACTGATAAACAAATGATCGCTTGGGTGGTGTAGTAATCTTTAAAATCTGTTAAAACACTAAGCAATAGAGTGTTGGTGTGATCCTCTGCTGCATACTTCAGCTCAGCTCTTAACATTTTGTCACAGGTGCCAAAATACACTTCTGCTAAGAGATAAGTCCATTGTTTAAAACACCAACGTGTTTGTTGCATCACAAGGCTTCAAATGCTGTGAGGTCGCCCAACTGTGACTAGATTATAGAACAGATTATGTCCCAAAGAACTGTGATCACTTACTAATATTTTGAGTGTTTGTGTAAAATCAAAGCCTACTGTAAAGCACTACAGGGAGCCCCAAATTAAATCTTTAGGACCTTAAGAAAATTAAAGGTAGAGCAAAACAAAGAGAACTTTCTGTTACTAAAACTGCATTAATCCTTTTTGACTTTTCATTTTTACTTTCACCTCTTCAGTCCTTTAAAATCTTTCAAACAACACTATCACTTTGGTTGAGCTACACTTAAGTCATATCCTCTGATCCGGGTTGGCTCCACCTTTCAGTACCAGATCTGTGTGCTAGGTACCCCAACAGAGGGGGGACCAAAAATTGGGACTCCAATGGTACCATCCGCAACTTTTACAGTGGAAATGGAAAATATTCGTAACAAACCGAACTGAACTGTACCAGACTGCTAGGGTGGAAATGGGGCTGTATAGGCCAACTGGTGTTGTAACAATACTTGAATTTCTCACTTTAATACAACTACGGTCGTACACTTCTGGTCAGTTGGTCGACTTGTTGGTCATTATGCTCTTGTCTAACCAAATTCTCATTGGTAGGACAGTTGCTGGTGCTTTGTGTCTTTAATAAAACCTTCACAGTCTTTCTTTTCCCAGCTGGAAAGGCAGATGTTGTTGTTCTCTGTGACAGCTGGTCTTTGTACCGCCCCTAGTTACAGTGACGAGCACAGCTTTTTACTCAGAGTTTAACATTTTCCAACTGTTTTTTTTTTTTTTTTTTTTATTAAGATAATTTTTGGGCCATTTTGCCTTTAATGGACAGGACAGGTAAGCAGGGGGGGGATGACATGCAGCAAAGGGCCACAGGCTGGAGTCAAGCCCGGGCTGCTGCGGCAACAGCCTTGTACATGGGGTGCCTGCTCTACCACTAAGCCACCGACGCCCCAACATTTTCCAACTTAAAAATGAATCACAGAAAACATTCAGTGTCGGATTTTATCACTATGAATTAGTCTCAAAAAACAGTAATTGGACTGCACTTGTATAGCACTTTTCTAGTCTTCTGACCACTCAAAGCGCTTTCATGTCACATTCACCCATTCACACACTGGTGGCAGAGGATACTATACATGGTGCCACCTGCTACTCAGAAACCATTCCCTCACACTCACACACCAATAGAACAGTCATCAGGAGCAATTTGGGGTTCGGTATCTTGCCAAAGCCTACTTTGACATGTGGGCTGGAGGGGCCTGGGATTGAACCGGCGATCTTCCTGTTAGTGTACGACCTGCTCTATCTTTGAGAAACAGCCATTCAAGGCTGGATTATGGGCCTAAAGCTTCTGAAAGCAATAACATCACAGCGGAGCCCTTGCTGGAGCGGCAGGACGGCTTATGCTAGCTACTGGACTCAAAATAGTAAGTCTCTTTCTTACATGCAGCGTTAGTTACAGTGTTACAGTGTACAGTTAATTTTCAGATGGAGATCACATTTATTTTTTACTCAAGGCATTTCACTTGCCTGAACAAGTTTACTTGTTTACCTGCCCTGGGCAAGTGTTAATGTTGAGCCCTGTGAGAAGAAAAAAGCATTTTGAACACACAACGCAACCAGGTGGAGGGCACTCACTCACTGTGGCCGATTTAGTTAGCCCGAGATACAGCACCCTGAAAATGTTGATTTTCGATACCACAGGAAAAAAAGATATTGAGGGCATAAAATTTACTTTTTTATCAAAGCATAAATATGACAAGAATGTAACATAATGACGATGACTTTTCATGTTTTGGTTAGTAGCAAAGAAAAGCAGAATGACTGTAGTAAACATTAACAATAAAAGAAAATGAGAAAATACTGTGGAAAGTGTTGAAATATTTCAATATTCAGAATCGATATGTAACAATAATGAGCTATTTTTGACACTATTTCCAACCACAGAGAACAGATTGGTGTATTAAAACATGCAGTGAGTCAGTGTCAGTGTGACGATATTCCTCTTGAATTCACTGCACAGCAACAATTGCTTTACAATTGGATATTAATGTAACAACAACTGCAGCACAATTCAAAACACACCTCTGACAGCAGCATGCCTGCAAATGACTCAAGAACCTGTTGAACAGGAGTGTCAATATAACGCCACAATCTGTGCACTTTGGCTATAGGAAGTAGGAACTCCATCATAACAAACCAGTTCCAGTGTAAAGTCATGATCCTAGTGTATACAAATGTCCAACGGCTGCCTTCTGGGCCACGCCAGCCTAATGTTAAACCAGCAAACCTAATAAACTGCTATCTTATCTAGTACAAAGAGACTTGTAGTCATTTAACACAAACACTCCAACAATTTGAGATGATAACAGAAATCTACAGTCAATTCTCAGCACAGGCGAAGGCTTCAGGATGGGACTCCTTCAGGACATGCACTGCCGAAAAATAAAGTTTCTAAAAGTGGCCTGTCAGAAAAGGGGTCAATCACATCACCATCAGAGGCCCGTTTTCTTCACACACGCTCAGACTGCAGCGTCGTCTTCGCTGAAGCCTTTGCAACAGTGGGACTCGCACATGACCACCATTAGGAAAATCAATGTGACACTCAGGCAGGCCAGAGAGAGCCTGAAGCTTCTGAATGGGCCTGGAACTGAGTCATGCTGTCTCACACACTCACATATACACACAGTGACACAGAGAGAAACGTAGGGGATGCTAAGAGATGGTGCTTACTGGAATACACCCGAGTTATCGGGTGACTGGGCTGCTGGTCACCTTGAGAACTTAATTTAGAAACATTTTTGACATTGTGAGCAGTGTGACTCCGCTGTCTGCGACGCTGACGGAGCAGAACGGAATGGTTCAGCATTTAATGAAATGCGCCTCTTTGCAGAGGAAGAGATGAGACGATCGATAGCCTATCAATCTCATACCTTTGCATTAACTATAGAGCTGGAGTCAGGACGTGCGGGAAACAGCCTAAGTTATCCAAACTCAAACATTTTAACCTAAAAACACCTCTAAAGCTGTCTGATTAGTGTTGTATCTCATGATCAACCCAAACTTAAACTAATATGAAGAATGACTTTAGGTGGAGGGATCTGTTGGAGCTATTTCTTGGCAAATTTCTTGGCTGCTTCTGTGCAGTGTCTCTGGCTATAGTGAAGCGTGCCAGATGCTTTAAGTGAGCACAGGTTTTAGTTTCTGTGCAGGTGATGGGACCAAACGACTGTAACCTCACTATGATGACATGACTTCTACATGCTGCATACTGTCACTGTAACCCTAACCCTCTTTCAATCATCACATTTGACCCACTAGAAGTTTGTGGTGGTGTATTTATCTGCAGAAATTCTACCATCTGCCTGTCTTTTCTTACTCACTACTTAACTTGCTGTGTTTGGGACGTTCCTGGGCACAGCAGGCAGGTGAGTTTGGACTTTATGAAAACATACTGACCAGGTTCCAGACAGTAAGGAGCACGCCTGTTAGATGAAGCTATGAAAATCAAGTGCACATGCCCAAAAAATGCAAATATAATGAAGCCAAACGCCAGGCACTTTTCTGAAACAGTAGCTGACAATACCCACATAGCATGACGTTAAAGCGGAGACACAGCACTTTGGCTGAATTACTGAGCTCTTTGGTAACTGTCTGAAAATAGCCGGTAGCCTAAATACAACCCAAAACGGTACAAAATGTGTGTCTACTTCTTCTTTGGAAAGGAAAAGCACTTCCTATTAGTTCAAAATAGTTCATTATTTTTATACTACTGTATTTTGTGTCAAGTTCATATATAACTAAACAGCCCTCACATTTCACTTTAGCATTGCAACAAACAGCACCAGATTAACCCACGAGGGTTTAGATGATGCCATTTATTTCAACCAGACCTCATGTCTAATGATTCGAGTTCAGCTTTCTCCAGACGTTGTGCCACCTGGAAGATCAACCTTCAGAGACACATCGCTAGTCACTTACTACTTCTAATCAATGTTTAAGTTCATCCCAAAGCCAGAAAACATCCATCCATCCATTTTCATAACCGCTTATCCTCTTGAGGGTCGCAGGGAGCTGGAGCCTATTCCAGCTGACATTGGGCGAGAGGCAGGGTACACCCTAGACAGGTCGCCAGACTATCCCAGGGCTAAGACATAGAAACAGACAACCATTCACACTCATATTCACACCTATGGACAATTTAGAGTCAACAATTAACCTGCATGTCTTTGGACTGTGGGAGGAAGCCGGAGTACCTGGAGAAAGCCCATGCTGACACGGGGAGAAGGAAGAAGAACTCTGGGGAAGGGCTCCCCCACCCTGGGTTCAAATTAGGAATCCTCTTGCTGTGAGGCGACAGTGCTAATCACCACACCACTGTGCCACCTGATTAAAACATATTTTTCTTTTAACCTGATGGGCTGTTTATCAGTCTAGATTGTTTTGGTGTGAGTTGCCGAGTGTTGGAGATATTGACCGTAGAGATGTCTGCATTCTCTCCAACATAATGGAACTAGATGGTGCTCAAAGAGTAATAAAAATAAATTTGAAAAACTCAACAGCAATGTGTCTTTCCAGAAATCATGACTCAGTTATTCAACATAATCCACAGACCTTGTTGTGAGCAGTTTCATGTAGGGACTATTTTCTTTCTACCGAACAACACCTGCCAACTGTACTACTGCACAGAAGGAAGCGTGCATCTACTCATGGACGAGAGGTGAGAAGGAAACAATAGCCCCTTGTACACTGCCAGATTTTCTGCAAATGTTGGGCCGTTTTGCCGGCAAGCTGCGAGCGTTTAGACACACAGAGCCGGATTGGTGAGTTGATCCGAGGCGCCCAATTTTCCGCCTCGTAGGGTAGTCACATTGGCGGAACCTTTTTGGTTTAAAAAGAACGAGGCACCCTCCCGCCACAGGAGGGGCTGTTAATGACTTGTGGGAGGAGCTGTTAACACTGCACATGCGACCCACTGGCGGTGGATAAACAGGAAACAGCTGATAGCAGGAATGAGCAGCTAGTAGCAAGAGGGAAACACAAACCTGACAGACACTGTAAAGATGAGCAACTGAGGAGACAAGAAATTGCGCGCCCTCCTTGCCCTCGCAAATGAAGAGGCCATTAATTGTCAGATGACGGGGACGGTGAAGAACGGGCCAACTTACAAGAGAATCACCGAAGGACTGACCAGCCGTAGCTTCCCTCCCACGCCACTGTTTACATCACACGCTGAGCTACGTGTTTTGTTACTTGCTCACGCCCCCCATTGCCCCGAAAAAGGCGCATTCTGTATAAACAAAAGTAGGTAGGTGGCATTTTGCCGCACTCTCCGATTTTGCTTTTATACTGCCAATGCTGAAAAAAGACTGATTGGGCTTTCCTGCAAATCTGCACAATTCCTGTTTGAAAAGGGCTAATAATGGCGTCCTACTTGGCTGAGCTTTAATGCTATTTGGCTCAGTGGTGCTAGGTGAGCTAGTAGCAGATGCATGTTTCTTTCTGCATTGTGATACAGTTGGATGTAGCTTGTTAAGAAAATAGTTCCTACATGAAACTGCTCACAACAAGGTCTGTGGGTTATCTTGGGTAAGTGGGTCATGATTTCTGTAAAGAGACATTGCTGTTGAGCTTTTTCAAAAGTATTTTTTGGCGCTTTGAGCACCACAAGCTGAGTGCCATCTAGTTCCATTATATTCAAGAGAAGGCAGACATCTCTACGGCCAATATCTCCAACACTCTGCAACTCACACCAAAGCAATCTAGACTGATAAATAGCACTACATGTGAGAAGAAAAATATGTATTTTTGGGGTGAACTGTCCCTTTAACATGGAGCAGCATGGGTCTGCGTTTCTGTCCTTAACAGGTAAAACTAACCAATGGGCCAATCTTGCCAAGACTTCTGGCAGTCAACCAAAGTTCATAAAGCACGGGGGAGCAACAGCAGGGTCATCTGAGCTAAAAAGAAAAAGCAGGAACAAGGGGAGCTGGGCAAGATAATATTCTCACCATCCTCCTCTCTGACTCCTGGGCTCTGTGTTTATCTTACACAGAGGGGAGATGTTTACATTGGCTTGGTTAAACACAGACAGGCCCAATAGCTTTTGTTAATAATAAATAACCTAAACAGGCAGCCATGGCGGAGCATCTAGCTGCCACACGTGGACCACCATTGTCCCACATCTGTCAAGGGAAGACATTCACCCACGTCACATCCAGAGAGGAAGACTGAGAGTGAAGTCTGTCAGGAAAGTTGAGCTGGAAACAAGTCTGAGGATCGAGGTGGAATTTGAACTGAGCGGCATGCTATCTATCCCACCACAGTTTGTTTGTGATGTGGTTTGTTTTAATAGATTCTCCGATGATTCGATGCGAGCAGCCTACAACCCTTTCGACCCTCCCATCGTAAACACCAAAATAAGCATTAGAGAGTGCACGGGCTGGTGTGATTCCCATGTGGAAGGAGTTTGAGGGAACTTCAGAAAAGAGAAATAGGATATATTTCATCTGACGGCGGTTCCAGTGAGCACTAGAGTTTCCAGTGTGTGTTGGGGAGGGGGGTTTGAGGCAGGCAAAGAGATTGATCGGGGACAGTGTGGGAGAGAAAAAGGGAACTGCAAAAAAAAAAAAAAAAAAAAAAAAAGAGCAAGGCCTTGGGAACGTGTGTGTGTATGTGTGTGGGAGAGAAACGATGCTGTACTGCCGGAAAAAGAAAGTCAGCCAGGAGGACGGCAGATCGATTCCTCCCCTGAGCCTCACAACAAACACACACACTTTTTTTTTCTCTCTCTCTCTGCACAGCTCACCTCTGCTGCAGCCTGATATCGTCCCATCAGCACTTCATCTCTATCACCATACCCTCCCCCTTCTTTGTCTGCGTGCTCACACTTTATTCCAAGGCCTCTGTGAAAGATTTTAAAATTTTGCTGGAGTTTGGTTCTCACAGCAACTCATTGTGGCTAGTAAATGGGAAAATAAAGCCAAACGCCCCAGATCTGTCATCTCGAGACCATGCAAGACGCAACACACAACACATGAACAATGATCTGGACACGGCACATAATCAACAGTAGATTAAGACACAAAGAAGAAAAAAAAGCACCCTTCCTTCGTGGCTGCAGAGGTGTGAGCTCGTGATCAAAAATATCTGCAAGTAATGCAGCAAGGAAACCACACACTGACACACACTGAGCCTTCCTCCAACACTGAGCAGTCCTGCAACCATCCTGCGAGGCAGATGGACAGACAGGCAGAGGCGCAGACACTTTCAACACATCTCTAATCTCATGAGCTCTGCAGCAAACACACAGTCTCCTCCACATAAATATCATTCCACACAGGGACAATGAAGCTGTTTATGGCCACACACACACACACACACACACACTACAGTAGGTAAGGAGGGATGAATGACTCCTTTTCTGCTTATCATTATCACATCTAGCATCATCACTGTTTGATTTCCGGTCAGATGTTTACTATTCAGATAACTCTGTGTGTGTGTGTGTGTGTGTGTTTGGGGGCTCCGTCAGTTTGGGGCAATTGTGAGGTCCCTCTCCCCGGGTTTGGCACTGCTTGGCTCCTATTCTTGCCATGTCAGCTCAGGCTCCCCAACAGACCATAAATCCTCCTCTCAGTGCGTCTCACAGTGTTTGTGAAGCAGTCTGACGAGCAAAACAACTCTTTACGTTGTCTCGGAGTTGATGCAGGCCTGCAGCTGCCCCGTTGACAGCTGGCAAAAGCATTTTGGAATTCAAATCCTGTGCGCAATGCAAGCCGTAGCCATTTGGAAACAACTGAACAAAACCGCAGAGTTTTGTTTGTTTTAAAAAGAAGACACAGAGGAAGAGATACGCCTTTATTTAAAAAAGAGCGATTCACTTACCAGTTGCTGAAACCCCCTGCATCTTGCACAAAGTTCTTCTCCGGTCTTTTTCCTCTGCTGAATCCGTCCTTTTCTCCGAGAAACTGGCAACAGCAGCGGCTCCAGCGTACGGGGGGACTAAAACTCGGAGGAGCGCCTCCACTTCTGAGCCCCCTTTTTCCTGTTTGCCGATTTAAAAAAGCCACACACACTCTCTAAGGACACTTCATTGTTTCCTAACAGACGCGAGAGACTCTACCCGGGTCATATTTTGCGCAGAAATAGCGCACTGTAGTCCTCCATGTAGTCCTTTCTCCTCCCTCTCCAGAAACAGAAGTCTCTGCTCTGTGCCGCTGGAAAAAAGAAAATGCGCGTTCCCGGTGCGAGGCGCGAGCACGACAACCTCATTCATTGAGTGTGCATGCCTGAATAAAATATTATAAAAAAACAACACCCAAGTTAATTTTGATCATTTAACTCACAACTTTAAATGACCTAACCTAAATCTGTTTACTGAATCCATCTATCCGCGTGTGCGTAAAAACTGCCTCTATCTTTAAGTGATATTTCATCCCCAGTCATGATGTGCCCATCGGCGGTCACAGAGACATGGCTTGTCACGTGAAGTCATGAAAAGGATGAGGCCTATTTCATGAGATAGCTCTGCTTTGAAAAATCCACAGCTGCCTATTAGTGTGGAGAAGAAAAAAAAAGAACCCTGGCACAGGGATACTAACCGGGACTGTATTTCCATGTCACTGCTCAGGCTTCTTCTCTCCGGATCCTTTTAATTGATTATCCTGAGTTTTGCAGCCAGCTGAATGGATGCTGTCAGCTGCCTCTGTGAATCATTGTACAGGGTAATAAGGAAGGACAAAACAAATCTTGAATTTGCAGATCGTTATGGTCATAAAATTTGGTTTCTGTTGCTTGTGTATTGTCCTGTTCATGCAAAGTTCAAAGTCTAGCATTAAGGTAGTATGGTTATTTGAAAGCAGTGTATTCACATAAAGGTCAGCTGAGTAGCATCACATCTCTTGTCTGCATTTACTCAAGCACTGTGAGTGCTTTCCTTTTGTGCATGGGCGGATCATAGGACAGTTGGCCCCTGGGCATAGGTATGCAAAAGGCCTCACCACCTCTACTACACAGGAGCAGGACACACTTGTACTTCTTACTTGTTTCGCTTCTCTTTGTAGCTGTAATGCATCTATTGTGGTACTTTTTGTAACCTTGTGGTTGTCTCTTTGCAGTTCCTTCTCATCTGTTTGTGGTTGATATCAAAGCTAACCATCTGTTGGCTCCTGGTCAGCACCTTCCACTTAGTCTTCACCGATATTTCACCGTAAATGCTGTGTTGTATTTTTGTATTGACGTACTCTATGCTCAGTAATCTTACACCTAACCTGGGACAGGGGATGCAAATTAGCCATGGCTATAAACCCGTGTGCATTGAATCTGCTTTGTATTTTACATATGAAGCAATGTCTTATGCATTTGTTCTTGTCATAGAAACAACGAAACAAACAAACCTGTTAATTTGAGTGACATTGTGCAGGAGGCCCCTGACACTCTGGGCCCCTGGAAGACACATTCAGTATCCACCCTTGCTATTTTATTTCATATTTCTACATGACTACATGTATCAGACAGCTTGGTTACTTTTCAGATTAACATTTAGAATAAAAACACATGATAATCTTATCAAATACAATGTGTTTTTAAAGGTTAAATCAGTGGTTGACGACCTTTTGGCTTGTGACTCTTCTCAACAGTGCAGCGTCCAGTTTGGGCACCTTGTTGTGTGTCAGATGTCTATGAGTTGTTTGCATTTCTACCAAAAATTGTTTCTAAATTTCTAAGATGGTCTTATTTAATAGTTTTTGAGGCCCGATGAATTACATCTCTCTCTCCGAAAACACCAAGATATGTCAAAAGCCCAAAGCATGAACAGAAATTTGTGCAGCTGTTTTTTTCCCTTCTTCTCTCCAGCTCTCATTAATCATCTGACACCTCAGATTTATCTTGAGGCCCTTTTGGGGGCCCAGTTCTTAGGTTGGGAACAACTAGACTAAACTATTTGACTGGCTCCCACACACTCAGCTACAGCAGTGAAATGCTACTTAGGCATTGATGCATAGGGAATGATTCACCCATTAAATGATCATTTTCATATCAATATTCACCCTGTGTGAACCAAGTATCCAAAATTCATCAAACAACAGACAAACCATGTCAAAACATCTGTTTACAAACTCCCACACAATTTGTGCAGTATAATCCAAGTCTCAGTTATCTAATCTTTACTTCCCAAACACATGCTCTTTTGCAAAAACCTTAATATTTATTTAGTTTTTGGACTCTTCGTTCACTGTGGAGGCATGTGAGAGAAACAGTTTTCTTATAAATTCACATACGAATAACACAGGGTGAGTTATTGATATACAAATGGTCATTATGGGAGTGAAATATTCCTTTAAGTACACTTGGCTGATAATACTTCTCTACTACTACTACGTGGGAAAAGCTTCTTCCTTGCAATGGAGCATTTTAACAGTCTAGTGTTGGTACTTTCACTCACAGTAGCACTGCTTGTCTGTATGTCAGTGTATTTCCTCCATGATGTGACTATTTTCAACCAGTCTTCACAAGCACAACCGTGTGGCTCAACCCTCCTCACCCCTCTCTGTGTCTGTCTATCCACACAGCCCCCCCATCTTTTTGAAAACGCGTGTCGACACAGCCACGCATCATTAACCCCTTTTGTGCCCAGCGCTGTTGCTGCACGCTTTTCATCTGCCTGAGATCAACACAGACAACAGCAGGGACCCTAATGAGAATGCTTCCCTGTCTGGCTGCTTGCCCGGCAAAAGGCCACTTCATTGACCTGTATTCTTCAGTAATAAGCTGGATCTATATATCACCTCTTCCTCTCATTTATACCGGCCCACTGACTGCACACCAATCACATGATTGGCACAACAGCACTTTCATTTTGCAGACACAAGCAAGTAGGAATAAAGGAAAACACATCCCTTGTTTTGCTTTAGAGAATAATTCTGAACATGTCATTGCCGAGTCTGAAAGGCCAAGTGTTTTGTGGATGACTGAACTTGTGTTTTAAATAGACCAGTGGCCCCTGTTAGTGCCTCCAAGTGCATGGAGCTGCCTGTCAGTCCATCTGGGGCATGCTGGTCCACAGAAAGCAGAACACCAAACAGCCCCCTGGGATACATCCTCTCCTCCGCTTCCCTGGGGCTCCTCCACACACAGCCACAGAGCAGAGGGAAACAACAGCATTCACAGAGAGGGAGGAAGGAGGAAGGGGGAGGGAAAGGGAGGGGATTACAAGGAGAGCAGGGAAAGGTGAGAGACAGAATGAGATATATGAGAAAAAAGACAATTAGGATTAACAGAGAAAGGAGAGTGAGTGGCAGATGCTGGAAGATAGGTGCGAACGTCGACGCAGATAAGTGTGAGATGAGCTGCATAGTGCTTTTACACTTATCTGAAAGCCTCATGGTGTAAATGCCCCAATCACAAGACTAATCACATTCTAGTCTGGGGTGCCAGTCTTTAGTCATTCACTCTTTTTCAGGTGCAAATTAAAGCCTCATACTGATTCAATCAACACCTCATCTGTTATATATGACACAGACGATACTGCGGCAACCTGCCACTCTGGGACCACACCAAGAGTTTGGCGGAGATAAAGCATGAGTCACACACAGTTGGGAGGACACTCACACCCTGCGTCCAGTGTCAGGACGAAGGAATGCTTCAATGCATCATAAGGCTGAGCTCACACTCCACAGGTCATAAATTTGTTAACATCCTCACTAGTATTGTTTCTGCTCTGGTAGAGCTGCTCAGAAGTGTGTGTGTGTGTGTATGTGTGTGCTTGAAGGGAATCCATGTGAGGCACGTGTGGTGGTGATGTTGACTGGGTGCAGATCCGCTTATCACGGCTCTCTGTCCCTGTAGGCTCCACATGGATTCATCACATGACAGAGCCGGTGGATACACATAAAGAAGAGTCTTTGTTAGAGCAAACACACACTCTGTCTCCTTCTATTTAAGGCTAGCTCCAACTTCTAAGGACTCAGGCTGCTTATGAAGATGTCAACAACTGTATTACAGGGCCCTCAAGTGGTGGAAGTTAATAGCGCACCAGCTAAGACATGAAACAGCTGCTTTGCTGTATGAACCCCCCCCCCCCCCCCTACTCCATCCACAGCATAATCACAGCACCTGCATATTAATAGAGCAGGACTGATGCCATGGAATGAATCCCACTGACCCATATTTCCAGTGGAGCCCTGGGTGGGGAGGATATAAGGGGAGACTGGCACCAACAAAGGCTCCACTGTTGCTACGGTGATGTCATCATCAGTGACTTGACCTCTTCCCTCTGGCTCTCATTAATGTCCTGCCATTCAAATTCAATCAGGGAGGCATATGGTGAATGGCAACGACTGGTTTCAGTGTACTGAATCACAGGCTGCGTGAGTGTCATGATAATTAATGTAATTGATTCCAGGTTATTTTAATCCTGGGAGGGGCCGGGAGCTGGTGATATTGTAGCTGTGTTGAATAATGAGAGGTAAAACATTGTTTTCTTACTGTTAGCTACATTCTAAAATCAGTTATTGTACGTTCAGTTAAAGGAACACTGGTTTTACATATGAAGTCCATGAGGAGTATTGGGCTACATCCTCACTGATACAATTTCATTTTATGATGCCTATTTAAAATAAAAATGATGTAGTACACACAAGCATGTGCTTTCCAAAAAGAAGCTGTCCAAAAACCAACCATACTGCATTATGGGAGGTGTAGTATCCAGCATTTTTTATAGCCTGACCCTCACAAGGCACTAAAAGTCAGGGCATATTGGCCTGTGCTGCTTCAGTTTTGACCTCTCTTTTTTAATCTGTCATTTGCATGTCCCTCTAACTGTATGGGTGTGCAATACTAAATTTCTGGAGTATCCATTCAAGAACATTTTCATTGAACATCATTTTGTAAGGTCCAACTAATCACATGTTGCTGTTAGAGACTCACTCAGTATGACATTCATTTTGTTTTGAACTTATTCTCTCAAGTTAATCTCCAATAAATCTTTTGTAAGGGGCCAGTGTATAGAGAGGCTAAGTCCCTCCCTTCAGGTGGCCCCCCTTCAGGTGGCTTCCGAGGACCTTACACTGGATGAAAGACTTCGTACAATACTCAAGACAGTAATCATAATATACGGTATACTGGCTCCAACAGGCTGCTACACACCACCATCCAAAATAATCATTCGCAGATGTTTTCATAATCATAAATAAGCGTAATAAATTGCCATTATTATTATATTACTACTGACTCTAATATTATGCTTTGCTGCAGTTCTGTGTGTGGTTTACCCAAGTAACTGTACTCAAGCAGAAGCTTTTGCTGTAGGTACACTCAATGTGAAACACTGTGCTGTCTGTTTCATTACTTTCAAATGCATTAGGCTAGAAAGTAGAAAACAAGAATGTAATGTGAGTGCTATGTAGGTTGCATCACTGTCGGCTGTTATAGTTTTTGTTTAGTGTTAGTATCTCATAAAAATGTCAAAAAGTCACAGTGTGGCTGCTTTTCCTGGGCGACCCTTGATCATTATGCTGGCACCCTGCAAAGGCACTCAGTGATCAAAACTCTGAGAACCTTATAATGGTCAGTTAAGCTGTTAGGAGAGAATTCCTTCGATCTTATCTTACCTGTTGTGTTTAATCCAGCGACTCCTTGACTTTTTTTAATCAGCCGGGAAATTAAAGAACAAGCAAGACAAACAGGTATCTTACCTTCAGTGACAGAAAAAGTTATGACGTCACCTGTGCAACTTATGTAGTCTAATTATGTATAGTAAAACTTCAATTAATAGCCCGGACTATTATTTGTTTAAATCACTGAAATCAGCAGGCCTCTATTTGGGACAGGCCTTTAATTACTTTCACACAAAACTGTTCAGCAAAGATCAGGAAATACAATTAAATTATTTAATTAAACCAGTATGAATATTACTTGTATAAAAATTAGGCTTCAGATAACTTATAAATTACGAATCGTTAATTTGATCTAGCTCTGACAGACAGAGCATCAGAGAGTGTAACAACCTAGTACAAAACTGGGACTCAGTTGCAGAGGAAAACACAAAACACCAAGAACAGTTTATCAAATCCAAACCTTTACTAAAGAGGTCAGGGGTCAAACACATGACAGAAGTCAGCGAAGGCAGAAAAGTCAGTTCAGGGAAATCACACAAAAAGCAAAGTCCATAAATTCAAGCAGAGTCAAAAACCAAGAAATCAAACATGAGGAAAGGCTGGAGAGCATGAACACAGTGGGGCGACAATGACAATCTGGCAACTGAAACACTGGGATTTCAATACACAAGGGTTGATTACTAACTACACACAGGTGAGTGGAACAAGACACAGGTGACACACATGAGGTAATTAACGAAGGTGGTAAAACTCAGGAAGTAAAAGGAGCACTAAGCATGATGAAAACACATTTCAAATCAAACAGGAAGTGGACACAAGCACATGAGAGGCAAGTCTGAGGTGCTTTGCTTTGCTTGGCCCACTGCCCCAGCAACCCTGCCTCTGATAAGTGGATGAAAATGGATGGATGGCTGTTGACTACAGTACACACATATATATATATATATATATATATATATATATATATATATATATATATATATATATATATATATATATATATATATATATATATTTTTTTTTTTTTTTTTTTTTTTTTTTTTTTAAAATAAGGTCCCATGAAAGAGGAGGGACTTTGTCTCTCTGTTCCATCAGAACTGTTTGTCAGATGGTCGAATAGCTTTGGAAACCCCAGGCTGTTCTGTTTAAGGTGACGATGGATTCAATGACACACCTTCCAGCCACCACCTACAATGAGTCAGCTATAAAAGAGGCACCTCTGACCACCCAGAATTCACATGCTGCGACAGAATGCAGAGAATTCAGACTGGATTGCAAATGAATATATGAAAATATGTAACTGCAGATACCTTTGTGGGATATTCCAATATTTCTTAACCTTTAACAGAAGGCCGATCCATTGCTTTTCTTTGCTAAGTTAATTTAGGGTAAGCCACAAGTTTAAAATTACCTGTAAAATGACGATGCCACTCACCTAAGTCCAGACAAGAATCGGTCCAACATTTAAAAGTTGAAATGATTTATTTAATCTCATGTGTATCATTACTAATCACTTTTAAGTGATTAGTAATGATACACATGATTAAGTGATGAACCCTTTAAAAAGGGTTTTTGGGCAAACAGTCTTTTGAATTTACATTTCTCTTAAATTCAAGTGTAGCTTGTTTTCAAAAGAGCCCAGCAGCATTTCTCCTCCAGATTAAACAACTGCAAAACACTCACTGCAGCATTAATTGGGCAGAGCGCTGGCCTCTAGAGTCCGGACAGGAAGTGCTGGGTGCACTGAAGGTCAGAAGAAACTGGCTCGGATCAGTGTGTGTGGGTGTATATCTCCAGGAGGCAGGGAGAGGGGAGGAAAGGAAAAGAAATGGGAAATTGAGAAGGGCTGTGGAGGGAGAGGGAGGAGCGAGGTTTAAGTGAGACAGCAGAGAATAGAGAGAGAGAGAGAGAGAGAGAGAGAGAGAGAGAGAGAGAGAGGAGGGCTGGAGTGTGGGGGGAGTAGGTGGTGGAAGTGTTTTTGTGCATTGTGTGAAATGTGATCATGTCCTGGAGCCGCTCAGACAGCTGGGAAGTTCCCCTGCCCCTAGCTTCCAGCTGGGAACACTCTGAGGAGACACCAGCACTGCAGACCGTATACTTCCCTGCTTAACCCCTCATCTGCTGCTGCTGCTGCTGTGGAGGAGGAGCTATATATATATATATATATATATATATATATTAATATTTGTTTTTAGGCACAGCATATACAAAATAAACTGATAAATAAAATCACCAAATCAGCAAAAACAAAAAGAACAACAAAAAAGAGGTCAGCCGAGGGTCAAGGCATTTAAGCCTATAGATTACCAAGATGCCATTACTGCCATGTCATTACTGTTTTAGGGCACACTCTATTCATTTTAGCTGTTGGACATTCCAACTTTACTATTTTATTAAAGGCCAGTATTCAGTATGACCACAAAGAGAGACCACATTTGTAAAATTGTCTGTTTTGCAGCAGCCTATGCTGATTAAAGGATAACTTTGGCATTTTTCAACCTGGACCCTATTTACCCATGTAACTTGATCAAAAAGACTGATGTGAATAACAATTTTTGAAAGTGGTCCAGTATTGAGGGAGCCTGCAGCAGCCGGCAGCCACAGAGCGAGCTGTAATGGAAGCATATGGGGCAACTGAACATCGTTACTGTATGTCCATTAAAAGTGGTTATTATTAGTGCCTTTTTACCTTTCACTTGATCTGGTCTGTTTGTTAATGCCTCTTTAAGTAGAAGTCTCCTTCTATAATATCACAAGAAATCACAAGATGTCACTTGTTGCAGGAAAACAACAGTGGAAAACATGTCTGAGTTCTGGTGAAAGTATAATAATCAGAATAGTTTATTTTGAACGTAGTTTGGTGTTTTCTAAAAGATATTAAGTGTCAGGTTGAAAATGCTGAAGTTATACTTTAAGAGTAAAGGATAAATTGTCATTTGGAAGACAGAGAGATGGATTTGGACCGTAACTCAACGCAGTTGAATCTGATAAAGAATTATTCCCAGGTTTCCAAAAAGTAGCAATAAAACATATGAAACTGCCTCATGGTTGCGTGCCTCTGCGAACCAGTGAGGTTGCAGTTACTGTTTATGTCCACGTCTGTGAAAACATGGATGCTTCACACACTTCTTCCCCCGGCAGCACAGAAGATCTGTGCAATCAGCAGAGTGTCAAGGTGGACACCCAAGATTAGTGTCACCAATTCAGTATCTGATCAAATGTCTTCCCATCTGTTCCTGAGTTATGACGTTGAGTAATGGCAAGAAAAGTATTTTTACAGAACGTTATGATGTCACAGTGAAGTTGACCTTTTGACCTTTTGTATATAACATGTCATCACTTTATTATTTTATCCTATTAGACATTTGTGTGAAATTATGTTATAATTAGGGTATGTCTTCCTCTGTTTTATGAGGTCACAGTGACTGTTCAGATTCAGATTTCTTCATGTCATTTTCATGCTCCACATAAAAATCCAAAGTGTTTCACACAGCCCAACCAATCCATAAATACGCTTCAGTGCAATATGTAAATACAAATAAGAGCAATAGTAAATAAGCTAAAACTATGAGGCTGAAAGAGAATAATTAATATGAAATAATATGAATAAAATGCCAGTGGAAACAGCTCCATGTTCACCTGTTCTGATTCAGCAGTCTAATTGCTGTGGGGAAAAACTGTTCAACAGCCGATTGGTTCTTGTTTCACACTCCCTGTATCTTAACCTTTGACCTTTGGCCCTTGACCACCAAATCTTAATCAGTTCATTCATCATCGTTTGTGCTAAATATGAAAATATTTGCTCAAGGAGTTCTTGAGACATCGTGCTCACAAGAATGGGAAGGATGGACAACCCGAAAACATAATATAATAATAATAATAATATAAACATAACAAAAAGTACAGTTAGAGGAAGTTAACTCGATGCATTTTGTAATGTTTGTAAATGCATTTGCAAAGGCCCTATAAGTAACTTTACAATGAGTCAATGAGTGTACTAAAATTTAACTTTGTACACTAATTGAGTGCAAAGGCACAATCATCCGTGATCACTCGGGGGTGATGTTGCCTTTGCTGCATCTGCCCCCAAACTGTGGAACAGCATCCACCTCCCAATCAGATCTGCTCCCTCCATTGACTTGTTTAAGTCCAAGCTTAAAACCTATTTTTATTCATTAGTGTTTGACTCCCTCTGATGTGGCTTTCTTTGACGAATGCCTGTGTGTTTTGAATGTATGAGCTGTGTACCTGACATGTTGCCTTTTGTGTACGTGTTTTTAGCATCTTATTCCTTTTGCACAGCCCTTTGGTCAATGTGAGTTGTTTTTACATGTGCTTTATAAACACAGTTGAGTTGAGTTGAGCTGGTCAACAACCAGGGAGGACTGCCGTGGCACACCATATGTCCTGAGAGATAATCTTAATTGTAAATATAAGAATTAAGAGGACCCTGGAGTATTCAAGTCAGATGTGATTTCTTGTAACTACAATAAATGAGGAGAAGCTCTAAATAACAACACTGAGACGACTTGGAACTTAAGTCACATTTATTGATTTTAGCCAGTATGACTACCTTTACACAGACATCTCACCTCTCTACTGGAAAACAAACAAAACACTTTCATAGGATTAGTTCAGCAGTAATACATCAGACTCAACTCGTCTTCTCATTTTTTTTTTCGTCTCCATATTTTTGTAACACCCTGACAAAAGTTTACATGTTTGTTTTCAACTCTGTGTAAAGGTCCCATGACTGAGAAACATGCATATGACATTTAGCTGTAATCAATATGCCACTAATCATAATGCACATTATTGATAAGAATACAGTACTGCATGACAATTCAAATAAATACCAACATACAGGTGAAGTCGTTATTTTCATATAAAGATATCAAACTCTCATTATGGATCAATACTGAAACACAATATGACAATATAAAGTTTGCACAGCTAATTTTATTATCACAATGCTATCGCTTCCAGCAAACAGAAAACCTTTTCTTTCTTTTTTTTTTTAAATGTAAAACATTATCTGAATTGCACTTTTATCTCCTAGCTTCTCGTCCATATTGGTAACTTTAATGCCTCAACAAACAAGCGTTGGCTATGATGGCACTATTCAAGCTTGTTGATGCTAATTTTGTTTTCTGTTTCCTGAAAACATAATGCTCAAAAATGATGTAAAAAAAAAAAAAAAAAATTCAAGAATAATAATAATAAAAAAAAAACAACAAACAAAAACTCAAATTGGACAAAAAGAAAGAGAAAATGCGCTCTCTGCACATTTTTTCAACAATACTATTGATATCACATTACCTTCACCAAACAAAGCTAGAGATGCGTAGATGTTTCCAATAGTACACCGATCTACCCAAACACATTACGGATGCTTGGAGCATTTTGTTCAATAACAGGAGGCCAAAGGGATTTCATTTGGTTCCCAAAGTTTGATAAAAAAACAACCTTTTCGTAATACCCCTGAATTTATTGAGTGGGATCACTGGCCCGCAGAATTCAATACAATGTCAGTTTTATTGAGCTAATTTCAAAACTATCATCTCACTCATGCAGACGGGGGACAGTTCCCTTTGCACTTATTGCTGCTCACAGTTGAACCCAAAGTCCTCACCTATAAAAAAGTAAACATAAAATCCTAGTCTAAGATTCTCCCTTGAAACAATGAAAGGCACTACTGGTCAGAAACGAAGAACTAAACAAACCAAAAAACAAAACCCTGGCGCTCGGACGGAGTGCCATGGCCCCGACTACGTCTTCCTCAGTGACGGTTTGTCTTCTTTCCGAGTCTTGATTCTTTTCAAACCTAAACGGTGTACCAAGATTTGGCACGATAAACGAAGAGAGAATGAAACAATTCCAATTTGGAATTTAATCGTCGCACTTGCAGAGAATTCTGAAAGTCAGTGATCCCGTTTCAGTGGAACGCCCTCGGTAAGAGGTTAGGAAAAGCATATATCATACCACTCAAAATTTTTCCCAAAACACAACTTACCTACTTGAGTCAGAGCGTTGTCAAGTTTCATCGTGTTATTTTGAACTATTCCTAGGAATAATAAATACATGAAAAAACCCCAGAATTTGATCACCCTGGATTTTTTTTGTGTAGAACATGGCAGTAGAACAAACACAAAAGAACAGCATAACATATGTAACAAAACGATTTAAAAATGATTATTAGATGGATAAAATCTTGAGGATAAAGTCGTAATAGTAGGTCTGTGGTTTGTGGAGCCTTTACTGGAGTAAATAGTTTATGTAATATCAGATGATTCAGGAGGACGTATAATCCTATAGTGTTATTACCTATACCGAGTAACTCACAAACCATAGTTCTACCACACTTTCCTATAGGTTAATAATAGTCTGTTATAATCCAATATAATGAAAGTGCACAGATTATAAAAACAATAAACTAAAACAAAACCAAAAAAAGGATGAAACCAGACCAAACAGCTTGTTGATTTACACTGAGAAAAAGACATCTCCCTTGGGTTCTCATTGGAGGGTTAGAGGCCAAACTCTGGTCAGTTCACAGGACCTGTGAGAAACTGACTTCCAGCAGCAGCAGCAGCACGCAAAGGTGTCATTCTAACAGCCATCACATTATAAAAGCAATAAGAAGGAAGCAGGACAGTTTATTTGACTGGAAATCAGTGTTTTCATTTAGCGGTTTTAGTCCAAATGGCCTATTAGTGCTAACTCTTTTCGGCGAGCTCAATCAGCAGTGAGAATGGACCTTGTGTTGGTACTTCGTCATCCGCGCGGAACTACTGTAATTACTGCAAAATGGAAGAAACAGACAAATGATCAGCGTTAGCATTACTTGTCAATTTAGAGCGACTGTTAACATGGTCAGCGGCTGAGTCCACACAAGACAAAGCAAGACGGCGGCTGTGGTTAGTCAGAGCAACGGAAGCCGTGTTAGGAGCCCGATGTTATGTCAGGAGCTTCGACATCGTCTACGAGTCGGTGACGAGCTGATGTGGAAGCAGTTAGGAAGCCAATGACTCGCGAGTACCAAGAGGACAGAGTTGAAACCAGATCCCAACACCACCCGAACCAAAGGAGATGGGTCTTTCTCATATGCCATGCAAGTTAATGAAAAAAAAAAAAAGGTTACGTTGTCGACATGCAGGCTTACTATAAATCAGGAACTGGATGCATCATGTGGTAAAACTCAAAGGTGATGTGGGAGGAGCCTGCAAGTAGAGGTAGGAGGAGCTTTTTCGGTGGCATGTTGTCATGACACCTGACAAGCCAGACATTGATTACAAACTAGACGGAGCGAAGTGGGATTTCGTCTATATCAGGAGAAGGGGGTCTAATCACAATCACATCCTGGGGTCTATCTACTGCTCAGTGAGTCCACAGAGCCTATACAAGCGGAAGGGTCACAGGCTCAACTAATTTGAATCAATGTCCTCTGGTCGATTGAGCAACCAGTCTTTCGGTTTCTTTATCTTTCCTCCATAAAAATTAACCAGGAGTTTCTCCCTCGGGGAAACCCCTGGACTCATTTCGCCACAGTAGGAGAGTCAGCTCTCGGGCCAGACATCTGGCTTTCTTCACCAGCATGTTTGGCTTTCTTATCTCCTCTCTCAGGAGCTGGTTTATAACACGAGTAGTTCTCCCTCCTCTACTCCCCGAACCTTTTCTTCGTCAGCGCAAACTGATAGAAAGAATATATCACACTTGTAAGTTAAGAGAATCTTGAACGTAAAAGAGTGATTGACCTCGAAGGGAGGTGTGTGTGTGTGTGTGAGTGTGTGTGTATGATAGCCTTGTCTCCATGCTGTGCGCTGTGGCTTACGGATGCACACTCAAGCAGGGTTGACCGCTGACATTGTTCCAGGAATATTTAAGCTCCCTCTCTTTATATCCGAGAGGAAGGAATACTGTTATCGGATCCTGCAAGATTATAACCTGAACGTGATCATATTAAGAATATAGATTTTCTTATATAGCATAGTGGTAGTAGAAAACGCATAATTTGATCAACCTTGCAGGATTTCCTCACATCAACCCTGCTTTTAGCGTCATAAAGCTAACGTGTCTATGATCCACAAGCAGTACATGGATTTATTAAACACAAGCCCCACTTATATTTTTTTTCCTATTTGCGTAATGCTAGCTTGCAAAGGGTTAAAGCTATTGTGGATACAAAAACAGTGCGTCGCTCTGTCCTCACACACCAGAAAACAAAAAAAAACAGGAAATGAGCGACCCTCCATTTGCAAAGGTTAAAAACATAATACACACATGAGGGCGCTTCATGTAAATGCTGATGCACACACAGGCAAACAGCGGGAACACTACACACGGGAGGACGTTACCTGACAAAAATATTCTTTCCTCACAGTCCCTCATTCTAGTTAAAGGGTGAGTGGTGACGCTGGGGGAGCAAGCTGCTGACAATCTAAAATGAGAGAAGGTCGTCATGGCGACCGAGCGACAAGACACAGGTTAGATACATGAGGAGAAATGGTTCTCAGCCACGTAAAACCACACAGAAATTATCTGAGAGCTCTGAGCGATCAGGGAGAAAGAGGAGAGGAGGGGGAGAGGAGCAAAGGAACAATGTACGCTCAAGTTGAGACACAAGGACAGGGCTTTACATCAACAGATAGATAAATATATCAAGTGTTTGGGTCGACAGGCACTTTTGCCGAGTGGTCGGTTGGTTTGCAGATTTATTGTGCACGTGTAGGTGCCGTTTTGATTTGTGCTCTTCTAGGATTTACTCCGTATTTAAAAAATCTTCTTTGATCAAAACTATATTGTATCTCTGTTCACAGTAATCTTTATATCCGCTTTAACAGAAGTAGGAACCTGAGGCACCTATGCTGAAGTGCACTTAATTTGGGTGTGGAGATCGATTTGTCAAACGTTCTTTTCTCTCTTATAATATGGCTCTGAAAGAATCCATCGCAACATAATGGGTCACATGGAATAGCCCTCCTGTAGTTCACCAGACACCAAATAACTCCTCTCTTTACAATGTAGAGCCCTGTAGTACGTGCGTTTGTCTTGTACCACACACCTGACAACAGAAAGACAGTTAAAAAAGCTCATAAGCGTTTTCAGCTGCGAAGCCATGCGATTCTATTGACCCTATTGTATTGGTGTGCTAGCATCACAGCTTTAACATGATCCTGAAATAAACACCTGCGGCCACAGGTGCTCCTTTTCTGCCCGTACAATTCCATCATAAAACCAGTAGCCAACCCACTTTTTGAATTTCTGTGTAGAATCATACTGTGCTCCCCCGGCAAGACAGCAGAGGGAGATTGCATATTTTAGTTGCTTTGTCTTCAAAGTTCCTTTTTCTTTGAGAGTGACCTGATTAGACAGTGGGCTGCTGGACACAGGTCAGTCCTGGGGGGCCAGGACAGAGAGGCAGGGAAGCGAAGGGGGCTTTTTTTTTTTTTAAAGGAGCACCAATGCCGACAGACACAAGACCTTCAGATCGACATCTTCTTTACAAGTCCCCACCCCCACGATGTGTTACTGTCACCAGGCAATACACTCAGGGGGCCAGAACAAACAAGCACAAAAGCTGCCACCTTTTACATCATACGTACGGCACTGTGACAGCGGAAAGAATAGACACTCCATTAGACCCACAAAACCCCCAATATAACCGGGGCCCTATAATCCACATGCCATATATGTCTACTACAGTCCAAACGTCTAGTGCACACTGTACATACATCTGCATTCCCCTAAGCGTTTACACTAGCACACACGAGCAGCCAGTTAGTAACACAGCAGTCCCTAGAGGAGCGCAGGCTGGCCAGGGAGCTAAGCGAGCGAGTGGGGCTCTTTAACACTAAGGCAGGGAGGGTTTGGCCTGTAGGCCCCCTCCCCTCTGTACACAGCAGTCCCTTGCAGACGTCTCAGCCGCCTCAGTCACAGTAGATCTTGTACTTCTCGCTGCAAAAGACCGGAGGGCCTCCCAAAATGCCGTTGGGCATAGCATTGTTGAGCTCTGGCCGGCCAGAGCCAGAGCAGGTGAGACTCTGACTTACGTGGGGGTTGTTGGAGGGGCCAATGGTGGCCTTGCTGCGGGCCTTAGCCCGGCCGGTGCTGCCTCCGCGGCGGACCTGCTCGTGGTCGAACTCCAGGTCTTCCAGACGCTGAGTCAGGGCCAGTTTCTGCTGGATGGCCATGCGCAGCAGGGAGTTGAGGGTCTTCTTCTCATCCTCTGCTGCAGCCAGCTGCCTCTGCATCTCATCCAGCTGAGTGACGTACTCGTCACAACTGCAACACAGACACACAGAGAGAAAACTGCTAAGTCAGATACACATTTTCCAGATGAAATAGAAAATATCATGCTGTTTTTACACCATCAGTAGCTTCCTGTGTCAAACCACAAGGGGGCACTGCCAGTTCCTATAATATCAAACAGCCTTTGCCTCAGTGGAGCAAACAATTCATTGCCTTTTTGTTATGTCTGCATTAAAGCTATATCAAAACTGCACAAGTGCATACCTGAGCTGCATGTTTGAGATCCTAACACCAACAATCATGAAGACAGAAACAACTGACGCACTTTCACCATAACCTTTCGCCTGGTTATACTGTTTTTTGGGTTTTTTTTTGGCACCACCAGGTGGAGCCATTGTTGCACAGTGCAGACCTGGTGAGACCAGCAGAGCTCCTGCATTATTTACTAATGATTTCATCATCTATTTCTGTCCGCCAAACTTTCCAAATGTCAGTGTTTTCAGCTCACTTTAAGTAATTTGAGCAGATACTTCACAAGATACAGCAACAATCTTTGTTCTTCCACAGCGGCCAGCACTTGGTGACACATGTTTGAACTGAATATTGCAACATAGCAAACTTCACCCTGTACCTTTACACTTTCTTTGAATTCTTTATATATTTCCAAAAAAAACTGTATACATGAAGAAAGGGATGCACACTGCACTTCGAACTGTCATTTGTGGATGCGCTAATGCACTTAAGGGAGCTACAGTGTGCGGACATTTCTTGATATTTTATTGCTATCTTTTATTGATGCAGCTCCTGCCTTAAAAGGTTTTTGGATACATGCGACTTCTGTGCTTTTAGTGCAAAAAAAAAAAAAAAAAAAAATCCTATACAAATCCATGTTTCTTGGGTTTATATGGCTCCTGCTGAAGGGTATAATTAACATTCATGAACAGGGGGAGACATATGAGCGTAGCTTACATCTTCTCTGTATAATATGAGGAGTGTATATGCGGCGGATGTTAAGAATAGATCACATACACAAAGGATGAAAGCATTAACCCAGGGGTCAGTGAGAAGATCCTGTGCACGTCACCTGAGGAACAGGCTGAGGAGGGGAGAAAAAATGAAGACGGGGACGAGAGGAATACGGTTCATTGGTCTGAGCTGTACAGTTGTTCACACCTGAGCTCCACTTTTCCAGTTGGAGTGAGACTGCATCACTTCAGTCCATCTCTTCCACCTGACATCTCTGTGCAAAATAGCACAAGATGTGACCACTGTCCCCCTACTGGTAAATATCACTGAGTGCTGCACTGCGACATTATCACCTGTCTCCCTGTGCCCTTCTGTGTGTGTGTGTGTGTGTGTGTGTGTGTGTGTGTGTGTGTGTGTGTGTGTGTGTGTGTGTGTGTGTGTGTGTCTGTGTCTGAGGCTGGGCAGGTATAGAAAGTGGGTCACCCAAGGGGATTTTGAGGTGGGGGGTTCCTATCTCCACTCTCCATCTGCTGCCAAACCTTCTCCCTCTTTTCATTGCATTTCTCTCATTCATCCCTTTTTCAATCACCTCCTCTCTCCTCGCTCTTATCTCGCCTCTCAGGCTTCTTCCTCCATCGCTTCCCTGCGGCCGTCTCCGTCTGTCTGCCTGTGACAATCACTTTCTCTCCCCGTCTTGGTCATCCCTACTTTCTGTGTTGCTGACAAAGCACTCTGAGTGACATTCTCCAGTAATGAGTGACACACCTCTATGAAGGGAGGGGTTGTTATGCTCATAAGCAGCGCCTTCTCCCACAACGATGCCACAATAAAACCGTTCCGTAATAATTTAGCAGGTGGCCTCGCCCTATTCTCCTTTCTGCGTCTGGTGTTTATGTATTTACTGTACATGGAAACGCCCCAACCTGCAGTGACACTTCACAAACGCTTTTATACTTCGAAAAACCACAAGAACGCAGAAATCTTGCTCACGTAATGTTGTTCATCTTTTGTGTTCTGATGTCTGCAAGCTATAACTGTCATTTTCTCATTAGGCATGTGGTGTTATTATTTGCTTAGTGGCTGCTTGAACTGCTGCACTGCAAAAAAAACCCTCCAACTAAGATATGTTATTGTTGAGTCGTAAATTATTTTCTGAAAACAAGCAGAAATCTCCCAGCAGGATCAGATTCCTGACCTGTTTCCAACTAAAATAAACTTGTTTTGAGTGTTTTCTGGATTCACGTGCGATTTTTAAAGCAGTTTGGGATCTCTAGAAGCTGCTCTAAGTTAAACTGTGTAAACCCACCTAAAAATTCTTTTCCTGTTTTCAGAAAAACAAGTCCCGAAGGCAAAATTTAAAACCCAAATAAAACACGAGCAAACGCAGATGTTTTTGCTGCTTGTGGGGCTGCACGTGGTTGTGCGGCACGTGAACTCTGGCCCCTGTCAGACCAACATACAAACACGAACCATACCCTCCCCTCTTGTGTATGCAGTTTGATTCCCAGTGGGACACACACCCAGACAATAGGGATCAGTGCTGCTTCATTAAACCCAGTATGAGATGTGGGGGGACGACCCAGGAGGGTGGTTTAGAGGGTAGGGGGGCTGGTGCGCCTTCAGACGGCTCAGCCACTCCAGCGTGGGGGGTGAGAGGCTGTGCGGTTTTTCCCGGGAAAAAAACAGAGGAGTCTATTCTATCAAATGGAGGGATACAATGGGGGCCTTTTTGGCCTGCTGATGGGGTGTGGTGGCACAATGGCTGAGGGGGGTCGGAAAGCAGATGAACAGTCATCATATTCACACCACAGAAAAACACTTTCTCTGTAGTTTGCTAAGATTATTTACAGTCGCCGGTGGTGTTTATAGCTCCAAAAGGAAACCTCAACTATTGCAGCATTCATGTAAACATGGTTGACAATCAATAACGCACAGAAACACACATGACCTCCTCAGCTGTTGTCTGGAGCTTGATTGGTCACGGTGGGATGGATTTCATAGAGAGCAGGGAGGAGGAGGAGGCAGAGTGATGGAGAGGGAATACAACTAAGAGCAGAGCGGCAGGATGATCGAGGGTGCACGTTTGAGGAGAAAACATGGGGTAATGGTTTGACTGTTAATCAGTATGAGCAGGAGCTGAGAGCATGTCGAGGCATGTCTTTGGAATGCGAGAGGCAGGAGCTTACTGTTAACATGACACCAGAGACTGCAGCTGGAGAGGCACACACACACACACACACACGCACACACACACACACACACACACACACACACACACACAGGAACAGAGAGAGAGGCACGTACAGATACTTGAAAAACATTGGACCCTGTGTCTCTCTCATGAAATTCTCACCGCACAAAATACACTTTCAAGTAACTCTAATCTATGAGAGGCACTGACCGCAGCATGAATTCACACAAAGGCTCTCACAAAAACCTACACATTCTTTCAATGTCACTGCACTGTACCACATCTTTTCAAAGACCACACATTTGTATCTGAGAGATTCCAAAAAATCCACCTTTGTCAGAGTGGTGATTAGCATAAAAAAAAGACTGTCAAATTAGACTCCTGGAGTGGGCTTTAAACTGAGAGCCTGCCTCCTTCCTCTCTTTCTTTTCCAGATGACTAGAGAAGCGGGTGTTTGGCGGTGAGGAAGGACGGAAGGGGGGACGGGGACACAAAGGGAAGGGGGGAGTGTGGGAAACCTTGCTCAGGCGAGTCCCCTAGCCTCTCAATGAGTCCCCTGACCCAGCTCTGCGCCGCATAGGACGGAATTTACATACCAATATGTGAATCTCATAAACAGACCGAGTGTAATTCATGCACAGGCACCACAACAGTGACAGACAGGGGTCGGAGCCTCAAGAGCCTCACCGTCGGTGGAGGAGGGAAACACATGCATTGATGCAGGCAGTAAACAGCAAGCTATGATGTGTTGTCATTATTTTAAGCCTCTCCAGCTGAAGAAGCTTAAAGACACAGACACTTCATAATGGCTCTACTTCTTTACAGCAAATATAATCTCACACCTTCCCTTCACTGCTGCCACAATGACAAAAGACACAACTCCCCTAGAGGGTAAAAATTATGTCATTAGTAGGAGTGAGATCTGGTTCCCTCTTTGCCCTGGTTGCCTTTGGTCCAAATGGTTTAGCATTACATCTACATCCTCTAACCATCTGGCTCTGCAGTGCGCCAAAAACCCATGACAACACACACTCTGCCATTTGCAGACGGAGGAGCTTTCCTCCTGTTACTAATTGATTAGATGCTGCAGGTATATGGAGTTACTTCAGCAAGCAAAAAGTATTGAGCTACTGTACGGTAAGACGAGGTGCTGCTGAGCTGACCACACATTCCCTCTGTAATGCCGTCTATCCCCTCCCTCCTCTTCTACCTCACCTCCCTCTGCACAGCTTGAGCTTTGCTGTGGATTGCGGGGGAGTCTTAAATGCACAAGGAAAGACTTTCTCAGCATCTCAGCGTAGCCATCTGGACTGGCGCTGATATTTATGGGACAAGTGGACACCTTAGAAACATTCACAAAGGCAACTCAAAATGATATTTGTGCACCCATAGAGGAATCACTCATTTTTTTACCTTTCCTAATATGTATACACACACACGCACACACACACACAAACAAAAAGTGTGTGAGCACTTAGCCTACTACGTGTTGAGGGGTGAATGTGTAATCCAGACCAAGATGAGGTGGGATTATGCACAGAACCTTTGACCGGCTTCTCCACGGAATCAGAAAAGATTAGCGAGTGTGTTAGCCCATCCCCACACACACACACACACACACACACACACACACACACACACACACACACACACACACACACACAAACACACACGCTAAGTCACTGTTCAAAACACTACTTAAGTGACATATTTAAATGATACCCAGATTAGATACCTTCTGTGCTCTACATTAGTCAGTATCAATGCTAGCATCCCTTTCTGACCGCGATTCTCGAAAACAAACAATACAAACAATAACACCACAGACGTAGTCAGCGTATGGTAAACAAGGATTACATTATGATGACGATCTTATCTTTAACTTACCTGCTTATGCAGTTGATGGTCTTTGTATGGTGCACGTGCAGCAGTTCTAAAAATAGCATTTAGTCTGCTTTGCTACTGCTACTTCTTCAAGCTAATTTACAGTAGCACAGAATACTGGCACACTTTGGGATTAGAATAAAAAAACAAAAACAAAAAAAATTCATATTATTTCTAATTTTGTGTCAGACGGGGTCACGTTTCTCACCGTGTGGCGAACATAGCTCGGAGAGACGAAAAGGTGGCTGCGTCCTCCTTCAGGGCTTTGAGCTCATTCCTCAGCTTCATCATGGTCTCGGTCACCATGGCCTTCTCGTTCTCATACTTGCTCTTCAGATTGGCTAGAGCGACTTCAGCTGTCTGTGGGTGGACGAGAAGAACAAAAGGGTCAGAGCAGCTGGAAGGCGTCGGGGGTGTATTTCCTGTCTCAAGAAGTCTGTTCATATGGACCACATCACCTATATATATTTTTTTCAAGCCACTAAGGCTCAGCAGCCTGTAGATGTTATTGTTAGCTGCTGGTTTAAAACCATAGGTGTGTGGTTAATGAGGGGCTTTCATGTCTGAGGTTTAATGGTCACTGAGTAACCACACACATACTTTAAAGGGCTACCAGAGCAACTGCACACACACTGTGTCTCTGGGTTATGGTTCTTTGTACTTTGGGCTGTTCTCCTCGTCCTAACCACACAGATACTGCGGACAGCTGACATCATTGCTGCTGTCTCCAGTGTTTGTTATAGATCTTGTCTGCAATGCATTTGCTGCGACAGCTGAATAGACCTGAAATAGCTGACACCCTCTTCCTCTGCTTCTGTCTTTCAATGAAAACTGACAAATGTTTGGGAACGATACCCACTTAGATGAACACACACTCTGAGTGCATAAAAGACAGAACAACGGACCTGCTTGTTGGCCTTGAGGACAGTCCTCAGGGTTGCGATCTGTTCCCTCTTGGTGCTGAGCAGGGACTTCAGTTTGAGGATCTCCTCCATGCAGGCCTCCTTGTCCTTGTCGGCCACGGTGCCGAGCTCCAGGGAGGCCACCCTCTGGCGCGACAGCTCTGTGGTGCGGTCCACGGCCAGCTGCAGGTGCTTGATCTGGTCTCTGATGATGGCCACCAGGTTATAGATGTTCATGGGCTCACGGCGGTGGTCGGACACGGGAGAAGGCAGCGAGGAGACTGGTGAAGGGGCTCCGTCACTCAGGTCGGTCTTAGCGGGATCGGGGAAGAGGCCCTTGGTGAGCAAGATGGGAGAGCGGCGACCGCGGCCCTCTGGGCTGCTGCGACCGCCCTTACCCTCCTTGTAGAAGTCGAGCATGACACGGTTGGGTGTCTCGTTGTTGCACATGCACACGTGGTTGTAGAGGGTGGCCAGTTCTTCGCTGAAGGTGACCAGCTCGTCCTGAGCAACACTTAGGCTACCCTGGGATTCGCCTGCCACATCGCTCAGCTGAGGACGTGGAGAGAAAAATTTAAATTAGAGTTTACAAAAACACCAAATCAAGTATTTATCAGGATGACAATATAAAAAGCAGCTTCTCACCTTGCGCAGCTCCTTCTCCAGCTTAACCTTCTCTTCCCTCTCTGACTGACAGGACTTCTCCAGAGTTGCCAGCTTCCCTCCCAGCGTTGTGACATCGTTCTCCAGACGGGTGCGCTCCTCTTCGTAACGTGACTGACAGGCCTGGTATTCTGTCTTCAGAGTCTTCAGTTCCTCCTTCAGCTCTCCTGCCTCAGACACAGCAACCTAGAGATAGAGAATATATAAAAAGCTGAGAATAAACAAAGACGATACACACTCTAAGAAGTCTGACTTTTCTCACTTGACAAAATGTCGATCACCTGATTTTGAATTTAATCTGACTCTTTGTCTCCTACCTTGTACTTGCACTCCAGAATCTCAGGTCCATTGATGTCCACCTCGTAGTAGTCTCCGTCCTCATGGCTGTCACGTTCTTTCTCGTTGTCCAAGGCAGACTGGCGCTCCTTGCTGGCCTGGAGCTTGCGGATGGCGTTGAGGTTCTCCGTAAGGCGGTTGACCTTCTCCTGATGCTCTGACAGAGCGCCGTTAGCCTGCTCTAGCTGTTTCTGGGAGTCCTGCAGGGTGGACAGCAGGTTGACCTTCTCCCGCTCCATCTGAGGAGAGAGGCAGTGGCGCACAGAGCGATCAGATGTGAGGTCATCACACTATATGTCTGTCATGAGAGTACAGTGCTGCACACATGTCATTTCACATTTGAATTTCTCCGTAATTTGATGGTGTGAATGACTCCTCCAAAGACAGATCATATTAAATCAGTGGATTATCTGTCATGTGGTAACTCGACCCACTATCAGGCTTGTGTTGCCAAAGTATGTGAGGGCTCATTGCCCAGTAGCCCAGCATCAGAGTCAGGGTGACCTTGCCACTTTGCTGGACGGGGTTCAGCTGAGCACTGGCAGAGATGCTTGACGGGTCGTCTTACACGCATGCGCACAGTTGTGCTGATGTAAGCACTGAGCTATTTCAGAAAACTGATCTGTAATTATCATGTACATGCTCATCTGAATACATTATTTATTAGTGCGGAATATGTTTCAAAAAGAGATGGAAAGTTTAATTAAGATGGCTTGTCATGTTGAAGAGTTCCCTAATTCACATTCCTTTATATCACATGATGTTCTTCCCATCTCACACTTAAAAAATGTCCATAATTTGAATAAAGTCAATACTGGCGCTGACACTCTCACATTATTTTAATTTGTGTGAAAGCTTGTGTGCACCTAACACATTATTTCCCATCCTACTCCTGCAGAATCCATATAGCATGTTCTTATAAATTCGCCAGGGAGGTATCCGAGGAGCGGATGTCTGGGATCGATCATTTGAGTACCTAATCAATAAAATGAGATAAGGTATGAGAGGGACAGAGCATGGCTAAATGAGTGAAGGAAGCCTTTTGTTTGCTCTGCTCTGATTCCTGCCTGGTATCTGTGGAATGACCTGGCAGGAGGCTCCAGCAGGCAGCATGACACGCTGCTGGGTCATATCAAACACAGGGCTTTGTCACAGCTCGCCAGATTCGGCACAACGATCAGGCTGAAAACCAGAGCGCTGCCCAGAGCAGTGCGGCACAGAGGTGACTTCAACTTTACACATTAATCCAGCAACCGTGTTTACGTTTGATGAAGGGAGGCAAAGAAAAATCCTTAATCCCATAGACCTCAAAACAATCATTATCCACAGGTTCCCCATACTTTCTGGTAACCATGGTGCCCAGTCAGGCGTGGCCTTGGACTCATGGGGTGAAGAGCAAGCAGATGGCAGGTCCGCTGGTGCCACCACCCGCTGCCTCGCAGCCCGGCGGAGCCTGAAGGGTGTGTGCGTCTCCCTGGATTAACTTTGCTGGAAGGGGATTTAGATCCCTGCAGCAGCCTGGGTCAGGATGTAGCCAAAACATACTGACTCACTCACGTCTCAGACACACCTCCACCCCACTCGAATACGTGCCCTGCCATCCTCAGCTGTTTTGTGACAACTACTGTCAATCTAGCTTGTCTGAAGGACAACACAGTATTCTAAGTATGATAAATAATATAATAAGCAAAGACATCTCACCAATCTATTCCCATATCAAGAATATCTACATTAATAATCAAGGTGCTTTATTTCTTTCAACTCTCAGCTTGCTTCTGATCCTCCCTTCACAGAAAGTGAACGCATCACTGCTGAAAAAAGTCAATTACATTCCAATCTGTCAGGCTGCAAATGATTTATCAGTTGTTACTTGTCTGCAGAATGAATGGGTTATTATTCAGTATAAGCAGATCTCAGAATTCAGCCATATCCTTTACTGTGAACAGACAAACAGTAGCCCCTTTTTACACAGAAATCCTGCAAAACTCCTGTAGCGATGTCCCTTCATCACGCCTGATTTTTACAGAGCACTAAACAGCACTAGCAAAATGCCTCCCCAGTGTGATTGTAGACACCAGTGCTCTGGAGGCAAAGAAGGTGTCATGGCTGTGATATGTAACACAACCATGTCAGCCTCTTTTGTGACATATATGTGTCGTGCAGCGCTTTTTTTGAACAGTAACAATGGCATAACATGGCAGTAACAATCATTTAACGTCCGTTATATGGTGGTTGATCTTGTCTCCTTCTCAGAGGGTAAGGAGTCCTAGACCTAGTTTTCTCCCCAATATGCGGACATTTTCAGTTGCTGTTCTGCTTCTTTGAGTTAGCTGCTAACTGCTTCTAGCTGCTCTTTAAATCTCCCAATAGTAAGTTGCACACATAACACGTCGTCAAAATGTTACACCCTTCTTGTCCTGCCAGTTACTGCCTCCACTGGCAGCTGGAACAACTCTGTCCCCCCCAGTTTGTATCCATACCTTTTTATACAAAATGGTGAGGCTGAATAACACTACAACATTCCCGCAGTGAACAAGCAGGGCTAATGTTTTCAGTTTTCCCATAATCGTTAAGTACAAACCTGCATCAGCTGCTGTTTGAGCTTCTGGATCTCTGAGATGTTGAGTTCGCTCAGCAGGTCGTCCACGAGGCTGGGCGCAGGATGGAACAGCTCTTCCTTCGTGGGTGTGGAGATGCGGTTGTCGTAATTGATGGCATTGGCCAGTTTGGTGAAGCCATTCTCATATCCGTGGAGAGCCTCGTCGTTGTTGGGTTCAGTGGAGGCATCGTCGCTGAACTTGAGACCATCCAGAGAAATGCTGAGAGGGCTGAGGGGGAAATATGGGAACTCTGTCATTTAGTGTTCTTTACAGTGTATCCTGAGGCATGTCAGCAGCTTGTTTGTGTGCTTTATACCTGTGACACAGAGTGTCTCCAATGTTCATGTAGTGGGACAGCTCTTTCCTCAGGGACGCTTTCAGCTCACGCTCAGTCTTGATGGTCTCCAGGGCTTCGCCGAGCTGACGCTCAGCGATCTCTTTCAGACGGATGGCATCCTCCAGCTGGCTGTTAAGGAACTGAGTGTCCTCCTCTAGACGACGGATCTCATGCTTCAAACCCTCAAACTCCACCTGGGAAAAAGAAGAGAGGGAACACCTTCAGTGTGTTTTGGATCCACAGACAGACAAATACGACTCGATGCATCTCCTACGATAACAAGCTGTCAGGCTGGTTTGTGTGTGGCAAAGCAGCTGGATCAAAAAGAATGGCATTATTCAAGATAATGTTAATGGAGAACATATCCATTTAATTTCCCTTTCTAATTACTTTTAAGATAATTGGATTTGGGAATCCCTTTTTTATATTGGATGTCTAAAAAGTAGGAGCTGCCTTTGTTGTCTTTCATGCCCTCTTTGATGAACACTGAGAACATAATCCAAGATGACAAGGGCATATGGGAAGAATTAACAGCTCAGGCATAAAAGCTAACATCAAATGGAAGTATCCTACTTGGAAATTCAGCTCTGTTTCATGTTTGCAGATGTGCGAAGGCGATTTTTTTTTTCCTTTCCACTCATTTGATTAAACCCAGGAAGTGTGTTTGCTACCACGAAGTGTAAGAATCTCTTTCTGAAGAATGATAGCTGTGAAAGAGTCTGTCAAACACTTCTACAACCAGACGACAGCTCCGAGCATTTGAGAAAACAACACCAGCTGCTTATCGCTTTCCTGAATCAGAGGATGTTTTTATTATCCTGATTAAATCTGAATATTGGAGTGCTCACACTTCTTTTGGCAGTCTAATCAGGATAAGGAGGAGACAGACTGACAGCTGATGAGTGGGAGGTGGACGGCCTGCAGTGCTACTGAGAGGCTGTAAGATAGTATACAGTACATGTGTGTGTTTAAAGGAAAATTATATGGACAAGATGCCCAAATCTACCAGTCTAATTAAGCCTAACCAACAACACTGCATTATGATAACCTGCGGCAAAGGTGAATTTACCAAGAAGGGGATGTTCTGCTGCATGATTCAAACTTTCTACATCCAGAGCTGCAGCACTGTTTCATCCTCACCTGGCTCTGCTTGAGTGCAGAAACCTGCTTCTGCAGCGAGATGTTCTCCTCCTCCAGCTCGGTGTAGTCCTGTAGCAGACGTGCCTCGCGGAACTTGTACTCCTTGATGTCATCGCGCAGCTGATTCCTCTGGAGCTCCACCACCTGGCTGTTCTGTAGGGCCAAAAGAGATAGGTGTAAGAAGAGGAAGAGATGTCAGGGACCACTATTTCAATCTCGTTTGACTGAGTGTGGGAGAGACGGCGATTGATTGGATATTGTTGCTTTAGTGTAACTGTCTGTGTCACATTGGCTCTTTAACGCTCTAAATCTCGCTAGATAAGAAAGGGCTCCCATTTGGCCAAACGTCTCGTGCCGTGTGTGTATGTGTGAGTGTGCGTTTGCCTGTTCATGTTTGAGCGGGAGGTGCCAGGTGTCCCTCCGGGCAGTGGGCCACAAGTGTGCCTGCCTGCCAGCTCTGATGGCACCAAAGAGACTGAAGCCTACTTATCTCTCTAATGGTGACAAGCATTCAGTGGCTGGGAAGAATCAAAGTGGTCTAATTTTCTATAGAGGAGTCAGATTAGGATTTGTTCTCTGTGCAGTTGAATAAAAGGACCACTCAGTGCAAACTGAGGACATGGAGGTTGTGTAAAACGTGTCTGAATTTCAGCGGGAATTCAGAATCAGAACAATCTTCTGCTGACATATGCTCGTATTTTAAGAAGGGATGATATGAAAATTTTGTGTCATGACTATCCTTGCGCCAGTTACAAGCTAACACTAGTGCTTGTTATATACAGTAAGTGCAGCTGTCTCTCTCTAATCATTAATTATATAAAGGTTAGAGAGGTAAGACACATGCCCATCCCCCACTTATAGACTGTGACACAAACTGAAGGATCCGATCAGCCGTACTGAGCCACCTGTCCCCTCGCTACCTCATCTAGCACCCTGTTTAACCCTCCATCCTCTTCTTTCAGGCTCTGCCGCTGCCCTCCAATCCCCGCTGACTGGCTCATCCCAAAACATTAGAGCCCCACGGCACATTTGGGTGGAGGAAATCTTAGCCGGCGGCCGTTAAGAGAAACAGCAGATAAAAGCTCGCAAGTAAGGGGATACTCGCTGAAGGAGGGAGGGCCTCACCCTTTTTGAACTGAATGCACGAACATGTGTGTGTGCGAAATGCGAGAAAGTGGGGGAAAGCACGTGAAATAGATCTGTGTGTTCAGCGATGTCTGAGCTGACCTTGAATGTCCATGTGTGCAAGCAAGCATGAAACTTTTCGACAGTGTGTGTGCAAGTGCATGACTTTAATGGTGCTCTCACACGGCTAGCGTTGCTATCTCCTGGTCGCGTGCAGAATGTGTGTACACTTGCATGTGCGTGAGATGGTAAATGAATAATGGCAGTCTCTGTATCTACAGTATGGATATGATTTGCATGTGTGTGTTAATGGCTGTGTGTGTATGTGTGAGATGCGTGTCTTTCTCTCAGGAGAGCTGGCAGAGATAACCTAATACCAGAGAGACAATTAGCCTCCCAATCCCTTGCCAGGTGGCCCCTTCCTCTCACGCTGTCACCATGTGGCCGCATCACAATCCCTGCTATCATATCATTTCAGCGACCACAGGAAGTCGGTCCTGAGAGGCTTTCGCTTTGCTGACTTTCTCGTGTCACCACTCCCTTGAGATTGAGCATCAGTAATATGACTTATTGACGTGGATAATGAGCCGGTGGTGACAGGTATCCTGACGGCAAGACACACCTTTTAATAACTAGAGGGGTCACTGGTTCCTCACCACAGCTTCCTAGTCACACAGTATTCATAACTGAGTAAAGTATCACACAGTAATAAAGCTTTATTAATAACCAACAACAATTCACACTCTATTATCTAACTAATGTGTCTCTGGAGATGATCACGCAACCAAAAACAATTTGTTTTACTTACTAACTCTATAATTTGAATTTACTGCCTTTTTTTTGGCTTACTGAGAGAAATGCACTGACAAACATTATGTTGCTGAATCCCCACTGATGAAGAGTACACGCTCCTCATTTGCTCTGTGTAATAATTAATCACTATGTGCAGAGCTGTGCAGCGGGTGATGTTTGAAGGTGCATTAATATTCATCGGGGCTTTGCGCATGTCTAATGAGCGCGGGTGTTTGCAGTGCGAAAGCCCTGATGTTAGTGCTTTACTGAATAATGCATGAGCTTACAATACAGATCAGTCCCTCCACTAAGCCTCTATGCAGTGGTTTTTGACTTCTGAGAGTGAACTGAATTAAAGCAAAAAAAAAAAATGAGAGAGCATTAATAGGTTGTGTTACCCTAGCTGTCAGCTTTGAGTAGGAGTATCAAACTACATGTACACAATTGTTGTCTTTATCTCCGGTGTAATCACCACACTGCTGGAGTAATCTCTTGTTTTTAACTCAAAGCTGTGCCAGCTGGTTGCTCAGGTCTTTTCCTGGTCAGGGTTATGTGCCTCAGCTGGAGGGTCAGTGCTGTTCGGTCCGATGAATACAGGCCGCCACTGAACCTGATCAGGATCCTCCTCCAATCTGATTACAATGCATAGCAGGGCTGTGACCTTTCACCCCGCTTCCACATCCGCTGTGGCACTGAGTCCCTCAGAGACTGATGGGGCGGGGTTTACACTGACCTGCTGTTTGACAGTTGATTTGAGTAGACTCATCAGGGTTGGTCATGTGCGTCCTTGCTTCAAAGTGTGAATCATACTTAATCATGAGGCGCACACGTCTCCCCTGGGAATGTCTGCGTGTTTGAGGGGCCCCCAATAGAGTTTGTCAGTGGGAGGCTGTTCATGAGCGTGGACCTATGTGTGTGGTTTGTAATGACCCCCTGCCTGCTGTCACTACAGGTGATGTCTGGGCAGCTGCTTGAATACACCCACACACACACACACACACACACACAGGCAAATGTGTCGCTTCCATGCAAAGTGGGTGGCAGCAAAACTAAGTTGTACAAGCATACCAAAAACTGGCAGGAGAGGCGAATGCATTTTAGATGTTAAAACTGCAGTGAGGACTAGTGCGTGCATGTGTTACTCTAATGAGCCCTCACTAGGTCAAACAGTGTTGCAGAAAGTCACGACAGCACACATCTCCGTGGGTCACTTTCAGCTCCAAAGCTTTCTTTTCGCCATTAAACTGCTTTTGACAGCACAGTGGGGCTGAGCCTGCTTAAATCTCCCCAAAGCTCTGAGTAATTTCTCAAATGTGTTAGAGCCGCTGTAACCTCCACTTCTATAGGAAATAGCTCCATCACTGAGTAAGCCATGGTGGCAAAGTTTCAGGCTTACCACAAGTGTAGATTAGGACTGTTTTAATGCTTTGTTAAAGGCTCCGCTCCGGTCTTAATAACTCCAGAGAATTTTTGTAAATATGCATTTCAGCAAATCCATGTTTACTAGCGTTTAACCCCCTGGTTTGGTTCCCTCGAAAGTGCTGCCCAGACTCCCAGATGGCACAAGACTGTATTCTTGATATAATGGCGCAGACGGGCTCAATGTAAATATATATTTTTATCTCCTTTCTCCTCTCTCTCTGTTGCACTCTCACTCCGCTGACCTCTATTTCACTCTTCATCCTGCCCACTTAGCACTTCAGTCGAATGCACTACACCGGATTTTTCCGCCAAATTACTATTCCTACAAAGTGCAGAGGGGTTCCCAGATGGTATGACACCCACTGCAGGTCAATACTGTTTTTTAAAAACCCTCTTTCGGCTTCTCTTTCGAAAACCACTGACCTCTATTTTGTCATTTCACCAACACTACTGCTCCGGTTTTTCCAACCCTTGAATTCCTTCCTCCTGCTTGAGCTTTAGTTCCATCATATCTGTCTTTCAGATAAGAAAGAAGTTGACACGGACAGTTATCTGCCTGTAGATGTCTGGAGATACTGTGCTCCAGCGAGCACTTTTGGTCTTGAGTGCGCTAATGAGAAAAAAACTTTATATGTCCCGTAGGCTCTGCAGCACGTCAAGGTCGCGTCAGCCTGAGTTAAATCTAACTCTACCAAGCCGAGCACATCCCAGGATTACCTTCAGGATGGACGAGAAATGAATTACAGATGCACAACAGCTCAACCAACCCCCCCCCCAGTATAGGTTCAGACAGAGCAAAGGAATAATGAAGCTCAGGGGCCTATTGCTACTGTCAGAGAAGAGAATGTGGGTGAAAGCAGATCTGCTTTTATCCTCCTCTTCGCTGCGAGCAATTGTCATTCTATTCAGCCTTCCCAGACTCCATTATGGAGAAAAAAAACCCCGTCAAGGTCGCACTTTTCAACGAGACAATTAAAAACTAAAAAGTGAAAGGAACCTTGTGAGTGCGACGCTGATGGTACACTGCCCACTGTGTGACTGTGGAAAAGCCCACAGGGTGAAAGTGTGCCTGCGTGCACTTAACAATGAATTAGTGATTTCGAGGTCATTTGGATGAAAGTGGAGAAATGTGCACGTGAGCATGTTCACACCCATTAGCTGAAGTGAATGTGTGGGCATGTTTGTGTGTGTTTATTAGGATGTATTGATCCAGCACAGAAAACCTCTTCAGTGCTATCAGCCGGGGATTTAAATCAAGAACGACACACTTTCAGAGCTTCCTTAAAGCCATTACCAAAAGACAAATATTATTAGGGATCAATGGCAATGTATTTTGGAGACGCACCCCTCTAAAGGGCTAAAAATAGCTGTCCATCTTCGAGACATGCCACTCATGAGGCAGCTAACCGAAGTGAGAGTATGATTAGGTGGTGTTGGGTGCTGTGGCCAGATAACCTACATAACATCTGGAGGCTTTGGAGCCAGTTGTGGGTCACTCGTGACAGTGATGGCTGCTGCAGAAATGGAAACTGAAGTAGCATTCATCTTCTTCTCTTTTTATATTCCTCTGCTGTCTGTGTCTTTTCCTTTGGAGACCAATTTTTTAACTTTCTCTCCCCTCCTCCCAACTAGCACAGGACAGGAGGTCATCTGTCTTGGCATTTGTGTCAAGAAATAATAACGCAGTCGACATCAACACCCCAGAGTCTTCTAGGAGTCCTATTACATTAGCCTCACATCAGATGATAATAATAGCAAACAAAGAGCAACCTTTCTCGGATCCCTTTACTACTCAACTCTGACCTTTCAATAATCAATGTAAAGCTCCAGCGCTGCCGTGACAACCGGAGTCCTGCTCTCATGTCCTACTGCTCCGCCTGCACTCTCATTTCTTCTGATTGCAATAGCAACAATGGGCTTCCTCTCAATGAGCTTTACACCTCTGCCCTCTTCGGACCTTTTAAACTCATCCCATCAGTGCAGATACCTTCATCTCCTCTCTCAATCCCCTGCCTCTCTGTCAGGTGTTTAATCCAGCTAATGAAACAGCACTTAAATTAAGGGGACAGCGTGATGTCTGACAGCTCCATCGACTGCATTAATGAGGTGGAAAAACCATGTTAAACATTTGAATGGCTTCCACATTATGGTGATTGACAACAAGAGCAACGCTGTAATTTATGTCTCTGCGGGGGAAAAATGGTCCGAGCAAGGGAATCATTTCAGGATGACAGTTGTTAAATGGAGGGAAGGCAACAGTTAGTGTGTCAGCACAGCATCCTCGCTGGTACAAATGCAGAAAGGAAATACTGCAAGCGATCACGTGGTGATGCTGAGGTGGAAACGCATTCAATTTTTTATGAGTGTGCCTAGAGTGTAAAGATAGGACTACAATGATAACACTCCTCAGCATTTTTATCTTTGGCTTTGCTTGATAATTTGCTAAGAGGCAGGCAATGGGGATCCTCATTCTGTGGGGATAATGGCAGCCATCACTGTAGGCACATTCCTCTCAAGACATGAGATTGAATTTAATGAAGTCATGCCTATTACAGCGCGCCTCCTTACAATGTTACTGCTTCTTTGTGGAGGTTTAATCCTGTAGACTGCAGCGTAACAGTGAAATATGTCTTATCGGTGCTCTGGGCTAACATTCCAGTCTTTGGCATGGGAGCCTGCCTGGGAGGTTTGGATGTGATGTCAGTATACAGCTGAGATGCTGTAACTAAATGGTTGTGAATGAACTGGCCTGTGCATAGACAAAAGCCATTTTACACAGAGTGAAGCTTCCAGATCTGTAGACTGGTGGATTAATGTCGTTATCGAGTGTGTGATTTGTGAATAACATGCAGCCAAATTACATTTTGTAAGCCTTCTGGAAGCTTTCTGTCAGCTGCATTGATCCAATAAAAGCTCTCATCTTAAATGTATCTTAACCGAACAGAAAAACTTGGAGATACAGGAGAAAAATCATTTTAAACTAAACACAAAAGGCAACAGTTACAGCCCAACTGTCAGCTGCATTCCATGATGAAATTGAGTCATTCAATCCACCTCCTGAGTCAATATGATTAGCCATGCTGTCCCAGGAAGCAGCACAGTCCACCACTGGTACTGAATTTACCCTCATTAAGCCTTTCTCCTTCTCCAACGGATTTCAGGCCTCCTTCTCTTTCTTTCGTACCATTCTCATCGTCTCCTAGTGCCCCCACTCCTTCCCTCCCTGCATGAGCTTTTGGGCTAATTTGAAACCCAGGAGACAAAGGCCTCTTTGAGTCCCGTCAGTCTGGTCACAATGCCAGCGTCAGTGCCCAGGCTCCCTCCATTTGCCTGCCACACACACTCCTCCCAGCACCCACAGAAGTACCATTGGAAGGGTGTCATTATCTCCCATACATGGGGCAATTTACACTCCAGCCGCTTTTATCCAGCCAATTACCGCTGGCCAGGGCTCATGGTGCTGCATCGGGTGTTTATAATGGGAATGGCACCTGCAGAAAGGCCATCATGGAGACCACCAGTGCAACACCAGCTACATTAAGCTGTAGCTCACATACGCAGCAAACACTACATTCACTTTTCTCTTAAATTTCATGACTTCCGGTGGGAGATTTAAGAGGCACAATGTTTTTGCAGAAAGTAATAATAATCAAGCTGACTCTTGGCAGTAAAGTTTCATAAACGGGAACTCACACTCTGTTTCAAAATCATGTCTTGTGAGGCACATCTGGCTTCCATTATGCCCAACTTATACCAACTTAGACGCAGAGCTGAGCAGCAGCTGACCTAATTATAGTGGAATTTGGAGCTTTCCGGAACTTAAGTCGTTTTGAGGGACATGCCATGTTTAAGTCTTTTTTCGCTAATCTCAGTAAGTAACGCCGCTGACATCTTTCTCAAGCAGTGACTCACAGAAATCAGCAGTGATTCCTGCAGCTGCCTCCCAAAGACTTCAGTCTCGCTCCAGAGGGGAGCCCCATTTTAACTTGCCCCCCCCCATCCCCCCCCACCCCCCCCCCCAATTACACTGGAATTACCGACTCGACCTGCAAAAACAGAGGACTCAGCTAAATCTGCTGTGCACAAACACGGGAAGATTTGGAACACTGGTGGGTTTAACTACCACATAGTGAGAGCATTATATAGAGGAGGGAAGAAGTGCTGAATGTCATAGTGCAGAATGCCAAATGTGAAGCCCAGAGGACATTTTTGATTCTTTAAACAAAACAACTTACTTACTTAACTGGATCTACTGGTGCATGGGTGAAGAGGTATGCATGGAACGGGGATCAACACTGATGTTTCTGCACCAAAATGCAGTTGTGGTTAAGTGTTGTTGGAACCGAAGAATCCTTGCACAACATACTGATATGATGCAGCAACTAAGATCATACAGAAAATGGAGCATCTTCCTGGTGCAGTCTGTGTTGTTCCATGCACCTACCTTGAGACGTGACTTCTGTCTAGCATGAGCAGTCTGTTCCTTCTCTTCTTAAAAAAGTTGCTACTTCAAACCCCCTAGTTATTATTCCTGCCTTTACTTGGCTGTCAAGGGAGCACGGACCAAAGAAACTCTAAAGGTGCGAGGCTCCCTCTGCCCTCCTGTCAGACTCCATTCATCTCTTTTCATCCTTTTATGTCTCCCTGCCTTTGTGTCAAAGAGGCTTCCTCAAAGCTCCTTACGCCTCTCAGTCAGTGTAATTTCAACCTGTGCTGCTCTCCTGTTAAATTAATCTGCTCATCACCACTTCCATCATGCAAAATCACACATGCACGGCCACTGGCGAAGCCACACAACCCACGCTCTGCACTGCACACTTGTCTCCTCTAATAAGGTCAATTAGCTGTGAGTGTATGTAAATGGCAGTGGTGAAGAGGTCAGACATTGTCCAAAGTGGGGCGCAGACAATAAAGGTTAGCATTATGAAAGTTAGAGAAGCTTAATGGAGGAGAGTATGAAAATGTTTGCTGGAATTTGTAAAGAGCATGCTCCGCATTAGGGACATGGCTTCAGCAAAACAGGTTTCGGTTAACAGCAGGCTGGTGAAGTGCATGTCTGGGGTGGAGTTCTTATAATGAGACATGTCACTTGTGTCACAGTTGGGCTAACAGGTAAGCACTATTGTCATGGAACAGTTCACACAAATGTGAAATATCATTTGATTAATTTGTCATGTAGCAGCACGCCATCTCTTGCAGTAGAGCATGTTTCCCATGGACTCAGCATTTTCCTTCTGCCTGTAATTATAACTCCACCCTGCCTCACAATAGGAACAGAGAACATCACATTAAGCTTTAAGGCAAGGTGTTGCTTCAGTCAGCCTTGTCTCTGTCGTACGAACATGTGATTAATCTTGTCTTAGCATGTCAGAAACACACCAGTTGTTGAATTTGCCATCACACCCTAAATTAAAGAGACATAAACAGCAATATTGAGTCATCAGGTATCACCTGTATCAGAGGTGGATGAATGTGGGTGCAGCACTTCATGTTAGGCTACAGAAAACTAATTTGCCTCTTCACTTTAAACTATTCTTTGCACCGAATAAAAGTGAAAAGCTGTATATCCCTGTTTCCTCCAGGGCTCAACCACACAGGGCTTTAGATGGGTCAGCGATCTGTTATGTCTTCTGCAGCTTCACAGTTAAAAAAAAAAAAACATACTCAAACACACCGACTGTTCTCAATAGCTGCGGGCAAACAAGAGTACACACGACCCTCTGCTTCAACCCAGAAGTGAGTTCATTTTCAAAGTATTGACGCAGGAAGAAGATCGCCACGATACACAGTCTTCTTTGAAGTGACTATATCAGCCGTCTTGTGTTGATGTTTCATCATAAGTGCAGTGTGCATTAGCTGCGTCCTGTGATCCACATCGAGCTGACTGAACTGAACATATTAAACTGTAACCCCTTCTACAACCCCGGAATAATTCAGTTCTAATTCTGGTTGTGTGTCCCTGACTTTTACCTCTCTCATGTCCTGGGAGATGGTGTTCAGGCGTTCGTTCTCAGACTGGGTATTGGTGAGGATGTTGCGTGCCTGGCGGAGCTCGGTCTGCAGCTCCAGGACCCTCTGTTCGTAGTAGGCTTCCTTACAGGCCGACTCCTGGATGAGAGACTCCTCGCGGCTCTCCCCATCCGCTGCCACCTTCCTGTGGTTGGTGTAGGCTTGTCCAAAGGCCTGGAGAGACAGGAAAGGAGGAAAAGAGCTGTTGTTTAGAAGCTATAGTGCAAAGACAAAGACAGGTAATTTAGTGGCCAAACTAGAGATGTATTGAAATCAGTGGATGAAGCATTAACTGGTTATTTGTACCTGAAAAAGTTTGCTTTGCGATTCAGCCATTTTAAAGTGACATTAATCTCTACTACTCTGGTTCAGATGGGGACTGGGGCTCAAAAACCTCCCAAAATACTGCCGTCGGCCTGTAGAGATAATCAGTTAGGCTCCATCTGGGCCTCATCATCCCGTCTTCCCCCTAGCTCCCCCATCCCTCCCTCCCCTACCCGCAGGAAGTTGGCCTCCCCTGCACGTGCTCTGAAGTGACTCCACAGATGGGAAAACCAAACAGGCAAAGTAGAGCAAATGGCCTAGTGTCTGGGCGATCATGAGAGGCCTGTATTCTAATGCTCTTAATACCTTAGGAGATCATAGCAGAGTATGGGAAGGTCATCAGATATGATTTGATTTTTATGGATTGTCTGAAGAGGATGAAATTCATGAAGATTAAATAACTAAAGAAGACATATAGGCTTCTGCCGTCTGTCGGGAGATATCCGCAGTTGAAAGATCAGGCATGTGGTTTGACTGCAATATGAAAGCATAGTTTCACTATAAATAGTTCTGCCTTAATTTTGACCTTAATTTCTTAATGGCCTGCAAGGCAGCACAATATGAACGGAGAGTCAAAGAGAGACAGACAGAGAGGCAGAGACAGAGCGAGACCTTAACTGCAGCAGAATCTAGGTTAGGCTACTCTCCGCCTTCTCAAAATAATCATCCCCCTGATTACAGATTTCATTCCCAATCCTGTAACCACCAGTGATCCAATGGAAATTCTGATTCTCATCTCGCCTCACAGCTCAAGCGCTGGCAGTAATCTGAAATCACCTGAGGCGCCGAATCTGACCTTGTTTGCAGCTGCAGAGCACTCTCTCGTCTCTGTGACCTGCTACCCCCTTACAGCTGCACGTGACTGGCTGCTGCGGGATTTTCTCTGTTTGACTGCGTATCGTATTAATCCCAGTAATTCCTTTAGAGAAAGGAAAATCTGGAAATTTGCATTAGTCGAACTGGCCTACTTGCAGGACTTAGACGAATATGCGTAAAACTGTTTCAGTGGGTTACAGGAGTGCGTGACATCATGTCTCGTGCAGGGTGGCTGCGGTATCTCTCACATTCCAGGAAAGATGACAACCCACAAGGGGAGATAGCAGGGATGAACTGATAAACCCTCATACTGAGATGCGATGTGCTTTATTTAGAAGCAACAGCAGTTTGAAATGTTGCAAACTGTGTCAGTAACACGAGGAAGCAGACACATGTCTGATGGTGCGAACTTACCAAAGAATGTCACGAGACTGTTTCATTTCTACAGATGAACTGATGACTGACATTTTCAGTCGGTCAAATACCTACTGAGGAGCTGAAATTAGGTCATGAATCGATGCGCTGAGTGACTGAAAATAAATAAGAAATTATTTTGATGACTGACTTAAATTAAATGTTATTTTTGCAGCCAAAATGCCCAAAACTGCCAAATTCCAGCTTCTCAGCAGTGAGGATTTGCTGCTATTCTTTGTCTTATGTGATTATAAACTTGGTATCTTTGAGTTTTGGACTCTTGTTTGAACAAAACAAGCAATCTGCAAACATCACGTTGGGTATAGGGAAACTGATATGGTAGTTTTCTGACATGTTATGGACCAAACAAATGATTAATGGGGGAAAAAATATCAAATGAAAATGAAAGTAAGTTGCTGCCCTATGATTCTCATTGACTGCACCACCTGTATTAGTATACAACTGCTACACAAGATATGTCATCTTAAAATAATAAAACAGCTAGTAATCATGGCACCCTAACCAATGATAGGTGCTTCTATAATCTTATCGCCAAGGTTCAAATGGATGTTTATTGACAGCCAAAGTCTCTGTCAATAAACACCTACTGCCAGTAACTTTAGATAAGAGTATCTGTTGAATACCTTCCCCATCACCTCCCCCATCTCCAAAAATCACACCATCAACCAGCATTTGATTAGAAAGTCATTATGAGAGACAGGATTAACCCAATCAGAAAAGGGGAATCCCATCATTGTAATCTCGATGTATGGTGGTGGATATTGAAGGGACTCCAATCAACCCAATCTAAGAGGCCTGTCCTTCAAACAGAAAGTAGACGCCGTAGCCAAAAACCCTCTGACCCAATGCCTTTAATCTCAACTCTCCAAGCGTGGGTTTATGCTACTTTTAGGGGAGGGTAAATTGGGGACGCACGCGACCAAGCCTGTAATCCCACAGTGAGCTGCCCACCCAATTTATAATTCATCTTTATCTTGCCATATGTTGCAGGGTTTTTTTTTACATTGGACATGCGAGTGTGGATTATTAATCTCTCGTAAAGCTAATCAAAGGCAGGTCTTTAATCATTAGCTCACTGTCTGGACTGGATTTCCATGCGGACAGCTATGGCTAGCATTATGATGCAACATAAGGAAAAGTCAATAATTTAAGAGATTTATCCCTCTACAGAGCCCGGTGTCTGATTCCAGATGAGTGCATACATGATGGACTGAGGTTAGACATCCTGCCGGGCGGGTCTGCCATGTGGAGATCAAAGTACATAATCACTGATCAAAAGCATCATGTGATTGAGGATGATTGATATAATGAGACGAGTCATTGCTCATCTCACTTCTTTTTCTCTCAGCTGTCAGAATTATTTTTATTACTTCCCCATCAGACGCTCTGACTGTCATAAGATCAACATATGGGAACTTTCAAAGGTATAAATAAAGACTCTCGCGTGGGTGCATCAACGCAGACTAATTTAAGGAAGTATGTTGCTATGCCTGCTTTCTGAGTTTTAAGTAATACCTATATCAAAACTCTGGTTTCTCTGGTAATAAGGTTTAATTTACACCCAGGGTTTTAGCTTAATCCACTATCCGCAGGTTCATTTTTCAGCAAAACAAATGTTGCTACGTGACGACGGCGTGACTGCTTGTGTGTTTGTGTTCAAAACATGTTGGAACACGGTCTAGTCGTTGTGTCGTCCTTTAATCTGACCAAAGACACAGCCTGCAGAGGCAAAGTTCACTGATTAGAAGGTGAGACAATCAGGACTCAGCGTTCAATCACATCTTATTGCTATGTGATCCCAGTTAAGTAATAAAGGCAGAACGCTAAACATTGTGTTCTGAGGGCCACAGCCCTGCTGCTAATGTTCAACACCTTACATGGCGCAGGGAAGCTAAAGCAGGGATAAAAAAGGTGACAGAGTTCACTGTGGTTTCCCCCACTCAAATCCTCCTGCGCATGTTTCTTTGATCCGTTGAGTCAAGAGCACAAGGGAGATGGGCTTTTGGTCTTTGACAGGGAAGATCGATACTGCCAGCCTCTGAGGCTCTGTGGAGCTCAAGGAACCGAATGCAAAGTTCTATTTTCAGTTTCTCTACTGTTAGCAGAAAGCATTGTTCTGTGGCATGAAGCAAGAATAGGAAGCGAGAGATGTATCCAGAGATAGTTACTTCAGACCCTGAAGAATAAAACAACTGGGTACATACACACACACATGGTCTGTACACAGAGCTTGATTTAAGCAAGAGGACTATTTCAATCAAAACTGGTGAGTTATCTTGAAAACCCTTGCCTTAAGACCAAAACCCAATTAGGAAACTCTCTGGATTTGGATCTGATTCGTCTATCTCTGGTCCGGCTATAATCATCTCATTGTTAAAGTTTCCATTTAGCCCCCTGTGGTCTCACAGCCTGGATTTAATAAGAAAATAAAGCTTGCTGCAGGAGGAGAGGCAGACTGAAATGGAGAAATGGAAACAGGATAAGACAGAGAAAGAAGTCGGACAGCTTCTTTGTTGCTGAGCCAGATTGAAAGAAGCTAACCTCAACCATAGAAGTTATCCACATCCTTTACTTAGCTGTACGAATCAGGGACCCAGTGACCATTGTATTTTCTATTGGTTGATACGTCCTCAAAATAAAATGAAATAAAAGACATGCATGAACACAAAAAACTTGGGGAAGAATAAAACCAAAATTCCAGACCAATAATAGTGAAAAGCAAAAGAGAATAAGAATAGGAAAAAAATGGAGCCAACAAAAGTCTCATTTAGTGAGAATATGTTTCGGCACAGTCTCATCTGCATGCTGTGGGGGAAATTCCCTCATTGGACAGAATAAAAAAAAGACAGTGAGATACACTGACTTTAAAGCATAATGCTGACATGATAACCTCACTAGATGATGCCAGATAGGTCACAGCAGGGCGTGCCTACTCTGCAATACCAGACGACACAGCCATGAGATGCAGAAATGTGATATCAGAATGCATTTGGCGAGACTTGCGAACTAGAGTGGGCTGATGCTGAGCTGAGATTCTCTACAGTCTCTACAGCGGCATTCTTGAGCGATGACAAAGACGGCCTGTGACGAATGCCGAACAATACGACACTATGTCATTTAGATCAATTTAGTTAGTCATACAGATGGTGAGCGAGCTGGGGTTGACCCTGGACGCCAAAACAGTGTTCTTGCAACACTGAAGGCCAGTCAGTGTTAGAGTTGTCATTGTAGGCGATCGCAGAGGAGGGGAGGAGGAGCAGGGCGAGAGGAAAAAACACACTGAATGGATTCCTCTGCCTCGTGAATCGCAGCTCACGTGGAGCCACACAGTTAGTAATGATAAACAGAGACATGCTCTCTTTTGCCCTCTTTCAGTCCGACTCTTCTCTTTATTCACAGGCCACTGTGCAGCCAGCGATGTAGAGGAGGCAGATTGCTTCGAGGTGTGTGTTGATTCTATATTTAGTCGTCCATCAACAACTGTTCATAACAAAGATCTCTTGGGGGATGTAGTTAAAAGGCATTTGGTGAACCAGTGGCTTCCTGCAACACATATATGACCTAGACTGGCAGTTGACCCACTATTCTACACAAACCAGCCTCACTACACTTTAATTCATTTATTTCTTTAGGACATGATAGCTCAGTGTACTGTATTCTGTTTGTAATTCAAACCATGTCACGTGGCAGCGTATGCTTGTTTTAGTTAACTCAATTTACTGACAGCACTGTTGCTGATTAGCGCATGTTATGCCAAAGCCAATGACACTTACTATAATGAGTAACAGAGAAGCTAATTATTTACCTCAGACTTTACCCCTCAGTGGGATGGAAATTGAAAAGACAGACATTCTCTTTCATCCCTCTGCAAATCCGTGGAGGTTATGATTAACTCTCCGCTGGTTTAAATTCTCCCCTTCTCGCTTTACTGACAGTTTCTCACCATATCAGTGGCTCTAAAATTTGGACCTTCCAAGCAGGAATTTATTATGGCAAAATTACAAGAGGAGAAATTCTGGAGCAAACTTGTCATATTTAACAGTTCGATGTATGCGAGGCGTTGTATGTGCCAAACAGAAGGAGAGAGGAGAGGGAGAAATGCGAACGAGGGAGGCTGAGATATTAGCTGTTGCCTGGCGCACAGCCACATTGATTCACTGCATAGCACAGAGCTGTTGGGCTATTATTCACACACAGGCCTGGACAATTTCACACACACACATACACACACACACACACACATCCCATTTCCAATTTTCCCAGTGTGCCCTGCAGTCAGCCATACTGCAGCACCTGGTGTTGCCGTGTTGAGGCTTGCTCTCCCTTTTGGAGATAAAGCAGGAAGAGGCGAGTGTTTTCATGCCTTGTAGGGGTTCCACCAACACTGTATGCAACTCATGTTGTCAACACGTACAGGCAATGCACAGAATGCCAAAGGCAAGGAATAAACTACTGAGAATATAAGAAAGCAGAGGTTAGAGAAATACATATTTCGTAAAAAAAGAAATTATTTAGCCTCGAGTGGACTGGCTGACCTCCTAAAAACAACCACAAAGCTGTGCCAGATTTTGGATCTCCCAAGTTGCAGGACAGGGAAGGAGAGAACACCAGGGGGGATGGAGCCATTGGGAGAAGGTAGACCCATGCAATTAAAGCACACACATGTATGCACACATACATACATGTATGTATGTATGTATGTATGTATGTATGTATGTATGCACACATACATACATACACACAGGTCTCCGCATACAAGCGGTGTACTAATCAGACTCATGAGGCCCTTTACACGCCTCGCTGAGGAAGTCGTCCTCAACCGTAAAAAATATCAGAATAGCCTAATTGGGCTGCAGGAGCTCTACACACACTTTCCCAGCTAACATCAGGCTGTAATGATTAAGCAGCAGTTACTGCTTTCATCAGACCTGGCTGGGGAAAACTACACTTCATATTTTATTCTGACTTTACACAGGCCACAAGTCAGCATTACAGACTCTGTGTGAAGTCTGTCTTTGTTAAGATCAGACGTCAAGTTCAAAAAAGCTGCATCTGTATTCATCATACGTTTACAAAGACGAGAGCCTTGAGAAATTATCTCATTTATAAAGGTGAAGCACCGGCAAAGAAAGGACAATCGAGCTCCACGCTGCCATTATAGTGTCTGTGTCAGCCTGAGGGTGCTATATAAGTGTTCATGGACTGGCTGCTGTGTTATTACAGGGTAAAAACAGTCATTATGTTTCTGTCAGCGAGCTAAAGAACCCTGGGCTGTGCACAGTTTATTTAGCCTTCAGTGTATAAGAGTAGAGTTGTTCTTATACCAGCATAAGGACGCATTCACACTGGTGCTATTTGGTCCACTTTAAATGAACCCTGGTCTGCTTCCACAGATAATTCGGTCCGTTTGGAGTGGTGCGAAAGCTCAGTCAAGCCCTGGTCTGCTTGAAAACTGCAGGGCTCAGTTCACTTGCAAGTGAACCCTGGTGCGGTTCGCTTACAGTGGGAAATGCAAATGGACTATCCAACAAGATCCAACCAAAGAGAGGAAGTGAACCAAAGAGAGAAAGTGACGTAGAGCGCGGTGTATTTTGGTGTTTTTGTGGTGACTTAGCCAGCTAAAGGGGATGGATTGCCGTTTTTGGTCCTGGCCAATCAATGAGCCGGGTTTTCTTCTTCCTCCTGCTTTTTTTCTTCATGGTCAGTGGTCGTTTAAAGCAATACAGCCTCCGAACGAGCGGCTGTTGTAACTGCGTGATGTTGTCCAGGCGGTTTGGTCTAAAAAGTGCAGTGTGAAAGTGAACCGAACCAAATGAGGCATTTTCGGCATTTCCCGCCCAATTGAACCGAGTCCCCCGGACTATCCTGGTGTGAATGCGCCCCTAGAAATGCCTCTGATACCTAAAATGCTGGATCACATATCAGCGAATACGCCAGTATATGTACCAATCTGAACCCCAGAATTTATTTTTAAACCTTAAAAGTAGTTACAAAACTGCAGTTTTCCCAGAAATCAATTTTTCTTCCCCCCTCTAAAACAGTAGCCTACACAGTAAGTTGCGCTGTGCAGCCACTGGCAACTACTGTTTGGAGCAATGAAGAGGAATTGATTTCCAGTACATAGTGTAACGTTAGCTGTTAGCAAAATGTCTGCAATTATGCCATATTTTACACCTGATAAAAGAAAGTTCTAGAGCATTCATTCTGTGTATGTATTTGTTGCTGTTTTATAAAGGGTTCTGTATCGTTCTGGTATCGGAATCCCTAACTGGAAGTAAAAAATGGTATCAGAGCATGTCTATAAAGGACAGAGAATAAGCAGCATAATGAGAAAAGGTCATTTTCATTCCACTTATGAGTGAAATCTAAGCTGAGTCTAAAAACAAACCATGTTCCACTATCAACATTTACAGAAAAAACATATTTTAGTGGGGTTAAGTGCTTCCTGTGAAGGCTTGTCTTGACTCACGTTACTGTTTTTGTTTCTTTTATGACACCATGAAAAATCATCTGTTCTGTCTTGTGCAACCGGATAAATGAACCACAAGGTTTTAAACTATACTTCTGTCTTCCGTTTTTAATCTTAGCAGTCAATTAATCACAAGGAAGCATCTGTTTATCCCCGGCTGTTTATTGGCTCTATTGTTCAGCTGCTAAATCTGCTACAGAATGGAGGAAAAAGCCAGCATCTCAAGGGAGAACAGGGATTCAATAGGTCTGGTATATTGCACCACCATATCGGCGTCTGAGCCGGAGTCTGAGTGCTTTATCATCGGTCACATCACGACAATGTTACATACCAGCTCCAGTTCTGGTCATTCAGAACCTCAATCATTTGCAATGCAAAGACTGCCTTATCTGTGCCTGGCTGCAGTCAGCCTGTCGGTTCCCCTTTCTGCCTGACACTCCGTGGCTGGATGAGATCTCCCAGGTCCACGCGCCGGCACCCCAGGGGAACAGCCGTCGTTATGGTTACAATGCCAATTACAGTGACAGAGCGAGAGGCGTTCAGTAGAGGCAGGGCACTGACACAGATGGCGGTTTCAGAGCTCAGCCTTGCACAGCTTGCTCTCCTCCCTCTTTCTCTGGCAGCAGTCTTCACCCGTGTCCCATGCCTCTCCTATTTGAGATCTGTTTGCACAAAGAGCTCGCTGGTCTCATGCTTTGAACTATTTTTATTTTTGCTCTTTGCTTTGGCCAAGCCTACATCATAGTAAACAACCAGTGAGTCAGACCGAGTTTCTATTTAGTGTGTATTTCAGCATTTTTCCCCAAAAGAAACCGCTCCCTGTGGAGCCTTTACATATGACCTCCACAGCTGAACAGCCCCTCGCTGTTACTGACATAAATGACAGGGAAGGGGAGCAGCTGGGGCCGCAGCTGGGGCCAGGGCCACATATAAACACACACATATAAATGCATACATGTGTGAGCTCAGACACACACACACCCACACATGACTTGTGACTAGATATTCTTCCAAAGTCCAAGGTCAGGTATGCAGGAAAAGAGGGAAGGTAAAGCACACAATGAATCTATTTGTTTGTGTATTTGTTTACGGTCAGTATGTGGAGACTTTTTTTTAATCAAACCTTGAGCCTGCTACCAACCTTTACCATAACCATTTATTAGATGAATGCTGCACATGAGACCCTAATGCATTTCCTTTCATCATACACTCATCCATTAGTGCCGAGACATGTCTGGACAATCAGAGTGAGGCATTAACAGGATGGGGGAGGGACTGCAGAAAATCAATTTGCCGTCTTCCTGAGGTTTTCCATCTATGGTGCTTCGTATGTTGCCACTTGAATGCAACTATTCATCACTCCTGATGTAGTGTCAAATTTTCCACCACTCCACTCATAAAAAAGGCTACACTTATCTCCCAATCTCTTCTCTGCTGTCCCTAACCCCTCTCTGCTATCCCTCCACTCACCCTCCCAAACCCAGGAGACGGTCTCTTGGGCAGGTCCTGCCTTTGCTCCCGGCCAGACAGAGACAAATGACCTCCCATCCCCATTTGCAGTAATTAAATCCTGTTTGTGACTGCATGTGCGCACGTTCTCTCTAACAGTGGGGTGAGATCTTGGGTCAGGGTGGCGAGCCTATACCATATGAGGCCACGTCAGTTTGTAAAGAATGAGGTGGGGGCTCAGTATCCTCACCACTGTGCACATAATGGATCATATGTGAATGCAAATAGTATTGAAGGTTAACAGAACATGCATAATGCAGAAAAATGATTGTCTACGGTTTGCATTACATAAGCTCTTTTATTCCATGTTCAAAACATACTTGGTAAACAATGCACTACAATATGTCTCTGGACCATCTCTGCAACAACAGAGCATTAAAGTAAAATAATGCAAAGAGATGAAAGATAAGCCTAACTCCAACACAATGCCCTTAAGTCCTGATCAAATGCTGGCAAACAGCCTGCTGCTCTTTCATGAGTTACATATTTATCAAGCTATGTTTGTACAGAAAAGAGATAGTTGGTTATTCTCTATTTAAAGCCCCAGCACTTTAAACTCATTAATCCAGCTGATAGAGGAACCCCTATTCTTCTCCCATTTAAAAAGGGAGTGAACTGGTTCCCACAGGAAACTCAGGCAATGCCCGGTGCCCCTCCCATCCAAACCTTTCTCCCATTCTGTGTCTGCTATCCCCATTTCTCAAGGACCCCTGAGAGACTGGCACACATCCAATTAAAACCCCTCCTCTCCTCACGCTCTCTGAGCCCAAACCCTAATGTTGTTATTGCTGTACAGGCAGCCCCCTGCCTGACTATACAACTCTGTCTTCTTATCTCCCCTCCCTTTTACCCCTTTGCTATTCCCAATTCATTCCTCCCTCTCCCCTGTTCGACAATGCCTGAGGATTTCAAAGCGTGGGCTCCGTGAGACTCGGGTGCGACACACTGCGACAGGGCGACCCAGACCCACTAGCCTATTTACAATAGGAGCCCAAGGAGGAGGAGGAGGAGGAGAGAAGGAAGGTGGCAGGGAGTGGGTATGGAGCGTGGAAGGATTGTAGACATACTGCTGATCTCTGACTGCACCGTGGTGTTGAAGTTAAAAGGACCCCCAGGGCGAGGGGACAACCCTTTCAAATTGGGTTCGCTAATGTTTGAATAGATAGGCTATTAAAATGAGGAGATGTTTTCAGAATCTGCCCTCTGGTTTGATTAATTTACGTGAGATGGGCGGCACTACCCTGCCAGTCAGGAGATAATTGAGATGAGAGGACTATGTAGAATTTCGGAGGAACCGGAGAGGGGTGTGCGCCAGGATGAACTCATGTAAACAGAGAATGCAATCTGTCTACATCTCATCCCTGATCTCTTCATGTACTGCACCAAAACACTCAACGCCCTGGGACAAACTGCACAACAAAACTCCTGTTTAGATGTAAGATATGGGTAGGGCCGGTCATACCCTATCGATATGTGCATGTGTCTACATCAAGGGGTAGGGATGGGGCACCCACCATCTGTACACTTATAGCTACCACAAGTTTATTCCTCCTCTTTGCATATGCTAATACATTTTTTGATTCTCCAGGGATATTTAAACTCAATTGGATAAAAAGACGTCTAAGAGAAAGCCTCAATATACTCTGTGTGTCAGGAGAGTCAAGTGTCCCACAACATTGGGAAATGTGGACTTCTGATTTCAGGAGGTCATTAAAAGAAAGTCAAAATTGCGTGTCTCTGATTGCTTAGCATGTGTGTCAAGATGAGATTAGATTGCTGGTGGAAGCTTGCAGATCCACCTAACCTGTTCAAAAAGTTCCCAATGCATGACTAAGCAGATTTTATTTGATTCAGCACATATTTTGAACACCCACAGACATGACAAAACAAATACTGATGGATATCAGAATTCAACGTTAATGGTTTTTTTCACTTGCTCAGTTAGGCAACTGGGTCAGAAATCTACCTGTCCAAATTCAATTTCTCCTTTCCCCTATACAAATTGTTTTATCTATAAGTGGTTACCAGATAACTAAGGCATGTCATGAAAAACAACACAATTCATCCCCCTTGCTCTCAAACTTGCAGCTTACTGTACAATACGTAGTTGGAGTTTCGCCCACATCCTCCAACCCACCCAACTGAACTCTTGTTTTCATGATAATTAAAATGCTTGCTTGCACTTCAGCTGATAAACTTTGTCTTTACCTGCCAATATTAGCTACTTTCATCATCAGCTCCAGTAAAAACAATGTGTTACATTCTTTTTTACCCCTTACTAGCCAGAAGTGGCATTTTGCTTGCCCCAGGCAATCAGGCAATCCTTATTGTTGAGCCCTCGAGAGCTTGAGGCTCAAAAAACTGAGTGTATCTAAACCTAGGTGACTCTGGCTATTGAATGTTAGTTCCTGCCTCTGTTGCCGTGGAAATGACCAGAACACTGAAAGGAAATGCAGCATAATGAGTGTTGATGTTAACACGGAGAGGAAGGCAAGCACATTCTTCTCATCAAAAAAGTGTATTGTTGCGATGTATTCCTCATCAAACAGAGGTGACAGAAGTGACTTGCCTGATGAACCTTGTACGGTCATGTCCTCTGATCCACTAAAAAGATATCCGGACTGGTACAGAGCCATATTTCATACACTTCCCATCTGCTATAAAAAGCCAGACTCCTTGCGAGTAAACAGGATGCGGAGCACGGGGGGCAGGGGATGTGAGTTCTCAATGCATTTCAATAGTAGGAAGAAGAATTTGATGGAGCAGAGCTCAGCAAGAGTCTTTACGCTTACAGGAAACCCATAGCAATTTTTATTAGCAAAACACTAAGCTTTATATGCGGGCATCACGCTGTGTTAATCATGTTGCTTGGATTCAGTGGCACAAATGATAAGGAAGGTATGTGAGCAATCTGATACAGTCCACAGACTTGATCTAAAGACTATTAAAAGAATGATGCAGGCAGGGTTGAAAACAAACAGCCACAAACTTGTTCTCTACCCACATGCCTTGCTGATTCATCCGTTTATATAAGAAAATCAGGGTCTCAATACAAATATGACCCTGCCTTGAATTCGTTAAGTTGCAGTTTGCAGGCCTAGAGCTAACTGGACCACGGGTTTCAATGGGAAGATAGAGGATCTATCTCAATATTATGTAACATGGTAGCTTGAGTTACCAAAAGCGTATACAGCAAGGTAGTATTACGATGGAGACAACTTACCTAACAGACACACTAGTGGGTTTTTTTTTTCCAACAAAGACCATGGCCATAAAGAAAGCCCACAAATAATAATTTAAATCAATTCAATACAACAAATAACACACTAAATATCAAACATAGGCTCTTCGTGGTGATAGAGGAACAAAACAGGATGCAAGAGATACAATGAAACCACACAATAAAGACAGCTGGACACGTAGGAGAGAAGGGATAAGTAGCCATTGTATTTCTTACACACACATACACACATCTAGCTCGGTCACGTGCATGCACACTGGCTTCTTTGTTGACGGATTTATAACAGTTTATAGTCGTTATGGAGTGCAGGAGAAGGGAAACTGGAGAACGACCTATTGCCTGAGTAAACTGTGTTGTATTGTCGGAAGCATGCGGCTATTACTATGACCTCATCCTCTGCTTTTAGCCTGGCCTCCTGCCTGATCTGGCCCTGGTCGTCAGTAATTGGATTATACTGGTAGAATCATGACCCTGCAAGGCTGCCATACTGCTGGTGTACGTGCACTTTTGACTCCTGTTAATGTTTTAAAGTAGTCTGCACACTAGGGGGGTTCGAACTCTGTGAAATTAACCATGTATAATAAATGTAAGGCTCTGCAATATGGGGAATCAAGCAAAGACCAGCTACTTTGCAGCTAAATATTATGAACACACTTTAGATTACCCAACAACTTCATCCATATTTACTGAAGCCAGAGGAAAGTGTCTAATGACGCACACAAACGTTATACAATACCCCCTTGGGCAGTCACAATGCTATGCTTTCCTATCAGTAGGTAACAACAACTCCCGAGTGGCCTGGGGTGAAACTCGATGCAAGAGTTTCATTGATGACCATCAGTCATGTAAAAGGTCAACGAACTACCACATACCAGGAGTACTCTGCTCCATCCACACCGCCTATTAGTGATGCAAGACGTCACAAACGCACGATTCTTGTCATTTAAACACGTTGCACAAACACACTCTTTATACAAACCAGCAACATTCCAAGCAAACAGTTCACCCACTGAGACCTGACACACTCAAACAGCCTTCCACTAATGCTCCTGAGTAAATGTGGCCTCCACTTGAACTGTGGACGGGTGCTGATGGTATTTTGTTTATCGGTGTTAAGGACAAAAGCTCTTAAAATCATTACGGATTAGCAGCGGGCCATTTTACCTAAAACTGGCTGGAATGATTCTTTCATTACTTTGTCATACCATATGGTCGTCCGTCTGTGACACAGAAGGCAACATTAGTCTGTGTGAGTGGATGTTATGGAGCCTGTACAGACACTTGATAAAATTCTACCAGTGGGAATTTCTTCACAGAATGACTGTGTAGCTGATCTTTACAATAATTTGCACCTTCTTACTGAGACTGGGATTCATGTGTATGCCAGGCCTGACAGCACTCTGAACATACTGCTAGGGCTTGGCAGCCACTGGAGTAGGCTACTGGGCCAGGATAGGGAGAACAGGGCAGTTTCCCAGCAGCACCTGACAGCCTCTGTGCAGCATTACCCCAAAATGCACCTACCTGTCCCTGGCTCTGGAAGCTGCTGAGTGTGACTGGGCCTGGCAGACTCCCAGACCTCCGTAAGCCCTGTGCATAGCGGCTGGGATTCATCCTCTTAGGCCCAGAGGGAAGGGGATTTAGGACTTTATTTAGTGCCATTTAGAAAAGATTACCCCTTAACTGCAGACTTGCCGTCAACTAAAAGACATTATGGATAAAAGAATACCCCAAACAATGCTGAAAGGTTTAGCCTAAGTTAGGTCACATAGAGGCAAAACCATAAATGGGTACAGACATGATTGAGTATGACTTGAATGGGCTGTTGGAACGGGCTGAGAGTTTGTGATAAGATACAAGAATGGCTGAAGTAAGTAAGAAAATAGAAAAAAGAAAGATTAGGAGAAGTAAGAGATGAGCAGCTGCTCATGAAACACAGCTTGGTGTTGCAACCCAACAACATGAGATGGACTTTATTTATGACTCTTCATATAAGGGACCAGATGGGTTTGGTGTCCTCGTATTTTCTACTGACATCCAATCAGCATCCAACCCATTTAACACCACAGAAAGGGCTTAGAGTCACACCAGATATCTTTGTTTAAGGACATTAGGATATATCCTTTAGTGATCTGCCATTTCAAAAGGGACAAAAGTACCCAATCCTTTCAAATGTAACCACAATGGGACGCCTCTCTCACTCTCCTTTGTCATACACTGTGTTCTGCTGGCATTTAACCCTCTCTTCATCTGTGACGCCCAAGACCTGGTAACCCCAGTGTGCTCAAACACACAAAGGGCCAGCGAGCCGAGCGCAGACAACCCAGGTTTCACTGAGCTTTACAATATTTAGGGTTCTGATTGTCTGGTTGAATTCCACATTGCACTGCACAGCTGCCGCTACAGCGATAGGAGCGTTGCAGGGGACAAACAGGGTCTGTGTATGACTGAATGACTCCTGTGCGGTCTCTGACGCTCGACACACCGCAACAAGGGCCTGAAGACCTCTAGGCCTTTGTTATAAAGGCCATTGTCTATGTGTCTGCAGTCTGAAAGTGAACCAGTACCAGAAAAAAATAACTAAAACTGAGGACTGTGGGGTGCTCTGTGGGTCTCTTGTCTTATAATAGAAGCTGACGTCTTTGTGGCCACTGTGTTCTATCACATTACATTGACACAGACCTAAGACGGCCCGAAAGACTAAACATCGAGCCCACAGCAGTTACCAAAGCCTGTTTAGTTCTCCATACAGGCAGACTGTATGCAGGAACTGCATTAACAGTTGGAGGTGTGGCACATGATGTCACCTGTGAGTGGCTTAACTTAAGAATATCAACAACAGCTGAGGGAGCACCACCTTCCGCTCCTCCACTGAGTGTGGTATAATGGCATTAGCTCCTTCACCTTGTGACTGAGCCTGTGTTCTGCAATCTGCACTGGAACTGGGGAAAAGTCCACACAGCTCTCTCTCATATCTTCACTGGCAGCCTAGCATTCAAGGGCGCCTTTTATCAGAGCACCGTTCAGAGAGGGCGCAGCGTATTGTGTACAATCAGCTGTTGACTTAAGATTCTGTTTGTCAGATAAAGTTTCCCAGAGGAAAAGCTGCATAATCACAAAGAAATGCACAATCAGGCAAATGGACAAATGAAGTCTGAGCAGTGTTACAGTGCAGGTCTAACAGGGGCAAAGGTCCAACTAACTCACATATAATATACCAGCAGATGGGTCTCTCTGTTGGGCTAGTACCCTCTGAGAAGATGGCTAAGCATAGGCAGACATTACAGTCTTTCCCTAATGACAAACACCAGTGCACAAGCAAATGGCTGGAGAATAATTTTGCGGTTGGAGGGCTACAAAGTGTATAAGAAAAGAGAAACTCAAGGGGAATGACACTGTCACAGCTGCAGCAGTACGTCAATGACCATAAGATATATTCTACATACAAATATAACAGCTACATCAGAGAACCTAGAGGAGCAGCCTATGAATATCATTAACCAATACGTGGTTACTGCCAGCCAATTACAACGTGTGTATACTACTCTAGCTATGCTGTGAGATGATCCCTAAGCAGTTACCGACCGGCACACTGAGGAAGCAGCACCTGCTGAGGATGAGGCACAGCTGCTAAAATTAAGGCGCAGAGCTGTGCCGTTACTAAGCAACAGCAGTGCACAGAATTCCTCCATCTTCCTGCCTCAAGAGTGGTGTGCATGTGGGGGTGTGAATATGCTTCAGTGTGAGTACAAGTGCCCTGCCCAAGGGTAGGGTGAGAGGGTGAGAGGGTGAGGATTGCTTAATTGGCAGGGGAAGTTTGCTCGCTGTCATGATGATTTCCGATTGGCTGTTTGCATGAGACAAAAGAGTGGTATCTGGGTGTTAAAATCAATATGAACACACATAAATCTGAGCAATTTAATTTTAAGTCGTGTTTGTGCATACCAGTGTGTGAGAGGAGACGTTTGGGGTCACGGGAGACGACCAAGTGTTGAGCTACTCTTTAAATCTCCTGTCCAGTCCTCGAAAAGAGAAGGGACATGCAAACATTGCCTCCATGAGTGTAAACAGTAATTGTGTACTGAAGAAAGCATGACATTTATACCTGACCAAAGTAAATAACTGCCAGACAAAGCCACGGTGGTCAGTTTGACCTACCTACTTCAAAACGTCTCACAAATCAGAACAACAAAAGAAGTCTAATAAATATGGCATCTGTCTTTTCACAACTGCAACAAAATCTTGAATTATAAGTTTGAGATAAACTTTAATTTTAGCCCCTGCTTTGACAGTAGCTTATCTTGTGTTTGCTCGCCACTATCTACTGTTCCTCTACAGACAATACAGAGGAAGTGGAGAGGGATGTCAGAAGACTGTGTTTGTATTACTCTTGTGATAACATCACGTCTGCCCTTCATACAGAGGCTGAGTTGGGGGGTTGGGTAAAGGGATAAAGGAACATAGCTATGGTCTTTCAAAGGCTAACATCTGATCAGTGATCTACAACCAGTATAACCCAACCCCAAGGCAGAAGAAAGAACCTCTGCCACAGCTTGGAGCAAACAATTGAGTTTATTGCCCACACAGATGGATGTTTGTGTTCCATTATACGACAGAAAGAGACCAGGCACAGTCTAGCATTCCAACAAGACTCACAATGAGAGCTTCATCTGGTATATTTTGAAAAAACAAGACAAATCTTCTCAAATGCCCCTGCTCCTTTTTATTTGCCTTAGTTTGCTGCCATGGTTACTCTTTTCGACCGTTTCCAGTCTGTTTCTTCTATTCACATCTTTTTGCGGTCATTCCTCTGAGGCAGAGCGAGGCCTTCCTGCCAAAGACAATAACAACGACTAGAGAGGGGGGGGGTCACTGGAAGACGGACAGCAAAGAGGGAGAAGCGGAGAGCTGAAACCTCTCTGTATGGGTCTCTCCACTGACACGCACAAAAACCCAAGGGGACGATGAGCACATTTCTGGCAAGGCAATAAGGGGGTTACCATGAACTCAGCTTTCTCAGCTATTGGTTGTCAGGCCTGGTGGGAGGACACAGGAAGAGCTTGTATCTTAGAGGAGGATGTGAGCAACCATGAACAAAGCGGGAATCTGTTTTTTTTTTTTTCCATGACTACTTGTGGGCACAGAGAGAGGCTGCAGCTGTGAGCGGGACCGTCTGGCTAACGTCACCCTAAAGCCAACTTCTCTCCTTCTAAATCACATGACAGTGACAGACTGCTGCTCTAATGAAGAAAAGTGGACTCAACGTGATACAACAGCAGGGAATAAGCGCGGCCACTGTCCAGAAAAACAGACACATCCTTTATCTGACTTCTTGAACCGTCACTCAACATTCTTTCCATTCCCACAGGGTCATAATTCGCCTGGTTTCCTCTGCAAGTTACTCATCCCTCTCTCCTCTGAGCGGGAAGGTTCAAAAATTCAAACCTACTCCCGCCCCTTTCACCTAAACTAGTAATTCCCGTTCACAGAAGCTGAGCTGAGAGACAACTTAAGCCAGTCAAACATCTAAAAGTGATCTCAACACATAAATGTCATTTTAAAGAAAGTTATAATGTGCACAGAGCAGAATTAAACCAAAAATCAGCAGAATGACTCAGTTTTTTTAATGTCACATATCAAACATGCACAGCAAAGTATTGAAGCTCACTGCCTGCATGTAATAATGCTCATATCTGTACAGTCTGCAGATCTACTCATGATTAAGACATTACAGGAGTGGGGGTGGATGCACACCAAGCCTAGACTTGCTGTGAGTCAGTCAGGAATGTCTTGAAGGAGCCATAAAAGCTGTATAAATAAATAAAGGTGGCAGTGCAATGGGGGACACCCTGAGTGAGGAGGGGGTGGGGTGGGGAGCAGCCTACAGAGGGAGCATCCCCTCCTCATCTTGCAGTTTTGACCTTGTAGGATCAAAGACAGATGTTTTATAGGTGATGCCTGTATAAATGCCACAGCAATCCAAGTCCCTGTGTGGAATATTATAGTGAGGAGGCCATACAAATAAAAACATGACAGGGTCACTGGGATTAATTTTGCTGGGTACAACAAATGGGTATACGCCCCAGAATAAATCATAGCTTCAGGTTTTTAGGGTTGATGCGTCAGTGACTGTAATTACAATGTTATATGATTTCTAAGGCATATTCTGTGATTTTAAAATGCAGCCTACCTCCTTCAGCTGGTCCACCTCCTGCCTGACGGCCTCATACTCCATCTCCAGGTCATCGTACTGCTGTTTGAGCAGCTGCTTCTCCTCCAGCACCGCCAGTCCGTACTCCGCCGCCTGGATCTTCTCGTTCGTGGTCTCACTCAGCTCCCGGGTGAGACGCTCGATCTCGGCCCGCATCCACTCCGGCGCGGCCTCCAGCAACAGCACAGCGTCGGGGTAGCCCTGCTCTTCCACGGACATGATGGGTACCGGTTACGACCGACCAACGTACGCCAGCTGATCTGCGACAAGGAGGGGGATGTTGGGGCGTCTTCAAGCGGCGTAACCTTGAAGAAGGAGCGGTTGCTTAAATTCGTCTGTATTTAAATTGCATGATTGTTACGCTTGCGTTTCTCGTTGCCGGTCTTGTTTCTTTGGTCATGTAGATGACTCGGTTGAATTATCTCCGACGGGGGAGCTCGTCGTTATCTCCTAAAATTGCTCCATCGCTGAGTTACTGCGTTTTCTTCACCTCTCCCCCGGCTTGTCGGAGCATTTGCGCCGGAGCCAGGAGTACCAACTGACAAGGGAAGAAAAACGGATGTACAACTTCTGGTTCTTACTTTCAAAATAAAACTCTTATCGGCGAAAATGCGCTTCAGACCGCCCAGACCCATGTATAGTTCTGTGTTTATTGCTTTTATTTACGCTCTAAAATAAAAAGCTAAAATACAATAAAGGGAGAACACATAGTGAGTAAAAATACCGTGATAATTTCCTTCGGTGTTACAACGTTCTTGTTTTATTTTGAAGCCACAACACATCAACATCCGGTAAATTCGGTCAATTTATGGAAATGGGAAGCACCTACGCAGTCAGCTGGGACAGCTCCTGAAGGGCGGCGGTGCTCGTCGGGAAATGTAGTACTATTAGAGCGTAAAGCCAACGAAATCGATGTGTGGACGCCAGGAAGTGAACTCACTTCCCAATAGGCTTTGTTTACCTGCTTATGTGGAGCACGGAAATCCCTGTACAAACCGCTTGTGGTTTGTTGTCATAGAAATAGAGCTGATAGGCAGGCTGGCAAATATCTGCTGCCATCTGTCGGGAGAAGTGAAGAACTTATCTTCAGATAAATGCACTGCACGTCACGTACACCGGCATTCACACAGTTTGTCACGCATGAAAGGGCTTCAGTCTAATATTATTAAAACGTTAACAGTATTCATGGAGGGCTTAAAGATTAGCCTGCACTGTCTCCAAAACTTTTCACAGTCTCCCCTCTCTCTATTACAACTCAGGTAGCCATATATTCACAGTCAGGTGTAGGCCCATGTTTTTTTAACTGCGGCCTTTATGAATTATATTATTGTATTACATTAATTCTTGTGTATAGAAACATAGTGAAGCCTATCTGGTACTCCATAATCTCTTTCATGGTAAACATTTCAGGTGTCTTTGCAGGACGAACAGCACAGGTATGAATAATAAAATGAATACTGGCCCTGGTTTTGTGTATGCTGGCTGACTGGGACACTATATGGAACAGAGCCATCATTAATGTAATCAGATACACCTGTGCTTTTCCTGCTATGACAAATCAAAATGCCTGCTGTGGAAAAAGGGTCTGTGTGAAGTGGCGGAGCTTTACTAAGTACATTTACTCAAGTAATGTACTTGCATACAGTTTTGCATAGGCTACTTGTACGTTCTCTTCTAAAAGCAAACTAAAAACATACCCTTTTCTCATGCTTTTAAGTTAGGAATAAGTATTATTATTGTTATTATCTTCCCTTTATTATTAATAATAATAGTACTCTCTTATTTTGATTTTTTTAATCATGTCCTGATTGTTTTTTATGTATGTAATACTTTATTTTCTTATATATTTTATGTTTGTTATGTATGTTGTATCTTAAGCACATTGGGTTTATGCTTGTCGTATGAAATGGGCTATATAAAAATTGACTTCACTTGACTTAACTTTAAATTTGTACTTTAAAAGTTTCTGCATCAAACTTATGTCTGCTATTTGCCCATACCATTAAAATATGATTACATATGACACATATTTCACAATATCTTTTTTAATGGAAGAAGTCAGATGTTGCAATTGACCCCAATCCTGGGGACAGTTACAACATGACACAGTTGCAACATGTTAAAAATACATTATATTTCAGTAATTAACTTTTGCTTTTTGTCCCAATAAGCATAATATGCTAAAATTATTCCTTACTGTATAATAATATTATAATATTACTTTATTTAACAATATTCTAGTATCATTTATCTATTTAGTAATATTCATCGAATAACAGTTATTGAGTTTTGTTTGTGGGGAAATCCTCTGTTAGTAAGCCCTGTTCTTTTGCTTGGCATAGTGAAAACAAACAATAAAATGTCTACTGTTAGATTAACATCTTTAGTGTCTAATAAACAATAGCAGCTTACTATTTGCAAATAGATGATTATGTTACTCACAGTGACTTGTGCATAAATGTAGGCTACACATTTTAAGGTAATCTTATTTTTACTTATTTGTAAAGGCATCAATATGCCAATGTAGCAGACAACAGCTGATATATTTGGGGGAACTATCTTTTTATGTAACCACAATGACTTGTGCATGTTAGAAACTACTGTTGTGTGGTTTGTTTTGATGTGGCTGCTTAGACTGGGGACGGCTGAAACAAGTCACCACCTTATCAGCCGTGACAGAACATCATGTGCTGGTTTGACACACTGACCTGAACACATGCACGTCACTTAGACGTCAACAAAACAATGACTCAAACTAAGTACACTATGATTAATTAATAAAAAATGTCAGTATGACAAAGATACTACTCCTGAAAAAAATATTGTCACACCTCCAAAACAATTGTTACAATAAATGCACCAACAGAGTTTGAAGGTGTCATCTGTATTCCTGTTAGGGGGATGGTCTAACTGAATATGTGCAGTATGTCATCACTCTAGCATGTTTCCGCTCAAAGGAATAAGAGCAGCTGCAACCATCCTCAGTATCCCCTAACTACTTGTGATTCTTTAAATACATTTTGGTCATTATTCTTCCTTGTTTTTACTCAAGTAATGAATGCAAGACATTTACATTTAATGGAGTATTTTATAATATGGCATTGCTACTTCTTAAATAGAGTATTTGAGCACTTAACACACCACTGCTTTTACACCATGACATGATTGGCATCTGTACTGCTGTATATAGCAAGAAAGCACTTAAACCTATGGCTGGCTCTTTGCTCTGCACTCCACAGTATTTGTCACAGTAAGACGGGCAACATCTGGCTGGAAATCACAGTCATGCCTGTGATTTGCTCTGGACCTTATATCAAACTATATACAGCCTAGTGCATGTCATGCATTAAGCTGAGCTTCTGTGGTGATGGAAAGTTTTGTCCTTGTTTCTCTCTGTTGCTGTTAGTGGTTAGATGACAAACTTTGGGCAAAAGTATTGGACAAATTATAGAAATATATTTGATTTTTTTTTCTGGATCTGTACAGACTGATCAAACACCTCCAGATATGTGAGTATTTATATATTACTCATAAATTGTAGACTGCACAATTAAGATATTGCAGTTTAATACTAATAATTTGATCAGTTTCAAGTAGATAGATCAGTTGGTATGGATTAATTAAAAACTGTATGAGTAACTGTATGAATTTTGGATTGTTCTGCTCACACAATTAGTGTATTCATATTAGCATATGAAATCTGATGGATAAAAATCCAGAAAGGGAAAGCAGCATTATAGCATTGGATTGGGATTATTGGCTTTGAAGTCTCTCCAAATGCCATACATCATAGACTGATCTCTCTCTCCACTCACCTGATCTTAACCAGCTTTAGCACAGTGCAAGGTAAGCCAATCAGATTGCATCTACTTGCTATGCCACTAAGGTCCCACTATCTGGAGCAACAGAGTTGAAAAAGTTAAGTGTGTTGATTTCAAAAAATCATCTGTACACTCATGACAATTATCCCAAATGTATTTGTACTCATTCACAACAGTAGACATGCACATTATTAATTAAATAGTAGATACATTGAGGATCTGGTCAGTTCTTTACTGGTGACAATATGATTACATTAATAGAGCTGAATGTATTGTGAATTTCTGTATCTCATGGCAGTCCAAAAGAAAGCAAAAGGGGCGTGGCTATAGTCTGAGTTTTTGTTGAGGAGTGGACCCTATTTTATACTTCAGTAACAGTACAGTAATAAGATTAGTCTAATCCAACAGGAGTCAGAAATAGCCTTACGCTCCCCCACCCAGAGTCTCAGACAGGAGGAACCTGATGATGGAGATATTTACAAAGGACACAATCTCAGCTACTTTTCAACACATTCTTGGGGTTGATTCATCTACATGCTCGATCTGTCATCCTGGTGAGGTAGATGGCTCTCCGTAAAGAAGCGCACAGGATCCTTTGGGTTTCTTGTGTCGCCCCACCCCGCCACATAGGGATAATCTGAGACGAATCAAATCAAGTGAGGCCAAAGGATTGACTTCCCACAGAGCTGGGGACAACGTCAGAGCTGGGACGGTTGATGTCAGAAATGTTGGTGACTGCAGCTGGGAACCACTTGTGTTGGTAGATGGTGGTTACAAGCATCTCGACTCTCGTACTACAGGTAAATCTTTTTTTTTTCCTAATTAAATATATTTAGTGTATTTATGATTGGATTGGTCTTTTCTTGTTAGCTATTTCAAAGTTGATTGTTTTTTTCACTTTGGTCTTGAAGAGTGACAATGAATGTGATTAGGTAAAACTATCAGCTAAGAATAGCAGCTTGCAATCCTTTAAAATGGATTATGTCTACTTTACATTTGACTGAATATGATTGATGATGTTGATCTTTGAGCAAAGTGTGTATCTGTAAGTGGTTTTCTCTAACTTGTCTTGTCATGTATAAAGAGAGATATTAAACTCCAAAAGGAATAAAATCCAGAGCTCTGGTTAATCATCAGATACCTTGTATAGTATTGTATTTCAGACTTACAGTAAAGCTCTACAGCACAACTTATTTACAGACTGCATAACAAGGTGTATAACATAGTGTAACATGGTAAATATATGTGTGTCCAGGCTCTGCTATGACTGTGGATGTGAGCCTGAGTGACTGTTCAGATGGCACTCAATGCAAAGACAAGAGGTGGAGCTCTGATGGAATTCAGTAAGTAAGGATGGTGGTTGCTCGTCATTCAGTCCTGTCAGTGACTTAACAATGACTATAGAAAGGTGCATTTTAAATGTGCCAGTGGCTATTTTTATTGTAATGCCCCAAAGACATACTTGCAATGCCAGACAAGGATTAGACACCTAAGTGATCACTCACCACTGATGGTCTTAACCATGGAGGTGTTACAAAACGACCTACATTTGGTGGCGTCCCTATGTGGCACTGTGGTGTCTATTAAGGACATAAAAACTCTTCATGGGAATTTAATAGTATTTTACCTGTTTACTCTGGGAGACCACTAACCTTATAGCTTCCAGTTACATATTGAAGTATGTTAGATCACTGAACAAACACTTTAGTTTATGCTCACATTTTTCAGTTGAAATGAAACATCTATTGCTTTTTGAATGCACACAGAAGACTCATTTCTTTTTATAAATCTGTGTTAGTGAGCACTTTGTCTTCATTATCCATCCACCTAACAGGTGTGGTATATCCAGATATTGATTACACAGTAGTCCACAAAGAGCCAGCTCAGTTCAGTGGAGTCATGTCCATATTTCTCACAGATAGCCCATGTAAGAGGGCACACAAGGATATGTTCTTCATTTTTTATGCCGGTCTTACAGCAACACACACGTTGTTCTGGTGGTGTACGGCTCCACCTCCCTATTTCCACTCGCAATCTATGAGAAGACAACCGGAACTGTGTGAAAGTTATTCTCAGATGGTCTTCAATGTACGGTGTATTGCTGGTATAAAGTGGATGAACAGATATATCCGGATTGATGGCTTGGTAGGCTTGGTATCTTGTTCCCTCTTTATATGATCTTGTTTCTCCATTATCTCAGACAAGTATAAGTTCATGACTTGATTCTCTGTTCTAGTCATTTCTAGAACATACAACAAGAGGTCATCTAGCATGCCCTGATGCTGCTTCATCTTGGTCAAATACCTGGCTTGCTTTTCTCTCACTAAGGCTTACACTGAAGAGAGTCCTGCTTCCAATAGGCAGGTTAGGTTAGGTGTAGTAGACCTCATCCCAGTCATGTAAAGAGACTCAACAGACTTTAACGGCACTTTTAATCAAGCCTAACACCCGTACAAAATAGCTGAAGAGAAAGCAGCCTCAAAAACCTTTAGTTGGGGCATCATAGTTGGTGGATAAGAAGACAATTAGCTTGTTTAAGTGCTTCATCTTCTCCTGTACATGTAGGGCAAGTGAGGTACACAGGTGTGTCTTGGCTGGTCACAATAAAAGGCCTCTCTAAAATGTGCAGTTTTATCACACAAACAGTGACGCGGATGTTGCGATGGTTTGTTTTGTCTGACCAGAACTGTTGCCTGTGAACTGAATATTTATTTCACTCAATGAAGTCGTATTCAATGTCGGTTCTGAGAGTTTGGCAGTACATCCAACCAGCCTCACAACCTTAAAGCACAAGCATCCACACCAGCTCAGGATCTCCACATCCAATGTCTTCACCTGCAAAACTGTCTGAGACCAGCCAAGGGGACAGCTGATTCAACAGTTGGTTGTGTGATTGTGTGTTGATATGGAGGTCCTGGTCTCGCTCACTAGACCGGTTGGATGTAATAATAATAATAATAACTTTAATTTATATAGCGCCTTTCAAGAAACCCAAGGTCACTTTACAATACATAGTAATGAAACAATAACACCAACAGAACAGTACAATACAACGCAGGCAGTACAGAAAAGCAAAAAACTATAGCAAACAACAGAAGAAAGCAGAGAAACTGTGTGATGGAACACTGGGCATGAGATGGATTATCGAATTAAAAAGCCATGGTGAACAGATGAGTTTTGAGGGTGGATTTGAAAATGTCCAGTGAAGGGGCGTTGCAGGTTACAGGGGGGAGAGAGTTCCAGAGGGTGGGGGCAGCAACGCTGAAGGCCCGGTCACCAAAAGTTCAGAGGCGGGAGTGAGGGATGAAGAGTAGGCCGGAGTCAGAGGAGCGCAGAGATCTGGACGGAGTGTAGGGGTGGAGGTGGAGATTTGGTGACAGATTTGACGTGGGTCTGAAATGAGAGGGTGGAGTCGAGGATCACTCCCTTGTTGAATCTACTGTATAACTGCTGTTAATATTGTTGTGTACTTTATATGTTGTTGATTTAATTGTTATTTATGGTATGTCTGTCTTTTAAATGTGAGGACTACAGATGGAAATTAGCTTCTAGCTAAATCCGGCATATTTACATGATGTCATGTATTTGTACCGATTGTTCATTAATATGCACTGTCCTCTTCAAATAAACAAATAAAGTAAAGTAAAGGTTGCGGACCTCAGCAGATGGTAAGATGGTGGCACTGTCAATGTTTAGGATTAGATCCCCAACCTCCCGAGCAGTGCCTTGGGGGCCACAACCATGAGCTCTGTCTTGTTGCTGTTGAGGTTGAGTAGATTAGATGTCAACCACGATTTTATTTTGAGGAGGCAATTGATGAGAGACTGAGGGGGCAGATGGGCAGAGGGTTTTGTACTGATGTAGAGCTGGGTGTCGTCGGCATATGAATGAAAGTTGAGACCATGGCGGTGGATGATTTTGCCTAGCGGGAGCATGTAAATGTTGAACAGAAGGGGGCCAAGCACCGAGCCTTGGGGGACACCATGATTGACGGAGGCGGGGGAGGAGGAGGAACCAGCATGGGTAACAAATTGTTTACGGTCAGAGAGGTAGGAATGGAAGAATGAGAGGGCGGAGTCCTGGCAAATTCTCGTAAACATTAGAAATGGCTTATGGCAGTGAAATGAACATGCAATTCACAGGCAACAGCTCTGGTGGACAAATGTTCACACAGTATCTTGATATACCACACCTGTTCAGTGGATGGATTATAGATTAAGTTGGCAAAGTGCTCACTTACATGGATTTATGTGTGAACAGAATTTGAGGGAACTAAGCCTTTTGTGTGCCTTTTTTACTGTATAGTGCTTACAATTTTAGATTTAAGTTTTGTGTATCATCAGATTTGTCTTCTCTTCTTTCCTCCTATAACAACTCCAGTCAGAGCCCCCAGGGCGAAGTACACAATAGTAGGAGAAGCTTTACGTTATATCGTCCCTGCACATTTGCAATGCTCAATCGGCTGTGGAGGTCAAGATTGCAAGTATGACAACCCAAGTTACTGGAGTGATGCCCAACAGGCCATTCAAGGCCTCTACTCATCCTGGTACACATGCTTGGTCTACTTTAATAGTTGTGACAGTACAACAAAACATAAGTTTTCCAAATGATCTTTTTTCGTGTCAGTAGCTTTAAACCCCACTATCTTTTTTTCTGTTGTTTTAGGGTTACTGATCATCTTCTTGCTATGTCCAGACCCTCAACAGAAATCATTGAGAAGTATAACATCATCGATCAGTTCAGAAGGTACAAACAACTTTGTCTGAAGGTCTCTCAGGAGTTTACTGCCAAAGAATGAATTGTTCATGTCTCTGTCTTTGTGTGTGTCTGTCTCAAGAACTGGTATTAAAACGGTGATCAACCTACAGACACCTGGTGAACATGCCAGCTGTGGAAGCCCTCTGGAGCCAGAAAGTGGCTTCTCGTACCGCCCAGAGGTCTTCATGGAACACAACAGTAAGCACTTTATACACTGGTTATTGGTGTTTCTGTGTTGCTGCTCAGATTTCACTGAAAACAAAATATCATTTCAGTTTATTTCTACAATTTTGCCTGGAGTGACTACGGAGTGGCCAACCTCACCACTGTGCTGGACATGGTGAAGGTCATGGCCTTTGCACTGCAGGAGGGAAAGGTAGCAGTCCACTGCCATGCTGGCCTTGGCAGAACAGGTAAGGAATTATGTATGAAGTGTTCTGACTTTTCGGGACAGTCTTGTACTATATCTGACATACAATAAATGGTCTCCCCTTTCTTCACTGCAGGTGTGCTGTTAGCATGTTTCTTGGCCTATGCTACCAGGATGACTGCCAACCAGGCTATTTTATTTGTACGTGCTAAACGCCCAAACTCCATCCAGACCCGAGGTCAGCTGAGCTGTGTCAGAGAGTTTGTCCAGTTCCTTGCCCCCTTGAGGAGTGTCTTTTCCTGTGCTGAGCCTCGATTCAACCGAGTCACCCTGTCCCAGTACCTGAACCGCCAAAGACACATATTGCATGGCTATGAGAGGAAGGAGCTGAGGCACCTCCCAAAGATTATCCAGTTAGTGTCTCGCTTGCTGTTGGACATTGCAGAAAACCGACAGGTGATTGAGGAAGACATTCTGGAGGCCCCTGACATCCATGACTTAGAGATGACTCTCAGTATCATTGAGGAGATGGGCCCGGAGTTCTTTAGAAAAGAGCCCCGCTTACCAGGCGCACCCACATTACCCAGACATTTTAACGAGCCACCCATCTTCTACCATCGCAAAAGTCTGAGCTACAGCGAGTCCGACTTGAGACGACTGAGCTCACAGCTCAACCTCCTCACGCAACCTCTCAGCTCCTTGTCGCAGAGCGATGCTGAATTATCCATTGCCCCATCGGAGGCTGCTCGTGCTACAACCCAGCACTCAGGCTGGAACAGCAACATGTCAGACGTTTCAGGCGGCTCAACAGGCCTTTCACACAACTCAACAGGCTCACTCTGGCAAGTCAAGAATGTAGAAAACCAAAAAGATGTATCCATTCTGCTGAAGAAAGTGAAGGGGAAAACCATCCAACGCAGTGAGTCTGTGGGACACAACGAAAGTACCAAATATGCTACCATGTTGTCCAGGTGGAAGGCAGAGCAGAGGGAAGAGTTAGGGATGAATGGGAAGAAGCCTCAAGGGGAAGAGCAGTCAGAGAAGTCGGAGGTGCCCTTTATTACCCTGCAGTCAGAGCTGTCCCTGGAGGCCAGGAGGTTGCTTGTGGCACAGTCCCTGGCAGTAGACCTTTTTCTTGATGGAGAAGAAGAGCACAGGACCAGAGTCTTGTCCTGGCAGGTAACTGACCAGTGATGTAGTGGTCCTTTCCCTGATGTGAACTTTTATTTTGACAAGGCAATTCAAGTTTTTTTCTGCATGATACATGGCATACAAATGCCAGTTATTAAATGAATCCATGCTCTAACTTTGGTGACTCAGCATCAAGTGTCTACAATAAGTTCAAAGCAGCTATTAATGGCATGAAAACTCTTCACATAGAATAAGTTGTCTCAGTCACATACAGGCAGACAGGGTCTAACATGACTCCCTAAATGTGTGCAGGCAGAGCTGAACCAAGGCGGTGGCTGGGAGAGGCTGTGTATGGAGCGGGATCCCTTCATCCTCACTGGGCTCATGTGGGCATGGCTGGAGCAGCTTAAAGAGCCGGTCATCTCCATCCAGGACGCCAAAGCCCTGAACCCTATCACTGATCCTCAAACTGTCCTCAACACACTTGACCAGGTCAGTGTGTACATTAATTCACATTTAAAGCAACAGAGATAGGACTACAAAGTTCCCAAATTTGGTTTAACCCTTGTTTTCATCTCTTCCCAGGCCTCTAAACAAACATTAACATGCATACTAGATTGTATGGCTCATATGCTGGAGATACCACAAGAGGTTGAAAATGCATTCCTGAATCGTACCATCAAGGCTTTCACATGGGTAAGAAAATCAACACACCCAATTATTTGGGATTCATTTTACAATTTAATGACCTTGTTATTGGTTTTGTTTCAACAACTTGAGTCTTGTTTGCATTTCAACAGCTGGACAATAAATCAGAGGATGGAAGCAAAGTGTATGAGTCCATGACTGAAGTCCTACGGAGTGTCCTTGAGGAGATGAGATGCATGGCCCTCAAAGCAGATGAGACACCAATGTCTCCACCTACCTTCCCTTAAACATAGATACCACCAGTCATCTTTATGTGGTGCACTGCCTGTACCTCCATGTGGAGGCATGAGAGAGAGGAAAGGATGCTTTTGTGCCTTGTGACATTTTTTTTCAATATTTCATCATTGTGGGATTAATATAAACACTTGTGGTACATAGATTATTGTCGTTTAATATGCCTTAGTATTTTCTTACCTCAGTCATGAGTGGAGGCAACATATAGAGAAACAGGTGACCAATATATTTTTTAAACATGATGCCTTAAGACTGGTCATAATCAACAGCACATACCTCAGCTTCAGAAGAGTAGTTAAAGAACGTATTAATGCAGACTTCTCCAGTGATACTCAACTTACAGCCCATGGGCCAAATAAGGTGTGCAATAGGGTGCTGGGTGACCCACTGACCATTTGGGCTCCACTGGCCTCCTGTCATTTTGCATACATGGCCCCCGGACAAAGCAAGTTGAGTACCCCTGGACTTCTTTCTTCACAAGCATGTTGATCACACAGCATATCAATGCCTTCCTGTCTCATAACATAGTGTATATCATCTTTAATGACTGTTACATTCTGTTTGCTGTAAACATAGACTTTCCAAAGAACATCCAGATGTCAGTATATATGATGGAGTTCACAATAAAAGCAAATGTTCCTCCTTCTAATGGGTTGTGCAAACTGCTTATAGGCACCTTTTTGTGAGCAAGCGATGCTTAGGAGGTGAAGGAATAAGCTTTTAGGACATCCTTCCCGTCGTTTCCCTCAACTGAGGCCACAATGCTTGAGTAGTCACAGGCGACATGAGTAAACCCTCTAGAAAACAGGACACAAAGCATGAAGTGAGGTTAGGAAATGTAGATTAGAAAACCCACCCGTAATTGGGCTGTTGAGTTACTAGTGTCTTGGCTGCGGACCAGTGCTAAAGCATACAGTACCTTGACATTGTGTGAGAGCCTCCCAGTAAGTGGTATTGGCTCTCCAGGGTCAACCCACGATCTCTGTCATTTTTCCATGTCAGCACTCGTAAGGAGAGATCCTGAGATGCTGTCACGGCTCGAAAGCTATCCTGTAAATGTGAAGACAAAGACCATAATTGTACTGTGTACAACAAATACTTTCAGTAAGTGAAGGGATATTTCTTTGAATTCCAAATGAGAAAACAGCCTACCACACATATAGAAGAGATTGGCATAACATGCTCTTTAAAGCTAGCGAGCTGGGCTCCTTTCAGAGAGTAGATCCACAGCTCCTGGCCAGATGCCAGCACTAAACAGTTGCTGTCCTTGGCCTCCAGAAGGATGTTTGAGGACCAGCTGTTCAGTGTCAATGGGAAGGACTCCACCTGCTGGACTAAAAAGAGATTCAAAATCATACCAGCACAAGCCTACAGCAATATTTAGGAAAAATCCATCCACCTTTTAAACCCCTGAACTGTTGGAGTAGGAGTAATTCTGAGATGTAGAGTTGTCATATTCATTTTCTGAAGTACCCACTTATATTAACACTAATATTAAAGGGACAGAGGTGTCTGCCTTCTCTCGAATATGGTGGAACTAGATGGCATGACTTGTGGTGCTCAAAACACCAAGGATGAAATAAAATGAAATGACATGAAATAAAATACAATAACATAAAATAAAATAAAAAATGAAATAAAATAATTAAAAAATAAAATACAATTAAATTAAATTAAATTTAATTTAATGAAATGAAATTTAATTTATTTACTTTAAAAAAATTGAAAAAAAAATTTGAGAAACTCAACAGCTATGTCTCTTTCCAGAAATCATGACCCGCTTACTCAAGATAATCCACAGACCTTGCTGTGAGCAGTTTCATGTAGGAACTATTTTCTTTCTACCAAACTACATCCGTCAACCGCTTCACCACACAGCGGGCAGCGTGCATCTACTGCTAGCTCACGAAACACCACTGAGCTACTGTTACAGCTAAGCTGAGGAGGACGCTATAAATGTATATATCTGGCACTGTCAGAAGCACAAGCCTTCTCTGTGAGTAGATGCACGCTTCCTTCTGCGCTGTGATACAGTAAGCGGGTGTAGTTTGGTAAAAAGTAAATAGTTCCTACATGAAACTGCTCACAACAAGGTCTGTGGATTATCTTGAGTAACCAGGTCATGATTTCTGTAAAGAGACATTGCTGTTGAGTTTTTCAAATGTATTTTTTTTTGGCACTATGAGCACCACAAGTCGAGTGCCATCTAGTCCCATTATATTGTAATGCAGGCAGACATCTTTACAGCTGGTATCTCCGACACTCAGCAACTCACACTAAAACAATCTAGACTGATAAACAGCACTACAGGTAGGAGGTAAAACAGGTATGTTTGATTTTGGAAGGATCTGTCCCTTTAAACTTCCACTCTTGAGACGTTGGCATGCCGGTCATCCACGGGAATAAGCAAAATACACAATGACAAATGTATCCTGTCTGGCAGCATCTGTACCAGCAGCTTAACAATACCTGCAGGAACTAGTGGATTTTCCTACAATGATTCACTGAGTGACTGCAGTTTTCTAATGACTAATATAAGATTCTGCACCACATTTATACTGAAGCATTTCAAAGTCACGTACATCAGTCCTCACCCAGGATATCTGACTTGTACTTCGTCTTTTTAATGCTGACATCGAACACAGTGAGGGCTTTGTTGTTTGGGTGCTCATTGTGGTGGATGATGGCCAGTCTGGCAGGCTGGGTGGGTATGAAGACAGCAGCCTGGCACCCAGTAACTGGCACAGACTGGCACAGAGGATCTTCGTCCTCAGAAGGCGAGGTCAAACTCTCGGTGTAAATCACCTGCAAACAAACCAAACAACAGAAGTCTATAAAATCTGTGTGTAATGGTTCACTCCTGGCATCCCAGAACACCTATTTCCCCCACTGTGTTATTTGCACTGAGGTAATTTGGCTAAAGGAAACACACGAGAACAGACCAGAGCAGGAAACACAAATATACAGTCAGCCTGTCAAAGACAACAAGAAATACCTTTGGACTTAAATCATCATTGTCCTTGGTTCCAGCAATAATCCATTTCTTGTCAGGTGAGACTAGGAGTGTGTTGACTTTAAAGGTGTCACACACCATTATGCTGGACTTTTTAGTCAAAGCTGAATCAGCTAGTGTGCACACAGATCCCTGACTGGTTCCAACCTGGAGGAGAATATAATGAAAACCATTACTAGATGAAATAAAATATTATTTCCAGACTTCTGAGAGAATTCTGAACTTACAGACAGAAACCAATTGTTGCTGATGTTGTACTGTACTAATGTACAGTGTGGGGATCCAGCAGAGAAGGAGGCCACCTCCTGGCCAGTCTGACCCTGCCAGGTCTTGATGAGGCCCGTGGAGTCTGCTGTGACCACAACGTCACGCTGTTCATCAGTTACAATCGCTGTCAGGGGACTCTGCACAGGACTGCACCACAGGACTTCACCCTGAGAGAGATAAAGGTGCAACATCAGGTGAATGTCTTGATGAGGGCGTTTATTTATTCCAGTGTCTTGTGAAAATCAATTTCAGTCATGTTCAGCTGGAATGAAAGCTGCATACACGCAGCTTGCAGTGGCACATGACGGCAGTACGTATCACGGTCTGAATGAGTGTCACTTTTAACTCGGGCTTTACTTCATGGCATCTCAGATCTAAGAAGAACACCAGTTGGAAATGTACTGTGGAAATGGACTGATACGAGCTTATAGCGTGACACTTAAAGGAATAGTTCACCTACAAAATTACCATTTGTGTATCAGTTAGTCATTGCTGGTTATATTCAACTGATGAAGACAACTTTCTTTTTCTCACATGCCTCCACAGAGTCCAAAAACAGAAAATTCTTGATAATTGTATTTAAAGGGGGCAGCATTTAACATCAGCAAAACTATATCAGATGTCACATGGTGTGAGCAGAACCATCCATAGCTTAATGTGACAAAGACAATGGAGTCAGTGTGGACATTGTGGAGGACTACAGGTACCTGGGAGTGCATACTGACAATAAACTGGACTGGTCCAAGAACACTGAAGCTCTCTACAAGAAGGGCCAGAGCCGCCTCTATTTTCCGAGGATGCTGAGGTCCTTTAACATCTGCCGGACAATGCTGAGGATGTTTGATGAGTTTGTGGTGACAAGTGCTATCCTGTTTGCTGTTGTGTGCTGGGGCAGCAGGTTGAGGGTAGCAGACACCAGCAGACTCAATAAACTGATTAGCAAGGCCAGTAACGTCATAGCTGGACTCTCTGGTGGCAGCATCAGAGAGGAGCTGACATTGGGTGAGAGGCAGGGTACACCCTGGACAGGTCACCAGACTATCACAGGCATGCTGACACATAGAGACAGACAACCATTCACGCTCACATTCACACCTATGGACAATTTAGAGTCAACCGGCATGTCTTTGGACTGTTGGAGGAAGCTGGAGTACCCACACGCTGACATGGGGAGAACATGCAAACTCTGCACAGAAGGGCTCGAGAAGGGATCGAACCAGGAACCCTCTTGCTGTGAGGTGACAGCGCTAACCACCACACCACCGTGCCACCCTAAGATATGTGTCATCTTGGAAACTGTCTCCCACCCACTCCATGATGTGCTGGTCAGACACAGGAGCACATTGTGACAGACTCATTCCCCCAAGATGCACCACAGAGCGCCACAGGAAATCAGTGTCAGAGTCAATAGACTGGCATTTGGACTTTTTAACCTTCTGCATTTATAATTCCTGGTTATCTATTGGGTGCAATACTTCAAATGCTGCAATATTCAGTGCAATTATTGAACTGTGCAATATTTTTCACCTCTTGAATATATTAATTCAACATACAATGCACATAACTGTACATATTACTTATATTTACTCTGATTCTATTGTTGTTTTATTCTACTGATGTATATATTGTAGTTAAATTTTCACACGGATGATATTTTCTTTTAATATTTTAATTTCATATCTTAAATTCTAGTGTTAATCACTGTAGCATAATGCAAATCTTATTTTTTATTTTACTGCACATTTCATACCTACTTTATTTTATTTATTGCTTTATATTTACACACTTTTTTTTTACATACTCTTATTCTTGAGTCTTATAATTCTCTATTCGTTACATCGGAGTGACTGTAACGAATCATAGTTTCCCCTTGGGGATCAATACAGTACTTCTGATTGTGATTTCTGAAAACATCCGTTTGTAAGCTGTCACACAACTCATGCAGTATCATCACAGTCTCATTTATCCAGTCGTATGCTCAGTACTTTCCAAACACATGCACTTCACTAAAGCACTTCCACATACAGGTAGCATGTCCGGGCCAGCGTATGCGTTTGATCTCTGCTTGTGCATTCTGATGTGCAGAGTTCAAACACATGCACTTGCCAAGGCACACTACCTGTCCATGCCTGAGAGAGTTTATGTGGAAGTAATGTTTAAGCAAGATGATCTGGCTGCTCCTTCACTGAAAGAGTTCGTACAACTGTGCTCAGACAATGTGAGGACATCTGGGATGTTTTCTTGTTTTTGGATTCTTTGTTCATTGTGGAGGCATGTGAGAAAAACAGGTTTTTTCCCCCTAAATTTAAAGTACACCAGGGTGAGTTATTGATGTACAAATTATCATTTTGTGGGTGAAGTGTTCCTTTCTTTGCCTGTAAATACTGTATTAAAGTAATACAATATAATTTAGGTCAGATGGGGGGAAAAAATTGAAACTCTGCCTCCACACAAGCCAACATTTTGCATTTATACAAATACCTTTAACACAATATATACTGAGAATGCATAATGATTTGCTGAAGGTGTTGCACTTACATTCTGGACGTCCCATGCTCGCACTGTACCATCAGAGGAGGCGCTGCACACTGTGGCACTGCTGCTCCAAATGTTAGGAAGCTGAGCCGAGTTCCCCTGCAGGTACACCAACCCGACCACCCTGCCTGATGGACAGCACGTCAGATATGGAAATGAGATACGAGAGACATCATGAAGGCATGCACAGGAGATTACAGACAAACAGACAAACAACATACCTGTGTGTCCTCTGAGGCTTTTGCAGGTGTAACCTCCTGACCTGCCTTTAGTCATATTCGCCTCTAAGTGGCAACGACGCAGGAAGTATCTCTTCCAAGAGTGATTCACGTGTTCACTCCCCAGGACTGCGAGGTTACAGAAACTCCAACGCTGCAGACACATCCTCCTGAGAGGGAAACACAGACTTTGATGTTAAGAATATTTTTTATTCATTTTTTAAAGAATTAAACAAACACAATAGACATGATGTAGATAGGACAATCATGACATTGTTCTATTCTGCTTTAATTGAGTCTGTTCTCTCCTTCAGTGTTGTCTGTTGGTTTGGTAATCTGAGCCTTAAAAACAAAAACAAGTTGATAAAAGTGGTGAAGTTGTGCTGTAAGATCACTGGTGTTACTTTTGATAACGTACAGTATCTGTATGAAGAGAGCATCACCTCTAAAGCTGCGTCTACTGTCTCAGACTCTCAACAGCCCCTCATGTTGAGTTTTAGATGCTTCCTTCAGGATGGAGGTTTTGCTTCCCTAAATGCAGCAGTGTGTGATACTGGATTCTGTGTGTTATGTATTGTACTGTCTGTATCTCAAATTGCCCCTTAGGGACATTAAAGTTTTACCTTACCTTACCTTACCTTACTTACCTTGTTCCCAACCTTTTTCTTGAGGGACCCATATTTTTACCATTGTAGACTTTGGTGCCCCCTACACATGTTACACATGCCCTTATCCTCACAATGCATATCTTAAAAAATGTCTATGCTAATTTACTTATTCATTTTTAAATAAACAAATACACTTTTAATATACCCCTTAAATTCGTTTGTTTTTGATACAGAAATGAATTAAATTTTGACACATAACACATCCCTTAAAATCAAGAGGGCTCTGCGACCCCCCCACGGCTCTTTGGTACCTGCCTAGGACGGTCGCGCCCCCGGTTGGGAACTACTGCATAAAAGCACCCAGTACCATTCAGAAAAAAAGGCAGGGGATTAATATCTAGACGTCCAGTCCAAAGCTGTCAGTTGTCATCAATATCGGCAAAACAGGAGACTGCCCCTTCTGCCAGGACGGTCAAGAGTGAAAAAACACAACAAACAAACAAAAAAAAACAAAAACAGGGGAAAACACACATGGGTGTGAAACTGCTGGAATATTATTCAGCACACATAGGGTGTCTACAGGTATCAGACACTTAAATTCAATGCTTTTTAAGACCTTATCAAGATATTTAAAACAAATAATCTTTTTCTGATTCATTCATTGCAGGTAAGTACATGTAGTCCCGTGCAGAGGTAGGTTTTATGCAGGAATATAGTTATTAGAGTTAAGTTAAGCGACATTTTGCCAACAAATGAGTGCAAGTATAAAGTAAAAAGACAGTGTCAGGGTTCAGTGGTAGGTTTTAAGTTTTGTAACATCAGAAATGTGACCCTTCACACAGAAGAGCTCGACTCATTTTGACAAAAATAGATTAAAACATGAATAAATGAAATAAGATAAAATTTCTGTGGCTATTAAGAACTCACAAATTAAAAATTAAAACCATTTAATGACTTTAAGGGCCTAATATTGATAAAAAAAAAATAGCCTACATTAAAGTTAAGACATTTTATTTTGTTTTGAGATATTATCCACAGGTGCATGACGTTGCAAAAGACAGAAATGAAAGTACAAACAAATCTCACCTCCATAACCAGGGAGTCTCTGCAGCTTCATTCCACTCCTAAAAATATATATTATAGCATATTAATCAGACACAAAACATATAAAAGGCTCGCTCATATTGCACACTCACTACTTCCGCAACTTGGACACTCCTTACCTTACACACACTGGAGGCACTGATTAAATCTTCCTCGGGCAGGAAGGTAAAAATAAGAATAAGGCAATCACTGATCAAGTGCGGCTGATCAATATCCATACTGATATCTATAATAGGCACCCCTTCACCTACTATTCTTCCTCTGTAAGTGAGAGCGACAGCAGCTCAATGTTTGGGCTAACTACGGAAACAAAACAGGGACATGGGGGTGTGGTTTGTTTAGCTGGTAGCCTGCAATGTTTCCACTACGCCACCAGATGTCGCCATTGTAAAAGGTAGGTGATGGACAGGACGGAGGCGCACGGCAGGTTGCGCGCAGCAGATGCTTTATTTATGGATAAATTCCAATTTTAAATGTGGAAAAATTCAACAAGGACATGAATGCTTGTATTTAACTTCATAAATGTTTGATTTAACCACCTGCTGCCTGACTGAAGAGAGCAGCACTCTCTTTTTGAGGTAATAATTGCTTTAAAAAGTTGCTTCTTGCTTGTCTTTTATTTATTGTTTTAAATATATCTGCAGGATTTTGTGATGCTTTTTTGTAAGTGTGGAAAAAATCATTTAGAGAAGATAAACTGCGTAAAGTGCGCGTAAATGGGCACTTCACATCGAGCCTTGACCAACTTAATAACCAAATAAGAGGCCACTCCAATCAGTCAAGGTGAATTCACAGCAGAGGAGTGTGTGTGTGAGTGTGTATGTGTATGTGTGCTGAGATTCAGCCCTGGCGGGATTCTTAAGCAGGGCCCCATGTCTCCTGTGAACACGCCCCAGATAGATGAGCCAGATATATAGCCAAGACCTGCGGGTAGCAGAGGAACTGTGAGAAAGAGATAATCGCACTTGCTCACCCCAAGGGTTACCTGTGACACCCTCGCAATGACAAGAGGGCCCAGCGAAAGGGGGCCACGTAAAAGGAGCTTGGAGGATACCCTAACCGGCAATTTGTAGAGAAACAACTCACCCGAGCGTGTGCTTTTTCCTTTTTTTGATGCTTTTCGTCATTTTGGAGTTCCTTTGGAGTTACCTGGGCTGTGATCGATCGGAGAATAAGCGAACCGAGTTACTCATCAGCTCCGCAGATCGTTGCATGAAACTGAGAGCGGGGCCGCAATGAGTCGGAGAACGAGACGCTGGATTTTAAGAGTTTTACTTTGTCTGGGGATTGTTTATTTGAAAATTGGGTGAGCTGCGCTTATTTGACTTCACACAGATTGCTGTAGGTTATTCTCAAACACTAAAACTGACAAATGACAGGAGACTTTTATCTGCTGTTGGACCATTTGTGCGCCAATGTATTTTATATTTGCTCATAAATAGGCAGGTGATTTTATAAACGATACAAAGCTTAAAGGAAAGAGCGCAAAGTTTTATTAGACTCGTGGCATTTCCCGATTTATGATTATTACCTCAATAACATTTCCTTTATTATACTTTTGATATTTATGCCAGTGTGCTTTTACCAGACTTTAAAAGTATCTGAAACTTTTACGCAGCATTTAAGAATCAGTGTAGTGGTGCACCTTAGCTCAGACATGTTACAGAAAAGTATAACTAATAATTCTGGTGATCATTTCTGCTGTTAAAATGCAGTCTGTTTTCCACAGAGGTATATGTTAAATATTTGGATTATGACCCCCAGCTACTATTTAATAAACCAAACTGTGAAAATACATTTGATTTAAAAGGTTATGTAAGATCTTTAAGATAAAAATAAACTCAAAGTGACAGCCAAAAATGTCAGAAAATAGATAAATGGTCGATGGCTGCATTTTCTCAGTCATATCCATCTTCCATTCACAGTGGCTTCTCGTCGGTGGTGGCCCTAGGTGCGAGCATAATCTGTAACAAGATCCCCGGTTTGGCCCCTAGACAACGGATTATCTGCCAGAGTCGCCCCGATGCCATTATCGTCATCGGAGAGGGAGCCCAAATGGGCATCAACGAGTGTCAGTTTCAGTTCAAAAACGGGCGCTGGAACTGCTCTGCGCTTGGAGAGAGGACAGTCTTCGGAAAAGAGTTGAAAGTGGGTATGTTGCTGTCTGTTAACGTTTGTTTTACAGTTTGAAACATGTTTTATTTACAGCAGTTAACACCATTTATGAATCACCTCACACTTCCATGCGCATCTGTGCGTAAAATGCGCACAGGCTTCATCTCTGGCTCTTTTGTGATTTCCCTCAAAATTCCTTTTAATATAAAACAGTGCCAAATAGAAGTTCAGGATTTAGCCTGTCAATAAGCTGGAGTTTTTTTTAAATGACACTGACATGCATTCTTTCCCACATGTTTTACACAATCTAATCTCCTAGCAGGTGCTCTTTATCTGAAGCCAAACTCTCCACCAGACAAACTTCTCCTGCACATAAATGATCATCTGCCCTGCATCATCCATAGCATCCCAAAAGGAGTCGGTGTCACTTACATCAGGCCCTAGTTTTTCCTCCAGACTTTTCACAGAGTGGAGCTTTTTCTACAAAAGGCATCTGAAGCCAGCACTGTAACAAAGCTCTTGTGAATGTTGGCAGCCTTTCTTTTCAGCCCGTCTCTGGAGACACATTTTCACTGGTCTTTATCCTGTCTAGCGATGGGTGCTGTGGCTCTCACTGTACGGACGTAGATCTTACCACGGGTATAAGTTACAGCGGGGCAAAGCCAAGAGGAAAGCAAGACCTGAAAGTACTAAATTAGAAGAACAAATTAGTTCAAATCTGAGACAAAAGTCTGCTGTAGAGAGTGGATGGACTTTAGGGAATGCTGAAATTGTGGCTGGAGTTTTGTGACCTGTTTGTTGGCGACTAAAAACTGAAAAGTAGAATTAGAGATTGTTAGTTATCAAGGATACCAATACCAGGAAGATCTATAATGAAGTATAATGATGCCTTTATGGCTATAGCCTGCGTACAGAGTTTAAAAACCACAGAGGATGCTTTGTAAAACCATTTAGATAAGAATTCTTAAATATTTTCATCCTGGCACAGCTATTGAAGTAAAACAAAGAATCCAAATACCCTTTCACACAATGGTCAGTAGCTTGGACCAGCTGTTTGAGGCCATCCTGCTGCTGCTGTTGGAAAGAAAGGATTATCTCTTCATGCTGTTGAAATGAAAACAGTGGTGTTTGACAATCTGTTCCTTTATGAATGAGTGGTTTTAGCCCATCAAGAGTCTTGGTTTGTGTTTCCAAGACAGGAGTTTAAGTCTATGGCTTGGACAGCCATACCAAATAGATTGGTTTCACTGATCAGATTAGGGTAGAAGGCCACTGGTTGTAAATGAACGCCATTGTTGATGCCCAGGCTGAGTGGAGCTGTGGTGCTCGCAATTGTTCTTAAAGCGAAGGAGGACTGACCCGTGAACTGACATAATCCTCATGGGTAATGCAAGGTGCATCAGCTTTGAGCCATTTTCGGCCTCGACTGTGTTTGCACTTGAACTTTGTAGTTACACTAAGCTGTATGAGATGAGGTCCATATAAAGAGGCCGAGGGGTGCATGACTCTGCAGAGATGAAAGAGGAACAAACATGGCAGAAGAACAGTGAACTGGCACTTCTAGTTCAACTTAAAAAGGCTTTTGATTTTTTCTCGTCCACTCTCTTTTTTAATATCTTCCACCTCTCATTACACGGTTAGGAAGAATTCATACCATCTCTTGCGGTGAACTCATGCACTCAGAACTGCAGGGGAAAAATTAACAACGGTGCAGTCAGAGCTGACTGACACACCTTCTTTTTTGGCTTGGAGCCCATCGAGTCTATAAAAACGTCCACATAATTGATGCCTCAATATGAGCTCTTTTTTTTTCAATGGCAAGGGCACACATCCAAGATGTTTATCAAAAACATGGCGGCTTTACATAGTGGAGCGGGTGGTAGGAGGAAGCACAAAGAAGGTATGGTGTTTGTTTTGAACAAACAGAGACAAGAGGAGTTTATTCACACATAGATATGATGGATGTTATAATCAGGAGTTTCCTGTTTGCATGATAATGAATCACAGATCTGAAAGTGAAAAGATGCTACTTGTAGATCATGGATATGAATATTACATTATGGGCTTTTCTCATATTGTATTATGAGGGAAAAGTTGCATCATATAAAGCTGTGAATGAGATATATCAGTGTTTCTTCCTCTGCTTATTATTCGACCGGAGAACTTTGTTTCAGGATCTGTCTGTATGAGTCCTGTCAGATTAACCTTTAGTGTTTTGTCGATATTTCTGTGTGCATGTAAATGATTTGTTAGCCGGACTTGGGCGAGATAACGACAGGAAGAAGACTCAGATGTCAGTGCCTTATGAGTTTGCACAGAATGTGACAGTTTCTGAGTGGATCAATAGCCCTTCCTTGACAACAACCCTCTTATTCATACTGCTTTGTTGACTATGCCGCCAGTGGCCATTTTGGTTCACGGGCAGGACAGTTTCCAGGTCAGGTTTCAAAACACTGCAGCCCTTTAGTAATATGTCAGCAGCACTGTGATGTAAGCACACATACTGTTAATGATTAATCTAGTTCTTAAAAAATCCTGGTGCTTCAACTGTAGGAGTAACATCATAACATTCTTTATTTAAAAACATCTCACCCTGCAACACTGTATTCATCCCTCTATTTTTTTTCTGTTCCACTATAGGGAGCAAAGAGGCTGCGTTCACCTACGCCATCATCGCAGCAGGGGTGGCACACGCCATTACAGCTGCCTGTACACAGGGCAACCTGAGTGACTGTAGCTGTGATAAGGAGAAGCAGGGTTTCTACAGCAAAGACCAGGGCTGGAAGTGGGGAGGCTGCTCGGCAGACATCAGCTACGGCCTGGGCTTCTCCAAAGTATTTATCGATGCTCGGGAGGTCAAACAGAATGCAAGGACACTCATGAACCTCCATAATAACGAGGTGGGACGCAAGGTAAGTTGTTAGCAATAAGGCTCTTTACAGGACAATGACTGTACACATCATGAATACTCACCTTGCTTTGCCCGGGGGGCTCTTTGGCAAAAGTGACAGGAGGTCAGGGGCCAGTTAATAAACAAACATTAATAACATTTATCAGTATATATAATAAATTAACTACCTGTTTTCACCTGTTGACGTTTGCTGTCCTCATTCAGCTTTGCCAAGAGGCAAATCCACTTGCAACAGTCCTGCACAGGGGTGTATCTATAATTTGAGGACATTCAGGACTTAGCCTGGACTACTGTTGGAAGGTTTTGTGGATTCTCCCCCTTTTTTAACAAGCTTCATTTTAATTCTTTTTAAATGCACTCTGGCACCCTATTTACCAAATGATCGTTTGGACACCCTGCACCCTATCACAGCCTTAATGTGAGTGCCACCGTTGTGCTGTGGTCACAATACGAGCAAGAATGCAACAGTGTGACCTGTTACATCATCGCTAAGTTGCCTATGTTGCTCAAGCGCTCGTCAACGTAGTTACGTCATCACTGGGTTGTGTGTCTCAGCTACAAAGCATCTTGAATGTCATCTAAAGTTTGTATTTTTTTCCCCAAAAAGCATCTCTTCTTTTGATTAATGCGTGAGTCCCATTTTAGCATTGCATTTTGCCGCTCCATTGTATCCCAATGTGCACCTCAATGCATGTAAAGTTAGCATAGTGTCAGCTAACTAAGCTAAATAACACTGTACCACAGCTGGAAACAAAAACATATGATTGGTTGACGCTTCATCACGTCATTGGGGTGCTGAAGAAAGTTAATGCCAGCTGAAGTTGTATTTGTAGTGCGTCTTGCTGTCCAAAGCGACAAGTGCCAGGTGTCAGTTTGTAGCCATGTTACCGGCTTCCATTGAAAATGACTTGTAGCCTGTTGCTGTGTCACGCATAGTGTCGGCACAGCATTTTAATACATAGAATTTGTTCCCATCTCCACATTCAAATCCTTTCAAGTCACAGAGACTATAAGTGACTAAAAGTGATGGTGAACTTGTGGTTAACTAGTCTGAGTCTGGCCCCGGTAACAGTTAACGGTCCCTGCCATGATGTGGTGTGGGTGAACCTTGCCAAAGATCTGGGCAGCGGGGCCAAGACTGAACAAGCAGTGGAATAAAAGGCTGCTTTTAAGGAAAGAGCTGTCTAAGTGGCAGGGTTTGATTACAACCCAGATCTCTGCGCTGAAAACAGATTGACACTGTACAAAAAGGCATTAGCCCACTCGCCCCCCATGCTTTGCACCACTGGGACAGTGTACAGTTACCTTTATGACAATCCCCACCCACAATTTCGCTAATAACACGAGCCCACATCAGGTGCAATGTGCTTGTACATGCACCACAGGGGTGTTTACTGTTTGGTTATTAACGTCATTGAGTAATATGTGTCTTTGTTGACATGCAATCCACCTGCATACTGGCTGTAATACACAGATTTAACTCAGTCATTAGGTGAAAGGTCCAAGTTAGTGTCAGTATATCATGAAATCAGCTATGCTTACAGTCAGAACCCACTGCGAAAGGGCATCACAACATGAAACATAAGAGACATTAATAATATGATAAGGAAAGGATGCTTCTCATGATGTGCTGACCTGCTCATTTGATGGCTCTTCTGCATGCACGGCTGCAGAGCACTGCAGAGTGACAAAAAGACTCCAGGAAGTCTCGAGGTTAGAGATTGAGTGGAATAATGTGCCAAACAGCTAAAGTGAGGTTGGAGTTAGTGAGGAATAAAAAAAAGCAGCTTTGCCCAAAGTTAACTCACATCCTGTCTCCCTCTCTCTCTCTCTCTATCTCACTGTGCCAAATAGCCTGATTCACACAACTGACACGTCCATCCCCACACTGCCTGAAAAGCCTCTCCGCACACAATTGTCCCCAGTAGATCATTTTCTATGTGCGTTTCAGGACCATGAATTCAAATTGGCTTATCTGGACAGCTAAATTGCCTCCCAGGGAAAAGACTGTATTTGTGGATTCAAACTTTGCTACTTTCTCTCCTTCCTGCTAATAAATGGCCTCTCTGTTTTGATAGTTACCACCCCCCTCCTCCTTTATTTATGCTAATCAAACGCAGTGACACTGAGCGGGAGCGCCGTTCACAGCTCCCTGGTCGAAGACGTCCAGACAAAGGCTGTCACAAGTGTTGGTCACAGAACAACTGATGGATTAAGGGAGTCGAAGCCAAGAGTTTTATGAAGTGGTTCGCTCGGGGAAAAGTTGTTGTTTTTTTCTGGTTCTTGTTCACACGTCTGTGTTTGGGTTCCATTCTTACCGTTTACTTGCCAAGAGCACGGAGGCATAAATATCTCGTCAATGGCTTCAGGAGACCGGATCGCATGCTAAACTCGTCGCACTTTAACGGAAGGAAATTGCAGTTGACCTTGCTGCTTAAGAAAATTCCAGTTTCAGTCAATGGCACTTCTCATTGTCATCAGTTCAGGGTTTAGCGGTAATCCTAGTCACTCGGCGCCTTGTACAGTCACTCTTGACATTTGTGTGTTGTGTGTGGTAACTACACACACAGAGCCTGAAATCTGATACATTATTTTGGCTTCTGTGTATATGGTATCACACAGCTATGCGGTGGGGCTGTATTTAATCCCCAGCCATGGTGTATTTGTCAGTCACATTGTTATTAAGTTGCGTGTTTGTCATTTGCCTCGAAGTGCAGGAGTTGAAATGTGAATTAAGACAGACTGAAACAGATCAGGGATTTAGAATATGTAGAGTTGCATGAGTTAGAGTTTCATTCTGAAAAATATAAATAAATATAACACAGAAAAAAAATCATTATTTTAGCAAACTGCATGGTAATTGGTTTTAATAATCTAGTATGGATGTTATTAACCTATCATCAGAGTGCATTCATCACTCATCACTGGCATGTTTTTACAGTTGCAGGTTGTTACTACGTTACTAAGTTGTTTTTGTGTGTGCAGGTCCTGCAAGAGAACATGCGACTGGAATGCAAGTGTCATGGCGTCTCAGGCTCCTGCACCACCAAAACCTGCTGGACTACACTTCCCAAGTTCCGCGAGCTCGGCTACATTCTCAAGGAGAAGTATGCCCATGCGGTGCACGTGGAGCCAATCAAAGCCAGCCGCAACAAGCGCCCTAAATTCCTCAAGATCAAGAAGCCTTACTCGTACCGGAAGCCCATGGATACAGACCTGGTGTACATAGACAAGTCGCCTAACTACTGCGAGGCGGACCTTGTTACGGGGAGCTTGGGGACGCAGGGCAGGGTGTGTAACAAGACTATGATGCAGCACATCAGCGGCTGTGACTTGATGTGCTGCGGCCGGGGATACAACACACACCAGTACTCACGCGTCTGGCAATGCAACTGCAAGTTCCTGTGGTGCTGCTATGTTAAATGCAACACCTGCAGCGAGAGGACAGAGGTGTACACATGCAAATGATAATATTTATTGGATGGTGTGTGTGTCTGTGTATAAGTGTGTGTGCGTGTGTGTGATGACGTATGTGAGCGTGCGGGTTCTTGTCTTTGTGTTTTCATGGACAAACTGGAGCTGTTGAACTTTACAAGAGGGCTGTTATTGCAGCCTTTTCATACATAATGAGGAACTACTGTACTGTGTATACAGTAAGCTGAAGATGGGGCGTCATGATTCTTTTGCACACATAGCTCTTCACCCCTCTTCTTGGACTGTTCGTTGGGGCGCAATGTCAAAAAAGTGTGACTAAACACCGCTAAGGGAAAAACTGAACCCTGGCACGTGGGACTGGGTACCCACGGTGTGAGCCAGAGACGCAAATTCCAAGACTTTTAAGCTATATGGACATTTAGGAAATGGATGTTTCCAATGCAAATGAATTATGGTGGATGTGATTGCTGGGCAGGACACACTGCTGTAGTTCTCACTCTGTGCGCAGATGAAATGACACAGCCATTTGGAATATTTAACATACTGTATTTAGAGAATGAAAATAATTAATATTAATTTATTCTATAAAAGAAACTACTGATTTTATCCATTATGGATCAAAAAATAACTAAATGTTGGGTTTTAGTTTATTAAAGCGAAACTTGTCCACACACTTGTTAACACACTGGATTTGAACCTGCCTGGAATAATGTGTCATGTTCTGGAATCAGATTGTTCCAGATGAAACTGCTGTAGGCTACTCACACTGACCTTCTGACCCTCTCATGAGTTTGTCTTCCCTCTGTTTGCTGCTAGTCTAGAGAATCCCACTTGTTGAGGTCGAAGGCTGTACGCTCTACTGACTGTCTTCAATGGCGTCGCTTACTTCAAGCTGATTGAGCTTAACAGGTCTTAGTCACTGATCAAAAACACGGGCACATTCTCCACTTTTGGTAAATATTGGTTCATAGAGTATATTTTGTAAAAGCCTATTTTTATATGAATGTCTTATTTATATCTTTTGCATATTCAATGTCAAGTTCTGACTCTGATGCCTGTTTTTAAATCCCTGTGGAAAAAAAAGCTGATATGTAAGTTGGCCCCTGCTGTCACTGCCATAGTTGTATATTGTAAGTGATAGAAACTGTTTATATGTGTCTGTGTTCAAACGTCTGTGTTTACTGCGTTTCATGACTACTACTGATGGAATACAGGAACAGAATAACACTAACAAGACATGATTTCCATTATTGCTTCCTCGTACATTCAAGTCTCACTCTGGTAATGACAGAACAACAAATGGGAATAGAAAAGGACCTGTGGAGAATGTTCAGGCTTGCAAGGAAAAAACATACTTGAACAGCTGTAATGGTTAGATAACAGGGAAAAAAATGGCACTATGTATACAAGAATTGAAAATTGAAGAAAAGTAACATTGACCTTAAAGGGACAGTTCACCCCAAAATCGAAAATACACATTTTTCCTCTTACCTGTAGCACTATATATCAGTCTAGACTGATTTGGTGTGAGTTGCTCAGTGTTGGAGATGTCTGCCTTCTCTTCAGTATAATGGCCCTAGATGGCACTCAGCTTGTGGTGATTAAAGGGCCAAAAACAAACAAACAAAAACATTAAAAAACATCGTAATTTTCCAGAAATCGTGAACTTGTTACTGAACATAATCCACGGACCTTGTTGTGAGCAGTTTCATGTAGAAACAATTTTCTTTCGGCTGAACAACACCCGCCAACTGTATCACCACACAGAAGGAAGTGTGCATCTACTGTTAGCTCAGCTAGCACCACTGAGCTAGCTAACGTTACAGCTCAGCCGAGGAGGATGCCATTAATGTTTACATCTCCCCTGTAACAAAAACAAGCCTCTCGTCCCAACACATTCTCACTCTGACCTCACCACGTATTGACGTTTGGTCATGGACTTTCCCCACATCCATACATGACGTGCAAGGTACCCTGGGTTGTTGATGTTCTGGGACAGCGTGTCAAGTTCTTCCTGTTATGTACATTGTCTTCTTTCATGATACACTTCCATTTTCACAGGAAATTTAACATTTACATACAGTCTCTTTCAAAATAAAAGCACTACACCAGTACAACAGTCGGTTTAGGCAACTAAAGCTCGTGGTTAGGTTTAGGAAAAAAGACCAGGGTTTGGTTTTATGATCTTACGGAACGCAAACACCAGTCCCTCGGGTGGAAGTTGGTGTTTGTTGGACCCATCCACTACTCCTCCTACCTGCACAACTCGGACTTTCGCCGCCTTAACTTTCGTCCTTGTCCTGCTGCGTTTCCCCCCGATGCCGCCGGGTGCCGTTAAACTATAATAGCAACCAGCCGCGTATCACGCCGATGTTAAAGGACACCCTTTTTTGTGGTTTCTGATGCCACAAGTCACTGCCCAAGCACCAGATTTCGACAACTTCGGATTGAGAGTAGATGCACACTTCCTTCTGTGCTGTGATATGGTTGGCTGTGATATGGTTGGCAGGTATAGTTCAGTGGAAAGAAGACAGTTCCTACATGAAACTGCTCACAACAAGGTCTGTGGACTATGTTGAGTAACTGAGTCATGGCCTCTGGAAAGAGACAGTGCTGTTGAGTTTTTCATTTTTTTTTTTTTTTTTGAGCTGAGTGCCATCTGGTTTCATTATTTTAAAGAAAAAACAGACATCTCTACAGTCAATATCTCCAACATTCTGCAACTCACACCAACAATCTAGACAGATAAATAGGACTACAGGTAAGAAGAAAAATATGTATTTTTGATTTTGGGTGAACTGTCCCTTTAACATTTTTTTGGCTATTAACCAGCATAGTAGAGGAGTTGTTGAACTTTTATGACATTAATTGCTCATTATATAGGAATCATTTAGTGTCATCACTTAGACTTTCAAATGAACGTAAATGTAAATTGTTATTAATGGTAGCTATGTAGTGGTTTGCAGCAGCATTAGACAATGTTAGAGTCATTAAATTTGGATAAATATTCTCAAATATCACACGGTCACCATGGAGATAAATCAGTTCTCAAAGTGCTTATCCTACAAGTACAATGTGTGCAGTACTGGGCAGCAGAAAGAGAGACGTCTTTTGAGAGGGGAAAGTTATTCAGGCTTAATTGAGGGCCCATCTTGCAGACTGGGAAGCAGTTGAATGTGTCAGAGGAGAAAAGTGTTTGCGCTCTAATGGTAGGGTACCAGAGTAATTGATGAGACTGGTTGGGCAGACTGTCACGGAGATGACTTGCTCAGTTGGGGGAGTGGGAGCTGTCAGGTGATAGATGACTCGCACATCTGCTTCATTCACTCCTGGGCCACTAGTTGCTACAACAACTCCAGCGCAGCAGAGAAAATGCAGGGCAGTCTCCAAGAGAGGCCGGCCGACGTGTCAGGGAAATGTTAACGATGCTAAAGCCCACAGTCGTTACAGATTCCACTCTCATCGGCCTGGAAGTGGAGCGGGGAGACAGGCCTGAGGTGTTGACGGAAAACCTGCTCCCAATAATCTCCTGGGATTGACAAATGTGGCCTGTAAAGTTTTCACCTGTGCTGTGTTTCAGAACATTCCCACACGGGCATTTTCCTTGTAAAACTTTCTTTTTTTTTATCCCCATAGAAAAAACTGATACACATGAGATTTCAGGTTTAATTTACAGTAGATTAGCCATATCATGTGTCATTGGCAGTGATAATCTGCCCAGAATAAAGAGAAAAGGGCGTGAAGGGGATAATAACAGAGGCTTGTCTCTGTCTGACAAAAGCTTTTAGCTTTCATAATATTGATACAAAAGACTCTCGCATAAGAAAAGCCAGCTGCTAAAAAAGCTCTGGTTAAACCTAAACCAGGGTTTTGTGTCTAAGACGCACATCACATTATCTCATGAACAAAACACTTAACATCTTAGAGTCCTTTATATGTGTCACTTATTTACTTTCACTTGCAGTAATCTAACATTCAGTGTTGGAGAAGCTACTTTGGAAAGTACCAATTACATCACACTGGAAGAATCTGAAATACAGCAGAGCTACCCTACCAAGATATATTGTTTGGTTAACTAAAGTTACTTTGTAAAAAATAAAATAGAATAAAAATATCAAAATGACAATGAACGTGATACAAAAGTATAACAAAATATAATACAAAAAAGTGACATAAAAAAAACTGCAACTCAATTGAGATTATTGCAGAAGTGCCCACTTGTTCACAGGTCATACATTAATCAAAAAAAATAAAACAAAAGGAAATAAAATAAAATAAAAAAAAATTAAATTAAATTAAATTAAATAATGCCCCACTATTTAAAAGAAAGTGCAAGGAATGTTTGTTTTGGTTTTATGTAGGCTACAATGTCCAATAGTCAGACTCCTGACTTCCAGAAACTAGACTCCAAGTGGACTGGTGCACCAAGCAGGATTACATATTTATCCATGTAACTTCTAAAACAGCAGGCAACAACTTCTCTGAACATTTGTTAACAAATATCAATAATCAATAGGCTACTACTGACTTATTGTGGTCAAAGGGGGTTCAATTACAGTTGAGAAGCAATGGTAAAATTAAAATAAGAAATCCTTCCTTTCCCTCTGTGACCCATGTTTATAGTTATAGTAGTTACAGATGCTGTATGTAACTCTGGAGAAAGACAGTTGATTGTTGTTGAGTCTTACTCATAGGCTGTCAAATACCAACGCTTTGAGTTCGTAGCCAAGCTGAACCACGCACTCAGAGCGTTGGTATTTGACCACCTTAGAATGAGACTAAACAATAAACTTTCCCTAGAGTCACATACAACACTGTTAAATACGCAAAACATGGCAAACAAGTAATTTACCGACTTAAATCACGATGCAAATATCAATGAATTACCAGCTACCTACTGTAACATGTAGTTAAACTACTTGTTTGATTTCATGTAGTTTACAGTGTTAGGAAAAATACATCATAACTGCACCAGAATACTAGCTACTTCACAATTAAAAGTAGTAAAACTATATCTAAAAAACTTTGGCTAATCAAAGTAAAACTATCGTCAAAAAGTAGTTAACTAAACTGACAACTAAACTGAGTGAAGTGTAGATGTGTTTGATTAAGAGACCAGGGTAGGCCAACCCTCACCTTAGCAGCCCAAGGATGTGTTTTAAGAAGAAGAGCAGTTATTGGTGTAGTGGAGGGAATGCGCAGGTATAGTGGGGCAACAGTAGCTCAGTTGGAGCAGCAGTGGCTCAGTCCATAGGGACTTGAGCTGGGAACCGGAGGGTCGCCAGCCCAAGTCCCCATCCAGACCAAATATGGAGCATGGACTGGTAGCTCGTGAGGTGCCACTTCGCCTCTTGGGCACTGCTGAGATGCCAAAGTAGATAACTACTGACAGAGCTACTAACATTTGAATGTTGTTAAACTGTCCATCAGCTACTTCAAATTGTAGTTCATCCATCCATCTATCCATTTTCATCCACTTATCCGAAGCCGGGTCGCAGGGGCAGCAGGCCAAGCAAGGCACCCCAGACATCCCTCTCCCCAGCAATGCTTTCCAGCTCCTCCTGGGGGACCCCAAGGTGTTCCCAGGCCAGACAAGATATGTCGTCCCACCAGCGTGTTCTGGGTCTGCCCTGGGGCCTTCTACCAGTTGGATGTGCCCGGACCACCTCCAATGGGAGGTGCCCAGGAGGCATCCTGATCAGATGCCCGAACCACCTCAGCTGACCCCTATCGACACAAAGCAGCAGCGGCTCTACTTCGAGATCCTCCGGATTTCCGAGCTCCTTACCCTATCTCTAAGGCTAAGCCCAGCCACCGCACAGAGGAAACCCATTTTGGCCACTTGTATCCACGACCTCATTCTTTGGGGGACTACCCAGAGCTCATAACCATAGCTGAGGGTTGGGATGTTGATGGACCAGTAAATTGAAAGCTTTGCCTTCTGGTTCAGCTCTCTCTTCACCATGACGATCACTGCAGAAGCTGCACCAAACCGCTAATTCATCTCATGCTCCATTCTACCCTCAATCATGATCAAGACCCTGAGATAAATCACCAAGAACCATGGCAATTTGTAGTTAACTAGTAATTGAACCACATGTAGTTCTCTACTCCCTGCTAACATTTGAGTGACGTGGGCAAAACCTCAGGATTGTTTGGATTCTTTGAATGTGGCGCTCTACAGTTTCAAGGTGCCCTCAGGTTCCACTAATGCTGATTAATGATGAGGATTTAAACCATCAAACCTTTGATGCTTTTATTTACATCATAACAAGTCTTTTTTTAAACAAACAATGTAGTTTAGCTACTGTTCCAGGTAATCCACCTGCAGTGTTTTCCAGTCAGGTGCAGAAACACCACCACACAGAGGCCACAGTCACTTCATCCCCATTGAGTCACAAGCACAAAACACCACCTTCTTTGATATCGCAGCCTAAGTCAGACACCCTGCAGGATCACTGAGATGCTAATTATACTCTTAGCTGTGTTTCTCCATAAACAGGACCGGGCCCATGCCAAGATGTTCAGGGGTGTAATATCCATGTCGCTCTGAAGTGGGGTTGCGATACCCTTTGGAGTTTTGTTTATAAGAACACACACACACACACAGACACACAAAAACACGCGTGCTCACCCGTCACCTGCAGTAGTTGGAAATTGGTGGGAGCAGCAGATTTATGGTTGGTAGTCTGGCTCACTCCCTGTGTTATTACTGGAGGCCTGCCACCGCTTCCCTATCTGCTCCCATGACCCGTTACATCAGGGCGGCCTGGCAGTGCGCTCCAGCCAGCAATTAGCGTCAAAGCCAACAACGAGTCTTTTAACACATATTTAAGCAAGATCCATCCTGCATTCCGTTTTATCATTAGATCGGCGTTGGCCGCACCAGTGATCAGATTTATGGCTCGAATTAGAATTCAACCGATGATGCAGACGTTTGCTGAAGCCAGTACTAGAAATCAGGATTTATTTTCTATTCATATCAGCAAACTAAAGTTAATAACAGTGTGCAAAGTGTTGGATTTTCTCATATAGTTTAAGCTCTTCTGTTTTCCTTTACTACTACTCACAGAATTAAATGAACCCATGAAACATAGAAAGAGTCTCGTGTTTACTTTTCCAAAGAGAACAGAAAATATGCCACCAATGAAGAAGGAAATGACTCATAATTCCACAGTAAAAGAGTTGTTAAATCATACATTTTACAGGCCCCTTATTAACACAAGGCTCCGTCTGTGTGTGAACTTTTCTGTTTCAACCACTTCCAATGTTTCACTCAAACAAGTGGACAGCACTAAAGACAATAATTTGAAGGAGGCGGAGGAGGTGGAGTGAGAAAATGTGCTCTCCAGTTTTTTCTCTCCCCTTCGCTCTCCCTGACCATAAATCTTCTGACACATGATTATGTCAGTCATACTTTTGTTTTTCCTCTGGTTGAGACATGCACAAGCACCTGAGCGCTGCACAGTAAATTGCAGAGCACAAGGTTGTCTTTATGTGATTCCAGAGATACTGCACGGGCGCAGAGCTCATTCATGCACTCTCTTAACGGCGTGCTGTTTGAGACTCTGTGATGGAAGCCAGAGATAGCAAGACAATATCCACTCCCCGCAAGAGAGATCCACAACTGTTTGGCCCTCACAGGGGGGGCTGTCTATCTGACTTCCCATGGTCTATCTGATTTTACAGGTAAACACAGTAGGTCAAATAGCTTCAAGGTATTGTCAGCTGCATTAAGGTAAGAGCTGGATCAGCTCTTTGGGGGGGATTTTGAAAGAGCCATTTACAATGATTTGAGTGAGCATACCAACCCGCTTAACCTGCCCTTTGAAAGCTCTTTGAAATGTGTAATCATGGAACAGTAATGCTTTTGAGAAATGGGCTAATGAGAACTTTCAGTGAGTGTGTTAAAAGTTGCCCTTTGATGGTGTGTAGTGTTGTATCTTCAAATGATCTGAGCACCCCATATGATACTTTTCCCTGTTTTTGGAGTGGTTTGGAACAGGGCTATGGAGGGCCCTCATACCTGCCCGTCCCCTCCCCCTCCGCCTCCCCCAGAAGACGTCACCTGAGCTAAGCTTACAGTAATCCTCCGACGTCTCAGGCGTCCTGACACGGGATGTTTTGAACAAAAACACCAAACTCACTACAACCCCATAAGACTCGGAGACGCTTAGGACATATCACTAATCTTCATCCAGAGTCATGACAGTCAGGGACAGCCCTTCTGTGCCCTTACAGAGCTGGCATCTTCTCTTCTTGATTTGATTGCTTCTTGTTGGTTCGTCAAGACGGCAGGTTCATTAAAAACCACACTCTAAGTCTTCACTTCACTGAGACACAACGTTTAAACGTCAATAATGAAAAGAGGCAGGAAGCAAGACCTTTCTCGTCTGCGTATAAGGCAATCAATTAACAAAAAAAGGCACACAAACAAGTCACCATTCTGCATGTACTTCACTGATGGTGTCATAGCTTCCAACCTCCCGTCTCTCGGCTGAACAGTTCAGAGGCAGTTGCAATGAGTTCTCTCCTCTAGCATCTCGTAACCTGTCCGGACACGCTCCTAAATGTATCATTGCAGAAAGCTATGAAACAATTTGAGCTGATGCTGCCAGTTTAAATAACTAAACCATGTGGTCAGAGCTATTATATCATTAATCTTCTCCCTCTCTCCACTCATGCTTTGCCAAGAGATAGAAACACCCTCACCTTCAACCCTGAAAGAGGTAAAGAGATACCTGAAAGTGCTTCTTTTGATATGTATCCCACAATGCTGGTGACAAAAGTGTTTTTGAAGTCAGTGCCACAGAGCTTTTCGATCATGTTGTCTTCCTTTCATTCCCTGAAATGCATATCGTTTGACAGAAATACATTTCGCTGTAAGAACATCGAAGAAAATATGACCTGCAGAATTACAATTTGTGTGTATGGGTCACAAAGTGGCAATGCATGTGGTTAATAGTGTACACAGATGCCTTGAACTCTAATAACCACTTGTATGAAGTTTGGCTCCCTGTAAATAATAGCCAGTGTTGGCTGTAAACAAGGTAAAGGCCTCCGTGGAGATGTCTGACAGGTGGTACCTTAGGTCATTCTCTTCATTCCTCTCAACCAATTTTTCCATTCGTCACATGTTCCCCGACAATACGCACACAACCATAAGTTCCTGATCCAGTCTTTTAAAAACCTGAATTGGAACGAGGAGATAATGTGCACCGAATGACCTCGAAGTCAGGGAGGTCATTTGGTGACAGTGCTAGATGAGGCTGTGACAGTGCTAGATGATCCCTACAGTTCAGCGTGGGGTCAGAGGTTTGTCTGTAGGGCAGAGGAACACAGCTGGATGCTCCGCTCTGAGGTCAGCTTCAGTGATGGTAATGAGATAAAGAATAGGACAAAAGGGAAACGGGATAAAGAGAGCGACGGAGGGGAGAGAATCTCACTTTCACTCTCCTTTAATGATTTCACACAGGCTTTATACCTACAGTATGTTGATTTATGGTTATTGTGATGTTATATTGCCGCTGTTGTCTTTACAATTCTGAGCACAGGCAATACAAATGTTTTTTTTTCCTTTGGCTGGCAATTCATTAGTGAGTGTCTCCTCTTGGCCTAGTTAAATCCAGAATGAAAGCCTGATGGGTTGTGACTCCTGATACTGTGCCAGACAGTGACAAACACCCTGAAGGCTTTCAGGCAGGAAGATTCTTTGCTCTTTTGCAGCCGGAGAAATGACCCTGCCTGCCATGCACTGACAGAGAGAACGAAGTGTATCGCCTACAGTTGCCACAAGGAGAACTATGATGTATAAATATGATCCGCACTATGATCTGATGTCACCTGCAACTCCTGAAGAAGGAACAAAAGCAGTCCAAGCATTGTCATTTGGCATAGATACCAGAGCGATCACTTCCATCATAAATCACCGGTCTTGAAAAGGACAGGTGTCTGGTGACAGGATGAGGCGGGACAAACAAAGCCAAGACTGCTGTGACAGAAACTTAGATGAAGTGGAAGCGGTTCTTTGTAGCACCTGAGCTGATGGTTTCTGCTGAGAGGACACCCGCAGAGCAGACGGAGAGAATGAGGATGCATTCTAATTAAAGGCCTCTTTTAAATTGTGTCAAACAAGTTTTTGACATCTCGAGGCAGCCTGTTATTATCAGGAGCTGAAAAGGAAATGGGAGTGATTATTTTCACTTATTATTTTAAAATCTTAAAGCGACTGTTCACCCCCATATCAAAAATACATCTTTTTCCTCTTACCTGTAGTGCTATGTATTATCCAGATTGTTTTGGTGTGAGTTGCCGAGTATTGGAGATATTGATCGTAGAGATGTCTGCCTTCTCTCCACTATAATGGAATTAGATGGCACTCGAAGCACCAAAAAACTACATATGGAAAACTCAACAGTGATGTTTCTTTCCAGAAATCATGATCCGGTTCCTCAAGATAATCCACAGACCTTGTTGTGAGAAGTTTCATGTAGGAACTATTGTGTTTCAACCAAACTACACCCACAAACTGTATCAGCGCTCAGAAGGAAGTGTGCATCTACTCACGGACAAGAGGCTTGTGCTAGGGGTGGGCGATATGGCCCTAAAATAATATCATGATCCTTCAGGGAATTTTTGTGACAACAATATTCTTGATGATCTGACAAAATAGTAAATATATATATACAGTACAGGCCAAAAGTTTGGACACACCTTCTCATTCAATGCGTTTTCTTTATTTTCATGACTATTTACATTGTAGATTCTCACTGAAGGCATCAAAACTATGAATGAACACATGTGAAGTTATATACTTAACAAAAAAAGGTGAAATAACTGAAAACATGTTTTATATTCTAGTTTCTTCAAAATAGCCACCCTTTGCTCTGATTACTGCTTTGCACACTCTTGGCATTCTCTCCATGAGCTTCAAGAGGTAGTCACCTGAAATGGTTTTCCAACAGTCTCGAAGGAGTTCCCAGAGGTGTTTAGCACTTGTTGGCCCCTTTGCCTTCACTCTGCGGTCCAGCTCACCCCAAACCATCTGGATTGGGTTCAGGTCCGGTGACTGTGGAGGCCAGGTCATCTGCCGCAGCACTCCATCACTCTCCTTCTTGGTCAAATAGCCCTTACACAGCCTGGAGGTGTGTTTGGGGTCATTGTCCTGTTGAAAAATAAATGATCGTCCAACTAAACGCAAACCGGATGGGATGGCATGTCGCTGCAGGATGCTGTGGTAGCCATGCTGGTTCAGTGTGCCTTCAATTTTGAATAAATCCCCAACAGTGTCACCAGCAAAACACCCCCACACCATCACACCTCCTCCTCCATGCTTCACAGTGGGAACCAGGCATGTGGAATCCATCCGTTCACCTTTTCTGCGTCTCACAAAGACACGGCGGTTGGAACCAAAGATCTCAAATTTGGACTCATCAGACCAAAGCACAGATTTCCACTGGTCTAATGTCCATTCCTTGTGTTTCTTGGCCCAAACAAATCTCTTCTGCTTGTTGCCTTTCCTTAGCAGTGGTTTCCTAGCAGCTATTTGACCATGAAGGCCTGATTCGCACAGTCTCCTCTTAACAGTTGTTCTAGAGATGGGTCTGCTGCTAGAACTCTGTGTGGCATTCATCTGGTCTCTGATCTGAGCTGCTGTTAACTTGCAATTTCTGAGACTGGTGACTCGGATGAACTTATCCTCAGAAGCAGAGGTGACTCTTGGTCTTCCTTTCCTGGGTCGGTCCTCATGTGTGCCAGTTTCGTTGTAGCGCTTGATGGTTTTTGCGACTCCACTTGGGGACACATTTAAAGTTTTTGCAATTTTCCGGACTGACTGACCTTCATTTCTTAAAGTAATGATGGCCACTGGTTTTTCTTTAGTTAGCTGATTGGTTCTTGCCATAATATGAATTTTAACAATTGTCCAATAGGGCTGTCGGCTGTGTATTAACCTGACTTCTGCACAACACAACTGATGGTCCCAACCCCATTGATAAAGCAAGAAATTCCACTAATTAACCCTGATAGGGCACACCTGTGAAGTGGAAACCATTTCAGGTGACTACCTCTTGAAGCTCATGGAGAGAATGCCAAGAGTGTGCAAAGCAGTAATCAGAGCAAAGGGTGGCTATTTTGAAGAAACTAGAATATAAAACATGTTTTCAGTTATTTCACCTTTTTTTGTTAAGTACATAACTCCACATGTGTTCATTCATAGTTTTGATGCCTTCAGTGAGAATCTACAATGTAAATAGTCATGAAAATAAAGAAAACGCATTGAATGAGAAGGTGTGTCCAAACTTTTGGCCTGTACTGTATATATATATATATATATATATATATATATATATATATATATATATATATGTATAAGGAAATAGAATTGGAACAAAATAAGTGATATAGTTTTACAGTTAATATTAAGGGTGGGACAAAAAATCATTTGAAATATATTGTATATAATTTTTATGTTATTCTTATCTTGTTAAGCTATTGTTAAGAATAAGAAATAAATTTACATTAAACAAGTTGCTACTGACTTTTCAGAATCAGAAAGCACTGTCCTGGTTTACATAAAACATGTTATTAATGTTCATGAACTTTAATGTGTCCAGCTGTCCAGAATTTACAAGCCTAGGAGGCAGTGAGGCACTATGCAAAAGTATTCATGCACATGTTTCTTTGTACATTGTTTCATGTACTAAACCAGCAGTTTTGCACAAAAAATGTGTAAAGTTTTGGAATAAATGCATAATTACAGACGTTTTCCTTTTTATGGGTATTTTTTTTCTTTTTCAGTCACATATATTGTGATATATCGTTGATGAAATTTCTTGCAATATATCGAAAATCGCAGATATCGTGTATCGTGATATTATCGTTATCGAGGGCCAAATATCGTCACAGTATCGAATCGTGAGTTACTCGTATCATCCCACCCCTAGTTAATATTCAGTAAAAACTAAAAAATGATCTCTCATTTCTTTAGTTTGTAAACAACAACAGTAACTCAGAGTGAGATTCAGATTCTGTATACAATATTAATAGTTTAAAAAAATAAAATCTACCACAAATTATACATTTAAACAGCTCCTGAATACAGAAAATGTCCCCTGGGATCTATATATATAAATCAACAGGTGATTTCCTTCTTTTAGCAAAATCCTAAATGATTTCATTTCTTCTCTAATCATCACACTGTAACCTGTGACAGGCTGTTATGATACCACAACTATCGCACATTCACATGTTGTTTTTTGTTGAGCCCCGAGCATCACGTAGATTTACAGAACCAAAGGTTTATGACAAAATCACTTTAAGACTCTGACTCCTGTGTGCGCACGGTGAGAGAGGAGAGGGAGAGACACTGTGCTGCTGCCAGAGGAGCCGCTGAATGAGTTCCCTCTGAGCGGTAACTCACTAAAAGAGTCTGAGAAGTCCGGGACTGTTCATAAAACATTCAGGAGGCCACAGTTTATTCCACACTGCTGAAGCTGCTCCTCTTTTTGGAACCATCATGGAATCGGTAATACTTTCACTTTCAGTCATGCTTGTTGTTGCCGTGGGTAACAGTATGACATAAAAATATGTCAACAAATCAAATTATCACGACGATCATGATATGAATTTTTCTGTATTTTTTCGGCTTATCTTGTCCATGAGCTTATCGTGAACGATGATACGGCACATCCCTAGCTGGTGCTGGTGACAGCGCGAGATATAAACATTAATGGCATCCTCATATGCTGAGCTGTAATGTTAGCTAGTTCAGTGGTGCTAAGTAAGCTAGCAGTAGATTCACACTTCCTTCTGCATTGTGTTACAGTTGGCAGGCATACTTTAGTTGAAACACAATACTTCCTAAATGAAACTGCTCACAAGGTCTGTGGTTTATCTTGATTGACCGGGTCATGATTTCTATAAAGAAACATTGCTATTGAGCTTTTCAAATGCATTTCTTTTGGCGCTTTGAGCACCACATGCTGAGAGTCATCTCATTGCATTATATTGGAGAGAGGGCAGAAATCTCTACAGTTGATACCTCCAACACTCTGCAACTCACATCAGAACAATCTAGACTGATAAATAGCACTACAAGTAAGAGGAAACTGGTCTGAGGCCACAAAACCGAACATTGAAAGATGCTATAAAGCTATAAAGGTGAGCTGAGGGTAACTGCACAGCTGATGACAATTTATCATCAATGAGTGACTCCTTTCACATACAAGTACAAGCTGTATGTAGTCACCCAGGCAAAGGACTAGTGATGTCCATGCTGACAACAATCAAATTGGCAAAAGAGCTGCAGTTCATACCAGATGAAGCTTGACAGGAGACGGAGGGAGACGTCCTGAAACAGGTGGAAGCTTGCTGCAGGTGGCAGGCCTTCAAAGGCAGCAGTGGGAGACATGTTAAGACATCAAACAACTGTACTGCAGCATATAGAGAAAGCTGCATGCTGCCTTTGGTAACATCATGAGCACCCAGCAGGTCAGTGAGGTCCAGACGGACAAACGGTGAAATAATCAAGTCTCAGTTTTACATACAAAATCTTTAACACTGTGGAGTATTAAAACTCTTAAATGGCAACCTGGGGGCACAAACATGCTAAAACAACTGTGAGTCATTTATTCAATAAGGCCTCACAGGAAAAGAAGAACGGTCTAATGTGTAATGAGAGAATGCAAAGTAACAGTCGCCCCCTACAGTCAGGGACTAGTATGAAGAAGAGTGTCATCTGCTGCTCCTGATGAGTGTAACATTGAATCCCAACATTCTGTGTTCTCATCAAGTTCGGCACTATTTCTCTGAGAAGAAATAAAAAGGAAAACAGAGTGAGAATGTGACAGGTTCGCCGGGGCTCTAATGACAGGTTTTTCTTGAAGAGAGACAGAGACAAACATTACCTCAGAGCTGCCTCCTCCAGTTGCTGCTGCTGCAGACTTGCCGCAAAGCCCAAAGACAGCGTCAGTTCACCGAGTCTGTACTGATCTGTCCTGGGGGAAATTCCTTTCTACTACTGTCCCTCTCCGCAGCAGACTGTAGTTGTCAGTGTTGGGTCATATGATGATATATTTGTGTGTTTCGACAATGGAAAAATTCCACTATCGTGAACACATGCATGAGCAGCAAGGCTGAGAGCTCACACTGGAGACACGTGCGGGATAAAGATGGGGAGAACACAAAGCTCAGGTGAAATCTACGTGGTGGATCGGTGAAGCTAAATTTCAAATAAGAAAAGGACTGTGTCAAAATGTCCTGGATCAACTCTTTCCCTTACAACAGAACACATTTTACAGTAAAAATGACACCTTAAAGCTGTAGCTGGTAACTTTTATTAAAGAAACTTTTGTCGTATATGCTGAAACTGTCTCTATATTCACACAGCACTACATGAGACCGATAATTTGTGAGGAAAAATCCTCTGTCTGCTCTATTACCTTGTAGCGCTTCTAATGGCCTTACCACACATGAACTAAAACAACCAATCAGAGCTGAGGAGTCTCTAGCTCATGTTAATGGGCCTTAACTATGGTCAAACTGTCAAACTAGGCAGCACTAATGAAATATGAATCAAGATTCTGTTACTGCATTGCCTGTTCCTCTCCTCTGAGAAACATATTTTGTGCAGTAGTTCCCAAATAGTCCAGCCACTGGTCCAGATCTCTCCTTAGTCATTAGTTCAGGGTCCCACAGTTTAATATATTTAACGTCACACTTGCGTTTGGCCATGTCGTCGAGCTAGTTTGCTGTCTCTGTCAAGTAGCCGTCGGTTAGTTGCTCACTCTACGGCAGAAACGGCACTTCATAATAATTTACTGTACTTTAAAATAAAGTGTGTGTGTGTGTGTATATGTGTGGGTGGTTTTTTTGTGTTTTTTTTTTTTTACAAACTTGACACGTTTGTGAGTCACTTATGGTCCATTCACAATGGGCCTGTGACCCACTTTTGGACCGTGACCCACCAATTGGGAACAACTGTTTTATTGTACTGTTGGGCTGTAAAATGAGAAAGTTTGTGTCCCAGTGGCCATGTTGGAAACCGGCATTGCTGCCAGCCCGAGCAAACATGCTCATTTTACAACTCAACAGTACACTCAAATATGTTTATGAAAACATTTTGAGGCAAAAAATTAGGGAATGCAGTAACAGAATCTTGATTCATATTTGATCAGCGTTGCCTTGTTTGACAGTTGGACTGTAGTTCATGAGCAGTGATTGACATGAATGACAGTTATGATGCTGTCTTATTGCTGCACAGTAGCACACGGTAGTTAGGACGAGCCCTAGTGCCAGATTTTGTATCCAAATTAGCAACCATATATTGCATAATCTTGTCACATGATCAAGTAGAGACTTGACATTGGACAACACCAACATACATATTACACAGCGATCGTCGTTGCTAATCTGTATTTGATAAAAACACCAAACAAAATTAGAAATTACTATTTTAACTGAATAGTCTTTTATGGTTAATTTTTTTAAATTCAGTATAATTCAATTCCTTTTATTATCATTGTAAATGAATGCAAGGAAATTCACTGCACAGAATAAAACTGAACTCATTTAAAAGTAATAAATAAACAGTAAAGGAGGGGATAAAATATCATTCATTCATACTCTGAAAACACACACACTGCACACGCACACACACATGCACACACAAACACACACAAGCACACACAAGCAGTATCAACATATGCTGTGAACATAAAATAAGTTCAAATTATTTGTACAAAAAATAAATAAATGAATTAAGTTATCGCACACGATGTGAGCATAAATATTGAATATTACTGAATGTGTGATTTCAGTGCAGATTTCAGTGTAGTAACGCCTTTGAGGCAAAAAAATTGTAGTTTTTGTAGAATAAATATATCATTTTGTTACAGATTGCAACTGACTGGAAACCATGATGTAGATGGGTTTGCTTTGCAGAAGGCCTATGTAGCAGATGGCACCTTTTCTTTTAGAAAGAAATAAGAAGCAGTAGAAAGAGGAGGAGGGACATGATTTTTTTTTTCACAGATTATCTGTCTTGTGTTATTTTCATAAAAGTCTACCAACTCTAGCTTTAAGTACGAGAACAGTAGCAGGAGTTGATTTATGTCGCCTGTACACATGTCAGCCTTGTGCTGCTAAACCAGACCGCTTACTGTGACACACCTTATGTGCAACAACTTTTAGATGAGCCTGACAAACTTGGACCGACGACTGAGAGTAAAACAAGTTAAATTACCATTTGCTAATAGTAACTGGTTCGATGTACTGTACAGTGTAAGAAAGACTCAGTTCCTCCTCTCACAAGCTGCCTCAAAGCCAGTCAGGCAGGTTTTCTGTAATTACATGAAAAATGGCTTTGGTCCCTCCAGGGTTTTGGCCACATCAGAGACAGAAGTGTCTTTGCATGTATATATATATATGTGTGTGTGTGTGTATGTGTGTGTGTGTTGATTGAGAAAAGGCAACACTGACATGCAGGAGAAACAGTGAGAGATTTGCGTTTACGTGAACGGCCACCTCTTTGTGTTACCCGTCTGTTTGATACCAAAACTGGGAAGATCTTAACAAGTTTAATCTGACATAGAAATCAAACTGGCTGTCAGCCTTCCTTTGATATAAAGTACACAAGAGAGTCAGTAAAATTTACAAACCATCATCAGTCAGATCTCAATTAACAGATCTGTCAACGTGCCGAATGAGACCGGCCGCACCGCTGCAGACTGTTTCAAAACAGTGTAAAAGTCTAAACGCTACTGGCAACAAGCATCCCCGTGGTTTATTCTCAAAGTCTTTCATGATTTGTGTTAAATTGTGAGAGATTCCTCCCTAAATCCTGGTGATCAATCAAAACCTTTCAAAAGCAAGCCTTGGGCAACATATTCAGGAAAAACCCTGCAGTTTCAGAGCTGTGGAGGAGATGATGAAGAAGGCTTAGGTGAGTACAAACCCTCCTCTCCAGGGGGGAATTTATGATTTATCTAAGTTGTGTCAACAAAATCAGTATTTTGTTCTGCACAAGAAACAAGCTAATTGCAATTCACAATATCGGCTAACTAGGCTACAGCCCAAACAGATGCTGTCTGTGGTTTGATAGATTTGGGTGAGAGCAGAATCTGTCTGGAGCTCAGAGGCCTGCCAGATGCTTCTGTATCAACACCTCTTTTATCACCTGAAGAGAGTCATCATGCCTACTATGACAGTAATTCCATCTGAGAGGGCCACACTGACAGAGGCACTGTATCATCCCAGCATGGATGAGTGGGATTGACTGAGTGCGCACATTTACATTTGGTAACATGCTTTCTGAGAATTCTCCTGGGTAGTGAGCACTGTCGGCCAATGTTTGGACTTCCTGAATTTATGCATTCAATAAAAAGAAGAGCAGCACATTCCTCCAGAGTTCTGTGCCAACCTGCATAACTGTATTTGCACATGGAAGCTTCTTTTCATGTGGAGGAAAACGGCAATATGGGGGCTGCCACGATGGCAGGTTAATCCTCCTACATTAACACCCAGGAACACAATGGTTTAACATCAAAACTCCAGATGCTTGCTGCTGGTAAAAGCAAGAGAAACAGTCAACACGCTCCCTGATGACTTTCTGGCTTAGGTAAACAGACTGTTTTACGGTAGGAGAAACTCGTGTTGTTTCACACTTGTCTGATTGTACAAACAGTCACAAAGTGTGCCTCATGCTATAATCAACTAATCAAGTGGCAACAGTCAACAGGCGTATAGTGCAGGGAACGTGCCAAAATGCAGCTGTGGGCTTTAAATAGCCCCAGGTGTTTAGGTAAGTTGACTTGTCTTCTGTTTTACGGGAAGGATAAGTGCCTGTGCACACTGTGGGAGACTAAAATATGGATTTGGCAGTTGCTCATGACATTCACAACTGCTAATTAAAATGTAGTAAACATGTTTGTTTGTCTATCGATGTTTATCCTCCTCTGACTTATGAAAACAGCTGGGTTTGCAAGTTTGTTTAAGGCATACCTGTTGTCACGTCATAACGTCACCGCACGTGGTGGTTCCTGCCTGTTCTTGTGCGCTGGAACATCTTATCTTGATTCTTAAAGGATCCACGTTTGGAAAGAAGAAATGCTTCCAGCCTAAAAGAACAGTTTTGTTTCCAGTAAGTTAAAGTCTAGCAAAGGTGAGTGCAACAAACAGATTAGGTATTTTAAATCACCAGCACTTGGCTGGCCAAAATAGAAGTTTACTGTCCTCAGAAATTATGGCAAGAAAAGTACAATAACTGGACTCCTCTATTTTGATAGTTTATAGTGATCACAGGGCTAAATGCATTATTATTTATTATTTTTGGAGGAATGTGAACATAAGCCACTGGAACTATTGAATTCATCCAGGAGAGGTGAGGTATTTATGCAAGGCCCAAAATCAGTAAATATTGGTGCTTAGATCAGGCTGTTCTCACTCAATGTTCATACATATACCTACAAAAAGTAATGCACCACTATTTGTATATAACCGACATAATCATGAGCCAGGAATTTGTATACAACCCAAAAAATGAGGAAGGATGCAGTAACATTCTGTGATGATGGGACTAAAGAATGAAGTAGTATAAAGACCTGAAGTACATCTAGGGTGGCACGTTTGGACAGTGAATGGGTCAAACAACCCAGGACTTTCCCCCAGGAGACCAGGGATTGGATCCTGTGTAAAACCAGGTGAACTTTTAGCCAGTTTAAGGTACATTGTCACCATGGTTCTTTTCCTACACCTAACCCATGTAACTTTATTTGCCTAAACCTAACCTACATAACTTCATCACATTCAACCATGGTTCCTTCTCTTAATCGAATCTATAGCCCCTTTTAGATAGGAATTGTGCAAATTTGCAGAAACGCCCAATCAGTCTTCTTTCAGCATTGGCAGTATAAAAACAAAATCGGGGAGGGCGGAAAATTGCCGCCTACCTACTTTTATTTATACCGGATGTGCCTTTTTCGGGGCAATGGAGGGCGTGAGCAAGTAACAAAACGTGTAGCTCAGCGTGTGACGTAAACAGTGACGCGGCTGGTCAGTGCTTTGGCGATTCTCTCATAAGTCCGCCCGTTCTTAACCGTCCCCATTATCTGACGGTTAATTGCCTCTTCGTTTGCGAGGGCAAGGAGGGTGCACAATTCCTTGTCTCCCCAGTTGCTCACCTTCACAGTGTCTTCTAGGTTTGCGTTTCCCTCTTGCTACTACCAGAGATATTGGATAAAGCGAGATACCCCACTCAGCTCACTTCCTGATTCAGTGATGTCAGCGCCACGCCCCCGTAGGAGACTTGCGGCAGCTCTGAATGTATTGTCGTCAGTGAGGAAAATGAACGTGATCACAATTTATGGTCAATTCTTTTGCCCTATAGTCACTAAAGTAAATATTGGGTTCATTTTCCACAAGCCACACATCTTACCAACATTCTGACACTAAAGCTGCATTTTTCATCCGTACAGATCAAGAGAAAATTAACTTTGTTTGAGCCCTGTCCGTCTCAGAAAACAAGTTCTTGCGAGATCTTGTGATCTTGATAAACAGGCAGTAAAATCACAGTTAGCTTACAGTTATTTACCGCTAGTAATAAATAAAAAATGCCCAAGCTTTGTGCAGCAATAGGCTGCAATAATAGGAAGAATGTATTTTCATTCCATCTGCTTCTTGATCCGCATACACAGACACAGACATCCACAGATCCTCTGTTCAACACGGTGGGGGGGGGACAGGCTCTGATTGGAGGGAGAGCTAACCACGCCCACTTAGGAGACAGGAAGAGTAACCGTTTTCTTAACATTGGATATCTCCGCTACTACTATTATCTCTGCTACTACCTACTGGCTAATTCCTGTTTATCCACCACCAGTGGGTCGCACGTGCGGCGTCATCAACAGCTCCTCCCACAAGTCTTCAACAGCTCCTCCCATTGCGTAAGGCTGCCTCGGTCTTTTTAAACTAAAAGGGTTCCGCCTAGACTACCCTACGAGGAGGAAATTTGGGCACCTCAGATCAACTCGCCAATCCAGCTGTGTGTCTAAACGCTCGCAGCTTGCCGGTAAAATGGCCCAACATTCGCAGAAAATCTGGCAGTATAAACGGGGCTTATGTAATTTTACTAACCTAAAACCTAACATGTAACTTTACTTGCCTACGCCTAACCTGCATAACTCCATCATGTCCCACAATGTTTGTTTTCCTAAACCTAATCTACATAAACATTCCTTGCATAAACCTACCCTTTGTAACGTTACTTCAATCAGGAGAGACTCGTTTTTTATAGTAGAAAAGAATATTTATTAACATGCACATAAGAATTAAAATGTGGAAAGTCTTTGGCGATTAGACCCCATAGAGATTGAACTGGACTGAACTTTCGCCGAGCTTCATTTGCCTAAACCTAACATGTAGCTTAACTTGCATGAACCTAACCTACAGAACTTCATGATGCCCAACCATGTTTCCTTTCCTAAACCTAATTCTCAAAACTTTACTTACCTAAACCTAACATGTAAATTTATTTGCATGAACCTTACCTACATAATGTCATGATGCCCAACCATGTTTCTTTTCCTAAAACTAACCCTCATAACTTTACTAGCCTAAACTTAACATTCATAACTTTACTTGCATGAACCTAACCTACATAACGTCATGACGCCCAACCATGTTTCTTATCTTAAACCTAACCTATGTAACCTTCCTTGCCTAAACCTAACCTACATAAGTTCATGATGCCGAACTATGTTTCTTTTCCTAAACCTAACCTTCGAAACTTTACTTGCCTAAACCCAACATGTAACTTTATTTGTAGGAACCTAACTTACAAAACGTCATGTCGCCCGACCATGTTTCTTTTCCTAAACGTAACCTTCCTTGCCTAAACCTAACCTAAACAAATCTACTTGCAGAAACATAACCTACCTACCTTTACGTGCATAAACCTAACCTACATAAGTTTACAAGGCCCAACAATGTTTCCTTTTCTAAACCTAAACTGTGTAACTTGTCTTGCCTTAACCCTAACATGTAACTTTAAAATGTCCAACTACTATCCCTTTCACAAAATCTAACCTATGTAACTTTAATTGCCTAGCACCAACCTACGTGACTTTACATTAAGTACGTGATGTCATTCATGGGGCACTTATTCGTTAGATATCGTACAAGCCGTTGCATAAGGATACATTGCTAAGATATGTGACGCTAATCTCTCAAACAACATTATGTTCCCACTTCATATCCAGTTGTACTATTTTTGGATTCTGGGCGTGTTTTTTGATAGACTGACTGTATTTTTGGGAATGCCAATAACAAATCCCTCGCCACGTTTTCCTTTGAGTACAACATGCCACAGCACAGTCCACAACTGTATGACGATTGCACCCTGAAGAGGAAAAATGCCTTTTGAAATAACAAACACTTGAAGCCAGCTCATTACTTGGGTGACATTGTTTCTTCCAAGGCAAGCCTCAACTCTTCATCATTATACAACTCTGCCCATTGCTCACCCACCGAAAATTTATTACCCTCACTCAAATCCACTTAGAGTAGACAGCATGCATTCCGTAGCTGGTTGGCTGTGAGAGCCGAGCAGTTTGTGAGGAATGCCTTGCGCCAGCTGATGAGATGTCAGGTATGAAGCCACACCTCCAGTGTTTTTGACTACAGATAGATTATTGCAGATTAATTAGTGCAGTTAGGGACACAAAACAAGGCATGTTTATGTGAAGGATACTGCGAACAAGACTTAGAGCTGACAGGCATGCTTGCAATTGTGTCTGTAGGCCGACTTCAGCATAGCAGTGCTTTAAACTAAATCCTAAGGTCACCCTGTAAACGTGCTCTCAATGACAGTGTTAACACATTAATGTTTAGTGGGTAAAAAGTTCACCATCTGAGTTTAACGTATTAGCATGCTAACGTTTGCTATTAGAAGAGGACCTATTATGCTCATTTTCAGGTTCATACTTGCATATTGGGTTTCTATTAGAACATGTTTACATGCTTTTCCTCATCTGTCTGTGCTGGAACACCTGCATTAACCCTCTGTCTGGCACGCACCATTTTATTGCCTGTCTCTCTAAGCCCCTCTCCTGAAAAACCCCCAGTCAGCTCCATTCGGTCAGTGTTCCTGGATTGTCTGCATCTCAGCATCTGTGCAGCGTCATTGCAGCTGATGAATGACTGGCCATATTTTTTTAACTGTGAAAGAAAAGCTTCTTAACACAATCAGACATGTTTCATCAGGAATATGATTCAAAATTACGGAGCAATTAACCAGCAACATCAGCAAGTAAGATTACATGTTTTCCTAACATTAGCATGTAGCTACATGCAGCAGTGTACTTGCAGCTGGGAAATGACTGTGTATAGTGTCACTCTCTCTTGTTAGAAATCACAATTAAAGCTTTTAAACACAACCACATGTGTTCCAGTGGGAATATAATCAAAAATTGGGGAGAATTTAATACTGGCAACCAAGATTACATGTTTCCCTGATGTTAGCATGTAGCTATACGTAGCAGTGTATGTAATGTGTATGTAACACTTTCAGTATCGTACCTGGAGCAGAAGACTATATAAAGAAATTTGTCTGCCTGAGGTGTTTGCTCACAGGGATTACTTTGACATATGTTTACCTCATTATTTGAAACTCTGGGCATGTTTAAAACAAACATCAAACGCTGTAAGATGATTTTAATGACATAAGGAATAAGGAAATAGCTTAATACATCCCCTTTAACACTCAACACAAAGTACAGCTGATGCTGATGGGAATGGCAAAGGTAGTTGGTCAAAGTGTTGGATAAATTACATTTTTGACCTGATGATGGCGCAAAATGAAAAGTCAAGGGATAATTAACAGGCCCAAAGAAAGTGTGCCAGGCTTTGAAGCCAATTTTTGTAGTGGCCAAACAGTGGTACTGCAATTTCCGAGGTCTGTGACATGATGCCTTTGGGCCCAAAAATACTTTTCCCCATAGGCTTACACTGGGAATGACACATCTGTAAATTGGTGGATAAATTTTTATAAGCGTCACAACCCCCTCTCAATCACTCAGCTGGTGGCACTTGGCAGTTATGGCTCGACAACTGTAAGTGTCTAATGTGCTTGCACTATGGGCCCCACAGTGTGGAAGATCCGGGTACTTTCAGACCACAAAAACTGAGCCTTTTTGGCTCCATGCACCACTGAGCAATTTTCATAGGGCTGAACTGGGTCCCGTTTCTTATTACATCCATGATCACCAAAGGGATCACAGCTCATCGTGTTGGGACACCATTTCATGGCAGTCCATCCAACATTTCACTGCAAATGTCAACCCCATGGTGGTGCCACAGGGAAGTTCAAGGGTTGACCAAAATTAGAGAGCTTTACCAACTGGGGACCTTTCATTTATGCACAAAATCTCATGGAAATCCATCAAATTGTTGTTTAAATATTTCAGTCTGGACCAAATTGGTGGCAACTGACAAAACAGCATCTAAAGCCCCTGTTAGCTTGACTAAAAACAATCATTTATTAACTTATACCAATATATTTTTGACAGTGTAAATTTCAGAGCCTTTGCCATTTTTGCTCTGGAGTCACTCATTTCATTTTCCATAATAATCCAGTTGTCGTCAGAGGCTTTTGTTGTTTGCATAACTGATCTGATGTGGAGGGAACGTGACTGGGTGTGGACTGGCGAACACTTGCCTCAGGACCCCAGGGCATCTAATCTGCACAAAGCACAGAAGAGAGAAACACAGCTGCCTCGCCGTTTTCTGTAGGCTTCTGTGTTCCATGTTTGCTACATTTAACTGTCTTTGAAGTTTTGATTAAGGTCTGTAGGATAAATCACAACAAATCCAGTTGTTTCAGACCACAAAGATCTGCATTCTCATCATGCATCTTTGAAATCATTTTGAGTCATCAGCTCCTGTGGGAACAAGTCTGAAGATAACCCATTCAGGAAGCCCATATTAGAGTCAATGAGGCAGAGTAGAGCGAAAACACTGAAAACACAGCCCTGCAGGTAAAAATACTCAAGTAAGGAGGAAGCTCGAAACTGGCTGAATAGACTGCTGTGCAAAAAGGGAAAAGGCCACGTTGTTAAATGTCAATAGAACAGGAAGAAAGTGCACAGGCATGAGTTTTTGTCATTGCACCTGGAAGACAATTTAGTCACCAGATTAGGCACGAGCATTTTTTTTTTTCATCCAGACCAAACACAACTCCTTGTGTCAGGGATGACATAAATCCATTGAGGGTAGTGAAAGATCTATGCCTGTCATAAATCTACCTCAAACACAACAAGGTCACTTGATTTGAATGGCAGGGACTAACATAAGATAATAAACACAATGTTTCCTGAACTTCAACTTCAAAGCCTGACTGAGATTAACAAACAGTAGATAGTCACAGTTGTACGCCCAGGTTTTGACTCTCAGAAACCTTTACGGGCCACCCAACTGCTGTTTCATGAAAGAAATGTCATCGAGGTAGATAAGCACCACGCCAAAGTAAATAAGACTACGTAATCGCTTGTATTCATTTATTTATTTTAGTCTTTCTTTTTTTTTTTGGGGGGGGGGGGGGGGGGGGGTGCTAAGCACCTGACAGAAGTGGGTTGTAACTTATTCACAAACTCACAAAGATGCTCATTCACATCCAGCAGGCTGCTGATTCTCTACTCTGTCCCCATCCAAACGCAAAGAAATTAAAGGAAAACATTCACATTTTGGGAGACAGGCTTATTCTTAGATTTAGATGAGAAGATTGATAACCAAAGGTAACAACAAAACCGCCTAACGACACTTCTTAAGTTCCCTAATTAACACATTATATAATATTTCGTACAACAAACATGCAAAAGGGTAAAACCAACACTTTGCTTAAAAGAGGGTCTATGGACAGGACTATTTCTTGGAGGATGCAGTCACTCCCTGGAGCCAGTCCCCACGTTTTGCCAAGCAACCTCATGCTACGAGTCCAATGATCCTTCATTTCCATGCTTCCCATTCATCAGTTTGGTCCGGTGCAAGTCGCCACCCCGTGACACTCCCCCCCAAAAGTCTTTACCTAACCATTGTTGATCTAAAATTGAGACAGACTCAGCAACTGCATACCTTAAGCCTCACCTCAGATGTTTTCAGAAACACATTTCAATGAACAATTTTTTATAAGAAAAAATTTCTGAACAAGCTGCCATGTTGGTCTGGTTTGAAATCAGGAAGCAGAGAGCCCACAAGTGAAAGCCGCCTGGTGGCACAACCATGAAGTGTCCAAGGCTGGGAAGGGGCGTGACCCCTCGAGTCCAAAAACGCCCGTGTGTAAACGTAGCATCATAGTGACTATAGTAACTGCTAAATATCAATAACAATAATGTAACCCACAGCAAGAAAGCAAATATGCACCATTCTCAAAATGTTGCACTCTTCCTTCAATTGTTATTATAATTTGCACCACCTGCAGGAAATGAGCGTTACAGCAGGAATTTATTTTCGTCACTTTATTCCGCCACTTAACTTTTAATTTGGACAAATAAACTCAATTCTTAATTAATGAGATCATTATGTCACAATTATTAGGGTTTTCATGGAAAAAAAATTAAACTTGTTTTTCTGAATTAACGAGGTAATAATTAACCGTTAATTCAGAAAAATGAGAATTTACAAGATCATTACTTCATTAATTCAGAAAACAAGAGCAGATTTTTTTTTTTTGCATGAAAACTTTTCTCAGAATCCCGAAGAAAATGTCTAATCAGTTCAGAAAAACACTGTCCTCAAAATTGCAGAAGCTGTTCCTCTCCTTACCTGGAGATTATGGACATTGGTGCATCTGCTTGTGTAGAAGTGCTGCTGCTTTTCATTTCCTTATCTACAGTAACCAGGGTTTGAGCACAACTGCAGGTCCACAACAGCAGGTCTGAAACTGGATGATACCGGCTGAGCCCGACTGTTTCAGGCATCTCACATCAGTAAGACTGGCTCTATTTTAAGGCTCTACTGTAACCCTGTATCAAAACTATAATATGTATAGTGATTAACAACAGCCTTTCATGTAGCTGAACCTTCATATTGTACTTCATGTGCAAAGAAAACCATCATAAAACTAACTAATAATGCAGCTTATTTCATGGGATTTGAATATGACTCAAAGATTAAGCAAGTAAAAACATTCCTGTGTGTCCTTGCCTGTGCAGCCCATCTGTTGTCTGGTCAATTACAATGTTCAGCATTTGAATCAGAGGACAATCAGGTGTTTTCAGGGTTCTGAGTAGATATGCATCTGCAGGCTCTGGCCTCGGTGCAGGGCTTTCTTTCTCACTGAATTGTTGGCTCAGAGCTGCCCTCTGTGTGCATACCTGTGCTTGTGCATGAGTCTCGGCATGTGTGTGTGGTTCTTTGTGTATTTGTTGCTTGCACCCTGGCTTTAACACAGTTCAAACGGGGCAGCGGCGGGAAGATATGTACATTTGGTGCCAGGATCTTTTGTATTACGGCACGACGTTCTGCTACATGCAATAACGTCATGTGTGAGAAAGAAAACACAGCTTTATTTGCTGCCAAAGGAATCTCGTAGACTGGGCTGTGTCTTAAACTACATCTAAAATCAGCTCTTATCTTCCATCTCTTGACGCTTAGACTCCTCTCACTTTTTTTTGAACTTCTGAAACTTCGAGAAATCAGCATTTAAGGCACATTCAGAAAGGTCACATGACGTCTATTTCTTTATAGTCATGATTTTGATGAAGGAATGCCTCCTGCTCATCTCTGATCAACTAAGTGCATAAAAAAAGATGAGACTTCTCTTTTAAATCAGGCAGAAAGGAATGCACATTTACTCTCAGCTCGCCTTGGGGCCTTAGCCTGCACCAAACATGTTTTTGGAGTACAGAAAAGAAGACTAATGGCACCTACTCGGGGCTCCCACATGCATACAACTGTATCATGAACCGCTTTAATGGCACGCTTCCAAGTTCTCCTACAAGAATGAATTTATGTTTTTATGGTATCCTAAACAAATGATTAAACAGTAATGCCCGAGATGTGCAAATAAAAGGGCAGACTGAGCAAAATGAAGCTACTGTAATCAGATTGTCCTTATTTACTTTTTGCCTACTTTGTCTCATATCCCTAAATATAGCAGAAAATTAGGTTAAGAGGACAATATGCTTGATTTTTAGCATTTACTTTGCGACTGCTGTAATGCTATTGTCAAAAATTACCCCATAATTAGTTATTCTCTGCGAAGATTTGAAACTAATCTCACAAAATGCCGATTCTTTTTTTCCCAGCGCTGACTTTATAATCCTATAATGAATCTGTCCTTTAATTTTAAAGTCAAAAGAACTACTGTCATTCTCTTGCTCTGTGTGTGAGAGAGCGTGTGTGTGTGTGTGTGTGTGTGTGTGTGTGTGTGTGTGTGAGAACACATGCATGCAAGTGGAGGCATGAGAGTGTCTGTACACTTTCACCAACTTCTCTAACACGTCCGCCTGCTGCTGGCTGTTTTTCGGAGTGATTTCCTTTCTGCGTAACCAGCAAAATCCTGACCCATAAAGAAGATGCCCACAGTTTGATATCTTCATAGGTGTAGATTTCAGAGGTGGACGCAGGGGACACGTGCCCCTCAATATGTACATCAACATTAAAGACATTTCCACCATAAACTGATGCAGAAAAGGCGCAAATTGGTGGATAAAGAATCACCAGAATGCAGGACATTAAGTGTTTGATGCTCAAAATTCCCTGGGGGAGACTTCACTGTGGAGACAAAACCTCCACCCTTAGATATCAGAGATACTTCACACAGCACTTTGTGGTGAACTCAGCTTTAACCAAAACATTCACAGTTCATTAGAACCCCTCAGAAAATCTTTAAGTGAGACAGACGAGGCACGCAGCCTTCCCGGCACTGTCGCGGCTTTAATGAGCCTTCGCACCTTAAGCTTCCCGGGGAGGAGAAAAAAAAACTAATGAAAGACTACCTTAATGAAACAATGACTATGGTTTTTAAATTGGGAATACCCTCTCTCATTAAAGACTCATAGCTGAGATCCATTTCCCAAGTCATCTGATTCATCAGCTACTGACAAAACAAAGGGGGGCCTCACGACATCACACACAGAGTCAATTAAGACACGCCGCATTCATGGGAATAATTGGAAATATTGAAAATAACAGGTTTGTGTTTTCTTGTGTTCTTAGAGTCGGATCAATGATGCTACCTCTAAATGAGCAAAAGCCCTGATGACAAACGTTGAAAGGCTTCTCCAGCTTATAGCCTTAACCTTAATAGTGGCACTGTGGGGACACAACATAGAATTAAATGTAATTATGAAAAAATGTTTCCAACCCAAGAGGTGCCTGTGAGAGGGAAACCAGAGAAGCTGTATTCATTTCACACAGCCCCCGGCTGCTGAGAGGATATGGCAGTCCTTTTCATATTGGCAGCTGTTTGATCAGACTAACAGCGCTCCTTAGCCATACCGTAGCTGCAGGTCTGATCTAAACTCCTCATCAGATTCAAAGGAGACGCCGCGTCTCCAATGCACTCCAGGCTCTTTCCATAAACACAGCTGAATTATTCCTTTGAGCGCTCCTTGCTTGATACCAGCCTCCATTTTTCTTTCTGAAAGCAGAAGGAGTCTTAACAGCCGACACAGTGGTAGATGTGGAATAATGTTGCCTGCGGTGTGTTTTCACAGTGTCGCTGTTGTATATCTGCCAGCAAGGGTGTGAAAATTTTTACCGTGAGGGCATCTGATAGCTTGTAGATCAATTGTAGCTGATAGTCGCCTCTGTGCATTGTGGGAAATAACAGGGAAAGTAGAGGGCAGCAGAAGAAAGAGAGAGAAAGAATTCACCACAGACACTGACAGTGAATGGAGCTGTAGCTAGCATGGCTATGTGTTGATCATGGTTATCACAGCCATGCTAGATGTCTGATAACTGAGGTGTGGTGTTATGTGAGTGTGTGAGTGTGTGTCAGTGTGTGTGTGTACCTGTGCGATCTGAATGACTGCACAACAAAGAGTCTGAATGGATTTAGTCAAAGCTCAAACTCTGATGCAGCTGCATTCCGGGAGGTTTATGATGTGAAACACCAAAGGAAAGGAAACAATGATCACATTCATGAGATGTCATTTTCTTCCACTTTTATCTCAGGAATTTGTTGAGTTTTTTCCCCCTCTTTTCTTCATAACGTAATGTGTCTGCCTTTATCCAAAGTGAGCCTTTGTTCGAGGGCTTTGTCTGAAAAAGCTTGACCTCATTCTCACTAATGAGGTGCAGGTTAGTTACCTCTACAGTAGCATCCATCCTTTCATATACATGTACTCATGCACTGTAGATCTGTACAGAGGCCTACAGTATGGTTTTGATTGTAGCCCCTTTTACACTGCCTGTTCAAGGCAGGAATGTTGCCGTCATCTCACCTCACTCCGAACTCGTCGAAATCCGGCGCTTCAGTGCCTTGCAGCGTCAGACACTGACGAAAAAAGCAGTCCTTTAACATGAGTATGACATGCGGCCGGTTGCCGTTATAGTTTAACGGCACTAGGCGGCATCAGGGGGAAATGCGGTGGGACAAGAACGAAGGTTAAGGTGGCGAAAGTCCAAGTAGGGTGGGTGGAAGGGGTGGTGGATGGGTCCAACAAACACTAACTTTCATCCGGGAGAGCTTTGTTTCATGCCCCGTACGATTATAACCACATTTAACCACATGTTTTTGTTGCCTAAACCCAACTACGTGCATTTGTTGTTGAAGTGAGAAAATATCAATTCGCTGTGTTGTGCTGACGTAGTGCTTTGATTTTTAAAGAGACTGTATGTAAACGGTACATTTCCTTATTTACTTATTATTAATCAAAACATAAATGCAAACAGAGAGGGGTCAGTGGGGGCCAACAGTTAATTTTTGCCCTGGGGCCCTCTGGTAAACAAATCCGGCCCTGGGATGGATTCTCAAAAGCCTTTCACAAGAGCATGAAAGTAAAACTCCTGTCTTTAAAGGGGACCTATTATGCTCAGTTTTGGGTTCATACTTGTATATTGGGTTTCTACTAGGAAATGTGTAGACCTATATATTCACCCTCTGTCTGAAACGCTTTGTTCGAGAGCCTGTCTCTTTACGACCCTCTCCCGAAGAAGTCTGCTTAGTCAGCATTTCCAGGTCTCCTGTATCTCGCCATCTCTGTGCCATCATTGCAGCCGGGGAAATAACTGTGATGGAGCATAGAGGCCTTTTCTAAAAGTCCAGAAAGGACATGATCCAGCAGTAATATGATCAGAAATGTACAACATCGGCAACCAAGATTACTTGTTGCCCTGATGTTAGCATGTAGCTACATGTAACTTTAGCAATGTAGCCTATGTAATGTAAACATTTGCAGTAGGGTGCCTGAAACAGATGACCATATAAAGAAATCTGTCACGATCTGACGTTATATTGTAGCCAAGGTTGAGTCAGAGTAGAGCCAAAGTATTCAGAATGGTCTGAAGCCTGCGGTTTTTGCTCACAGGGATTCGTTTTACATATGTTTATCTCATTATAAACTTTGACCAGGTTTAATATGAACATTAATTACTGTAATATTATATATATATGACAGACTATATGAAAAAGCATATTAGGTCCCTTTTAAATTCATCACTTCATTCTTTAAAATGTATTTATTTGGTATGGAGGCCAGGTTAATTTTGGGAGAGGATCAGAAGACTCAGATGTGAAGGTGAATAAAAAATTAAAACAAAAAAGCAAAACATTTTTGTGTTGTTATTAGTGCTCTTTAATAAATTCACAGACAGTGATTAAATGACACAAACCGGGCCCAGCATGTTACTGTCATGTCGGCAGATGTAATATCTTACAAAGGAAAGAGCAGAAAGCCACTAAAAGTTGTTCTGTTGTTGTTGTCATCCCAAACCTCCCCAGAAAGGCTTACCGAAACAATATCTCCCACTTCTAACTGCAACACTGCACCATTGGATGCATTATCCGCCAGATCTGCAGGTGACGGGGGAAGGTCAGCTGCGGTAACTATGAGTCGTCCGTTCTTGATGAGATGCATTATCATCATGTGATTAGAATGTGATGAATGGCCATCAAATCTGAAGTAATACACTCCTCTTATTGGTGCAGTGAAGTAACCTAAAACACAGGCAGAAAATAATCATCACAACAGACAGAAGTGAAGCAATGAATCAAATGTTTCAGATAAAAGAAGCCTATTCAGACTACCTGTGTTTGGGTTGTAGTGGTTTCCAGTGTTGGTAAAGACATTTCTGTATCTAAGTGGATTTTCTGAGATGTTTCCTGCGCCAGATGTCCGAAGGGAGGCAGAAAAGGCCACCTTCCTCACTGCGGCACAGTTAAACAACACAATCAATTCTGAATTACTGTCTGAACATACGCACATATTCACACATGCACAAAATAAATACACAGACAGAAAATAATTTACCTTTGCTGGCATTTTCAAGTTGCTGCAGTGCCGCATTTTGTACTGAAATTACAAGACAGTTATTTAATAACCATTTGCACACAATGAATCACACAAAGCATAAACCCTTAAAGGATCTGCATCTGATGTTTAGAGAATATATATGATTCAGAGTTTGAGCTGGGATTGTTTGCACACGGCTCTCAACCGAGGTGGCTGAGCTGACGGCTAGCAGCTAACAGTGCTAACAGCGGGAACAGTGCTAACAATGTCACAGTACTGACAGCGCCAATGGTTTTAACTCGGGGTGCAGAGAGTGGGCGTTAAGCTTCATGTTTTTCACATGGACGTAAGCTTACGTTGAATCTTGATGAGGAAATGTTTCAATATTTTACTGTCTATGTGGATTTCTCCAAGCAGCAAACTTCCAGAGCCCGGTCTCATTCTGACGTCATCGAAATCTGGCGCTTGGGCAGTGACTCGCAGTGTCAGAAACCAACAAAAAAAGGTGTCCTAAAAAGTCGGCATGATACACGGCCGGTTGCCGTTATGGTTTAACTGCGCCCATTGGTGTAAGGGGGATACACAGTGGGACAAGGATGAAAGTTAAGTCAGTGGAAGTCCGAGTGGGGAGGGCGGGAGACCGAATGGTGTTCGCGTCCTATAAGATTCTAAAGCCAAACCCTGTTCTTTTTTCCTAAACCTAAATACGCATTTTTGTTGCCTAAACCCAACTACATGTGTTTGTTGATGAAGGAAAAAAGACATCAATTTGTGTTGTTGTACCAACGTAGTGTGTTTGAAAGAGACTATGTAAATGCTGAATTTCCTCTGAAAACAGAAGTGTATTTTGAAAGATGACAACTTGACACGGTGTCCCAGAACATCAACAACCAATGCACCCAGGGTACCTCACACGTCGTACCTGGACGTGGAAAGTCCATAAAATGTCAACATATGACGAGGTTGCAGTGTAGGGAGCAGTGTACCTAAAACTCACGGTTACAACATGGTTCTCCATTTTCTCTGCACAGAAAGGCAAAAACCTGCCAAACAGAACCCCTCGTGAAGGGGCATGTCTGATGGTGTGATGTTTTGGCTGTCAGATACTCGCGACCCTCATGGATGTGTCAAGCATAGTTCCAGCACTACTGACTGTCCGTGTTTGCTGCAGAGTGCTGAGCTTCTGCTGAGCAGAGCAGAGATTTGGTGCAAAAATACCTCAGTTTTTGTAGACAGGGGAGACGGGGGTGGTTAAACATTAGCTTAAATATGAGCACTCACAACTTGCATGAAAGATATTGGCATAGACACATTATAAACATGTTTTAGGGTTTGATAACTACAAACCAGGCAATCCAATCACAAAAACAAATTAAGTAAAAAAAAAACAACTTTTGTACCTCAAAACTTCCTCACAAGGAATGAAGACTAAAGTGAGCATGTGCAGAGTGAATCAGGTGATTAGTAGCTTGTTCCAGACTGGAGAGACTTAAAGTGTTAAAACTATTCCATGTTACAGTCATACCCGGTCTCCCCTACAGTGTCATAGCCCAAAACACAGGCAAAAATTATTCACTTCGATTGGTATTTAGAGGTTTCTACACTGCCACCAAAATCACGAATTACACATTAATAACCACACAATTCATCACGCAAATTATAAAGCCTTAACCTTTACCTTCTTGCTCTCTCTCCAGCGCTGCCACGCGGCCTTCGCTGGCTGTCACTCTTTGCTGCAGAGTGCCGAGTTGCTGCTTAACGGCTGCAAGCTCTGCATCTTGAGCTAAAAGTGAAAATGTGACAGAAAAGATTTTATTTATCATGATATTGTAAAGGTTTCAGAGATTCGCTGTAAAAATACCTCAGTTAGTTTGTAGCAGTGGGTACTTGTTAAGACTTTGACATGTCTGTTTGTATTTTGAGCTCTCTTTGAGCCAGTGCATTCAAAATGTGATGCAAAGTAGTTACAGCAGCTTACCTTACTGCTAACGCATAAAACATTAGCACTTACAGCTTGCATGAAAGATAGCTACATAGACATGTTATAAAAAAACGTTATAGCACAAAACACATCAGACAAAAATGATTGACCTCGGTTGGTATTTTGAGGTTTCTGCACAGCCACCAAAATCACAAATTACACATTAATAACCACACAGTTCCTCACACACATCATAAAGCCTTAACCTTTACCTCCTTGCTCTTTCTCCAGCTCTGCCACGCGGCCTTCACTGGCTGTCACTCTTTCCTGCAGAGCACCAAGCTGCTGCTGATTAGCTGCAATCTCTGCATCTTGAGCTAAAAGTGAAAATGTGACAGAAAAGATCTTTCCCATTATATTGTAACATATTGTGAAGGTTTACAAGTCACAGATTCAATCTAGAAATACCTCAGTTAGTTTGTAGATGGGGGTGTTGTAAGACTTTTGACATTTCTGTTTGTATTTTGGAGCTCTCCTAAAGCCAGTGCATTAAACATGTGGTACAAAGTAGTTACATGTGTCTGCTATTAAAGTATAGTAACAGAACAATGAACAGAAAATGCATAATTTGGTCTCAGATACAAAAAGTGACTTGGTACAATTCACCCCATAGTCCAGGTTCATAGCCTGGGGTGAAATGTAACATTATAAAATAAGGATTATGACAAAAACTTGATACTGAAAAGTTTTTTTTTTTGTGTGTGTGTGTGTGTGTGTGTGTGTGTGTGTATGTGTGTGTGTGTGTTAGCCCCAGTGGTAAAATTGTGCATGAGGTAGGTTGTAACAAATGTTCTTAGGCCTACAACTAACCCAGACTCTTGTAGCCATGAAGTACTTTACCTGACAGCTTCTTCTTCTTTCGGCTATGCCCTTCAGGGGTTGGAACAGCGAATCATCTGCCTCCATCTAACCCTATCCTCTGCCTGTGGACACACCTTCCTCCTCTCCTTTTTCAACTAACAGTAGTCCAATTTCCACCGGCACCCTGTAGGTCAGCAGCACCAATGGCGGTCGTTGTTAAAGGGGAACTAATGTTTATTTCAACCTTGGCCCTATTTTCCCATCTACTTTTGTCTAAATGAGTGATAGGATGTTCAATATTTGACATTTCTCCAGTATGAAGCTTGGGCTGACCTGCCTGCAGCCCGTGAGCGTGCGCTATATTAAATAATAGGGCACTCAGACAGCATCAAACAACGTCAAAATACGTCCACAAAAAGTGCATTTTTTTTTAACACAGATAGACTCGGATTATTAGTATAATTATCCGACAATATAACGGAAAGGAGAAATAAACATCTGCATTTACCTTTAGCTGGATTCGGACATGTTCCTCTGCCTGTTGCAATTTTAGTATATGCGCTACCAAAGTAACACTGCTCCCTCTCTCCTCGTCCGCTCTTCAGTTTCAATGAGCTCTGCATCCGTGTACATCCGTGTACTCCATGTTCAAATAAATACGGTCCATCCAGATCCAGTTGGTCAAAATCGGGTAAAAATTCGGACATGTTTGTTTTGGCAAGTCAAAACACTCAGAGAGTGAAAGCCTGGCTCGGAAATCTCATGTCTCACGGGATTTGAGTTGTTGCAGGAAGTTACTGCTGGAGTGACCTGACAAACGCGAGGAGTTACTCTGTTTGGAGTAGTCATGGCTAAATTTTTACCCAATTTTGACCAACTGGATCTGGATGAGCCATTTGTATTTGATGATCGCCCGTATTTATTTGAACACGGAATACACGGACGTCCACAGATGCAGAGCTCATTGAAACTGAAGAGCGGACGAGGAGAGAGAGGGAGCAGCAACAGGTAGAGGAACATGTCCGAATCCAGCTAAAGGTAAACACAGACATTCATTTCTCCCTTCCGTTATATTGTCGGATAATTATACTAATAATCCGAGCCTATCTGTGTGAAAAAAATGCACTTTTAGTGGACGTATTTTGACGTTGTTTGACGCTGTCTGAGTGCCCTATTATTTAATATAGCGTGCGCTCACAGGCTGCAGGCAGGTCAGCCCTAGCTTCGTACTGGAGAAATGTCAAATATTGAACATCCTATCACTCATTTAGACAAAAGTAGATGGGAAAATAGGGCCCAGGTTGAAAAAAACATTAGTTCCCCTTTAACCCAGGCCTCGACCAATCCGGTATGGAAGTCATATTCGTGATTCGCATGTTTGATTTGGCACATTTTATGTCGGATGCCCTTCTTGACGCAACCCTCTGCATTTATCCAGGCTTGGGACCGGCCCAATGAGAACACTGGCTTGTGCCCCCTTATAGCTAATGGCTAAAATGTTAGCATTTACAACTTGCTTGAAAAATATCTACACAGACACGTTATAAACATGTTTTAAGTTTGATGAATTTAACTACAAAGCAGGCAACACTATCACAAAAACACATTAAGTAAATAAATTTTTTTGATAATAGTTATGATTTTATCATAGCACAAAACACATCAGAAAAATTATTCACCTGGATTGGTATTTTGAGGTTCTGCACAGCCACCAAAATCTCAAGTTACAGATTACAAACCACACAATTCCTCACACAAATAATAAAGCCTTAACCTTTACCTTCTTGATCTTTCTCCAGCGCTGCCACGCGGCCCTCACTGACTGTCACTCTTTGCTGCAGAGTGCTGAGCTGCTGCTTAACGGCTGCGAGCTCTGCATCTTGAGCTAAAAGTGAAGATGTGACAGAAAGGATGTTCTTAACATGAAACATATTGTGAAGGTTCACAAATCAGGGATTCAGCGCAAAACACATCAGTTATTGTTCAATTTAATGTCAAAGGATAACACAGTGTTTACCGTCATTCTCCGTCTGCAGTTGCGCCACCAGCCTCTCAGCAGCGGTCATCCTGGCCTCCAAAGCTGTAACAAGAGTACGCGTATAAGCTCAGCTACAACTGCTTTGTTAAAAAGTGTGTCCTTTATTGCAGTGTACCTGTATTCTCCCTCCTCAAGGCCTCCACCAGGCTCTCAGCAGCTGTTACTCTGGTCGTCAGATGCCTCAGCTCCACTCTCTGCTCCACCACCATGTCTCTCAGGTCCCTCAGCTCAGTCCAGATGTCAGTCTGAGGCACCAGCTCTCGTTCACCTCCCTCAGCTTCAATCCCAGCCCTCTGTGTCTGAGCCCTCTCTTCCCCTCTCTCAACATCAGGAGCACGAAGCAAGATATTACTGTCGCCGCTGTGTCTCTGAGCTCTGCAGAAATAGCAGAGTATCAGCACCAGTGAGAGGACTGAGGAAATCTTCATCTTTGTTTGGAAAATATGTGTCTGCTGTCTGTGGCACAGCTGTGTACGGGATCGGCCATTTATGGGTGTATTCAAGGTCAGATGCGTCAGGTGGATGGTGATATGCCAAAGCTGTGAGAAAACACACCTGTAACTTTGAGTTATGTGGCAGGTGGTGGAGATAAAAGGAGGGTGAGGACACAAACAGAGAGAGCAGTAACGGTGACTCAGAGGTGGAGTTCTGCCATCTTTCCAAAGGTCGATCTAAATTTATTATTCTAGCCGTTTGTTTTTCTTACTTCTGTAATTATTTTACATTATTTAAAGAAAAGCAGCGTCTTTTTAAACATTATGTCAGTGTGTTCACTCGAATTACAAAACCCCTGAGTTTCTACGTCAATGATTCCCAACTGGTCCAGCCACAGGGTCAAGCATTTTTCGTAATCATTAGTTGAAGGTCCATGCGGTTTAATACATATCAATCAATACAATATCAATACATGTCATACTTGTTTGGCCACGTCGACAAGTTAGTTTGCTGTCTCTGTCAAGCAGCTGCCTTCTGGTCAATCACTGTACAACAGAAAATGGCACTTCAAAATAAAAGCTCTGTGCCAGGAATACACTTTTGAAAGTCACCTGTGGTCCATGCAGAGTGGACACACAACCCACTTTTGGACCGCAACCCATCAGATGGGAACCACATAAGACTGTCAAGATTAGCTTTTTTAAAATAGTTATTCTCAATGCCTGTCCCCAGGTCCCATTTCCCACAAAATCAGACAAAATGCTTTACGATGGGCAAACCAGAAGAGCCTATGTTTGCAGTTAATAGTCCTAAAAATCTGTGCACCCAAGAATCTCTCAGATCTAGAAGCCTTTTGCAGGAAGAATGGGTGAAAATCCCCCAAATATGAACTTAAAGACTCGTAGCTGGTGACAAAAAGCATTTAGAAGCTGTGATACTTGCCAGAAGGGCACCAAGTACTGACCATGCTGGGTACCTAAAATTTCATTTCAGGCCCTTTTCAGATTTTGTTATTTTAAAACTGTAAAAGATTGAAATTAAAAAGTAATCTTGTTTAAAATATTGCAGACATGTGTCATCTTTAACACCATGCCTTTTGGAGATCAGTTCATTCTCTACTTACTCAGTGGCTCGTCCCGCAGCGCCAGTTTTGCTTACCAAAAGTGCCCCACTAGGTGGTCCACATCCACGCCTGGCTCCAAGCCGGGCTTCTTACTCATTTAAACTTTGAGAATAGGTTGAGCTCATTTCAGCCCCAAGACCTCTAATCACTCGCATTACCTTGTATGGCATCATACTAGGTGAGAGAGAAACGGCATTTTGATTCTTCTGTATGTTCTGCACATATAGTGAATTGACACTAAATTTTGAATTCGATAAACAAAGTTTCACTGTAAACGAAATGTTGACCATGGGTGCCCAAACTTTTGCATGCAACTGTATATGCACTACATGTACTGATATAGTCTCTGGGCTTAAGACAGATATCTAAAAATCCCAGCAAAATAGAACCACAGCTATGGGGGTATTTTTTATGTTTATTTCTTCCATCCATCCTGTTTCGTCACCGCTTATTCTCTTGAGGGTTGCGGGGGGAGCTGGAACCTATCCCAGCTGACATCCAGGTACACCCTGGACAGGTCGGCAGACTATCACAGGGCTGACACATAGAGACAGACAACCATTCACACTCACATTCAACAATTAACCTGCATGTCTTTGGACTGTGGGAGGAAGTATGCTAACACGGGGTGAACATGCAAACTCCGCACAGAAAGGCCCCCTCATGAGATTGAACCAGGAACCCTCTTGCTGTGAGGTGACAGTGTTAACCACTGCACCACTGTGTATTTATTTATTTATTATTTTTTTGTAATTTGGGTGAACAGAGGTTTGAATTTATTTGCCATGACCTGATTTCAATGACACACCCAAACAGCGTCTGATGTCACTGTCCACTCTGTGTCAGGGATGTAAACAGATTTGACAGACAGGACTCATTCTTTGTCGTATCTGCTCAGTGACACTGGTTCAACATGATGAGGCTTTTCACTTTGTTTTTGCTGTCAGCCAGAAAAATGACTATATGTCAAGTGAAGATGTTTTCCAGAATGGACCTGGAAATATCTCCTCTCGAGTGCAAGCGGGCACCCTCACAGTTCCCTAGGCTACCTGCGAGTTATTGTGAAGAGTTAGGGAAATTTCCCACTGCAACAGGACCATTATCTGGGCGTGTTGCTTCTGAGTCATAAGCGTGTGTATCAGTGACAAGTTAGACAATTAGACAGAAATAACAACAAATCAAACTGTCGTTAAAAAAATATTTCTTGAAGCGTATAAAGTGCAGTGAATGACATGATTTATGCTGATTGCTGCTTGTGTTTATGAATAAGAATATTGAGCAGCCGTCAGTCAGAGTAAAGCTGCTCGCTGCCACATACAGCAGGATTTACACCAGATAAACACACAGGCATCAATCTTTCTAACAAAACACTGCCAGCGCTCAGGTGGTGGGCAGGAGGACGCAACTGAGTGACAGTGTTGTCTTTAGTGCAACAGCAAACATACTGTGCAGCGGTGTCATATCTAATCATTCGAGAACAGGCCAAATTGTCTTTAGAATCCTGTTTTCTCGTTGCTCTCTATAAATGACAGACTTTGCTGTAGGGGTAAACACAAACAAATGTACATATCCCACTGAAGTTTTAAAGAAGAGTTTTTATCTGGAAAGAGAACACAGGGTTTTCTACCCTGGTGCCGGAGGGGGCAGAGATAAAGAGAGTAATAGTTAGACTGCGGTCACATTGGTATGCAGACAGTCATGAAAGCAGTGCAGTACCTGTTGCATCTTGCAAATTCATTTGCTGAATATTGTGAAATTTCAGCACTTAAATTGGGGAGGCCCTCTTTTTTTTTTTTTTTTATCACAACTGAGGGGATTGGTGGTACGGTTAGATAAACACACAAATGGTTTGGATTACAGATGATCTACAGATAAACACGGGTCTACTGATGCATCATCATCCTCATTAACATCGTCATCAAAGAGACAAAATAAAAATTTAATTATGATGTGCAGATGTTGAGGATTGTAAAATGGCACCAATGATTTAGTGAAATCTGGTAAATATCAGTTTGAACTAAAGCGGCGCCCTGTATAAACTCAACAGTGCTTATTTTCTTTCTGTTCTTATCAATACAGTATTGTTACCCCGTCAGTCAACGAGCCTACATTAATTCAACCATGGTCCCAATCTGCAAATTAACAACTGGTTCTTGATGAGTTCATCCAAATTACAAACAAGACAAAGAGTCTACAGTCATGCTCGTGGCTTGTCAGACCAACTTGCCAACCTTGAGACCTCAAAACAAGGGAGGGTTTTGAAAACTAAGTTGAGGTCTGGCGGCATCCAGAGAGTGTCACAGACTTTGTTTCCTGCATTCTGGTGATTTTTAAATAGTTTTAGTTTTTGGCCCATGATTCTGGTACTCTGGCAGAGTACCAGAGGAGTAACCTGGAAATCCAGATGCCCCAGCCCCAGCAAATTCGAATTTGCTCTGCACGGGGATCTGGCCCTGACGAGCAGAGCCCGTTAAATCGCCATTGGACCAATCTGATCAGTCTATCTGACAGAGGCGGGCTCTGGGCTGGCGTAACATGATGAAGACAGCGCTGCACTGTAGGAGTTGAAAAGTAAACAGCCAAGATGGCAGCTGCCGAAGGACCGTGTCCGTTCAATTTAGCTGTGGAAGGAACGCTAAGCCAACTACATTTATCTTTTTCCTTGAGAGAGGAACAGAAGACTGCCCTAGAAGCCTTCGCTTCCAGGAAGGACATTTTTGCTGTTTCGCCGACGGGATACGGCAAAAGCATAATATATCAGTTAGCCCCACTGGTCGGCAAACCAATGGGGCTAACTGCAATGAATACATCACCTTGTTTTTTGTGCTCTGATTGGCTATAATGCTATCCACTTGCGTGCGGCGGCATTTAATATGCCTCAGTTAGTGCTGCCCCTTGGGTAGGAAGGGTGTATCAGTGAGGGCCAGACTCAAGAATCTTTCTAGATTTGAATATGGATTTCCAGGCTACCAGAGGAGGGGAAGGAGGCAAGACTGTAGGCTTGGCCCACACCAGGCACCTACAGCAGTTTGCCCCCCTAGCCTGCACGCCCCAGGGTCCTGGATACCTAAGCGACATGGAATGGGGGGCTCCTAGTCTCTGGAAGACAGTTCTGTATCCCACTGTGGCTAAGGAGGGCAAGCTGGGTCTACACCAACCTCTAGACTCCCCTCAAACCCATGTCAGAGCTTACGCAAACAAGGTGACCGCTGGCAGCTGCGACAGACTCTTACCAGCCTGACGAATGCCCCTATCTGGCCCTAGCCTCGCGTCACCAGGCTCTTCACGTACGGTAAAGAGCCTGGTTTCTATTCACTCTGAATTTTGTCTGGATTCTGGTTCTGGTCTAGAGAGCGGATCCGGAATTCACCAAATTCACTAAAGTAAAAGTGTTCACCAAAGTAAAACTTTAAATTCTGGTGCACCATCGATTTGGGGTGATGAGGGGTGTAAGAAAATCAATTAACTCAATGGCTTGGGCTTTTCTTGTAAATTATATTCTTTAAATTAAAAAGTTTCACCGCATTTTTATTAGCTTGGTGCTTTTATTTTGACGGAAATGCGCATCCATCGAATTCCGGATCCTGTCTCTCTCGAAACGTTCAACTATTGCTGCTGTCATATTCACATATGTGTCATATAAGTCAGTGAATAGTGCCTACTCATCTGTCCCTGTAAAAACAAGATATAAATCCTATGTATAAACTTTTTTTGTGACAGAACAAGCTACACGCCTTCCAAAACAGAAATGTTTGTAAATAAGGACGGGGCTGTAACTCAACAAATTGGGTATTTACTGACATTAGAATCAACTTGAGTAGGACATGAACATCTGCACCAAATGTCTGTCTATGGTCAGATGTTGTCACCATGGTAGCATCACAACTATGCAGGGTGCACTTATGAAACTTCACAGGTGTGTAACTGAGATCACAATGAACACTGAGGTTGGAGATGGTCGCGATCCGAGCGAGGGAGCAGGAAGTAGAGAGTGGTAGGATGTAGGGATGGAGCCATTTGCCTCTTCACTTCACGCCTGTTGCCCACATTTGTTTTCACTTGTGAGTCACTGTATTGTGTCTGTTGTGATCCCATTAATTAATCTAATAGTTGTTACGATATTTCAAAGTGTTGGAGCGCTAAAGCCATGTCACTAGCTTAACTAAAAACACATTTCTTACATTTACTATCTATTAAGATGTATCCATGGAGGTAGTTTTGCTTTTTATCTACCCAGATTTTGATACGTTGCACTGAAACATTTAAACATTTAAGTTGAGCTAACACATTCATGTTAATCTTTAGATACACTAATCTTAACTCTGGGTCTGGTAACAAGCTTTTCCATGACCATCCCAGTCTGAGCGTCTACCTTGGTGGATTTAGTGCCAAAACAACTGAGCTTTCAGTGTGTGACTTAAGAATGAAAAAGAATTACTACATTTAAAACATTTAATTTAAAGAAAAAACAAACAAACAGGAAAATCCGTGTTACTCTGGATAATCCACACACTGTCAGTTTTTCATGAAGACTATTTCTTCAACAATAACAAAAAAAAACAACAAAAAAAATCAATGCTCTGAGCAAAGCAAACTAAATTCAGTTAATGTTTACTGTACTGGCAGCAGAATTACAAAAAAATGGTATCTGACATATGATATTCTGCACGTAAAACCAAATTATCAGCATTGCTACACACACCACTAGCACTTTTTTTTAGTAATTTTAATCAACTGACCGTGACACATTTCATACTGTCATAGAATACAGTCCTGTAAATGTAACCCTAATTTTGAGTGAGTCAATACAGTACATCCAGAGAGTGAAAAACATGGTTTGTGGTGTCAAAAGTCACATGCCAAAGATTTCTGGCATTACATTCTGTCAAAATGGCAATTAACAAGGCAGCGCATCATCTGCGGCTCCGCTCCCATTGGTCAGAGAACCTGTTTCCAAGGTGTCGACCTGTGATTAAGACTCCAGTAAATCTTCCCACCCATGGAGCCGTGGAGATGAGCCTCCCCTCGGGTCAATCCTCTCCTGCAGGGATGAGCCTTGCTTTCCTCTGTCTCTGCCCTCAGGGATGAATCTCTAACATGCATCTCTTCCTCCTGGCCGTCTCTCAGGTCAGCCTGGAGGCAAAATGTCAGTTTTAAGGGCTTCGTTGTTGTTGTTTTTTTTAATATGTGTGCAGTTTCACCAATTCTATTCTAAAATGTGGGATATTAGAGATGTGGTGCAATATCTGTTGAAGTGTGATAAGATGACACCAAGGCAGAGCTATCAGGCGCCTCAAAGTGACAGGCAACCTCACATACCTTCCTTCATTCACCTCTCAGGCAAATTCCTCTCTCGCTGTCTTTCCTTCTGCATTTCTCAACTCTTCGTCTCCCTTTTTTTTTGCTCTTGTTTTCCATGGAGGCAAAGACAAACATGATATCTTGCTCTGCAATTTATTGTGAGGTTTAACTGATATTTTCTCAGAGCTCGCTCTGTGTCTTTTCATGCCCAGTCTCCAGGCCAAATAAATGTGACCCACCCATAAATCATATTTGCTGCAGAGTCGTTTGACCTTTTAGTAAACTGTTGGGCTTTTCACAAAGTGAGCTCTCATAGGCATCGCCATTGTCTCCCAATGTAATTCAGGCATTCTGTCAATGATCAGTCATCACACCCTGTTGTCAATATAATTGCGTATAATAGAAATGTTGACACACAACATAATCTACAATAATAACTATCTGATGTGCTCCACAAATTGACCAATCGCACTGCTGTGCCTCAAGGCCCACATCTGACCCAGCCAATCATATGGAGCAGTGGGAGGCCGGAGGTTGAGTCGGTGCACTCCGCACACTGCTAGCTACTGTATGAAGTGGGCTTGACTGCAGGTAGTTAGCCTCAGCCTAATCTAATGATGCATACTTCCCCTTGTTTATGGCAGCCAGGGAAAGAGGGAGCGCTAGCCTGTGCTTGTCTGCTTCTGAGAATGCCCATTAACGCTCTTTTCCCCCTCAGGTGATGACCACCTGAGCTATCAAAGACAAGCGTGTCTGTAACACCAACCCAACCCCCCCCCCCCCCCCCCCCCCCCATCACACTCCATCCCCACCCCTCCTCTGCTCCGACCTCCACCTACACAGTAGATCGCAGTTGTTCATTTCCCTCCAAAAGTTGCATTATAAGAGAATGTATCTCACCATCATCATCATTATCATATTTATAACAATTTCCTTTCCAGTGCAGACTCAATAGAATCCAGTACACCTGCATGCAGTCTTCTGTTAGTGACTATTTTTGAATGTATGTCAATGTGCTTTTAGCTTTCAAGGGTTAGTTTATTTTCTCGCTCACTTCATGAGGTATGCAGACAGTTTTAGTTTTATTTGCCAGGTTTTTGTCAGGCTGTGAGATCTCTGCTGTCCCCCTGATACAATGGAGGTGGATGGGACTTTGTGGCACTTAAAGGTCCCGTGTTATGCTCTTTTTCAGGTTCATATTTGTATTTTGGGGTTCTACCAGAACATGTTTAAATGTGTTGATGTTCAAAAAACACCTTATTTTTCTCATACGGTCTGTCTGAACATACCTGTATTCACCCAATGTTTGAAACACTCCGTTTTAGCATCTGTGTCTTTAAATGACCCAGTCTGCTCTGATTGGTCAGTGTTTCTGGGTCTTCCACACGTGCACTCTCAGCCTCTCCGCGTTGTCACTGCAGCCAAAGGAATGACTCTAATGGTACTATAGTGTCCCTCTCTGCCTTTACAGACTATTTACTTCTCATCAGCTGATATCATTTAAACATCTAATAGTTGTCACAACCTGAAGGAAGTCCTGACCGCTCGTTTAAAGACACAGTTTCTGAATACGACCTGTGGGCATATCTCTGTGGACTGAGCATTTTGATACTTCTCAGTATTTATATAGCACCCACACCTACTTTACATTTTAGAAAAGACATGACAAAATGATATTTTAAAATGTGGGACATTTAAAATGAATATGCATGTATATATTTTTTAAAAATCCAGCTCTTTCTGGAGACAACTGTCCCAGGAACACAAAGTAGAAAGACAACAGGAAACAAGGAGAGAACTGGTGATGTTGAGGTTGCCCTGTTTCTACAGTAGCCCAGAATGGACAAACCAACACTGGCTCTGGATAGGGCACTCACTTTTTCATGTCGCCCACCATAGTTAGAATTACCTCTTTTTTTTTATGTGAAACTGCTTTATTCAGTGTTTTTACTGGTGAAATCACTGGGCCCACTTGTTTTGGAGAGGAGGCTACCACTGCTCCCAGTAAAAACCTTCTGAGGTGAGTGCACTTTAGCAGAAGAAAGAGAGAGGTGAGCACACTTTAGCAAGTGCTGGGCTAGTGACTATCACACTGAACCAAAAGGGACTCAAATGCAGACTCAGTCACTCAAGCAAAGGCATCCAAAAACGACAGGCAAAGACAAAACCCAGAAATCCAAAAAGTGGGTCAATATCACAAGGCAAACAAAGTAATGAAGTAACAAAGAAAAGGCTGGACCGCTGACTCAAAATACAAGACAAACTGGCACAGACAAAGGGAAACACAGAGACTAAATAGGGGAGACAACGAGACACAGGTGTGACACATTGGGACAGGTGCAGGTAATCAAACAGGCGGGAAACACAAGGGAGCAGGACGTGAAGAAACCTGAAAGGAGACAAGACGTGAGTTTCAAAATAAAACAGGAAACACAAGACAAGAAACATGAGAATGTTACAGTGACCTGTCTGCAATGTGCCAAACAGCATTAGCGTAACACAGATTTGTAACATGAACTGCTTTATTAAGTGTTTTTATTGGTCTTAATCACTTGGTCCATTTGTTTTGGAGAGGAAGAGACCTCTGTGGATAATTCGGCTCCGGGTAAAAAACCTCCTGAACAATTAAGGAAGGAATTCTAACTGGGAGAAGTTTCAGCTGGTTGCAATCTGTGATCCTGATGCCACTTAATCTCCCTAAAACTCACACATTGGGTTACTTTTAGGGTTATTTTTTGTAATCTTTATTTAACTATGGTTATTCTGGACCCAGTGTTGGGCATAAAAAGCTCAGAATTGTCACAACTGTATATTGTTAAGCCTAGCTCACATTACATGATTTTCACCGTGATTTTGACGTCGCAGAGGATCTTGAGAGCCACCTTGGGTCGCAGGTGAGTCCGCAGATAGTCTGCCACGATGAGTCCTCATGTGTGAACAAGCCTACGAGCAAGTCACCCCCTCGTCTGTGACTGGGACTGGATATCTGGCATGCTAGAAAACTGGAGAAGTCTGACACGACTGACAAAGAGCATCAGCCAATGAGAGGCGGGATACGTCCCACGTCAGCCCGCAGGAGGATGGAAGAAATGTGAGGAGGACAAGCCGCAGGGTTGCCAGGTCTGCTTATTAGCCGCAACTTTGGGCTTGTTTTTTTGTAAAGTCACTTACAAATATTGGTAGTCACGAGTTGCAGTTTTTTGGGCTTGTTTCTAAACGTCACCTTTCTCTCTATATATCCGTCGCAACACTGAAGAGCCGGCAAGCAGGATCACGGGTAGAGTGTTGTGTTTGGACCCAGGCCCTGGAGGCAGATCTGAAGAATATCCATGCCCTTACAATGTGTTGTCCCCAAGTTAAAAAACATAGTTTGGTGACGTCACCGCGTTATCTGGGGCTCTGTCGCGAGGGCTGACAGGCGTGCACACACAGGTCGTAACGCAGTTGAAGAAACAGTCGAAACACGTCGCTAGGTATGAACACTCAAAAGATTATGATAGTCACTGGGTCAGAACAACCCATGGTTCTTGGTGGTTCTTACGGGTACTGGGTGAAATTATCCCTCATTACATTGATGCTATTGACTCAAAGTTGGTCAGCTTTGACCTGGTAATTTTCTGTGTGTTTAGTCTTCTGTTTTCCGCTAAGAAAGCATATCTACTGGAGCAATGTGGATCGAGTGCCTCGCTTAAGGGCATGTCATCATTTAGCACTGACTGAAGAGAGAGCATTCCCCATTCATTTTCCTAACCCAGATTTCCCCAGACCGTCCCTCACAGCCCCTGCAACCGAAGACGAATGAATCTGACTCTCCTACAGCTCCTCTTCCTTTGTCCAGGACATTTCAAAACTTCCTGTCGGTGTCCCTAAACCCATAATAGATGTGTGTATCTTCCCCTGTCTGGGATGCGTGATTCACTGTCCCTGAAACACAGCACCACCTAATCTTGAAGAGAAGATAAAGCTAATTAGGGGAAAGAGACATCAATCACAGCTCCAGGGCTCGTTATGTACTGTGCATACCAAGAGTGGCATCTCAGTCACTGGGTGTGTTTGAGCGCTTGAGTCAGTCATACACACGTAGCTATTATTATGAGTTATGTCAGGAGGAACGTCTTCAGCCTCCAAGAATGAGAAAGCTGTATTAAATGTTTCCTCGACTCTTTTTGGGAGTAACCGGCTGTTATCATTTTCAAGTGAGCGAGGAGTGATGGACTAAAATTAGTGCAGAAATCAACAGAAATCAGTCTCTTTTGTTGAAATGACCTTCGGCAGTATAACTCATTTCAGAGACCAGAAAGCTGGCGAGCAGCTCTGTTTGGATGTACAACATGCATTAATACAGCTGTCACAGAGACACACACACCCTTTCCGATGATTACAGCAGGTCCGGGAGGTTCACTGAACTCTGAGAGGGGGCAGAAGATTATCTCATAGCTTAAAGTAGAGCTTATTAAAAAGAAGATCATCTTAACGCTGTTGTTTATAACATTCTTATACTTTAATTAGCTCAAATGTCTTTACACTTAATGAGGAACTGGTGCACCTTTACAGCTGCTCTGTTGTGTAAGTTGCCATGGAAGGAAGCCAAAACATGAGGGTGCAGGACTGCATTCATCCTGTAGGTGGGAGTGTAACTCTTTCTGTGACACAACCTACAGCTGGAGTTTATCTGTGTAGAGCCTACAATACATTACACACACATATAAAAAAAGACTATAATTATTTTATTTCAGATATCAAACATGATCATTGCTTTTATTATCCCTCATAAAACGTGCATGCGTCAAACAGGCGTGTGTCGATGGATGACGTGTATGTTCACTGGCAAGGTGTGAACAGGTATGTAAATAGGCATGGATATTTACTGTGTGACATGCCCTGACAAGAGTGGATTATATACTTTATGGAGTTCACCAAGGAATAATGTTCACTACGGTGTGTAAGCGAGAATCGGTGCACAATCAACGTTTGTCAAGTGAAAATTACAGATAACGAACTGGTTAAAAGATGATAACTTCATTCACTGTGTATCTTGCAAATGAAATACATCAAATGCAAAAAAATAACTATAAGAATTAGAAATCAAGTCTAAAAAAATAGGTGAGTTATAAAACATGCAATATTTCCAGTGACTCTCCTGTTGTGATGTGATAACTAAGATAACATAATATGATATTAAATGTACTGATGTCTTTGTTTTTATACATGGGTATACACTAGAATGTGTGTGTGAATATATGTGTATGCACATGTACACACACACCCACGTGTTGGTGTGTGCCTGTGTGTGTATGTGTGCATTTAAGGCACACGTCATCATGTCTTATGTTGGTAAAATGTGTCCTCTGACTGAAATTATCAGTAATCTGTAAATTATACCCTGTGGATTAAAATGCATGTAAGAAGTTGAATTTTATCCTATCAAATCGTATTTATGTAACCAGATAAAATAATAATAATAATAATATTCTTCTTATTATTATATTTATTTTTATTTATTTGAAATAATTTTTATTTATTTAATTTACTGTACATATTTATTTATGTATTATTATTATTATTATTATTATTATTATTATTATTATATTGAATTTATTTATTTGAAATTAGTTTTATTTATTTAAATAACATTTATTTTTAAATAATAATAATAATAATAATAATAATTATTATTATTATTATTATTATTATTCATTGTTATTTTTGATATTTCTTGATTATTTTTTCTTCCTGTTCTTTGTTCTTTCTTTTTTATGATGTATAACTCCATTATTACTGTCAAATATTTTTTTAAATGCAAATTAAAAAACAAATAATTAATTAATTAAAATTAATACAATAAAATAATTAGTGTAATAGTTATAAAAATTAATAATAATAATAATAATAATAATAATAATAATAATAATTAATTAATTAAATCAATAATTAAAAATAACATCCCTCCTAACAGTGCACAAAATTAACCAGTCCTCGCCAAACTACATTTGTGTTTTTTAATGTTTTACTAAAATACTTTGCAATTTATGAATCTAGCATAAAAATATAATACATCCATCAATACTGCGTCTGATTACAGGGATACAAAAATACAGCATAAAGAGTGATACAAAATTATATAATATAAAATACTTTGAGGACAAAACAAAAACAGCAGCGCGGGGTAAAAGAAAAGTTGTGACACCGAGATGCAAACTCTTACAAGACACTTTGTCTCTGCTTTCACCACAAAGTGATCAAACTACACATCACCATCTGATAACAGGATGATACAAGCACAAAACTGGGATACAAATCTCTCATTATGACAAAAAGAAGAAGAGCTGGGCTGAAGCTAGAAGCCAGTTATCATTTTAATGCTTTACTCACATCTGGTCGAGATAATCAGCAAATTGTTTCATTCTGCTGGTAAAATAAATATGTTTGTGTTATTATGTTTGGATTCAGATTTTAATGGGTTTTGGAAACTATGGAATGTGTTTTGCATGGATCTCTTGAACCGTGGAAATTAATGACGTACAGTAACAACTCAACTGAAAAGTGGTAATAAAAGAAAAGATAATTTTGATATTACATGCAGTCGCGGTGAAAACAGACTCAAAAGCCTTTTTGAATATTCCACTACTTTTACAGCAATGCTTTAAAGGGACAGTTCACCCCGGAATCAAGTATACATATACATATTCCTCTTACCTGTAGTGCTATTTATCAAAATACATTAATTTGGTGTGAGTTGTTGAGTCTTAGACATGTCTACCTTTTCTCAAATACAATGGATCTAGATGGCACTCGGCTTGTGGTGCTCAAAGTGCCAAAAAAAAATACATTTGAAAACCACAACAGCAATGTCTCTTTCCAGAAATCATGATCGGATACTCAAGATAATCCACAGACCTTGTTGTGAGCAATTTCATGGAGGGACTATTTTTTGCGTGGAAGGAGGTGTGCATCCTCTGCTAGCTCATCTAGCACCACTGAGCTAGCTAAAATTACAGCTAAGCTAAGTGGGATGCCATTAATGTTAATATCTCGGGCTGTCAAGAGCACAAGCCTCTCGTCCATGAGTAGATGCACACTTTTTTCAGAGCAGAGGTTGTTGTGTGAGCTCTGTAGAAAGAACGTAGTCCCTATGGGAAACTGCTCACAACAAGGTCTGTGGATTATCTTGAGTAACTGAGTCATGATTTCTGGAAAGAAACATTGCTGTTGAGTTTTTCAAATGTATTTTTTCGGCACTTTGAGCACCACAAGCTGAGTGCCATCTAGTTCCATTACAGACATCTCTACAGCTGATATCTCCAACACTCAGCAGCTAACACCAAAACAATCTAGGCTGATAAACAGCACCACAGGTAAGAGGAAATATATGTATATTTGATTTTGGGGTGGACTGTTCCTTTAAAATGAACTTCGACTGGACTGGAAACAAGCGAGATTAACTACTCAAACCAATCATGACAGACAGTGGTATACTTTATAACACTGTTAAATAGTGTTAACGGAAAAGGTCCATGGTGGCCACAGCACGTCTCTCACTGTTAGAGTGAGTTGGCCGTGATGAAGACGAAGATCCTGGCCTGGAAAGTGGTAAACGTCCCCTGTCTCCAAAGCTTCATCTCCACAGTGATCGAGAAATCCCTGGGACCCTCGACCTGTCGATTTAAGTACACAGCGCCCGTGTAGGCGTTCAGCTTCCGGGTGCTGAAGTAGTTTTCCTCATTTCCCCGCGTGATGGTCACGATGACGTTGTCTCCCGAGTAGGCGGGGGAGGGTCCGATGCGGAAGATCTGAGCAGGGACGACGATGTTGGACTGGAAGCTGAGGTAGTAGTAGGTGATTCTCAGAGGGGAGTTTTGACAGTCCAGGTAGTCGGGACAGCTGATGCGCTCACAGCGCCTACAAGGGACACAGAGAAGGAAAACTTTATTTGTAGAGCACCAAGGCATTTCAGCGTGCTCAACATGAGACATATAAAGTCCTGGTATACTTCAGAATATATTTTTCAGAGACACTTTCTATGAAGACCATATTTACAGTGCATCATGGGGGCATTCATAGTGAATTATAATGCATTCATAATGATTATGACTGTGTTTAAAACACACACATAATGCACACAGTATAGATATGACTTATAATGAGTGTGTGTGTGTATGTGTGAAGGGGTTCATAATGGGTTCACACATTGCAGTGGCTGCATGCAGTGCTTGGGGTGAAAGAACATAAGTGCTGGTACTCCCCTTGTTCACATGTTGGCATGTTTATCAAGCGGGGGTGGGCAGTGGGAGTGGCACGAACATTAGCTTGCATTTAGTGACACAGGATTTAACTCCCACTCTGTCCGCGTCCTCTTGCCCCTCTGGAGCACGGCCAGCATTATAATAATGTTAAGTGACAAAGACTGGCCGCCAACATGGGTGCAATTTACGAGACAAGAATGGGAACAGGTGAGCGTCAAGTACTGCTCTCTGAGTGGCCCATGTAGTGCCCCCCAGTGTCCTCTGGGTAATGCAGTTTATTTAGGGCCATTATGAATCACCCTGAGAACTAGATATGGAGAGGGCAGAGAAGAGTACCAGCAGCTTGAGAGAAGTGGCGGTGGGCAAGAAAAAGTCATGATACAACGAGGAGTAAAACACAGAAGTGAGAGGTGAGTACCGACCCACTTGGAGCACTGGCTGCATACAGACAGTTGTTAATGGTTTGTTAGAACATCCATTGTCATTGCTTCTATTCAATAGTGATAATGAAGTCTTTTTCTTACTTTGTATATATAATATAGGTTTATAACTTAAGGTTCCACTCCTAAAGCAGACACATTTTACTTGTTATTCTTTATATTGTGTGTTAACATTTTGGTATCTTTTATAACAACCAATTATGAAGCAGCATAGATTCTTTTAAATGCATGAAAATGCATTACACTTCACTTTATACTTATTTATTTGATATATTTTATATATATCATTTAGAAAACAAATAAATAAAATATATTGTTGGAAAAAATCTATAAAAACAGAGACAAACAATAAATCATTAACAGACTTAAAATGAGAAACATAAATGAACATTTCATGTCCGAAAAGGAGCAGGAAGAAGCAACATGCTTGTCTAGCCCTACCTCCAACCCCAAACTATACTCATCCATCACTAATCAGACTACTACATAAATACACTCCACACCACCTGCACTTCTTAATATCTGATAACCAATTTCACCCTGTGTATTAAACAAATACAAAGATACAAATTGAGAATACAGACAACAGTCTCACCCTGAGTGCACTTTACATCCCTCCTAATCATTTCTGCACCTTGCGAAGATACTTTCTTTGTGCCTCTTTTTAAACTGTCTAGTATCTTCACTTTACCAGCAATGAAACATCATAATGAAGCATGCATTATTAGAGATGCATGAATATATACTTCACTTTACTTAAAACACAATGGTAACTTATGATAGTGCATGTACTATTGCAGCATATTGTGAGTTCCTACAACAGTTGACTGTGGAAGTGTGTATAGATAGTCATGTATTATCAGCCCCAACAGTCAGCCATATGTTACCTGAACTTGTAATTCATTGTTATGTGACATCTATAATGTTTTATGACTGTTAATGTAGTACATCAGAAAGCATGTTCATGAGTGAAGTCATAAAGGATTACAAATGCTTTATAGCTCACTATGAATGCCCCCATAATGCACTATGTGGTCTTTATAGAAAGTGTTACTGATTTTCTTTTCCTTTCACTCCTCTCCCTCTTCTTGCTTTCAAATAAAAAACTATCCTTTACAGAATAATCCAGCCTCATATGAATCACAAAATCCTAACAGAAAGGTCAATGAGGCATCTTACTGAGCAGTGGAATGGGTTTTGAACCGATTTCATCACTTACGTGTCCGTCCCTTTGCGGTAGTTTGGTGGACAGTCGAGAGAAAGGCAGCGATACCCTCCTTGGATGTTGTAGCAGGTCTCAGCTAGAGAGCAGTTATGGGCCCCTGTGGTGCACTCGTCGATATCTAAAACACACAGTTAATGCACAAGGGCTGGTTTACTGCCTGCAGTCGAGGAAATGCGTTTGTCACAGCATAATTGAACTTTGAGGAAAGGCCTCATTGCTGAAACATGTGAGACGAAAAACTGCTCGGGTAAAAAATTCAAATTAGCGCGACAAGATTTTTAGGCCAATAAAGTTTTACAGTCTGTGTAATTACTGAGCCACTGTAAAAGTACCAATTATATTTATCTGAGCATAACCGTAACTATACACTCTATGTGGAGTTAAACGGATGCGGAGCTGTTTTAAAATCTATTTCCAAGCTGAACTCAATGAGGTGCACTTGCAGTGAAGCAGCTACAACACAGCGAGTGCATGCATTGAGTTGGTTTTGTTTCATAGAGGGGTGTTCACCTCTGCAAGAGCGCCCATTTGGAGACATGGTATAGCCATACTCAGGACAAGCACACTGGTAACTGCCAGGAACGTTCACACACTTGTAGGTACACAGATGGCCGATGCTCTGGGAGCACTCATCGATGTCTGAACGGCAGAGAGGAAATAAATCATGTGAGATTGATTCGTAAACTTGTCCAAGCATATGTTTGGTATAAATGTGGTATTTGTGATGTGTAACAGAGTGTGCCCCACCTTCGCAGGTGTGCCCGTCCTCCCGGAGGTAGTAGCCCTGTCTGCAGTAGCACTGGTAGGAACCATAGATGTTGGCACACTCCTGGCTGCATGGGCTGGCCAAACACTCATTCATATCTGGAGATTAGAGGTTAGAGCTCATTACTGTCACAATCCACTTGATCAAAGGATTCTCAATGTTTTTATCCTAACATATAAACACCATGCTGTTATTAAGCCAATTATGTTTTTACTGGTTTGTGCTTTAAGGCATGGCATGATATACAGTGCAACACTAACACCCCTCGCTGCCATTCCTCTTCAGCAATATGCTGCTGTACAGTGGCCAGCTTTAATATCAGCTCAGTCTAGGAATCTGCACACACACACACAAACCTGGCACACCAACAAACACACACACACAGGCATATTTTCACGCGTAGATTCACAAAAACATACAACCGCAAGCATTGACATGTACACATGGATGCACACACACCCAGGCAGACAATCATACACACACCTTCACAGTTCTTTCCATCGCCGGATAAGCGGAAGCCAGTTGTACACGAGCATTCATAGGAGCCTGGGGTGTTCTCGCAGGTCTGGGCACACAGGCGGCCTGGGTAGCGCCAGCACTCATTTACATCTGAGAGGAAGAAGCAGTGTCATCACACCGCTGTAAGTGTGTATTGCATTTGTGTGTATGCACCCATATGTGCGAGGGCACGCGTGCAACCGAGCATGAGCTGGTCCATTGCCCTGCACGACGGCGTATACGTTTGCATGCCTGTGCGTGTTTGAGTGCATGTCAATGAGAGTGTGATGTGAGGGGACCAGCTGCCTGCTGATAGTCTAAACACTTGAGCAGAGTCCATTATTATGAGAGTCACAACATAGTGAATCACAAACAGAGGGAGCAGCAGCAGCGGCAGCGGCAGGGGCAGAACGAGGGTCCTCTACAGCAGGAGACGTGATCGGCCCAGTGGCTACTGCAGGAGCCAGCAGCAGAGGCTGGCATACAGCAACAGCTCTCCCACCGCAGAATAATAAACAGGAGCAGCAGAAGAGGCAGACAAAGAAGAGGGGTGGCTGTACAGTAGTGCAAAAGTGATGAAGAGCGAGAGGAAGGGAAGGAGGGAAGAGAACGAGCGTGAAACTGAGGGACAAGGGAGAAAAGACAAAATGTACAAAGCTCCACCTTTCTTTCTGTTCTGCTGTATGTGCAGTATGTGCGCTTCCTCTGCATGGTGATGTGAATGATGTCTAACATACCTACACACATTCTTCTGAATGAGTCATACTGATAGCCTGTCTGGCATTCACAACGATATGAGCCAGGCAGATTGTGGCACAGCTGGCCCTCTCCACATCGATGCAGACCGCTCTGACACTCGTCCACATCTACGAGACACACATGAATAGTAAAGAGACGGAGAAATCAATAAAATGACAAAGATGACATTCAGCTGCCATGAAGGAATGTTTGTTGTTGTATTTTGACAGTCTCCTTAGTGTGTGGAATAAGATTAATCCTTTACTGCAATGGAAAAAACACTCAAAAATATCATCATTCTTTGTAATTTAAAGGAGCAGTGTGTAGGATATAGAGCCATCTAGTGGTGAGGAATGCAGATTGCAACCAGCTGAAATTGTTCAAGAGGTTTTTACCAGGAGCCTCTCTCGCCTGAATTGCATCAACGTCTTCAGGTCTGTATATAAAATCATCAGATTACACAGTCTTCATGTGTAAAAACCACAAATCATACCGATACATGTGGAGCCATCAGGACTGGCATGATAGCCACGGCTGCAAATTATCTTCCTATGGCACATGTAGGATCCCACAGTGTTGGCGCAGTTAAATGCCAGACCACATGGCTGGGGCGAAGCGGCACACTCGTCAATGTCTGTTGCAGAAAGAGAGACGGAGGGAGATGAAGATGAAGAAAGACAGAAGAAGAAGAAGAAGAAGAAGAAGAAAAACACAAAGGCACAAAGGCAGAGCACGAGAGACCAGAGGGCAGCTCTTTAGCCACACCGTCATATCAAAGCAAACACACATCACACAGTCGCATTCCCTCGGATAGCTTTGTTGTGCGTGTCTGACATTTTCTCGATTTTCTCATTTCTCAGAGCATTTCTTTTACACTCCTTTTCACAGGGGCGTCGGCTGCCTCGACATGCCCCAGTTCCTGCCCCTGGGGGCTAATTCCACAGCATCAGTTTGTACTGGAGGAGGACAGAGGATTGGCTTTTATCCACCCCTCCGCAGCCCCTAACAGCAACCTGTCTGATCTCCTGTCTGTGTGGCTTTTAACCCCTCTGTCACTGCAGCCTCACTGATTCACCTGCACGGCGTGCAACAGCAGACTATGATTCACCTGTGGGGAAATTTCATACTTGACTTGGTTCAATCACTTGTGCTTGGGAACAAGATTGGAATCTCAAAAAACAAAAACAATACTAAATGTTATATAAAACAAGCAGTGAGGGGGGGCAGGGGGGTCATGGCCTCCCTTATACAATGGCGCCCCCCTACTACTGGCCCTCCTGGTGAAAATAATTCAAGGCTGACTTTACGGTATTGAAGAGGCTGTGGTATGCTCATTTTTCATGCTAGCACAAAGGTAGTGGTATCGCATGAAACAGGACAACCTTAGGTATCCATTGGTACCAACCATGTCTGCTTGTCAGGAAAGGGGCTAAATGATGCTACAAATTTAGGCTAAATTTTGGTGAAGGAATAGCTGGCATGGCCGTTTTCAAATAGGTCCCTTGAACTCTCACCTCAAGGAATGAAAATGGGTTCTATTGGTACCCTCGAGTCTCAGCTAAACTAGAGAGGGCTTGTTCCCAGTAAATGTTATGTTCCTGACAATCAATGTAGTCCTTAAAATTAAGGAAAAGGACAACAGCCTATTTGGAGAACAATGAATTGCATAACATGTATGGATACATCACACATTAAAGCAGGACTGTTGTGGGACTCAAAATGTGCCGATATAGGTCTATGCAACTGTAAAATGCAAAAAAACAAAGCATATCAGTATCAGTTTCCTTAACTCTCATACTGATACAGCTTTTACTAGCCTATATGCTTCAACAGCACAATCAAATTCCTGAAATTCAGACAGAATTCAGTTGTAACTTTTGTTTTTTTGGTATGCCAGTCAAATTTTCTGTGACTCCATCTAGCCGCCCACTGAAAACAAGGCCTTGTTGGCTTGTTATATACAATTTAATCCATATTCAATGACACCAAAAAACACTTCATCAGTTTATTTCCTCCATAAGCACAATTAAATGAGGGAAAAAAATAGTAACTGAATGAAAACCTGCATACATGCCCTAAATCGTTTGCCCAAGTATTGGAACATTTGCAGACCTCGCTGTAATTGGAAAAGCAATTACGTAACCATCGCAGTAAGGAAGTGATTTCTCTTACCTACACACATGCCCTGTGCGTCCTGGTTATAGCCCACAGGACATTGAGGTCTGGGGTTGCACCTGAACGAGCCCTCCGTGTTCACACACTCAAAGCCGAGCCCACAGTTATGGGTCCCCTGCACACACTCATTGATGTCTGAGGATGGAGATCAATCAATGAGAATGAATGAACGAGGACTGAACACATGATTAATTGCAAATAAGCACAAATCAAATGTTATTAGTCTCAGTCTAATAATCCACAACGTGTGAACTACAGTGCATGCTGTGATACACGCATGTAATACTACATTTTGCCACTGGATGGCACTGTGGTTAAATGGCAGACTGTGCAGGTACTCATCTATCATAAAGCTCTCCCTGTCAATACCCTACAAGTTAATCAAGAGCAAAATAATTGTATTACAACTCAGAATTCTTATCTATGCTAATTACTCTTGTTATAACCAAAATGGCCTCAATGACAGTTATTATTTCGGTAAGATGGATTTATCTAATGAGTGAAAGCAGCAGGAGTCACATGCAGTAGCCCTCATGTGCAGAGTGTGAATGAGCACTGCAGAATATTCCTCCCCAGAGTCCACTAACGCCTGTCTACTGAGGGATTCACCTCCTGTCAATCAGCCTTCCACATCTGCTGCCGTAGTATGAACCAAAGCTGGGGGGAAATCAAAATCTCAAAGGAACACAAAATGTGGTGCATGTGTGTGTATTTGTGTGTGTGTGTGTGTGTGTGTGTGTGTGTGTGTGTGCATAATGCATGAGTGTCTTATATTTTCAAGCAGGCCTGCATGATTTTACCCCCGTAATTGCTGTACAGAGGCCTCAAACAGCTCTGGCGAGCAGCCCTGCTGATATAGGGTAGGTCTCTAAACAGCAGATCGTGATTGAGCATCTTGCTGCTGTCACAAGCCTGGCAGAGTCAGCAGGAGCTGAGTGAGTCCGACACCGACGGAGACAGAGAGAGAAAAGCCAGGAAGCACGATAAATGTGTGAGAGATTGGCCATGACCTCCTGAAAATTTAACCCTTGGCTGTGTTTTTCCACTGTTTCTGCTCCCTTTATTTACAGGCTCATGGCACGCAGGTGCATGCGTTAGTAGGGCGTGTGATATATTGTTTTATCCAGAATATGTCTGGCTGAAATGCCATCAAGACACCATGCATGTGCAAGGATACATTTTATGAATACAAAAGACTTGGGCAATTTTAAATGGTCTGAGTTTTTAGCCAGGCTCTGTGCAGGGCAATGCTGCTCTGTTGATTGCTTGGTCGATCTAACACTTTGATCCAGATTAAAATATGCAAACAGTTATTGGATGGATTGCTATCAAATTGCAGGGATTTGTGACTTTGTAACTTTGGTGATCCCCTAAATTTTCCTCTCGCACCTCCGTGAAGTTGAGATGTGATTTTGAGTGACTGCCATGACATTCATCTCCCCCCCAGGACGAATTGTAATAACTTTGGGGATCCTCTGACCTTTAATCTCGTGCCTTCATCAAGTCAAATGTTTAATTTGTCTAATATTTTCAGTAAATGACTAAACAACCACAGCTGTCTTTAGTGCTGATTACCAAGCGTTTGCATGCTAACAAACTAAAAAGATGGTGAACATTATACCTGCTAAATATCAGCAGCATGGCAGTGTGATTGTGATGTTGTCATGCTGGTGTTAACCTAAAGGAGCTCTATATGATATTCAGAGTGTCTCAATGATACAGAGGCTCACATGGCTCTCCACATGAAGGCAGCTGGGCCGGTGGCTAGCCGCTAACGGTGCAAACATCCCAAACAGTGCTAACAATGTCAGTGACGACAGAGCTAACAGTGTTAACCAGGGGTGTACCCAAGGATGGGCGCTATGCTTCCATGCTGCTACCATCCCAAGCGGCAATGCACTGCATAATGGTGGTGATTAGCTAACCACTGGGATGCACACAAGAGAGTCACATCCACTTCCTTCTCTGCTCAAGATGCCATTAATCCACTATATATTTACAAAGCAAATGTTTGCTGCTATATTAACCCTTTAAAACCTGAGCAAATTGGCTTGCTTTCTTAAAAAACAAAAACAAAACAAAAAAACATGGGACTAAGGCAATGAGAACTGAAAGAAGAAATGACCCCAAGAAATTTGCAAGAAATTAGTAAAAAGAGAAAATTAAAAACAAGAAAATTAGTTAAAAAAAAATAAAAAATATATAATAATTTTCTACAATAAGTTTAAATATATAATAATAATAATTAAAAATATTTTTCCCTAGCTTTTTTCTTTTTTTCCCTAGCCTTTAATAATAATAATAATATAATAATTTAATAATTTTCTAAATCTATTAAGCTTTTGCAATTTGTGCAACATTTCTTGGCAAGTTGCTCATTGCATTTTTCCCCATGTTTGTAAAAGAAACTGCACCAATTTACTTTAAGGTTCAAAGGCTTAAATACTTGCGAAAGGCGTCTGAAAGCTGCACAAGAAAAGTTATATCACTCCAGATTTCAAAAGGTTAATGCTATAAGTATTACATAGAGCTCCTTTATGTGCAGCCTCAAAGAGCCACTGGTGTGACTGTAGGTGCTTGGTCATGTGTGCATTTTTAATCATATTTATGAAATGAAATATGACTGCACAGATTAGAATATTAGTAATATAACAGAGATGTAACAACCATGATGATGGGACATTCTCTGCCTTAGCACTGTCAAAAATCTACTGATTGTGTAAAATATAAAAAGGCCTTTTTTCGTAGATTCATAACTTAAGTTTATAATATAAGTTTTGGCCCTTATCCCCTCACCCTCTGCTTTAGATAATGTAAACAGGAAGTGTAATGTTACCATGAACTATTGAGTCAGTTGTGTGCGCCCCCTTAGCTACTAGCAATTCCTATTTGATGGGGGAAAAGTCTAAATTTGATGATTATGTGCCAAGATCTGAAATAAGACACTGCTATAACAGAAAGAGGAAGTTGCACTGATTTGGGTAATAAGTGTATGACATCTCCTTTGACACCGAAAAGAAAGGGTGGGATTTTTTTGGCTGAGTTAGGAGGACAGTGAATATTAATGGAGGATCGCACAATTAATTCTTGGTCTTAGCTGCGTCATTGTGTTCAGAGAAGGGAGAGGGACACAATTCAGTTTCTCCCTGTGCAGTGATTTTGCTTCAGGGGGCAAGAGAAGTTTCATTACAGTGTCTCAGTAAGCCAAGAATAGGGAATAGGTAGCGTAGCACAAAGACATTTTTTCCCACTCCCTGAAGTGGCAGCTGTTTGGAGCCTTACCCTTAAACATACATTCTAGTTAAATGCTCATTTTGCCTGATTGAACATTCTTTAAGTTCACAAGGAGCTGCAGATTAGCAGTCTCCTTGAGCCCGATGAAAGCCATCTGCAACGGCAAACAGCACTTCCAGCACATCTAAGACTCATCTTAGGGGTCCCTCTTCCTGAACACTGCTGCTGCTGCTGCTTTATGAATGAGACCTCTGCACAGGCTCAATTTATGGCGCATGGAAATAATGAGACGTATTGGGAGGTTTACTATTGCATCTCAAAGTTGAGCGCCACCCACGAAGACAAGTCAAGCAGCTCTTCATCTTGAGAATTAACACCATGAAAATACTATGGAAATCGCCCTCTGGAGTAACGTTTCATATTACTCTCTATTGTCTGTGTGCTCACATGTGAAATTGCATAATCAGTAGATGGGAAGAATTAAAAAAAAATCTTGTTTTCGATTCTTACTCTCAGGGGTGGTGAAAAGTGATTGTTTGCCTGAACAATGTGCTTTCCTTACATTGTGAACATGCAGTACTACAAATGCTCTCCTGCTGGTATTTACAACATATTCACAGTGTTATGATGAACGTGAACACTTTGATAGTGAAAAGGCGTACAGTACCTTTGCAAATGCCATTGTTGATCTGGTATCCCGGGGGACATGTGATCGGTCTCTGACAGATGTAACTCCCTGCAGTATTCACGCAGCGCTCATTCAACTGGCAGGCCCTCACGGACAAACACTCATTTATGTCTAGATGTTTAAAAAAACGAATAAAAGACAAAAGTGCAGGTGTGAAGAAAGAGAATAAATAATGAAAAGTGCACAGTAGAAGACGGAGATGTACAAAAATACGGAGCTGTGGTCTGTGTGTAGCAGTCTGCAGTTAGAAGCGGATTAAAGAGACAGGTCGGACCCTCCTCTGGGAGAAAGATTAGGGGCAAGGCCACTGGGTATAACCTCCACACAATGAGAAATTTGTCACCACACTGAAGTACTCTGTGTGTCACTGCCACAGTTTGCGGCTGTCACGCAGGAGACAGGTTATGGCTTAACTTAAATATATATCCGCGGGGAGACAGCTTAGACTCATAGAGCTGATCAGTATTGTAATAAAACACAGTCAGCCACCATTCTGAGTGGAAATAAAGAGTACATATGGGATGCAGTTGGTGAGATACGTCGTGATAATACATGGATCGCTGGGATGATCCCTCTGGTATGGAGACTCAGTTCAGGAACAAGATGAAAAGAAACGTCTCCCATTTATATATTTTATTTTTCTGCATCACAGTGTGTTGTGGAGAGTGAAGGGGATTAGGGCTGTATCTCCTCTGCACATCTAGAGGCGCTGATTAGAGAAAAAAGACAAATCAGCGGCGGACAGTCGTGCCAAGAAACTCTCCTCGGCTGGAACCCCTCTGGCTGAGACAGACGACTGAAATGAGGGCTGAAATTGCGAGCCATTTTTCACCTCTATGATTGCAAAAAATTTCCACATGCTACCCCTGCTGTGAGGTGAGAAAATGTTTTCAGCATTATAACCAAGTTTTGGTTCCTTACCCTCGCAGGAGCGTCCATCAGATGTAAGGGAGAATCCTGGGAAACAGGAGCATTGTGGCCTTCCGCCCACTGAGGTGCAGTGTTGCTCACATGGGCCGTTTCCTGAAAATAATACCGTACAGTGAGGTCAAATGAAACATGCTGCACTGCCACTACACGCAACAACATTTAGGGTGAAACAGAGGAGAGCTTTGTGTCTCTGGGTGGGAGACAGAACATTATTGACTGTATTGCCGTTTGCTCATTTCCTTTTTGGTTGATCCCTGACCTGGTCATATTGTATTTCCTACTTTTGGCCTGCAGTGTGGTAGACCTCCACCCTGGTGTCATGGCAACCAAACATGACAAACAAAAAGTGACCCTGTGCAGATTATGATATGGAGAACTCCATGCTGAAAACAAACTAACCTTTGATACCATCTCACTGCTTGTGTTTGACATTTGCGGCACAATTACATTTCACGGAAGGGGTGAGCTTGACATAATAACATGTCAATCTATAGCACCCGGCGCCGGCTTCTCCTCTAAACATATTCGACTGCATCAAGATGCCTGCTCCAGTTTCCCATTAAGATGTAAGGATGAATGAAAGTGCTGCTCGTGGGCTGTCACGCCTGCAGCTCCCTCTCCTCTCATTAAGCTGTGTGTTTCTAACCTTCACAGGGGTTGAGTGGGACAGCGGGCTGGGTGGGGGGCGGAAGCGGTGAAGTGGGCTCCGCTGCTGCTCTGTCATCCTCCTTCAGTCTGTTCTCCTCGTCCACCGTCTCTGCAGAAACATGAATAATCCCATCACAGGGGTGATGAATTACACTGTAATCAAGGATTCCACCTCTCAATCTACTGCTGCCTTAGTTAGAGGCTTAAGCTTTGTGCAATTCCTGCGTCTTCATCTGACGATATGAGGATAGCAGCTACAGATGAAAGTTGTAAATGCGGTGAAGGTGAGACAGGAAAAAACATTGCCTGAAGACAAACATTTGGTTTTATTAGTGAGCCTCATCCCTCACTGTAATTTGCTGAGAGCTCTGGCATTAGTATCCTGTTGAGACAGGTTTGTGTTGGCGAAAGCCAGTGTTGATTAAAGTCTGGAACACTGCAGACAACTTTACCTGAAAACATTCTTAACTGTACATCTGAGCGAACCCTCAGCTTGTGCAAAGAGTATTTTTCAAATAGTGAAAATGCCTCTTTCTTCTTCAGCTGAAAAGCTTTTTTGCAGATTAGTTGACCATTGCTGTCAGTCCAGGAAAGGGATGTTAGTGTGCGATTAAAATAACTATTATTAGGCAGTATCAGGGCTTGCAGACAGGAAGGAACTCAAAGAGACCAGGAAAATAATACACTGCAAATGTTAGACAAATTACGACAAATGGGGTCTTCCTGACAGGAACGCCGAATGTGAATCATATTTTCAAAGAGCAAATGGCACCGCTTTCCTGTGTACTGGCATCACTTAAAATGTCTGCCAGCACTGTGTGACAAAAAAAGATTAGCGGTCTTGGCTTTACCTTGCACACATGTGAAAGCGTCCTCTTGCAGCACGTATCCCGGGAAGCACTCGCACCGGTAAGAGCCCGGCGTGTTGACACATCTGTGGTGGCAGATGTTGCCCTCATATATCAGGCACTCATCCATGTCCTCCACCTCAACAGGACCCTCCACTGCATTCTCCCCACCCCGCTCATCGGCAATGGAGAAGGCCTCTTTTGGGTACGGGCTGTCAGATACTGCTGGAGAGAGCGGTTGTTACTCTGTATGAAATAAATCACTGCATTAAACAGTTTAACATGGTTTTATAGCGTTCCCTAAAGGAGAACACCTCAATAATAATAATTACAGCAAAGACATGATGGCCACAACAATGGGGAGGATTTCTTTTCTTAGTTTTTATTATATTATTTATTATTATTTATTATTATTATTTATTTCTACAGGGATAAATACACAGCACCAATCACTGCCACATTAGCACATTATTCATATCCTAAAGGAGCTTGCAATCCTTCTGCTTAGATCCATAGGTGTCTATCCTATCCTCACGCAGCGGGTTGGTATGATATCCTACAGTTGACATTCGGATACATGAACGACATTACATACTTAACATAAAGTTAGAGATGTCAGGTTTAAGCCATTAAGGAACTGCGGTTACGCTTAGGTAAAGAAACAGTTCACACAGTCCCAAACCGCAGTCCCCTGGGGAAAGTCCTGAGGGAGGTTTTATGTTTCGTAACCTTTCTACCACCCCAACCTGCCTCTTTACTGGAGGGCTTCCATTTTGATTCATTACTCCTGTCAGCACATTGGTCACATGATTGCAGCGTTTCCAAATATGTGAATTATATGTGAATTACTGGCTCATGATTATGTTGGATATCCTCCTGAGACCCGAACTTTTGTTTGGTATGCAGTTTTGATTGGGAGGAAGCCGGAGTACCTGGAGAAAATCCATGCTGACACAGGGAGAACATGCAAACTCCACACAGAAGGGCTCCCTCCTAGGATCGAACTGCTGTGAGGTGACAGTGTTAACCACTACATCACCGTGCCGCCCAGTATAAGGTCCATTGCCTAGACTGGCTCTTAAAAATAGAAATGCATCTCAACAAGATGCACAAAATGCATCAATACAGGCTCATAAATGCATCACGTAGATGTTTATATAATGTTATGATTAAAAAATGTTGTGTTAATGGAGGATGTCTCGCTGTATTTCTGATGTTTTCTATACAGCAGCTTCAAATCCTCAATAAGATGAACAAAATGTTTGTTATGTGGTGGTAATAAAAAGTAATGAACCATAAAAGAGAAAAACATCCTAATGAAAAGCACCCGATCACCCGTGACCACAAGGCAGGTCACTCTTCAAACAGGTTTTTCACCTTATAGTAGCCAAAGCAAATCAATACAAGAATACTACCAACAACACAGTGCTTCACTGAAAAAGGATTTAATGCAGGTGGGCCGGCGGGCAGGCACTATAGATCTCTTAAAATTACAGCACAGGGGTGAACTAGGCTGCTATACTTTGTCCTGGTAGGCCAATGAGGCGTGACATCTTTCAGCAAGGTTGTGGAATCTTACTGCAATGCTTCCTTTTAACAAAAATGTATTGTCTTGGGTTTAAATCAGTGCTTTTCCCTGGCCGCACACTGGTGTGTATTACATGCCCCCGCCCAATAGCATCTCCTTTCCTGGCACGGAGCACACAGTGCATTCACATTCTGGAGTGTGTTTGTGTTTGTACGTGCAAATAATTGTTGACAGTACCTTTTTTTGGCGGTGGACTGGAGTCCAGAGCGGGCCTCTCTCTGACTCTCTGCCAGCCGTCTTGATTCCCCGTCCTGCTCTGCTCCCCCTCGCAGCATTTTAGAAAGACGTGTCTGCAGTGGAAGCCCAGGTGCAGGTGGGCTTCGCAGCGATGCACCTCACGGTGGAAACGCAGCCCCAGAGAGCAGCAGTCGCAGCACTCCTGCAGGTCACACAGTCAGACTTTACACATGTAGTCATGGATCATGGAGCTCTGTAGAGCAGCTGCTGTACGTTTACAGTCAGTGGTCCATGTATGCCAGGTTTGTTTATAGCCACACTAGCGGCATGGCTTTGAGGATGGCTATACCGGTCTGTTGGTCTGCTACTTTGATCAAGACTGAAATATCTTGATAACTATCACATGGATTGCCATTTTAGTGCTGACACAGTGGTCCGCAGAGGATTACTGACTCCCATATGTTTCCTCTAGTGCCACCATGAGGCTTCTAATTTGGTTTGATTGCACTTTATTATCAGAATATTTTTTCTTTTGTGGTTATAAAAATAATAGACGTAGTTATTGTGAGTTCACCCATTGGTTTGTGGACTCCCATTTTGAAGCCTCAGGTTTTTGCCATCACCATCTTGGATTATTGGAGCCAGAAGTGACCCAAGGTGACCATTTTTGGATGAGAGGATGGAGCTGGGGAGGAGCGACGGTGGGTAAGTTACCTTAATTTGCTAATGTGACACCTAGCAGGCAGCCTGTCATGCAAAGTGTTGACGTAGGCCTTGATTATGAGTAACTTTAAGCCTTAATAAAATTCAAATATTTAAGTTATATAAAAATTTAGCCTGCTGTAAATGTTTTTCTGCTGTAAAGTTGAGCACTTTAACATGGGGGGTCTGTGGGAATTGACTTGTTTTTGGAGCCAGTTGCCATTCAAGGAATGTCAATTTTTGGCACTTCAGCATTGGCTTCATTTTTCAGCCCTAGAGGTTGCAACTTGCCCATAACTTTTCCTTTAGCGTCATCATCAGCTCAAATTTTTAATCTGTTCAGTACTTTAGTTTTTGACCAAATACCTACAATGACATTCCCATCATTATCAGCTGCATATTTGCAAATGTGAACATACTAATACACTAAACTACCATGGTGAATGTGGTAAACATTACGCGCTAAACATCAGCACGCCAACAGTGTCATTGTGAGGATGTTAGCATGCTGACGTTAGCATTTAGCTCAAAGCACAAATCCATGTCTAGCGTGGCTGTGGACTCTTAATCTTGCTGAAGTTAACTTTGATAGTTACAAAGATGAATTTGGGGGCGACTGCCTTTGCTCACAGTCTTTCTCCCTGTAGCTCCCAGCAAGATCACCACTTAGAGTGCACAGAGGCATTGCGAAACATAAAAGAGAAGTAATGACCGCTGTGATGTACTGTGCTTGTAGATGGCATAATATTACTAAATCTACAGGGGTCCTACAGGAAGGTGGTGAAAGCCAATATCTAACAGCTGTCCTGCAGTATAGAGTCAATAACGGCCCCATGCTGCTCAAGGGCCTCTGAGCAGGTGAGTAAGTAGCCTATCCTTCAACACGCGGGTCAAATGGCAAATAAGTGGCTTTGGGAATCGGGGCGAACATGATGGAGTTTCACAGTCACCGTGACTTGACCCTCACTGACCGCCTCAATAGCTTCGTGTCTACCACTGCTACTGTTTTACCACATCAATTATCAGTCCATGCTTCACAATTTCAGAGAGGCCAAACAGGACTGTGGGAATATTCGCTTGTAATTAGCCCTAAATCATTTTGTGTAAATTAAATAAGGAAATTGAATAACAGGGAATTGGCACCACAGCAGTAATGCTCGGAGGAGATATGGAGAATAAAGTTACTCCAACACTGCAGAGAGACTCTCACTGGCAACAGACTACACGTGTTTTCAATTCTACTGGGGCTAATGCGTTCATCAATTGCTAATTCAGACTGTATTAGGCCTAATTTGAAATTTACAATGTCATTAAGTCTGACTGTGAACCCAGTGAACTGTGTTTGCCCTTTACGGGGCTATCTAGTCACAGATACTTGCCTTGTAGGAATCGATCCCACATTTATCGCTGGCATCCTCTTGACACATATTTCCTGCTCTGGCTGCAGTCATTCCAGCCAAACACCGACTTTCTCTCAGGGAGCCGCGGCAGCACTGTTGTTGGGCAGTCCTGGCAGAGAAAAGCACAAAGGAGAAACGAATGTTTGAGTGTTTGGACTGCAACTGCGGCCCTACAGCAACAATGAGTGGGTTGGCTGTGTTTCCCACAAGTGCAGCTACAGAGCTGACTGAACTGTGTTTTCAAGTTTCTGTAAATTTAATTAGAGGGAAGAAATCGAAATTGAAAACTTAATAATTTACAACCAGTCAAAGGTCCAAGGACCATCAAGTGTTTGCAAAGAAAAATGAACTTTAATGTGACTGATCTTTCAAGAAAACACCCATAACATCACATTATGACTCTGCCATTATATCTTTTGCACATTTTAATAATGTCACTTTATTAATCCATCTTCATGTTCACTCTTTGTTGCTGAGTCAAATGAAGTGGCTAAACAGTCAGCTACCTTTCCACAGAAGACTATTTAAGATGATTTACAGTGTGTTGTATTTAATTATAAGAATTAAGCTAAATGATGTGAGTGGGAGTTTAATAATGGCCTTACCAGCAGATGGAGTGTCTATCGTTTGTGGGAGGCTCCATGTTGTTGCAGTGACCATTAGCTGAAGCCCATTTCTCCCCTGTCTCGCAGCAGGTCTTCACCAGATCCTTGGCAGACACTATAATGAAACACAAACACCCAGTTCCAGATTTATCCCACTCAGTGCAGCCAGTGTTTCAGAGGAAGCACATAAAATAACAGTCACAATGTGAATTCAGCTGGAAGAGGATGGTTAACATTTACCATCACACAATCCCATTAGTGAGATGCTGTAAAACCTAGTTACAGGATTTCATCTTTGGTGGAACACTTGTCTCAGGAATAGACTTAGAGTGTAGACTACACACTGAGAATAGCAAGTACAATCTGTGTTTTTCTTTTCAGACTCCTCGACTCCACTCTTACTTTCATTGGCAGAGAGAAGTATGTAACCCAAAACTCTATAAAATTACCTTCAGAGTAAAATTGTCCTTTTCTGTTACATCCTGGCTAATCAGAGCTGGAGCAGAGTGAAAGACTAACACATTAGCACTTCATTACAAACTGGGTCAAGGAAGAGAAAGAGCAAAAACACATTTCCCGGTTTATAGGAAAAAATGTATACGTGTTCCTTCAATAACAGGGCAGCACATTCCAGCTTTGATTTGTGGGCTCCTGCGCTGCTGAACACTCATGACATGCATGTCTTAACAGTCACATCATACAGCAGAAAATACTTCTTCTCTGGATATTCACCAAACACAATTTTTTTGCAGAGCACTGAGTGTTTACCAGCTGCGACAATGTCATAACGGCTGGTATTGTTCTCACTTTGTGAATCTGTGTTTGTGTGAGTCATCATGGCAAAATGTGGTGCTGGTGGCAACTACTGTGGTGGGAACTAACACAGACGCTGTTGTGAGTACTTTGCCAGGTGTTTATCTCTGCCTGTCGGTCTGTGGACAGATTTTTTCAATGCGATGGCGTCGCCACAAGATGCAATCACAAAACTTAACAGATGTGTTGCTAGGATTAAAATAAATGCCAAGTTTGAAAATGGGTTTAGTCTGAAAGTCGAGGGTTAGAGGGGCCCTTGTCTGCTCCACTCAACACCCCTGCCCCACCCACTGTATAAGAAGAAGAAGAAGAAGAAGAAGAAGAAGAAGATATACTTTATTAATCCTTCAGGGGAAATCCAATTTTTCACTCTATTGTCATATACACACAGGCCTGAAATACACACACATGCACAAACAGGACCTATACCTATATGCAATAAATGGAGAGGTGTCAGAGTGAGGGGACTGCCAATGGACAGGCGTCCTAAGGAGTTGGGGGTTTGGTGCCTTATTCAAGGGTACCTTAATAGTGCCCAGGAGGCAAACTGGAACCTCTCCAGCTAGCAATCCACACTCCATATTTGGTCAGAACAGAGACCTGAACGGGCGACCCTTCGATTCCCAACCCAAGTTCCTATGGGCTGAGGCACTGTTGCCCCGCAGCCGGTGTAATCCCATTGCAAGATGGTCCTAGTATGTTTGATGTTCAATTTTGACCACTGCTTTCTCAAAAGATCATATTAGTTTTCCATGTATTTAGTCATAAACCAAAGCATTGGACAAATTAAACATTTTGACTTGATACTGTTTCCTGGCATACAGCGAGTGAGCAAACGGACGGAGCGCAATAAAGTGTTGCCGAGTGACAACGACATTCAGGGAGCCTGTCGAGTCCTGAGCAAAGGCTTGCTGTTGCTCTGAAAATAGCTTTGAAGGTGTGCAAAGCTTTGCCAAAATAGAGCAAGGGTGAGTGTTATTTTTAAACAAGCAACACATTGCTTAGCCTGTTCACTGATGCACAGAGCAAGTTAGGACATCTTCACTGGGAAACACTGAAACAATCTGTTGGTTGCTTACTTGCTTGTTCGCAACACATCCAGCTTGGAGGAGGTGATATTCAGGGCTAAAAAAACTTTGACTGATTGGCATGATGATTGTCCCATCATGCCCATACTTTGAACCAACTTGGGCGAGCAGCTTTTTAAGCAAAAGACAAGTTGCTTCGCCTGCTCCCTGATGCACGAAGCAGGTTAGCACATCTTCAATGGGACAAACTGAAAAAATCCGCTCATTTACAGCATGTCTAGGTATCACACTTCTTTCTAACTAAACACGATGCAAACTTCGCACAACTCCAACCAATTTTTAAAGGCAACAGTAAACCGTTTCCTAGGCTCAATCAGGCTCCCTGAGTGCTGCTGTCGTTCGTAGTATATTTTTGTTCGTTTGCTGTATGTAAAGAAGTGGTGTGATGATTGCAAGAGATCAGTGTTGTTCAAGGTACTCTCAATACTTTCACTTTCAACAGCTTCCATTTATTACACTACTAGGAGACTGCTAGGAGAGCATTTGTCAGGTTAGGGATGACAACTTGTCGAAAAACTACTGGTTGCATAGCAACAAGTGGCACCTCAGGTCCATCCAATATTTGTCAAGACAGTTCACCAAAACAACAAATGAAAACCTTCTGGTAGCACGCGAGAGAAGGTCAGGGGATCACCAAGGTCAGTAGGAAATCATGAACATCTGTTCAAAATTTAATGGAAATCTACCATATATTTACCGAGATATTTCAGTCTAGATAAAAGTGGTGGGCTGACTGATCGACAGGCACGGACAGACTGACGTTGCCATCCCTAGAGCCACACTATCGTGGCTAAAACGGATGTGAACAATCTTCTAAAGGCTTTAATTGGTATCTCATACCATGGTCTGCTCCAACATAAACCTTAAATGAGGGTGTAGGTCACACAGAGGAGAGATCAAGCAAAAACCTTATTGCAATTCTAAATAGCATGAAGCTCAGCACAGACATCTGAGAGAGCCCAAGGTCATTCTCGCATTTCTACTTCGACATCCGCTTTATTTTTGTTGAAAAACCTCTCCTTGCCTTACCTATCCATAATAAGACCAAAGCAACTATTCCGAATAGAGCAAGTGACCGCTGCACTGTGCATAATTTAAAGGTTTAGAAAGTTGAAAATCCAAAACCTTGAAAGGCACAATGGCTCTTTGATACATAGCTACAGTATCTGTGCCAGCAGTTAAACAAGTCCCTTTGAACATGTCTGAATGTACATTAAAAGACAGAGGGCATAATTGTTCATCCTCCTTCTTTTGCCTCCTTTTCATTTTCTCCAGGAGGAATCTGTTCACCCATCATGAGCATTGCACAAATTTGCTCCATGTGTCCATCCAGAATGTGGAATGTATACAGAGTTAAAATACATACAGTTCATGTTTACACAGGATTTAGTGGATGAAATGACTTTGGAGGGAGACTGTGTTTCACCAAAATAACTACTGGGGCTGAAAACAATGACGAACTATTTCAGCCGAGCTCTATCCAAGCCTAACCAGGTCTCTTCCTGCCTCTTTGACAGACCTTCTAATTAAGACTGTATCGCAACTTGTTCCATTCAGCTGTGCAATAATTAGCGAAGTTGATTTATTGCGTTTTCACAATGGAGATCTAAAATACACACTTGAAAGGTGGCTGAGGAGCATCTCCCTGTTCCAGGCCTGTCATTATCTCTTTCTATTAAACTAACATTAACACCAGATGCTTGCCGTTGTCCAAATCCAAAACCGGTGACATCACACCCTTTGAAAATATGGAGCTAGAATAACAACCAAAAAGGGCAACTCTCAACACGTCTGGAGGCGTCATATGGCAGTGCGCCGCCACTAATCAAGGCTCATATGTCTTTTTCTTTGTGGACTTGGCAGTGATTTACAATACAGGTGGGCTGTAGAGAACATGGCCAGCAATGTCAACAGCAGCACATGCCAGAGGTCCATGACACACAAACTCATGTTCTCATTGTACATGTCAGATGATTGATGCTTAAGGCTTAAGAGCATGTCCGCGTTTGTGTGTGTGTATGTAAGCTTACAGGCCCCTGTTGAGCTCAGGAGGGAGTGACACACTTCTCACCTTCAGCATGAGTACTTGCAGACATATCGTGTCTTTTGAAACACATAATCACTGTCCAAAAACAGCTGGATGTGACATAACAGGGAGGGCTCTCCTGCTGTCACTATGACTTAATTTCCAAAACGGCCAATTCAGGATTCAATTATTGACAACTTATGTCTTAATCTCCCCGAGACTGTGAGCCAGCATCCATGTAATCCATCTTTTTGTAGTCTTAATCGGGGTTAAGGTTAGTTGATGCGAGCCCTGAGGGCTTGCCTCAGTCTTTGATGGTTCTACACAGTAACCTCCAATCCAATTACACCTCCTTGTGGTTAGATAACCCGAATGAAACATGCACGCTGCTTTGGATTTATTACTAATGGTACATTGAATTACTGCGACTTAAAGCTTGTGTTTCCCAAAGATGCCACACATGTCCTTGACACACCAAAGCCTGCATGTTTTGCAAAGTCCTTGCTAGGCAACATCAGCTTTAGAGATTCTTTTTGCATATTCAATTGGTTAAGTGTATTCGACCGCACGCCTCTGACCAAATACTCTCCACAGTCCTGTAATGTGAACCTGTTTCCCATTGCCTTATTATGCCTTATATATTCCAAGGTGTGTTCACACAGCAGAACACAGGAAATCTGCTCTTTCCTTGCCAGAGAGGAAATCCATCCAAATCCTGATTTTGGACCTGATGGACAAAAATAAGCCTGAGGAATATTATTACCTAATTGGCTGATTTTCACAAGTCCCATTAGAGACTGGTCTTTATTAATGAAGGTGGAGGATGTGGTGAACAATAGGGGAGGCTTGTCAAATAATTTTATAATTAATATTTTTTAATTATTTTACTATCATTAGGGACTTGTGTTTTCTGTGTTGGCCTTGGGGAGGATATTTGAGTCACTTCCTTTAGACTCCCATGTTAACATGCTTAACTTTACAGCAGAAATAAACATGTTTACAGTGTGGTACAAGAAATGGTTTTAGTTGCTTGGGCTAATTTCTGTGTTCATGACAACTATACAAGGGGTGACATTTCTTTAACTCACTTATTTACATTTTATTAAGGCTTAAAGTTACGCATAATTAAGGGCATGCCAGCTTTAAGTGATAGTGTCCTCAGGTTCTCAGTCACATCCATCCCTCACTCCTTAAACAGCACCAACCTCTGGCTCAATTATGGTCACTTCTGGGTCCAAAAAAACCAAGATGGTGACGGCAGAAATGCCACACTCAAGGTTTCAGAATGGTCCACAAACCAACGGGTGACCACAGCAGCTATGTCCATTGTTTGCATATTATCTATGGGGGGAACCAAGGGCCAATTTGTTTCTTAGAATGGCAAAGCCCTGACTGACCCTACTCTACTTCTGATTGGCTAGTACTCATTGCCTTCATTGGCTGGTTAGGTTTAGGCAAGAGGAGTGAGACTGGTTAGGGTTAGGGTAAGAATGTCACAGTAAGCCAATCACAGAAAGAGTAGGGTGGGTGCTACGTTCACACGACAACGCCATTCCAATAGCAAGTTTTCACCTAGGACGGTGAAGGCACGACCCACTGTACTCTTTAACTACATTGGCTCCAATAGTACCTACATTTGGTGTGACTATAAGAAAAATATGGTTATTTATGGTGGTGGGATAGTAATGTATTTTTCCCCAGTTACTCAGGGAGGCTCAAGAAAAATTATTTGTAGCTTCAGGGAAGGTCGAGATTAAGAATGGTGAAGGCATGACCCACTCTACTCTGCCTTGTTCTGCCTCAGAATGGCTTATCCTGATATTCTTACCCTAACCCTAACTAATCTCACTCCTCATGCCTAAAGCTAACCAACCCAACCAACAGAGGCACAGGTACTAACCAATCAGAGGGAGAGTAGGACAGGCCATACCTTCACCAACCTAGGAAATAAAAAATCGGCTCCCAGTATCAGTGGCTGTATGAGCCCAGCCCAAAGGAAGTGCACAGGGCTATGAAGCCAATTTTGCATAGTGGTCAAAAGTGGAACTACACCCTCCAGGTCCATCACGTGATGTCATGGGGCCCAAAAAGACTTTTTCCCATAGACTTACAATGGGAAAGAGACATGTGTAAATCAGTGGATATGTATTTTGAGCTTCAAAACCCCGGCGAAATTACCTATTTTAGGGAAGGTCAAGATTAGCATGAATATGAACATATTATTTGATATAACAGGATAACTATGTTTCATATTAAACAGAGAAAACTTGACTGCTTGTATTGTAAGTCTAAAAACATCTGTATACAGCTGCACTTTGCATGTTAATGACAGAAAGAGGCAGATGTGTTTTTGTGTTACAATTTATCACCAATCACTCTCTACTTAGACAGCGGGTCTCTTTTATGAGTGGGTTTTCTGCATTTGGAGCAGATGTTTTTGTTATTTATAAGCACGGGTGACATGTGGATCAGGCGGTTTTTCAGTAAGGACATGTTGTGGAAGGGAGATTCGCCAAAATTCCTGGAAATGACCTGGAAGGCACCCTAGATTAAGCAGAGTGAGCTATCCTCTTCAGACTGATGTCCACAGTAGTGGTACAGTAGGAATGAACTCTCACATGACCAGCTGTGGAATTCGCCCTCTTTTTCATCCTAAGGAAAATTACACATCTGCTCAACCCACTCCCATATGCAGCATGTTGCTATCAGTGCTGCTGATAGAAAACAAGCACTTCTTCGGTTATTCCACTTCACCTCAGATGATTTTTGTGCTTCGGTTTCATCAGTTTATCCATGTCTAACATTTTTTCTAGTTTAGTTCAATATTATGGTCTGTGCTTGGTAAAGTGGGAAGTTACTGAGAGCAGAATGTGTGGAGGTGTGCTTCAGATGAGGTGATTACTGGGAAGATTGGGAAACCAGCAGCCTCACGGGAGACGGGTAATCACACCGGCTCATGAGGGAGCGGTGAGTAGCGTCTGGCAATCAAGCCACAACAGTGGTCTCATTCATCACATGGGTATTATGCCGCTCACAGGTACAACCCCCCCAAGAAATCCTATACCAGGTCCAGCCCAGCATCAGAAAGCCTGAACAAATCCCATCCCCCTTCTGAGCACAGACTGCGTCTGCTTGGAAAGAGAGAGGGCAAATGAGCTGGAGTTATTGACTTGAAGAAAAAAAAACCATTTATCTTGGGCTGTGTTCCTCTGCAAAGGCAGCCCATTTATGTTTCAAGAAAAATGGTTGTGTTATTTGTTATTCATGTCTTTTCCTCTCCAAATAACTTTGGCATCTTCTGCTAATGGCATTGATAACAGAGATTAGTCATGGCTCTTATCAGCTGTTTTTTTTCCCTGTCTGTGTTTTAACACGTCACCACTCTGGAAATCTTCCCTTAGTCCAATAACCTTCACCAGTGAACCTTCACAGCGTCATTCAATCGAGTAGCCAGACCAGTTTCAGCTTCTGATCCCAGGGGGAAAACACATCCCGAGTTTGACTTTCAAGTCAAACTCTCTTCCGTGAAGCTATAATTCACAATTGAAATGCTGGACTTCATCCTAATGCACTTATGGACGTTGTGGAAAATCTGTCAAAGCAAATATCTGTTTTTTCCCCTGAACAAATAAAAGAGTTTCTTTATTGGCTCACAAAAGCTTCACACACAGTTTCACATTTTACCCAGACTTGACCCGAGCCTGTAGTCCTCTTTAACAACAACTTCTAACCTATACTCCCCAACTTTATGCTGGTTAAAGAACTTGACAAGTATACATCTGGAGTTCACTCCCACAGAAGCACCTCACAGATGCACTCGGCATATACTATACATACCTATGGAGGCCAGGTGCTGATGGAAAGAAAAGCCCTGGCAGGTCTCAACAAAAATCATAGTGTTGTAAAGTAGGTTAATGCACACCTCCAGACTGCAGTTTGCTGGACAAAACACCAATAATATGACAGAGTTCTCAGAATCCTGAACCAATTTCCCTAGTGCTTCAGTCACTGGAGTGGGGATGAAGTGGCATGGCTTATAAATTTCACTACTTCATAATTTAGTTCACTTACTTCATAGGGACATCTAATAATATAGTGAGACTACTCTGTGCCATAAAGCCGTAAAGTACAGGGAATTATGATGTAATTAGGTTTTCCTTGGCTGGAAGTTTATTAATCGTTAACACATATGGAACTGCATAAAATCTGATTAATTAAAGGAGCTGTAGTCTTTCAGAGTCTGGGGCAGCTCTCAACATGGAAGTGGCTGAGCAGACATCTAGCAGCTAATGGTGTTAATGTATTAAACACTACGAACAATGGCAGTAGTGCTGACAAAGCTAATATTGGTAACTGGGCTGAAACCAAGTGGCAACCTCCAGGCTGAAAATGAACATGGAAGTGCCAAAAACTGTAGTTCCTCTAATGCCCACTTGAAGCTGGCTCCAATGTGAGTCACTTCTCATAGACTCCCATGTTAAAATGCTCAGTTCTACAGCATAAATAAACATGTTTACAGCCTGGTACAAAAATGGTTTTGGTCTCTGTAGCTAATTTCTGTGTTCATGACAACTGTACAGAGGGTGACATTTTATATAACTCACTTGTTTACATTTCATTAAAGCTTAAAGTTATGCATAAGTAAGGGCGGGCTGCTTTGAGTAACAAGCTGTCTGCAGATAGTGACCTAAGGTTCTCAGGCAGGTCCACCCCTCGCTCCTCCACAGCGCCAGCCTCTTGGTCAATTATAGTCACCTCTGGTTCCAAAAAACCAAGATGGTGACGGCAGAAATGCCACACTTAAGGCTTCAAAACGTTCCACAAACCAATGGTCGACCACAGCAGCTATGTCCATTATTTTCATACAGCTTAATTGGGAAACCAGAGGCCTTTTTTCAGTATGGCCAAAACATGACTCGCCCTACTCTCCCTCTGAGTGGCTAGGACTTGTTGCTTCCATTTATTAGGTTGATTAGGTTTAGGCAAGAAGAGTGAGGCTGGTTAGGGTTAGGGTAAGAATGTCATAGTAAGCTAATCAGAGGCAGAATAAGGCAGAGTCGCGTGGATGCTACGTTCACATGACAACGCCACTCAAATAGCACATTTTTTTCTCCTAGGATGGTGAAGGCATGACCCACTGTACTCTGCCTTGTTCCGCCACAGATTGGCTTATCCTGATATTCTTACCCTAACCAATCTCACTCCTCATGCCTTAAGCTAACCAACCCAGCCAATAAAGGCATAGGTACTAGCCAATCAGCAATCCCTTCGCCATCCTAGAAAATAAAATATTGGGTCCAGATATCAGTGGCCATGTGAGCCAGGCCTCCAGGAAGTGCACAGGGCTTTGAAGCCAATTTTACATAGTGGTCAAAAGTGGAACTACACCCCCCGGGTCCATCACGTGATGCCATGGGGCCCAAAAAGACGTTTTCCCATAGACTTACACTGGGAAAGAGATGTCTGTAGATCAGTGGACAGTGAGATTCACAGCCCCCTGCAAAATGACTTATTTTACTATCATGATTTGATTAATTCAGTCGGAAAACATTTCGAAAGTCCAGAAGAGCCACAAGATAAATCATTTCATCCTCATTCAGGTTAGCGGATTGCTAAACCAGAAGTTAACCTTTTGGCTAATGGAAATTAGCCACTCAGATGCACCCGGCTGTGATCAGCTGCTGTATGTCTCTAGCGCGCCTGCTCAATGGGCCCCATTATGTGAAAGATCAGGGTAATTTCAAACTGCACAAATAGGGCTTTTTTGGCTTCATGTGCCACTGAGCAGCTTTGAATGAACAGGGGTCCATCTTCAATGCTGTATCCAGGTCTCTTAATACATCTCTGGTATAAGGGCAGTGCAGGGACACAGTCACAGGGACTCACATGCCAGCATGCACACGCGGTTGTCACAGCTACCACAACGTGAGAGCTTGGCTTCATTATCTGCTCTGGCCGCCATTACTCCACTACATCTTTAAGTAGCAAATCGTGCTTTGCTGCTATATCAATGTTTTGAATGTCGCATTCAGCTCTTTTAAAGATAAAGCAATTCAAATTTTGATTATTAAATAGTGTTGATTGAGATTAAGATTACAGAGCAAATGTTTTAAATCTATTGTATCAATATAACCTAACATCATATTTCCAAAAAAAGATATTTTTCTCATATTTCCAGAGCAATTGAATTCATCTTTTAGACATCCTTGTAATCACTTCATCATCTACTTTCCCTCCTGCTGCCTGCAGTAGATTGGCCTATATGCCCTGAAGGGGGGCTGATGCGTTTGAGAACATGCTGATAATCACATGAAGGACACAGGCAGGATGCACAAACCCCGGAGCTCTCAGCAGAGCAAAGTAGGTAGAGAAATTGCAATTCCAGCAGCTCTTAAGGGATTTATTAGATATATTAGAAACATAACCATGTAATATGGTGCCAGGCTGAGTATTACTCGCTACTTACAAACCTCTAGAGAAATAAATATAGTATTCTCTCAACGTGAATGCATGAAAATGAGCATATGCTAAGTATAGTGCTTTTCTCTCCTGAGTAAGGTAGATAAATGCTATCCAGAGAAAACAGACTTTCCATGAACAATTGTTTTTCCTGGACCGCCGCCAGCTCCAAAAGAGCGATTGTGAATTCCTCTTCAAAAGACAGGATGTGAGAGAAGGAAAAGGAAGATGTCTTTTGAGATAGAGTGGCTTAACATTGTCATTACTAGACTATAAATCATCAGACTGTGATGTGTTTTGATGTGGGCATTGGATGATGTGAAAAAAAGTTTCAGGTTTCTTTTCAATTCAACTGCTTTCAATCACCTTACAGGAAAAGTAAAGATACTGTTGAGCATAAAAGATTACTTTAAAAACTAACGTACCTTCAGAGTCTCCCCTCGCATCCTGGTAGTTGTTGAGGGTTTGGGATTGTCTTTGCTGTCCATCCTCCCTCATCCTGATTGGAGTTCTGCTGGTGGGACTGAACTCTGTTGTGGGATGCAAGACCTGCTCCTCTTCACCGAGCGGCTGCCTATACTCTGCAGACACCTTTTCCTGCTCCTTTCGGCCAGCAGAATGGGGGCTGCCATGACTCCCTGTGTGAGTGCCTTGACTATGTTTGTGACGGTCAGAGCGCTTGGCCTCCTTGTTTGCACGGGCGGTGTCTTTTAAAGTGTCCTGTGCCACTCTGTGTCTGTCATTGTTATGTCTAATGGTCCTTTCACTAACTTCCTGTTGCAGCTGGTTCTCTGTGGTCACTCCTTGTGTGGTTGTTGTCAACGATGTTGATGTTTCGCTCTGAAGCCCTGTGGTGGTTGGATCCGTGTCCTGTGTGACCTCAGCCTCACTGCTCACTGAATCAGAGCTTTTTTGTGTCTCCCTCAGCTCATGTCTCCTGTCATCATGGGAACTGAAGGAAGTGGAGCTTGACTCTGGGTAAACTGGTGGTACTGTAGTAGATTCCAGTGGTTGGGCCAGATCTTGGATAGTGGAAGACGTCGGCCCTGCCAGTGTGTAGTCATAATCCCCTGTGCCAAAACTGGGTGGGTCCGGCTTATACAGTGGTAGAGTGTTCCCCAGTGCCAGCTTGGAAAATGGTTCCACAGGACTTGTTTGTCGGCTGTCAGGACGGCTGCTAATGTCTCTCAAAGGGCTGTTGTTCTCAGTGGTGGTAACCCACACGGGATTGTTGGAACTGCGAAGGTCACAGCCTGGAATAGGTGAACACATTAACTTTCCACCATCATTTGGACAGTGGCAAACCTGACACCGGTCCATCTGAAATGAGTGCCCCGCCTCGTACTTCTTGGTGCCGTGGGTACAGCCAATTCGTCTGCATATTGGACAACCGTCTGCAGGTTGTGAACTATCAATGCAGTTGGGGGAAATCTCGGGGCATGGAATAAAATGACAGCTTATCTTGCCACCTCCCTCGGGACAGGAGCATTCAGTGCTTCCGAAATCCACAAAGTAAGATTCCCTCTCTGGGACTTTCCCTTTCTGGAAGCCTGCTTGGACGCAGTCGTAGTACTGGTAACCCTCACAGGTGCAGCCCTTTTGTACACAGGTGGGACAGCAGGCGCCCTTCTTTAAAACTGACTCAATGCAGTTCTGCAGATCAGGACAGTCCACGCCTGTGCAGTCTTTCTGGCTTAGACACATGTCCATGCACAGAAACATCCAACTTAAAAACAACGTTGCGCTCTGAATGTTCATTTTGCATTTAAAAAAGTACAAAAAAATAAAATTGTAAGTCAGTTCTTCAAAGAAAAAGCGTCTCTTCAGGCTAGATCTTATCCCAGATGAGAAAGACTCTTGTGTCCTTTAGCCTGTGAGAGTAAACAGTGGTTAATGACATGTTCAAGTAGTCTGGTATTCAGCTCGATAACAATCAGTATCCCATTATTTTTGGTTTGTTTTCACGGCTAGTATCAAAAACACATGTTTTCACTTAATAACCTGTCTGCTTTAATTTGGCCTCCTGCCAAATATACATTTTTTCCACGCCTACTCTTTTTGGCACCACAGGGGATGAAAGCTGTGGTTTATATTTGATTGAATGTGGAAATTTGGCCAAAGGTAAGATTGACTGAGGGAAATATGTATGAAAATAACTCAACAAAATCGGCAACTGAAATAACAAACCTCCCTTCTATGACAATGTTAGAGTTTGTCTTGCAAAAACAGTGTGCTAACTGCATTGAGAACTGCTTGTCTGAGTTATCTATTTGCAGCATATGTCAGTGTATTCTCATAAAATGTGTTGCTTCCCTGGAATGTGGTGGGGATGTTATGCAAATACTGTACAGTCATTTGAGTCCATTGTTCATTTTTCTGGCTATAATAGCTGGTGGAACATGAACTCTTTCAGGGATAACACAGAGCTGATACTGCACAAACCAGCAGAAGAGCTGTCATAAGAAAATATGATATATTGTAATGAATACAGTCATATGAAGTAAAGATGAATGGATTTGATGAGATTTCTGGAGCTTTTCTTCATTCATACTGTACAGAGACAGAGTGGCAGCACTAAGTCACAATGTCACAGGCTTGATCCTCTGAGCAAGTGATGTGATTTCAAATCAGTGAGCACATTGAAAACCAGGTGTTTTCTATTTTGCTTTTCCTGTTATTCCACGCCGCTTGCTTTTGTGCCAGTTGCAAGAGACTTATGTGACAAAAGTCTGGTTCAGAATTAGAGATTAACTCCAAATCGCGTCTGCATGACAAACTTGTCTCCAGACATTTCCTGCTGAAATGTTTCGAACCAATTTTCAGCGGAGCTCTTAGTTTCCACAGCCTATTTTGTTATCACATTTTTCCCAAACTACATGTCCTTGGAATAGATTTCCACCAAAAGAGGAGGAGCAGCTACACAAAGCAAAGCATAGAAGGTGTTTACAGATTACTTTTCTCCAACAGAAACAGCCTCTACTTGTGTCCTTGGAAGTATTGAGCTCCTGCTGCAACACACAAGTACTTAGGTACGACCTGCAACCCCTGATCTTTTGAGAAAATAGAAAGACATGCACGAATGTGGTTATTTCAAGTGCATCTGCCTGACTGTGCAATCCAATTCCTGCCTATGTGCTGAGCAAAAAAATGCAGTGCATATACATGAAGATAATGAAAAACAAAAGCTAGAAGCCTTCACAATGATCTCAGGGTCATCACAATAAACATCTGTTGCTGTGTCTTCCTTCATAACTCAGGCAAAACCACAGAACAACACAAACTGCTCTGCAGCTCTGTTCACTCAATGATGTCTTTGTGTGCTGTGGGTACAAAATCATTTCACATATGGCCCTCTGCCATGGTGTGCTGAACGCAGCCCTAAAAGCACCAAAACTCTAAATCCAGAGAGTGAAAGGGGGGTATAGGGGCCACTTGATGATGAGGAAATCTGATGGATGGAGAATAAAACCCATCTAGCTGTAACTTCAAAGACCATAAAGAGCTGTTTCCTGTGAGTGAAAAGTGGTCTGGGGTTGTTTGTTCAGCTATCAGTGCGGGGAATGTCCCACAAAGCATTTCAAACAGTCAATGTGTATCTTGTCATCCCAGTAGTAACCCAAAAACTGACCTTTATCCTTTATGCTCGCTGTAAACCGCTTGGGCACGCACGTACGCACGCGCAAACACTTTCCCCAGGAATCTTCTGACTCACGAGCGAACGTCAATAACTTAACATTTCAATGACAGGTGAATAAGAGACGGACAACTTTGCGTAAAAGTATTTAAAAGCACACACTCGCTGTCACATTGAGCAGCATTTGTGATCAACGGTCTTGCAACTGTTGCAGCGTTTTGAACAAGACTCAGAGCCGACTCCAAAATTTGGACTTCACAGTCGTAAAGGCACGCATTAAATAAAGCATAACACAATTAAAGCTTTATTCCAAGCGTCGTGCCGTGATAAAACCAGGAGCAGCAGGCAACAAGAAATCACCTCTCAACTCTTTAAAACAGGACGGTATTGATCACAGAGCGGCTGTAGCCTAAATATTTCTCCCTCTATGTTCACATGTTCTCCAGTGGAAACCAAAATGCTCCAAATATCATGTCCTGCATTGACACTGATTGTTTCTATCCACGAAAATCATGTTGCCTACCTTGCGTCTGTGCAGCGCTGCTGTGCTCCTAAAGGAAACTTGTGCGTAAAGTTTGTGTCCTGACTCCGACTTGGGAGGCTGGGAGCGCCCTCGCTCCCTTCTTTTTTTTTTTTGAGGGGGGGGGGGGGGCGGGACGAACTTTCATAGAATCATCTCCAAGACTTTCGAAATGATTTCTGTTCCCCTTTCTGCATTATAATCATCAAGGATACGAGAAATTGCTTCACAAGGACATGGAGTGACGTCAGTGGAAAAATGTGTTGTCAGGATTCTGCTTAAACATGACTGTGATGAGCCGAACGTTAATGAGGATACTGTGCAGATGAATATAATGATCACACCGGGGAGATAAGGGTGCCTCTGGTCATATAATCTTCTAACAATATAAAAAAAATCAGTGTCCCTTTTAAATAGTTTGTATTTGTACATTTGTGCATGTTCACTGTTTAACCTCACTATAGTTACAGCAACACAGCCTCCAGTTAGTTGCCACATTATTGACTGATGTCCTTTTTACTTGCAGTGATGCCAACAAGCCAAATTAATAAATCAAGCTCATACAGTCAGGCACCATTAGACATCACATGATGTCTGCGATCTTTGTCAGCAGAGCATTTTGGGTAGATTATTGTATTATGACTGTAATTAGTGGAATCTGATATACTGGTCTGTCCTCAGCAGACCACAGAGAATTTTATCTTTTCAGCATCTCTCCTTTTTTTCTCCTAGTTTGATCTTCAGGATAATTGAGTCACTAGTGAGAATAAATATAGACAACAGCTGCCTCAGTAGATGAATACACTGATCAGACAGGCAGCTGGGGCACTGGGGCCATTGATCACTTTGTTTCAGGGGTCTCCCTTGACTAATCAATGACAGAGATGAGTCAGTGGCCCCATTATTAGTTTTCTCTATTCATTATAATCAAATGCTTGCGCAGCTGCACCAGTCACACGCCATGAAGGCCCCCCAGATGCTCGTGAATGCCTTTTCCAATTGAACAAAATGTTCATCTCTCATCTAATTTGCAATCCTGCTTAAAAATGATTCCATTTTGCATTATTGCAACTTGTGAGCAGTTGTGTGTGGGGTCAAAGGGACATATCGTACATTATAACTCTGTAAATCCTCAGTGACAGTTATCCTCTGAGCACATTTACATCTAATAATGTGACTTGCATAACTCCATAGTAACAACAGCAACACTATATTGATTTTTTCTGATTCAGTTTGACCTGTGCCTGGTGGCCAAGCTGTTTATATGCCTACAGGAGACACATGTGTGACGCAGGTCCAATGAACGCAAGTTCAACTCACAACTCATATGATCATTAATAACATAGACATGAGCCGAGTGGCCTTGGAGCTGGCTGATGCCCAGGGGGGCTGTTGTCATTCCTCTGTGCAGCCCTGCCCTGCTGTGAAGTCTAAAACACAACCAGGCTGCGCCGATAAGCTGCTGACCCTCAGAATGGCAGCCAAGTAAAAGCATCATCAGATTTTACTTCCTTCCACAGATGTTTTACAAATGGCAGATTACGTAACACACATTACCCATGACCACCTGCAGCGGCATGAGTGTCGCAACACACTGTACTGTTTTCCCAATTACCACTTCAGAAGTAAATTATCCCCTGTGCCGTTTCAACAGCTACAAATGGTGCCTTTAGTTCTGAATTGAACACTTTCAACAGTCTGCATGAAAATAAATCATCTCTGTGATGAAAGAGTAGTGGTCAAACAGAAATGACTCCCTTAACGCTGCATGCCTTGAACACGTGAGGCCCTCCAGGCTCCAGAGAGATGTCCTCATGTCACAGGAGGGGACCAAATGACCTGTTCCCCCCACAGTAGTTGACCCCTCCTCACTCCTCTGGGGCCAGAAAGCCTCAGCTCAGTAATGGCTCTCAGCCTGCAAGATAATGTCATCTGACACGCACTGATTTGGGAGAGGTAATTGCACCCCACACTGTTGTAATTTCTCATTCATGCATGTTTGAATGGTGACTTATGCCACTACTAATTGCCCAAGCCCGGTGTCTGCAACCCTGCCTTGTAATAATGGACCTAATGGGCACTTTCTCTGCTTCACACTCGGTATATTGAATTAAAGTTTAAAGTTTAATACACTGTGTTTATTATTTGTTCTCCGAACAGAGTGAAGTCATTCTTGCCTCAGTTCCTTTGATGATAGCATAGCCTTAATATTCCTCAGGGTTTTATTAAAAGCGATGCCAGTGATGATGACATCACTGTCTGCTCGGGCCTCCTAATGCAGGAGGTGTTAACACTATCTGTCCATTGTGTGATGCATTGTCCTGATCTTCTCCTCTTGTTTAAACAGGTGGGCAGAGCCTCAAAGTGTTTGTTGTGACCTTTGTTAGGCCTGAGAGGCAGTGTGTGGGGTGGTCTAAATTGATATATTGCACGGCTTGGTCCATTATCTGCTCGTGCCATAAGTAATTTTGCAAGAGCTTGAGTGTGGAATCATCCTTACACGTCATCCCATAACAGAATTAAGCAGGAATTATGCATGAATCCAAATGAAGTGCCAGATGATTATTCTTAATCTCCTAATAATAGTGTTTTGGCATATGTGGTTAATGACCAATACATTCAAATTCTCTTTGTTTTTTTTTTTGTACTTGTGTACTCAGATGTGTTCTCTTTCAACACATTGCTGCGGGTCTATCAGATGAAGTGAGGAGAGGAAGTCTTAAAAAGCAAACCAGCAAAGACACGGCACAGTGGCTCCACGGGGGGCTACAAGACGGGAAATTAGGACCCAAATGTAATGTGCCGAAAGTGACTCCCCACCTGTGGCTTGTAAAGACTTTCCAGGGTCTAGTTAAACGGCGTGTCTGCTGTAGGGTTGCAGCCCCACAGTGTAGCCCACAGCAGCTTTTGGCTCTGCTATGAAACAGCAAAATGTTTAGTTCTGCTTCATTTCTGCATTGTAATATTTAACATATTTTAATTTTAATGCAGCGTGCTATCAATAATATGGCTAAAAGGTAGTCTAATGCTTTAAACTAGTATCAAGAGGGCTATTATTAATATAATTTTACCTGAGGTGAATTTAAATGAGAAATCTCTTTCAGTTGTAAATAAAGAGAAGTTCGTATGCATTAAATGAGAGGCACATGGAAGCATTTTGGCAAGATTATACCTTCATTGTCCATGCTCATGAATGCATAGAGCTGCAAATGCAAATCCACTCAGCTCTATCTACCTAATAATGCCTACACCATGGAAATGGCAAGGGAATTTACAGCATGTAGTTAAGGCTGTGTAAAGTGACCTGACCCTTAAAAGCACAGCCCTGTAGAGTGTAACTGTTTGACTTTCCACGCCAAGCTAATCTGAAAGTGAAAAGGTGTATTACTTCTCAAGGGAAAGGTTGATATTTAAGGATTTTTTTTTCTTTCATTATTTTCTTTCATATATTAGAAGTTCAGCAGACTTTGGATTCTAGCCCCTCTGGACATCTGTAGTCTTATCACACACAGAGTTGCGCGACAGCTAGTCCCACCTCCCTGTCCTTTTTTACATTTCTTGGAACATACAGCTCCCCGAGGAAAAGGCTGATTCCACTGGATAGTAACACCTTTTATTATGCCTACCTACAGCAGTTTTTTACTGAGCCTCACACCTAGGGGGACCCTTAAGCTGTGTACTTCCAAAACTATTTGAAGCAGTGACCCGTCCAAAGCCTATTACGTTTCTGGTAAAAGCTGAGCCACCAGCTGAGAGCACTGCCATTGAGTAACAGTTTAAGTAAGTGCCATGGCCTCCTGCACCCACTTGTTTGGACCAAGCCAAGCATGGTGGCCAAGAAAAGTTCCCGACTTCACACCAGGAAGGATGTGACTGCTGATGCATGCCAGATGAGCAGACACTAGACGGAATTTTACAGCAGCTGCAGCCATTTGTGACATAGGAAAATATTTTATGTGCAACATATGGGTGTCGCTGCATGGACTTCAGTGTTATAGCAGAGGTGAAGGGCTTTGATGTGTTCAGGAGTGGTATGTAATGCAGCACCATTGCCCAGTATAAGAGCGAGTGGATTTTTAATAATTTGGAACTGAAAGGTTGAGCATTAAAGGGACAGTTCACCCCAAAATCAAAAATATGCATTCTTTCCTGTAGTGCTATTTATCAGTCTAGACTGTTTTGGTGTGAGTTGCAGAGTGTCAGAGATATTCGCCATACATATGTCTGCCTTCTCCCGCATATAATGAAACTAGATGGCACTCGGCTTGTGGTGCTCAAAGTGCCAAAAAACACATTAGAAAAACTCAACAGCAATGTCTCTTTACAGAAATCATGACCTGGTTACTCAAGATAATCCACAAACTTTGCTGTGAGGAGTTTCATGTAGGAACTACTTTCCTTCTACCAAACTACACCCACCAACCGTATCACTATGCAGAAGGAAGAGTGCATCTACTGCTAGCTCACCTGAGCTAGCTAACGTTACAGCTCAGCAGAGGAAGGAGCAAATTTGCAAATCCTAGGATAGCAAATAACCTGCCTTATGTTCCCTATGGATCATTGCCGTTGGCTGGATTGGTTAGGTTTAGGCAAGAGGGGTAGCATTGGTTAAGGTTAGGGTAAGAATGTCAGGGTAAGCTGATCAGAGGCAGAGTAAGACAGGCCATTCATTTGCTATCCTAGGATTTGCAAATTTGCGAGGAGGACGCCATTAATGTTTACATCCTGTGTTATCATGAGCACAAGCTTCTCGTCCATGAGTAGATGCACATTTCCTTCTGCGCAGTAATACAGTTGGTGAGTGTAGTTCTGTAGAAGGAAATAGTTCCTACATGAAACTGCTCACAACAAGGTCTGTGGATTATCTTCAGTAACCAGGTCACGATTTCTGAAAAGAGACATTAGTGTTTTTCAAACGTATTGTTTGCGCGCAGCACCACAAGTCAAGTGCCATCTAGTTCCATTATATTGGAGAGAAGGCAGACATCTCTACCGCCAATATCTCCAACAATCAGCAACTCACATCAACACAATCTAGACTGATGAATAGCACTGCAAGTAAGAGGGAAAGTATGTATATTTGATTTTGGGGTGAACTGGCCCTTTAAGAACAACAGTTGATTATAAGTACTGCAATCAGCAACTGTTAAAGGTTATGACAATTAAACTCACTAAATTTCCAACTCTTTGAGAACTTCCTGTTTATTCATTGGCCATACCTCATGGCTGCTGAGCTCTAAGTCTGCCAGATTTGGATCGAGAAAATCATGTAAAGATCTATCCAAGAAACAAGGCCCAGAAAAGAACTCTACATTACAAGAACTTTTCCCTGTCAATGAGTTCAGTCTGGTGCTGCACTTTGTGTTGTCTAGACATGGGCGTCCATGTGAAGTGCGACAGACACAGAGCGTGACATTCAGGTATTGTTTTCCATGTTCTTAGACATTACATCATTCACTCCTGACATCAATTGTACGTGCACTGCCCGTGGATAGGGTACAAAGATGAAACTAAAAGTAGGACTGAAGCCCACATGGAGCAGCTTTGCCAAAAATAAATTAAAGTTGTGCTTGTCTTCTCAGGTTTCATTCTCAACTGCCATCATTGTGCTGAAGAAAGATATGTCATTGTATTACAACCCAAAATAGCTTGAAAAAGTCAAACCAAGTTGGAGCAGCTGTCACTTTAGATCACGTTACCTTTGGAGTGTGGATATACTGTATATCATAGGTGGAGAGTGCTGCCGTTGCAACTGTATGGTTGTCATTAAAACCAGCCTATTGGAACACAGCACCAGCCAGTGATGGGCTTTCACTGCTAATGCATTCTGACTCAAACAATATGTCACCTTTGGCACAGTGCTGCATTATGTAAAACACTTCAAAACCACAGTGTATTCGCTAATCAAGCTGTGCATCTCTCTGTGTCGAGAAAACGAGAGGCACAGACCAGGAGGGGCATTGCCATAATAACTTCAAAGCAGATGAGTGGGTTGGATCAGAAATAATGCAGCCAGCTGAACTCAGAATGTATAATTAACATTCTGTTAACAATTCATGTTCTATCTCAGGACTGATTTTAAAGCCAGAAAATGATCTCATACACAAACAAACCAAGGGGAGATCAGATATTAGACGTTCTGAGATTTTGGCTCTTAATCTTACACAGTATTATGCAGTCAAACATGTTGCCTTTTTTGGCCATAGTCTTTTTGTTTGTTAAATATTGCATTCCCTTCTTTACCCATATCCTGTGTAATAACTTTTCCCCACCAGTCACTGCTGTCATCCATGCCTATGGGTCAGAATAATATCCATGTAGCTGTCAGTGACACCTAGGGGTGAAAAGTTGTACACTGCATGTTCTTGACTGCATGCTGAAGACTCAGACAGCAAAAAGATGCAATGGAGGAATGATTGGCAGGCAGACGTATGTGATGGTCTGCCTTGTCAATGTAAAACAATACAAAACCAGTTGTGCTGTACACAAATTAGTCAGTTACTAGAGTTGGCCATTGTCTAAATACCCTGCACTTCATATTTAATAACCGTGAAGAGCAGATTTTTTTTTTGTGTGTGGAAGGGCAAGGTAATGTTTGATTTATGCCTTAATGGCTTTCATTTATCTTACATGGCCAGAGTCCACAGACAGGTAAGTCTATTTAATGAGTGTCAAGGAGTAGCCAAACACTTAGAGTTATCACTAGAGCAAGAATATACAAAGTTATGTGATGAAGCAATGAATCAATTCTTTTTTTTTTTCCCAGTCATTTCTATGGCTGTCTTTAATGATGGTTACATATTAGATTGCTTTATGGTGTGCAAAGTTTTGTCCATCGCCATGACATACAGTATCTGAGAGACTTCAAATATACACAAGAGATTAATGCACATCTTTCTGACACTGTGTCAATAAAAACTGCACATAAGCTTGAGATATGTGGATAAATTTAAGGGCTTTTTGGCTGCATTAGATTGTATATGTGTACCTACAATATAACCTGGTATCTCAGTTGTATTGCTTCAACAGTGACATTCAAAGTTGATGAACTTGGTGTGCCAAAGGGGAATTCAAATGCTGCTTGACAATGCTTGTTGATTCAATTTCAGTTTTATTCAAGTTTATTGATTTACACAGCCCAATATCACAAATCACAATTTGCCTCAGAGTGCTTTACAACATACAACAGCCTCTGTCCTCTGACCCTGCAGCGAATAAGGAACTGCACAACTGCAAAAACAAAACAGATTTAAAAAAAAAAACAACAACAATTAAACAAACAAACAAAAAACCTTTAACCAGAAAAAAATGAAGAAACCCCAGAACAGACCAACAAAATCAAATTATAGTATAGACGGCTGGTCCTCAGGCTCACTTCCTCTAACAGCACAAGGCCTCAGAACAATCCTCACACAATCCAGCCAACCAAATTCTCGCTAAAGAAAAAGAAAACTAAATAAACTATTGGTCATCTACCCCAAAAACTCAAAACAAACTTCAGTGCTATTTGGCTCTAAACCAGGGGTTAGCAACCTGCAGCTTTTTAGACCCTCTCCAATGGCTCCTTGTGGCTTTGACAGAAAATTATTTGGAAATGAATAACCACTATTTTTTTTAACATTTTACTTTTTATTTATTGTTGTAGGCCTAAAGTGATTCTTACATTCTTTAACTGTGACAATGTGTAGCCTGTACACCGCTTTAAAAAAACATTTCATCAACTAAAATGTGCGTCACACATCCAGCCTGGCGCCTTTTCCTCTTAAACCATCACTAACAATGGCTGCAGTAGTTTTGAGTCGTCCTAGCTAGGCTAGCTGTGGATTCCAAATGCAAAAAGGGAAAAGTCTCAAGGAAAAATAGAGAATTTAATAGTGTGTGGACAGATTAGTTTGCTTTCACTGGCAATGCTGCAAAGTTAAAGTAGCAAATAATCATATAAATAGCACACTGCAGAAAACCATCTTGTACTAAATCATATTAATGAATGCTCATTTAGATCTGTTAGTAATGTTGACAGGCTAAATTCAACTTAAAATGGGCTATTTTACCTTTATTATAAGGCTCAAGTAGGTTTTGCAGCTCCAAACAGATTTTTTTTCCCTTTTTGGCCAAATATAGTAGAGGTTGCTGACCCCTGCTCTGAGCAGACAATACATGATGGCAAACTATGTGTCTGTCGTGACCAATCAGGCACTGAGAAAGACACTATGTACAGACTCAGTGATCACAGCCTGGCCATAGAGACTGGCAGACACAGGCAGACCTGGCTGCCCAGACAAGACAGGCTGTGTCAGCTCTGTCCTCAGAGACAGGTTTAGACAGGGCAACATTTCCTGCTACAATGCAGTACATATGAGGAAATCAGGACAAAGTTCTTAACAAAAATCAAATGTATTCATGTCACAGCCTGAGAGACAAGCAAGACAGCAACATATAGTCCATCTCCCTCTTAATCAATTTACTTTTCTTTGTCAGTTGATCTACTTAGGCCAGCAAATTGGACTGGTTGGCGCTAGGGGTGGGGGGTGAGGGGGATTGTTGTGTGTTATTGTGATTGTTGCTTGTTATATGAACAACAATAAAAAGTTGATAGCAAGGAAACATATAGTTCATCTCCTCACAGATCACACTCTGCCTTTTTATTTACTCCTCCAATTAATGAGTTTTTTTTTCTTTAATCTGTATGTCTATGATTTTGTATTCTATTTATATTCACTCTTGTTATTTGGTTCTTTAATCATTTAAATGCTTATTATATTCCACTACAGTTAATGTCATTCACTGTCTGAAATTGTAATTGTGCTTCGGCAACACATATGAAATGTCATGCCAATAAAGCTTATTGAATTGAAATTGAAATGAGATGGCAACCACAATCACAATTTGTGCACATGCTGTCATCTTGATGTGAATAAAAGTGCACCATTGACCACCACCAAAAATTAAAATATGTGTCTTAAAGTAAATCACACGCCATGTGCATGGTGCTCTTTTGCACACTTTTTGGATGCCTGAAAGCTAATTAGCTGCTTGTACATCAGAGCAGATTGTGGCGCATATTTATGTGGGAATATAGATTTTTTAAGGAGTTACTAATGTTTTGTTATTTATGTATTTTTTTAAATTATTTTATTTAGTTATTATGTTTTTTCCTCTTGCGTATTTACATATATTTTGCTAACACTTGGTGAGACTGTTTATGTTAGACAAAAAAAGTCTGATAAAATATTGATGAAAAAAATAAGAATATTACTAGTTATTAATCAGAATTTTCAACAAGATGGCTTATTTATTTAAAATTTCATTTTATTTGACAGGGACAATGCAATATAACATAGTTCCAATACAGAGTATGGGACTGATGTTTATAGCTATTGCTAATTTTCAACTCTTATTCCTAGTTGGGCTTTTACATGTAGACCTAAAATGTTGTTAAAATATACAGTTTAAAACATCATACAAGCACAATACACTATAAACATCGAAGGCACAATAAAATACATAGACCCCAATCCACGCACTACAAGGTTTGAGTGCATTCAGCTAAAAGTAACAACAGCTCTGGTTTGCTTTTAACCAGCATTTATACACTTATAGTGCAGGTTCCTGTTGATTTTGTAGTATAGTGATGCATAGGGCTATTTCTAAAACAAATGTGCAGTTAAGTAAATTAAAACCAACCAAGCACACAATGATCAAGGGGCTTTCCCCTAAAGGTCTGGGGTCCACTTTCCCCCCTCTCTAGGGTAATCCAGGCTTGCTTGCAGCGTAGATTTATATAATTAGATTAAAATTAAAACCAATTCAATTAAATAAAGGCCTAATTCAATTGAAATGGATGACTGAGAAAAACAAACTGTACCTTTAAGAAAGCGCGTCATCCTCGCTGTTGACCACCCTGTCTGTGACGTATACCCACTCCCGGCATGCACACTGGGGAAGTCCAATTATTGCTAATGGCGGGTATTTGTACTAAAATACATTATGCCTTTGTAAGCTAGCTGTATATATTAATATTGAACCGGGGCTTTGGAATTAGTAGTCGCTTCGTGTTTTAAAGAATCTCCGAGGATATAACGTTACGAAGCGAAGGAGCTGAGTTAGAGGGCTCGGGGACATTGTAACTGTTACCATCATGTGCCTGCTGTCTGTTAACTACTGAGTCAAACTGAAATTGAGCAGGAAGATAACGTGTTTGAAATAGCTTTCAGTAGCGATGTTAGCCCACCTGAACGTCTGCCCCAGAGCCACAGCTCCTAAACTACCGCACAAATAGCTAAACTTAATGAGACGGAGGAAGTTTAGCTAGTACAGAAACTCAGCGTTCATTCATTCGACCGTTAGGATCGCTACCAGTAAATCTGCGCACGCTCATGAAACGGAAATGATTTCCTTTAAGTTACCAGTGTTTGTATTGCTCGTATTATTAACCGTTATAAGAGTTAACGGTTCCTCGAAACTGAATATCCCCAAAGTGTTGCTACCGCTCGCTAGAAGTACGAGAATTAACTTCACGTTGGAAACTACTGAAGGCTGCTACAGATGGTGAGTAGTCTGGCTGCGTGAGGTGAAGGGGAGCTGAGGGCATGCTGTGTGGAGCAGTGTCATGTTGCCTGGGGCATGCGAGGCCACATGGCCAAGTGTACTGAGAATGTGTGGGGGGCCCTGAGACAGCTAAAGCGATTGAGATTAAGATTTTCCTGTACGTTATTCACCTTTGAAGCCATCCAAGGTTACAGTAAGGACACAACTCCACCCCATGTATGAAAATGTCACCTTAAAGGTCAGGGGCCATGTTCACAAAGCTTCCAAGAGTTGCTCCTAGTGACTAAATTCTTTTCCCCTTAAAGTTAAGACTAGGTCCTTGTAAAGATAAGTCATACACTACTTAAAAGACCTCCTAAGGCGAGAAACTGTACGGAGAAGGAAGGGGACTTTTAAGAGGCTTAAGAGTTTCTTAATCAGAGGAGAAAATGGTGGAAACACAAAGTTTGTAGAAATATTCTCCTAACGCAGAATGACAGTGAGCAAATGAAATGCCACAGAATAGCTCGTGCATGGATAATATGTGTGGTTGATGTCATTAGGGATCACTTTTCCCAACTTACGCTATGACACCAGAAATAAAATGATTACAACACTAAGATACTTGGAAAACTGGAAAATGCAGCAGTGATGACTTGGGTCTGTCTCAACCTTCCATCAGCAGAGTGATCACACAAACAATGACAACTAGTGCTGCACGATTAATCTAATCGCAATCGCAATCGCGATGTCAGGCTGTGCGATTACATAACCGCATAAAAGGCTGCGATTTGCGATTTAATGTAGGCTAAATAAATGTTAACGTGTGTGCCTGTGAACGTGACTGCCTCTCCTGTAGTGTGTGGAGTTTGTTGACATCACACCCACAAGCTATCCTGGTGCGTGCAGCCAGCGTGCAGCAGTGACCAACACAGACGCTGAAGAAGAGTATGAGCACAACCATGAACAGGCTGAGTTGGTGGTGAAAAAAATGCAACGTCTATTACATGGCAATAATTTGGATTCAGGTACGGCGACGTTGAACAGAAAGACGTGCTGTGTAACATGTATTTAAGAGGGAGCAGTGCACATTAATTAATATGATCACTTTAGTCACGTAAATGTGCCAAATTTAGCTATACAGGCAGCGTGTTTGACTGTGCTCAGTCTGTTGATGGTCATTGACACACTGTCTGTCCATAACAATAACTATGTCAGGTTGGTGCCCCCTAATGTAATGTAGGAGAGACACTGAATCAAGAAAAAAGACTCATGATACCATTTATTTATTATATTTTATTGTAATCGCAATCGCAATCGCAAATCGCAATATTGTCCACCATAATCGCAATCGCACATTTTTATCAAATCGTGCAGCACTAATGACAACACTTTCACTGTCAGCAGTTCATTTCATTTCCACTGGGTGTCCACACCTTGCAGGTTCACTAAAGGGCGTGGCACTGACAACCAATCACATCTGTTAAAAGAATCCATCATACCTAGCAACAGGGTTAACCACACCTCCTCACTAAGATAAAAGTGTCTGTCCCTCTGAGAACTTTCCTAAATTACTCCTCACTAAAAAAAATTGGGCTAAGTTAGGAGCTCTGAGAGTATTCTCCCAATCTTTGTGAATACGGCCTCAGGTGTGAAGGATTTAGGGGCATCTATTGATAGAAATGGTATAAAATATTCATGACTATGTTTTCTTTGGTTTACAATCACCTGAAAATAAGAATTGTGGTTTTGTTACCTTGGAAAGAGTGTTTATATCTACATACAGAGTGGGTCCTCTTCCACTGAGTCCACTATGTTTTTGTACAGTAGCCCAGGATGGACAAATCAGACACTGGCTCTAGATCGGGCCATTTGTGTTTTCGTGTTTGCTTCTGTAGTTCTCCTAGATGCTTGACACACCACACTGAGTTTAAATAACTAGTGGCAATAAAGGCCAGCTATTGTGTTTCCTCATGTCACCCGTGTCCCAGCCAAAAAGTTGTACATGAAAACACTGCAAAGACCACAGCCGACGGCTGACCAGCATGTACATTCTCCCAGTGTGTGAGATGAAATATCTCTCCACATCAGCAGATGGAGATAGTCTGTACGTGTCATTCAAAAAGGGAAACCAGAACACTGTCGACATGCTAATTAGCCAGTTAGCCCATTAATAACACAATCCAATGTTGAAAGAACAGAGCATGTGTACCAACGACAACACAAACTATCATGAAGCGTTTTTGCTAATAAGCTTAATGGCTAAAGAAAAATAATCTTACCTTATGCAACAAGTTTGTTTTAGTTTCACTCCCTCTTGACTTAAGCTGTTTGTTTACTTTCCTCACCTCCATTTCGGATCTTGTGCACTGAGCTTGAACTACCAATCGGAGTGATTTAATTCACAGATGGGCTCCTCTGTCGCTGATTCAACATGCTGAATCAGCTGAAAAAAAGCTGACAAGGGCACATGAGGGCCAGCGGTGTAGGACACACTGAGGTGACTTGGTTGACAGATGCTCATTGATGGCAACAATGCAACCAACAGCTGACCGTCGGCTTGATTTGTCAGGGCCTTAAAGTTCTGCAACCTCACGACTAGATGCCTCTAAATCCTACACACGGGACCTTAAAGTCTGTTTATGATGAACATAAGGTCGACATTGTTATTGTGACAAATGTAGAAGAACGAAAGGGCTGCTGCTCCACTTTAGTACATGACCTGTTTTTTTGTCTGGTCATAATTCTTCCAGGTCTTCCACCAGACCAGAGGTGGCAAGCATCCAGGGTGTGGATGAAGAGAGCAGCAGAGGCTGCTCCCGGAAAGCTGTTCTCCAGGCTCTCTCCACCCAGCCCTCCAGACTGACCAGCATAATTCTGGCTGAAGATGTTGGTAAATACACGGTTGCTATAATAATAAATCAACTATTAGGAACCACACAGAGCTAAGTGAAAAATTGTTCCTATGTGTGAGCTAGGAAATGAATTTGTGCGTAGTTTGTCCAGTTGTACATTTTCTGAATTCCTTTGAAATGAAATATAGGTCAGTTGAGAAACAGCCATGGGATTATAGAGGTGTGCTTTGCTGACTTACAAACTGTTGCTTAGAGGACGACAGAAATGTTTACAGACATGCATACGCATGGTTCCTAAGTGGGGGAATAAACAGGAAAAGCTAGAATATTATAGTTTTTTTCTCAACAGTGAAAAATACTCAGAAACTGAGAGACAGTTAAACCCTGGAAATGATTTTGTCCTGAGAAATTATTTTCTAGTTCAGTTTTTTGTGCGTTCAGGAGCACATGCTGTCCAAATATTGTTTGCTCTTGGAGGCTGTTTATGTAATGAACTTGTAAAGTTAAAGAGGAACTACATCCATTTTCAGATTTCATACATGCCATTCTTATAGTCTAAGAAAGCTCAAAAATATTAGTTAACATGAACAGCTCTCTCACTAATTTGAAAACTACTGTGGTAAATCTCAAATTTGTAATGTCACCGTGTATGAAGTTTGGACAGACATTGGAATCCGCGTCGTTGGCATTGTCAACCTGTTGTCAAGTGGTATGTTGGAACCAGTCAAGAGTAATAACAACAGTGGCGAGTGCTGTAGTCAAGATAGACGCTGTTATTGAAGCTGTTCTAAATTGACATGTCTGCTCAATATCGCCTGACATCCTAGTTTGTTTTACTTGGCTCCACCCCACTCTTAAACCCCGGCAAAACAAGTATGTTGCCATGGCTACGCATCAGTGTGGACCTACAATGATGTTAGATTCAGGCGGATATGTTGGTTTCTAGATTGGTTAGAGAAGATCAAATCCCCCTCCTCCACAGAAATCGGTATGAGTGGATGCAGTGTCAGACTGGAGATTGGAACTGAGTGTAAAGAGTTGACTAAGACGTGGCCTCATTTCAAGAAGAAAGATGACAACATGCTGCTTGTATGTCTGTAACTTTATTATTTTAAGTAAGGCTGGAAACAAAAGCGACACACAAGCTTCTGCTTCCTTATGGAGCAGCACATCTGTTACCGAGGTAGATATCATATGTTATAACATGAGCGCCACGCAGGCAGGCTCAGCAGATTTTTGACCTTCCAGTTGAGATCTGGTAGCAGTTAAACACCTGAGTCATATGCGTGCCTTTTGTTTCTTCTCTGCCTCCACACTGTGTTCAGACCCATAAATAATAAAACAGCTGCGTTGACGCTGAACACCTGTGAAGACCTACTTTTTCCCCCACACAGAAAATTAATCATGACTCAATGAGGGAATCAATAAAGAACTGGACTGATAAACAGAATCATTAACGACATTGATACCAATAAACCTTACCAATCCCCATCCCCACGCGTCACATGGATAAGATAAGGGCCGCTTCTCAAGCAGCTCAGCTGTTCTTGATAGATGCAAGATGCCGGTGCTGGCTTGGTTTTCAAATCAGCCTCAGTGTGGCACTCAGTGGATTTGCTCTTTGAAAAATACACATTTTCCACTTTGATGTGGATGGCGCAAAAGCAGAGCATCAGGAGTCAAAAGCATGTGTTGATCAGTATCAATTAAAGATTCTTTATCATATTTTTATGGGCTGAGTGAACTATCACTGCCACAATTTGTTATACTTTATAGTGTGTGTAGTACATGTTCACCTTCCAGGGGCTGTTATTCTTGTTTTCTATGTGCTGTTAGATTCACTAAACTGTTTTAAGGTCACTTCTTTCTGTTTTATAACATGAAGAATTCAGAATATACACATATATAATACACACTTTTTATAATATCCTGCCGTTACAGAATGAGGAAGCACGCTTAGCAGCCCTAACATAAGCCGAGCCTGCTCAATATTCAAATGTCTTCGTCACCTCTCTGGTTTTACGCAGATTTATTTCAGGATACTACAATAAAGAATAACAAAGAAAACATGATTAAGGATTTCTGTAAGCAAATTGTTGGTAAAGCCATGAAACGAGGCATAAGTACAGTATCTAAGGTATAACATGAACATAATAGTACACATTATATCTGTGTGTTCTGTGTTTCCTTTAGAGTAGCCAATCTCATGGTCATTCTGTTGCACAACACTGTTTTTTACTTCCTCCTTTGCAATTGTGTAATGGTGTATGTCATCCATTGCCTGTGGCATTGCTGGCCACTCATGGGTGACTGGCAGCTTTGAGCATTTGCTTTGGAATCGGGAAAATCAGACACATTGGCCTTTCCACGTGCATCTCAAATGTCTCTTTTATAAAACAACGAAACACAAAAACAAAGACAGACAATGTGTTCAAGACACAATCGCTGACTTTGAATGTGGCCTAACTCGCTGCTCCTGTTGCAGGTTTCGCAAAACATAATCAGATATAGTCTATCACTCATGCTACAGTCCACTTGGCAGACTAGAGAAGCCACAACATTTGACTTGACTTGATAACCATAGAGAATTGTGTGTGAAGTAGAGAATGCTTTGGAGCTATCACTCTCAATTGCTGTAGCCAGGAAGTAGATTTCTTTGCTTTGTGCCTCAACAATAATTTATGCTCTGCCTTTATAAGGTTGCAGTTCCTTTAAAACACCAAGCTATTTATTTCTGAGCATTTCCTGGTTTGGGGAAAGTGCATTATTGTAGTACTGTGCAATGTAACGTTGTCAAACGTATTAATTTGATGATGCATATCGATTTTGAATATTTATAAAAGGTTTCACGACTCATTTTTTCCGCAGTATTGATAGACCAGTACCAGCTGTGCTTTCCCACTCTCACTTAGTATATTGTTTCCTACAGTCATCCTGCTGTTATCTGCTACTAACCAAGAAAAGAAAAGTTGTTGTTGTTATGATTTAGCCTTGATATATTTAATAACTTTGAATTTTTTCCTGCAGTATCGAAAATGGTATCAATTATAGATCATTTTCAAGGTTTTGTTTATGAGGTTAGAAATTCCAGTATCTTGACAACATTTGTAAAGCATGTTCTGTGTATATGATATTTTTTCCCCTCTTCCATTTCCAGTTACGGGACAGGTACTGCGCTGTGACGCCATTGTCGACATCATCAGTGAGATCCAGATCGTGTCGACCACCAGAGAGCTACATCTCGAGGACTCACCACTGGCACTCAAAATCCATGCACTGGACTCTGAAGGTGACATACACTGACTCATGACAGGATGCTGCTGGTGTTATTGATATCCCTTTAAGAGTATTAAGAGTAATTTGTATCAATACTTGTAATATTACTCTATATTCCTATCGTAACAAGTCCATGCCGTATTGTTTATTTGCTGCTCTAAAGGCTTCTCAGAGTAATGACCGAGCTGAGCTCTAGGCAGCATTTTCTTTCCTCTTAGGCTGCTACTGTGAGGTGGCTGTGTTTGTTCTGTGCGACTGGTTCCATTTAAGGCAGACACACTTAGTTTAATGAGCTGTAGCTACAGCCTGATTCTTTCTGATGATGGCTCCAGGGCCCGCTGTTTTGTTTTTGTTTGCTTTGGCCTAGAAGTGCATTTTAGATTCCTCAGATGGAGCAGATTGCAAAAGGACGGCAAGTATCCCGTAATGAAATGCCTATCGGTTTTGTTTTAGCTAATTTGACTGCCAGGAGCTCTCAGACCATCGTGCTCGGCATCCATTATCCATTCAATATACTATAGTGTCTTCAGCCTTATAAGACAAGTTGAGAGGTTTATGCAAATAATCTCTGTTCTTCATCAAATCTCACATACCTGTGTGTTTAGATTAGCAGTTTGTGAGCTAAAGAAGCAGCAGGCCTGACTCTTGTTTTCTGTGTTACAGGAAACACCTTCAGCACCCTTGCAGGTCTAGTGTTTGACTGGACCTTAGTGAAAGATGTAGATGTGAATGGATTCTCTGACTCTTACAATTCATTACGGTAAGCTCCCCTGTGTTTATACAGTGCTGAAACTTCACTGAGCACTCTGGCTCCTTTTGGAAAATCTGATAGCAAACACAAAGTGGACAGAATTACCAACAGGGTTCCCACTGTCACTGAAAACATTTCCAGGCCTGGAAAAGTCCCAGAATAGTAAAGTTCTTGATAGTTTTGGAAAAGTCATAAAATGTTGTGTGTAATGAAATAAATTGTAACAGTAATCTTCCTTGGATAACCTTTCATGTATCATGACTGAATATTTGTTTTCTTTAGCTGTTGACGTAACATAGCTCTAACATGCGTTGTTGTGTGATGTTTTGTTTACCATCACGTATGTTTCTTCATTTTCTCGTCTCCATCTTCCACCTCTCCCTCCAGATAGCTAGAAATATGTTTGAAGAGAGTTTGAATCTGATATGTTTGAATAACGTGGGACGACTGGGGAAAGACAAATAATTTTGTGACAGTCAGTACATTTACGTGCACATGTAAGTCGAGCTACGGTCATAGCTCGACGAGGGCATTTAGGTGGACTATTGTATACAAGCAAGGGAGCGGAATCGATTTATTGACCCAAGTATGTCCGACTCCGCTACAATAGGTGGCGATATGCCCCCTTTCAACTTGTTGATATTGGACCTTTTTCTGGCTGATCTATTATGTCACAGACCAAACCATTGACAAAGAAGTTTGCTACGATTATCTAGCAGCAAACTGGTGCCATGGTGCACAACTTTACAGCTCTGTACATTTCATCTGTCCAAAAATACACGGCTCTGGATGTAGATTTCGCCATGTTTTTACCAGCTTCTTCCTCTGTTATGCATTTAATGCTATCCGACCTCCAGGTCGAAGCCTGGGGTTGGAACTTTAGAGCATGCGCAAGGTTCAGTCGCGTTAACATGTATTTTAGAAGTCCGGTTTTAGTCGGACTAACACAATAAATCAATTTTCTCCGATGTCATGTCATTGAGTGTGATTTAACATATATGCTCATGAATCCCAAAATTTCTAGAGTTGTTGCTCGGAGCGCCAGTGCACACCTTGGTTTTGTTGTCACTGCTCTGAAAGTAGAGCATTATACTTTCTTTCTGACAAATTAACCAATGGGCCAATTAAACTGTCAGCTGTCACTCCACCACTGTTAGTGCTGTACTCGTCTATGGACCACCTATGATAATACAATTAACATTTGGAGTTAAGCACACTGTTGTAAATAGTCATGGAAACTTTATTCTGGGTCCTTGAGAAGCCATGGATACCTTTTGAAATTTTTTTTATTTTTATTTTTTTTTAAAGATTATTTTTTTGGGCTTTTGCCTTTTATGAACAGGACAGTGAAATTGGGGGGGGGGGGGGTTGACACACAGCAAATGGTTGCTTCGCCTCTGTACGTGGGATGCCGGCACTATCCACTACGCTACCGACGCCCCATGTTTTGAAATTTTATCCATGAAAATGTGTGGGAACCCTGTACCAACCTCCACCGCTATGCCAACTTAACCATAAAGCCAGAAAAGCTTTGATATAGTGATCTGTTGTTTTGTAGCGTGATGTTCCTTTTTTTACTTCTTGGTTCCTCTTCCACTGAAATTGAATAATTCTTGAGGTCAGATGCAAAGAGCAAAACTGAGTTGAGTCTCTGATATGATTCTCTAATCTGTCTCTTTTCTCCCCTCAAGGGTACTTAAATTCTCAGAGTCCACATACACACCCCCTGGATACATATCTGACATGGAGCGTGTTGGGAAACAGGGGGATATTATTTTGGTATCAGGACTGAAAACAGGACATGCTAAATTGAAAGCCAAAATACAAGAGCCATTGTATAAGGTAAGCTGTTAAGTGGTTGTAATGCATCCTTTCTAGCTTATCTGTGATGTCACAGCAGTGGTGAAATTTGAGTTGAATTTCTGCCCATACATTTTTTTTTGAAGGCTGCAGCCAGATTGTTCTGGTTTTTTAAGGCGGGAAACTGGAGCTGTTTTGTTCTGTAACTATGGTTTCTGTGCTACAGGATGTGGGCGCCGCAGAGGTAAGACTGCTGATTTTAGAGAACATCCTGCTGAGCCCCGCACACGATGTCTACTTGCTGGCGGGAACTTCTATCCGATACAGAGTCCTGAAGATAAGACAGGGCACGATCACAGGTCTGACTCATAGCTTGTAACGTTCAGGCATCAATTTCACTCCTAAAGTCTGAATTAAAAATGTGGTTGAGTCATTGATGCCTCTTACTGTGACCAGATGAGTGGAGCAGCTGTGCCATTTTTTTTTTCAGTTTCAAATCTGTGCAGTAGAGAAATGCCAGCTCATAAGCTGATTTGTGTTTGTGGATGTGTTTGTCCAGAGCTCTCCATGCCTTGTGATCAGTATGAACTGCACCTGCAGAACAGCGTGATTGGCACTAATGGAAACCCAGATGTTGCTGTGGCCAGCCTGGATCAAAGCACCTCCACAGTTACAGCAATTCAACTGGGACACATCAACGTGGTGCTGGATCATAAGAGTATCCTTCTGACAAGTTGTGCTTGCACTCTGTAGTGGTTGTTATATTGGTTTAATGTCATGTGCTTTACCTTGATAACTTCAGCTGCTAAATTACCAGACTATTTATCATCAGCTGATAATATATAGTCTGGGAATTTGTGGTAACTGTAGTAATGGAGGTGTTTTTACTCTGAATCTTGTTTATCTGTGAGCAGAGGAGTAGTACTACCAGGTTTACTATTGTGCATTTGGCAAAAACCGAGCAAGTTTAGTGCTGTCAAGAGGTTTGTTCGACATGAACTGCGCCTCATCTGAAAAGTGGGCAGGATTACGCGGCAGCGGCAGTGCTATCAGACCCATGTACTAGTTTGTTTGCAGCCTCCAGTTTTAATTTTGTCAGAGTAGCCTATTAAAATGCTTTTCAGGTGGTAATTTCTGTTAATGGTTCAGCCTCCATTTTACATTAGTTCTCATGTACATCAGCATCATGTCAGTTTGCTGCCATATATGAATCAGCTGAGCAGACCTGTCTCTCTCAAATCTCTAGGCACCTCACGATTCAGTTTGATCGTGATTCAGAGGGCTACGATTCAGTATTAAAACAGTTATCGATGCATCAGAATATTTGACACAAACAATCTATTTTCCCCGGTATTGCCAGAATTTATCAACCCATAGCTTTAGCAGGAGTCATCTCTCCACACTTTGAACATTTGTCACAATATGCTAGTATGGATAATGGCTGCTCGTAATATTTTAATATATATTTTTTGTCCTCTACCAATAATTGAGCTGCAATAATTGTTCACCATCTTATCCATCTATGTGCCACAATGCCAGGATGCGTATGTGGGCGTGTGGTCTGAAACAGATGCGTAATACTTATTACTGATGCGGTTAAACCAGATATATGAGCCCAAACTAGTAATACTTTCACAGCGAGAGAGGGAGTGAGTGTCTGCTGTGTGACACAGGGATTTCTGGAGCCTGCCTGGGCTTGGGTTGCCATGGTGATTAATTGGCTGTTGCCTGTGTTAACTTTTCCTTAGTAGAATCTCCTTTAGGCCTTCGAATGCAAGGAGTGTCTCGCCTCCCCAACAGCACTTTGTATGTGGTCGAACCAGGTTACCTAGGTTTGTCCTTGCTCTTACTATTAAAAACAAAATGACAGTTATTTCAGTCTAATTTTTAGTCTTAATTTTTTAAAAGATGTGACTAACCTTGTTTGTTCTCTGTAATTTGTTTAGGTTTTAAAATTCACCCAGGAGACAGCTGGGTACTCGAAACAGGCAAAGTTTATGATATCCTCATTGAAGTCTTTGATAAATCCGGCAACAAAATTTACCTCTCTGATGTAAGTATGCCTTATGAGTATGACAGACTGTTCTCACAGTTCACACTTTATATTCACATTACTGATGATATTTATCCAAAATTTAATTGTGTAAATACTTGGTGAAAGCACAATTAGTCAGCCCTGCAATAAGGATACAAAGGAAATTAGGTCAAAAATATCATGATGTTTGACTTTCTACATAACGCCCAGCCCTAATCTATCACTTGAAAAGATGACTTCAAGGCGGTGACCAATATTTCACATTTCATCATTAGTAAATTGACAAAACACAACTACTGTTACATAGGCCAAACTGTTTTTCTCGCTTGTTTCCATTCATGGCATTGGTCAGCTAACAGACATGCATTCCAAATATTTTAATCGGATTTTTTCAGTTCCTGTTTAACAAAAAACTAAAAAAAAGATTTGGTCATCTTTAATCAGATGCAGCCTGAAACACATCTGAGAGACATTAGAGAAGAGTGATTTAGTGCACTCTGAGCCTTCCTTTCCTGAGCTATGAGTTTTTATTAGCCAATACATCAAACCGGTGATGAGAGAACTGTCACTGTTGAAGTAGGAACAAATCAAAATCTTGACACACTTTAAAAAATAACCTCCGAGTCTGTAAAAGTTTGAAGCCAGGCTTCCATCTAGAGTCGTACAAAGGCAGTAATTTAAAAATCTGTGTGTGGTTGATTTTGATTTTGCAGAATGTCCGTATTGAAACTGGTTTCCCCGCGGAGTACTTTGAACTCCTGGAGTCTTCTGTGAATGGATCATATCATCGCGTCAGAGCGCTCAAAGAGGGCCTAACTCTCATCGACGCCACCCTGAGAGCTGTTGTGGATGAAGTGAGTTTAATTGCAACTTTGACCCTTTTCACTCTGTATTTCAGCTGTCGCATCATTATTGCATTTACCTCTCGCGCCTTTGTTCCACTTCAGTAGAGTGAGCTTGATCACTTCCTGTGGCCTCTTTTCTGTTCCAGGCTGGAAGGATCCACGCACTCGCCAACCCCGTCCACAATGAACAGGATGTAGAAATCTATAACCCCATAGTTCTTACTCCCAGTATTCTGACATTTCCATGGCAGCCAAAGGTTGGAGCTTATCAGTACACAATAAAGGTAATTATTCCCTTTCAGAATACATTGAAAAGTTGCTTGGCTTTTAATCCTTTGTTGGGCGGAAGTGGTGAGCAAATGGCAACTGTGACCAGAGGTGGAGAGGGCTGATAGCTTCTGGGGCTCCAGCCATGAATGTTTTCTCAAAAGCCCTGAATCTTTTAGGTTTTTTAAATACCTTCAGCTTTCAGATAATAAGTATTCCTATGTTTTTTTACCCTACTTTATTTCTTGTTGGCCTAATGTATCATATTTACTTTGCATTGCTGGGGATCATGGTTTGCAATTAGAGCAGCCCAGATTAATATGGCATGGATTCTAATGTAGCAGATTTTTTAGCTAGATGTTCATATTATGAACTTAGTATAGTATGACAAATATAGTTATTTTTAGGCCCTTTTTTTCACCAAAATTGCAGCTTTTCAAAAGCAGAAAAACCCATTATAAATAGGCAATAGACTTATTTTCCTTTGTCAGTAGACCAGTGGTGTGTAAATAGCTCTGTAGTAGAAGAGTATGCTTTTGTGGGTTTGCTGTGTCACGTACAACATCACAAAACAAGGTTAGTAAACAAACAATAGAAAGTGCATGGAGGCTAGTGAAAATGTCACAGGTGATACTTTTTACTTTTATGTTACTTATTCAGTGTCTCTTTCAAACTCCTGTTTTGAATAATGTTGGGGTGCTGCTTGGACGGAGGCCATTTTGTGGAGGCCTGTCGTTGCATCTCACTGGCAAAGGGGTTAAAATTAGTAATTTGTCCCGAGAGTTAATGCCGATTGTAACCTTTCCCATAAAATACATAAGCCAGAAGCAAGTGGATGATTTTTCCCAGTGGGGAAGGTGCATAATGTCATTTAAAAATAGTAACTTCAGACAGTTGCTTGTTTTTAGGTGGCAGGAGGGAAAAATAAGTCATCCTCCACATTTGTTGTGTTATGCTTGAATGAAGAATGATGAAGACAGTTGGAGGACAGTTAGATGCAAAATTGGATGTAGGCTCTCCAGGGTGATTTTTTTTTTCCTTGGCAACTATCATGATTTCCCCAAATGATGTATAGATTTTTGGGTATTCTGTTATCCCAGGTTTGAGCTGAGCCCCAGATGTCTACACCACCTGGCTCCGCCCCTGCTAATGACTACTTTATTATTCTTATTCATACCCTGCCATAAAACTCTAAATGAATGTGATTCTTGTCATTGTCCCACTAAGAGATGTCACTCTGGTGCGTGCGATGACTCCTATTTCCTGGTTCTTGTGACAGGCGACAGGAGGGAGTGGAAATTTCAGCTGGTCTTCCTCCAACACAGCTGTGGCCACAGTGACTGTGAAAGGAGTGATGACAACAGTCAGTGACATTGGCGTCAGCGTAATTTATGCCCATGATTTACGCAACCAACTTCACTTTGGCCAGATGAAGGTAAGTGGCCCTGGGAAACTGTCACAGTGTGAAACGACACACCTGTTAAATATTAATGTGTCATGGCACAAATAATCCTGATCACTTTCATTACTAATTTCATCAATTTATGGTGATTCTCTTATTTTCAGGAAGCAAATTTATTCAGTTGCACTTTCGCACCATTAGATACAGTTATCCCCCTCCTTTGAGTGAAGTGTTTGTCACAGTAACAGGAGGTAATGTCATGTATTCACTCCTCATTTACACAATCCACTAATAATTAATTAAGATTACACTTGAAGCGTAGACATTCAAACCCTCAAAGTGATTACTACGGAAATAGGTCTAAGGGATTTAAGGAGATTAAGACTTTGGCTCATTCATTTCTTCTAAAACTATATATGCTATTGACTCGCATATTGTTGCAACTTAAGCTTTTATCAGGTGTTGTGGACCTTCATTTCAAAAGCCATGAAAACCCATTTCCTAAATCAGCCTCTTTCTATGAACAGCGGGGTCTCACATGATTTTCTGCTAAGACAGTTTTTGCCATTTCATGTGAAATATTTGTCTCTTGTTGCCAGTTTAATGCGGGCAAGTCTCAGTCGGAAAAAAGATGGTGTCACCTACTCCCATGCACCAGTCAGCAACCAGCAGTGTTTAATCAAAATGTGATGACTTTTGTGAGAAACTCATGTTGTATCAAACCACACGTTTTTTTTCTTGACATGTTTCATCTTTGAGTGAAGCCAAATTTTCAGGGTTTATTGAAACGGGGCTTTTAAAAGAAAGTTTTATACAAGGTTCATAAAAGGTGCTTGAATTCGGTGCTCAGAAATTATGTGCTGGATCTTGAAAATATTTCTTGAAATTCAGACATTTTTGACCTGGTCCTTGAAAAAAGTACTTGAATGTAATTGAGAGGAGAACAGAACTCAATGAGCTCAGAGTGCCAATGGGTTGGGAAATGCCAGAATATTTTTGGTGCCAGGATGTTTCACACCAGAGCAGCATCAGCCATTAGCACGAGCTGTAATTCAGCTGCTGTACTCTATGCTATGTCTATTTTCCAATCACATGCCTCAATAATAACAACCAGTTAAGTGATAATAAGTTAATTTTAGGCCCTGGCAGTATGTTTGCTCCATTCATAAATTTGCACAGTTGTCTTGCAGCACTTGGTTGTGAAGAAAACAGTTTCAAAGTAAAATAAGTGCTTGAAAAGATGCTTCACAGTCCTTGAATTTGACTTGCCCTGTTAAAAGCCCTGCAAAGGTCTTGTGCACCTGCCACCAACGAGCACTGGGACACTCAAAAAGTGCTCCTCATCATTTTTGCTACCAAGTAGATACTTTATATTCAACTCAGAGTCACTTTGAATGCAGATACTTCACAAAATGCACCTATGCGTGTGGCATGATTTGGTTTTCCACGTGTTTCAAAGCAAAAGATGTTCACTTTTTTTTTTTTTACTTAAACAGTATCAGTGTAAACATTAGGGAGAGCTTGCACAACTCTGCACACAACTCTTTGGACTTGTAGATTATATTTCACTTTAATTGTCACTGCCTTTTTTTTTTTTTTCCAAAGATGATTGCTCCGCTTCGTCCATCTTTAATTTTTATTAAACACTGTGATTTGTCATTTTTAATGGAAGTATTTTGAAGAGGTCATTCCAGCAAATTGAAAACACAACAGATAATAAATTATTTCTGAAGTACATTGTTATTAATCACAGAGACATAAAATTGTGACATGTAATTATCCAACGTAATTGTGCAGCTGTAGAAGTACATTGCAGTCTCACAGCTTGAATCTCCCAGTTGTGCTTTCATTCTCAGCGCTCAATCGAACACTCCTTTATACCTTTTTAATCCTGATGTCTCTCAGGTGTATGTTGTCGAGCCTGTCGCCATGGACTTCGCTCCTTGCCCAGTAGAGGCCAGGGTGGGCCTGGTTCTGGATCTGCCCCTCCGTATTTTCGGCCTGCTGGAGGAGGTGGAGAAAGAGCGGGTCATGTTGAGTGACTGCTCCCACTTTGACCTGCAGGTTGAGGAGGAGAACCACGGCGTCTTCCAGCTACTAGACGGTAAGTCCTGGTGATCTGACTGGGTCATATTGTAGTGCAACAGATTTTCAAAAAAGAATTTCCAATCTACTGTCATCACATATTGTGGCTGAATCCACTCATTACCTCCCACTGGAGAATGACATTCAGGTAAACTCACTAACCAGTGGATACTCATTGAAGGGACTCAGTCATTGATCACTCTGTTTAGTGTTAATCAGTGTAAGTTATGAGTGATCACGACTGTTCCCTGGTGAGTGGCTGGCTGAACCAGAGGCAGGCATGAAAGTGTATTGTGGTTGTGTTTATGTAACAATGCTGGAGTGGATATGCATGCGTTTGGAGCTTAAATAGGAAGGGTTATTATGTTGCTCACCTCCTTTTTATGACAATGTGTACTAGTCTACTTACTGATGTATGGCTAAATCTTTGGTTTGGGCCCAGATCCTACATGACTCTATACTGTATGTTTATTTATTTATTTGTTCAAGCAAGGATGGATGTGTTTGCTCACACCACAACTCCTTAGGGCTGGGTAGGGCTGCCACTAACGATTATTTTCATTGTCGACTAACCTGTCGATTATTTCTTCGATTAGTTGACTAATCATTTCATCGAAAAATGCGTTAAAATGTTGAAAAATGTCGGTCTGTCTCGCCCAAACCCCAAAATTACGTCATCTAATGTCTTGTTTCATACTCACGCCAAAGGGTTTTAGTTCACTGTCACGGGAGAGTGTGTGAAGCTGCCAATATCTGAACGTAAGAAGCTGCAGTAAGAGTATTTTGGGGTACTTTTATAGTACTTTTCTATGAAAAATGACTCAAACCGATTAGTTGACTACTAAAATAGTCACCGATTATTTTGATAGTCGATTAGTCATCAATTAGTCGACTAATCGTTGCAGCCCTAGGGCTAGGCAACGACTATGCATTATATATGGATATATTTTGAGGCAAGATATAAATTTAGACAACACCGTTTATATCGGTTTACACAACGCATGCCAGTGTGCATCTCTCCTCCCTCATACTCTCACTCATTCACTCGCAAGTTCTCCAGCAACACTAAGAGAGACACAGAGCTGCTCCTCTCTTTAATCTGTCTGTTAATTAGTCTACAGTGTGACATCGGTCTATATGCTGCACGTGCTACGCTAAAGAAGCCTGTGAAATTAATGAAATTATCACAGCACACATGCAGTCCAGCGCTGCTAGTTGGTGTGTGAGGTGGATCACAGTGCGTCGCCGCTCTTGTTGGTAGCTGTAGTCTATTGTGTGACGTGGAGACAGCGCCTGGATGAAGGCGACAGATCTGTTTTAAAAACTGCAGTGACAACACAAACAAAATGTATAGATCACAGACTAGATTTCCCTCGGCCTCTCTGTTGATGCTATGTACATAAATAAGATTAATAGCCTAAATAAATAAAAAATATTTAAATCATTTGCCAGCACTAGACTCATTTGAAAGGCCATGGAAAATTACTTTTTAACTCCCCCCACAAAGATATGTAAACATTTCAACCTACAATGGATTTAGGCCTACTACTGTTTTTGAGTGTTATTTAGATCAGTCTGTTTTTATGAAAGTGTGTGTGACATCTCAAATGTGGCTCTGACTTGCAACTGAACATGCAGCTCATTTTGTAGAAAATGCCGAGATATATATCGTGTATCATCAGTCAGCCTGAAAATACCGAGATATGAATTTTAGTCCATATCGCCCAGCCCTACTACTCCTTCATCTCTTCCTTCTATTACTTTAATAGCCTGTCATTGTACACGACCACTTCGCCAGAGCAGGCTGCACCCCTCAGTGCATCTGCTAGTATACCAGCAGTCTGAGGCAAGGCAGCGCACATATCATTTTATCATTTTTCACCTTGCAGTCCCTCTCTCTCTCTCTTTCTCTTGTTTTCCATCCCTCTCTTGCTTGCACTCTCTTTCCCCTTGTTCTCCACTATAGTGCTTTTTTCCATCACTCTCCCTCTCTCTCAGCTGCTCCAACTTCTCTCTCTTTCCCCTCTTGTTTCAGTCCATTGCAACTCCTGTCACAAGAACTGCCAGTTTCCTTTTAAAAAAGAAAGAAAAAAAAACACTACATTGGCAAAAACCCAACTTGATTCAAGCCTTGGGGAATATTGAGACATTTCAGCTCAGCCCGGCCCCAAACCCAGTAGGTCGGACCCAGTCGGGGTCGGGCAGGGAATCAGAGCTGCTGTTTTCGGTCCAGTGTGTCGTGTAGGAGAGCCACCTTTGTATTCGTTGTGGTTGTTGCAGTAATAACTGTAATAAAAACTTAAATTACTGCTGTCGTTATTCCTGTCTGTACAATTTCCCATGAAAGCACTAGTGCAGTAAACTTTTTAATCTGTTCACACCTGCAGCTGCAGTTTCACATTATGTAAGGCAGAATTATAGGAAGAATGAATACAAAAATATGTTTTTCAGTAGAGACAAATTCATATTAGTCACCCAAATACCAAACAAACGCAGACAAACACTATAGGCACAATCCTCTTTAAGTCTCTGAAGCATTTTAAATTTTTTATGTCGTTCAGATTGTCATGGCAACGTTTATCTCTGTGAAAGTTCCTCTGTTAGCAAGATTTACAGTTTTTCATTTTGAAATCTTGTTTTATTAATCAGAGGAGTGGGCTGGGACAAATAACAAGACCTCTTTGTACTCCAGTGTGGTTTACGATAGGAAGATAAATGACTACACCTGGGTGAACAATCGTAGTTATTTGTACATTGTCATATTGCATTCTCTCTTCCTCTTTGGCTTCCTCCAACCCCCATTGTCCTGATCCAGGGAGGTTGGCTCCAGGCCAGCACCACTGTAGCGGGGTGCGAGCCAAGGCCCTTGCTCCTGGGTACACCATACTTACTGTGAGCTACACTCATGGCAACGTCCACCTCAGTGCCAAGATCACCATCGCTGCCTATCTTCCTCTCAGAGTGAGTCCAAAGGTTTTGTCCTTCCAAGACCTCATCATGAATGTCAAGACGTATCATTTCGCCCTTTTTATGGATATTTCTCAAGGCCCCCAGAATCCATTTCCGATCGGGTCGATTTCAGTTGTTTATTTAATAGTATACTTCACACTCTCTCTTTTTGAATGCTATGAGGCATCTGCAGGGTGTAATTATCTTGAACTTTACCTGAAGTCTTTGTTGTGATTTGCTTTTATTCTTTCAACTCACCTCAGAGCACCAATTAGCTTTTGTCTTCGAAGGAAACACACTCACTCATGCCAGCAGACGCACATCCAAACACACAGTCCTTCCTCACAATCAAGGCAGAAATGCAATGATCAGCGAGTGTTAAAATTTTCTCCTCCTGGGTTTTTTCGCTTTGCATTTTAATTATGCATTATACACTTGCTACACTGATTTGTTTTCTCCGCCTGAGCTCCAGCACTGCACAGCAATGAAATGACTCTAGCTGTTGTGGAAGAGTGTTTAATTTAACAGTATGACACGTATTATGATGAGGTGACCAGATCCCCTATCATGAAGCATCTCCTCGGTTGTGAACCAGTGATAGCTGTGGTTTTCTTGCATATCACATTTCAGTTATCAGTACAGTAACATGCTGTTTGATGCACCGCTTTCGAGGTCATGTTTTTTTATCGTGGGATTGAGTTGTATTCTTCAAAATATTGCAGACATTTTTTGTGATGTTTCTTTACTTGTTTTGCCCTGGCAGCTAAAGGTTGACCCAATTTTGTGTCTTGGCTTTGAAACACTGTATTTCAGCAACATTTCCCCAGCTAAGTTCCTCTTAACACTCCAATGGCCAAGCTGATATAAACAAATACCTGCTTTAATGGGGTTTTTTTTTTGTCGCTGCAACCAGCGGCTCTGTGGGTCAGTCAGTCTACAAAAATCTCCCCACCCTTTGGTGACCACAGTTTTTGCCTGAGGAGGCATAGACGTTAAGTGTGTGATTGTGTTCATGCCAGAATTTACGTGACAGATAAATAGACAAACACACTGTCACAGTTTGTATGTTTCATAATAAAATAATGTTATTTGGCAGGCGATCGACCCTGTGTCTGTGGCCGTGGTCACTCTAGGATCATCGAAAGACATGCTGTTTGAGGGCGGGCCACGGCCTTGGGTTTTAGAACCCTCGAAGTTCTTCTGCAACTTGAGCGCTGAGGATGAGGCCAGTGTGAGCCTTACTCTGACCAGTCCCTCATCTCACAACTATAACCAGCACTGGGTCAGAGCGACCTGCAAGGCCCTGGGAGAGCAGGTGGGATCTGCTGAAACTATTGTGTTTCTATTGTGTGGTTGGATTTCAGAGCGTTTTTTTTTGTATCTTGAGGGTAAAGTCCTAGAGTTATTCATGTTATCCCTCTGTATACAAGATTGTCCTCATATTGATGTGGTGGCTCCCAACAGCAGAAACACAACTGTGGTATTTTGTCATCAGCTTCCAACTGAGCTGCCAATATGTTGTTTTCTAGGTGCTGGAGGTGATGGTGGGAAACAAGGCCAGTGTGACCAATCCTTTTCCCGCTGTGGAGCCGGCAGTGGTCAAGTTTGTGTGTGCCCCTCCATCTCGCCTCACCCTGGTCCCAGTGTATACCAGCCCACAGCTGGACCTGACCTGCCCGCTGCTGCAGCAGAATAAACAAGTGGTGTGTATGAAGTCGCTTCACAAAGGTCGACAAGGTTTTTTTTAATGAGCTGAAATTACTACCGAAAAAAAATATAAGCGCATTATAAGATTATTTATGTTTTTGAATTGATCAACACTACCTTTTCTAGGTGCCTGTTTCAAATTACCGTAATCCCATTTTGGACCTGGCTGCGTTCGATCAACAAGGGAGGAAGTTTGACAACTTCAGCTCTCTGAGCATCCTGTGGGAGTCGACCATGGTGTCGCTGGCCAGTATTGAACCCACTATGCCCATGGAGCTGCAGCTGTTCGAGGATGGCAACAAACAGATGAAACTTCACGGTAAAAGCATTGTGATTTGCCTTAAACCTTTTCTAGTTGGTTTGTATTTTGTTGTGTCTTTTAGAAAAGAGTGGGTTGTCGGCTTAACTTAACTCTTTTGTTTAGACATTTGGAAAGTAATGAGGCAAAGGCAGGAAGGAGGATTTAATTCTGAGACTGCGGAGGCAGATAGGGAATTATCCATTCACCTATTACTGGGAATACACTTTTTTTGTTGTGTTTTTGCAGTCAGTTTCTATAGATTAGTGATGACAAATAGTTTGGATTGTTGTTTGTTAAATGACTGTTTTGTTTCTGTTGTTATCTATGGCAGGACGACAGACAGTCCTTGTCCATCATCAGACAGGCATCACCGCCATCACAGTGACAGCTCTGGGTTATCAGGTTTTACATCTTGCAGCAGCCAAAGTTCCCAGTCCAGTAAGTCACTCAGCTGCTAAGATATGTCATAAAAGTTTTTCACTTCCTTTAAAAAGCAGAAGCAGCTGAAAGTTATTCAAAATAGCTGTATAATGTTCTGTTTATCTGCAAACACTTCAGATTAATGTCAGCTGAAGTTTTTGACTGAATGAAGATCCGACTGTAATGGAAATGTCTGTTTAAATAAATTTGTTTGCAGTCGGTGTGCAGGTTATAGTGTTTTATTGAATCTGTTTTCCATTAAACTTGCAACCTACATTTGACAAATAATCTTTTTCTCTTGTTCCTTTGATCCTCTCCAGCTCCAACTCACTTCCTTTATTCATGTATACACCCTGTTTTGCATTGTAATACTTACAATGTAATCATTACACTAATTCTTTTCTGATTCTTTCTTTTCTTCTGGACAGTATGACCCTTTGACCCCTGTGTCAGCCACTCTGGAGCTCCTGTTGGTTGAAGATGTGAAGGTTTCCCCTGACACAGTTACCATATACAACCATCCAGATGTGCGGGTAAGGGACTGATGTATCAGTGATGTGGCCTCACATACATCACTGGCTTATCTCTCTGTCCACACAAGGGTTACCTGACAGACACTCACTTTTCATGGCTTCTTTTACTCATAGACTGTATAAAATAATGGAAGTAGCCACTGTGATGTTACCTATTTGTGTTGAAGCCTTGACTTTGGCATTTTGGCTGTAGCCATTTTGGATTCTTGGAGCCCAAAGTGACCATATGTGGATGACAGGCTAACCCTCATGCTAGCTGCTAGCTTAGTTAGCATAGTGCATTTACAGTTATGGTTAATTGTGATAATACTAATGCTAATTTTCGCGAGCAAAAAACAGGCTGAAAACCACACAAACAAAATGTGCTTACCAGAAGAAACTGAACATGTAAATCCTTTAAAGGTCTTTTAGTACAAACACATGCTGAACAAGACTTTTCTAGGCAACCAAGATGTTACAGTCAACGTCTGTCGACTGAAAACACATTGAAATAGTGACAGCTGTGGCTACTGCCTGTACTCTGTAAATCTGGGGGTACATCATGGCTACGTTACCTAACAAAGTTGTCCCTGTGGTAGCAACTTGTCAATGGACGGCACCCATCTGTCACTCAAAAGGACCACACACAGACAATTTGACATGGAGCTCTATGGGGATTGACCAGGCGGCAACTTCAAGACCCCCGTGTTGAAATGACAAACTACAGCCTGGTGCAAAAAACGGCTCTCTATAGCTAATGTCAACGTTCATGACAACTGTACGGGGAGGGAATGTTTATCTAATTCACCCACTAATTCAAGTATCCCCGGGCAAGAGACTGAACCTCAGATTGCTCCCAATGGCTGTGTATTTAAACTAAGTAGCAGGTAGCACCTTGTACGATAGCCTCGGCCACCAGTGTGTGAATGGGTGAATGTGACTCCATAGTGTAAAAGTGCTTTTAGTAGTCGAAAGACAAACAAGCAGCTATACAAGTGCAAGTCCATTTACCGAAGTTACGCATATTTAAGTGCAGGCCGCTCTGGGTGACAGGCTGTCTGCTGATAGCGTCCTTGGCTTCTTAGTCATATCCTCCATCAGCTTCTCGCCCAAATATGGTCACTTCTGGCTCCAAAAAAAACAGGACAGCAGTGGCTGAATTATCGAACTTGAGACTTCAAAACAAGAGTCCACAAACCACTGGGTGACATCACAGAAGCTATGTCCATTATTTGTACAGTCTATTGGATGGACTCACCTTTGGAGCCAGCCTCAAGAGGCCATTTGAGGCACTTCCACATTGGCTTCGTTTTTCAGCGTCAAAGATTGCTACTTGGTTTTTGTTCAGAATATGGAGACAATTGTATCTGTTTTTCCCTCTTAGATAATAAGTTTATTAACCTCATCGTGTTTTGGGTTTAATAAATGGGTTTATTATCATATAATTTAATTTAGTATCCAATATGAAGCCTTGCCTGTGGCTACTCCCCTCTTTTCCCATGTTTCTCTGTTTTACCTCTTCTATATGAGGGCAGGTTGCCAGAGCTCAGGTAGACCCCAGGGAGAACTATAATATTCAGATTTGGATGCATCTAAGTGTTGGTTTATGAGCTTATTGTGTCGAACCCATTTTATTTATTTGTTTCAAGCTATTAGGGCTATTTATTATTCAGACTACGTCAGATCTCTATCAGCTGTTTGGACTGCATCACAGAGCGTGTCTAACTGTGTACATCGTACCTGGAGCTGCAAGGCAAGTTGGGTCCATAGCATTGCCAAAACAAAGGTTATTATTTCGCCTTTTCACCATGCAGAACAAGAAATGGAAATTAATTGCATCACACTGGTAACAACTGAATGAATTCAAATGTTAATAATCAATGCTGTGGGCACAGTTGAGTCTTGTATCCACCTTCTCTCAGCAGGCCTCTCCCTCCTAATCCTGTGTGCTATAGGAGCAGTGTTTGGCAGGTGTAGGGGTTAAACTACAGTTAGTGACCTGTGTAAGAGCATTACAGAGAGTGAGTGTGGTCAGAGGTCCTTTTTGGTGTCACATGAAAGGCCAGCTGGCTGTCAGAAAAAAAACCTTTTTTTGGATTGCTCTGTAATATGTAATCATGTTGGTCATATAATCATTTTCAGCTCTGTCACACAAGGCATCAATTGTGTTTTGTTTTGCAGGCAAACCTCGCCCTGCAAGAAGGTTCAGGGCACTTTTTTGTCAACACCAGTGTTGGAGGGATTGCAGACGTGGTGTTCCAGGAGGCCCAAGGAACCGCTCAGGTAAGAGGGAACGTCTGGACTGTGATGGGATTAGTTCAGAGGGATACACAATTGTGGTATTGAACAACGCACTGTGGATTTCCGGGAAATCCATAATCCAGGTAATCCAGCCTGGATTATGGATTAAAGTACACCACTACTCAAAAATGGGTCAGCTGAATGGAAATGGAATTCTGACAGTCAGCTATCACTTTAATTTGCTTTGTTTGTCCAGGTTTCTCCTGTTCACCCAGGGGAGGTGAAGGTGATGGTCCATGACCTTTGTCTGGCATTTCCTGCACCTGCCAAGGCCACAGTGCACGTCTCTGACATTCTGGAGGTTTATGTGAGAGTTGTTGACAAGGTGAGCTTCCAGCCCCATCAGGAATAGACGCTAATATATTTAAGCGCTGCCCCCACAGGCCACCAAGCCCCTAATTTGGTGGCCAAAGAACAATTTTGGTGGCCCACATGTCAAAATCCTCAACAGATCTGAAAAAACTTTCAGCCAAATGCATCAGTGGTTGCTCTTAGTAACTTACATAATAGGTTGGCATAGAAAATAAACAGATGGGTATGTATTTAGAAATTAATTTAAGTAAAACCAGAAGCTTTAATGAGGATGCTGTGTTCCAGCTGCCATCACTGAGAGCAACCATGATGAATTAGACTGAAAGTCACCAGTTAACACAGTCATTCCTTAAAGCAAAACACTGGCATCGAGCACCATTCACTGTTTTCGTAGAATGTTGAATTAAAAGCTTCAATGAATAGGGATGCTTGTCAACTGTGACAATGTGTTGGAGAAGGTTTGAAGTATCAGGATTTTTTTACGTTTATTAAGACAGGTAATCTCGAGAGACCTGATAAAACTTGGTGGAGGGGATACTTGGTGGCCAGAGAGTAGCTTTTTGTGGCTACAGGCCATCAGGCAGTGGTTAATGTCGAACCCTGCCCAGAATCCCTCATTATGGAGGGTCAAGACACAGCTTGACTTGATGATCCCTGTTTTCAGTACCACACATTCCTGAAATGCTTCAATAACGTCCAAAGCGCTAAATAATGTCATCTTCTTCTTGCACTTTCCACCCCAACATTCGTTAAAGTCTGCCTGTTTTGAATTAACATCATTGGTTGTGCCCCACCTGTCAACCACAATGATAACTTCCCCCATGATTGATGTCTTTCATCTGTATTACAGGTGGAGATCGGCAAATCTGTGAAAGCTTATGTCAGAGTCCTGGATGATAATAAGAAGCCTTTCCCAGCCAGCTATTTCCGTTTCATGAATCTTAAACTTAAAGCAGCTTCTTCAATCGTCTCTCTGAAGTAAGTCACGTGAAACCAGTTGTTCAGGTCGAGGATGCAGGAATTTGCAAGACTTCATGTAAAACCCCAACTGTCTTTTTTTTTTTGCAGACCAGTACCGGAGTCCACGGAGTATGATACAGCTGTTTTCCTGGTGAAAGGATCGTCTATTGGTCAGACAACTCTATCAGCTGTTGTAGTGGATAAAAATGGGAGAAAAATTGCATCAGCTCCTCAGCAAATTGAGGTATAACTTTGTGTGTTTTCTAAAATGTAAGCTCAAATGTTGACTCCTGCATATGTGTTGCACATGTTGTAACTTTGTTTTTTCCACCTCCAGGTATTTCCACCGTTCAAACTCATCCCAAGGAAAATGACTCTGCTAATTGGCGCAATGATGCAGGTATGTATAACATTGACGCTTGAGCTTTGTCTGGAAACAGCTGGCCTCAGTTTGTCTTGCCAGCCGAGTTCATCTGGTCCTCAGTTTATCTTCCAAAAGAGCCTTCTGCCAGGACTCCTCTGGAAGATGACGTTAGCCTAATTGCTCTTGGTTTAAACATCCAGCTCGCCTTTCATTTGCCTCAACTTGTGCTTTAATTAGAAGGCATTTACGATCTATCCAAGAGGCCTCCTAATTACCGAACATTAAACTCAGTAATACACATGCACTGCACATTATTTGTGTTGGATATCAATTTTTCTAATCTACTTAATACACATAGGGTAATGTCTTTCAGCAAATTATTAACAGACCTTAGATTGATGAAAGCTATCGACTGAACTGTCAGTGCTGTCAAGATCACTCATGTTCACTTTTTCTCTCTTTTCCTGTTTCTCTCTTCCAAACTCCCCGTCCCCTTTTCATTTCTGCTGTCATTCATAGATCACATCAGAGGGTGGCCCTCAGCCTCAGTCCAATATCCTTTTCTCTATTTCCAATGAGGAAATAGCTGCGGTTAATGGCATGGGCCATGTCAGGGGTGTTACCATTGGGAATGTCACCGTGACAGGACTGGTCCAAGCTATTGATGCCGAGACCGGGAAGCTAGTTGTTGTGTCTCAGGTAAATATATAGAGAGCGATGATGTGGAATGGTGTATCGCTGATTTAGATTTTTCTAATGAAAAGTGTTTTCTCTTCTGTGTACAGGATCAAGTGGAAGTAGAGGTTGTGCAGTTGACAGCCATTCGAATCAGAGCACCTATCACAAGAATGAAGACAAAAACACAGGTAGGATTATTCTGATAAAAACTACAATATAAAATTACCCCAAATCTAAGTATTACTGCACACAGTAGCACTGCAGCAAGACAGTTAATTCAGTGCTCTTTGTATGGGGCAGGGTATTGGTGCTGGATGCCTTCAAAAATATTATATATATATATATATATATATATATATATATATATATATAGCTTTTCCACATTAAAATGTCTAAAAATGACAAATCAATGTTATATATTATATTAAATTATGTACTTATAATGTCAAATTTCAAAGATATTCAAGCCCAGAGAAATCTGTAATTTTCATCAAGGACACAGTCCGTGTCATTTGGTTGCTATCTCCTGTCAGTGGTGTCATATCCATTTGTGCATGTATCAGGGTTGTGGTGTCTGCCAGAAGTGGTCATAAATTTACTTTTTATCCAGTTTAAAGCCACATTTTTACAATACTTGGTTGTTTTTATATATTTTAACTGGATGAAGGATTTCAGTGTAGAATGTCAGAATCATAAGCTATCAGGGAAACAAGCTGAGCAAATGTTAGCAGCAGCTCAGCTCCAGCTCCTCCATGCAGAAAACCGTCAAAGAACTTACTGTGATACTGCTTTATTCAGTGTTTTACTGGCTTAAATCACTGAGTCCTTTTGTTTTGGAGGGGAAGAAACCTCTGCAGATAATTTGGGTCCTGGTAAAAAAAACTACTGCTGAGTGATTTGATTAAGAGATACCATAGCGGCAGAACATTACATTTTGTACATTTAAGGTATCAACCAAAATATACCAGTAGCAAGTAAAATCATAATGTCTCCCATCAAACGATACCTGCATTCAGTCCATTTTGCTTCTAGGGTGTGATCCCAGACCACCCTGAATCGGCAAACTTTCTGTTACTGCTGTATCCGGAGCCGCTGTTCTCCCATCGGACAATCAGTTCAACGTCTCCACAGTTAGCACGAGCTAAAATAGCAGCAGTGAAACTATCCCAACACCAAGTTGTTTAAAGGTCCCAAAAAACTCAAACCAACACCAAAACGGCTGGACTCACTTTGAATCCCTTAATAACCGTCAAGTTATTTTTGTCATTGGATGCTAATGGTGGCCCTGTCGCTGTGTGTGTGGCCGGATAGACTCTCACTAACAGTCCCCGATGCAGAGCTCACACTCCAGCAGCTACAACCCATACAGTCTGTGGTGTGGTACAGTCAAGCACAATGTATTTGACAGGGTTGGCAGCTCAGCGTGCCAAAATGCCACCAAAATGTTCAAAAGCATGCCTGACCTACACATGGGTATCATATGGAGTATGCTATTGGTGTCGGTATCACTTTAAGGGTATCTTGTTGGTATCACTTTTTATGGTATTTTAATTTTTTAAATGATACACTCTCGCTCTTTTTCTATAAGCAATATTGTACTCACTGATTGCCTTCATTCATCTTCTTTCCTTTTCTAGATGCCTGTATATGTGATGGGTCTGACCAACAGTCAAACACCCTTCTCCTTTGGTAACGCTGTACCTGGCCTCACCTTCACGTGGTCCACCACCAAGAGAGACATCCTGGATGTCCAGTCGAGACACACCGAGGTATCCTGCACTCAGTATTTTCTCTCTTGCATTTGATGTCACATGCAGTTTCAGCCACTGAACCGTTCCTATTTTTGGCTCCTGTTGTCTCTTCGATCCTTTTATCAGATTGACTTAAGATGTGCTGTCCTTGCAATACAGTATGATTAGAACTCAAAAGCAGCATCTGCCTCGTCTCCACTTCCTTGTCAGGCTCTGTCTTGTCCCCGCTTTCCTCATCACTGTTGCCTTTTTATTTGATTTGCTGCTGCTATTTTTGCCATTCTCTTAATGGCGCCTGTCTCCTTCAGGCTAACGTGGAGCTTCAGTCAGAGCACAACTTCGGCATGAGGGTGACTGGGAAGACAAGAGGGCGGACAGGGCTGAAGGTGGTGCTCAGAGTTACAGACCCCAAGGCTGGGCAGCTGGTGGGGAATCTGCAGGAGCTCAGGGATGAGATCCAGATCCAGGTACAGCTCTGTGGCCTAAAAAAAGCGCTGTAAACATTGTATCTGTGTGTCCTGAGCACTAGAATTAAAGATACTGTAAATGCAGATATTTTATAAAGACCTCTTTTATGGACTACTTTGCTTATCATAACCATGTCCCCCTGCTGCTTCTTCATAATAGAGAAAGCTGGCATTAGAGGCAGCAGAGCACTGAAGTTGCTGAGCTTCGGAATATCTGCAGTTGTTAACTTTTCAAAGTGATAAGAAGGCAGATTAGTTTGAGCTGAATGCATCCAGCTTCAAACTGCATTAAACTATGACATGTCACTTGTCCCGAAACATCAAAGAATGATTAAAGCCCTCTAATAATTGGAGTCTCAAAAATTTGCTTTGATCAAGGTCTATGACAAGCTACACATGCTTAATCCCGAAGTGGAGGCCGGGGAGTTACTGATGGCTCCCAACTCAGCCCTCAAACTCCAAACTAGCAGGTGAGTTACGAGTGCCTGCACAGTAGTTTTTGTCTAGTGTATAGGCGGATGTGTGGATTTCTCTACCGGCTATCATTCCAAAACGATGTAAACGTGCACATAACCTGATGCGATCGTGTTTCTCTAACAGGGATGGTGTAGGTGCACTGTCTTACCGGATGCTGGATTGCCCTGACCAGGTTGTTATCGCTCAAGTGGATGATAAGGGCTCTCTCTCCTCTGGCTCTCTTACTGGCATCTCCTCTCTGCTGATCACCTCCCAAGAGACCTTTGGTGTCAATCAAACTCTCATCCTCGCTTTGAAGGTCAGTCAGCCACTGCATGAAAAGTGTTTCACATTTGTGGTTTTAAAAGCAACATCCTCTGGTTATTATCCAAAATCTGTTTTCAGCGACCTCTTACCTGCTGTTATTATGTAAGACGTGCTTGTCAGTCTGCTGAAACTTAATGTTTCACATCCAAATTGCCCAGTTTAATTAAAATGGGTTGAACACTAAATTACGATATGGCAGTTTATTAGGAAATATGACAGAGTGCACTGCAGGGCTGGAAATTGAGCCTTTCGAAGTGTAGGTGTTTGAAAAGTGTTCGTTCAGGCACTAACCTGGCATACAGGCTATAAGAAAAATGCTGCTTTTCTATTTTCTGTTTGCATTTTACCCCCAAATCAATTGTCCATTTTTATTTATAAGAACAAACAACAAACCTCAGAAATGGTTGAACATAAAAGCCCTGTTTTCCCATTCATTCGACCTTAACAAGAAAACACAAGGCATATTCTGATATCATAGATCTTTGTGTGGCATCTCCGTCATCAGTCATTTAGAGCCACATATTGTTACATCAGCTACAGGCTCATCCTCATTGGGCTGAGGTGTGTGGATGCTCTGTGATCATTAACAGCAGTATTGACCCTTGAAATGACAGCTGACATTGTCCCTGCAGTTAATGAGCGCGGCACTCATTCTTCCCTTCATTCCTCAGGTTGTCCCTGTGTCCTATGTACGCTTCAGCACCACTCCAGTGCTCTACACACACACCAAAGAGGGCCTGAAAGCCTTCCCCCTGGGCATAGTGCTCACCTTCACTGTGCACTTTCACGCCAGCACCGGAGAGGCCCTCCACAGCTCCAACTCCCAGCTTACGTTTTCCACAAACAGGTCTGCTAACACACAGTCTTTAACACTTCTCACCATGTTGCTGTCATTTACTTACGTGATTCATAAACATTGTGAGTTAAGGAGTGACTTCTAGACAAGCAGAGGAGGGAGGAGGTTATGTTTTGTAGTTTGCTTGTTGCCCTAAAGTTCTTGGCTATGTGTATATATAGAGAGAGTACCAAAGCCTCTGTTTGAGTGATCAGTTCATTCAACCTGGCACAGCCTTGTGTGACCTAATGTCTCCTCACAATTCAAAATCTGCCAGAGAAATCCCACCAGTCACCCTTTACCGGCTGAACAGTGAATTCATTTTATTAGGCATGTGTTTGTCCATCATTGTTAAGCCAGTGTTAAAATGAAAAACAAGGATTCTTGACACAATATTGATTTTTTTTTTTGTACGTATTTGACATGTTGTGTCCTTATGATATCGATTCGCACAAGATATATCCAGCGCTGACAGTCTTTACCTAGTCTTTGCTGTGATGCACCGTGCTGTTGGTCTTTGGTTCAGCCTGCGTGCGATCATATCTGCAGAGAACAACCAGAGTAGTCGAGGTCATGGCAGGGTTTAGCGGCAGGCTGCGCCACGAGTTCACAACATTAATTTACTGGACTGTCCCTTCAACCTCATTTCTGATAGAGTTGTTTCCACCTCAGTGAGTAAGCTAAATTAATGGGAGGCGTGTCGGGCAGGGAGGAGCATTGCTGCCCTCGCGATGAGGGACTCCCTCATCTGTCTGCACAATAAATTGATTCTATTACCTCGTTCTCCAGGTGCTGACGGGCAATTTTAGGGGAAAAGTAAAAAATCAGAGTAGTAAAGTGCGGGTAGTCTTGGGACTAAAAGGGGCTGGCCTGTGATTAGATCCTTTTGAGTCTCCGAGGAGCCAATCAGATGTTACAGCTATCTGAAGTTTGTTCACAACAGATAAATAAAACAAAACAAGAAATTTATTCAGAGGAAAATATATAGATAGAGTAGAACTATTGTAGCGGGAAGGAAGGAAAACACTCAGCTAAGTATTCTTTGCTGGTAAGAACTGTTCTCAATAGCTTGTGTTTTAAGCATATCTAATAGTATTGACCCAATTTTACCCAGCTTACCGAGTTCTCAAGTAACAACACTTCCACACTGAGCTGAGTTGGAGGATAGATTCACCTGCTTCTCCCATAAATGAAAATAGGTGAAGCAGGGAATACTAGCAGGTTTTTTGTGCTATTGTGTTGATGTTCAGTATGTTGTGTTACTAAAAGATACATTTTTTAATACATTTTGTGTCATTTTTTATGTGAGTTTCATGTATTTTTTAAATATAACAAGTAGTCTCTTCACTGTGTCTGAAATTAACTTATTATTGATAAGTTGATTAGTTACACATACGTAATTCAACCCGTACCTCTGTTCTGTCCTGCAGAGACGACCTGGTGCAGGTAGGGATTGGGCCCGGTAACCACACTCTGACAGTGCGGACGATCAACGTAGGCCTCACTCTTCTTGCAGTGTGGGACAGTGAAAACATGGGCGTGGCGGACTACGTTCCACTACCTGTCGAGCACGCCATCCACCCCGATGAGGCCCACAGACTGGTGGTGGGGGATGTGGTCTGCTTCGCTGCCCAGCTCACCAGCCCAGATGGTGAGACATGTACATGTTAAAGCAGCAGACTGTTTTGAATGTATGTTAGTGGTCGGAAAATAATGATTTTGAACAGATGAAAGACATTTAAAGGAGCTGTGTGCAAAATTCAGAGCAGCAAACCACCACTTGATATGTAAAGATACGGCGGAGTAATGGCGTCCTGAGCAGAGAATGAAGTCTTGCTCCTTCTGTGTGTTGTATTCTGAGCTTCTTTTTGGGTTGTTGTGGTATTGTGCAGGCTGCAAATGCATGTCAGTGCATGTGAGTCCCTCTGTGTTTATCCCACTGGCTAGCTCATCGCCGCCACTCTGCACTGCACTCGAGGTACATTACAAGTTCACAGGATCCATCATTTCCATGCTTGTAAGAGGCCATGGCGTGCACTTGTGTTGTGTTTTGAGAGACGGTAGATCTGTTTCTCATTTGCATGAAGTTGAATCTCGGCAACTTAATGCAAATCAGGGGCGTCCGGCATGACTCACAGCCTCAGGGACCTCCAGAAACACGTTTTAACTAATCGTTGTTGATCTGAAATGATAAAGCAACTACACTACATGGCTTATTTCTCGCTTAAAATGTTTTCGGAAACACATTTCATGATCTGTTTTTGGAATATAAGAGTTTCCAAATGGGTCACCATCTTGGTCCCATTTGGTGACAATGTTAGCTCTTCCAGCACTGTTGCTGTTGTAAACACACAGTTCCCTCCATGTTGGGAACCATGTGCAGAGTATCCTGCCCCAGACTCATGAATCATAGATATGCTCTTAATGTCACGTACAGCTCCTTTTAAGTTGATAGTAAAGATTTGGCACTCCATTGATGACAGCCTCGTAGTGTATTATCTGCTTTTGTGCTCCTCCACCACCATTATGCTGTTAAAATTTATTTCATTTGTTCTCTGTGACTAAGTGGAATTAGAATATTTCTGATACTGCATTTTACTGAATGCTCTTTAAGAATGAAGTAGCTATTTATCTTAAGTCCATTTACATTTTAACTTTTAGCTGAGGAGATCCTTAAGTTTGTTTTAACAAAGTGTGTGTATTTTTTAAGAACTGGACATTATCGTCTTTTCTCTGCAGGTGTTCATGGCACTTGGAGCTCTTCAGCTAATGGCGTTCTTCAGGTGGACCCTAAAAGTGGTGCAGCAGTGGCCAGAGACTCCGGGACGGTGACTGTGTACTACGAGATACCCGGTGTTTTGAAAACATACAGAGAGGTATGTTATCTGAAGGCGTTGGCGACTATCTAAGCTGCAATGCTTCACTGACAGACTGCGCATCCCTTTTAGTCATGACTGTGAGGAATGAGCTATCAGGTTATGCGATAATTATGCAAACAGCACACCTCTCCGTTTTTTTATTTCTACTCTCGACATCTTTATTCTCCAGAGATTCTGTTCCTGTCCAGCAGTGCATCGTACTGTATCAGTCCTTCAGCAATATATCATAATGAGCATAAAAGGCACAGCAGATGTATAGTATATCCATCATTACCTTTCAGCAACACATTATTTCTGCTTAATGTGTGTGCTTGACATTACCGCTGTTGAGATTCTCATACATGATGGAGTGTGGACAGGATTAATTGGCTCTCTCTCAGTGTGTCACCATACTTCATCCAGTCATGCTCCTCCCTGCTCGTGAGCTGAATGTAACCACGCTATCTTATATGAATATTTTCTATTAGCAGAACAAGAACTGGTGTGATTTGTTGCCAGGTATTTTATCATCAACAGAAAGGTGCTCACACGCAATCGAACGCAACGAACTGAATGAAGCGATGAAGTTTTTTTTTTTCAGTGTGAGAAGAGGCGTTGATAGAGGTAGCAGTGATGTTACATTAAACACTCAGCTGTGTTTAAATTAGTTTTGTTGCACTGTCAGGTCTGATTGATGTAAACAATTAGCTGTGGATGTAAATTATAATGTGATTATTCCAAGCACACACCTGAATCTGTTTGAAGGATTTATTGGCTGTTTTCTTTCTCTGTTTGGTTCTTTAGGTTGTAGTTGAAGCAGCTACAAGGACAGCTGCTATGGCGCAGGCTACACCTGTCAGGATCGGCAAGGAGTCAAAGGTCATACTCACCACCAGAGAGAGAGGAACCAACCTGATTGGTACTGAACTGATTCCAATGTAGTCAGCATTTGTGAAAAGAATAGTTCATCAAATACACTTAACTGGCTTTCTTGCCAAAAGTTAGATCAGAGGATTGATACCACTCTTAGTAAGGTATGGTAAATATGAAGCTACAGCTAGCAGTCTGTTAGCTTAGCTTAGCACGCTGCACAAAGACTGGGGAATAAAAGAGGGAACCAGCTAGCCTGGCTCTCACCTTCCAGCACCTCTAAAGTCTAATTTCTGAGCATGGACTATGCAGGATTTTCCCTAAAAAATGTATAGACTCATACAAAAGTAATCCCAGGTGAGGTCGGGCTTTTTGCACAGGTAGTGGCCAGGTAGTAGCAGCACGTATCCACAAAAGAGCTCTGATAATTGCGGACACAGCGCAGAAAAAGCGAGGTTAATCGGCAAGCGGACAAAACTTGTTCCAAAATGAGAGAGAATCTCTTTTGGGTTTGCTTTCACTTCCCTACCTTTTAAAATGTTTTGTCTCGTTTGTTGAATCTGTACAAAAACCCAAGTGACAATCAACAATTCACTGTTATAAGGATGGATATGTGCTGACCTGCAATTTTAGAGTGTGCACTGGTTGCCTGGCAACTGCACAGAGCAGATAAATAGTCCGACACATTCCCTCATGAAGCAGCGAATTGTTGTTTGCTCATGGATGGATTAAACAAACAAAATCTCATGTATTTATTCGTGAGCTTTAGAGGATTTTGTTGCCCTCAAACAGAGCTAGGCTAGCTGTTTCCACCTGTTCCCAGTCTTTGTGCTAAGCTAAGCTAACCGACTGCTGGCTGTAGCTTCATATTTAAATGAGAGTGGCATCAATCTTTTTATGCAACTCTCAAACACAAAGTGAGTAAGCGTATTACCCAAAATTCTCTGCTCTCATTTCTAACAGCCTTTACCTAAAATACTTACAAATAAATGAGAGCCATTAATATTCATATATATATATATTTTTGACCTAGTAACAAAGTGTGTAATGAAGCACAGGTGTTGTATCTGATGCCAGTGTGCTCTGCTCTGCTCTGCTCTGCAGGAACCTGCTCCTCTGCCCAGACCAAAGCGATTTCTCAGCTGCAGCCAGAAAGCTCTGTCAGCTGCCATCTCAGCTTCACCAGTGATGCTATTGACTTCCCCGCTAATGATGTCTTCAAAACGCACACCAGCTTTGACTCCAGCACGGGTAAGGCTGATCTGAATTCACACCAGAGATCACAGCCATGGTCAAAGGAGCAGCAAGTCTTTTATATCTGTGTATAGGCTGTAAGCATTTTCACAGCATCTGACAGTATTGAATCATTTTATTTTATTCAGATGCAGTGCATTAGGCCTTATTTACTCCTGCAGCACTGATGTAACCTTGTTTTAGATGACTAACATGAGTCGATTTGGGCGTCTTAGCGGGATTAAATCCTCTAGTTTTGATTTTGTTTTCTTTCTTTTACATGTACATCACAGATCAGTTAAAACCACCTTTTAGCATCTCTTAACTCTCCATGCTGAAATAGACTGTTCTGACATTCACATCATCTTCTACCTTTTTAGAAGCGTTCAGTTTTCCAAAATAGTGTTACTGTTAAACCCAACCTGGGCACACTGTTTATGCGTATGCTGTGCACGACTGGTGGGGAAACACTTTTTACAAGGGCATAATCAATATCCATGGAATGAGTTTAGCAGGGACTATAAAAGGTGTCCAGGTGATGTATTGAACTAAGGAGACTCCTTGTTGCTTGGAAGCACTGGTCTAATTGTGTTTGGGGTTTGGGACTTCACCCCAGTTGTTGGCCTCTGTCTGAGGGGATCCACTGTGTGTGTGTGTGTACAAGGTTGTAACCACTCAGCCGAATCCCACCGAGGTCCTAATGGGAGCATGTGATTGCAAAATGACCCTGACAAATTCGGACATTAGAGCTGAGTGGGAATATATATTGCTTTTATGTATCTTTCACCTCTCTGAGACCACACTGACGCTGTGAGATCCTTTTTTTTTTTTTTTTTTTTTTTGTCCCAAATGCACACATCAATAATTTATCTCGAGCCATCACTTCTCCCTCTTGTGAATTCTCGCCCCAGGCTCCTACACATGTTCCATAACCTTGCAGCCAGCAACTGACCAGCAGACTCGTGTGCTCAGCATGTCCATGACCAACCTGCTGGTGAGGGCAGGCCTGGAGGGCAGTGCCTTCTCTGGGGAGCAAGTCAGCGCCAGGCTGCCAATAGAGCCCGGCCTCTACTCTGACCAGACTGAGCTGCTGCTCTCAAACCTGCATCCATCAGCTGAACTCACCGTCTACGGTCCCACGGCTGCCCTGTCCAACATGGAGGTCAGCCAAAACACTGCCTCTAGTAGAACCTCTAATAAATATAGCAGATCATTTTTTACAGTTTAGCATGACCCTTGTTAAAATTAACTTCCTTTTAAGCTGAGGTAGGCAGTTTTATTTTTGGCATCACTGGTCAAAATTCACATAATAATCTTATAGCATATTGTAATGCAAGAGGTCTGAGAGAACTCTAGACTTCTGCTCCTCCTCTGGCTCTATTTCAGGCTCTACAGAATCCAGCCTGCGGCGGTAGACTTTGGCCAATCACAGGTCATTTCAGAGAGAAGCCATTTTTTATGGCTGTTTTATAAATGCAGATGCAGAGAAAGTTGCTTCTCCAGCATTGGCAACAACTGCCTACGCTGCAAAGCAACCACAACACAAGGCTTATCAAAAAGACAATCTGAAAAGAGTTTGATAATAAATTCCATTTAGAAAAATAAATTCAATAGCGGCTAAAAATGTTGCTAATAGTTTCGCTTTCTGCGAACTTTAGCTAAAGGCTCTGGGTTTGGCTTCAAGTTTATGTAGCGAACATCTGCAACACTCCCTGCCGTCACAGACCACCTCATCGGGAGAAGGGCAGGCAGCAGCTCCAGAAACTAACCCCCCTTCAGCAACCAGAATCGGGCCAACGCAAACCTCAACCCATTCTCTGCATTGGATCAGCAAACTCTGATGCTACCGTTACACAGTTAGACCCAGCACTGCTGCCGGCCATGGCTGGATTGAAGCTGCTACCACCAAGGATCATCTCTGGAGCTGCTGCCTGCTCTCCTCCTAGCAAAGCAGTCCACAGCGGTGGACAGCAAGGCAGAGGGACCGTGGGCTGGTTAGCTAGCTAGGTCTTGACCATTTGTGGTCTGATAAACATAGAGAGAAAGAGCACAGCGACCAGGGGCTGAGCAGATGCACTGTGGCCATCTGCAAAATGAAATAAGAGTAACTAAATCAATATATGGAAAACAGGGGGTTACTGTAGGAAGTGCTTGCATATGCCTGTGGATGTCTGGTGGAAGTGGCTTGGGACAGCAAGGGGAGAGCTGCAGGAGGACGGTGTCTTCTCAAATTCTGCCCTTTTTTTTAACTTTTCCAGATTTAAGCCTACCCCAGCTTAAAGATCAAAGTATACTGTATGTATATAACACTTTTCCACACCTTTAGGTAGTGTCCACTTCCCCCAACATCGCTGTCCGAGAGACTGAAGTACACCACGGCTTCCCCAGTTTCTCAAAGTACACCGTCAGCGCTGTGGACCCTCAGGCAGCAGGCTCCGCTTCCATTTCCATAAGCAGCACCTCCAGCAGCCGGGGTATCGTCATCCCCGTCACTTTGATTCACATGGCTGATTCCAACGCTGCCAAGCAAGGTCAGATATCTTCTCAGTGTAAATGACGAGGCACTGTACCTCAAGTTACAAGGTGATTTCTAAGCGTATGTTGTTTAAGGTCAGAGGAAAGGTATTAGGGCTGTCACCTTTTTAAAAGAAAAATCAAAGTTTGAGCAAATCTGAAGCAACACATAATCCCCCTTCTAATTAATTTCCATGCAATCCACATAGCCTAATCCTAAAATACTTTGTCGAATTAACAATGCTCCATTAATTCCTGGTGCCCCCGCTGCCTCGCTGAGTGACAGGCTTACGTTACTGTAAGGCAGATGCATTTTACACCGTCAGCACAACATCCTCTCTGGGCCTTTGTCCACAGTTTTTCCATTTATGGTGTCAAATTCTAAATTCTGCCTCACATTACTTCCCGTATGGTTTGTCGTCATGACTGTCAGCGTTGCTCATAGCTTTTCCTTATCTCGGGTTAGTAAATATAACAACAGTAGCCCAATTTACTGAGGACAACAGGAATGCACTGGGCATTTGAGGAACATCCCTGCTGGCGTACAAATCAGGGGCTGTTGTGCTGATACACTGAGAGTTTTAATCCTAAGAGTAGTCATGAGATATAAAAAGGGAACCTGTATGTTGTCATGACCTCATAATGTAGCCATTTTTGTCTGTTTAGTTTATTTAACAAGGAAATCTCTGTGTATTGTTCAATCATTTTTCCGTCATCTGTACGACATTAGCACACAGACAAGGCAGATTTTCAGAGACCATAATTTAAGGCTGATTTCAAATTTCACTGCCACTGTTACGAGCATCATTATCCCTCAGTGCCACGGCTAATATTTGTTAGAGTGTCGTCGTATGTCCTCAGCACTTTGAAGAGGTTTTGACAGCCTGTTATCTCGTCCTCTGCTCTCTCTCAGCAGCTGCTCTTCCAGTTGTTAACATCGAGGGGGGCCACTCCCTGCACAGCTTCATCAACTGCTACCAGATGATGTTCTTCACTCTGTTCGCTCTGCTGGCTGGTACCGCCATCGTCATCATCGGTGGGTCACCTCATGTCTGTAGGAAAAGCTATTTTTGGAATTTGATTGATTTCTAGATCTGAATAAGTAGAAAAAAGAGTATGGTTAATATTTGTGTTTCCCAACTGTTGCCCTTGTTCTGTTTTTTGGAATATGATATTCAGAATTTCTAAAAATACATTGATCGTGTGTGTGTGTTTTTGGAGCAGGGAGCCAGTGCTGCCAAAATATTTACCACTCTGTCAGAGAGTGGGGACCAGAACATGTTTGATGTCATTAAAAGCAAGGCAAGAAGCATGGTGTGCAACCGAACACACTTTCCTACCAAATCCAGACATCTACTGTATGACCAAATTAGTGTGCCAGAAAAGGCGGCAATATCTTTGAATTACATTTATACACAGCATCACGGATAACCAAATATTAAACTTGTCTGAACATGGTTGATGAGCAGTTATTAGAAAAGTAAACAGACTCTCTTTACTGTGTGAGGAAACCAAACCTTTATGGCTGCATTAGTGATTTCCATGGACACTGAATAAACAAGGTTGTACAAATGCTGTGAAAATTAATTAATGTAACTTCCTCAACTTATTTTGGTTCTTATTTATAAAGGAGAACAAACATATTGGGGGAACAATTATAATTTTTTTTATTCAATATGCTAAAAGAAAGTAATATGAGTACAGGTAGCAGCGATTAGTTTTATTTCCCTTTTGGGGAGAGATGAAGTTGTCTGGGTTTGGTGTTAATTGCTTTGCACCATACCTAGCTACAGTCCTTTGGCAATTGAACCTTTGCTGAGTCCCGCCCCCAGACGCAGACTGGCCAATCACAACAATGCATTGGGTTGGCTCAAACCAGGGTCTGTGCTCCATTTATTCAGATTTCCTTCATTTTCAGGCTGGTTTTGTGGATTTGGAGCTAAATGTTGTGCCTGGGGCACGTCGTGTATTAATGATACTCGTTACCTGGAGAGGTTGGAAAAAGATATACGTTTCTTCCCTGTTCCAAAACCAAAATCAAACCCTGAAAAGTGTAGGGTTAGCTAGCTTGCTACTGAAGATATAGCCTACTGAATGTATACACATGCTGCTTTTGCTTTTTAATGATTATAACAGTGAAACAAAGACCAACCCTGCTGTACAGGAACCAGTGAAGGGAAGCAGGGAAACTTTGCTCATATTCAACCAGCTGTGTGGCATGGCATTGTGTCCCCTGGAGATCCCTGCCCGTCCGGTGGCAGAGATCCAGGTGCTGGCAGCAGCACTGGGGCAAAGCCAAACACCGTCAATCTGCACACACTGCGATGCCACACAGCTGGCTCAATATCAGCAAAGTTTCCCTTTATATTCATTGTCTTCTGTGGCGATCAGCAGTGATGTGGTGGTTCACTTTTACACTGTGATCTGTAGCCTGTGTAAAACTGATCTAGTTGGAGGTACCATGATACTAATACAGTGTTTAAACTCCTGGGTTATTTAATGTGATACTGAGGTTAAATATTTAGTTTCACATTAATGGTTTTCAGTTTCATCTCGTAATTCTTTGTGTAATGGAATCAGGTTCATGTGAGTTGAGTGTTAGAGGCTGTGGGGGTTTTAATTTTGTCCGTTATGATTTATACTTTTAATGCATTTCACTCTCGTTGTAATAATGGCTTGTGAAACATTTGAAAACGAACGCCTCCAACATTGCAGGACACCGCAGGGTCAGCTCGTCTTTCATACTGTAACAAAAGCAATGTAACCTTCAAAACTGAAGCATTGTCACAACACGGCAAATCTGTGTTCGTCAACGGCGGTCACGATTTCAAGCACCTGAAGTTGTGAAGAAATTGTGTGATTCCCAAGAGGGTTTTTTGATACTGAGCTCTTCAAACACTGTGGTGATGTTTTTAAATGTGTTTTTATCCCCTGCAGTCCTCCACACTGTGTTCAGCCCAAGGGAACAAGCTTATCACCATGCTTTCATCCAGAGGACACCGCCACCCATCTCAGGTAGGACACTGCCACTGTGACACTTTATACCACAGCTATTAAGTAAATAAAGACTTAGGCATATATTCAAAGGGATATACAGCTACATGTCAGAACTTGAGCTCCATCTCGCTTTGCTCTTAAAGCAGTAAAGAGAAGTTTGTACAACCCCTAACACAGTGTGACGCCACGAGGCTGTAAAGCTCCACTGAGAATTAATTAGAAAAGATAGAAGAGGTGTCTGACAGCATCCAGGACAATTTTCTGGCAGTCACAATAGATTTTTTGATGAAATGCCAACTCACCCGTCGTAAATTAAAGCTCATCTGGATGTAAAACCAAGCAAAAAAAAGCGTTGTGTCAGTCCCCAAGTCTCCAATTTATTGTGAACGACTCTGCCGCAGGCGGTGTTTGATATCACAATTTATGGCCTGTGCTCTGGCTGCTACAGTATGTTTGAGAGAGATCTATACATGCTTCCAATACAAATTAGGCTGTTCGTGTGTGACTTTTAAACCAAGGGGTATTTCCTTATTTCCTTTTTAAATTCTGCTGTATTTGTCAACCTTAAAGGTGCACTGTGCAGGAAATGTGAGCCACTGTTTCTCAACAGTATTACCAGTGAAAGTGAAAACCAACCTGAGTCTTTGTCAGCTTGATGTTTCACCTCTCGATATTTGTGTGTTTTTTTAAGCACTGTGTCCACAATTTTTGTAGTTTCCTCTTGGATACTTGTTGCTTGCCTCGTATCTGGTCGCTACCTCTTTATAAAATCCCAACGTCACTTGCACACTGTGCCCAGAAACGTCCCGAACATAGCAAAATAAGAAAACAAAAAAATACAGGCAGAGGGCAGAGTCTCTGTTGCTCGTGGTTTTTACGTTGCTACATGCCTCACGTTTCTGCACTCTAGGAGCCTGGCGTTTTTGCCAGAGTGCTCTGAACTCAAGTTGAAAAAACTTCAACTCAAAGCAGAAAAACACCCCATATCATCTGTTTTGTCGCCATCTTTTTTCCCCATTGTCCAATCGGATCATTTGAGAGGCGGGCCTTCTGTGGTGGTCACAACAATAAGTTTACAGTTGGTAAACAATGGAGGAGATACTGGTGGTAGTGGTCACTTGATACCCAGAGCTATACAGCCCAACAATAGACCGCAGGTTGTCAAACTGCTCCCTAGTCATCCTAAAATATGCCTGGAAACGGCCATCATGGAGGCAAAGCTCCTGGACCAACTGGTGGTACTCCCCATGATCCACCCTCTTTATTAGGGTCTCATGTACCCACACAGATCTCTGTTCACTGACAACCTCTCACCCTCAACCAGAGCTACAGCACGTACCCTCTGCCTCAACATTTTAGGAACTAGCAACTAACTACTGTCACATAACCAAAATAAATAGATAAGCAGTAGATTGATTACACGGGAAGGTTAGAATAAGGAGGCTGGCAATACATACAAACCACAAATAAGATGAATAAGTGAGCTTGTGCACCCCACGGTCTCTCCAACTCACTCCCCGCCACTAGAATACCCTTTGCCAGGAGGAGAGCGGACGGAAGCTCTGGCGGCGGACCGTCAGTAGCGGCTGTATCAACTCAAACTCAGCCAGAGTTCACAGCAGGCTGGATCTCATCTGTGTTACCACAGCGAGAGACAGTTTGCTGATCTGGTGGGGAGTTTGCACTGGGCTGGATGAATTGCAGTTGCTAATCAAGCAGCTGAAGGTCTGTCCTCAGACTGTGCACTGTTTACTGCTTTCATGCTTCGGCTTTGTTGACGTCATGTTACTCTTAAACTGCCAGAATAAAGGGAGCAACTTGTTTCCACCTCAGCATTTGAATCATATTGATTCAGGCATAAAAAAGTGTTTAAAAATTGCCATACTTAAGTGAATCAATTTTTATGTGTGTTTGGAAAAGCCTCGATAGTTTACCTTTAACAACCAGCAACTGATTTCCACATATTTCTTGTTTATTTCTCTCCACAAAGTGTCTGGTCTATTTGATTTGAGTCTTTATTGTCATGCACACAAAGTGCCCAAACCTCGTGGCTTTACAAGTCACCAAGGAGCAATAGTGTCTTTATTTACTCTGTGCTCTTTGTTGCTCTTTTTTTCAGGTTTAGACTCTCCGGTTGTGAACTCCTTCAACCGCACAACACCGAGGACGGACCCAAACAGCAGCCCCAGGTCGCGTCTCTATTCTCCAGACTACAAGTCCTGATACAGCTCTCTGTCTGGTCTCTATTCTTCAAAAGCAGAACACCACAGGCCATTAATGCATATTGAATGTGCCTCTGTCCCTCAATACAAATGATGTGGGATGTGACTGCAGAATCCCGTTTTTTTTTCACTTGTATTTACTTGTTGGTACAGATGCTTAAAAGAAACCTAATTTTTCCGAATAGCAGATCAGTTAGGAGCTGCAAAATAACAACAGGGCTATTTTTCTTTGTGTGTACATTTTGTGTGGAAAGAGATTTATATATGTGTGTCTTTTTTGTGTGTGTGTGTGGTTTTCCATAGAAATGGCTTTTATGCAAAACCACTCCGTTATTAACTGACATCCTTTGAAAAGTGCTTAAAAAACCAAACCGCTTTTTGTTTGTATGCTCATTACGTATGTGCTCCTTACATTTAACGTGAAATTTAGTAACTCAGGATAACCCTCATTCTTGTATGCCAGAAAGCAAACAATAACTTGAAAATGTTTATAAAACGTCCTTTGTTGCAGCTAAAACATTTTGTGAAAGTGCTGTCCACTGAAATCCATGATGAACCCTTCAAATGTGCATAATCCTGACTCGGGAAAGGTTCGCTTATTTCTGTATTTCTGTTCTGGGCATTTAAGTTCCTCATTATTCAACATCACTGAGTTGTTTGTTTTTTTTTGAGCCACTATGCACGCAGCTCCTGTGTAATTCATTAATGTGAAACAGTCGAGGAATGTGAACCATCATTCAGTTTTTATCCCGGTGTTGCCTCAGCGCAGAGGCAATCAAATGTGACCTGGTGTCAGTTCTGAATATGTAATGTTTCTGTTCCACTTTGTTTTTACCCCCGACCACATTTCCGGGAGGAGATTAATGTAGCACTGTTGACTCGCAGACACAAGAGTGTGACTTTGTTTTAAATGAGGTATTTTTGTATTTGAAGATATGAAAGCAAAGAATGGTATTTATGTTAGCTAGTGAAATTGAGTTTTACTGTAACAGGAGTGTGTGACAATCAAATGGCTTTAGCGCTGTTTTTGTGTTAGTCAGGCCTTACAATCGTATCTGAACAGCTTTCAGACACACGTTTGTTTGCTCGCGTGAATATGCTTTTGCCTTTTTTCTAAATAAAGTTTGTACTTTTCATGTTTGGCGTCGGCCTTGTAATCATTCATCAGATACGTTAATGAATCTATCTTGCTTTGAGAGGTTTGCAAAACGACATTAACAGACAAATAACGAGCATCTTCCCACACACAGAATTTTGACTGATGAACACAGACAGCTGAATGACTAGATATACACACATAGATCCAGTCTGAACTAAATACTGCAGCTTCTCACCCACTTGCAACACTGAACCTGCGAGTTTCTGCTCTAACTTCCCAATGAATTCATTTTCTGCATCAGCGCTATTTCATTTATCTGTTCTTTCAGACAGTTTGTTTTCCTCCTTGTTGCCTTTTGTTGACATATTATCCATCTTGTCCTAATTTATTTGTTTGGTCAGAGGTTTTCACAGTTTAGTAATTCCATTGTTATTCACCGTTTTTGTATTTGTGAAGTAGCTGCTCAGTACCAGCGTTTTACTGGGAATTATTTTAACAAACTCACTGAGTGCAACACAAGAGCATATACATTCACTGTCCACTTAATTAGATACACCTGTTCAAGTGCTTGTCAATGCAAATAGCTAATCAGCCAATCACGTGGCAGCAACTCAATGCATCCAGGCATGTAGACATGGTCAAGACGACCTGCTGAAGTTCAGACCGAGCATCAGAATGAGGAAGAAAGGAGATTTAAGTGACTTTGAATGTGGCATGGTTGTTGGTGCCAGAAACTGCTGATCTACTGGGATTTTCACACACAACCATCTCTAGGGTTTACAGAGGATGGGCCCAAAAAGAGAAAATATCCAGTGAGCATTTGATGCCAGAGGTCAGAGGAGAATGGCCAGACTGGTTCAAGATGATAGAAAGTCAACAGTAACTCAAATAACCACTGGTTACAACCAAGGTCTGCAGAAGACCATCTCTGAGTGAACAACACGTCAGACCTTGAAGCAGATGGGCTACAGCAGCAGAAGACCACACCAGGTGCCACTCCTGTCAGCTAACAACAGGAAACTGAGGCTACAATTCACACAGGCTCACGAAAACTGGACAATAGAAGATTGGAAAAACGTTGCCTGGTCTGATGAGTCTGGATTTCTGCTGCCACATTCAGATGGCAGGGTCAGAATTTGGCATAAACAACATGAAAGCATGGATCCATCCTGCCTTGTATCAACGGTTCAGGCTGCTGGTGGTGGTGGTGTAATGGTGTGGGGGATGTTTTCTTGGCACACTTTGGGCCCCTTAGTACCAGCTGAGCATGGTTTAAACACCACAGCCTACCTGAGTATTGTTGCTGACCGTGTCCATCCCTTTATGACCACAGTGTACCCATCTTCTGATGGCTACTTCCAGCAGGATAACGCACCATGTCACAAAGCTCAGATCATCTCAAACTGGTTTCTTGAACATGACAATGAGTTCACTGTACTCCAGTGGCCTCCACAGTCACCAGATCTCAGTCCTATAGAGCACCTTTGGGATGTGGTGGAACGGGAGATTTGCATCATGGATATGCAGCCCTGCAGCGCTGTATATAAATGCAAAGTTCCCTCGTATAAGAAACTTGTGGTTTTGTTTTTTCAGCAATGGCTGAATTCCCATTCCTCCCAAAGCTTGTACTCTCTCCACAGTCTGACGTGGTCCACACAAACAGAGGGGATTAGGAGGGTGTCTGTCTCTCTGGCTCCCTGAGAGTATGTAAAGGTCTGCGACATCTGATCAAATATCTCCCATCTGCCTGTGACGCTGCTCTGGACTGCTGTGGTGGGTCCCAGTCACCCAGCTCATTTATATGCCCTCGGCAGCCGCCTGCACGTCAGCAAATGCTGCACAATGTCGGGTAGGTGAGCGGACCAGAATGTCCACCACTAAAGTATTTGTCAAGCAGCAGATTGTGGCTGTGACGCACTTCTAATCATCTGACTGACTTCTGTGGAGTTTTTTAAGTACTTTTAGGGTCTGTTATTTAGGGCTGCACATTATTTTCAGTAATGTCCAGAGCTGACAGGTGCAGAGTGTTTGTTTTGTCTCCCCATACATCTAAAAACCAAACATATTCAATGCAAAATGATGATGAAAAGTTACAGAAATGTTTAATTAATTATCAAAATAGGTGTTGTTACTCAAGGCTAATCGCAGGGGTCTGTGGAGATTATGTTTACAGGCATTAAATCCACAAACAAGCACTGCTGCATATGAAAAAATAATCCTACAGCCTTTGCATTATTTCCCACATGCTCCTTATTTTGCAGAGGGTGTGTTCAACAGACAGAGCCTCAACTCATGCCTGAGAGGTGTTTATGAAGAGGCTCAGGAAGCCCAGCTGTGTAGCTCAGGCTACGGCCTCAACAGGGGCTCGAGGGTATTCTTAAGATGTTGCTCGGCTTAGGAGGAGAAAGCATGTTAACTGCTGTGTTGTGTTGTGTAAGGAGACACACCATCTGATTGGCTATCTGCCTCAGCAGCTGCTTTTAGGGGAGACAGCAGAAGCAGGAGCATCACACGAGTTTTGATTTACTGCCCGCATCAGTTAAAAAGCGATGAAATTCAAATCTGGAAATGACTGTTTTTAAATTACTCCCATCAAATGATAGTGGCATGTGAGCTTTAAACGTGACCGTATAGTATATCTACGGCTCATTAAGGCAGTCATCCGTGTTAAGCTAAAATGACACTCAATTTATTCTTTCCATTAAGGCAACGCGGGTTGCATAAACCCCACCTGTCAGCCTGTCGAGCCGAGAGCCATCTTGCTGCGTCCTGGGTGAAGGGAAACCGCCACTGTTCCAGATGGCTTACTGTGCTGTCAGTGGAGGGGATCAATGGGGTGGGCATTGACTGAGACCTGATGAGAATGGTAAGGCTGCTCCCTCAGGATGATCAGGACAGGATGGTGTGAGAAGGTCTGCCAGGAAAGCAATCTCTCTGCAAGGGGAGGCAGAGGTTTGTGTTTGGAGCCCAGTGAAAGCTGGAGTAGTTTCTACATTTTGGTCATTTGTAACTTAGCTGACCTGAATTCATGTATGTGTTTTCTTATCCGGTCATTTACATGATTCAATCCCTCGTGGGATTATTCAGACACATGAACAACAAACCAAACCCAGCCTCATCTAACAGCACAATGCATAAATACCAACCAAACATCAGCATAAACCTCAGACAAATAACGTTCCAGGAGATAACCCACAATGGAAGAACAACAAATACACAAACACAGCCCCTAAGCACAGGACACACAGCTCAGATCCAAACAAGACAAAGTATGTATCCATTAGTGCCAAACAGTATTTGATCCAGTTCATAAACCAACAGTCTGAAATCCAAGTCCAAAGAATTTATCTGTCATATGTTACCATTGTCTGTATTCAGTAAAATGCAAAACACATAAGGATGTAATTCTCACTAATTCTTAATTCTCAGCATTTATCAAATCTAAATCAGGAACATGAACTCTTTTAAATCATGATATAAAGAACAATGGTAGATATTTAAAGGTACAGTACGTAGGATTTAGTGCCATCTAGTGGTGAGTTTGCAGAGCTGCAACTTCTCCCATCTGCCAAGCCAAAGAGGTTACAACAGCACTATCATTGTCAACCTCTTTGGCCAAGCGTGTAGGAGAACTATGGTGGCTGACATGAAAACATGAAAATGCAAATGGCCCTATCTGATCCTCAGTAGTACAGTGAACCCTTCCAGAGGACGTCAGACTTTCTGATTCAGTAGACAGCTTCAAATCTTAAAACCTCTTTTTAAAATCTTTTTAGACTTGTGTTTATATAGCTTTTACTAAATTAGCTGGTAAACTAATTCGTATTTTTTATGAGTGTGTGTTTTTATGTGTCTGTCTGAGTGTGTGATTGTGTATTTGAATCTTATTTAAGCAAGGTTTATACTTCTGCATACCTATGATGCAGAGGGCTTTGCGGAGGCTTTGCGGAGGCGTTGCGTCCCTCTGCGACCGACGCAGTGACGCGACGTGCACCTCCAAAAACTTGTAACCACGCGTCGAGGCAATGCAGACCTGACACAGACCGCAAGAGCTATGATTGGTCCTTCAAACTACATCGTGTCCGGCATTTCACAAGGTTTCACTTCCTGCTGCAGTACCACAACACCGCCATTTTCAAAAGTCTCCATTGTGATCGTTTTTTGTTTTTTTTTTGTAATAAGAGCACTTGTTGTTCAATGTCGATCATTTCGAGCTCCAGCAACAATCTTTTTCTCTCTCGGTCGCTGGAAAGATTAACAAACAATGAACGAGCAACGACCATAGACGTCACAGAGTCTAGGTAGGTATATAAAAGAACACTGTGCCCCCAAGCGTTTTGGCGGGGAATTGCATAGCGACATTGACCAACAGGACACAGAACTATGATAGGCACACAGCAAGTACGGCGCAACTGCGTGCACGTTGCGTCGAGTGTACGCAGAAGCAACATGAAACTTTTACTCTATCTTTTACTGTCTTTTATGTGTATGTTCTCATTTTATCATGTAAAGCACTATAATTTGCACTTGCTGTATGAACTGTGCCATACAAATAACATTATTATTATTATTACTTACCTAGAGCTAGAGTTTGATATGTCCACTCTGGGCTACTGTACAAACAACATGGCGGACTCAGTGGAGGGAGGGTAGATATGAATGGCTCATTTTAAGGTAATGAAAACATGATTGTAGGTTTCAGATTATTCTAAACTCCTATAAAAAAACTGTCATGAATATTATATACAGTGTTTGCCAATACACACTCCTTAATCCTGGATCAGTGGATCATTAAAGGAATAATTCACCCCAAAATGAAAGCCAGAAGACAGTCAATCAGTATAGACCCCCATGTTAAAATGCCCAACTTTACAGCAGAAATAAACATGTTTTAAACAGTTTTAGCCTCTATAGCTAGTTTCGACGTTCATGACAACTGTACAGGGGGTTCATTTTTATATAACACACCTGTTAACGTTTTATTAAGGTTTAAAGTTGTGTATAATTAAGGGCGGGCCGCTTTGAGTGACAGGCTGTCTGCTGATAGTGTCCTTGGCTTCTCAGTCAGATCCACCCCTCGCTCCTTCACAGCGCCAGCTTCTCATCCAAATATGGTCACTTCTGTCTCCAAAAAACAATTTGGTGATGGCTGAAATTCTAAACTTGTGGCCTCAAAACAGGAGTCCACAAAAAATGGGTGAAAATGGTGATCACAGTAGCTACATCCATTATTTTTACTGTCTATGTGATGAACACAGTCCCCAGTTAATCAAAGCATAAATATGTTCACTGCTTTTTGTGAAGGCATGCAAAAACAACATTTTTCTTTACGAATTCAGGGTAACATGGCAGGACTAACTGATTTACAAATGATCATTTTGTGGGTGAAATATTCCTCAAAGCATTTTCCTTGGTTATGTAACCTTGAGTGCTTCCTCGAAAAAAATGGCAGTATGAAGAAAGAACAGCTGAAATTTATGTTGCAGATTTCACATTAAAAAAATGACACAGATGTCAATACAAACCCAATCAAGCTCCCGATCCATATCCTAGCTGTGCTGATTTGTTGCAGGAGTTCCCAATTTGCCTTTGGTATTTATGACTTTAATTATGTATCATATGAATATCAGAAAACTGAGTAAATGACTCTACTGCCAGCAGTACAATGTTCCCTCTCGTGCACCAGTTCAGATCCATCACACAAATGCACGTCTATATGAGGTGATTGTCGGTCTCAGCAGAGAGTACTTGGCATTCTCTGAAAATAAAAAATAAAAAATAAAAAAAGTTTCCTCTCCGCTGGTTAAATGATTGCGCCCCTTCTTCCATCACAGCTGGCAAATGTTTTGTAGGGCTGAAGTAAGAGCATTTCCGAGTGGGTTTGCCTCGGTGCAAATATATGAGCGATTTCACAAAATAAATCTCTCTGGCTGGCACCCGCACTGGCACCAGCATATGACTGGTCAGCCAGAGGAAGAAAGGAAAGAGCCCGAGAGCATAATAATGACAAGCCTTTCTTTTTTTTGAAGTGGTTAATATCCTGTGGTTGCTGGCATTACTCATCCGCAAGTCATGAGTTCCAGTACTTCCAAAACTTCCAAGAGCTATTATGGTATGTATGAGTGATGGAGCTGTGTGGTTTGATAGTGTAATTGTGGACTAGAAAATATGAAAATAGCAGATTTTGGCTTAAAGTATAGGATTTTATCATGTAATTTTGTTGTTGTTGTGGTGCTGTTTTTATCCCATTCTCCTCTTTTTATTGTCTTTCAACCACAAGGTCAGTTGAGGAACAGCAGCGTCAGAGCCGGAAGGGATTCAATACCTCACTGAAGGACATTTGAATCGGTCCAACAGTGACACGACGCATGGATGAGAATGTAGGCCTTCCGGTTGACGGATAGTCTCTTTCCCCTCTGACACTGCTTGTGGGACATGGCAGTTTTGTTGTGTTAAGGGCACACAACAAAGACATTTACGTAACGATGATGTGTGCAGTTTCTGTGGGGTATATATACTACTGGAAATGGCATCTGGCAGTGTTGACATGCAACAACACCCCATGACTATTGGCTGTTAATGGCCATGTACTGTATATCCTTCTGGGTGGCATGTCAAGGCTCCAGCAGCCGTTCCTGGCCTCCTGCCATGTGGATTAGGGAGCCACACAGAGAAAAAACCCCAATGTACTCCATCTGTACTTCATGTCCTTAAACTGCTTTCCCCACTGCCACTGGTTTGCCGCAGCTCTGCCTCCACATTTAAACAAGTTATCTCAGATCATCCAAGCACAGCCTTGTGTTAGTAAGCCTGCCATAAAGGTAAAGCCCTCAATTTCATGGACAAAGCATTCACCCTCTGTGTTTGCACTGTAACTGCATCCAGGAATACAAAAATCTCAACTCAGCTTTGAAAAAAAAGATCAAAAGAGGAAAAGGGAAGTCTTATGAGAGAAGTGGATATGAAAATGTTGTGAGTTTTTGACAACTGCTCCAAAGTGTGAGTGTGTACGTTGCTTTGATAACAAAGCCGGCATTGGGGGAGCGATCACAAGGCACAGGGAGCAGAGCGAATAATGCAAAATGCCATAGCTCAGTCTCAGTCACTGATTCACCACTCACTTCCTTTACAAGTTACTGCAAGGGATATTTTTTTTTAATGGCAAACAGATTTTCTTTCTCCTACACCGACTTACAGGGGAACAACGCCTAAATTAAAAATTCCAATAGGTTATCTCCATGGCCTGGAAAGTTCAATCAATATTTGTGACCATGAGCTACTCTCTCTCTCTCAAAGCCAGGAACCAGCAGCCTGTTGCATCAGTTATACCCAAGTTCTCTTTAAAGCTTGGGTGCAAAGTCCGCGCTACCTGATGCGTTGAAACTAGTACAAAAGCTGTGGTGATGTTTGGTTGCACCACAGAGATGTAAGGTTCATCCAAGCTAATCTGGCGTAAAGTCCACACTGACCAAAATACTGTTGCAGAAAATTAGGCTTTCACTTCCTGTGGCTAATCAGTGAAAAGCACAATTCTTGATGCAGTGTTTATTAGCGAAGAGGCTAAAAATAGCTAATGCTAATCATCAAACAGAGGTGTAATGAAACCAACAATGATACTTGGTTTAAATACTTTTTTTAACTTTATTTTTAGGAATTATTTGTACTTAACTTGAGTATTTATATTTCTTTCAACTTTCACTTTTACTCCACTACATTTCTTTAATAAAATGTACATGTAATGTAAAAAAAATGTAACATTTTTGTTACTTGTTCCTACAAAATAAAATCAGAATTTGGTGAATCGGTGACCCCAGCTAGATCACAGGTTAATCACATAACTGCAAGTGCAAACAGGTGCTCTCAAAGCTGCAGTTAAGTTTCAATTTCAGGTCAAGCTCAGACTGCATGTAATATTAAATGCTGCAAGCTACCGACTACATTCCACTCAACGATGAGATCGACTTCATGATGGAAGCAGAAAATGGCGTCCCACAGCAGAGAGTAATGAATAACTGAGATAAAGATTTGTGACAGGTAGCACGTGACTGCTTTACTGCAGTGTGTCAGCCCTGGATAGTCACAGGTTTTCTTTAAATCCTTCAAGTTGTGAAGATGACCTCAGTTTTTTAAGGTAGTGTTCAGGTTAGGAAAGGATAAACTTCTTAATCCTCAGAATTCTGACCGCGTGCATTTTTATGAACATTGTTCACTTGTAGCGTTACTTCCAATACTTGATTACATCTAATATAATAAAAATACTTTTGCTACTTAAGTACAGTAAATATCAGATACTTTAAAGGCCCAGACACTTCAGAGAACTAGCAGCGAAGGCCCCCTGTTGTGTTGCCTGGCTGCCTTATGTCACCGTGTCTTGACCAAAAAGTTACACATGAACACACCGCAAAGACCACAGCCGACGGCCGACCAGCATGTATGTTTTGCACCTGCATGAGACTAAATAACTCCCACACTAGCAGAGGGCGGTGTTCGGGAAACCGGAGGACCGTCTTGATGCTAGTTAGCCAGTTAGCACATTAACAACACCATCCAGTGTTAAAAGAACAAAGCACGTTTACTGTGAACCAGTGAACAGTTACACAAACCATCACAAAATGTTTCTGCTAAAGAGATCAGTGGCTGAAGAAAAATAATCTTACCTTACGTAACAAGTTTGCTTTGGTCTCACTACCTCTTGACATGACCTGATTGTTTACTTTCCTCACTTCTGTTTCTCTTCTTGTGCACTCAGCTGAACAGCCAATCAGAGTGACTGGTCCGCTGTCACCAATTCAACATGCTGAATGCAGGACACACTGCACTGACTAGGTCGACAGACACTCACTGACAGTCAGCTTGGTGTGTCAGGACCCTAAGACTTATATTCAAGTAATATTCAAATAGGTCACTTTAATATTTTCTACCAACGTCATTATCTGGTAAGATATCTCTACTTTTACTTAAGTATGGCTTTCAGGTACTTCATCCACCACTGTCACAAAACCACAAAAAGGTACATGAACTAGGACAAAACATTATGCCTTTAAGTCTTAGGATTCAGGATTATTGGAACCTTGGTGCTATATAATGAACCAGCCCAAGTTTCCACCAGTTTTGCATGGAACCATTGTAATCAAACATGTGTCATCAACACAGGGCATTACACAATGCACAAAAATGTTCCCCTGGGTGCTCTCAATGTCATCTAGAACAATGGTTCCCAACAGGTCTGGCCATGGGGTCCAGATTACTCCTCAGTCATAAGTTCAAGGTCCACACAGTTTAATATATTTAGTGTCACACTTGTGTTTGGCCATGTTGTTGAGTTAGTTTGCTGTCTCTTTTAGGTAGCTGCTGTTATTCACTCACTCTACAGAAGGAAACAGCACATCAAAATAAAAGCTCTGTGCTGGAAATTCACTGTACTACACAATAAAGTGTGTTTTTACAAACTTGACATGGTTGCAAGTCAGTGTGGTCATCTTTCCAATTCACTGTCTGTGGTGCAGCCCCAGACTTTATACCTGATGATGTCACAGATTTGAGTTTTAGCACTGTAGTTTGGGTATTTCGAAGAGAGTTGCTCATGTTTACCAATATTTTTGGGCTGTTTCGCACCATAGGAGAAACATTAATGATCTTTTTAAAAATGGCATAGTGTCCCTTTAATACCAGTTGTTAAAGTGATTTCAGCCTAATGGCAGCATTTCAAAGGCTTAATCTCAGGGCAGGGCAGATGGCACTGTGATGGCCACCCATGAAAGTTGAGCATCAGCCTCAGAGAGCAGTGCTGCAGTTTGCCCTCATGCACCCATGGGACCACTGCCTGTGCAAATCTGCAGCCTCCTGCCTCACATACAGATGTGCTGAACGGCTAAAGTCATCTTTTCTATTCAAAAACTAACACACGCTGCTTCAATCTATTGTGATCATTTCACTGGAGGGGATACAGCCTGCTGGTTGAAATGGCAATACACACACAGCATAGTAAACAACTCTGCAGGCAAGACGCAACACCACACCACTGTGTGTATGTGTGTGTGTGTGTGCAGCATTAAACACAGGCGGACTATCAATGCTCCAAAGTTGTGTAATGTTTTGTTTGCAGTATGTGTGTGAGTGTGTGTGTGTGAGAGAGAGAGAGGAGGAGAGGCTTGTGTGCACACCTGCAGAGCACACACACGCACTGCTAATGAAACAAGATGTTCTGAACTGACGTGAGGAAAAGATGGAGAGAGAGAGAGAGAGAGAGAGAGAGAGAGAGAGAGAGAGAGAGAGAGATCCAAATTCACCTCCCTTCCTTCCTTTCTAGGGCAGCTGCACAGCCATTGTTGCGCTCAGTGCGACCTGCAGATTCATAAAACTTGAAAACCCCGCCTACTTGACAGCCAGCGTCTGTTTACGAAAAGTCACGGGAACAAGCATGGAGCGAAAGGCACCTCACAGAAAATGTCACACCGCGCTGCCAACAGGGGGAACAGCCACACTTCACACAGACACAACTACGCTCCTCACAATGTAGGCTAGCGCGTTTGGGTGATATCTGAACGCCTGCTGACATCCACAGCTTGATACGTGATTTGGAGCTTCTAGTTTTGTGTGCAGCGGGACTTGGAACCGCGCGTACCACCACCACCATCACCGCCACCATCGCCACTGGGAGTATTTCTGCCTCTGTATTATCACCCACACCGACTTAAAACAATGGCGAGGCGTAAAAAAGGCGCAACCTACTGAATTGTTGCGCTTCCACCCGAGCCTGGACTACACAGGAACCATCTCCCTCCCCAGGCTTTACTGCGATACAACAGGGAACCACGCAGCGCACTCGGAGCGACATGGAGAGCCCGACCGAGAACCCGACCAGGGCTGTGGAATATTTGAAGGAGCTTAACAAGATCATCGAGACCCAACAGGAGTTGCTGGAGAGGCAGAGGGGAAGGATAGAGGAGCTGGAGCAGCAAGTGTCCGACTTGTGCACGGAGAACGCCTGTCTGAAGGATCAGTACCAGCGGCACCTGGCAACCTGCAGGCTGCTGCAGGGCAGCAACAGCCTGGTCTCACTGGGAGCCATAAAGGAACATATCACACAGGAAAAGTAAGACCTAACATCATCTCATGTGCTTCCTGTCAAAGTCAAATAATCTCTGCTTCACTGTATGCCATTCACAAAGTGAAAACGCACTTGATTAAAGTAATTATTGGTGAATCAGCTCTCAACTAGTTCATGTCCAACACTGCCACACAGTGATCCGCAGTTGCAACTAGGCTACTTTGGCATCTTTCCTTTTACTGATGTTTGCTGATGGAAAATGGGTCCGTGGATTACGCACGGCACAATTGCAGCTTTTCTGACCATATCTGGGATTATGCAAGAGATTATTTAACCACAGCAGCCAGCATCATTGCAACAGATTTCTAGATCAGCTATTATTCTGGCTTTGAGAGTGTAGAACTCAGTGTGCATTAAATCAAGCTTGAGGTAAGATGTAAACTACACACTGATGCAAGCGTGTGCACAGTTCATGAACACTTCTGCAAGCACTAAAGCTGTTTTATGAAATACAGACTTTGAAACTGTCCCCTTTTAATCTGCTTTGTCATTGTGTGTATCAGGTTCTGTTACTTCCGCTGACTGGTCAGTCTGAACTATGCCTGTGCAGTAGCCCTCAGTGGTACTAACAGAGGATTTCTGTGCGTGGGCAGGCACATTAATCCGTGATATATGGAATGCAATAGCTACTGTACAACCCCTGGGAAAAAGGGCACATACTTGGGATGGATCCATTATGCAATTATGTTTTAGGGCTGGCCCTATCTGTAGGCGGTGGGTTAAGCCCCAGGCAGAGCGAAGCAGAGTAGGCAGGGCAGATGTAGTGGAGCATTATATCATAAGTGCTGCTAAAAGACCTTGATAGTCTGTTAGGATTACCCTCCCTGCACCAGTCCTGTGTTGAGGTTCACACCCTCCCAAAAACGCCTCAGCATGCAGACATTTAACTCAGCTTTTGACAGTTGGCAGGATCATGTGATCATGCTTGACCTTTGTGTCCGGGGCTGTGTTGGTGTCATGAAGATCAGTGGCAGCAAATCAATACTGATGACTCATGGACTGTATGTCTTTCCTGGCTGATAAAACCAGACTCGTCAGATGAGGACATAACTGTAACACTGACCTTTGGCGTGCTCCCTTTATAAATCTCTCTCTCGGGCAGTACGGAGTATGCTGTGATTTCCCTGGAAATCCAGTCTGTCACTATCTCTCATTTCGTATGGTCACAGTGTCTGAACACTATTTCAGTCCAGCTCTGCTAGACTGGCACAGAGGTTAGTGAGGAGCCTGTGATTACCCTGGTGAACCCAATGAAATATGACAGCTGTTAATAATGTAAAGTGTGGTTTATGGAGGATACAGAATTTAAAATGACATTGAAGTGCGGTGAGCAATTTAAGGAATGCGGTGGTCTAAAGCAAGACTGATTCTTAGATCTGTAAAGGTCATTTAAGCATGGAGAAAATGGGATTTAAATAGTGTGTGTTTGGAAATTACACCGTCTAGCTTTCAATTTTTCCTTCGAGGTCAGGGACACAGTGGCACCAGCCAAGAAGAGCAACTCAGATGTCTGTTTCTTAGCTTTAGGTAGGACTTTTCTAAGGGATTCCCAGGCTAAGGGGTCCTCTCCTAAACTGGGACAAGAGTGGTCTGAGCAGCTGCTGGAGGGCTAAAAGCCATTTGTAGTCATCATCTTGAGCTTTGACGACTTGTGTTGGACATTTATTAGCAGCATGGCTCTAGGGATAGCGGTAATCTGTTTGTTGGCTGGCTGGACGATCAATCACTTTGGTCCGGACATGAATATCTCAGCAAATGACTAAATACTCAGCAAATGTTAGCACGTTTACATGTTAAACCAAGATGCTGAATGTAGTAGACATTACCTGCTAAGCAGCAGCATGTTAGCATTGCCATTTTGAACACGTTAACGTGCTGACATTAGCATTTAGCCCAAAGCACTTCCGTGACTGCGAAGTCTCACAGGCATGGACGGATTACTGAGCAGGCCTATCGGGCACAGGACCAAGGGCTCAAAGTGTCGGGCCCCCCTGACCTTCATCTGCAAAATGTCACTCAAATTACAGACCAGGAAGACACTCAAAACCACAAGAACACATGACAAGACCACAAAGGGATGCAAAGGGACCGAACATCGCTACAAAAACAAGACAAGTACAAAGAGACACAAAACGACCAAAAAATTACCTTTTAAAGAGACGCATAACCACTAAAAAAAAGACGCAAAAAAGAGGCAAAGCCATGACATAGTCTGTGTACCTTACTCCTGTGTTGGAGAGGTGGTGGGGCCTTTTGCATTGCTGTGCCCAGGGGCTCATTGTCCCATACTTAGCCCATGCTCACAGGGCCACTACAGTGGCAGTAGACTCATGGACGAAATTATTAATTAAAAAACAAAGTTTGTAATGTAGTTGAAAATTAAAATATTGCCAGTTCAAGTCGTGTCAGTCACCTGAGCTCCCCCCTCAGTACAGAGAAGCAGCAGTTCATAGACAGTGTCAAAGTCCAGCTGCATCGCTGAGCGAAGAAAGCTTAGTTTGGCTGCTTGAATCTTTCTTTCATGTCACTGCAACCAAAAAGACTGACTGATACTGACCCGGTCACAACTAATACTGGCCGATAAACGCAGACTCATTACCCCAGTCATCTACTACATCTTTGAAAATACTTCCTAACATCCCTTCATCCACTTCCTCTCTCCTCAGCTGAGTGGGGCTGTGGCCTCAGACATGTAAATGTTGACGCTCACTTCACAACAAAACTGCTGGAAAATGCAAATCATCTGCAAACAGCACATGCTAATGTTGTTTGAACAGACGCACTCCAGACCTGAGCTTTGTCTCAATACTCTTTCCAGGAACGTCATTCACGTTAGCGGAGACAAGACGCATCCTGCTTCCAGTGACATGACAATGTTGAGTTTTGTTTTTTTTTTGACATGAGGCCAAGAATGTAGACACAGCTCTCTTTGTCTTGTCGAGCATGTCCTTTTTCCTCTTTCCGTGGTGGTTGTCAGTCTTGTTATGTAATCAGGACCAGACTTTCACCTATTGTAAGGAAGCAGGAAAAGGCAGTTACATAAAATAACGGCCATTAAATAGCTTGTAGGATGGGAAACTAATAGTCGCCTGTTATTGGTCTCTAACCATCACTTGGGATATTTAGCTTTAATTGTCTTTTAATTGTCTTTTCTTTTAAACACAAAAACACAGGTTGTTATTTATGTTAGACTTTTACTCAGAAGCCGTAGTTTGACATTTTGAGAAATAGCCTCACTTCCTTGCCTCCATTTAGAAGAGAAGATGAATATCACCCTCATATATGTATGCTGAATAAGAAGCTACAGCCGGGAGACAGTTAGCTTAGCATAGCATGGCATAAACAGAGGGACACAGCTGGCCTGGGTCTGTCCAAAAAGTGACTGAGTCTGCATACCAATACCTCTAAAGCCTACTACAGAACAAATTATATTGTTTTAAGTGTAAAAACAAATCTCTATACTAATTCGAGGGGTGTATCCATGTTCCCAGGGTCCTATGTTCCTTAGTTCAGTGTTATGTTTCCACACATTATGAATGAATTCATGAACAAACTAACCAGACTTAGAAAAAGACAGACGACTGGTTGCCCCGTATACACAAACATAGATTAAAATCTTGTGTCAGGTGCTCGTGGAGAATGCAAAACAACAGGATCGACATAAAGGCAGTCCAGGCACTCAGAAATGTAAAGAAAACGAGGAAGAAAATATTCTAAAGCCTTTATTGTAGTGGCTAAATCATTAAAATTCAACCACTGCAGGTCTTCGTCAGGGATTTCAAAACATACAACACAGGTATGCCCCACCTTTTATAGTAGCAGGAACCAATCAGAGGCCATCACATGACCCATGTGAAGGCATGACAGGTGAAACAAAAAGACAATAATGAAAAAAATACAAGTCTATATCCTCATTGAAGCATGCCACGTTGACTCTTTTAATGATTTAGCCACTACAATAAAGGCTTTTCAATATTTCCTTCCTCGTTTGCAATATTTTTGGAGTGTCTGGATTGCCGTCCTGTTGAAACTAACCAGACTATTTCCTAATCTTAACCTGTTTGAAGATGGCACTAGTCAGCTGCTACTGATTTCCCAACTGTGAAGTTGTTAATAATTATTTTTCTCCCTTTGTCTTTTTGTTTCTCCTCACTTTTAATACGTTAATGAAGTGGTTGACGAATTCTTATGAGGTTAGGGTAAGGGTTGAGGTATGTTTGGGAGTTGTTCTCCATACAAAATCCAGTAACTATAGGGCCCCCCCGGGAGCTCTCAGGTAGAGCCAGTGCAATTTTATGCCTCTCAGACTAGGGATGCACCGATCCAATATCTGGATCTCTCTTTAAATCTACTGCGACGCGAGCTACGTCATACTTCATGAACCTAAGGAGAGAATCTGCATTAATCTGTTTCATCTTGCCTGTGGATATTCTCATTTATCCAGGTCATAGTTATCTCAAGGCAACTGAATCGAATGCAACTGGACTTAGTTTTGTCTTAGAAGACATTTCACCTCTTATCCAAGAGGCTTCATCAGTTCATGCTTGTCTGACTAGGCTGGAACTAGTCTGACGATGAAGCCTCTTGGATAAGAGGTGAAACGTCTTCTAAGACAAAACTAAGTCCAGTTGCCTGTTTCATCTTGTTTCATTTTATCTTAGGGAAGAACTCTGTAGTCATCAATGCCTAATGCCTCAAGTCCTTTCTGTTCTACATGTAAAGGTATATAGCTTTTTAGGTCAACCATGGTATCGGATCGGTATCGGGCATCGGCTGATACTCAAAGCCACAGCATCAGGATCGGTATCGAAACTGAAAAAGCTGCATCAGTGCATCTCTAACTCAGACTCATGATTTTAGTCTCCTATTCTAACCCTAGCCCATGTCAAGAGAAGCCAGTACAGAGCCGGTTCCCATTATGTGCTTTATCAAGCTGGGGAACATAGGACCCTGGGTGAGCACATAAATAAAACTGAAGAACAAAGGACCCTGGGAAACATCACATTGACACCTAAATCCTTATGCTAAGCTATGCTTAGCTAAGCTCTGGATTCATATTTACCATAAAGACATGAGGCTGGAATCGATCTTTTCATCTCACTTGAGGCACAAAAGCAAATAAGCAAATTTCCCCAAAATGTCAAACTATTCCTCTCTGCCTCGTGGGAGCATTTGACAGCATGAAAGCTCCAAACAGGAGGGACCAAGTCAGGTTTGATCTCTGGGTCGTCTCGCTGTGGTGAGAACTAACTGCTGAGCTCATGCTGGGTATTAAACTTTTTATTAGGAGGAAAATAAACATGGTAGGGGGTGATGGGAGAGAGGAAGCAGTGAGGCCAAATTATGTATGTTGTTTCCTGGCGTATTATTCACAGCCTCAAGTGACCCTGCTTTATGCAATGTTCTTTTGCTGCTGTTGTCGTTTAAATCCATTACCTGTAACCTTCACTGTGGTTGAATTATGCAGGGTGTCATGTGATATGTGGGGAGTACAGTCATATTGCATTTTGTGCAAAATACAGATCTTAATATGATCTAGAAATCTGTGCCAGCTGGAAGCTTTTATTCCTCTTTGCTTTGCTTTTTTTTTCCAGTGAGCTGATTGTCAGCTGTATGATGTATTTGTGTTACAGTCGCCTTGAATACAGAGAGTATTGTTTGCTCATACATACCGTATGCAAATAGATGTGAGCTTTCGCTGTCAGTTCTCACTTGCCTTAAGTCATTAAGTTGCTTCATAATGGAAGGAAAGGAAGGACGGAAAAAGGAAAAGAATATCTTACATCATATTCCAGTCATATTCTGTTCCAAAACAAGTGGCAGATAAAGACACCCTGCTACTGAATGATATATAAGACCGTTTGCTGCTATCTTGGGTTGCCTGTAAATGGAAGGCTTTTCCCTGTATGTTGTTTGTACGTTTTTTTCTCCCTCTACCCTCTTTTTAGAAACAAAATGCACAGAGCAGGGAATATGATGCACCACTGATAGCGGAACCTGTGGTGCCAAGTCAACAGATTTCTCTGTGAATCCTGCAAACAGGCTCCTGGGCAACATTGTCGGTCTGGTTCTCGGGATGCACGACTGCAAGCGCAGGTATTGGAAATCATCTCGGTGCGCGCTGACCTAGATGCGGATCTATAAACTCGTCCACCTGGTTAATTGTGAGCCCCCAAGAGCTGGTTGAGTAGCATCGGCAGAGGAGTTGTCACTCTCGGTTGATCAGTTTCCATAAATCCAAAGATAAAACTCCTGTTTTCGCAGTTTATTAACAGTTTCTTGAGTTCAAGTTAAAAGTGGTTGGTGTGGCACTCAGGCAGGAATTAGCAGTCACACACACACACACACACACACACACACACACACACACACACACACGTATCAGTTTACTTCTTTTCATGGCTCCTGAGTTGCCTGCCTTGTCAGCCCTTTACTCCACCAGTGTTTATGCTGACCCTTTGCAGTTTTCTCTCCTAATGGTGTTTGTTTTTAACAGTGCTCTACAGTTACTTGTATCCCTTGTGCTCACTTAGGAATTAAATGACAAGTAATACGAGATTGGGTTGTAAGTTTCTGCAGCACTCATTAGTGATAAATGACTTTTCACGAGTAGTAAAGTGACTGACTTGAAGGCCCTAGCAGAATTGAAAGCACACACACACCTGGCTGGCCTGTCTAGTGGGTAAATATGATATGCCGTAAAGTGAAACAGTAAGTGAAACGTGTGGCCAAGATAAATGTTTTTCTCGGGGAGGATGCAGGAGGGGCTGGTGGTTTAATCAGAGTGAATCCACTGTGATCTGAACTTGTCCTCTGGGGGTTTCTGGCGGAATAGTGTCTGCGAGTGCTTTCACTTCTTATCTCAGTGCTGCTGGATGCATCTGCCAGCCCACATTTAGCATTCAAACTTTGTCCCAGGCCCGGGTAGGCAACCAAGTGTAAACAATATTTGGAACGCTGACGTGATCGCAGGAGAGATAGCTTCTTCACCTGCAGACGACAAAGAGCTGATGTGTCATTTTCTGCACAGCTTTTGTTTAAAAGGGTCAGAGTGTAGGTTTAAAGGGGATGTGGCAGACGTGAATTTTGATATGAGTATGTTTTCTTAGTGTATAGTCTGAAAATAAGTGTCATGTTTTCGTTTCCTTAGAATGAGCCGTTTCTACATAGAGTGGGTTCCTTATTGACGGAGAACGCCATGTGACACTACAGGAACCGAGAACAGACAAACCAAACACTGGGTCAAGATAAGATCACCTGAGTTTTTGCAGCTAGAGTTAGCAGCCCTTCTCTAACAAGCTGAACAGCATCTGAAAAGCGCTGATTTGTAATGTGAAACTGCTTTAATCAGTGTTTTTACTGGTTTTAATCACTGGGTCCTTTGTTTTGGAGAGGAAGAGACCTCTCCGGACAATTTGGCTCGACAATAAACATTGAAGGAATCCTTATCGGGAGTTCATGCTTGGCACATGGCAGAAGTTTCAGCCAGTTGCAATCTCCAACTCTCACCTCTAGATGGCACTAAATCCGATATACTGCTCCTTTAAGTTTCCCTGAATGTGCTAAAATCATATCCAAACCTAGATCTTCAAGCACAAGTACGTTAGATATATATTTTTTGCTGAAACAATGCAGGTATTACCTGAGAAATTGTATTCAGAGGAGTGTAAGGCTGTATCTCAAATAAGCACTGATGTTAGATTTGAGTATAATGGCTGCGGCCGCAGCAGTGTTTGTTGAGGTAGGTTTTTTTTTCAGGCAGTCATTTAAATTCAGCATGAATCACAGTCAGCGAAGAAGCATAAGTAATTTTGAGAGATCAAATATTGATGAATAACATGACAAATCATGCTAACGCCGACTCCCTCCCCGTTAATGCCCTAATACCAATGTTTCAGTGCTGACGAATGAGCAGCAGAGCTCCCCGAGTTGTTGATTCTGTGCCAGATCTCGAGCAGGATGTGTGCCAGAAGGTGAGACAAACAAACGATAAAAAAAAAACAACAAACATGTAAAGATAATCCTCAGGCGATGCATTCAGTATATCCATATTTTGTGGGGTGAAGTTTACATTCATTGCACATATTCTGCTGCTACTAAACTATAATTGCTTTGATGCTCAACCTGCTCGACCTGCAGTTATTAAATGTGTCTGACAAGTTAAAGCAGCTGCAGGATTATGAAAAAAAGAGGTTTTGATGAAAGATGAGTGTCAATAAAACATATGTTTAGTTGTGTATGAAGCAGTTAAGTATTTTAATGTTATTTATGTCTGTTTTACTGCTGTTTTGGGGCTTTGTCTTCATTTATAAATCATGTTGGAGGGGTACTGATTTTGTTTTAAAGACAGCAAAGTCTGAGATGGGGTTAATGGATCCTGAATAAATGCTGGAGTTAACTGTTTAAAGGGACAGTTCACCCCAAAATCAAGCATACATATTTTTCCTCTCACCTGTAGTACTGTTTATCAGTGTAGATTTTGGTGTGAGTTGCCAAGTGTTGCAGATATCAGCTGTAGAGATGTCTGCCTTCTCTCCAATATAATAGAACTAGGTGGTGCTTGACTTGTGGTGCTCAAAGCGCTAAAAACTGACAGTATAGACCAAAAAAATCTGCAGATTAATTATTCATTCATCCATTAATTCCATAACAGCTTATGTTGTTAGAGGTAGTGGGGGGGCTGGAGCCTATCCTAGCTAACATTGGGTGAGAGGCAGGGTACACCCCAGACTATCGCAGGGCTGACACATAGAGACAGACAACCATTCACGCTCACATTGACACCTACAGACAATTTAGAGTCACCAATTAACCTGCATGTCTTTGGACTGTGGGAGGAAGCTGGAGTACCTGGAGAAAACCCACGCTGACACGGGGAGAACATGCAAACTCTGCACAGAAGGGCTCCCCCACCTCATGGTTTGAACTCCCCACCCCTTGTTTGAACCAGGAACCCTCCTGTTGTGAGGCGACAATGCTAACCACTGTACCACCGTGCTGCCATTTGAAAACTCGACAGCCATGTCCCTGTAATTTTTCTGACAAAATAGACAAAAAAAATGTGCAGATTAATTAATAATTGCTGGTTGCAGCCCTAACAGATTTGACAAATACTGATGGAATTTTATATAATCATACAGAGAAACTAGGATGACAAAAAAGGTTTCCAAGTCTAAAAATATATGTATATATTGCTTGAAATGGTTGCATTAACTATGGCAAGGTTTCCCAGAAAAAAAATCCACATCTACTGCCACATATTGATTTTTATATTTTTGGTGCTGGACTGCTCATTAGGAGCAGTATAGGAATATAAATACTGTTGGATTATTCTTTGCACCGCACTCCTGGAGCCCAGAGCGTACTCTGGATACAGACGGAGCAGCACAACACCAGGCGCAGTGAAAATGAAACTAAACTGTGGGTTTAAAGCAGCAGCTCCTGTCATCCATCGATCTGATCTGATCAGCTCTGGACCTGGACCTACAAAAGGGACACAGAATGGACCTACAAAAGGGACACAGAATGAGTAAAGAAATAAAAAAAGGATTAGTGTGCTGACCCCGCCACTGTATGTATATACCGGCAGACCTGCTGATTTAATGTTACATAGTGTCATTCAGTATGATTTCAATTATCTGTACTTGATATACAGTCAGACGTATTACATTTATTTCATTACAGCATTCTACACAGCACATTTGTGATGAGTTTGGAGTTAAGCCAGAGGAGTTAATAGTCAGAGGAGCTCATCAATGGATATCGAAGTATAAGATAAGGGTTCCTTTAGGTTGTCGATTTTGCGTTCACTGAATTATCTCTAGAAAGTCACTGTTGGTTTTTTATCGCCTTCTGTTGTGGTTGTAGTGAATGTGTCTTGGCTTCCTTACCGTAATTTGCCGCCTAGGAAAACCTTGTCTGCCCTTACTAAGTCCCCTGGATGGAGCCTGTAGACTGGAGATTGGCAAGTTCATAAATAGTTCATCCCTAGCCAGCTTAATGCCTTTAGCATGTGTTTTGGGACCCCTCAGCAAAAAATAATAGCACGGTGGAGAAAGCTGTTTCTTGTGGCTGCCGGCATCCACTCATTTACCCTGCGATCTGCTGAACAATCAGTGTGCCAAACCAAATTTACGAGCACATGAACTCCCTCTCTCCAGCAAAGCCCCCTCTAATGAAATACCCCTGCTAGATTAATGTCCACGCAGGGATGATTTGCATTCAGACCCACCTATAAATCTCGAGCAATGGCCAAAGACAACTTGCAACTTGCACTCAAAATCAGCTGCAGTCTGCCTCCATCTGTAATGGACTGTCCCTCCTTGTGTCTCGTTGTGGCCGCAGTCATGCTGGAGGACAGCCAGGCACGCTGACCTCTGGCTCCCTTAATCAGGCCTATTAAGGCAGAGTTAAAGACGGTTTGTGTCCTTTTGATGTAGCTGGTTGTCCCACGAGAAAAGATAATGATGACTTTAACGAGCACTGTTACCTCCCACTGATGGTAAAGGCCACACGGGCAGTCTGATGGTACAGCTTAGTGTGAGACAGGCCACCATATTATAGCATGTTTAAATCACCAAATTTTTGCACTGCTGCCTCAGTTTAATTGAACTTTTAACAAGCGAGAGACTAACACACAAGTCCTGCTAATTCCTGCGACATTTGATCATGTTTCAAATCCCATTGTTGGTGTGCATGTGCAGGATAATGCGGCTTCATCCCAGGTGTCTGTTACAAAAACGAACTCTCAGATTGCGATCGCTCTCAGATTTCATATTCTTAGCTAGGAAGAATTCAGCATGGTGTGAAAGCAGAGCCTCATTGTGCCTCATTTGCATTTTGCCTGTATGATCTGCAAATAGGAACTTGAAGGATAAACAAGCACATACTTGAGTAACTAAGATGTGTTGATTGATGACTTTAACTAAAGCCCCCATCTGCGATCTGTGTTACGCAATTGTAGATTCAATTTAAACTACATGGTTTGGTTTCAGTGTCGACCAGTATAGTAGATTCTGATTTAGGGATGTTCCTAAAGACTCATTTCCCTGATGGTTAAATGGAAGTTTGAACTTAGACTAGTTGACTCGTCTAAAAGTAAGAAAACACTCCGAAAACAGTCAAAATTTAGAATGATTTAATCTAGAAGATTACGTATTGTCCAAAAAATATTGTGCATATCATAAGAGATGTTTGAAATTGTTAGTCAGCCAAATCGTATTTTAATGCCACTGTAATGCTGTGGCACTTTGCAACCTGCATTATAAACATTGCACATTATCCTACAAAACTATCCGAATTTGGCTAACACCAGCAGCCCACTGTCCTTGCAGGTTGATGTGGCTGTGCTGGACGTGGTTACACATTGCTCTGGTTGAGTGGTTTTATGCCAGTTTATTCTGACAGAGCCCACATACAACTTTATTTCCATTTTCCAACAAGTCAAAATACTGCCAAACCGCGCTGGTTTAACAAGATATCATCTCTGTCCCACTTTTCACCTCATTACCTCCAGGGTAGGGCAAACAGGCCAATGTGTTTCTATGGTTTTGTCTTCCTTTCTTTTTGGTGGATGCTCGTGGTCCATAAAGCAAAATTTGTCTAGGAAGACATGACTTTTCAGTGCAGATTATCTCAACCTTTAATGCGATTTTAATGCACATTAATAAAATAGTAATTTTGATAATAAGTTTAACAGGGTACCGAGTATTTCTGGTGCTGACTAGCAAGAGTAGCGATGTTTAAATAACTAGTTGACTTGATTTGCACCAAAATGACTCTTCGAGATACTCTGCAGAGTTTTTGATCACTAGTATGGAGCCATGTTTTTATGACTGTGAGTGATGCGGTACACAGTCCTGCCAATGTGCTCACAATAGAGTGCTCCAGGGATGACGTATTTCTGTAGGTGGACACGGAAGTTAGTGTCACCCTGGTTCCCTTGTCAACAAGCCAGTGGGATATTTCCATTGAATTTTGGATTATTGCAGAAAATAAGCTCTGTGGCAAACAAACGTTTAGGGTCCTCACACGTGTCACCACCACTTTTATGATTTTTGAAGCCTAAATAAAAAAGTCACAAGTAAAAAGCTGGCGTTAGGCTATAAACGAACTACACCATGGTTGCATGATTTAACATCCCTACCACAACAAGGCTCTAATGCTGTGTGTTTGGCATGATGAAGTTGTGTAGTCTCATTTAGCCACTTGTTAGCAACCACCTTTTTTATGACACAAAGCTTCAAAACTGTGGTATTTAGTGACGTATTTTATGTTTAAGAACAAAACTTGAAAGTCTCTTAAGCTGGTGTTAACCGCCATATATCAGGTATCTATCCAAACCCCCCATTGACTTAAAGACAAGAGAACATGGAGTGAAAATATACTAACTCATTTTTAGGACTCACTCCTGGGGCTCTCTATGCTCACTACTCGACAGGTGGTGGTAATGCAGCGAAATATGTAGCAGAAGAAGAAGAAGATTGCTAGCTAGTAAACATTGATATGAACAATGCAGGGTCAGAATGCTAAAAAAAATTATTTTATGTGGAAGACAGTGCATTCATTGTTTGTTAGACCTCAAGGACACGCACAGTACGTCATGGTGAGTGACACTGAATGTTAGCTGAAACTCTGTTTACAAGGAAACTCCACAAGGCAGGTTTGTACACGAAAGATGAAGCTACAGTTGCTTAGCTTAGCTTAGCTTAGCTTGGTATAGCATAGCCTAGCCTAGCCTATCTTATCTTAGTTTAACGTGAAACACAGCTTGTCATTCTCACAAGTCTGTTTGTATAACAATTAAATAAACAAATATATTTAGAGATGCTGGTAGGCAGCTTTTGTTGTCTTTTGACAGAGCTAGCTAACTGTTTGCCCTCGTATGCTAAGTTAAGTTAGCCAGTTGCAGGCGGTATCTTCATATTTATCATCTATCAATCTTCTCAACTCTGGGTGTAGAAAGTGTAGAGGAGAGCAGGGCACAACTGAACACATTTTAGTTTTGGCTAACTGTTATTAAAGTTTTTGAGATTAATTATTTTTTGTTTTATTCTAACAACATGCATGTCTCTGCTACAAATCAACAGTTGTTTTTTTTCTTCTTCTAGAACTTACCTTTTGTCTACAATTGTAATTGTACAATTGTAAATGTTACAACATGTACCATGGGTGGGGTTAACTGTTACAGGCAGAGGGTTAGCTGTAACACATGGAAAAGTCTGTTTAACACAATTAGATCAATACAATTCTATCTATATACTATAGGTTGATACTGTCTATGGATCTATCTATGGTAGATATCCAAACAACTGTAAATCCTTCATCTAACCACCAATACTTGTATATATTTAAGCAATATCACACGAGATGGAGTGATGTTATACTCGTATATCGTCACGGCTCGGCCTCGTGCCGAAGACAATCACAGCCGTGACGATATACGAGTATAACATGAGCTCAAGTGTGATATTGCTTTTATACAACAGTTCAACAGTTAAATAAGCAAGGCTGATTAAGAAATGTTGAAAAATGAGGACAAAATAGATAATTTAAGCATTTTATTTGTCTTCCGCCAACAAAAATAGTTCCCTCAGGACTCCGCTGTCACCGTTGCTATGTAACGCAGACATGGTGCTCCAGGCACTTACTCTTTATACACATTTATCTGCACATTTCCATTAATTGTGCAGCTGGTGAAATAAGTCTCTGGTGACTGCATGGTGGACTGTCGCTTCACAGGCACAGCCGACTCTGCCTTCTGATCTGACAGTATGTTGCTCCATCGTTTCCTGCTCTCCATGGATGGCTTCCAGTAGCTTTTTAACGAGCTCTCAGACCTGCAAGACAAAAGTTATATTTTAGGGCCCAACTCCTAATTAGAAGACTAACTTTACACATAGGCTACGTTAAAACAACATCATACCTGTGCCCACTCACTGTCATGATCTCCCTAGCTTCAAGACCCGCATCTGACAGCTTCTGTATGGCAGTCGTCCTAAGGCTGTGATTGGTGTAGATAGCTGTTGTCCCCGCCTCTTTAAACTTCTTCGGCAGCATCTGTGCGAGTGAGTTTATTCCCAGGGGAACTTTAGTGTACCAGATATTGTCTGTGAGCTGCTGTCATCCTGGGCTTCAGATAAAGTGCATTTGCATCTGGTGGAAGTTTGTTTAAGTACTTTTCCAGGGATGCAACGCAACTGCTGACCTAACTGACACTAACCATCAGTTTTGATTTGATTGTTGATTGCAATCAGCTGTGAGGCAGAGTGATACATACACAGTGAAATAACCGTGATGTTGTACTCCAGTATCGTCACGGTTTTACTGTCTCTCGACCAATCAAATTACTCGGTCGGAACTAACTGTTGTATATTGTATAATATATTTTTTTCTTTTCATCCGTGAAGATTGATGGATAGATGTATGTAGATACCTATCTCTCCATCTACATCTGGGGAAGGATAGGTATCCATAACGCTGGAGAGTCACATGGCAGATGCTGTATGACTTCGCCACTCCTCTTATAAACCTATTGCTATCCACATCCCTACATCCCTGGCACCAACAGGACCTCCCTACTCACTCCCCTATCTTTTCATATCTCACTTTGAAAGAAAGGAGTAAAAATGAGCTGTTTTTGTTTCATTATTGCTGTACACTATAGGCGGTTTAGTTGTAATGATGTGTTACTAATTAACCCCGCTGTGTAGAAATTTTATCAAGCCTAGCTAAAACTTGCTCATTCAAAATGGAGCTATGTTTTAGGCAACAAGATAGTTATTAAGATGATGTTTGGTTGGTTTGATTGGTTGTTTTGGTCAGAAGCATGAAAAGATCGATCCTTTTTAACCATGAGTCCTTGTTACAATTTACTCTGCAATAGGAGGTTCCCCAGGCTCCCCTACAAAAATGTTTCCCAGAATGTGAAAATATTTTTCAATTAGCTAATTAAAAGAATAGTACAGACTGTAATAGAAACTGTGTTTTTCTTAAATTGCTTTAGTCATAGAAATAGGATAAGATTTTCATTTTATTTCCATGGCTATATTGCTGTCAAATGCTATAATTCCCCCAGAATACAGAAACACAAAAAAACATAATACCATAGAAAGTATTTAACTTGTTTGTTTACAAAGTTGGGTTTGTTCTCAGAAAGAAAGCTAACACAACTTTCTGTGATACACGGTATAATGCAACCTAAAATGTTCCAATTTTCCTATTCTGTTAGTTTGTGAGGAAAGTCCAATACAGTAAATTTGATACACACTTTGTTTACTTTCCATCCATTTTACTTTAAGCTAACTAAACCCCCAAATCTCTTTCCACTCTCCTTTATCATTACAAACTGTGATCAACACTAAAGCAGCACACTTGGATGGGCCACGAGGCCAAAGTACGGTCGCTTGTTCATTCTTTATTTCTTCACAGTTGAACCAATTATCCGCCTTGCAGCTGTCAAAACCAGCTGATGCAGCAGCTGAATCGAAGGCAATTTGTAGCATAGTACCTGTGGAGAGCTGTTTGAAAGGCTGCCACTAGTTTTCTGCCAAGTGGGAGTGCGGCGTGGCGTGTGTATGTGTGGCTCGCACAAGGTGGAGGCTGAGTCAACAGCTAAACACAGATGAGGAGCTGCTGCTCACACATCTTCTTAGTCATCACGATCAGATGTCAAACACGGACTCACTCACAGCTGGCTGGGCCTTTGACAACTAATATTTGTGCTGAAAATTCTGCAGGACGTAGTTTGGAGTCGGTTTGTGCTGATTCTTGTGTCTCGTTTGTGCGGTTTCTTACATAGCTGACATGTCAACCTTCAGTGAGCTGAGTGAGTGACTTGCAGGTTTAAAAGTTTCCATTGCTTACACTGTTACAGTAGGTGTTGGACTGTAACCTGCGTGTTTGCACTCTGGCTGCCGGTGTGCACGGCTGTTTGTGTTCTGTGAAGCCCCGGAGATTTCAAGGGCTGATCTAAATCCAAGCAATATGTTCAGGAATGTAGCCAGAGCGAAAGTTTTCTTGTAGCCGGCTTTCTGTCTTAGGTCAAGTTCCTGCTAGAGTCGAGCACGGAAGAAAGTACAGTCTACCTTTTCAAGCGTGTCAAGAATCTGAGATTCAGAGATTCTATTGAAACAGTATATTGACATTACTGAATTATATTTGCATTGAAATACTGAGAGTGAATAGAGCGTGGTAAAGTATTGCCACCAGGTTTTTCTGGCCTGAAATAACAGCATAGTCACCTTGGCATGCAGAATCTAAATGCAGCTAAGGCAGATGAAATGTCTTCCAAAGGCTCATCAATACAGGCACCGCTCCCGGCTTGACAACAATACTGATGAGTGACAGAGTCAGTATATCAATTCTTAAAGGTCCAGTTCCTCTGTCGGTGCATTTCATGCTCCCTGGCATTTGTCTGAATAATATATTGACTATTAGGGTAGCGTCAGGTGAGTACACGATGAGAAATGGCAGTGGGCAGAGCAGGTGGATTGTTTTAAGCAGTTTTTAGCAGTATGTACAAGTATGCATGTGTGTGCAAGTGTGTGTGTGTGTGTGTGTGTGTAAAGGACCGCAGGGCCAGACAGCCAGTGGGGGTCAAGCACCAGTAACTCCTTAGAGATACATAATTTGACAGCACCATGCGAAGCAAACCAGCACAAAGGACTGGACTGACTCATTAGATCTGCTTAGCCAGACATTTCTGCCTGTAATTAGTTGCTGATTAATACAGTTATATGAACGCTACACTTGTGTGGCGCACGGAAGAGCCTAACACATGATGAATGCCCCTCATTTAGGCACTGGACTGAGAAAAAAGTCCAAGGGAAGCAGACATAATGGCACGCATGCACCTCATCAGACGGGCAAGAGCAAAATCTACATCAAATGCTGAGACATCCTTTAACACGACTGCAGAATTCTCTTTTGAGATAAATGGATCTCATAAAATACTCACAATAACTATGAAATACTACACAAGAGCGCCAAGCTTCACAGTGTTTCTCTGTGGAACCTGTCAGTGTGAATGAGCTGTTATAGCAGACCGCAGGTTCAAGTCATTGATCACTCGGTGACATTGTTGTGAATTGAGGCCAGAGCCACAAAATTGCGAGAAGTGCTGTTCTGTTTTCAGTTGAAAGTTTTGTAAATTCAGCGTTACTTCGGCTGTGATTTATTCTTTTTCATGACAGCTCGGAGGGGTTTGTTCGCTAAAGCTCGGAGCGTTTCATGGCTGTCACGGTTGCCGCTGCGTGACACAGTATATTCAGTAAACCCAATAACTGTTTGGGTAACTTTGGAAATAACTCTGGTCTAAGCAGTTCAGTTAAGGACTCGGTAAAGTTCATAATGGAATCCCTGCTGTTAGCTTCTTCCAGCATAGTCAAAGATGAAGTTGGTGGGGCTGCGTATGCTGATTTCTAAATTGAATGATGCAAAGTATTAGGTAAAAGGAATGTAAAATAACTAGAGAAACGTGTAACACAGCAATGTTTTGCATGCAATGTGATCTCCGACGCACACTTAAAAAAAACATCCTATTTGAAAAACATGTCATCAATCACACACACCTCAGACAAACTGTAATTACCTCTGATTTTCTCTCAAATTCAGGAAAGGAAATAGCCACACATTTATTTCCTTTATTGCCTTAGCACTCTGCTTACTTCTTATTGCCATAATAAGGGTGGTAATGTGATGAAGTGCTAGAAGCCATTTCTTCAAGGCTTAACCCTACTCAATATTTTACAGAGAAAAACAAATAATGGGTTTATAATTACATTGGAGCTGGTCTTTTCTGAAAGAGGCGAGGGAAGTAAAACAGCTTTAGGGGGAAAGTATCCAAGCTTTTCTAATACACGGTACTATGTTTGGAAGTACAGAAATGCTCATGCTGAAAATAGGCTACATACAAAACGGGGATGCATGGGCAGCAAGATGTTGATGTGTGAATTATTGCAGCTGTGTGGCCCACAGTGTATGATGTTCCGGTTTATTTGAAGCCGAGCAGGGAGCTATGATTAAATAAGCAGACTGGTGCGTTTCTGCAGTCGTGTCCAGTTGCACTTACTCTTGCAGAAAGGCAGATTGATAAACTCTGAGTCAGCATTTTTTTTGCACTGGGTGTGCCCTCTGTCCGTTTCCTCCCTCACAACAGGAAACAGGCTGTCCTCATTGCAACAGAGCCACAGGAAAAAAGGGGCACAGATGTACCATGCAAAGGGCACATACACAGACGCACAGTTAAACACAGTGAGTTAAAGGGCAGGTGACATAACAGGAAAGACAGCAGCGTAGGATTTGGTTGAAAGAAGCTAACTAGGTTCAGGTTTTAATTCTGCCACCGGAGATTTTGCTCTTCGGTGGGCCAACGTGGGAGAAACCAGTCTCACAGCTTGTGGAGGCCATCCTGTGGAATGATACCTCCAATGGGATTTGGCATTTCATGCATTATTTAAAAGGCTTTAGCGATGCACCTGAAAGAACCTCAGTAGCCAGTGTTTCTGCGCAGTGCAGAAGAAAAAGGGTTTAATGTGAATTCTAACGTTCACATTTCCATCATCATCAGGGTGATAAATTCTAACCAAGACTTAAATGTGGAATTCATCTGTTTCATGACGAGACAAATGAGCTTTGTCTAGACCGCAAGCAAAATGAATTAATACTTCATCAATGTGCCTGTCTCATATGATCATACATTCTGGAAGACCTGTTTCACTTCGTCTTAACCCACTGTGTTCCAAGGTTGGACCAAAAGTGTAGCAGTTTACCTCAAATCCAATTGGCACAACTCCTACTGAGCTCTATCGATTCTGTTCCACTCAAAGAAGCAACTCATGCAAATTGCAGTACTGCAGGTATAACGAATTTGATGAAAAGAAGATAAATGAAAAAGTACGCCTCTGTTGTCACTGCGGCCTTAACTTAACAAGCCAGAGGCTCAGAAATCAAGTGCATAAAAGTGATGAAGTTCTGCTTGAATACCAATGACTGATGACACCTCACACTGGCTGTGGTTACAGAGACAATATTTCTCCTGTCTCATTAAAGTCGTTCCGGTTAGAGATCCCAGCTGAACTGTTAACATGGATGCTAAATAAAGTGATCTGATGAGACGTGTGTTAACATGCCTCAAAGCATTTAATGAGAATAAAACTTTTTTTTTTGACTTGTGCAAAGTTGTTCCGCCCGTTGTAAAGTCTAATCTCATCTGCCGGAAAAGTAACAGAAGAAAAAATAAGTTTTCAAACCTTATAGATAAAGTATAGAGGAAGAAAAAGTGGTTCTGCCTGTTAATACAATTTAGTAGTAAGTAACATAAGTGTAACCAAGATTATTTTCTGTAGCTACAAAGGACAAATATCCCTTAAACACCTCATAAGCAGACTGTTGGTTGACGTTACAATTTACAGATGGTCCCTAAAGTCTCATGTGCAGGCTACGACTACTGGCTATTTCACATGGCAGCCTGTAGCAACAACATTACCTAAGGCTACTGTTTTAAAATCAAGAATACATTTATTAATCAGAGCACTCACAAAAGAACGTAGCACTAGCAGAGCAATACATATCTGGTAACACTTTACTTGAAGGTATCGACATAAAGGTGACATGACACTGTCATAACTATGACACTGTTATGAACTTGTCATAAACATTATGTACATGTCATAAACCTTTATGACTGCTGTCATTAAGTGTCATTCGGTTTTTGTAATGACAGGTTGACATTGTTTGTTTTGTCTTGATTATGACACCTTGACATCAATCAAAGTGACATTACCAGAAGCTGTCTTTGTCATGACAGGTTGACATTAAATTTGTTTGGGATGTCCCTGTAATGACAACTTGACATTAACCAGGATGACATTACCACAGAATGTCTTTATGTTAATGTCAAGATGTGATAAAAAGGACATCCCAAACAAATTTAATGTCAACCTGTCATGACAAAGACATCTTCTGGTAATGTCACTTTGATTAATGTCAAGGTGTCATAATCAAGACAACCCAGACAATGTCAACTTGTCATTACAAGAAACAAATGACAGCAGTCATAAACGTTTATGACATGTACATAATGCTCACGACAGTGTCATGTCATAGTTATGACAGTGTCATGTCACCCTTATGTAGATACCTTCAAGTAAAGTATTACCAAATATCTTTTAAATTTATTGCAATTCTGTGTCAAAATCAGCAGAGGGAGGCACATAGAAACAGTCATTACGGCATGTCGTGTCACGGTCAGAGTCACCTAATGTCACCCCTATGTGGGACAAACGTGCAGAAAGAATATATTTATTCCCACCAGAGATAAACGTGCAGATTAAGTATTACATGGTTATTAGGTGCTAATATTTTACTACTGAATGATTTATCAGGGGTTTATACCACCCCTCTCATCCAAGGGCTTTATGTGAGGCATTTTATTCTGACTGGGCTATTATTCTGGTTATTGGTGGAATATTAGGGTCCATGTAATTGCACCTACTTTGTCTATCTGTCTTCTGTACAGCACGACAGTCTTGCTGAATGTACTAAACTAAAAATCTAGCCATGACCCAGATCAAGATTAGTGCAGATAAGTAGTGGTGGTTTGTAGTGGCCTTTCTGCAGGACAGAGGAGCTGTCCAGGGTTCTGACCACTTCTTCATTGCCCTGGTTTGTTCTGAGGATGTTCGGTGCCAGCAGCATAAAAGACGGACATATCATTCAGCAAAACATCTGTGAAATATGGTCTTCGGTCAGATCATTTTTTTTCTGTGATGCATTGTATACGCAGCCAATCGATAGCTCCAGTAATTGCCATTGGATCTGAACTGCAGCATGTGTGTCAATGAATCTCATCCTACCACTGCATTATATTGACCCAGCTCTAGTTTTCACCTCAACCTAATTCCACAGTTGTAATGGGGTTTGCTCTAATGAAAACACCAGCAGTATCAAGTTTGTTCTGTGCTTTATGGAATAATCAAAGGATGCTCGGACGTCTTTATGGATATTTACCAGACAATAGGAAGGACATGTTTAAGTAATGCGAGAGATTCTGGAGTGAAGATGGTGCACGGCAAACGGAAAAGAAAAACAAACTAAGAGTGATGAGAAGGGAGAAAAAGATCACTCAGCCCAACAGAGAATTAGACACAGCATTATACAACAGAGAGGGTCATTATTTCTTCAAGCCAAGCCAACAAAACGCTGAACAGTACATCCCATCTAGGAAGAACCTTTGCAGCTACAGTACCTAATGGTATAGTCAGTCACTGTACTGCCTTTTCACCATGAATACCTCATTGTTTTCTCCATGTGAAAAGTGAAAAAAAGGCAAGAAGGGGGCTCATAAATTTGCCCTGATGCAGCCATGCAGTAGCTTTATTGCCCCTTTGTGCTGTGGTTCACAGAACGGGCTACATTTTATTTCTCTGGTGTAAAGAGTACTTTCCTTGCTGTTTGAGTGCCATTTAGTGCAGTCTATTTCTAAAAGTGCCGATGAAATTTAATGACAGAAACGGAAAACACAGGGTTTAAGACATGATAACATACATGGAGCCGGATGTGAATCTGAATGATGATTTGGTGTCTGTGTCCTCTGAGTTACCTGGGGACATATTCACGTCACAGAAGCTCCAAGTAGTCCGAGCTGAGGAGTGATTTCGGAAAATTCTCAGAGCATCTCTGTCAGTGTGGTTGACCTGTAGCAATGTACGACACATTCTTTTAAAAGCTGATTCATTGATCGGAAAAAGAAAGACATCCAGTGGAATTGAAATTGAACTGCATCACAATACAAGACTGTGAAAGTGCTCTAATTGTTTTTGTGATCTCTCTGCTGATGGAAGGTTGAGACAGACCCAAGTCATCACTACGGCACTGTTGCATCTTCCAGTTGCCAAACATCTCAGCGTCCCAATCACTTTCATTTCTGGCGTTACAGTTCTGTTGTGTGGGTTGGGAGATGTGAGCGCATCTCTAATGAGATCGACCGCAAACATTGTCTGTGCATGATCTAATCTGTAGCGTTTCATTTAGTAACTGTCATTCAGTATCTGGAGAATATTTCTCCTGCCTATTTGTCTTTCTGCCATTTTCTCCTCTGCTTAATCTTGTGTCTTTTAAAAGTCCTCCATACTACTAACAGTTATTCACCTTAGGAGCACTTTTAAGGGCTAAGATACACTGTGAATAACTTTCACCGTTGTCAGTAATATGTCTTAACTGCAAGGGAAATGTTTAGAAAACATCATAATTGTAAGAGTTTTCTTATAATTTCATCACTGAAGGCAACTTTTTGTACTAGAAATCTACGTCCCCTTATCTCTCCACTGATTTGGCTGTTATCAGGCCATTAATGGCAGTTATCAGTGGTGGTAAGCGTCATAGATATGGGTAAGTACGGGCCTGCCACATCTACTATTATGTTGAGAACACTGTTATCAGGCCATGAAATAAGACCTTCAGTCCAAAAGGGCGTTCATGAGATTGCATATAGACAGCATAAAGGGTGGGAGTGGGAAGGAGGGTAGAGTCAAACACTGGACCATGTGAGAGGACCAGATTAGAGTCCCGTGTGAAACCAATATTTATGCTCAACCATGATCTTTTTCTAAACCTAACCACGTCTTTCTGGTGCCTGAACCAAAGTCAAGTGAAAGTGAAATCTATTGAAGTGGTAACAGCCATTAAAGGGGATGATAATAGCCTTCTGAACCTACCAGTGGGAGGAGAAGGCCCCTGCTGACTCATATCTATGAGGCTTATAACCACAGATAACGACCATTTAAGGGGCTGATAATGGCTTTGTACTAAAATATATACCCATGATATCCATAAATATACAAGTCTCCACAAAAGCACCACTAAATCAACACCTTATTACACGTGCAACACAATAGGCCTTTATCACAGTACACATTTTGTGTTATTTATTGATTTCCCCCAGTCTTAATCAACATATAAACACAGGAATCACCTGGATAATCCTGTATGATTATGTGTAAGTGCCACTTATCATTGATTAGTTTGTTTTATTGTTAGATGGTTTGACTTGCTACAGTACAGAGAGAAATATATTAAGTGTAATGCTGAAGAGGTTGTTAAATATGTGAGGTTACTTTGTTCTTGTATATTTTGACCTCTGCGAATATGTATTGTGGTCCTGTGTGGCTACTGTACGTATGTGACGAATGAACAGGAAGTGACGCTTTTATTGTGGAATTTTCAGCTTGAGAAAATAAACAATTGTGGCGGAGCAACAGGGTTGTTTTAACGTCTGTTGGCGTTGCTACCAAGCCAACTTAACACGTAAAGCAGTCTCCTGTCATCATTAAGATGTGGTTATTTATAGAGGTGAACTGAGACAAAGATGAAAACAATGCATCTTAAATATAGCATAACATGTGGTCCATCACTTTGGCGTGGTGAGCAGCTCTAAATACTACAATACCCATGAACCTTGGCTGTCCTAGCAACAGAGAAAAAAGCCAGTGCCATAGTTGAGTGAGTTGATTTAAGTTGCAGATTGTAATATCAGTTTTTTCTCTCAACAGTGTAATCCTTAGCTGCCGCTCATCATTAGCAGCACTAATAACAGAATTTTAAGCTTCATGATTGGATGTTTGGTGCTGAAATGCACTCTGGGAGTCCGAGTTGACTTCTTCTACCATCAACTTTTCATTGAAGAGCCAAAAATAGCTTCAACCACTTCTAAACTCTGTACCAGGACCCTGAAACTGAAGCAGCTAAACGGAATTCAGCAAGCAGTTATCGTGTTACTTACACCTGTCATTTTGCTAGTTACATGTCTTATATGAAAAAGGCTTATTGTAGTAGTGTTTAAGGCCATAGACTGTGTATAAAGATGGATGACATCTCGATCGCCTCCTGGTGGCTGGCTGGAGTATAGGTTATAAACCCCGCCCCCTCTGGGTGGGACTTGGGCTGAACTAAAAGATCAAAGTACACGTCAAATAAATGTTTCAGCTAATGTATGTTTCAGTGTTCATTTTTCTGATAAGTTTGTTATTTGATGCTATAAAAGGGGGATGTGACATCATCGTTGATTGCTGTGTGTGTGTGTCAGTCAGTGTGCTCGTGATTGAATTGAGCCAATGGCGCTGAGGAAGAAGAAGAGGAGGTGCGTCTTTCATCTCCATATACAATCGATTTTTAAGACTAAGGGCTGTTACGCTTTGATCACCCTTGTTTTCTCTGATTAGGGGTCACAGTGATAGAAACTCCTACTCAATCCAATACTTTACAATCACAAACTACGGCCTTAAAAAATGACCACAGAGTTTAATCAGCACCAGCTTTTTGTTTCTGCAAAGACAAGATGCTGCATTCATAATAAGCACTGCGCTGCCACAGGAGACAGTGTTTACACACTCAGTAGAATATCAATGTATGATTTAGTAAATGTCACTAAGTTATAGCTGGAATTTGAAGTGTGGCCGTTTCTAAGGATGACACATTGATCTGTTTCAAAGTGTCGCACCCCTCCGTGCCAGTTAGATAAACCTTGCTGCTGTAATGAAGTTGCTGAATCAAGTGATGGTGCTCAATGAGGCGTTTTGTTACTGTACATGTCTTTAGCTCACCAACATACTGCAGCATTCTTGATCCCACCTGCTCGACAAAATCAATGAACCAGTGTTTTTTTGTCTTCCAGGTCTGAATGTGACTCGTCCAGAATGGTGAGGTATGTCAATGTTACTCGATCTACACCTGCTCAGGACTGTGCACCTGCCTGCATTTTGTAGATACTCTCTCTTAAAACACTTCTAAGTCTGTGCCTTTTGGTTGGCAAGGCTTTGGTGGAGACATGGTGTTTATGTAAGTCTTTTGATTTGAGTGTGTCAAGCCGAATATCCTGGCATCATGGTGCGAGCCAGAGTGAGTGGTTTTTGTCCATCTGAAGGATTGAGGCAGGCCTGATGTGGTGTTATTGGTGTTTGTGGATATTACAGTGTGGAGGAAATGATGAGATTTTATGTCAAGCTGCAGTCCAAGGTCGCATTCCTCTGTAGTTGGCTTGTTCCCTGTGTGAACCTCAGTGGCTGGAGATTTGTAGGGGTGTCTCCGCTGAGTTAAGACGTGGGTTGATTTAAAACTGTAACGTGAATCTATCATTGCTTTGAGAGCGGCTAAGAAATATGGCTTGCGTGTCGAGAGTAGATAGGCTTCTCTCACTGGTAAACACACTCCTTATCTGCAGCTTCTCTCTTTAGGGATGACTCGCTGTGGGATCCAAACAGCCTCTGCCTCTGTAGCTGTGTATTAAGGGCCCGCCAGTGTCTAGACAAGTTGAGCAGAGTGTAGCCGAGCCTGTCCCGTGTTTTAGTGAAAATTTTCCAGGCCATGTCTGTTCTTTCCTGAGGTGCTCGGCTGTCTGCGCTCCCCAGGCCGCTTTTATTCTGCTCTAAATGTCCTATAACAAATCTGAAGCGAATCCAGTGGGCCACAGCCTGGAGATGTGTGCCAGTCTTTGTCTTTGTACCGTCACAGTAAATGTGTGTATGTGTGTGTGTGCGCACACTAGAGAAATGTGCATGTGAAGTTTGTCTGCCACTCAGTAGCAGGCCCACCAACAGCAGTGTACAAAAGGAAAGAAAGAATTCTTGTAGAAAATAGGTTATATCAAAATTTCATATGAATCAGTTGAATGAAAATACCTTATCAATGTTTAATGGGTTTTTTTTAGGGTTTGGTAGGTTGCCTTTTATTAATCACACTCAAAATATCTGCATGCTGTAATCAATGCTACTTGAATATTTAGAAGTCGGAGAGTGTTTTTTATTTATTAAGTGTTGCCTCAGGTGAAATCACTGGCAGACAAAAGAGGGATTTTCTGAAATAACAAACAAGCCAGTGTTCAGTTATGTACATCATTAAGAGTTGCTTCACAATGGAGAATTACCTCTCAGACTTACTGTCATATAAATACAAATATTTACTGTAAAACATGATCCAAAACAGGAAAAAGTGTTATTTAACACTCTTTTTCACCTTCAGTTTGACTGTTGGGCATCATGATGACCAAATCATAATTGACTGGCCCAATCATAACCTAGCATCTGGCCGGCTCAGACCAACAACACGTCTGTGCTCCATTGATTCAGATTTCCTTCATTTTCAGGCAGGTTTTGTGGATTTGGAGCTAAATGTTGTGCCTGGGGCACGTCGTGTATTAATGATACTCATTACCTGGAGAGGTTGGGAAAAGATATACGTTTCTTCCCTGTTCCAAAACCAAAATCAAACCCTGAAAAGTGTAGGGTTAGCTAGTTAGGTACTGAAGATATAGCCTACTGAATGTATGCTTTGGCTTTTTAATGATTATAACAGTGAAACAAAGACCGACCCTGCTGTACAGGAACCAGTTAAGGGAGGCAGGGAAACTTTGCTGATATTCAACCAGCTGTGTGGAGCACTGGGGTGAAGCCAAACACCGTTCATTTGCACATACTGCGATGCCACACAGCTGGCTCAATATCAGCAAAGTTTCCCTTTATATTCATTGTCTTGTGTGTCGATCAGCAGTGATGTGGTGGTTCACTTTGACACTGTGATCTGTAGCCTATAGTTCGGCTTTAGCTTCTAACTATCTTTGTCTTTTTAACCTGTTGTTGCTGCTGAGTCAGTTTGACATCCTGGATATATCCTTCAAACACAGACTGTAGACCCCTCTGTCTGCTTCTCTCTGGAATCACTCTTTCATTTCCCAAAAATATGATACTATTTCCTCAGGGAGTGCAGTTAGTTACAGTGTGGGGTCCATGTTTACTCTGACAGCTTGTCGGACTACCACAAAGGGGCGGGGCTTAGCAAAGGGTCAACTGTAAATTAGTCTGGAACTTCTCTGTTCATTTTCATTTTCTAAGGGGCGTTACTGATGGGTTGTTGACATGTGACATAGGGCTTAGTGACCAGTGCCGAGGTTTGCCTGGTGTAGATGGCCAATCAGAACCCTCTGTGTGTTGTAATCCGAGCTTCTCTGTTTGTTGTTGTAGTATACAGTACAGAGTGTATGCATGTTAGTGCATGTAAGTCCCTGTGTTTGTATCCCACTGGCTATTCGCTGCTGCTCCGCACTGCACTCATACAGCAGTTACCACTGATGTTGGGACAGCTGCATCACAGAGCATAGCACCCAACCTCCAGCTACCCACCAGATTAACACCTTCAGCTCTGTCAGCGCTGTTACACTTATTGGCGTTGTTTGTGCTGTTAGCACCGTTAGCTGCTAGCTGCCATGTCAGCCTGTTAAGATCATGTGCAGACAACCTGGATCAGACTCTGGATTGTAGATAGGGTCTAAATTTCATATACAGCTCCTTTAAAATTTGGCCAAGTCATGCTCAAAGTACAGCAAACACATCTTTATCTCAAGAAAAGCTTTAAGTTCAGTGGATCTTCTTTTTATGTTCAGTTCCTTCAATACTGACATGATAGCAGCTTCAACAGAAAGTGTCACATTAGCTGCAACCGTCTTTGTTGTTTTCGAAAATGCCTCCGCAGCACTTCTCTTTACCGTCTGTATCAAAAACACACCCCATATTAGATAAACAATTGTGACCGGGCTGGCACGTCTCAGGCCGCTGGAAATCTGTCTCAAGTGTAGGGGTACGAGACGCATCTGCCAGAGCAAATAAAAGATGAGCTTGCAAATTCATCTGGTTCTCAGGCAATCATGTTGTGGCTGACACGAGTGCAGTGTGCAGTGTCGTGCACAGTATTTTGATATAATACTCTGTATTATCCCCCAGCCCACTGTAATGAACGTTACCTGGAAAATGGTTTCCATACCATAACAGTCGTTATGATGCTTTATATGTACTGATACTAGGAGAAGGTTCTCTGTGTTATCATGAAGTGCATTTTTTGCCATATCTCGCTGGTGCTGCTGCTGATGGTAGAGTCGAAATCTAAAAGCACAGCAGTGGAAATGGAGGACAAGGCTTCAGAGGCAAACAATCCCATCTCACCAAATTGATGCTTTGATGTGGTTGGAAACCTTCCAAATGGCAGCAGCCCTCTGCATATCGTTCTTGGTTGTGAATTTGGCCACGGTTCCTAGAATCTTCCCCTCATTAATATGAAGCGTGGTGTGCCAAGACTGTTACTTTGCTACTGTATACGCCGAGGTTTCGATCCTCACGTGCACATCTCCGCCAGCACATTTTACGTCACGTGACTTGTTTGGCAGCTGCATACATGGGTTGGATGCAAAAACCATGATATTTCTGAATTAAAGTGATTGCTGACTTCTGCTCAGCTTTGAGCGAAAAGACATGATGGCACTGATCCCGCAAATTAGTGAGAAGCCTCAAGAGCAGCTCGTCTTCCACCGTGTCAGGTGCAGCTGGAGATACTGCGGCAACGTTAGGCTGCTCAACATCTCCATCAAAATAGCGAGGCTGAACATGTAAACTAGACTAGATGTACACAAAATTTTATGCAAGACTGATAGTGATTGTAAAACAGTTTATTAAATTGTGTGTAATAGGGCAATAAAATAGGAAGTAATAAAAGACTATACAAGTGGACGAATAAATCTATCAATAAACAGCAGTTAGACAAAGACATTACATAATTAAAAAGAATAAAGAGTGCTGGAATAAAGACGTCACAAATAAATCAGTCTGACAATAATACATTGAAAGGGCAATCTGTAATAACTACACTGAATTATAAAAATGGATGTATTAAAGAGAAGGTAAAACTTAAATAGTTGGTGGAGTTTCAAGTTAATCTCACAAAAACCCTACAGCCTTTACAGGTATTTTTTTGTAATTCAGAATTTTAATTAAAAAGATGTCTCCCTATTCACTTTTCAATTTGCCAAATGATTATTTATATGGCAGTCTTGGGGCTTTGCTGATGTGCTGGTGATGCACCGAGAGCTCTCATTGGTTTCACCATCACAGCACCAGTAAATGAGAGCTGTTGTTTTGTACGTCTCAGTGCAGATCAGCAAAGTGGCTCCACTACAAAGCTGCATTCATTAACAACATACCATAGAAAAAAGGTTCATTAGCATTCAAAAAATACGACATTAATAACCAGATAAGTGCTGCTTGTCCTATATACATGAATGAATCTTGTTCCTCCTCCGACACTGTGTTATGTAGTTAATTATGGAAGCAAGGGAAGGTCGTAAGGATTTGGATCTTATGAGTGACTGAATGCCTGATTGTGAAATGTAATCACCACTAAGTACTCAAAGCTGGGATAGGCAGAATATGGAAAGGGAAAACAACAGCAGAATTTGTAAATACACCCCCCTCTCTATCCTAAGCTCGTCCTACCAAACAACGATGGGCATGTGTGTGTGCCTCATACAGTGACCCAAAGTTTCCCATACATTGATTTATTTAATATTAGTTAATCTCTGTGTTTATCAGGCCACTAATGAGACAAAAATGAGCAAGCTAACCACTCCACAATCCCGCCGCCTCACTCCCAGCTGCTGTGGGATGCTTCCCTCCGAGGCAAGTGTGCATTAGCTCAGGAAGGGGAGCTAGAGATGGCAGCTATAGCGACTCAAATTTGGCCAGCACAAACGCCCCAGCTCCGGTGGTCATAGTGTGCTGGTGGCCAGATTTTAAACTATGCAACAGCAGCATCAGAACACCATAACAGGTGAGGTGGTCTGTAGCGGCGGGGAGTGAGGCGGAGAACACAGGCTCTATGCTCATGGCTCAGCTAACGTTAGCTACATAAACATGAACTTGAAGCCGCAGCCATAAGCCTTTGGCTCCGGTTAGCAGAAGGCTAAACTGTTAGCAGCATTTTCTCTCCATCTCTGAAACACTTTGCCAATATTGCCACGTTTCATTGTGTTTCCTGTCAGACTCTCTTTTAAACTCTTGTCTTTTGGGTTGCTTTGCAGTGTAGACAGCCAGTGCTGTAATCGCAACTTTCTCTGGCAATTGAATCAGGCTTTCACCGAAGGGACGTGCACGCGCATTTGTAGAAAAGCCAACAGGAACGTCCTCTCTTTGAAATGACCTGTGATTGGCTGAAGTCTACTGTCGAGGCTAGAGTTTCTAAAGCTTGAAAACAGAGAAAGGTGCCGAGGAGGACGCCAAGAGGAGATAGAGAAGTCTAATGTTCTCTCACACCACTTGAATTACAATATGCTCAAAGTTTATGATGGGATTTTTGCCCAGTGACGCCAAAATAAAGCTGCCTACTTCAGCTTTGAGGTTGAAAATGAAACACGCTGAATTTATATCAGTGAGATTTTGTACTTAATTTATGTGCTCTGAATGCATCTCTTTTAAATTTCAAGTTTCAAGTTGTGCAAATTTAAAAACTTGATATTTCTTTGCCTCTGCACTGACAGCGCTCCACTATACTCCTCCCTCTAGACAATAGAGCAGTTAGCCTCAGTGAAAACTTTCTGTATACTGCCGCCTCTAATGCTCTCCCCGTGGATACAGTATACATATCTCAGTGTAATTATTCAGTGGCATCTCTTTAAAGTGAAGCAGCAGTCAGTATGAAATGGCTGTGGCCATTGCTGGGAGTTTCTCTATCAGTCACATGATTTATCTTGGCTCACAGTTCCCTTTTGTATCAGGGCTCAGAGCTGTTTAAAATCACTACGAGTGCCAACACAGCACTCTGCTGACAACACACAGCAGACTTACAGTCACTTACATCTCTCACCCCGTTAATATGCCACACCATGACACAAGTGAGCCTGGCTGTTTAAAATTTTGTGTGTTACATGGCTTGGTAGGTTTCATTATCATTAATAATGGAAAAGCCACTGAACTTGGCACAGGCGCTATAAATAAATAAGCCTTGCTCCCGAAGGATTGCTTTGCACTGGTTTGATAGAAGTTTGAGTGTGTGTGTGTGTGTGTGTGTGTGTGTGTGTCTTGTGTGGAGAGAAAGCGAGATTTGCCCTGTCGGTGATGAGGGGATTATTCTCATACACACTCCGTGGCTAATGAGAGAGGAATAACAACATGGCGGTGTTTAATTGGTCTGCTGTTCTGTAATCAGAATAGATGACTTCATTCAGATGTGATTAGAACCTGGGTGAGATAGGCAGGCGGGCGCTCAACAGCCTCAGCGACCTGCTTTTTATTGGATTGTTCTTCAGTGAACGTCTGATGATAAGATGTTCTCCCGCTCCCCGATGCACTCTTGTGCCGCACTCATTCATAAACCCAGACTAGCGCACGACAAAAGCCTACAGCGGTGAAGGTGTCCGACACTTTATTGCACCAACTGCAGTGAGAGTGCAGGATGAAAGTGCTCTTGTCTGCCGGTGAACAGATTTTTGAAAATTTGTGCTCATGTTATTTATACCTGTTTACTTGTGCCCAGTGAGCTCCTGTATTGTGATGGATGGCAGCTGTTTAATTGGGAGCGTCTGAGAACAGAGAGGCAAACTCAAATTTGAAATTTTATTGCCTGGAATGATGTATCCAGGACTGTGGGACTTCTGAGCAGTGCACACTCTGCCTTTTTTTTATTGAGCATGTTTGTTCAGATGCATGCGAAGGCCAGCTTGCCAGAGAGCTGCAGTATAGTGAGTGACTGGAGGTATTCTGGAGGAAAGCCTAGGCGGTATCCGCGGCTTTTATTCCCTGTAATTCTCCACAGAGAGTTGGGGAAACAGAGAGGCAGGGATTATAAAGCCCCCCCCTCTCCCACCCCATTATTGTAGAGATGACAATGAGCTGAATAAAGCTTTGCTGGGCTGTTGTTGTGGAGGTCAAAAACCCCTCTCAAAGTGTGTCTCAAAACAACACCGGTAAGCAGAGTGTTTCCAATCAATTCAAACATTAATTCAGGCTGTCTTGTTGTTATATTTGATGTAGAAGTATTGTGGGATCATTTACAAAGCAGAATGAAATGCCAAAGGAATTAATATAAATGGGAGCAAGGAGACTGCACTCTGGCAACTTCTCTTGCATCTAACAGATGAGGCATTCGCTGGAATAACTATGGAGCTGCAGTTTTCTATCTGCAGGCAGGACATTACTCCAAAACAGCACAATGTGGGGACTGAACTGTGCTTAATTCACACTGAAATCTAACCTCAAAAGAGCTGGCCGGTCCTCTGATGCACTGACAGTATGTGTCAGGGCAGTTGAACTGATATTTGTCTGCAGGGAGGAGAGGTGACAGTGCTGTGTTACAGGGCGATCTAGTGCAGTCTCTTCACCCTCAGCCGGCGCTCTCTGCAGGGATCACACAAACCTATCGTCTTCTCTCGTCTCCTTTGCCATCTCCTGTTGCCATGGAGAGCGATGCTCAACTTCGGCGGGTAGGACACCGTGCCTGCTTGTCTTTGTCCTTACACGAGTCCCTTTTGACTGAGCAAACTGGATTTTAAGGCCTTAATCAGGCATTGTTCTGAAAACACTTCCCTCCACAGGAATTAAACAAAACAGTGTGTTTGCAGTGTATGGTGAAAGAAAAGCAAAGACAATGAAGGACATGGTTTTAAAGTCTGAGAACATCTCTCCCGCGGTGCAAAGAACTGCTGTCTTTTTTTTTTATGAATTGTGGGTGTTTGTGCATCAGTCATTGCACTGACAGGTCTGAAACGAGGTCTGTGTGTTTGACTCTGCGGCACAGTAACAAATGGAAGACAGGAAGAAAATTCAGACTAATTCAAGGTTCACAGCTCCCAACTCTGCCAGAGCAGAGACATTAGCATTTCTTAAATTAATAATTCATTATGCCGAAACAGCAGCAAATGGCAGCAGCCATGACACAATTAGCCATTGATATTACTCAGGGCCTCAGTGCAGGATTTTTCACACAGAGCCTGAGTGCAAGCTGTGTTGAGGAATGAGGGATGCTTATATATTTTGCTACAGAGGCTTTTACAAAGGGAGTCGGGTCTTGTGGAATATTATGTGGAATCTGGTTTTATTTGACTGGAAAATTAGCAATTATTCTTTCAACATATGTACATGCAGTTCTCATAAATCAAATTAGCTATGGCTATCATTACTTGTAATGATGGCCCATAGTGATGGTTTTCCGCACCGAGCCAGATGCGGCTTTTGATGAAGATCTCATCCCCCGAGAGCGATGGGTTGGTTTTTGACTGCAAATTGAATGCCTGAGAAGACGTGCCTGGCCTGTCTGAGACAAGCGGCCCAGCTCGGTGAAAACCTTAACAAACAATAGATGAGAGAGAAATGCCTCTGTGGAAATAGTATCCAGTGGAAGGAGATGAGAAATGTCTGAGCAATGATCAGTAGAGGACAAAACCGCTTTAAATGCAGTAGACCGAGCACAAACTATGAAGCCGCACAGACACTACAAAGAAACCTACCCCTCTTCTTTCCTTTGATCAACCAGGTTTTGTTTCTTTCTTCCCTTAAATCGTAAGATATTCACATTTCATGAGCTAATTTTACTGATCTGTTTCTCTCTGTTTCTATCTTTGGTCAGAGTCAAAAATAGATAGACAGGTATTTTTGGGAACAAAATCTGACAAATTGAAGCATATGGCACTCTTTTAATGTACATTCATAGTTTTCCAAAAGGCATGCGGTAATATAATTTAAGTATACACAAAGTGCAGGGTAAGTGTCCACTATCACCACAAAAAGTGTACTCAAGTACAACCTAATAGCACTGTCAACTGCACTTATAGTCAAGTATACAATATGCACATTTTACCAATTATGCATTGTAAACACATAAAGTGCAGTGTGAGTACATTAGCAGGCAAGCTGGCTGTAAGTACATTAATGAGCACAGATAGAAGTATACTTGAATAACTACAGCTAAGTACAAGTTAGTGTACTTGTGTACAAGAACTTTGTGAATAAGGTCACACAAATCGAAAACTTACAGAGTGTGCCATTAAACCCAGAACTCTGTTAGCGCCTTTAGCACTTCCGGTTCTCTCGTCTAAAAGTCAATACGTTTTTTGAATGGGATTTTGGTAAAATGCCTCAAATAAGGTCTGTGGTTAACAAAAGCTTAAGCGAGTTTCAGGTTTTGTTCTATGACATAAAACACGTTAGTAAATACCCTACTTGTGAATTTTGAAGCTTTTACATGTCGTAAAAAAGGCGGTTGCTAACAAGATGCTCAATACGACCGCAAACCCTGTCGGGGACGTTAAACGTCATCACCCCTGAACAGGCGAGAGTGCTGGCAGTCCGCCATTACAGCTTCTTATTTAGCTTAAACAGTCCGATTTCCCCATTATACAATGTTTTTAAAATAAAGCGGCCGAAATCAGTTGAAAGCTTAGTGGCGGTGACGTCAAGAGTCATGCGACCGTGGAGTAGTCATGTAGTTCGTTAAAGCCTAACGTTAGCTTTTTACTTCTGGCGATCGCATTTAAGCTTCAAATGCGGTATGAAAGGTGTTGATATGTGAAGATTATCTCGCTGAACAAAACCTGTAAGTATCATAAACTTGAGTTAGCCACAGAGCTTATTTTCTGACATAATCCAAAACGCAATGCAAAAATCACATTCAGTTTCCCTTCCGGGAACCAGCACGATGCTAAACTTCCGGGTTTTGATGTCAGCCCTGGCACACTCTATTAGAGAAGGAGTTTAAATTAATATTTAAAAAGGCCTTACAGCACTTCACAGAAACCCCACTGCCCGACTAGTGCTTTTTAGGTGTAACTGCAGAGTAACTGCACAAGTATAGATGCTCACAATGGCGTGGACCACATGCGTAGCCTATGGTGTAGGCTCTGCATAGAGCTGGCGCACAAGTATAGTTCTTGCTTATGACAAAATCACTTGATGACACCAACTCCCGTGTGCGCACGGCAAGAGAGGAGAGGGAGAGACGCTGTGCTGCTGCCAGAGGAGCCGCTGAATGAGTTCCCTCTGAGCAGTAACTCGCTAAAAGAGTCTGAGAAGTCCAGGGCTGTTCATGAAACATTCAGGACGCCACAGTTTATTCCACACTACTGAAGCTGCTACTCTTTTTGGAACCACCGCAGAATCTGTAATAAGTTCACTTTCAGCCATGCTTGTTGTTTTTGGGGGTAACAGTATGACGCCAGTATGTCAACAAGTCGAACTATTGCGGGTATCACATAAAACTATCCCGGAATTATTGTGAATGAGATGATATGGCACACCTCTACTTTGCTGATTTATAACAATGCGGGTAAAACTTCCCTCTGTTTTACCAGCCCTCAGATCTCCCCTTTTACGTCTCAGCTCAAATTTTGCTTACTGTTTTTTTGCTGGCTTTGTGGCTGTTGCTCAAACTACAGATTGTACTACCACATTTCGTATGCCAGCCACCCCGGACGCAAGGAATATAGAAGCGGATCAAGTCTCTCTGTCAAACACAGGCCAAAAAAACTAACCAAAAACATGGCACTCCTCTGAAAGTAGTCATCAGTAATATAAACTGTACAGTACATGAGTTGCAGTCAGTGGGCCAAAGCACGCAAACACCGATCTGGTCTTTAAAGTGGAATATGTTAGTACTTAACAAGCTCAACTCAGCTTTGCTCTCATGTGACAGTGGTGATATTGTGTGTTGTGGTTCGTACTCGCGTTACACTGTGTAGTTAGTGGTTTGAAACCAATCATGTTCCAGACCCTTTGATGTCATTTTTCCTGTAAAGACTCCACTCTTTGTAATAGGAAGTTTCAATACAGAATTCCATAGTACCAGGTTTGATGTAGTACACAGAGGTAAAAACATGAAAGTCACAAACCCCTGAGGGGAAATGGATGATTTTGATGCAGAGCAGTCATATAACATTTAAAGGTTTCTTTTACATCTGCCCTTCTGTGTCAACAGTCTGAGACGTGTTTTGTTTGTACCTCTGTAGGAGACATGCCTCCCTTCCTATCGAAGTCACAGAGAATCCTGGGAGGTTAGTGTCTGCGGGCTGCAGAAGAGTCATCCCCTGTCGCAAATGGAAGTCAGCTTCCTTTGGGTACAGTAAGACGTTATTTTTACGACTATGTGCTTAATATTTGTCCCATGAGTACCGCAGCATTTCCAGCACCATGGCACAAAAGTCTTTTTCTTGTCTTACTCTCCACTTGTTAATGTCTAAAAGTCATCGCAGTTCATATCCAAGCCCTGGTAATTAGCCTTTCTGTGGCAGATGTATCGGCCGTGACAGTTTGACGGTCGCAGACTTTGCAGCGTCCTAATGTTTGAGTCTTTGCAGCTGTTCTCCAGCCATCAGCTTTTTTATGACACAGCAGTTTCAGTGCTGCAATGTTGTTTTCCTGATGTGCACAATGAACTTCAGTGGCCAAATGCACTGTAGGAGATCATTAGGCTCAGCCCTTAATGAAATATGATCCCTGCATATGTGAGCCTCTGTTGCTGCTCACCCATTAGCCTGTGCTGAGATCGGAGCTAGAGAGAGCTTCTCATAAAACAAGGAGAGATGAGCGCAGACAGCCGCATCGGTGGGACAGACTTAGGGGGCTTCAAAAGGCTGGAGAGAGTTTCAAAGACGCCTCCTAGTGCTGTGTGCTTCATCATCAAAAAGCAATGTGCGCCTAATCCATAGCCCACTTTTGGCTCATGTGCAGCCCAAAAATAAATCCCAGTGCATAGTGGGAACATGTTCTATTTTTAAAGTAGTGTTCAGAAGTTTCTGATGAGTCGGAACATCCGTGGGTTGTTTTTAGACTTTGGTAATGTTGCAGAAATGAAGAATTTGCTGTTTCCTGCTGATAAACACCTCACTCATTTTGTGTTCTCTCTGATTGTCCCCGTGTGATTGTTGCTCTGTAAGTAATTTTCAAGCTCAGCTGAAAGCTAATAGGTTAAATGGATCATGACTGTAAACAAGATGATGGCTGTGATCGGAGGTTGATTGTTTTCCTCTCCAGCTCCGCAGCATTGTTTACTTCTGTTTAGGCGCACATAGACGCACTATAATCAACCCCTAATTAGCAAATGACAGTCAAATACCTGATCATTTTCATGCATTTTAGATGGTTGCTTTATTACTGTTCCCCTGAAGTAATCATTAAAGTGTGAGCATTAGTTTCTGTTGCAATCTAGTCGCGTTTTGTAGTGGATACCTTGAAACTTTACAGTTCTCAATAATGCTGTGGTGAAGGTGTGGTTAGGTTTAGGCACAAAAACCACCTGGTTATGGTTTGGAAAAGAACATGATTCAGCTTAGAACGACGACATTTGGTGGCACTAGAGCTGCTGTAAAAGCAGGGTTGGGTTGGTGAAAAACACCCAGGTTCAGGAGGTGAAACACTGCAGGGAAATGCCGTGAAGCGTTGGTAAAAATCATTGTTTAAACTAAGGATGCACTGATTTATCAGCCACACATCGGTATCAGCAGGTATTTGCCTAGCTGAACAATAAAGTGGCATTTACCAATGGCAGTGGCTTGAAACTAACAGAATGAACAAATGGACAAACTGAAATCTTCCCCGGGTTGCCATCGATACAAAAGGATGCAGTAAACTCACTATCGATGCTTCAGGGGATGCACCCTATTGTATTCCTGATAATGCTACATTGTGAACAACAAATCCATGTTGATGTTAGCAGCCGGTGTTACTGTAGCAGCCAGCGGCCGCAACTAACTGCTAACAGAGGCTGCACTGAGTGACATTATGATGTCTTAAACTGTCCTTGGTAAAAATGAGTATCAAGTGAATGTAGATTATAACCTTCTCATGATGTCTTAATGTAACCTTGAAAACTGTAGTTTGTGGCAAGAAGCTTGAATAAATGAAGCTGTTTGGAGGAGAAACTTGTTGATGTTTTCACAGTAATATAAAATAGATATTAGAGATGAATTTATGATATATAAAGTAAAGATACAAAGCAGTCATTATTATTATTAGTTTATGAGTATTTTTTTATGTACATGGTTATTTTAAAGCCAGGGTAGCAAACATACGGCCCTTCGAATGACTGTGCTTAAGAGATGATCGTACCTATGATACTGAGGGGTGGTCCCATCATTACTAGACTCTCAGCACCGGCACCAAGGTATCAGCATCACAGCTGAGACCGTGGAGCCAATCAAGCTGTGTGCTCACAGTTACAGTTGCAAACTATTAAATACATTGCTGAAAACTTAATAAACACTTATTCCATTTCATTAAAAGTCTAATATAATTCTGCTGCTGACAGCTGACATGTCACTCATGCTTATCGTATCTGTTAGCTGTGTTAGCGATGTAGCTACCCAGCTATAGCTAGTCGGTACAGTCAGTGATGTAGCAGAATGAACTGCGGTCAAGCCGGCAGTCACTAAATACTTCTGTCCCTTATAGATTGAAAAGTAAATACCACTAACTTGTGAGGGAAAAGTATGTATTCTTTGATTTTTGGGTTGCTGGAAATAAAAATTTGAAAGATTATTCCTAATGTTGAGGGCGTGTCTGACAACATACTGACACAAACCACAAGTATTTTTACTCTATCAGTATTTAGAGATATTCCAAAGTAAAAGTCCTACATTTTTACCTTAAAATCTCAAACTTTAAGTGACTTTAAAAAAAAAATCTCCATAATTCCTGACAATAACTGAAATGTATGAAAAGGATGTTTTCTTAATGTGTATGATTGAATTTGTGCTCATTCAAAGGTTGTGTGATGAAGGACTGAATAATTTTAAATAATATCAACTATCAGCCAAATTTTTATTTTAAACATTAGTATTGGGCAAACATTTCTCTGTCAGTGCACGCCTAGCTCAGAAACTGCTGGGTAATGCTGTGAGGTGCCGGTAAAATCACCCAGGTTTGTTGTCACAAATATTGGTGGAAATGGTGCAGAGGTTTGCTGAGGACAATTTGTAGTGTTGTTTATTGGTTTCATGGTCTGCAGTCGTCTTGCATAGATGTCACGCCATTCACCATCTCCTCCACCTCCAAATGACAAAATCAACTTATATATTACGTCACTTTAGAAACGTGCAAACATTGTCCTCTGGTGACTGGGCTGAATATTTGTGTATGTTCTATTGTAATATTTTGTCCTCATCGTCGTGTCGCTTACTCCATTCTACTGGTCAGTGTTCATGTGTGGATGTCAGTGAATGTGACTGGGCGGCACAAACACTGAATGCATGCCCTCCACACATTAATCAAGGGTCACACAGACACCTCCTCGCACTTAGGGGAAATGTTACATGACAGGACTGAGTAAAAGTTGCCGCATCAATCAAACAGAAAGCAACATCCATCATAAAGGCCTTGCTCTGTCATGTTTGACTTGTTTTGAGGCGTTATTTCCTTTAGGGAGACAGGAAAATCACTTTACATGAAGTGACAAAGGTCCTGGGCCAGATTTGAATCCAGGATGTAGCAAATCTGTGGTATGCGCCGCAGAGCTGTGAGTCACCAGAAAACAACATTTTTCACATCGAATCTGAAAAGAAATGTGAAAGAAATGTCGGGTAATCATTCTCCATTGAAGCAGTGGAGCTGTGTGAGGCTCTCAGGGAGTGATTGATCTTTGTGTATTTTCTGACTGTGTTTGTGTGGCATTAGAAGGAACGGGAGGAAGTGAAATATTAATTATTATGCCATTTGTGAGCCGCTGTGTGCTGTGCCCTCCAGTATGCTGAATCATTCGACTTGTTTTAGATGTTTTGAGACAGCATATTGGGGGAAATCTGAAGGAAACTTAAACTGTCGGAAGTGTTTTTTAGCTTTAGAGTTATTCAGCAGAATAAAGTTGCATTTAAAAGGTGGCTTGTCTTTGATTACTGCAGCCAAGTTAATTTCAGCCTGTGTTATTTTATGTTTGATGCTGTCGTCTAAAAGTTTCAGTAATTCCTACAGACTTTAGAAACTGAGATAAAGAAGCTGAGAGGAATTAATGGGGCAACTTTGGTGTTGAAGCAGCGTTCACCGAAACTGGCTCGCTCAACGTGCCTAATGCCAGAGTTGGGCTGATCTCTGGGGACGACCGATCACATTCGGAGCCGGCTGCTATAGACTATAATAGCAGAAGCATACCCCAGGGATTCATTTGAATTGTTTCTTCTGCTGCGTGTTTTTTCTTTACCTCTCCTTCCTTGTTTGCACTCCTCTCATATTACTCCGCACTTGTTCTTTCATGCCGCCTACCTCACTTTCTTCTGCCTCCTGCCCCAGCAACAAAGCAATCACATGCAGACGTAGCATTTGATCAGCTATATATACACAGGTAATGTGATAGCTTAGGCGTGATAGTTTATTTCCCATGCCTGAGTGTGAATACTCCACCCAGCGTGGGTAATGATAATATAGTCCTTGGACGGCTAGTTATGATAATTCTGCCACTACGCCTGCTAAGATGATCAGCAGGAGGAGCGTCAAATTACCTCAGAACCACAACAGTAAGGCCACAAACTGTTCAAATTAATTGTGTTCACTTCAACACACACTGTAATAGCCAGCTCGTCCGAATGCTCAGGGCACAACAGGAAACTTGTCTCACCGGGTTCTGTGATTGAAGGATCTGTTTTGTGTAATGTGAAGGGCAGACCACACGTGGAAAACTTTTCTTGTTGAAATCTTCTCTCACAAACATACAGCAATTGCATTAAAAGAGAAACTAAAATCAAAGGAATTTTTGACAAGTTTTTGATGAAGCTGGCTTCTTTAGAGGAGAGTGCTGATGAGTTTACCTTTCCTGTTTTAGTTTTTTATCTGACATGTACTTGATTAAAACAGCTGTCAGTGATTGCAAAAGAAGAATATGCTTCATTCAGGGCGGTGAGTCGTAATTATTTTCAGCTAATCTGTTGATTATTATTTTTTTCAATGTATCAATTATCTTAAACGAAATGGCAGAACGATAACACAGTGGTTAGCATTGTCGTCTCACAGCAAGAGGGTTCCTGGTTCGAACCCTAGGGTGGGGGAGCCCTTCTGTGCAGAGTTTGCATGATCTCCCTGTGTCAGCATGGGTTTTCTGCGGGTACTTCAGCATGCAGGTTATTAGGTGACTGTAAATTGTCCATAGGGTGTACCCGCCCTCGCCCAGTGTCAGCTGGGATGGGCTCCAGCACTCCTGCGACCCCCAACAGAATAAGCAGTTATGGAAAATGAATGAATGGATGAATTAATCTCATGCGAAATGCCCCAAAAATTGTGAAAAAATGTAGGGCTGTGTCATAGTTCGAAACTTCATTCATAACAGCGACATTCCAATTCTAAATCAACATTCAGATGCTGTGTGTTCCTTTTTCTCATGTCCATTCTGTTTAAACACAGTATCTCTGCACAGTTGCAGACTTAAGTGCAACACACGCCGCCGCCATACGCCATGCGTCAAAAGCCCGCCTCCATTACATTCTGTGAACAAACCCGCACCGGCCGACGCGCCGCGCCGCTCTGCTTCAGCCCACTGCTCTATTTCCAGCGCGGCCAGCGCTGCGAGAAAAGCCTTTTATGTACGTCTCGGCCGCCGTAGTATCAACTCCGGTTGCTTCAAATTTCTAATAAGACGATTTTAATAAGAAACTCACCCGTGAAATCCAAGTTGTTGTTGCCTCAAAGTCTTTCCTCTTCTTCCGTTACTAGCAGTTGGCAACCGTTGGCAACTAGTGCAGGTACAGCCACCTAGCGGGCTGGGGTGGGAAATACACTTTTGTGTCGACGGTGCCGCTGCGCGCCGCTGCCAATGTGTGTTGCCACTATAGTGACACTTACCCTCGAGGGCTCGACAGTGGGAGCCCACAGCAGAAAAGTAGATTTGTAGCATTGCAAATAGGGCCTGCTGTGATAGATTAACCTACAGTAAGCAGGTTAGCAGGTTAGGTAGCTGTGCTTTCCTCCGAGTTGATGACGTTAGTAGTGATAAAGCAACATAGCGGTGATCCAATCTGCTGTCCCTTTTGGCTAGTTAGCTCCCATGCTAAAAACAAGCTAGCAACGATCCACTTGCGGCAGGCCAGCAGCAAACAAACAGCATAATAAGTGATTCATTTGTTTATTTATTTATTAAAGTAAGTTGATTTAATTTTTTTTTAAAAAGACGTATTTAATCTGATGATTTACTTTATTTGAACTGAGGATTTTTCGTTTCTTTATTTACTTTTTAGGGTGACAATCTCATAAAATATGACGACATACATTCAAAGCTTCATTCAAAAACCTCAATATATGCTTCAAATTAAAACAAAATAAGACATTCGGCACAAAAAAGTGTCTATCACAAATTATGGGAGCCAGATATGAAGTCCTTACATAACTTTTGTCTGACCAAAAGTCCAAAACCCAAAGATACTTCATTTAGAATACACAGAAAAGCAACACATCCTCAAATATGTGAAGCTGAAAAGAGAGAATATCACTTTATTACTTTCTGCTTGATCAAACAAATGACAATTAAAATTTTCACAATAATTGCTGACTAATTTTCTGTTTTCTCAAAAAAACATTTTGTACCTTAACTTGCTTAAGTTTTAACCCTGGTCCTGATGATTATGCGCAAAACTTTTCATTGGCTGTGGGACTCAGCAACTTGGAAGGCGAAATGTCTTCTGTTAATGTGATTTTAAGATGTAACACGTATACACGCATCATCCAGTTGAATTACTGGGATGTAGTATGTGTGATGATGCCTCCAGCACAACAGAATAACTGAACCTGAACAGAGGTTGTAGATTACCTAACCTCTATCAGAATAACCCACGTTAGAATGAGCAAACATGTTCCTGAAGGTGTTTAATGTCTTTCCTTTCTTGACTTGCCCGCACTGCACACTGGCACAGTCCATCAGCAGCTGGCAATAAAACCTGGGCCTGTACTCACCAGAGCGGAGAGGGAGGGGTGGTAACGAAATGAAATGTAAAGCATAGAAGAGCTAAATGTTAAAACAGTGTAAAGTGAATTAATAAATTGGAGGACGGTGAATTACTTAAAGTGATGAATTATGAATTAGAGACTTCCAAGTTTCCATTAGCTGCAAAAAAAGGCTTAACTGCCAATATATGTAAAAAAAGGTGAAAATGGCTTCTTGATGTGCTACGCTTTATTTAACTTAATTTGAACTTGGCAACTGAAGAACAGCAGCAAAGTAAAGGAAGCATAGTTTATGATGATAAATAGTAAAGAAAAATCTGAGTCAGACCAAAACCTTTACATTCATTTACATAGTTTCAAAGACACTTTGACAAGACGAAGCCATAATTCAGGACAAATTTTGCTCGATGCCAGCCAGGCGGAAATATCGGCCAATATTAGCTAATTGCAAATACACTGGCATTGCTGTATGTGTCGGGTAATAAGTAACAAGAAATTGCAGCAAAGAAATGCCAAATTAGGTCATATTAGCAGAACCAAATATCAATATTAGTGTTGGCCAAAAAAATCTAGCATAGCTCGTGCTGTAATATCCCAGTCGCTAGAATAAAATATTGGGGTCGTACATTTCTACGAACCAAAGATGAGTTACATTTGTACGTTTTACATGTATCATATCAACGTTTTTAAATGACATAGTTCTGATTACATGTATTTTAGTTGACTTTGTTGCCAGGAGGTGGATGGACTGGGTGTTTTTAGCGAGAAATCGGGACATTTACTGCTGTGATTGTGTCACCAAAATAAGGTATTTTAAGCCAAAACATGAATTTTCCTAACCATAACCAATACTTTTTGCGTGTAAAGAACCACATGTTAACCACAGTGTTGTTTGAACAAAGAAAGGTAAAATTTAAGTCTTGCCCCTGGATGCAGACTGGCCAATCTTAGCGTAGCGTGTTGTTTTACACTTTTTTCACCTTAAGTTTGACTGTTGGGTATATGATGATGATGATATGACATTGCCAGACTAAATCATAATTGACCCTTCACTAAGTCCACAGACTGGCCAATCATAACGTAGCATCGGGCAGGCTCAGACTAGGACCTTACAATACCAGAGTAGTGACACACATTGGTCAAGCGGAAAGTTGGTCATGTGTCCTCTAGTGGCGGGATAGCGTGTTGCATATCCAACCAAGAACTGACTGAACTTCAGTATTGCTGCCGACCAGGAATTCTTGTGTGTTTCCAAAGTCAAGCAAACCTAAAGGCATTATCTACTATAATCTACCGTAATAGGAACATTGGTGACCTGTTTACAGGTTAAAAAAAAAAAACAGTTGTCTACCATAATGTTACTCTCTACATTTTGAAATAAACAAATTATAAGCATGACTTAATATGACCAAGACACCTAAAAGTACAAACAAGGCCGTTTTCATCAGCTTACAAGCAAGTGCGCGTCAGACATACTGTAAGTGAATGGGTTTTCTGTTCGGAAAGGTAATGCCCTCATGCCCCACTAGAGGGCGTGTGAGGCTTAACTTCAGCATACTACAGGAGTCAATATGAGTCAAGTGCTGTCACTCTGGTATTGTAGGGTCCTAGCTCAGACCAGGGTTTGACAACAACACAGCTGTGCTCCATTGATTCAGATCTCCTTCATCTTCAGGCTGGTTTTGTGGATTTGGAGCTAAATGTTGTGCCTGGGGCACGTCGTGTATTAATGATATTCGTCACCTCTAGAGGTTGGAAAAAGATATACATTTCTTCCCTGTTCTAGAACCAAAATCAAACCCTGAAAAGTGTAGGGTTAGCTAGCTAGCTACTGAAGATATAGCCTACTGAATGTATATACATGCTGCTTTTGCTTTTTAATGATTATAACAGTGAAAAAAGGCCGACCCTGCTGTACAGGAACCAGTGAAGGGAAGCAGGGAAACTTTGCTGATATTCAACCAGCTGTGTGTCATCACAGTGTGTGCAGATGAACGGTGTTTGACTTCCCCCGGAGATCCCTGCCCGTCTGGCGTCAGAGGTCCGGCCGATGTCGGTGGCAGGGTCAAACACTGTTCATCTGCACACACTGCGATGCTACACAGTTGGCTATATGATCAATTCAAATCCCCTTTGGCTGACATAGAGCAGTGTGTATGCATGCGTTGTCTTTGAATTGATGTCCCTTATGTTGATGTTCTTGGGCAGCTTGTTGTGTGATTTATTGATGTACAGTACAGGCCAAAAGTTTGGACACACCTTCTCATTCAATGCGTTTTCTTTATTTTCATGACTATTTACATTGTAGATTCTCACTGAAGGCATCAAAACTATGAATGAACACATGTGGAGTTATGTACTTAACAAAAAAAGGTGAAATAACTGAAAACATGTTTTATATTCTAGTTTCTTCAAAATAGCCACCCTTTGCTCTGATTACTGCTTTGCACACTCTTGGCATTCTCTCGATGAGCTTCAAGAGGTAGTCACCTGAAATGGTTTTCCAACAGTCTTGAAGGAGTTCCCAGAGGTGTTTAGCACTTGTTGGCCCCTTTGCCTTCACTCTGCGGTCCAGCTCACCCCAAACCATCTCGATTGGGTTCAGGTCCGGTGACTGTGGAGGCCAGGTCATCTGCCGCAGCACTCCATCACTCTCCTTCTTGGTCAAATAGCCCTTACACAGCCTGGAGGTGTGTTTGGGGTCATTGTCCTGTTGAAAAATAAATGATCATCCAACTAAACGCAAACCGGATGGGATGGCATGTCGCTGCAGGATGCTGTGGTAGCCATGCTGGTTCAGTGTGCCTTCAATTTTGAATAAATCCCCAACAGTGTCACCAGCAAAACACCCCCACACCATCACACCTCCTCCTCCTCCATGCTTCACAGTGGGAACCAGGCATGTGGAATCCATCCGTTCACCTTTTCTGCGTCTCACAAAGACACGGCGGTTGGAACCAAAGATCTCAAATTTGGACTCATCAGACCAAAGCACAGATTTCCACTGGTCTAATGTCCATTCCTTGTGTTTCTTGGCCCAAACAAATCTCTTCTGCTTGTTGCCTCTCCTTAGCAGTGGTTTCCTAGCAGCTATTTGACCATGAAGGCCTGATTGGCGCAGTCTCCTCTTAACAGTTGTTCTAGAGATGGGTCTGCTGCTAGAACTCTGTGTGGCATTCATCTGGTCTCTGATCTGAGCTGCTGTTAACTTGCGATTTCTGAGGCTGGTGACTCGGATGAACTTATCCTCAGAAGCAGAGGTGACTCTTGGTCTTCCTTTCCTGGGTCGGTCCTCATGTGTGCCAGTTTCGTTGTAGCGCTTGATGGTTTTTGCGACTCCACTTGGGGACACATTTAAAGTTTTTGCAATTTTCCGGACTGACTGACCTTCATTTCTTAAAGTAATGATGGCCACTCGTTTTTCTTTAGTTAGCTGATTGGTTCTTGCCATAATATGAATTTTAACAGTTGTCCAATAGGGCTGTCGGCTGTGTATTAACCTGACTTCTGCACAACACAACTGATGGTCCCAACCCCATTGATAAAGCAAGAAATTCCACTAATTAACCCTGATAAGGCACACCTGTGAAGTGGAAACCATTTCAGGTGACTACCTCTTGAAGCTCATCGAGAGAATGCCAAGAGTGTGCAAAGCAGTAATCAGAGAAAAGGGTGGCTATTTTGAAGAAACTAGAATATAAAACATGTTTTCAGTTATTTCACCTTTTTTTGTCAAGTACATAACTCCACATGTGTTCATTCATAGTTTTGATGCCTTCAGTGAGAATCTACAATGTAAATAGTCATGAAAATAAAGAAAACGCATTGAATGAGAAGGTGTGTCCAAACTTTTGGCCTGTACTGTATATGCTGTACCTTTAAGTGCTTCTGTTGTTGTGTACTGTAATGCAGGGCGTCTGGTCTCAGTTGCCTTCCCTCTTTGAATAAAGGTTATGATAATGATAATAATCAGAATAATTTAATTGATTAATTGTTCCAGCTCCAACATGTTACTACAAAATAGAAAAACTAACCCTAACAAAAAGAGGCAGGATGATATTTCTGAATCTGCGGTGGCTCTGGGTGGGTTTGCTGTGAGCTTTAGAGCAACCCACTTCTTTTGGGGCTGTGTGTGCCACATACTGAACATAATGTCAACATTAAAGTTTATTATGAAGGCTGTGAAGTCCCTTTTGTATTCCACCCTTTTAGCCATCATTACTTCCCAATGTCCTCTTCTGTGATGATGTCTCCCATTTATATCCTCTCCCATACCGCTGCATGTAGGTCCATTATAAATAAATATCCCCTTTGTACTCCTCTGCTCGTCTTCTCATGACTGCTGTGTGTCGAGTGCTCTGCAGTGGCGAGAGGTGAAAGGAGGAAGTGTGTTTATGTCAGGTTGAGAAAGTTAAAGTGGAGCAGTCAGCCAGGCCAATGGGGATGCAGGATTGCGGCTTATTGTGAGACAGGATAATTGGTCTATACGGTTTACTGAGGGGAGAAGAATCTGAATATATCTGAAGGCGTGTGGCTGCGACTTGAAAGGAAATGGCACAAAAGCAGCATGTTGTATGTTAAATGACAAGATGTGATGTAGGAATGCAGATGACCTCGTCATAATGGAGGAAAGAAGTACTTCCTCTGTGACAGTTTCTCAGCACCATGAAGAGAAAGTGTGTTTTAACTGATGGGAGTATTGCCTTTGTGCAGAAGCTGCTGTATTCATTGCCTGCAGCTGCCTTCCAGTTCAGTCCTGTCCAGAGTTAAGACCTCTCTGCACCCGTCGAGCCCAGCTCAAGGCTGAATGAATGCTTTTAAATACCCAAGATGCTTCTATATTCCTTTTTCCTCACTTCACGCCTCTCTTTTGATTCATTTTTTCTCTCCTTTTTCTTCCTCTCAATCAAAAAACATCTGCCTCTCTGTATTCTTTCACCCTCTCTGACTCTGTCTGCCTGTGCCTCTCTCTTTTTCTGTCTTCTTAATTAAGGAAACACATCTGACTTGATGAACAGATACATGCGAGGGCTTTACAGAGGTAAATGTAAGGCCAGGCGATCATGGTGAAGTGTAAATCTTTCCGCAAGCGTTTACATCCCGCTCTTAAAGCTCCCATGGTATTGCCAAAGGGTCGTAAAGCCGCTAATGTTGCTCTGCTCCGTTTATTTGTGGTCCAGGTTTTGATTTGGCATCTGACCATTAGCACAGATCCGAACCAGGAGCTCCATTTCGTGTATAAATAATTCAGATGCTTTATGATATTCATTATGGTGACTGACTATTTCAGAGCAGAACCTGTGATTATCTCCGGGCCCTCTAATAATACCACTGCAGAGCCTATTGATTCCTGGGAACTGCCTTCATGGGATCACAGACCCCCAGCCTGCCTGCTGCAAACAGCCAGCGTGTTATTTGCTGACGGTTGGAAGCAGGAAGGCAGCTCACGCGGCTGTGATCTAGCCGCAGGGGTGACACACGCAGTAGAAATGGAGAGGTATTGCCATATGTGCTGGAGGTTCATGAACCTTGCTTCCTATCTGCCACTGTGTGTATTTGACTGCTGCATGCAAGGCCTTGATGATATCTGAGGTCATTTGGAAAAGAGCTTAACGACACAGTAAATATTTATTGTATGTGGCAGCAAACAGTCCGTGGGAAATAGAGGAGCAGTTGTTATGCGCAAGAGTTAGGGTCTGTTTAAAAAAAAAAAGCAGCAATGAAAGTGCCTTCCGCCTCCCATAAAATCCAGCCAGTTGTATGAATACTTCTTTATTGGCCTTTTTTTATTTACTGCTGTTAGTATTGTAAAGTTTTGATTTCACCAGATGGGAAATCACAACTGCACAATGATTTAATGGGCCTGAAACTGAGAGCCCACTTTCATAATGTGTTTGAACTCTTGGGAAAACTCTGGGTTTGTCTTTGAAGTTCCCAGCTTCTGTTTCCTCATCACATTCTCTAAGAGTTAATTACAGGCTCCGTGCTGTGCTATGAAGCTGGATCTCTGGAAACACACAGTTTTGATTCTGGAGTACGTGCGGCCATGTGGCTTATGATAAGTTGCTTTGACTCTTAAGTAACAGAGGAGAATTCGGGGCTGTTTGTGCCATGTGCCTCTCACTTCACTCAGTTCTGCTGTTGATCCTTTTGGCCGCGGGAGAAATGCGTGAATGTGAGTATTTGCATGTGTGGCTGCTCTGTGTGTGTGTGTGTGTGTGTGTGTGTGTGTGTGCCTTTATTGTTTGCATTCAGACAGCCATGCCACACATAAATAGTTTTGAAGGATCATGATACAATAAAGCCTGGCCAGCACTCAGTTCTGAGAGCATTTTGAGTCCCTGTGCTACAGAGCGGTGCAGGAATGAGTCCTAAAACATGGAAATGAGTTAGCATCTTAGCACTTCCAGTTCCCTTGTCTCAAAGTCAGTGGGTTTTTTTGTGGATGGGGGTTTAGCTAGATGTCTAATGTCTGTGCTTAACTCAAGTTTAAGAGATTTTCATGCACGTGTCTTAAAATGCTGGTTGCTAACAGATGGCTAAATGAGACCACAGAGGTTGTCGGGGGCATAAAACGTCATCATGCTGAACACAGCTCACTAGTCCACATTTACAGCCTCCTTGTGGTGATGATGTTGAAGTCATATGACCGTGGTGTAGTTTGTTTATAGCATACCGTTAGCTTTTAGCTTCTGGTGATTGCATGCATGCCTCAGAAATTAAGAACATGGTGCTAATTTGTGAGGGTTATGTGTTATTATCATAAACTTTAATTTGCCACGCAGCATATTTTCTACAACAGTCCAAAAGTTCTGGGATGACCTACAAAAAAAGTCATCCCTGTACAACTCTGTAAAAAGACTGTAGATAGATTTAAATTTATGCTGCACCAAAATGTTGCTGATAATGAATATTCAGCCCGAGTCGACACGGACATGGGAATTTTTTAACACAGGAACCTTCATTCTTAAAAAATTCCTGTCTACTAATACTATCCTCTATAAATCTCAGTCCAGATGAAAACATGAAAACACAGAGCATGCAAAGCCAACAGGCGATGATGTAACCCTAATCCTAAAGCCATGCTAAGAAGAAAGCCAGGCTGGCCAGTCAGAGGCCTGAAAAAAAGCTATTACCAAAAGGCTGCCTGGCGCAGTGACCTCTGTAGTGCATTCTGACGCTTCTTTTCTTCAGTATAGTCAAAGAGTAACCGTATATTTATGTTTAGCATCCTATTTTTACTATTTGGCCACGTCTGCATTTGCAGGAAATACTGCTTCATTTGTGACGCCTTACAAAGGAGAAAATGGCGTCCACTTTGACATTATGAGCCCAAAACTTAGTTTCCCTGTCCCCATCTCAACACTGAAAAGCTTCTGAAAATATTCAACCTGAATGGAGTTGTACAAAAGAATCATTTTCAGTGACCTTAAACACAGTTTGCGTGTCGACAAACGGCCAAAACACATAGGAAAAGATACATTTTTATACATGACAACGCGTGGACAAGGTCTCAATCGACAACTCTGAATAACCACAAAATATTTTTTTACAAATATTAAAACAACTTTTTCCTGTAAAATGTACTCACCTTTTTTAATTTAGTAAAATCCGTATCATCACAATAATTGAATGTTTAATTTAAAAAGGCTAAAATTTTGAAAAAGTAGTGCTGAAACAATTTATTAATTGATCAGTTAGTTGAATGGCAGACAATTATTTTCCAGAAATTTTGCGAGTCGATCCGTCATTTCAGTAATTTATCAAGCAAAAAAATATTTGCTGTTTTGGTGTTGTTTTGTAAACAAAAATAAAATAAAATAAAAGTAACTGCTTTTTTTTCTTTTCTTTTTTTCTTTTTTCTAAAGGTCTGGGAAACTGCATTTCAGTTTCAGTAAAAGTATTTTCTAGACTATATTGATTAATTAAAAAACAAATAAAAATACAGTGAACACCAGTTAGCGATCAGGTCTGTCTGGGTCATATTCGTCATTGCAAGCGGATGAGTATTAAAACTGAATTCATTATTTTTCTTTATTTCCCACACCGATTACTAATCGATATTTTCATATTTATTACATGAATACAAAGGAATGAAAGTTTTTGTTTATAGTACAGTACAGCTGTTTCATAACATGGGTGTTACGGGAGAATTACATGACTGGACATTATCAGTCATATGTGGCTTCAACCACAGGTGCTTTCCCTAAGTGCATTTGTTTCCTGTTTCCATCACTAGCAGCCATGATCATTTCCCATTGTTTAAGCAGACAAGGTAGTTTGAGAAACACCAAGTTTAGCTGCTGCGTCTCGTTGGCTCGTTTGTGGCAGTTTGTCTTGAGCTTTGAGGAGACTGCTTTTTTTCATTTAGAGAAAATGGCCTTCTTTTTCCTGTCATGATTTCAGTGTGTATGCAGTGCCAGCCTCAGGTAGCCAGCTGAGCAGACGGATAACCATATGGCAAAGTGTCATGGGAGTAAAGTTAAAAAAAAAAAAAAATGCTTTAAAATGTTTTCCAGTTGTTGTCATTTATGAAAACGCCCAGAATTAACACTAGAAGCGCACCATGATTACTATAAGCAGAATATTTAAACAGCTTTTGTCAATGTGTGAGTCATGTGTGGTTTCCACTGTAATAATAAAAAGTAATTATCTGTTGCAAGCCTTCACACAAGTCACATCAATATCACAAATCACAAATTTGCCTCACATGAACTTGAGCACACAGACTGTACAGTACACTCATGCATTTAGCACAGTTATACCTCTGTAGATAAAATACACCGGGTGATGAATTCTGATCACACTGTTCAAGGTCTGCTTGTGTGGTGACATAAAGACGTTACCCACCGTATTGTTTTCTTTAAATAATTCTCTCACAGTTTGTTCTGTGCTTTTCCAAAGGCTAGAGCTGTAAGTCAGTGTGGAAACAAAAGGTTACCTTGACTCAGTATTAGACCATAATAACCACGATGTTCTTTGACACACTATTACCATTGCAACAAACACACATCACACTGGCGGCTCCAACCTTAAGCCCCTGAATCACACATCAGCCAGCAGACCCTCTCAGTAATTGGCGGTGACATTATCCGTGATATAGTCATGACTGAAGACATAGTGCACTTGTGAAATATTAATTACAGTTTCTTTCAACAGATGGAAAAAAAAAACTTCTTGCAATCTGCAATCTGTATGCATGAAAAAGCATCTTAATTATAACAAACTGTGTTTCTGTTGTGATTCAGAAAGGCAGGTGTTTGTGTTTCAGTCAAGGTTGAACAGGCGCAGTGTGTCTGGAGAAAATGCATCTCTTCAGCAGTAATGAAAAGACACCCACCTGTCTAGCGACAGTGCACAGGTGCTACATTTCAAGACAAAATCATGTGTGACATCAGTGCGATTTTGAAAGCCTCTAGGTGATACAAGTGCAACCGATGCACCCCGAGCCCAGTGAAAACATGTCGGAGCATCCTTTCTTTCAGCCAGTGCTTTGCTTTCACTGTATTACCCATTTCCACGTTCCCTGGTAAATTAGATGTAGTGAGAGATTAGTGATACAGTGCAAGTCTCGCACATAGCTTATCCTTTCATCAGCTCCTTGCCACAGCAATATCAGGCAAAAGGGGCCTCCGTGCGCTTCAGATCTATCTCCCAGTCTGATAGGAGGCATTTGCAATTCCATAGCTCTGTATCGCCACTCAGATCGAGCAGAGGGAGGGCTCGCTGGGAGGAGGTGAGGGAGCAAGGAGTAGCACACTTTTCCCCAGGAAATAAGACTGGAGAACGTGATCGCTTGTTCTCAGCTGCTTTTTCAGCTCCGCTACTCAAAGACGAGGGATTTGTCTGTGTATGTGCAACGAGACATTAACAAGATGCTGCTGCTGCTGAATTGTGTGTCGGGTGAAATCTCCCGCGAGTGAGGAGCAGAAAGTGCAGATGATGACAGAGGGATTAGATCATGAGAATAGATTTTTTTTTCTTTCATGGGCCATAATAAAACATAAATGAGACATGCAAAAGCTGCGGAGGCTGTCAGGGGCTGTGGAATATCTTTTTCATTATGCCTTTGTATGTGTGATACTGCATATTGATGGCATAATAAATACTAAATCCCACTGTCATTGGCCTTTGACTTAAAATTCACGCACGATATACATGGGAAAATACACATTTATCTTTTTCTGCTTCTCCGTGCCGTTTCAGTCAAGAGTGTCATTAAGAGCATTAAGACAATAAAAATGACTTATTATTATTTTCTCCTCAGCACACTGTACATGAGTCACAAGGGGCTTTTTCCTCTGAAGGAATACTTCACCCACCAAATGACCATTTGTAGCCTATATCAATTCCTCACCCCATGTTATGTTGTTGAAGAAAGCTTTGTTTCTTACCCTCGCATGGTGAACAGAGTATTCAAAAACTGAAATTCCTCATATATTAAAGTAAAATGGGTCCATGTTTAACAACAGCAAAACTATATCACAACATAACAAACTCTCACACAGCTCGTACAGTATAATTCAAGTCTCATTTATCCAGTCATATCTTCATTGCTTGCCAAACAGGGAACTTAACTAAAAGTGAAACCTGTCTATGCTCTTCAAAGCCAGACTCCACTGACGAAAACAGTAGTTACAATAGTTTGGATTCACCAAAGTAACACAATAACACAATAACACAAACTATTGATTGAGGCAGCAGTAGACCAGCAGCTCCGGTGTTCATCCATCCATCCATCCATCTTCTAACCGCTTATCCTCTTGAGGGTCACGGGGGGGCTGGAGCCTGTCCCAGCTGACACTGGATGTGAGGCAGGGTACACCCTGGACAGATCGCCAGACTATCGCAGGGCTGACACATAGAGACAGACAACCATTCACACTCACATTCACACCTGCAGACAATTTAGAGTCACCAATTAACCTGCATGTCTTTGGACTGTGGGAGGAAGCTGGAGTACCTGGAGAAAACCCACGCTGACATGGGGAGAACATGCAAACTCTGCACAGAAGGGCTCCCCCACCTGGGATTGAACCGGGAACCCTCTTGCTGTGAGGTGACAGTGCTAACCACCACACCGCCATGCCTCCCCTCCTGTGTTCAGTGAGGTAAAATTGATGTTTCTGTCAATGGAGCCTGGCTTTGAAGAGAACATAAGTAAGTTCTACTTTTAGTTCAGCTCCCTTTCGGAAAGAGCTGCATGTTTTGGAAGTTGTGAGCAAAGGACTGGATAAACTGAGACATGGTTTATACTTAATGAGGTGTGAGACTTTGTAAACAGATTTTTTTTTATATAGTTTTGCTGTTGTTAATCATGAACAATAATTTTTTTGATATTTAGGCTGCTTTCAGACCTAGAGTTGTGTTGCTTTGGTCTGAATCAGGGACTAATTTTGCTACAAAGTTGCATAATTGCTAAGAGTTGGTTTGTGTTCTCACGGCAGCATTTACAAGCAGACCAGATAAAATGCCTTGCACGAGAAAGCTGCTCTTGATTGGTCAGATTTTCCATGTGGGAAAAATCCAGGAAGTAAACAAAACGTTGAAGAAGAGTACACTTGCAAGATAAATGTGACACTTTCTAATGTCACAATGGAGGGACAACTACACAGGTTGATTTTAGTGCTGCTCATCGTGGACTATATTGCTGTCATTGTTCATTTTAGTCAAACCATACAGTTTGAAAACGAGGCGCAGCTCCAACTAGAAAACAATGTTTTGATGCATTGGGTGTGCTGAATGTGCATATTAAGGCAGTACAGGAGGAGGTGCACATTAATAATCCTCCAGGACTGTAACATGCTCATGTTTAACCCAAACAATGTGTCATGTGACTGCAGTTGGTTCAGATCGAGGTCGTTTTTACCACTAGAGTTTGTTTGTAACTGGACCAAGACCACCTCTTCAAGAAGGTCTTGGTCCAGTTGGTTTGGTGCCCACCCAAGTGCAATTGCTGTGTTCACACCTGTCCAAATGAACCGCACTTAGGTGGAAAATGAACTTGAGTTTGATTGAACTGAACAAAACAGGGCAGGTGTGAAAGAACCCTTAGTTTTCTGGAGGCATGCAAGAAAAGCATTTCCTTAACAAATTCAATGCCACACAAAGTGAGTACCAGATATACAAATGATCATTTCGGGGAGTGAAGTATTCCTTTAAATACATTTTGCTGGTGATAACTTGAGAACTTTAACTTGTAATTAAGTATTTTAGATTGCAGTATTGGCTCTTTTACTCAAGTACAGGATCTGAATATGTCTTCCGCCACTAGAAGTATCAGGCGTGTGTGAGGAGAGCCGGCTCTGCCAAAGCTCAACATCAGTATTACTGACACCAGCTAATCGAGAAGCATAAACTCACGCGGTGGCAGCGAAAAGCCTCAGCAGCGGCCTGAGGGGTCAAGAAACGGCTCTGTCTGTACTTCGCAGTCAGAGGCAGAGAGAGACAGCTCTTTGTTTGCCCCGCTATGAGAAGCTCGTCTGTCTTCTGCCTCTGATGTTCTCAGGCTTGAGGCCAAGTCAGTGACAGAAGGAGCCTTTGCACAGTGCTGTGCCCTCTGCCAGAGAGCTACAGAGAGGCTGTGCTGCGTTGTTACTGAGCTGTGTTGTGACATGGAAAAAAAACAAAAAAAAAAAAACAGCAGGGGAAACTAAACCTCTCACCTCTTATCTCCAGCGTGGGGTGGTAGAGGTCACTGTCTCAAGGGAGGTCAGTTTTTCCAGCTGTTGACACTAATTGGAGTGGTTAGGAAAATGTTTTTGTGGAACTTAAGTTAATATTTGTGTTTTAGTTGCTCAAAGCTGAACATAACAATGCTGAAATAACTTCTGGTAGCTGGGCTGTGGTGTTTTTTGTTAACCTCTCTAGTCATGTCTGTGATTTAGTGCTCTGTCATCTTTCCTCTTACTTAAATACTTGGTTGAATCTGCATATGTTTAGTTAATGTCGCTAAATGAAGCTTAGAACATGTGCTCTCCCTCACTCGGTCTGTCACGTGTGGCCTAACAATAACCCTCCTGAGGGAAATGTTTTCCCAACATCAGGCATGGCATCGATCACATCAGGCTGCCATTGTTCCTACAGACGAGGTGATGCACTGCCATCTTGTGGTGTGCGGCTCGTAGTGCTCCGCCGACTGTCACTTCTCTCCCACTTGACTCTCTGCCGTCACTCTCTCTCCTCTTCTGATGCGTTTGAAGTGGGCTGAAGTCTCATGAGAGGAGACGGGACCCCTGCAGAGCTACTCAGCCGAGGACAATGTAATGCTTCCCACTGCTAGGAACAGACAGTTCCACCAGTGCTGTTGTTCCCACATATTGTGCAGACGCATTCAAAACGCTGCACGGTGAACACACAGTTTGTCTTGTTAAAGATTTATAAGATCCAAGAACGCTAGCCACCCAAAAAAGAGGGGAAAAAAAACTACCAGAATGCACTTTGATGGGAACAAAGTGCTGCATCAGTTTTGAGAAGTTCAAGTGTACAGAACTTGGTGTTTTGTGACCTCCAGCAGTTGTACATCACTGTTATCTGTCTTTGTATCAGCTAAGGCAACTCAGCAGAGACTGACAGCCAGTTCAGCGAGAAACAGGCAATGTCAGGAAAATGTGTGATTTTCAATTCCAGCTGAGTTTATGTATTGTTGTGTCCTCTCTTTTTCACAATGACAAATTTACACAGCAACAACTAAACCAGGAAAACAATGTTAAGTGTAAGATATTGCTGCGTAAAGACTAAACAGCAAATATTCAAGTGTACAAAATTGTGACTAATGAAATGTTGGTACTAGTAGAGTAAAGTATCAGTTCATCAATTGCTGCTGATTAATCTGTTGTCAATCGAATTGCTTCAGATGCAGTGTGAGAAGGCGAGTCAGTCTCCAGCTTCAGCTCTGTCCTTTTCTCTCAGCTGTTTAAAATTAAAAGGAAGATGCCCACTCATCCTCCTCCAGTGACTGTAGGCGTTCTCCAGTTTCTCCACCATGCTATCAGACTGGTTTCCATTCTCCATAATCTTGTGTTATCCTAGATTCTGGTCTAAAATGTGACTACAAATCCACTCACTTGTCAGCACCAGCTTCTACCATCTTAGATCACATGCAAAATTAAAATCATTCCTGCCAGTTAAATATTTTGAGGCTTTAGTCCACGCGTTGATTTCCTCTCGCCTCGATTATTGCAGTTCTCTCTATGCGGGAATCATTCAGTCAGCCCTGTCTTGCCTGCAGCTTGTTCAGAATGCAGCAGAAAGGCTCCTCACTGGTACCGGGAAGAGACACAGTATCTCCATTGCACTGGCCTCCCAGTGCTGAATTAATTTCAGGATGCATTTATTTGTTTTTAAAGCGCTGTTTGGGCTGGCATCTGGTTACATTTCTTAACTGCTCTTCCACTATTCCACCTCCCGACCCCTCTGATCTGTTGACCAATCACTGCTCTCTACTCTATGCATTTAGAAACCAAAGGAGATTAAACTGTGGAAGAGTCTTCCACAAACAAGTGGGTTTTCCCCGTCCAGTGATGTCTTTAAATCCTGTCCGTCTCTTCTCTTTTAATCATGATGACATGCCTGGTTATGACCTCGCTCTGGTTTTAATTTGCTTGTTTTTTTATTTTGTTGCTTGTGCCGTGCTGTCTTTGTGTTATGATTTCACAAAGACATCTTATATTCTCTTATTTCGGACGGTTTTATTGCATCATTTCTCTGTTTTATTTAAAGTTATTGTAAAGCTCTTTGGTCAGCATTTGTTGTCTTAAATGCACTTTATAAATAAACCTGACTCGACATATATTTAGTGAATGCAAGCTCACTATTTCAGTTCTCTAGTTGGTTCATTCTTCAAGAAGACCGACACAAGGCCGTTAGATTGGATCTCATCAACATGCACTTCCTGTCACACTAAAAGCCTCCTACGGTGTAGGTTTACATATGGTGTGTGTGTGTGCAATGTATGTGTATCTGCGCTTTGTGTGTTTAGTGCGCTGCAAGGCTGGAAAGCCTTTCGCACACAGCCCTGCACAGAATCCTACAGCCATAGCCCAACAGCCCGCATTAAGCACAGAGGCCAGCTGGATTAAAGGGGGCCATATGGTGACAGAGGAGAGATGGGAGGTTGGCACAGGAAGGCCAATGTATGCAATGTTTTTACATCTTAAAGACCGTGTACCAACATGTCTTGGTGTATGCAGGGCTAGAAAAAATATATGGCAATTTAAACATTAACCTTAGCCCTTGTAATTGTGTGTGTGTGCTTGTTTTTGTTCCATATGTGTGTGTGCTTGTGTGTGTGTGCGCGTGGAGGCATTACAGCCTGCGCTTTAGTGTTGAAAAGAGATCGCTGAGACCATAAATTTAAGGTTATCTGTCAATTTGAAAGAGCATCTTGCTCAGCGGTCTGCTTGCCAGTGTGTGTGTGTGTGTGTGTGTGTGTGTGTCTGTGTCTGTGTGTGTGTGTGCCCAGACTACCAACACTCGTTGTGCTCGTCGGTTTTCACATACGCACCTAGAGTTGAACAGGACGGAGCTCGCTGATGCTCCTGTCAGAGTCCCCTCCCCCTCACAACCTTTCGGCGATGTGCGCAGCACACACACACACACACACACACACACACACACACACACAATGACCAGCAGAGCACACAAATTGGTCAGCTGTCAACGTGGAGGTTAAATTACGTGTCAAGCTTTGGTAGAATTGCACTCGAGTATTACCGGAACACCTCACTGATTAACTGTCTCTGTGCTCTGTAGGTGACATTACAAGTGCTACCGAGGACGGAAGAGGTAACTGGTCCTAAAGTCTAAAGGCTGCTAATTAGAGGCTGCAATCTTTAGTATGTCCAACAATTGAAAATGTTGAACTGTCAACTGTGTTAAACTCAGAGCCTTCTCTTAAAGTCTGTAGGAGAAAGGTATTTGGGTTGACTGTGAGCATGAGTGATTGTAATGGCAGTCTCCATATTATGAGATATATTGTATGTAAAGTGGACATCATGGCCTCAGTGACCACTTTTACCTGCACGCTAATATCCCATTATTACATATATCATCTATAATCATTTGAAAATAATCAGAATTTGAAACAAGTCATAAAAGCAGCATTTTCCATTTTGATATTCCCAATTAGGCTTTATTTCAATTGTGACATTTTCAAATTAAGACATGTGGGATGATAGTATTGCATATATACTATATACTATGATATTATACTATTCGGGTTTTAGGAGCACTATTTGGTATTGTATACAATGCATTCAGGGTGCCCCTAAACTGGGGTTTTTACTGCAGTTTGTGATCAGGGTTGGGTGTCGTTTGGCATTTTTCTGATAGGGATGCTGCACTGATACGGCGCCTTAACCACCACTTTAAAAAAAAGTAAAGCACAAAACGACTTCTTACTACTTAAGAAAAGGGCTTTTTTATTGCATAGATGAATTTGAACTTAAAATTGAACAATAAGTTGATATATTGTTTGAGTATGCTTCAATATGTACATAAATGCATAAATACAAAACACTGTTATCGTCCCCCTAACTCAGGAGAAAATCAGCAGCCAGACATTTCTCCATTGTCTTTTTAGGAGCGGCTGAGATTTTCACTACAGTGAGAATAGCTGCTAACTGCTAAGCTAACCTCCTTCACTTTGATCAGCAATGAGGCAAGACATGGGAACTTGGCTTTGGTCTTGAGCAGCCGTATTTACCGACAAATAGCCTTACCTGTCAGAAAATAAATGTGGAAACAAAAGACAATCAAACTAACCTACCTCCCAACTGAAATAAACAGGAGAAAAAGGGATCAACAAAAATGGCTTCTCCCTCCTACTTTAAGGTTGCTACTGAATTGAGCAAGATTATTTAAAATATTTACAACGCTTACAATAAGCTGTTCTAACTACAGCCACAGGTAGCTTTAACACACAAAACTAAAGTTCAAGGTAAAAGCTTTGACAGGCAGATGCTCTAAATCAAAAATGCTACTGCAACACACAAGATCATAACACAGAATACCAGCTGCTGTCATGTTGGGAATGGGGAGAGAGAGAGGCAGAAGGCCGGCATCAGGTGGAGTTTAAAACTGAGCAGTCAGCCAATCAGCGGCAGCAACCCGATCACGTGGTTGATTGGGGAATCACACACACCAGAGGGGTATTCCAGAAAGCGGGTTATGTGAAAACTCAGAGTAAATTAACCCTGAGATGAGGGAAACTCTGAGTTATCCGTTCCAGAAAGAGAGGTAACTGAAACTCTGAGTCAGTCACCATGGTAACAGACTCTGTGAACATAACCTGCTCGTTGACAGGTTTTCTTCAATAAACCCTGAGTTTTTCTCTGTCTCCTCCCTCTTACACGCTGTTTCATTTCCTCATTCATTCAGTCCGTGTCAAAGCTTGTATCGAAGCACATTAATTAGCGGAGATTTACCGTCTGTCACAGTCTAAATCCTGCTGGATATTAGTTTGTTACTCAGGACTGTCTTAAGTTACTGAATTTATGCACATCAATCATTTCTTTGGAGATCGGTTTTTGTCTTTACATTCAAATATTACACAGCGAGAATTCACCCTCAGCTCAGAATCAAACCTCTGTCCTTTTTATATTTAATATTTTTTATAACACTGTGCACAAGGATCAGACTGTTAGTCTGTTAGAGCAGCTCTGAAATGTTTATTGCACATAATGTGTAGGTCTAATTATTTAAATGTTAAAAATCGGTATGAAGCTTTAGACACGTAGTATCAATGACTAATGATCTCTATCACTGATGTCATTGGTCGCACTGATGGAACATAATTCCTATAGCCTAATATTGGGGATTATATGTTAATATTTCTGAGTGAGCAATGGTGCAGCATTTCAGTGTCTTTAAATTTACTACATTTGTAGCTGAAATAAAGTCACTGAATGCTACTGAGTCAAGATACAAATAGATGTCCAACATTTTAAAATCTACTGTATTTTAACCTCAACGTCTTTTTCAAGTGCAAATCACCAAACATATTATTACTGGGTCAGACTGTGAGTTTACAGTCATGTCTTTATGTCTTTGATCTATAGCCTAGCCTATATGTTTTAAATCTTCCTATTTTTCAGTTGCTGCCTCCTGTGTTTTCCCCATCAGATTAAATCTGAACAAATATATTATTGTATATAATTAATATAATATAATGTATCTACAGCCTGATACACAGTCAGATTCCACCACTTTATCTTCATTAAGGAAATGTAAGTCTGATAAATGATGAATAAACGGACAACACTGAAAAACCTTATTTACACTTTCCTCGCTCTGACTCAGGCTCTTCTTTTAAAGATAAACGTGCACCGTCTGCTACACATGCATTAATATCTCTACATCCACTGGATTAAAATGGAGGCGCTATCTTTTATTTACTGTTGCCATGGTGAATCGTGGAGTCGGAGCTCCATTGATGATGGCTTTTTATTGTCGGCTTAACTCAGAGTGAACATACTCAGAGTTGACTGAACTAACTCAAATCAGCTGTTCTGGAACCGGTAACTCAGAGTTTCGCATCTCAGGGTAAATCAACTCAGAGTTCAGGGTTAGACTCAGAGTTTGTTGAAACTCCTACCTGGAATACCCCTCTGCAGCTCATCGCACACACACAGGCAGGCTGATTGCTACTGCAAAAGAGGGGAGGAGAGAGAGAGCCGTCAGTACAGACAACATAAACAACCAAGTAAATGACCACAGTCATAACAGTACACATTGTACAGCTAGGCTTAACTTTATACTGTTTGCCTCACTGTCATACATCGCTGGCACACACAGGCTTTGTCTCTCTCTTTTAACATTCATTATGTACACGATCTCATTTGGCATGGAAATGACGCACTAAAATCTGAGCTGTTATTAACTATTTATAAAGTTTTATTAACTACTTATAAAACTATGAGAAAATCTATTTTACTACAAAGTGGAGAATGGCACAAGCGGCTCCAGGCATTCTACTTTCTCATGTTTGCATGTTTCCATTTTATGCACGGCGGAATATTCAATTTTATGCCTTTGCGCCAGCGACAGCCATGGCCATTTTTGGGCTGCCTGTCCATCCATCCTTCTTCGATATTTCAAGAATGCCTTCAGGTATTTCTTCAAATTTGGCACAAATGTCAACTTGGACTCAGCAATGAAGTGGTTAGATTTTGGTGGTCAAAGGTCAACGTCACTGTGACCTCCCAAATATAATGATGATGTGATGATATTTTATATCGAGAAGGCCAAAGGTCAACTTTACTCTGACATTAGAATGCTCTGCAAAAAACACTTGTTTGGCTGTTAGTCAGTGTCATACTGTAACTCAGCAACAGAAGGGGAGACACTGGGTCAGTCACTGAATTGGTGACACTAATCTTGGGTGACCACCTTGAAACTGTGCTGATTGTATAGATCACCTGTGCTGCCAGTGAGGAAGACTATGGCAAGCTGTTTTAACATTTAATCGCTAAGTGTGACTATCCGGAATTATCATTATAGTTATCAACAACACCATTTTGACTAGTCGTAATGTCATTGTGACTAGTATGCATTTTAATTGAAGATATCAATGACGTCATTCTGACTAGTCAAAACTACAGTTACAGATATCTGTAAGTAGATTTTGACTAGTCAAAACTCTAATTTAAGATATCTGTAATTCAGTTTTGACTAGTAAGATTCAAACTACTTTTGCCATTAATGTGTATGGGGTTTCTCATTATAGATATCTCCAATGTAGTTGCGGATATCTGCAATTCTTATTGCGGATATCTGCAACTGAATTGGAGATATCTCTTATTCAGTTGCAGATATCTACAACGTCATTCTGACTATCTGAAACTTAATTCAAGATATCTAGAAAGGACCATATAGATATCTTCAGTTGATGATAATTAAAGATATCTTGAACTTGAATTAGGACTAGTCAAAATGACATTGTAGATATCTGCAACTGAAATACAGATATCTACAATTCAGTTGCAGATATCCACAACTACCATGGAGATATCTATAATGACAAACCCCATACACATGAATGGCAAAAGTAGTTTGAATCTTACTAGTCAAAACTGAATTACAGATATCTGTAATTAGAGTTTTGACTAGTCAAAATCTAATAACAGATATCTTGAATAAGAATTTTGACTAGGCAAAATTATGTTGCAGATATCAGTAATGAATATCCAGTCTAGCTATTAAATGTTAAAACGGCTTGCCATAGGAAGACGTGTGTGAAGCATTAACATTGTAGAATTTGTAGCTTCTTTGCAGCAACATGCATTTTTCAAGCTGCTATGGCGACATATGACCCTGGACAGACACGGATATAAACCGCAACTTGACTGGTTCGTGGAGGCAAACAATTGCGAGGCAGTAATTCTAGTTAATAGCCATGTAAACCGCTTCGGAGGAATAATGTCTTTTTTTTTTTTTAAATAAGAGCAAAAACTAGAAAAAAATGTGCATGTAAATGTGGTGAGTGTAGCACAAAAGGAAAGCTCACAAGGTGCCCAAAATAGAAAGTGTTTGTCCCTACCTTAATATATTAGCACTCATTTGGGGAGCATGAGGTCACAGTAAATTTCATGTTGAAAAATCTTGCGCTGGATATGTGAATATAAAAGGTTCAACAATGTCGATGGAGGCCAAAATTATACACTCCACTCTGCACTCACAGGTGTACACAAACAAGCGTGCATAAACAGGCATAGGGGTACACACACAGTCACGCACACACAAATGGCTCGGTGACAGGCGCATGGCAGAGCTTGAGGGATCTGCACTTGTGCTTGATAATTAGAACTAACATAGCCGGTGTAATTGCAGTGAGATGATGCACATATACAATTAGCAGCTACACAAGTTCATTAAGAAAAAGACAGAGGTCTGACAGCACTAGTCACCTTGGCGTTAACACTCGATACGTGGACAGGACTGTGTGCCTTTGAGTCTGCCCGGGGTTGAAAGGCATCCTCCCCTGGAGACTGTGAGCCATCGGGCCTAGGGTTAGCCCACTGTGTGTGTCTGTGTGTGTGTGTGTGTGTGTGTGTTAGCTTTATAAAGTCCTGATGAAAGCTTGTCTCCATAGACACTCTCCTGCCTGCCTGCCATCCCGCTTTGGATGCTGTTACGTGGTTAAAATGTCAACAACAGTGCCATCTCTTTCCTAACAGAGGCTCAGTACAATACAGTCAGTGTACAGTATGTTGTGTACATCATCTGCAGTTCATTTTGATCCGTTTTGTCACCACTTCAGTTTTCCTTTGAATCAAGATCGAATCTTCAGTGATGTTGCCTTATTTCTGCTTAATATTTCACACTTCCTTTCTGGTTTTGGCATCACTTGTACATGATGCAATGTCTGTGCAAGCCACATAGTTTTAACTCCTGGCAACGCAAAGTCCAGAACTGCACGCTCTCTAACTCCTTCACCAGATGACTTGTTTTCCTTATAATTATATCTGGAATTTTCATTTGCTTCCATTATCCCATCTCTGTGTTAGTCCTGTGGTGTTTCTATTTTTCTGCAGTCATAATTAATCAGAGCTATGCAGCATCTTTACCTGTTTGCACCACCCCTCATTGGACTGGAAAGCCTCATCCGTTCTGAAAGACACTACAGAGAAAAGTGCATTGATTTTAGAAGAGAGAAAGATGGAGAGGAAGGAGGGGTGAGTATGTGAGAAGAAGAGGAATGGGAAGAGAGGGAGAGCGAAGGAGAAGAGAAAGGGAGTGAAAACAAAATGGGAGGGAGGGGAGAGAAGGCATGATAATGAGCTCTACCTCTGACACATCCTCCTGTTTCTATGGAGACCAAGGAGCCAATCGTGTGGCCTTGCTGAGGACTGTACTACTGGAGCTGATAAGAGGGTGAGGGGAGGCGTACGCAGATGCTTCTCTGTGTTTAAGAGAGCCAGTATAATCTCCCAGTGGCTCTGCTGCAGGTCGTGTCCTCTTGCTTTTTATTTAGGAGTGGCATCCTCCCCAGGTACTGGCTCCAGTGAACAATTACCCATCATCCACCATGCTTTAAAACAGAGGCTTCTCATCAGTGCTCAACAGCCAGCGCCTTCAGCTTCTTGGCTCTACAACAGCCTCTCCCTCCACCCCTCTTCCTCCTCCTCCTCCTCCATCACCATAACCAGCCACCCCCCACCAGCCGCCAGCCTCTTGGATGCTCCTCGTTACATCACACACACTGCTCTCAGGCTGCCTGTGTTTGTGACTGGGAGAGGGAGAGTGAGAGTGAATGTGAGTGAGCCCGTGTGCGCACGCCGTCTCAGTCACGCAGTCCCATTGACCAGCATACAGGATGGACAAACCAAGCGTGTGGCGCGCCGTGGTGAGCAGCACGGACCCCAGGCGAACGCGGGACCCCGGGTCCCATTCGAGCAGACCGGGCTCAGCCATGGGCTACCGGCTCTACGACATGTGAGTAGCATGTTCAGTGTGAATGCTGTCGGGTGAGCGCGACAGGCAGGCTCGTCTGTCTGGGCGGCACTGGTGGAGCTCCCATTCATGGAGACAGCAGTGGAGTGGGTGGTGGTGGAGGAAAACACGGTGTCTACCTCTCCAGTGTCTGTGCTGAGTCACCTATGGCATCCAGACCTTGCTCTGTCCTCTCATGTTCCCTTCCTGTGCTCTTAGTAAACAACATCTCTCTCCAGGGGAGGGGCGGCGAGATGCAACATACGTTTGTCTGTGTGTGAATGAGATGCAAAAAAAATTCCACCAAGATGAATTAATACCATGTGTCTTCATACACAGTGATGAAACCCGAGTGTTGTTTTGTATTTGCCCACCATTATCACAACAGAGTCATGTGAATGAGCCTCGGGTGGAAATATGACTCATTTCTGGATGATGCTGTGACAGCTCTTACTGGGCACACGAGTTCCTTGCAGTTTCTGCTGTATATTTGTGGGTGTGAGTGTGTTCTCTTGTGTGATTGGTACAGTGTGTGTGCGTGTGTGGCATCGCTAGTGTGTGTGTATGAGATGCGGCTGGGTCTGAGCTGTTATTTTTGGGATAGTGATGAGTCCCACGGTCTATATGGAAAGCATGAGTCTCTACTTCAGTACATCATGTGTCAGATCTGCCGGGATGAAAGGTGGACATATTTAGATGGGGTTGTTTTTCTGGAGTTATATTAAGCTTTGTATTTTTGGTGTGGTGCTGCACAAGAATTTTCTGCACACCATCTACCCTTTGCCTCGTACTCAACGCCTTCAGTATTTAGCTGAATAAGCGTTATGCCATCTTATTTCTCTGCAGAGGCACATCTAAGTTTCTCTGTTGTAGTGTGTGTAGTCTGCATCACTTTATTCATTTACAACCCTGTACATGAATGCTTAAATTTTTCCCTCATGTACTTACCAGCTGGTGCATAACGTTGAGCTGAATTACCCTGTCATGTTATGATCTAATACCATACATGGGGATCAGTCATCTTAATGAATATGAGACCTTCACGGATCTCTCCACAGAGTCCTTGATAGGCAGTCCGCCCCTGCCATTCACTGGCTTAAATCTCTGTCTTGTTTCCATGTGTAAAGTGCGCATGAATACATGAATACATTCCTCAGATTCCCAAGTTCCTTTAGTGTACCAGTAATAATAATTATATTACATGCACCATTCTGTTTATGGTGTTGCATAACAGGCAATTGAACATCTTGGTCTGTCTGTGGTTCTGAGCTAGAGGCGGATTTCTGTCTTCCCTCTTTCCTTCCAGCATTAGTCCAAAGAGAGCTTTAACCACAGAAAGTCACATGACAGGGCCGAGAGGCAGAGCTCAGGAAGGCGAAAGCGAGGTTGCAAATCGATGACTTTGTGAAATATTCGCTGCTATCGCTGTAAGGGGACAGAGGACATGTGCCGCAGATTGACATTAATGTGTTGCTTTGACTGTCTGTCAAACAGACCGAGGCTCACAGCGCCTGGCCAGTACTCCTTTAATGAGGAGCTGGAGCGGGATGAGTCTGTTCTGTTGTAAATGTCATTTCATCATTGCTGGCAGGCCCCGGTCCCTCTGGAATGCTAATGCTGTGCCTACAACACTGGAAAGCCAAGAGGAGGATAACCTGGAGTTGGCTGAAGGCTTTCTTGGCCTTTAAGGATACTACACTTCACTACTCTGGCCTGAAGGGATGCAGAGGTTGCCTTGGGTAGAATACGTCAGCATGTGTGAAGTGTGTTTTATTCAGCTCAGCACAGTGGAACAAAATGAATACTCTGCATCCAAGGCATGCTGAAGAGAGACCAACTGAGGCATTTTCAATTAGTAATCAAACCAGGTCTGTTAATGTGTTGTGTGTTAAACCATTTAACAAGGATGTAGGGTAATAGCTTCTTTGCATATGACTACCAATGAAGACGACCAGCACTGCAGAGAAGCGTATGATTTGTGCTGTTTACAGTCGATCAACTTGGGAAAAAACAAGCGCCGCTTTAAGTCCTTAAACTAACGTCAGATGTTAACATTGAAGCATTTTAAACGTGCCATGTTCTTGGCCACAACTCAGATTTTCAGTGGCATTTCACCTCACCTCTTAGAACGGTTGACCCAGCAGGTAGAAAAAAGTAGCTGAAGTTAGCTAATGTTAGCTAGTGACGCTAACCTGACAGCGATGTGTCCAGTTGGAATATGAAAGACAGTTATAGTTGAGCGTATTTACTCACCCGGCCAGAAACAAAATGGCAGTCATTTCAGTCGTGACCCGAACCTCTCAAAAAATAGTAATAGTCCATTAGACTCTTGTATGCTGTCATGCTCCAATTTTCTGATGATACCTGTCACTCCAACCCTTTTGTATCGTCACGTTTCTCTGTTTCCAGTTCTTGCTGAATATGGATTTATCGTGCGTCAGAATGGTCACGATTGCAGACAAGCTTTTGGTTTTCACAGTTTACTGTTGCAGAGCAATGTACAGCTGGACCACAGAGCAGGGAGTGATACTGCATGATCATTCTGCACCTGCTGTGAAATGGTACACATAGTTAAACTGTAAGGGTTTTGCTAAATCCACAGCCCTTAGGTTGGTTTTGTTTGAGGGGTTATGACGTGGATCTGTACAGTAGATACTCTGCAGGAGTATTGCTGCCCTGCTTCATTGCTCAGCAGTTGTTAACCTGGCTTGCGCACACACAAAAAAAGCTTTCTAATGTGCTAATTTTTGTTATTCCAAATCATAAGAGATGCATTTTGGAGCTGAGATGTGCACATCTCTTTCCTGAAATCAAATGCTTGGTAATCCTATTGTCCGTGACATTACCATCCAGGAGGTTTGATCTTTGTGCATGGATTACTTTCTGGGATTCATAATCACTTCCCTGTGCTCAGCACACTGAGCATATAACATTGCACAGACAAGGTGGCTAATAAACATCAATGGGTTTTACCCTTCATTGAGATAATGTCATGCATTCTCAGAGGGCATTCATGCCGTTAAGCCGGTACAGCAGGAATGCCCATTTCCCATTATTGGCTGCGAGATTCTTAATGCAATGCCCCTGTTCAAGTGACGCCAGTGCTGATGAAAAAGAGAGTGCGTCACCAGAGCTGTAAGGCACTGACAGCACATTCCTTTACTTTGAGCCCGAGCCTTTGACAGCACCGTGTGCAAGGTCTGCAGACTGAGAGAGTGTACAAAGACAACTGCCAGCATAGCTCTCGATATGCCTCCACGGGAGACAGCAACTGTAGGATGCACACAGCTATTGCACGAGACAACAACCGCAATACAGTGCATGGCATCGCCAGCACATGAGCTGGCACAGAGCATGCTGTCAGTTCATATAGCATCAGTGGATGGGGGCATAACGTTACAGAGCTGGAAGTGAGTCACTAGTTAAAGCAGGGATACATGCTGTATGTATGTGCAGGCCTGTCTTCATAATGACCCTTTGATTTTTCACTTGTCTGATAGCTACAGTGACTGTCTGCTGCCATAAATGACTACACTCATTCTGTAAAGCCGTCAAGATATAGCCATTAAAGCACCATAATTATATCCCTTCCGGCATTATGCCAACGGCTGTATAGCTTATTTATTGATCCACTGTTTGATCTCGTCTTAATGATTTTGACTGATAGCAGCACATTCACACCTTAAGATTTCCTTTTCTGCTCCATCAATAATCTTTTGACAGAGCAAGCAAGAAAAAAGAGAATATAGCCTAACACGGTAGAGAATAATGGATGATGAATAGATGAGAATGGATCATAGATGGTTAAAGAATCACCTCACGGAGTTGTTTTGACAGAACTGAGGTAAAGGGAGCTTCAACACTGGATCAATCTGCCAAGTCAAACAGCCTACTGTACCATTTTTCTCACCAATGCTACAGTAGCATTTTGGCTTTTGCCAAAATGGCACAAACTTGGCTCGGGCCGAGCTCAGTCAGCTCAAAGGCTGTCATTTGCACACTAAAACCTCAGCAGCTGGACATCAGTAGGCTGGCACCGAGTTTTCAGTGGTCGAGTTTACAGCTGGAGCCGTGTCAGCCATGTGTAAGGATTATCAAACCAACGGGAGCCGTCGGGCTCTCAGGGGCACATCTCAGCGAGTTAAAGTTTCCTCAGGGGAGTAGCTACAGTAGTGTCTGATGCATCCGCGGTTTTGAAACAGCACATAATAAGCTCCTGCCTTTGCCAATGGCAACGTCAGAAGCGACAGCACAGAGAGTTGGGTGCATCAGAAAAAAAGGATGCATCTCCAGAACATTTTGTTCCTCTGGCAAAAATCAAAACAGATATGAGGATATGTTTATCAGCAACAGTGTTACATAAACACAACCATACCAAGATATCACCGAGCATGTTATCTCGCACATTGACTCTTATTTTCATGGTTTTCTGTTTACTCTTTCATAATTGGAAAATGGCTTTAAGCCCTTTTCAAAGAGAGCACACCGGCTGACTCATGCTTAGTATATTTTCTTCTATACATGTTTTCCGCTTTCATGACTCTGGAATATCCATGCGTGCCGTATTTGCTTACTTCATGCTATCCTGGATAATCCTATCAGGGGTTTTAAATGGTGAATCATCGTCATGTGTTAAGCTTGTACACATCATTCAACAAACCATATCATTTAAAGGATTATTAAAGGCGACACAACCATCTCTTCTCTCTCGTAGTAGACCTGACTGGTGACAAATACAGCCTGCTGGGTTGGACATGTGCGCTGAGCTGGTGGTCCTGCCTCTAAGTGTACACTCTCTGACAGGGGGAGACAGGGCTCCTCATCAGTTCTCTTACCTGGCCTCAGGTTGTGAAAGGCCTTCAAGCAAGCTGGCAGAGACTAGAAACAGTGGGATCTACCTCTAACCAGCCACAGAGGATTTTCTCCCCCTTTCTTCCTCTCTTTTTCCTCCTCCCGCTGTTTGCCTGTGTGCCTGCACTTTCTGCTTTAATACAAAGCCAAAGCTGGAGGAGTGAGTCTGCCGTTGTTGTGGATCTCTCCCCTCCTCCATGTGTCTTTCTCTCTCTCTCTCTCTCGTCCTGCTTTTGTCTCCACACCCTCCGTCTCTTCTGTCTTTCCCCCCTCCTCCTCTACCTATCTTCTGCGTGGCTGCCTTCTGGCTGGGGGCTAGACAGCTGTACTGTACAATCTGCGTGATGCAAGTGCTTGTGCTCATGCAAACTGTGCTGCAACTTTCATGTAAGGTTTTTCTCCCCAGAGCACCCCTGAAGAATGACATGAAGTGATATTATCTGCCCTGTAGTGTAAACTAACATGCTAGTCAGATACTCTTTAGCTTCTGTGCCTCCCTGTTTGCCTGTAATGGTATCTCCCCGCTGACTGCAGCAATTGTGTTTTTATCCCAAACAGAAGACGAAGCACAACTGTGTGACACATCACTGGGGCCCATGTGCAAAGAGTTGAGCTTGGACAGTATAAAGCGCCATCATAAATCATTCTGGTCTTCAGTTTTACACTGCCACGAAGCTGACATAAACTGTGTGTAATGATTTAAAAATGTGTGTTGTTTGTGTGTGGAGGCATGTTTCCACTCGTGATCTGAGGTCTGCCTTTTATTGAATGCTTCTCCGGTGCAGTATGAATAAGAAATAAATGAGTTTCCATGATGTATTGGATTGATGTACTCGCTGAGTGAATCAGCATGCTTGTCAGACTCCTCATTCCCTCAATCACATCAGCTCATTGGCTCCCGGAGCTTTGAAGGCACGGGAGCTACTCCAAGCTGCCACCAGGGGGAGAACTTTTCTAACACATCCTTTCAGACAGGCTGTCCTTCACACCGACATCATTATGAGCTGGTGTTCTTCTGTGTACTTTAAAATCCTAGTTATAATGATGTCTTTATCATGGATTTTCTGTACAACTTTGCCAGCTCATATCCAGTGACCTATGATGGTTATTATTATATCTTATGCCGTCACCATCTGTCTTCTTTGGTTCCTGTTTGAATGCAGAACGGCCTTGCAAGGCAGACAGACAGAAAGCCAGGGTTAGGTTTAGGGCTTATGTGCAATCACTTCTTTTGTGTGCAGGACAGCCACCTTGCAAACAATTTGATTTTAAACACCAGCCATAACTGTCACCTGCTCAGATGTCTGTATAATATTTACATTCTTGTTCCAGGTTCCTCATCCATGCATTGGTTCACACTGAGCTCCCTGCTCTGCCCCCTCTCACATACCGTTGGCCAGAGGATTTTCCGCAGCAGGCCATTTTCTTCTGAAGTGCTTATTGACTGCAAAGCTCCCGCACAGAGCAGGTCATGGTGAAATCATTAGGGGGCAGCTTATCAGTGATTGACTGGGTCACTCGCAGGGAGAAGTGCGATCCTGGCGCTATAATGTTCGATATCAGCCCGTGTCAGTGTACTACAGTTTGATGCACCAGCGGCGGCGTGTAACAATAAGAGCTTGTCATATGAGGTCATTTATTCAGATTGATGTCGGAGCAGATATGATTGTCTGTCTTTTATGGCCCTTTGATCTCTGGAACAGTGCGCGTTCATATTGGTTCACCTGCAGTGCAGTGGGGATTTTAGTCAGGAAGGAAGGAAATATCTGTCATCTTTTCATATCCTCAGTGTACCTTTTGCGCACATATTGACTCACAAGTACGTGCTTTTGGTGGTTTTATGTGACCTTGTTTCATAATTGACCTTGAAGCCGACCTCTGCAGTTTATGCTGACATTACACAAGTGGAAAATAGCATCAATAGTAACGGTGACTGGGTGAGTCCCTGCACATACCAGGCAACCAGGAAGCTGTACAGCCTCCAAGTTTTCTGTTGTTAAACACTCTTACCTGCTTTAAAAAGGTGTAAAATTCCTTTTAGAATATGAGTGATTTGATACACCGCACCCCTGTCAAACACTGAAAAAGCACTGACAGCCTGCAGATGTGAACACACAGCGAGCAAAACTTTGGTGTAGGCGGAGGCACGCATTGTGATACGTGGAAAGAATTTGTTTTACACTGCCCTTTAAAGCACACACGCACACCAGTTCACCACACTTGTGAACATGCCAGTGCATGCCATGCTGAGCAATCTATCCATCTACTGTGAAATCATGCCCTGTTGTGCTACACAGAAAAACAAATAATGGCCTGTCATGTGTGCTTGAATGGGAGCCACCTGTGTTTTATGCCAGTTAGCGCTGCAATAATTGCTCTTCTTTCCCTCTGACAGACTCTAGTATGTTCGGCTCACTGAAACAGTGGGGTTTCCACCCACAATCACCACTGAAGGCAACCAGACATGAATTAGAAAACGGGAACTAAAAGGGTTCTCCATCTGGCATGAACCACATGAGTAAATCATCACGATGAACAACAGACATAATGAGCCTTCGGAAACAGTGAGGAAAATAGTTCTGAGTGCAGTCGCTTACCTTTTAACTGCGGCCTTAATTGCGGTTGGTGGATTTTTATCTCTAGCATTAGGCTCCATCGCTAAATATTATCTGATAATCTGCTCCTAATGTGTCTTTACTTCCCAACAAATGATGTGTAACCTCTGAAAAAATCAGAGTGCAGACATCTAAACGGGAAAGATAATCACACTTGTTATGTAGTGAGAAATGTTAACTCACTGAAAGCTATTTTTCCATCAGCGACGATTGAGATGAAGAGCCCAGATAAAAGACAACTCCGTCAGTGTGTGGTCATTTTCTGTGAGATGTGTGTGAATCAGGAGGCCTGAATTGTGACAAAAGGCTGATGAGTGTTGTGTAGATTAATTAATTCCTCAAGGTCCCTGCTGTTCACATAGCCTCTCAGTATAGCCTTTGTGCTGCTCCGGCCTCTCTATATGTCAGCTTGGGAAAGCAGAGGAAGCCCGTATTGTGCCAGGAGGTGTGTGAAAGGAGTCATGCGGAGATCGCTTGTCAGACGAAACAGATCTAACTATACCAATTAGTGTGTTGATGTGCAAATATGCAGACGCATTAATGCATGTTTGTTTATTTGTTTGTGTTTGTGTATTGCGCCTCTGCCCGTGTGTGTAAATATGCAGTATTTTTCACTGTTTGTGTGTTTGGACTCTGACAGCAGCTGAATATTGATGAGAGGCCCTTCCACACCCCTTTCCCATGACTGCTGGGACTGGGTGGCACTGCAGCGTGGCACTGCACTCTCAGGCAGAGAAAGAACAGCAGTGTGCTTGTGTTCAAGTGCAAAACCCCCTTTAGCAAGCAAAGAGAGAAATGTTCTATGTGTCCAAGTCTTATGGCGCTGCTAAAGCACTGCAGCACATCGGGACATGCATCTCATGGAAACACACAGTTCTTTTATACAGGTTTAAAATACAGGCACAGATGTCACCACATTCTGTCTGCATACCCTGCACCATTCATACCTCTAACTCACTTCATGAATCACCCTATTGACCATAACTGAACATTTGCACAAGCAGTTTATGTGTAAATGTGTTTTCTGTAATGCCTCCGCGACCTTGATGAGTCCCTTTCCTTTCCTAGACACTGACAAAACATGGGAGCACTCGAAGCTCATATTTATTTGAACAAAGCATGTGTATAAACTCATGTGGTCATACAACATTGCAGCAGCCCCTCCCCGCTTAAAAGCCAACCAATCACGGGCTGCTCTGTGAGGCTTCCATTTGGAGCTTCAGTAGTACGGTAGTGTTGCCCAGCAACCAGAATCGGCACATTTCTGGGAGGTCCTGTGTGGATGGCAGCAGCTGTAAGAGGGAGAGGGAGGCAGAGAGAGCAAGAGGCAGAGGATCAGGAGAAGGGGGACAGAGATAGGAGGAGGTTTGGGGTTGAACTGGAGGAAGGAGAAAAGGAGGAGAAGGATGGTGGAGAAAGAGCCAGTGTGAGGGAAAAGACTCGTGCCTCGTTAGAAAGTTTGTTGTTGCAGCAGAGGAGGAGCCAGAGGAGGAGGCCATTGATGATCCCTGTTGAGTCTGTGCCTGTTCAAACAGGGATGAGCGACTTTTGGAGGATTCCTCCTCGCGTCTGCGCTCCTACACATTCCAGTACCTGTGCCTGCTGGAGCAACGCAGAGCTTCGGTTGTAGCCATGATGTCTCAGAGGATCCTGGGCTGACGCACTGTGATTAGGTACCGGCACAGAGGACACACTGACTGACCTGGATAGGAGCTAAAAGAGAGCCGAAGCAGCCAAAATAGAGCTTATTTAGGGAGGTGGATCCTGAGAATTAATACTGGCTCCAAATCAGTCCTACAGAGGGTTCCTGAAAGGCCTGGCTTCCTGGGTTGGTGATGACTGAGACAGGTCCAGGAGTGATGTGGTTGTTCTGGGCGGGTTAAAACCACTCAGGCTGTTGTCCAGTGGCAGCGGCGAGGCTGGAGCTCCAGAGGAGGACGGATCCAGCCAGCGTCCATGCCAGGGATTCACCGGCTGAAGAATCGAGCAGGGTCCTGTGCTTGTGGTGCCATGGTGCTTTTTAACGTGGCTGGATCTCACTGCTATTCTGCCCTGTTGATTGTCTGAGCTGAGGATGTGGAAGTTCAAAGCGTTTTGCCTGGATTACTGGCATGTGCTGTGTTTGCACCCACACAACAACTTTTATAAGAGGTATGTTTAAAGATGGCTGCGTTTTGCAGTCATGTTTGGCTCAGATCGTTCCTTGACTCCAGAATTACTTCATCAAAGCATGGCTGATTGATAGAGAAACTGTTGTGGTGCTCCGCTCTGCATGCTGACATACATGCTGACTGAGAGAGACATTAGTCAAGAGTCTGCGAGCTGGCTGAGCCATTATCGATTTCATCAGAGCAAACCAGGTTACTTGTGTTATTTTATAGAAGCACTTGGTTGAGTAACTTGGCACGTAGAATGATCTTGTTTGCGTCGGTTGTCTGTTAATGTTGGCACTGCTGAAAAGCACGAAATGAGCTGACTGAATTAATTCATCTCTGCGTCCCACTGGGACCTCTCCTCTTTCACCTTTCACCCACTGCAATATCTGCGCCTGATTACTGATTCAAGCTTTGCAGCTTGCGTCAAGGTTGGCAAAGAAATCAATTTTTTATGACTCTATAATGTGTTTATTCTTTGTTCACCAAAACATGCCAATCATGTCATCAGATTTGATTTGATGGTGACACTCCAGAGTGTAAATCAGGAGCACATCAGAGGATGCAAGATATATAACAGCTTCAACATCTTTTATTTTGAGTGTAGTCGAGGTTTAGCCACTGGCGTATGTTTTTCGCAGGTATTTTAAAAAAGTGCACGCTCCTCTCTCACACTCTGTGTAAATTACTCACCCCCGTCCGCCTGCTGCTGCGTCGAGACCATTAAAAAAGACTCCCCTGTGTTTTACTGCCTCTCACGACACAGATATCTGATGCTTTTACACTCCATGCATACACTCCACCTCCTCAAACTGAGATGCACGTTGAGCTGTTTTGCAAAAACAACCACTATCTGTTGAAGATGTGCAGAGAAAGACAGTTATGAATGATTTTCCACGAAGACAAAGAGGCTTTAATGTTTGGGTGGTCTTTACTTTGAGCCCATTCTAGATGCTCTGTAATCTCACATGTGTATTTCAAGCTGCAATTGCAGCTTCAAAGGACTGGAGTTTCCTCACAATTGTTACCTCACTCTCATTCTGCATAATTTAGATCCACAGTTTTGCAGTTGTTCAGACAAGAGCTACAATATGTCAGTGTATTTTTCTCCTGCTACACCAATAAGAGAATCTGCAGGGGTTTCCTTCATGTGCATCGCGTCGTGCAGATGTTTGATGTCTGAATCAGAAGCGAGCTGCATGTGTGTGAAGCCACTGATCCAGTACCTGTGAAATTTGGGAGCACATGCCTGCTGTCACATCTCTATATGCTAATGTGTTCACACATATATAAACACAGAGTTTGTCATAAGCATTGCTATTCTGAAGGTGAGGATACAGTATGTCCGTGATTCATTAATAATGCATCACTGGTTTAGCTGGCAACTCTTCTTTGAACGTAGGCTTCAGGGAACCCCCCCAGCTGTTGGTGCTACCTCACTACCAAATGCCTGTGATACAGTCATCATCTTTTTAGTCAGATTTCTGATTTCTTATTGTTACGAGCAGCATTGCAGCACATTCTCACTCCCAAGTCGCAACACCTCAAATACGGCAGCTTTGTCAGTGGCCCTACGCTTCAATCTGTGACGCTCTAGGCACACCTCCACTGTCAGTTTCTGTATCAGGTTCTGCTCATTACACGCTATAATGTCTTTCAAAATAAACTTACATCGTTACGGGAAAACGTAAGTCTCACCAACAAAACTACTTAAGGGTTAGTTATTTTAACCCAAACCATGATCGTTTTTCCAAACCTAACAGAGTACTTTTGTTGCCTGTTTGATACAGTAACTTAAAGGTTCAGTGTGTAAGATTTAGGGGGATTTAGTGACATCTAGTGGTGAGGGTCGTACATTGCAACTAACTGAAACTTCTCCTTTAGTCTTCATTCTTCAGAAGGTTTTCAGAAGGAAGCCAGATTTTCCGCAGACCTCTCTTCCTCTCCAAAACAAACAGGCCTGGTAATTTAAACCAGTAAAAACACAGAATAAGGCAGTAACACATTACAAATCAGTGTTTCCCTGGCGCAGTTTGGCATGTCGGAGACGGGCAGCTTGCCCACTGCATTCATATGTTTTCACGTTTTTTCTCTGATAACGTAAGGTCCAGATGTTAAGGAGGTTTCTATCAGTCGGCAAATTATCCATAGAGGTCTCTTCCTCTTCAAAACAAACAGACGTGATTATTTAAACCTGTGAAAACACTGATTAAAGCAGTTTTACGTAAAAAAAAAATCAGTGTTTTTCTGATGTTGTTGTCACAGATGGGCCTCTAACTATGGCGGCCAATGCGGAAACACTAATGGCCCAGTCTGGAGCCAGTGTAGAAACATGACGGTGCAACCTGGCAATCTCCATAAATGAATACCCGCTCCCTACATAAATATAAACAGCTCATTTGGCGATAACGAAAACACAACGATTCCCATTTTCAGAGGATTATACAGTAAAGAAAACATACCTATTATAAGCCATTTCTGTCTGGCCTTTAACGGGTATGCTACTCCAGGAAAATGTCACGTGACGTACACATTTAACTACATTACATGGTTGAAAAACCCCAAGTTGACACTTGGTTTCACATGAGACACGAACACTGATCTCCTGGGTGAAAGTCCAGTGTGTGATTGACACATCCACTACCGCTCCCTCCCACACTACCCAGACTTTCTCACCCTTTCTACTACATCATTGCTGCAGATTACATTGGAGTTAGGTGAAAGCCAGGTGCGTCTCATGCAGACCCTGTAAGGTGCCTTGTGTGTCAGTAACAGAAGCCAAAGGCCACCGACCAGGCTGCCGTATTTTGGCGCCTGGGAATGAGAATGGTTTGAGCATTTCAAATCAGACTTCTGAATGTGTCGTCTACTTAGTTAAAAATAATTAACAAAATCTTTTAGCAGCTTATGGCTGACCTCAGTCTGTGACTCAGTGGTCCCTGGGATGATTGAGGAGGATTTTTTTTCCAAACACTTAGAACAACTCATAATGTGTCTAATCCCGCAGAGTTACTGGAATATTCTGGTCATTGGGTGTAACTCATTACATTGCTTTGGCTCCAGTGAAACATAGTCAGATTGTATCCCAGGACTGAGACCGTGTTGTTGAAGCAAGGTCAGTGTAGTAACTCAAAACAGCCTCTCCCAGCTGCTGAACTGGGGTTCAACCTCCCTCCTGCGTGGCCTTCCCATTGAGAGCAGTGTGATTGTTGGACATGTGCCCAAGTATTACCATACACACAGGGACCGAAAGCTCTCTCATGCTCTTTCTGTCTCTCCCATCTATCTCTATCACACTCCCTCTCTCTCTCTCTCACTTCCACATAAACACAAGCACACATCAAACACACAACTCAGGCCCTGCCCATCACCATTGGGGAGCAGCAGATGAGAGGAAGATTGCATTGGACGGCACAAAAAGGAACAAAAAGGAAGGGCTGTCTGCGGAGAGCAGAAAGAGGACTGGTGTGTGGCTCGTTGTGGGTGGAGAGCTTTTGTTAAGAAGAGGGATGATTTTCTTCTGCTATACGTGCGGGGCCTTTACCTTACTTGGTCATCAGGCAGCTTGCTAGAGCAGCAACTCTGAGCCCAACATAAACTAGGGCAGGGAGAAGTTCGAAAAAGGCAGAGACAAAGTAACTTTAGCAGCGAAAGAATGAACTTCTCTGTGGGTTTTTCTATGGAAAGTGAAGGATGTGGGGTGTAATTTGTGGTCGAGAAGGGAGTGAGCACAGACTGTACTTTTGGTGGCTCTTTTAGGGGGAGTTGCTGCAGTTTTGTGTTTTTGAAACTTTTTTTTTTTTTTTTTAAAACTTCCCTTCAGTGCCATGCGCACTTTTTTCGGGCATGTCTGATGCCTCTGGTGATGTCACTGCCATGTGGAATGCGATGTGGAAGTACTGCATTACCAGCCGAACTATAAGGTAGGAGACCATTTGGCACGGACCAGTGTGGATTGCAGCGGCCGGCAGTATAAGTGGTGGTTGTCTTTTGGACTGACCGCAGCACTCTGCGCAGATATTTCTGACGTTCCACTGATCAAATAACATTCCTGTCTATATGCTCAAGCTCTATGGTTTCCTTTCCAGAACCACGGAAATATATTATCACTGGCACACGGCTGAGAGAGGCAGACAGTGAACAGTAGAAACATTTTCAAGGTCTTTCAGGGCAGTCTGCTTTATCAAGGACGTGTCTTTGATAATGAAGACTTAAGAATAATCTGGCCATTCTTTTTCCATCTCCTTTAAGCCTTATTATCACTTGACTTTGTCTCAGCACAGAAGTGTACATCAGGAACGTCCTCTGATATGCAGGATTGAAATCTCTCTTTGAATGAACATGGAAACCAGCACAAAGATTACATTTATTCTGCATTACATAGAAAAGATTTCTCCCCTTTTATTATTCAGAGTCCGCAGTGATGGGGATTATGTGATAGATTGACCAATTTTGAATCTACCATTGTTCATTTGTGTTACATTCAACCTGTGACTCTCATCAGGTAGCCTGCGGGGAAACTCTAAAGTACTCATCTGTTTTCTAGTACTTGCACAATAAAAACCTCTCCAAACATACAGGCCTGTCATATAATCTGCCTCCCATTTTTCCCCCTAAACCCTAAACTGCTTTTTTTTTTTATTGTTGTTACAGTTTGTTTTTCTTGGATCGGATTTTTATGGCAGGCAAAGCAAATATACAGGGAGGCTCTCAGTCATTATGTCAGCCATCCACCCTGACATGTAGTATGTATAACATTAGAAGCTTTTTAGGCCAAAACCAATATAGAAGTTTAAGATATCTACAGTCAACTGGCCAGTCTTTATTCTTCATATAAATTGATAACATTATCCGACTATTTCCAAAAAGTTGGGCTATATTTCAATAAATCCAGGGTGTTTGCAGGGCCTTTAAGTTTATAAAAATAAGGCCTTAAAATTCATTAAATAGTCTTAAAATTGAATTTGTGAGGTTTTAATTATCTAATTTTATCTCTCAATATTTTCAAAATGAGTCAAGCTCCTCTGTGTGAAAATCCATATTTCTGATGTTACAGATCTTAAAACCTCCCTTTGAACCTTTTACTGTCGTTATACTTTATATTTTAACTTGCCTGCTGGCAAAATGTAGATTATTCTAAAGCCCCTTTTACACTGCCAGATTTTCCGCGAATGTTGGGCCGTTTTGCCTGCCAAGCTGCGAGCGTTTAGACACACAGAGCCGGATTGGCGAGTTGATCCCAGGTGCCCAATTTTCCGCCTGGTAGGGTAGTCATATTGGCGGAACCCTTTTAGTTTAAAAAGACCAAGGCGGCCTTCTGCCATTGGAGGGGCTGTTGATGACTTGTGGGAGGAGCTGTTGATGACCCGCACGTGTGACCCACTGGCAGTGGATAAACAGGAAACAGCTGACAGCAGGATTTAGCGAGCAGCTAGTAGCAAGAGGGAAACGCAAACCTGACAGACACTGTAAAGATGAGCAACTGGGGAGACAAGGAATTGCACGCCTTCCTTGTCATCGCAAACGAAGAGGCCATTAACCGTCAGATGACGGGGACGGTGAATAACGGGCCGCCTTACGAGAGAATCGCTGAAGGACTGACCAGCCGTGGCTTCCCTCCTACGTCACTGTTTACGTTACGCGATGAGCTACACGTTTTGTTACTTGCTCACACCCCCCATTGCCCCGAAAAAGGCGCATTCTGTATAAACAAAAGTAGGTAGGTGGCATTTTGCCGCACTCCCCGATTTTGCTTTTATACTGCCAGTGCTGAAAAAAGACTGATTGGGCTTTCCTGCAAATTTGCACAATTCCTATTTAAAAAGGGCTTAACTCACCAGAATAACCATACTCCTACATAAAACTTACTCTTCAGGGGAATACATACTTACCTTTAAACTAACATGCAATTCTTGAAGTAGAAAAAGATGATTTGTCCAAAAATCAGTGTTAAATTTGTTTAAAAACGATCTTGAAAAGTATTAAATTGTCTGATATCTGTAGACTCCCTGAAATCGTCTAAAAACAAATGTCATTTCAGTTTATTACAGCACACTTGAAACTTTTTTTCTATTCTAGCTATTAGTCTGTCACAGCTCTGTGATTAAACAAACAAAAAAACTTGTAACGGCTTACATCTGTTCTTATGAGTGAAAACTTCAAATGTTTAATACAGCATTATCTAAAAGACTTTCATCTAGTTTTATGACTTCTATGATAAATTGTTCTTTATCTAAACTGTGGTTTGGGGTTTGCCTTGTACTGATAAAACACAAGGCCGGATGACCGTAAACACCCTTTCCTAAATTAACTTTTCAAATTGGGCTGCTTTTATGACAAGTGGGCAGGTTCTAGGCTCCGATTGGGCCGAGCTCCTCCTTTCTGTGCTTTTATATCCCCCTCCCTTCCCATGTTCCTGGATGGAACATGGGGCAAGAAAACAAAACAAACAAAACGATATTTTTGAGCCAGTAGAGATGAACTTCCTGAATGCGTTCACGCCAACATGCTAAATGTCTGAGAGATTAAAGTAACGAGGCGATTCACGACCGAGACAGGAATCCAGTAGCAGTGACACCTTAGACGCCGGGGTACATCTGATACGACTCTGGTTCTGTGTCAGAGAGTACGCCGACAGCATTACTTATTTAATGCGTGCAGATCTGGAGCTTGTCACCGGTGCCTCCTCGTCCCACAGTGGATATCCATGGGACGGAGTACAGGAGGAAGCTCTGTAGAGTCTCATCTGAGTGAACTGGGATGTTAAACACCCCCTGACAGAACTGCACTGCTTCATAATAGGTAAACGGCTCCAACTGGAACATTAGCACAAATCGGCGTAGGCCTGAACTGGACCTTTACTGCTGGAGAGCAGGCGCCAACCGTTTTGTTGGTCCCCTGCTTTGGTACGCTGGCTTTATGACAAGTGAGGTCTTTTTTGAGTTAAGGGGGGGTGAGAGGAACTGCTTGTAATGGAAAAATAGCAACCTGCCAAAGCGAGCTTGCAGTCCCACTGTGGTGAGTAAAAAAATACTCTCCAGGGTGGAAAAGCTTAGACGTGTCTAGGATGGAAGCCGTATTCTGGTCAGAAATGTCAGGATGATGGAGATCTCAAGTTGCAGTTAGCCTGAACAGAAACAGTGGACTGGGTTTCTTGCCGTGCAGATTTGGCACTGAAAGGATTAAATTCATAGTAATGTTCCTTTTGTAATTATAGTGTTCATCTGCAGAGGTGGACCACAGTCACACACACCGGTGCCAGGCCCGAATGTAGATGGTCGTAGTTGATTCAGCAGATTCTCTCTCACCTGTTTGTAAATTTTAGTTTTGCACTCATGCTTGTCTGAAGGCGTATCCAGTGGAAATGGGTTTACACTGCTGTCGTCAGGGTGTTTCCATGAGCTGGCTTCCACAGTGGGGTGCTTCATTATGGATGTTTTTTTTATCAGTGCCCATGCCCAGAAAATGAGCTCACTGTGTGTTTGTGCTTTAGTTACAGTATCTGAGGTTTACATGACATCTTAAGCACTTTATATGCACAGGCTTTTTTTTCCTGATCTATGCATAAGTTGCAGTCAGTGTCCACACCACTGAATAATTTACACTTGTGTCTCTCCCAAAGGGACGCCAGCATCGTGTGGGACGATCTCATCTTCTGTTCTTCTTTATGTTACTGTTATATCACCTTTTAAGAATGATAGTTTTATGTTCTAGCTTGGCTTCCTTGTTTGCTGAAGCTACATGTGATCATGACAGTAATGAAAGGGCTAATGTGCTGTGGTCATAAGGGAACGGCTTGAGAATAGCCTCACTGTCTCCTCATCTCCTATTGCTGCAGGGTTGCAACATTATGGAAGAGTATATTTGGGAACATTGCCTCCGCTGCAGTATCTACACTGCTCATGTTAAGCTGTACAGCTTTTGAAATGCTAATCATCTGAGGAAGCCAGTTTGTTTACTCTAATGCTCAAGAATGCCACCCTCTAGAGAGAGTGCTTTTCATGTTCAGGTTGTTTACTGAGGTGTCTGATGAGGAGAAGACACAGTACGAAGAAAGATATGTACGTTTTTCCTCTTAAATTTCTCTTAAATTTGTCTTCCCTAATGTACATGTTATATGTATGATTAAAGCGTGGCCGAAATATGTGTTGCTGTGATGCTCTGTGCTTTGTGATGAGTGTGGCTTTTTCTTTTTTCTTTTTTTTGCTATTACTCTACTTTTGATGACATATTCCTTTGCATCTCTTCACAGCGCCTGCCTGGAGAATAATGAGGGTGTGTGCTGCATTAACTTATGTAATGGAGAGCGCGAGGAGGGGTGGGATGGGGGATTGGGGGGGGGGGGGCAGTGAGGGAGGAGGGGTAGAAGAGGAGAGTGATGAGCTCATGCTGCTGCACTGCAGCTTTTATATACACATTCTGCACCTTGTGGTCGTTGTGTCATGTGCGTTCTCTCGCACATGCACAGATGCATATACACAGTTTGTGTGTATTGGTTCACTGGTTGATTTACATATGAATATGTATGCACATGCAGAGACAGGCTAAAAAAAGAACAGCTCATTACTGCAAAAATTAGAACCCAGTTTCATTCTGTGCTGCAGAATCCGAAGGCTGGCATGCTCCGTCTCCACTTGTGTAATCTCTCTCAGTGCTTTGCTATGAATGGGACTCAGTGTATGTATGCTGTCCTGTACCTGCACCACTGTAGGGACAGGGAGCTGATGCTCAGCTGCGAACAAGCTGAGCCTTCAGAGCTCAGGTTGGTAATTGCCGCTAATCCACCAACTCTTTTCAGTGACAAAGCAGACCCTCATTATCCAGAGTGTGTTTTGATTTATGTCAGAAATGAGCGCGGTGGGGTTGGGTCAGGGGATTGTTGGGGGAGTTGATAATAGCACGACAGCGCATTTACTCTATAAAACAGAGTGGTCCCTTTGGGGGCTTTCAGCTCTGTCTCAGCTGGCAATGAATAGGTGAATAAATGGATAAAATATTGCTCTTGGCAGAAGACTAAACATTAAAACATCATTGTCCAAGAATCTAATATCACAGCTGGGAGAGGGGGCATGCGTTGCTCATTGAAAAGCAGAATTTCACATTTTCTCTTCAATAAATATTTGATCACGATCCGATTTTTTTTCGCATGCCTCGCATGGACCCATGACTTGTGGAATTAGCACATGTCCCTGCATGAGAGTGAAATAACCATGCTGTCAGGGAGGCTGCGACTGCCACGGGTAAACAGTCATTAAAGTTGAATGTTTATCCTGATTGGACTAATTGCTGTGAGCTGTGTGTAAATGCAGGCCTGTTTTTTTTTTGCACGTACACAGACGTCTATATCTCCTAATGAGACAGACAGTGCCTTTTTTTTCTATTCTGTCAGCCTTAGCTGTTGCCTTGACAACTGGCCTCAGAGATCTGTGCACGTGCATGCAATTGTAATAAATCCCGCTTTCAATCTATGAGGCAGCGTCCACAGAGACACACCTAATGTGTGTATCACTCCGGGTTCCCATAGTCACAGATTTTTTTTTTCCTCAGTGACATCATTCAGCACGGTTCATTCATATCTTACAGATGTCGTCTATGTGTATTGATTTTATTTCCTTAGACCACTATTAATTCAACCACAGAAAATGAACCACAGGAGCACAGGAGGTGAATTATTGATATTTATTAGTGTCATTATCGTTACTGGAAGTAGAATTACAGCGGAGAGGCGTGTGTTTTTTTAACTTACGGTAGAAGTCTGGGCTTTTTACCCAGACTGGAAACAGCTCCTTTCAAATTAAGGGACACTCAAGGCTGGAATTGAAGAGTCATTTCTGACAAATGAGACTAAGAGATAAAACCTGTCTCCTCATACAGACCCAAACATGTCCGCCTGCAGCTTAAATGAGCTCCCCTGGGAACCGCAGCATAAAGTTCCACTCCATCAGTATCTGCAGCCATTGCTCCAACTCCTTTGCACATTTTCTCCCTTTTCTAAAACCCTCCCACTACTGCTCTACTTTACATTAACTTGTTTCCTTGCCCCCTCTTGATAAAGACGAGTGGGAGCCTTTTGATCAGTCATATATCCCTAAACCCTATATCAGGCTCATTGCAGCGTCGACTGTACACCAGCACCATCTGTTGGTTGAGAGACTTCAGGACAGAATGCAGCCCTCTAATATATGTATCCCCCCTCCTGTGGATGGTCCAGTGCTTTGACAGCATTTTTCATAAAGAAGCAAAGTTGCCCGCCTGTTTAATGGCCGATCAGTCAATCGATTCGAGTGTTCTGCTGTGAGTTAGTCAAGGGCATGAGAGCTAGGCAATTAAAGAACATTTTAAGTCAAACAAATGAGCGATCCTAAATTCCACTGTGAGCCACCGGTGAGTGGAGAGAAGACATATTAAGGCAGATGGGGGATCTTGCCTCGTCTGGAGTCCCACCGAGGCTGCTGCAGCCTTGTAGCCTGTTTCTCTGGCTCCTCTCCCAGATTGATGCTATTGAGACTGACTGTGCCCAGGTTTACTTAACAGTCCTGATATAATAATGATTTTACAGAGAAGGAGAAGTCACAAATGTGTGATTTCTCTCCTGTATTATTCCCGGAAAATAAGTAGAGCCACAAAGAGTGTGGGTAATGGTTTTTATTTAAACCATAGGAAGCCACATCACCAAATGTGAGCTCATTTCTGAGAATCTCTGCTCTTTCTGCCTTCTGAGTATTGACATGTTTTCAGCTGGGCAGAACTGGACTGAGCAGGATACAAAAGCAGAGGAAACAGGGAGAGGTGGATGATTGCAGGACGACAGTTGTAGCCTGCATTACCTACAGATACAGTGTCAGCTCTATCACAGCAGTCCTGTCTCCTAGAACTTACATAAAGATATATGTAACTGGAAAATAATTAAGGGATGGTAATGCAGAACAAATTAGTTTTCTGTAAACATAATGAGGGAATGTTGATACTAAACATATCAGCGAAATGCTCACTACCAAGTATTTCAGTTGCACTACAGAATCCATTCTTAGTGACAGTGACAGCATTATTTTTATTACCTTCCTGTAACATTTAACAGAAATCATGATCTTTCCCTGACCTTAACCAAAGTGCACTTGTTGCCTAAACCTTAGACAGGAACCTGAAGTTCCTGTGTCACGTTCCTGCACTTTGTACGCCCAACCACCACCTTCTGAAGCCTCCACAGTGCATGAATGAAGTGTTCATTACTAGGAGAAATGTCTCTGTAGCTGTAAGTGAGAAAGTAACATGCAAACAAAAATTCTAGGAGACTAGGTGTCCTGAATAGGAAAGATATATGGTCTCTCTGTAGGTGAGTTTCTCTTTAGATATAAGGAGATAATTAGAGGACCTGTTACCTAACTACATTATGGTTGTGCTCGGCCTGTCTGAGGATGTGTTCTGGTTGAGGGCTCAGATTTCCCTTTCGGCAACACCATGTGTCCTGAAGAGGGAGGGGGTTTTAAAAAAAAAAAAAAAAAAAAAAAAAAAAGCAATTGGCGACCTTGCAGAGCTGCAACATGCAGGCTCCGGACATGTCCCCACTGAACCATAGACATCAACACAGCAGCTGAATAAATGACCACAGACCAGGGGTAGAGGCATGTCGGGGGGGTGAGAAGGAGAGGACAGCTGATGGTGGAAAGACAAGAGAGATAGACTAATGAAAGAGAAGAGAGGGATTCAAAGAAAGAGTGAGGCTGCGAGGGACGCAGCTGATGAGCGAGGCAGGGGCAGGGGGAGGGTGCTGCATGTGTGTGTGTGTGTGTGTGTGTGTGTGTGGGTGTGTGTGTATGTGTGTGAGGAGAACCTCCTCTTTTCATTGACGTTTAGGGGAATGTGCTGATTAGTGGAGAGTAAATCAGTCAGATGGAAGTTCCCGGTCTCTGGTGCCTGACAGAGACAGTCTAGCTTTCCAGTAACCACGGTCACCTTACCTCTCAGCAGCCATTTGTCATCACAGCCCCGGATTTTGTTTCATACCGTACGGGCCGACCCGGAGACAGATGTGCGGAGGTAGGTGGGCTCAGCTGTGGAGGTGTGTGTGTATGTGATGTGTCTGGCTGTGAAGTGCGGGTTCGTATAGGTCCTGTAAAGGAGACAGCAGCTGTTGACATTGTCAGACACTGCAGGTGTGTGGTGCGCTGGCGTGTGTGAGAGCAGAAAATGTATTTTATGTATACATATATATGTGTGTGTGTATTTCTTCTTCTTCTGTCCATATTGTGCTTTATGTATTTCTTTTTTTTTTTACTCGATTATTATCCAGTGATTGGTTAATTTTTCTGCTCAGTGTGCTTCTTGTTATCATTTGTTGTTTGTTGTATTTTTATTTACTTTTTTTTTGTTATTTATTGTTTGATTTTCTGCAGCTTCCTGACCTCCTTTGATACATTTCTTTTTTAAGCATTTTTTGTATGTGCAAAAAAACAAAAAACACTATTCTTATGCACCTAAACAAGCAAAAAATACCAAAAATTTGTTCCTAGCTCCTCAAATCTGAGAATCTGTTGCTTTCATCTGTATTATTTCACTGTAAACTGAATACCTTTTTTATTTTTTAGACGTTTGGACAGATATGATAAGCTGTGTGGAGACATCACGAGGCTAACAATTACTTAATTCATCAATATAATGAACAGATAAATGGAAAATAATAATGCGTTGCAGTCCTACATTAGAGATGAATAGCATTAAAGCATAGATTAGTATGGAACACACACAGCCACTGATGCTCGTACACTGGGGTGCCGACGCCGCTGCTCTCTAGTCTGATGTCACACTCACACTGATGCACAGTGCCAGGAGGGAGGGCGAGTTGTTTGTGTGTTATTTGTGCCTCTTATTCCGAGTCAAAATTCACCTCTGTCAAGCTGCACTTAAGTAAATGTGTGTGAACTTTTAAGGCCCTTCAGCTCTCGTATAAATATCCCTCTGAACTGCCCAATCCCAACATCTCTCTGACTCACAGCACATTCCTGCTGATTGTCCTGCTCATGTCAAGCATCCTGTTGACATCTTTTCAATGAAACCTTTAGCAGGACCTCTGATTATCTGTTCGTGAAGAGCTTGTGAGCACCGACCTGCTCTCATTAGACATGTTAGCAAAATGAACAGCTCAGAGAGGCCATCATTAAACCCTATTAGATGCACAGAGCGTGTGATGGCTCCCCCCTTGTCAGTCACGCTGTATGTGAGAATGACGGTGTGAGAATACAGAGCTGCACTGTACTCAATGCATGCATGCTGCTTTCGCTTCTGCTCCGTATCACGTGCAACCCACCCCTTCCTCTCTGTCCTTCCCTCAGTCCACTTCTAACACCCTTCCTATCTCCTCTCTCTGTGTTTACACTCCATCAAGTCACATGCATTGTTATCTTGTTGTCCTGGTGCAGGACGTTGCTGAGTTACGTTTCGTGGTACAGCAAATAAAAGGCAGAACTCCCCTCGGGGATCATGAGGCACGGCGCAGCAGCTGTGAATCTCAACTGCTTTTTATTACATAGAATTCCTCTGTGTTTCATCATTAAATGCAAGGTAATCGCTTAAAGAAAAAAAAAAACAGGCTGCTCGTTATTCTGTATTGTGAAATCTAAAATAAGGTCTCAAAGCTGCTTAAACATAATGCTGAGGAGCAAGCATCTTAACCTTATGCTGAACAGATGTTTATGCGCTCTAACAGGAGGGCCAGCGCACAATATAGTAAGCCTGTCACACTCACACTGGCCTTCCTGTGTAACACAAAGCATCAAGGATGACAGAGCTCTTAGTGCTCCGTACCAAACACATGAACAGATTATACAAGGGAGAGGACCTCATCCTGTTATCAGGGTTGGTTTCAGGATGTTACTGTGCTGCTGACTCACCATGTCCCTACCTCTGAAACTGCTCCTTCCAGCTGTCACTGCAACATCTTTGTAGGGTGCTTTACAATTTACTGGTTAAAGGTTTAAGTGAGGCAATTGACCCTATACACAGTGGAGTTGTTGAACAGCTGGGACGGTAAAGTATCTGGAAGGCTCAAGTACAGCGTCTGCTTGCTCAGGGAGGGCTCTAGGTATTGACGAATGGCTACCAGGTAGCGCAGGGGTTCAGTATTGATTTTAAAGAATCTTTAATTGATTTGTTATTGATGTTTATTTCGAACATGTCAAACAAACAGAGCAAAAAAGATCGAAACAAAATAAAATGACAATAATTAAAATGGATGGTAATCTATAAAACAAACTCAACGATTTGATTCTTATAATCAACATAAATTAAATTGTACATGTTCAAAAAAGAGTAGGAGGAAGTATACACTATTTACTTTCTACCCTCTCTCCGCTACTCATCAGTTAATTTATGAACTTTGTCTCGTACGTATATTATATCTTGAACCAATGAACACCCAAGAAAGAACAGCACAGGAGATGCACTTTAGTGTGTTAAGTGTTTTGTAAGGACTTTGTACGTTTGTTTTATTGACTGTTTGATTGCTTTCTACAATGCCATCGTTTGTGTCTGGTGAGCCAAAGACAAATTTCCACACCTGGTGGACAGTAAAGATATATTCTACTCTTTTTATTGTAAATGATAATAATAATTGTGTAATTCCATATACCATGACACCATGATTTCTTTCTGATCTCATTACGTTGCAACTCTAAAAATGAATCAAGATTCTGTTGCTGCATTGCCTATTTTTGCCTCAAATGTTGTCAGAAACATATTTTAGTGTACTGTTGAGCTGTAAAATGAGAATGTTTGTGACCCAGCCACCATGTTGGATACAGCCAAGCTCAGCACCAGAGCACCTTTCTCATTTTACAGCTAAACAGTACACTGAAATATGTTTCTGAAAACATTAGAGGCAAAAATAGGCAATCTAGATTCATATCTAGGCGTCAGAGACTCCTCGGCTCTGATTGGTTGTTTTCCTTTACGTGCAGTAAGGCCATTAGATGCACTACGAGGCAACAGAGGAGGCAGAGGAATCTGATTATTTCACAGATTATCTGTCTCATTTAGTGCTGTGTGAATACAGAGACAGTTTCAGCCAATTGGAGAAAGTTATTTTTCATAAAAGTTACCAACTATAGCTTTAACAGTAGAACAATAACTATGACAGTGTGAAAGGTGTCGCTGGACGTGATGAACCAACAGATAATTATCAACACGTTCTACAGTTCCCCGCAGCTCTCTGGAGCTTTTCAGCATCTTTCAGCTCGTGGTTTAATGGCCTGCTCTCATCAGCACCATTTATAGCTGCAGGCGGCAGCTGCTTTCAGCCAAAAAAACACCTACAAAAACCCACAGAATGTTATCTCCTCAGCACCAAACAGCAGCTTGACAAAATCGGTGACTAGCTGGTGAACATAGTGGAGCATTTAGCTGAATAAATATTGGACTTCCATTCATGAGGTGGTCAGAAATACAACAACAAAGGAATGCTAATGTTGCTCCATATCTGCTGAATGTGTAAATGAGCAACTGTTTGCTAACAAAGTTGCCATATCAACCTAAAATGTGATGATATGTTGTGTGTCCACTGCCCCCAAGTGACCCAAAAAAAATCAGTTAATGCAGGTTTAATAACTAAGAACTAAAACTCAAAGATTGACATTTAAATACCCAATGCATTTGTAGAGGTAGGTATGTAAGATGTATCACAAGCTGTACATGCTGTTTAGCTAAGTGGCTACCCGAATGGTTCGTGACCTACCTCTTTGGTTACAATGGATATGCATTAGACTCTGAGCTTATCAAATAAAGGCATTTATGCAACTGGAACTTGATCAAAAACAGATCAAGCAATCAGAATCCAATTCCACCACTGAGGCTAGCTATTGTAGTCCAAATTTATGAAATCCCAGTGTTGATGTGTTCTTTGGTCTGGTGTATCTTATCCCGTGTCCTACACCCATTTCATACCTGAGGTCACCCTGAGTAACACGTGAGCTCAAACTTGCAGATGTGGGAACAAGATCAGCAGCTCATAATCTGAGGTTCACCATCCTGGTCTTTCCCATAGACGAAATATCCCTTTTCCACAAAGGAAACTCTGCCAGGCCAATATATCTAAAGTGAAAAAAAAGCTGAAGGCCAAGTGAACTCTCACATTTCAGACTCTAGCTTCACTGTAAGAGCAGCTTGCGGAAATGGACTCCACCAAAAGAGAAAACATTCTCATATGGCCCGTGTTGATTTTTACGTCAGTCATAGATTACCATTTGGGTGTGAGAATGACTCTCTGGCGATACAGCCTCCTGGTTTTGATTGACACCTGAGGCTGTTAGGAAGTTCAGTTGATTAAAATGGCAGTCCTCATTCAACCAGAAGAACAGACAAGTTAAAGCATGTCAGCCTCCTGGCCGCACCCTCCACTTCTCAGACAAATTTGTGGGATCCCAGAAAAAAGGAGGTAGAGAAACATCCTCTCTGCCCGCTGATATTTCCACATCCTTGTCCAAGCCTATTTATTTTGGAAGTGTGTCTCATGGAAAACCAAGAATAAGTCATGCTTTAGTGGAAAAGTACCAGTGTGTTTAATGCTTTCTATATTTCTCACACTGACAGCACCTTAATTGCTACTGTTAAAAACTGGCATATCTTTATATGATTACAGTTTGTGATACAATGCGTACTTGCACCAAGGACTAGTTTGTTATCCTGCAGGCTCAGAGAGCCAGGACGGGAGCCTCTGAGAAGTAAATGAGGGGCTACAGATCGATGTGCCCTGCAGCCTGTAGAGACCTGGGCTGTGCTTTCAGTCAATATAATAGTAAGCTTTATGGAGCGTAAATCACCGCCAAGGATACAGCAGAGACAACAGATTTACACACATTTGAAACCTATTTCTCTGAAATGACACAAATTTGTCCTTTTTTAAAAAATTCTGAGACTCCGTGTTAACGTTGATGTACGTACGATACGGACGGCTGGCTCTTCTCTAGCCTGCCCCTTGTGTCATTATTGAGTTCCAATATACGCTGGAAACCGACTGTCCAATAAGCTTTTGCTTGCGTGTGATATAAATGGAAGCCAAATGACATTAGCCACTGTCAGGTAGTTTGTCACAGAGATGGTGAATTAATCCATACACCCCTGTGTAACCCTTGCTTCTTGTAAATGCCTTGACACTGTCTCAAGCTGGGGTTATGGGAGGCATTGAGAGAAATGAAACAATAAACATGGCGCTGTGTAACCCCTCCTCAAGGGGCTGTTATCATGAATTTCAGTCTGCTTGTTATTCTCAGAATGTCTCTATCGCTCTGCAAAGCCAGTCTTCATGTCCTACCCGGCCTGCCTGAATGTTGAAACGTAAGATCTGCTGACTTGCACCCACCAGGTCTTGTGGAAACGTGGTATGAATGGAACTTGCACACTCAGGATATCTTGTTCCAGTGGAATATGTCAACATGAATCCATTTCTCAGCAGTCTCGTGACCTGCACAAAAGGTTTCCTCGGCTTCCTTTTACATTCCTGAGAAAAGGGAGCGTGGATCGAGGATGACTGCTTTATCTCAGCGCTATTGTTCAGTGATTGATTGCTTCCTGGTTGTCTGTTACGTTGAAAAAGTGATTCACCGACCACTTAGTATTCTTTTTATATTAAAAAAATTTCAACTTCCAGTACCTTGACATGCATGTCTGGTGAAGACATCAACAAGAGAGATGGAATCATTAATTATTTGTTTTTTAATTCTGCTGTCATTGTCGAGGTGCTTTCAGCTGTGGCTTCCAATTAATATTTAAATACAAGTGATCAAGTTTTCATTGCGGCCGGGGGAAGTTCTCATCGCATGTAAACTGATCCTGAGTTTTCTTATGCCCATTCCTTGATGACTTGGTCTGGAATGGAGGTGGTTTTTCTGCTTGGATGTGCAGAGTTTTTTGAAAAGAAAGGGAAAAACATAGTCAGGATTTCCTTTGACAAATGGGATCCTGATGCAGCAGTTTCAGTATTGGTCAAACTTCTTCTCTCTTGGGCACTAAGAATTAGTTAGAAACGTGATGAACACGCAGCAGCAGATCCTGCTAGATTTGCTTGTTGGTGCAGTAATAAGTATTTGTTGTTGTTTAAAGGGACAGTTCACCCCAGAATCAAAGATACATATTTATCCTCTTACCTGTAGTGCTGTTTATCAGTCTAGATAGTTTTGGTGTGAGTTGTCAAGTGTTGGAGATATCGGCTGTAGAGATGTCTACCTTCTCTTGAATATAATGGAACTAGATGGAGCTCGGCTTGTGGTGCTCAAAGCGCCAAAAAAATACATTTGAAATCATGACACGGTTACTCAAGATAATCCACAGACCTTGTTGTGAGCAGTTTCATGTAGGAACTAGTTTCTTTCCACCGAACTACACATGCCAACTGTATCACCGTGCAACAGGAGCATCTACAGCTAGCTCACCTAGCGCCACTGAGCTAGCTAACGTACAGCTCAGTCTAGGAGGACGCAATTAATGTTTACATCTCGTGCTGTCACAAGCCTCGTGTCCATGAGTAGATGCACACTTCCTTTTGTGTGTTGATTCGGTTGCCGGGTGTAATTTGGTACAAATTCCAAATGTATTTTTTGCCGCTTTGAGCAACACAACCCAAGTGCCATCTAGTTGCGTTATATTCGATAGAAGGAAGAGATCTTTATGGCCTATATTTACTCCCCCCCCAAAACAATCTAGCTTGATGAATCGCACTAAAGGTAAGAAAAAAATGTATTTTAGATTTGGGGAAAAACTGTCCCCTTAATCGAATTACTACTGCCATGTTTAAGTTGATAACGTCACTGGAAACACGGCAGAACTAAGCTTGAAATTATCTTAATGGCTCCTCTGTGGCATCACTTATGTATGATGTGAATTTTGTATCTTGAGGTGACTTAACAGTATTTGCACAGCAGATCGTGGTCCTCATCTGTCTCCACTTACCCACATCTGTATTCAGTCCTCGAGTTTTGGGCACTTTCCTCTAAAACAGCATTATGTTTCCTTAATGATTCTATCATTGTCAGCCTAATGAGGACCATTAAAATGAAATACATTCTGTACTTTCACTTCCAAGTGGAGCAGAATCTGAAAGTGTGAAATTCTTCATAAGGCTCTGGATTACGACCTAACAAGAAAACAGCAAATATAATTGGGCAGAGTCTGACATATTGACACATCGCGGTTGTCACTACAGGGTAGCCCCTGTTGTTTAGTGACTGTGTTTTCACTAATCAAAGCCTGGAAAGGCGTGATGGAACAGACACGAGAAAGGCTGCCTTTATACGCGGTGCCAACACAAACAATGGCCAGTGCCAGTGTAGACAGCCGAGCCTGGAGGTGCTCCTCGGGTCTCAATAGCCGTAGTGTTTCTGCCGTGGGCTTCAGATGCCACGGAGGCACAGTTGGCCTCACCAGGGAAGGGCGACAGAGCAACTGTAACTGGAGTCCTGGGCTGAAGGAAAGCAAGGCGAGGCAAACTGTGCTAAAGTGATTAGACAGCTGTGTGTGGAGAGGTGAGTCGTAGAGAAATGTAAGCCATCGCAGTCTGTGTATTGTAGGATTGTAGAGGTTGTTGGATCTATATTTCATCCCTTTATCTGTTTCTCTTCAAGGTTAATCCCTTATCAGCATCAGCATGTTCTGTAGCAGGATTTGCTGCTATTGTATAGACATGTATACGTCCTCATAGCTGATGCTGAATCACTCATTTAAGCCATCAGCTCCAAACTTTCTGCGTCATTAACATGTTTGCCTACTAGAAACATATTTATATGACAATCAGCTCTAAACCATAACACCATTTCACGCTTGACTGCTAATGAAATCTTGTGAGTGATTTGAATGATTGAGCAACACAACATCTTCAAGATCATCAGCTGTTTATCTGATCGCTGATGCAGACAGCAATGAATGGAATCTGATTGAAACAGCAATTATTATCATTGTACGCCCTCCAGTCAATTTACCCAGTTCAATGATGTCATTTAGCTCACAGCTCCAAATTGATTGCATTGCCAGGCACACAAACAGATGCACACGCGTGCACGTGCAAACACACACACGCAGATAATTATTATGGGAACATGTCTGGTTTCTATCAAGAGATAGATGTGTTTTTTAATTCTCTGGGATTATGCTGATGGATGGTCTCTGGAAATCAGTTCTGGAATCAGGACAGCGCAGAGACGTGATTTTAAAACTGTTTGGCTGCTGTTATACAAATCCTGAGTCTGCTCGGTGATTGATTGGCCACCATGGTGCTGTAAGGCAGGAAGGCAGCTACTTCAGAAAGGTTATGGTGCTTTAAAATTTTTGGAAACTGCTGGAGACACTGTCTTTTCATAGCAGTTTTGTATTCTTTAATTTGCACATTTACTTTGTGTGTTCAGTGATTTAGAGGAAAAAAGTGCATTGTAAGAGTGCACAAGTTAATGTACCTTTGCTTACACTGCACGCTACAATTGCGTTTTTCAAATATTGTATGTATTTGCACGTCAAGGTCCTGTGTGTAGGGTTTAGGGAGGTAAATTGGCTGAAATGGAATATAATAAGTATGGTTTCTTTAGTGTATAATTACCTGAAAATAAAAATCGTTGTGTTATTGTTACCTTAGAATGAGCTGTTTATATTTACGTAGGGAGTGGGTCCTCGTCCAGAGTCCACCATGTTGCACTGTCATGTTTCTACAGTAGCCCAGAACAGACAAACCAAACACTGGCTCTAGATAGGGCCATTAGCATTTTCACGTCAGCCACAATATTTAGCAGCTTCTCTGCAACGAGCCAAACAGCGTCGTCGAAGGACTAACTTGTAACATGGCACTGCTTTATTCAGTGTTTTTACTAGTTTAAATCATAGGGATCGTTCGTTTTGGAGAGGAAAAGACCTCTGCGGATAATTTGGCTCCCGGTAAAAACAATGAAAACTAATAGAATTCTAACCAGGACTTCAGTCTTGGCACATGATACTACGTTATTACAGAGGAAAGATGAGCACACATAAGCAGGCGCTAGATGCTACTAAATCCTCCATACTGCTCCTTTAAAGTACACAAAAATGTATCAGTACCAAAAAATATATAGGTAATCTTTACAGTTGGGCATGATGAAGACGTGCAAATGATCATCTCTGCTGTGCCGCACACAGTGCATGCAAACCACAGGACTTTCTCTGTGTGACTTGAGACAGGTGTGACTCTGCCTCAAATAGATCATTACACCAACCCTCCCCTCATGTCCCCAGCAACATCTCCCAACCAGAAAAAGCTGGTCTTTTTAAACCCTGGTGCCTTTGAATAACCCAGCCACCCTCCCCAACTTACAACCATGACAAGCATGTCTGACCTCAGTCGTCCTAAATGACATCACTGCCACATTTCTGCCCCCAGGCCTGGTATATCCATCTTCAAGGGAGCGTGTGGTATAATTTCTAACCAGCAGGTGGCACTGTCACTCTGAGAGCCCACAGCAGAACAGGTCTCATCATGTCAGGGCTCTGTCAGGCCTGTTTTGTCGGTCTCGGTTGCGGTGTCACGCTCCTGTATCCATCATGACCACCTTGGGTATTTTTACCCGCTGCGGCTTTTGTCACATTTACAGTCAGGGCTGCTCTGAGCGCAAACCGCTGGAGACACCAGTCTACGTCTTACACTGTTTTCCATCTGACCTCAAAATCTCACAATGTCATTGAAAAGCACCGCACATCGATCTGCCACAAAGGAAAAGATAATGAGATGAAATCAGCGGGGCCCTCTCCTGTAAATGTGTATTCTTCCTCTTGTTCCTCTCAGTATTGTTCGTCTCCCTCACAGAGTGTTTACCAGAGTGTGTCACCTCACATGGGTCTATTTTTAGCAGGGGAGAATAGTGCTGTAGTGTGTCTCTGTGCTGGGGTGGGGCTTCGGTGAAGAGCTTCAGAGAAATATGGAATCTGGTAATGGAGTGAACTGAGAGGAAAATATTGTAAATGGACAAACAGGGCCTGCTTCTAATAATAGTAACAGTACACAATACACAACCTCTATCTGTCTTTTATAGACAGTGAGACAAAAGATAGCATACACATGCAATCAGGAGGACAGCCTTGACGTCCTATATTTACCATGGCTCCATGAAATGTATTTATTTTACAGAAAGCAGTACACAAAAATGTGGTTGACTTGTTAAGTAAAGGTTTGCTTGGTTCCCATGGTAAGGGTGTCATTTTAACGTGCATTTTCTTTGCCCACTTAGTCATTTGAGGATGGCAGAGAAATGCCCAGGACAAGTCGCTAGATGCCCACATTCATATTTTGAGCACTTAAGAGTCTCCACCCCACCTGACCTGCATATGTCTTTGGAATGTGAGAGGAAACCAGAGAAAACCCACGCAAACACTGAGAGAACAAGCAAAAGCTCCACCCAGAAAAGACAGAGGAGAAAACCCTTCTTGCTGTGTGTGAGCTACCCAGGTGCCATTTTAACTCTGGCTGTTGTTAGGACTGGGTGCTATTGCATTGCCTTTGTTGCCTGAGTTACAATACAGATGCAGAACTGATGCTTTTGAGGAGTTGAAACATGTTTCTCATGTCATAGTCTTTTTTGGATGGTGACTTCCTGTCAACACATTCTCACTCCAAACTTGTCAAATAACAACACTTGGGCAGTGCCCCTGTACGTCAAACTATGACCCTCTATGTATCCCTTCTGAGTCAGTTTAGGACGCTTGGGGAAGGTGTGTCAATTCATCTTCTAACTTGCATTGTGTCTTTTCAAAATAAACTTCCATTTTCAAAGGAAATTGACAGTTTCTACTCATTAAATGCATACAGTATTTTCAAAATAAACTTAAAACGTGGGTATAAATCTTAGTTTTTAAGTTACCTCCCTGAAGATAAGGTTTAGAAAAAAAACATCAATTTATAAGTACGCCTTTTACTAATGTAATGTGACATACGTTAATAGCATGGCATGCTAAACATAGCCTACTAGCACACTACCTTTTGTCTTAAAATAAGTCAATTGACTTTTGTTTTCACACTAGACATGAACAGGGGTTTTAGGGTGAAAGTCCTTTTTTTGTTTGACACATCCACATCCCCTCCCACCTACCCTATGCGCACTTTCTCGCTCTAAATACTATGGCAGTTGCTCGGTGCAACCAATTCTGACGCAAAAAGGTGCCTCAATGCGGCAATATCTGACGCCAAGGGTCACCAAGTGTCGCTATTTGACAAGCTGGGAGTAAGACCGGGTTGCAAGAGTTTTTATTCCAACCTCAGCTAATGATCTCCTGGATGTAGCTTCATATTTAGGGTACATACACAAGACTGATATTAATCTTCTCATCTAATTCTTGACAAGAAACCAAATATGTCCCAACATGTCAGACTATTCCTTTTAAAGAATATGTTCACAAGCCTTCAGTCCTGACCTGAGGTTCAATACCCAGTCCCAGTTGTGGGCAAAGTTTATATCTGGGCTGCTAGTACTTGTGTAAAGAAACATTTAGTTGCTCCGAAATAATGTTTTGATGCCACAAAACAAATCTCAGATGTCATCTCCTGCAGTTCGGCATTGTACGGACAAACAGATTGTTTCTATCCAGATTATGTGATGTATGAAGTGGAGAAAAGAGAAAAGCCTCTCAGACATCTCTTGCCACTGATGATCTTTGATCATTCCCACAGGATCCCACGGGCAACACATCTGCTCCAGCTTTGCTGCCAGGATGTGATGAGCACAGGCAGCATATCCTTTAATTACTCTCATTTCAGCTCTATTTATACATCTGCTGCCAGATCCGTCTTATGCACAGAAATTCTTTGTTCCTGAGAAATCATAGGGAAAATGTGTTTCTTTTTTTCCGCCTATACAAAGTCCTCTGTGTTCACAAATCTATCCCGAGCCACTACATCTCATTTAGTATGCTGTTGTATCAAACTATGACATCAGCCCGTTCTAATTGTTTCCAGACCAGGCAAGGGCTGAGTTTTCATTTTTATTTTCCGTTTCTTAGTGCAGGTCTGAGTCGCTCGGCATCCAGCAAAAGCAGATAATGAGAAACGGTGTATGATGTCATGTAGACAGAGCGACAGCGCCAAAAGTCTTGTGACCCAGTTTCCAGGAAGCTATCACTTTCCCCCGTTGTTTCCTTTGCTGTCTTTTCCTCTGCTCTGTCCTTTTTCAGTCTCTTTGCAAGGGGAAAATCTAGGGGTTTTTTTTGTTCTTCAGATAGTATTCAGGTGTCCCACTCCATCTGTGGGAACGCACCTGATAAAGGCGTTTGACCTGCGGGTGCCTCCTTGGCCTTGTCCCCTTGTGTAATGTATCTAACTTTCCTTCCACTGAAACAAGAAGGAAGAGGAAAAGAAGGGAGGGCACTGGAGCTGAACGGGGGTTGGATGATAGAGTAGGAGCTGAAATGCAGAGAGACCATATGTATTGAGTTGAAGAAATGGCGTTTTATGAGCAGAGAGTGGGCCTCCGCTTGGAATTCTCAATGACATCATGCTGGAGCAGAGCCGCGCAGCCGGGACTCAGGAGATGGAGTGGGCCTTCACCAGACAGGACGGCTAGACTGGATCGTAACACTAGAGGAGGAAGAGAGAGACGCAGAGGCCGGCAGACGGAGAGAATCACACAGGCTTACTAAGTGTCCTGAAAGTTCCCGCAAACTTTTACAGCTCGGCTTTACCTAGAATTCAACTAATTAGATCATTTCAGCCGAGCTCTCCTCGACGCTTAAACTGATGCTGCCCTTGAGCCTCATACTGAAACAATCACGACAGGCTTGGGGCTCATAAGCATCACATGCCTGCCTTTGAAATGAGACCATGATATTACTCCATATCTCATTACCAAACAAATAAACCCTAGTTAGACACTCCCTGTGGTCCGCCAGCAAAACAAAGCCCACACCGGGGCTAATATCTAATATCATGAACACATTTCAAAATCTAAATGTCTGCTTCCGTCTGAGCCTCTTGGGTGATAACAAAACGATAGAATAACGAGGGTGCCAGTTTTATTAAAAGGGAAGTTCTAAATGGGTTTTGCTCCCCTTTTTTGGTTGTTCTGTTTACCAGCACTTGGGAATAAATGATTTTTGGGAAGAGTGGTGAGATTGCGTGATAGGTGAGAACTGTAAGTTGAGTCAAGTGTGTGCAGCTCCTCAAGGCATTAGCAGCTGTAGTCACCGGAGTACAGGGCCAAGGTCTGAAACTGAAATAGATCGGCTGGCCCGTTACTGTCTGTCTGCCTTTCTGCACATAATCATTCCGCCTGAGTCACACGTTGCAAGTAAGTCTGCGCATAAATCCTTGCTGTGATCTGTAACACGTGTTGAGATACGACTGCTTTTTCCTTTTTAGCTTTGCTTTGTCTCTCGCTGTGCATCTGTCGTTTGATGTCTCCGATAAAAACAGTCCAGAGAAGGTGATCATTTTCGGGGTGCAGAACTGTAATTAGAGGACACCAACATCTCCTTTCAGAGACTGGTGTGTGTGTGTGTGTGTGTGTGTGTGTGTGTGTGTAGATGATTGGTGTCCCTGTAAACTGGCTCCATGTGGGAGCCATTCTCCTCTGTTTCCTGTGCCTGCTGTCATTAACGGAGAAAATACCTTTGACTTGGGGGCAGTTTGCCCCAACCCCCATTTCTCAGAGGGGTCATTAGTCACTGGCCTGTCTCAACAACACTGGGAAGTCCGGAGAGGAGGCGCTGTCAGTTTTGGGTTTGCTGCAAGTGTGAAGCTGAACGGAAGTCCTGGCGATCTTTACGACAATAGCTACAGTTACAAAGGCAATACTGTTTCAATGTGATTGAAATCAGTCTGATTAGAGATTGAACTGAACTGCTTACATGGATGGAATAAGATGTGCATTTGATCCGAATATAACTTTTTAGACTTGTGCAAAATGGTTCCCACGAAATGTGAAGCATCTAATCTGCCAGAAATATATAAGAAAAACAAGCTTATCTTTTAAACTTCATTGAAATTTCAATTCATTAAAGTACAGAAGGAAAAGTTGTGGTTCCACCTGTTAATATGGTTAAGAAATATGTAACGAAAGTGTAACTCAGGCTACTTTCCATAGCTACAAATTACGAATTTCCTTAAGCACTTCACATGCAGAGTATTCGTTGACGTTACAATTTACCAGTGTTCTCTAAACATCTCATATGAAGGCTACTGCTACTGGTAGTGATAAATGTTTGTTTTGACGAGTGACTCCACAATCCAGCCCGTGGCAGCAATGTTACATAAGGCTACTGTTTAAAAATCAAAGAGTCCTTTTATTAATCAGAGCTCTCACATCAGAACGAGGCACTAGCAACGTGCTAAATACATTGTGAATTTATTAAAAAATCTCTGTCAAAAGCAGCACAAGGAGGCACTTAGAAACAGCTGTTGCAGCATGACATGTGGTGCACCTTCACCTAATGTTACCCGCAGAAAGAATACATTTATCCCAACCAGATAGAATCAGTTGGATTAAGCATTTACATGGTTATTAGGTGCTAATATTTTTCCTATTGGATGAGTTCTCAAAGGTTTACACCACCCCTCTTAACCCGACTAAATATTCCCTCTGATCGGGCCAGTCTCTTCAGATTGAGGGCGCCCATTGGTTCAATATGGATGGCGTTTTGGCAATATGACATATCCATTCAATTAAGCAATGCTAATTTGAAGGAGGCTGAAAATAGAGGGGCTAGAAGGGGACAACTTCTGCTCCACTGTGATTCTCTGTAGCAGAAAGACAGAACCTTCCCTGCTTCTTTTCTTAGTACACATCATAACAGTCACTTCTCAGCCCTGAAAGGCTCTATTAATAGAGGTGCTCTCTTGTTTTTGCCATCTCTACCCACTAAGTCCTTTTTCTTCCGTGCAACAAAAAGGATAACAAAAGATACCTGTGACATTCAAACACTCTCAAACCCTGCTTCCTCCTGCACTTATCTTCTCTCTTCATGCCACCGTCTCCACAGACTTTGTCCCTGTACCTGGTTCTCTATTCAGTCCTGTCGCTACTTATCTACTATTATGCACCTAACTGCATCAAGCTGTCACTCATTCCCCCCTCCTTATTCTTTGTGTTTTTAGTGCCTTGCTTTATCACTTATTCCCAACCCTCGCTGTCTCTTCTTTTAATATGTTTTCACATTTTCTGATAACATGCCAGGGAAACGTGAATTTTTATTCCACGTCCCTTGCTCCGGGGTCATTTGTGTGCCCCTTCCGTGCATGATTAGTGTTGTGCAGGAGGTGTTTCGTCCCCTTCTCTCTCTTTCTACCCAGCTACAGAGCCACCACCCTCACACACACACCCCCTTCCCTGCACCCCGCCCCCTTCCATACTGCTCAGGGCCTGGCAAAAAACCCATACTCCCCTGTCTCCCAGCCTCCGCCCCCCTTATACTCCTACCAGCCCGGCGCACCGAGGACAGAGAGGAAGAAAGAGAAAAAGAAGGAGCTCCATTTGTCTGTCAGAGATTACAGGCTGCCACTTAGCACTGACCATGTACGCCTACCATCCATAGGGAGCTGTTTTCACATGGCAAAGAAATGGGAGCGTCTGCAAGAAGTAGGCAGCTACAAGCTATAGCAGATGGCAGTTTTGAGATGTGTCTGTGTGTTGGAGAAACCTTTCAGACAGTAATGGGGGACTGTTAATGTTTGGATTAAATCGTCTTGTGAGTGCCGGCCAGCATGTGGTGTTTGCAGTGTAATTCAGAGAAGACCCAGTCGCTGATGGAACTGGAGCTGAATGGCTGGTAAGAGTAAAGGGAGAGTGTAAAATGTGTGTTTGTTTTAGGGTGGGAGGGTGTGCGCATGCATGTGTGTTTGTCATTGGATGAGGTTACACCAAGCTGGCAGAGCCTATAAGAGCTTTGTTTAATAAACAGCGGCGAGACAGTGCATGTACGTTTGTTAAAAAGAGCTCGGATCACATGCTGAATTTAACCTGCTTCTTTTGTGCTTTCACACAATCCACGCTGGACGATGACAGGAGTAATGTGAAGCTTCAAGCTCAGTCATGAAGATCATGAATTTTAAAGTGTGGTCTGCCATTTCAATTTTGACTCCCTCACAGTGGAAAACAGATCATGTCCCCCCTTCTCTGAGTCACCGTGAGCTATTGCAGTGTGTTTAGTCTTACTGTACAGAATACATCTGTGAGTCGGATTGCCCCCCCTCCTCTCCCCGGCTGAAGGGCATTCCTGTGGTATGTCGTGGCCCTCCTGCTTGCTGGCCGTCACTGTGTGCTTTCTCATAGCTGGTTCTTCAAGGGCAGGTGCTGAGTGTAGTGTGGAAGATGGTTTAATTATTCATTACTGAAAGATAATGACAGCAGCTCTGTTGTTGTTGTTGTCGTTGTATGAGTCTTGACAGGAGGGAGGAGGAGGGACGCCTTGATTCAGACAGAATGAGGCCCGGCAGTTCACGGGGGAATAGTATTGATTTCTGATTACTTTAACGAACAAGTACGTCGACGGCATCAGCACCACAGCAAACCGCTCATCATCACTCTTGTGCTGTGGTAATGAAGCTTTTATTTCAAGTCATCTTGGAAAATCATACCAATCAATAATCAGCTGGCTTTATGTTGTAAAGATCTGGTCATTCACTTATTCATCACAATGCGACTGCTAATTATCCTCAATAGATTGTGATTGGAGTTCTCAAGGAAAACTTGAGCATTTTTTAACCTGGACCCATGTTTTGTGTCTAAGCGACTAATGGCGACATTTTTTGAAATTCGTCCAGTATTGAAAGTGACTGTTCCAGCCACAGCGGCCGCAATGTAATCCCTACGAGCCATTGGGCAAAGCCATTGTGTACGTCCATTAAAACTGCTTGTTTTTGCCTCTGACAGGTTCAGATTGTTTTTATAAGTGTCTTACAACATTACGGAAAAGTCCCTTCAGAGAAATGAAATGTTTTTCTTTACCTTTCGCTGATCCAGTCTGTTTGTGAGTGTGTGTAACCAAGTCTCGCCCACAAGGAGAAGTCTTGCTCTGAAATCTTGCAGACTTTTCTACATCAGCTAAATACTCAGCCATAACATTGAAAATCGTTTGGATAACACTGAGCTATGCTTTCTGTTATAAGCAACATGTAGGGCAACTTGAGCAGCTTGTACCAAAGAGAAACGCCAAGTCCATCATTTGGACACATTTTGACTTTCGTTAAAACGACACCAAACAGAAAGAAATCAAATGTAAACCGTACAGAAAAACAGTTTAAGCGACCTAAGGTGATAACCACTCATCTGTTTCAGCACAATCACGTTACCAAATATGAACAGTACATGGCTCGAAAAAAGAAAGACTGTCAAGCGCCCAGCACCATGTCCCTCCACAAAGCAGCTTTCGATAACACATGCATTTACAAGGTTACACAATATGAAAAAGATTCAAGAAAATCGTTCATCTGCGTGTCACAAAGTCAAAATCAAAATCACAAAGATAAGATAGATACTCTTTCATTAGAAAAAATATCCCAGCTTTAAATGTCGAACATATTTACAGTACAAACCTTATCAGTTAAGTATGAGGGCAAAAAACAAAAACAAATAATTATTCATTTATCGTAATTGAGGTAAAATGTTCGATTAATCATGATATTATATATAATATATATTATATATATTATATATATTTGAGGTCATATCGTCCAGCCCTACTCTCTGTTTCCTTTAAAACATCAAACTCTGGGTCCTCCTCTCTCCAACTCTCTGAAGTTTCCACTATTGATTTTCCCGCAACAAGTCACTTTGCGAGATTTCATGAGACTTCTTCTTGAGCCAAATTCAGTTACAATAACAAACAGATGAGCGAAAGGCAAGGAAAAACGTTTCATTTATCTGTAGGGTCCTCTTCATAATGTTGTCAGACATTTTTAATAACTATCTGAGCCTGTCAGTGGCAAAAACAAACACATTAAGTGGACGAAAACTGATGGTGTACAATTGCCCTTTGAGATTACATTGCAGCCTGTTTTGCCGCAGCAGCTGCAGGGCTATCTCTCAATACTGGACCAATTTTAGAAATGGTTGTCTCTATTTGTCACTTAGATGCAAAAACACGGGAAAACAGGGTCTAATCTGAAAAATACCAAAGTTTCCCTTTAATACCCTTGAGCTTATACATCACTTTATCCAAAGCGTAATAATAATCTGGGAAAAACTTCTTTTAGCATGCAGATTGAAGCCATTAAGCAGTCAAGCAGATACATTAAAGTACATTCAAGGCTGTTAGTTTCAGATCAGATTAGCTGCCAGATGACAGTTTCTGATTTGCAGAGACATCCAGGCACTAAAGCTGTCAAACTCAAGTACACAACTTACAGTAGTTATCAGCCACGAGTCTTATGAGGCACCAGTCGACTGTATACTGTCTGCTGCAAACTCTCAAGAGTGATACTGTCAGTCTGCTGGCCAGTGCAGCTCTCCAGTTTGCAGCCGTGTCCAACTATAAATCCCCAACCTGCTCCTCGCTGTCTAGTTATAGCTGTCACAGAATCATCCTTAAGTATGGTTATTAGTGTTGAAAGTGCTGATATACCTGAGTGTTTACTGGCAGGTTTACCCTTTAATGCTGGACTTCATTAACATGCTGCTGTGTGGTCTCCTAAACTTTTACCTGCTAAATCTATTCCCTCACATCTGTGTTGTGAAGGCTGGTGTGTGCATCTGTATTTATGAGCTCTCTGAGCTGCTATGAAAAGAGAGAGAAAACATCTGCTTTTGTTGTGTTCGGAGCACATGTTGTCAGTGCATACGGAGGAGAGAAGTTTGATAGGTTTAATTGACTGAAAGGGGTGAGTTCCCTGGCTATGTTTTTATACACAGGCATAAAAACAGAATTGTCACTTAAAGGCAGGAGAGCCATTTATATGTGTTGCTTTAGTGTTATTACACATATTTTATATTAAGCTCCTGTGAAGGAATCAGATTCCCATCGCCATCTGCCCGTCTGTGCATCACCAACAACAATAAGCCTCAGCCGGCAGATCAGACTTCCTTGGCGATCATGTTGGTATTGCAGTTGAATGTTGCCAATACAAAATGGTATAATGTGTTCATCCATTAGCATTACTTCCTAACATACAGAAGGTTACTTAAAGAGACAGTTCACCCAAAAATCCAAAAATTTATATTTTCCCTCTTGGTGCTATTTATTAATCTATCTTGTTTTGTTGTGATTTGCCGAGTGAGAGATATCAGCCGAGTGAGAGATATCAGCTGTTGAGATGTCTGCCTCCTCTTAAATGTCACGGAACAAGATGGAGCTCTGCTTGTGGTGCTCAAGTGCCAAAAATACATTTTAAAAACTCCACAGTGATCTGTCTTTCCAGAAGTCATGACCCTTTTACTCATGATCATGTAAGCAGTTTCATGTAGGAATTATTTTCTTTGTATTGAACTACACCCGCCATCCGTGTTACTGCGCAGAAGGAATAGTGCATCTACTCATGGACGAGAGGTTCGTGCTCGTGATTGCGCAAGATGTAAACATTAATAGCATCCACTGCAGCTGAGCTGTAACGTGAGGTAGCTCAGTGGTGCTAGGTGAGCTAGCAGTAGATGCACGCTTCCTTCTGCGTGATGATACGATTGGCGGGTGTAGTTCAGTAGAAGAAAATAGTTCCTACATGAAACTGCTCACAACAAAGTCTGTGAATTATCTTAAATAACCAAGTCATGATTTCTAGGTTTCGAGTTTTTCAGATGTAATTTTTTGGCACTTTGAGCACCACAGCCCAACTGCCATCTAGTTCCATTATATTCGAGAGAAGGCAGACATCTCCAACACACTGCAACTAACACCAAGTTTATTTATATAGAACTGTTCAAGAACCAAACTTCATGAGTGCCTCACAATAAAAAATAAAGCAACAGACATAAACCCAAAATAAAAAATTACAAGGGCAAGTCTTAACAGGTAGGTGGAGAGAAGTTGGAATACTGTTGTGCCTGCATATACATCTCATATGGAAAGATTTTTCTGTAAATATTTAGCATAATGCTCACTTCAGTGACTTTTAAGTCCATAGTTGAATGGGGAATTCAATTACGCTTTCTTATACAGAAAAAACATCTCAAAGCACAAATTAGAAGTTGATTGGAAAAACATGCGAGCGCAAAGCAGTTTGGAGACTTCTCCGTCTTCTCTGCGACTTGGTTTGGGAGTTATGTTAGTTCCACACTGCAGCCCTCTCTTCCTCCGTAGCTCCAGCCTGCACTTCATTAGGCTTCTTCTATTCCCAGAACTCCTGTAGATGTGACTCCTCTTTTCCGGGATGGAGGAATGTTTCTCCCTCAGGTCCGACTGATGGAACGGGTTGAGGCCTGGGCAGGGGTCTGGGCCTGTTTGTTCAGGATGTGTTGAGAGGGAAGGAGGGGAGGAAGAGAGATGGTCGACCCCCCCAGCCCCCCACCCCCACCCCCACCGATCCACCCCCCAAATCCCTGGATCCCATGGCTGAAAATCACTGCCAGCTGAGCTGACATGCTTATCCATGCCGACATCAGAACTAACGGGGGCTCCGGGTGGATAAAGAGCCAGACTGAGCGACAGACACCGTTAAGCAGTCGTTGGCTGATGTCGTGAGATCATATTTCAAGGAGGGCACAGTCACTATCAGGAAGTGCTCCTGGGAGAGCCCTCATCGCTTCATCCTTCACCTCTCAACACTGGTTCTACGATCCTCGTACGTTATGGATACAACATGTTGTATAAACATGACTTTCAGAGGGTTCTTCTGAAGCATGTGGAGTCACTTCTGTCTCTTCTCTGGAATAACGTCATGCAACTTCCTGCTCTGCTGTAGGTCACTCCTTTTTTCCCTTCGACATCCATTACAGCTTAAAACATCAACTCTTAAAATATTGCTCTCTCTTCCCTTTTCCTCCCCCTTTTTCCCGCCATCATGAGCAACTGACCTCACTCAGAGGAGTATTCAGTGACCTCAGAGCAAAAAAGAACTGCAGCACTTATTCCCACTTTCTTTCCTCTGCACACCCACAGTCGCACACAGTCTGGATTCTTGGTTGATAGAAAGTGAAGCAGAAAGAACAAAATGGAAGGAAAGACGCTGGCTCCATGTCCCACTGGGGGAAAGGCAACGCCAGTACTACAGCTAAAGTAATGACTGTTTTCGGAGGTGACGGGGTGATGGAGCAAACCCCAGATGAGTGCTGTAGAAGCTATTAAAAGCAGCTTGTAGTTTATCGTGTTCTCAGTTATTCAATGCAGACTCAATTCTCATACCCACAGTTACACTGTCATATTACATAAATTGAAATTTATTTTGGTGCGTTAATAATTACGCAATTAGGCAAAACAATAGAAAGGCAATTACTCCCAGCAAAACAGTACAGCCGAAAACAAAACATCATAAAACTAAAAGTCTGCAGCTCTTTGAGGCTGAAGCAAATTTATTTTCCAAGGATGATGAAGGCATGACCCGCCCCGATCACACAGAAAGGGTTTCTGCAGCAGGAGGCAGCTTTTTGTAATTGTTTTTAATGAGAGTTAAGTTTTTGCTTGCTGCTTCTCGTTTGGCGCTCGCTCGCTTCACGTCATCTCTGCTTTTTTTCCCATTGTCCAATCTGATGATTTGAGAGGTGGGCCTTCTGTGGTGGTCACGACAACAAGTTTACAGTTGGTAAACAATGGAGGAGAAACTGGTGGTAGCGGTTGTTGGATATCCAGAGCTATACGGCCTGACATAGACAGCAGGTATTCAAACTGACAGCAGGTATTCAAACATTGAGGAGAAGCTCCTGGACCAACTGGTGGTACTCCCTGTGATCCAGGGTCTCCCACACAGATCTCTGTTTCCCTGTGCCCAGAAAACTATTTACTGATGGCCTCTCACCCTCAACCAGAGCTACAGCAAGTACCCTCTGCCTCAACATTTTAGGAACTAGCTACTGGCACTGGCCAATCAGAGGGAGAGTAGGGAGTGTCATGCCTTCGCTATTCTCGGGAAAGAACATTTGCGAGGCTTTAATTGGACACAGCACAGCTTTGAGCTGAAGGCTAACAGCAGCATCCTAACATGTTCACAATAACAATGCTAACAAGGTGATGTTAAGCAAGTAAAATGTTTACCATGTTCACAATCTTAGTTTAACATGTTAGCATGCTAGCATTTGCTAATTATCCCTAATACAAATTGTAGCTGAGGCTGATGGGAATGTTATTAGTTTTGCAGCTAACACCACAATATTGGTCGAACTGACCTGATGGTGACACTAGATGAAACATCAGGGGATCCATCCAGTAGTTTTTGAGACATTTTCCACATATCAGTGAACATTTATTATCTTAATTTTTTCCTTAAGATCATTGAACATTGCAACTTGTGCTGCATATTTTCAGTGACTCTTCCCTATACAATTATTCTTACATGTCCAGTCCTCTCCAGTCATATAGGCTGTCTCTATATTAATATGACTTATACATCTTTACCCAAAAGTTTCCTTTCATCGGCACTTTATCCAGGTCACTAATCAAACTTCTAATGAAGAAATAATGAAACTGAAAATCACCACCGGCTGTACTCTGGTGCTGTGACAGCATGCAAGGTGTGACTTATAACTCCAGGGATGGCGGCGTCACAGTTTGCCACGACAGATGGTTGGGGAGATTCATCCCAATGGCGATTATGCAATAAAGTATGATTTTCACTGCACTGTGCAATGTGCAATGTTTCTATGATGGTCCAGCAGTGTAAAGGCGTCCTCTGTCGGCCCTGTTGCTGTGTGCTGGTCCACGCTACAACACTGTGTGTACCTACTGCCCCGAGGGGGTCGGTTAGCATTTATGTACCATGAAGTTCTCCTGTGTCACGGTGGCCTTGGCTGACCCTGAATGGATGCACAAGAATTCTCTCTGCTGTAGCATAGTGGAAGCTAACACCTGCGCTACTTAAGGACGTGATAATATTTCCAACTGCATCTAAACACTACCTAATGCCGACCATACACTTGAAAACTTTGAAGAAGCTTTTAAAAGACTAAATTCTGACACCCTCTCACATCTGAAGATAATGTGAGTTTTTAGTCACAGACTGAAAGATTTTGGAAAGACTGGGGATTTAGCAGGGTCACCATTTGCAAGACTTCAACCAGGTTCCATTTGAGATTATATTCCATCCTGCTGCTGGTGAAAAATACTACACCATTGGTTAGCTGCGCTATTTTAGTGGGTGGAGACTGTGAATGACAGGTGAACTGTTTCAAAAAGGAAGATTTCTCACTGAATAAGTGCTGGTTAATGGATCAGATACACTCCAAATTAAACACAGACTCTTGTTTGCTTCATAACTCCACCAGTATTTCCTTCTTTACCACACCACAAGAGAACCATGACTTGTTCACGTTTTTATGTCTCCCAGGAGTCCCCTCCATGTTTACTGTTTTCCCAACTTGCTGCTTCTTGTTTGGTGCTGGAGAGAATGCAGCTACTCTTCACTATTTGCACGAGCCAAGACTATAAACTTAGGATAATGTTAAACATGTTTGATTTTGTCGGAATAGCAAGAAAAGAAAAAACTGATTCAAGACAGCTTGGACTGAGTTTTATGACCACCTTACACCCAATGATCTAGATCACGGCAGCGCGCACTAATTGAAAAACTATGGAAATTTGTCTGCATCAGTGAAATTGCTTGAAAAGTTGTTTGGTGTAGGGTCAGCACTAAATGTTGGAATCAGAACTTATCTTAAGTGCTGTATCGTAGGCAAACGGACTTGAGTTTCTTGAAAATGATCAAGCAAAAAATCAAAAATCAAGCAAGTCCAGTTGCCTATGATATAGCACTTAAGATTACCATGACCTGGATGACTGAGAATCTTCACTGACAATCAGACTAAATCACTTCTGGATGCTGCTTTAAAATAATTGGTGGTTGTTCTGCAGCCATAGCATGACCGCATGTCTTGATGTGTAAAGTGGTTTAAAAGCAAAAGTGCCTCTTTTGGACGAGGTTATTTTTAAAAGCATTTCTGTTGGTCGACAAAGCTGAAGTGTCTGACGCTCTTGCAGAGAAGCCAACTCAGTTGTATGAGTTGTAATCAGTTCAAGTAAACTTTGGATTTATGTTATTTTGCACGTTCTCTGTTAGACAAGAATCGGCAGACAAAAAGGGACAAATTATACGTTGTGAATTAGATTCAGATTTGCAAAATGATAAGTATGCATTGCAGCAGACAGACACGGGCAACATGCCTGAGCCTGAAATTTCTACAAGGCTTTAAGTAATCACAGGCTATAGTGAACCATGAATGACCATCCTTTGAAAACACTTTGTTTGGGGGGGTTGCAGATCAGTAAATCTGTATTCAGTTTGGAGTGTAACTTAACTGATATAGTCACAAACAGTGTTTACAAATACATCTGCTGTATGAACTTTTCACCATATTTAGTTCCACTTTTCTCTCGGCTGTCGTTGCTGAATGTTGATCTGAGGTTGTCTAATGAAGGAAGTGGATTGTGTACACTGTATGGGTGTGCCGAGTCACAGTTCAAACACATTAGGCTGCCAGTGAACTGTGAATGCACTGTACCACGGAGGAGAAGAAATGTCTGTTAGTGTAATGTTAGCTATAGAGCAGGTGGGCACCACATGCACCCACATCTCGGCTATTTCTAAGGGACCGCTGAAGCTGTATTTGCTCTGTCGTTCTGCCCTGAACTGGACTTTGTAACATGTATTGGAACAGTGTGTCGGCGATGATGTAACTCCCGTCGGTCACTGATTGGCCCTGGAGGTGGCATAAACTTTGGTTTCCTGGAGAGGCCTGTGTACTCTGGACTTCACTTGGCTGACAGAATGGTGGACAAGATTTGGAGGAAGAGTTGGCAATTTATAGAAAATAGACGGTCTTTTCGCAATAAGCAGGGCTCTTGTAATACGGCAGAATGTAAGAGTGAGTGAGTAACCTTGTTTTTCTTCTCGTTGTTTGTGGAAGGGGTAATCCCTCAAGGACAGGTGTGTTTAATATCTGGAGAGTGTTTACGTGGCATTTGTGTTCTTTGAATGTGGCACAGCAAATCTACGGCTGTCATATTTTCAAAAGTAATTATTATACAGATTTGTAAAAGCATTAGGCAGCTTAGGCGGGTAAATAAATGTGGATTTCACTGTATATCATAAAAGTGTAGAATCAGCACGTCCCAGAAATGGCTGCACTCATTTACACACACACTGCAGTTCACTTCTCTAATGCCATATGTGTTTGTATATCCCATAACAGAGACTAGGATACTCATTCTAGGATTTTCTTTTATAAAAGGCCATAAATCCCTGAAGTTAAACTACTGTCTGCTCTGACAGAAATACAGCTTTTAACCTGATAATACTTGTATCACACTCTGACTCTAAATGTAATTCTCATTGTCTAATCTTTGAAGCGAGAAGATCAAATCTCTAACCATCTAACCATCCCTTTGCTCTCTAATTGCAGTGTGGAAGGGGATGGAAGGCCTAATGAGAGCGGCCCTTCCCTGGATGGTGGAGCCGGCTATGGCCAAGGCCCGGTGACTCACGGCTCGGCCATCAGCCCTGACCGATTCGACAGCCCGCTCTATAGCCACGGGGTTCAGCCCGGGCCTCAGAGACCCCGTCGGCCCAAGCTCCAGCACTCGCAGTCCATCCTCCGTAAGCAGGCCGAGGAGGAGGCCATCAAGCGGTCCCGCTCGCTCTCTGAGAGCTATGAGCTCTCCGCTGACCTCCAGGACAAACAGGTACTTTAAGTTTCTTCACAAGAGAGATTTAAAGTGTTCAGTCAATGTTAACTTTCTCTTTAAAACTTATGACTTGTGTGTGGATTATTTATCCTAAACCTAGCTGTGTCAGATTATTCTTGGTTCAAATAAAGAAGGAAAAGCTGTTGTTAGATTGTCACAGAGCAGCTGGAGAAGCAAATTATCATTGACATCCAGGAGAATGACTATAAACCATGTGCAGTTAAGAAAGCTAAGTTAAAGGGTGAGATTGATATTTTTCAACCTGGACCTTATTTGCCCATGTTTTTGTGTCAAAGTGACTAATGGGAACAACATTTTTGAAATGGGTCCAGTATTGAGCGAGACTGCTGCAGCCGTCAGCTACAAAGCAGGCTGCAGTGTAACCACAAGGGGCAATCAATCAATAGACATCTACTAGAAGTGCTTGTTTCTGCCATGGACATGCTCAGATTGTTATTATTAGTGCCTGACGACTTATGGAAAGGATCCCTACAGAGATCCTAACCAGAAACAGCCCTGAAATCACCAATTCCACCAGACTCCATTTAAATAAACAGTAATTTTAGCATGTATAGAGGCAGCATATTTCCACATCTAACTGGGCAAATTAAAGGTTGATTTAAAATAACCAGAGTCATTGATTGTTGGAGAAGTGAAAAGATGAAACAAGATGGTTTTTGAGTGTTTTATTTTGTTTTTGTCAGCTTTGAATGAAATGTGTTTTTATGATGATAACATTACTGTTTATTTCAATGGAGTCTGGTGGGTTTGGGGATGATGATTTCGGGCTGTTTCTGGTTAAACAAAAAGGGTCTTACTCTTCAACAAAAAGGTCTATCTCTGTAGGGATCCTTTCCATACTATTGTCAGACAGTTAAAATAACAATCTAAGCCTGTCAGTGGCAAAAACAAACACTTTTAGTGGATGTAAAGTGACGATGTGAACGGTCAATGGTTGGTGGAGTTAACTAATTTCCTCCGTCTTTCTTCTAGGTGGAGATGCTGGAGCGTAAATATGGTGGACGATTCATAACCCGGCATGCGGCGCGCACCATCCAGACAGCCTTCCGCCAGTATCAGATGAACAAAAACTTTGAACGTCTCCGGAGCTCCATGTCTGAGAACCGCATGTCCAGACGCATTGTTCTGTCCAACATGAGGATGCAGCTCTCGTTTGAGGGCCCTGAGAAAGTGCACAGCTCCTACTTTGAAGGAAGACAGGTGTCCATGACGGAGGACGGCACCCCGCTGTCCATGGTGCAGTCTGAATGTGGAGATATAGAGGTCCACCAACAGGCCAACATGGCATCTCACCCAACCCCGCAGGGTGACCTGACAGATGCCATCACAGAGCTGGAGGACGCCTTTTCCAGGCAGGTTAAATCTCTGGCTGAGTCGATAGATGATGCACTGAACTGTCGCAGCCTTCAGGGGGATGAGGGTCCTGACCCTGAGTCCATGGGCTGTGCTAAGGTGGAGAGGGAGGTGCCCTATCAGGTGAAGTCCCACCGCAGGGCAGCTGGACGAATGCACGATGAAACGTTGGCATCCTATAGTGATGTCACTCTGTTCATCGATGAGGAGGACATGTCCCCCTCTATGGCTCTGTCGAGGTCAGGGGACCAGCCCTCCAGCACAGAATCAGACTTGCGGTTGCGGTCAGTCAACTCCTCCCAGGACTACTGGCCTATTGACCCTAAAGATGAGGGTCGTGACACAGACACGAGCTGCCGCAGCACTCCTTCTCTAGAGTGCCAAGAGCAGCGTCTTAGAATGGACCATCTTCCTTTGTTGACCATAGAACCTCCTAGTGACAGCTCTGCAGAGCTCAGCGACCGCTCTGAGCGTAGCTCTGTCAAACGGCCGCCTGTGTATGAACCGCATGGCCACATCGTAACGTCATCTCAGGCGAGCCCTAAACACATTTCGCACGGACCCCCACCGCGAGCTTCCTCCCGTGACGATGACGCACCTCTGCGCCACCGCCACCGTCAGCTGGAGAGCCACTTAGCCATCAACGGCTCGGCCAACAGACAGAGCAAGTCCGAATCTGACTTCTCAGACGGGGACAACGACAGCATCAATAGCACATCCAACTCTAACGACACCATCAACTGCAGCTCGGAGTCCTCGTCGAGAGACAGCCTGCGGGAGCAGACGCTCAGCAAGCAGACTTACCACAAAGAGACTCGCAACAGCTGGGACTCGCCCATCTTCAGTAATGATGTTATTCGCAAGAGGCACTACCGCATCGGCCTGAATCTCTTCAACAAGTAGGTACTCAGCTGTGGTGGAGCAGGTGCTTGACCAGTGTTTGCAGGGATTAAGGGTTTAATAAATGGAGGTGATGTTAGAGAAGCCTCTTGGAACATCATTCACACACCTTGTGTTGTACTATAAACTGTAATCAGCTCTATTAATGTCAAATGCAAATATATTTTAAAAGATACTTACACAGAAGGTCACAATTTATTAACTTTTGCACTATAATCCAAGTCTCATTTATCCAGATGCATGCTCAGTACTTCTTAAACAGACAACCCTTTCTGATAGGAAACTCAACTAAATATGAAACTTATCTGTGCTCTCATATAACTCCAGACTCCAATGAAAAAAAAGTAATTTTACATCACAGAACACAGGAGCTGCTGATCTGCCACTGCCTCAATCAGTTTGTGTGACATTGGTGTTTTAAAGGGTGAGTTCGGATTTACCAATGTCACACAATAACACAAACAAACGACTGATCAAGGCAGTGGTAGACCAGCAGCTCCTGTGTTCAGTGAGGTAAAATTACTGTTTATGTCAATGGAGTCTGGCTTTGAAGAGAGCATAGATAAGGTTCACCTGTAGTTCAGTTTCCTCTCAGAAAGGGCTGTCTGTTTGGGAAGTATTGAGCATACGACTGGATAAATGAGACTTTTATTCTACTGCACAAGCTGTGTGAGAGTTTGCAAACGATGTTTTAATATAGCTTTGTGGTTAAATACAGTCCCCCTTTTTACTTCAATTTATTACGATTTTTTTTTCGAGTTTTTGGATTCTTCGTTCACCATGAAGGCATGCAAGAATAACACATTTTTCTTCAAGAATTCAAGGCCACACAGGGCGAGCAATTGATATATTTTAAACTTAACTGCATCTAAATGTGGATTTATCAGGAAGCCAGAGAAGGGCATCCAGTACCTGACTGAGAGGGGATTCATCCCTGACACACCGGTTGGTGTGGCTCACTTCCTGCTGCAGAGGAAGGGGCTGAGCCGGCAGATGATTGGAGAATTCCTCGGCAATCGACAGAAGCAGTTCAACAGAGATGTCTTGGAGTAAGTATGATTTTCCCTAAACCTAACTATGACTAGATGAAAGCGAGTAAAGGAAAGATAAAATTGTGTGAAATGAAAATTTGTGGAAATATACTGAAGTCCAGGATCCTTGTCCAAACGTGGCACAGAAACTCCTTAAAACCCAACTCATTAATAATAATTACTCTTGGCACAAATATGCACATAAATCCACTTTAACATCCTCTTTTATAAACATCTCCATGATAGGATTAAGGCCAGTTTAGCCCTCTAACATACAAAGGAATTGGTGATGATCACAGAAACTGTTGCCATGTTTGTGTTTAATTTCTCTGTCTACGTCTGTCCCCAGCTGTGTGGTGGATGAAATGGACTTCCAGGGCATGGAGCTGGACGAGGCTCTCAGGAAATTTCAGAACCACATCCGTGTTCAGGGTGAAGCCCAGAAGGTGGAGCGGCTCATTGAAGCCTTCAGGTTAGATCAAACACTGACATGTAGCATTTAAACACAACAAACAAAGACATATAATTGCCCAGGAAAACAGTGAACACATATTTACACATCCCTAAAATACGACATGTGATGATGCTTTGTGATCGTAATTCTAGAAGCATTTTTAATGTAGCCTTTTATTGATTTTTGAAAAGCCATTGCTGCTGCGTTTCCCCACAGCTGCGTTAAGTAGATAATCATTGTTACATAAGAGAAGCAGCTCTGGTGTTAACTTCTGTTTTCTTCTTGCAGTGTTGAAAATGTTTCCTCACTATGAGCAGAACTGTGTGTGTGTGTGTGTGTGTGTGTGTGTGTTGTAACCTGAGTTTGGCCGTAAGTTGAGATGGGTGACATTGTTCTCCTGTCTCATGTCTCCAGCCAGCGCTACTGCATCTGTAACCCTACAGTGGTGCGGCAGTTCAGGAACCCTGACACCATCTTCATCCTGGCGTTCGCCATCATCCTCCTCAACACTGACATGTACAGCCCCAACGTGAAACCCGAGAGGAAGATGAAGCTGGAGGACTTTATCAAGAATTTAAGAGGTAACATAACTAATGAGTGACGTAATCATGCACAAGGATGCACCACCGCAGTATTTGTGAACACACATTTACTCACATTATAAAATGTGTCACATGCATAGTACACCCTTGGGCGTGGTTTGAAGTTTATATTAGATGTGAGACCGAGCTATTGTTTGGCACGTCACAAGCACGTTTCAAGTCCAAAGTCAAGCCTGACAAGTCAAAGTCAAGACCCAAGTCCTAACGCAGAGGCAAGCCAAAATCTCAAGGCACACCCATATTTATATCTGTGCACAACAGCTTCTATAACGTGTGTTATCTCTCTTATCACAACATAAGGCAATAAAAATAAGAAAAAGAAGACAGGTAGCTTTCGTGATACTGTCTACTGACTCTTTTCTTTCAGTGGTAGGTCGTCTTCGCTGGTGATTTGTTGTAATTTACTCTGTACTATAAAGCAACCTATTGTCCCGCTCACAGCTTTCTCCTTTTAAATGTTATCATCCTTCACACTGGCTGCCAATCAAGGCTTTTGATGTGTCACACACATAAAATTGCCACGCACGAACGGTGACAAGTAGGTCCCCCATCAAGGTTAAATTAAATTTATTAGGGAATGGGTATGCACAACACACTGATACAGTCAATTTAAAATTCATTCATAACGTTTTGTATAGGCTCAGTTGAATATTGCAGTAATTACTGTATGTGTGGTTATCACAAAATCCCACGGCATACCTGGATTGGCATCACAGCACACCATTTGAGAACCACTGTCCTAAACTTTGAGTCATAAACAAGTCATAATTTGCTCTTTACAAAATGCAGTGCCATTTTAACAACAGAGAAATGGAATATTAAATTTACAAGATCCATAAATGCTTTTTAAAATTTGTATTTATTTGTTCAAACGAGTTCTGCTGAGCTTAATCTTAAAAAAGCAGCGCCACAACAGAATAAATTTTGTATGTTTCCGACCTGTCCTTGTCAGGTTTTGCACAGCATATCCTTTTTTTGTTGACCACCACATTTTCATTTTCATTTTCATTTTCATTTCATTTATTTGTTTATTTGTACAGGGATAGTGCACATTAATGAACATTTCTGTAAATGTGCCAGTTTTAGCTGAGTAGCTAGTTTCCAACTGCAGTCCCCAGGCAAGTGTTTTGTTTTTGGCACAAAAGTGTGGCATAGTTTTGTTTTGTAGGCGAACGAAATTATCTTTGGAATTCTTTCTCCCAAGTGGCGCTCAGCAATGTAGCGTTAGTGCTGCATGGTTTTCTCCTGCAGCGTGACTGGATGCTGTCACACTGGGTCAAAGTGGATCCAGGGAATCAAGTATCGACTTGCTGTCAATGATTAGCACTAGACATTTAAAGCCATGTTAAACGTCCATGTAACTGAGATTTGCTACTGCTTTGCTTTCAGAGAAGAGATTACCATCTCAAGGGACTTAAATAAAGGTTAAATAATTTTTGACATTTTGTGAATGAAGGGAAATTAATTGATATGCAACAGACTTTTTAAATAACATTCTTTCAAGTCTTTGTGCTTGGGGGGAAGGTATCAAGTACTTTCAAGTCCAAATGAAATCATGAGTCATTGGTGTTAAAATTTAAGACGGGTTGCGAGTCTGTTTTGATTTTGTCGATTCTAAAGTCATGTATTTGTGACTTCAGTCTGACTCAAGTCCGAGTCATATGACTCGAGGCCACACCTCTGATATATATCATGTTCTTGTCATATTAGAAGAGATATTCATTTCTCCCCTCCCTCTTATCACATCAAATAAAATCCTTCCTTTTAATAAAAGCCTTCAGTTTTACTGTATAGTGTATAATAACTGTGCTCTGCTCTGTGTGCCAGGTGTGGATGACGGGGAGGACATCCCTCGGGAGACTCTGGTCGGCATCTACGAGAGGATCCGTAAGCGAGAGCTCAAGACCAATGAAGACCACGTCTCACAGGTGCAGAAGGTTGAGAAGCTCATTGTGGGAAAGAAACCAGTAAGTACTGTTTTATTATCTACAAAGTTCAGTGAAATATAATATAAGTTTTAGGCATGGCATCAATCTGTGAGGCGCATTTGGCCTGTAAGATGTAGACATCGCTGGTTATTCTTTAATCAGAGTTTAGGTCAAAGAAAGAACAGATTTAGAAAGTCTTTTGTACCTTTGGGTGTAGTTGTGTGAAGGGGGGGGACACATGCCTGGGTTTAGACCTTCACGCTGGTGATTCTAACACCCGAAGCCCTTGAGAGGTGTCACCCAGTGCTGCAGTCTGATGAAAGATGGCCGCTTCCTGCCATCGTTGCACATTATTGCTCTAGAGGGAGAGGTGGTTGAATCCAGCAGTTAATATGGTGCCATACGTTACGATAATCCCCTGATTCACTCATCATTAGTCGGTTTGTTTCTATGTATGAATACTGAAGCAGAGCTATTATCAAATTTAGTTCTGACTGTGCTCCGGCCCCTCAGGAGCAGGGAGAGCAGCGTCTCTGCATTATTCTGCAGGCAATGACGTCTCTTTCATGTGTGAAGGTTAAAAGTGTGATTAACCTATGCAGCCTCGGGGAGTCGCTTGTCTTGCATGGAGGACTTTGTTTCAGTCAGTTTCCGGTGGGATGGAGTCTCTTCTGCTCTGCCAGTAATAACTGTGCGTGTTGAAAAATGATCCCTCGTCACCATTTAGCCGCAGAATTAAAAGCTCGGAGGACACTCTGTGAAACACTTTAACATGAAAACCACATTGGAATTCCTCGCCATAATAATCAGGTCCACTAGTGCTGCACAGAGTGGGCTGCCAGGGAAAGATCTGTTTTCATTCCAACATCATTACAGACTCCCTGGAGTCCGGCTGTAGAGAAAGATCCCCACCCTGTACCCAAGAGGTGCATGTATCTTCATGGCCACTTTAAAAGGCTATAGGTGTTCACTGCAAGGGTGAATCCTTACACAGGCTCATTAATAAGCAGGAGAGATTCCATTTTCATGTCAAGAGGCAAAAGTGTTCATAATCCTAACATAACAGCTGCATATAACATCATCTTTGTCCTCTCTTTTCAGATTGGATCACTCCACCACGGCCTGGGATGTGTAAGTAGACCAAATATCCATAAATCATACTATAGAAGATCATTTTTCATTCATTATTTCACTCTATGTGCACCGCTTCCTGTCCCTGTCCCTGGACATTGCAGTTAGCGCGCATCAAACAGGTAGTTTAAGAGTCAGATTACCTGAAGAGGCAGAAACTTTCACCCCCTGAAGCATCTCATCTGTCGCTGCCGCACCCCAGAGACAGAATCGACAGACATAAATTGTTGGGTGGCACTGAGCTGCAGTGTTTACAGATTCAGTGCTCAGCAGGGTGTGCACCACCGCAGGGTGCATGGCACGCACATGCCTCTCAGTCACAGAATATACTGTAGATCCGCCATTTATATGGAGATTATTCGTTTTAATCTTTATGGGAGGAATACATTAGTGTAGTTTGTAATGTATTAATGCTAATTTATGCAGTGGCGCTGCCATGGTAAATACTTGTTTTGGACCTGTTTTCTCATCTGTAAAGACTCTTTAAAGTTCAGGTTAACAGTTTAAGAGGTTACAACAGACCATAAGGGATTTTATATAAAAATGAAGGTAACCATAGCAACAATTTCTACACTTTATGCTATGTCACCAGTTAATATCACAGGTGAAATACAACTGATATGTACTAAAATGACAACAAACACAACATCTACTAGGGATGCACCAATCTACCGGCTGAACATCAGCATCAGCCGATATTCATCTTGTTGACTGCCATCGCCCCATCAGCAAACAAGATGGCATTCACCAGTGGCCGATGTTTTTCTGTTGTGTCACATCAGTTTTGCACAGGCTAAAAGCACGGCTTGAGAGTAACTTCCCGTTGTCCCAAGGACAATAGAAAACAGAGATCTTCCCTGAGGCGCGTTCAGAGAGAAAGGATGTAGTAAACTCAATATTGACATGTCAGGGGACACACCCTGTTGTTTCCCTGTTAATGTTATATTGTAAACAACAAATCCGTGTCAAAATCGTCTGGAGGCTAGTTGATGTTTGCTGTTAGCAGCTGGTAGCCTGTACTAACAGCTAATAGAGGTTGCATTGAGTTACATTGTGATGCATTCAAGCTCCATTCAGTTACAATGAATATTGGGCGAAGGTAAATTAACGTTCCCATGATAGAATTTAGTAGTTTAGTATATGTGGGATCAAAGTAAACTACAGTTCCCATAATTCATAGTATTCATGGGAATATGTCCTCTCATCAGACAATAAACTTATAATTACAAGCCATAATAAACAAGCCATTTAAAGACTTAAAGCTAATTGTAACAGGATTTTTCCACTATTTTCTGTCAATTTAAAAACCTGAACAAGACTAATCAATGATTAAAACAATCATTAGTTGCACATCCACACATCTCGTCTCTCCACACATCATTGTGAATGCCGTGAGGAATGCAAAACACTTAGCAGGAGCAGATCAGTCATCCTTCAGCTGCACCTTCTTTAAATTCAGCTCAGAGGAAGAGGTGACTTCTGTTCCTTATTACCTTTTGGACTGTGGCCATAATGACCTCTGAAGTGTCGGTATCTGTGCCTCTTTTTTTCTGCCCTGTAGGTGCTGTCGCTGCCCCATCGCCGGCTGGTGTGTTACTGCCGTCTGTTTGAAGTGCCAGATCCCAACAAGCTGCAGAAGCTTGGTCTGCATCAGCGGGAGATCTTCCTGTTCAACGACCTCCTCGTGGTAAAAGCCCTCTGCTGTCCTCTCATTCTCTCCTCTCCTCTCCTCTCCTCTCCTCTCCTCTCCTCTCCTCTCCTCTCAAATCTTTTAAATTTTTAATATACCTTCAATTTCGTGTCAGATTATTACAGCATGTATTTAAATGTGGCAGGTTTGTCTGCTAAACATTAAGTCTGTGAACTCAACTTCAGAATAGTGTAACAAAAATAGGTTTCAAGATTAGCAGATTCCTACACTACTTATGTTATGCAACTTAAAAATAATAACTTCAGACAATTTTGGCCTCTGTCTAGGTGGCAGGAGTGAAAATTAGTCATCGTCAACATTTGTTGTGCTCTGGTTTCAGAGTAATGAAGACAGTTGGAGAACAATTAAATGGAAAATAGGGTGGAGGTGCTACAAGATGATTTCTTTCCTCTGCAACTATTATGTTTTTTCAAATGATGTACAGATTATTAGGTGTTAAAAAATAGTGCATACAGCTGCTGTAAAATGGGTAAATGATCTCCATGGGGGAACATGTACCTGGACCTCCTTAGGTTTGAGCTGAACCCTGAATTTTTACATTTGGCTCTGCCCCTGCTCCTCTTCCCCCTTCTCTTTTCTTCTTTATTTTCTCCTCTTTTCTCTCCTCTACTCCTCTCTTTTCTTTCATCTTCTTTTTTGCCCCTCTCCTCGTTTCTCTTTTCTCCTCTTTTCCCTTGTCTCCTCTCCTTGTTTCTCTCCTCTTTTCCCTTGTTTCCTCTCCTTGTTTCTGTCCTCTTTTACCTTGTCTCCTTTTCTCGTTTCTCTCCTCTTTCCCTTGTCTCCCCTACTCATTTGTCTCCTCTTTTCTGTTGTTTCCTTTCCTTGTTTCTCTCCTCTTTTCCCTTGTCTCCTCTCCTAATTTGTCTGCTCTTTTCCCTTGTCTCCTCTCCTTGTTTCTCTCCTCCTTTCCCTTGTTTCCTGTCCTCATTTGTCTCCTCTTTTCCCTTGTCTCCTCTCCTCATTTGTCTCCTCTTTTCCCTGGTCTTTTCTCCTTATTTGTCTGCTCTTTTCCCTTGTCTTCTCTCCTCGTTTGTCTCCTCTTTTCCTTGTCTCCTCTCCTTGTTCCGCTCCTCTTTTCCCTTGTCTCCTCTACTCATTTGTCTTCTCTTTTCCATTGTTTCCTTTCCTTGTTTCTCTCCTCTTTTTCCTTGTCTCCACTCCTCATTTGTTTCCTCTTTTCCCTTGTCTCCTCTCCTAATTTGTCTGCTCTTTTCCCTTGTCTCCTCTCCTCGTTTCTCTCCTCCTTTCCCTTGTTTCCTGTCCTCATTTCTCTCCTCTTTTCCCTTGTCTCCTCTCCTCATTTGTCTCCTCTTTTCCCTGGTCTTTTCTCCTTATTTGTCTGCTCTTTTCCCTTGTCTTCTCTCCTCGTTTGTCTCCTCTTTTCCTTGTCTCCTCTCCTTGTTCCGCTCCTCTTTTCCCTTGTCTCCTCTACTCATTTGTCTCCTCTTTTCCATTGTTTCCTTTCCTTGTTTCTCTCCTCTTTTTCCTTGTTTCCTCTCCTCATTTGTCTGCTTTTTGTCCCCTTTTCCCTTGTCTCCTCGTTTCTCTCCCCCCTCCTCTTGTCTCCTCTCCTACACTCTCCTCTTTTCTCTCTTCTTCCCCCCTTCTCTTTACCATCTTCCCTTTGCCCCCCTCTGTTTTCTCTTATCCCCTCTTTTCTCATCTCGCTTCATCCCTCCCCTCTCATCTTTTTCTTTCTCCTTTTTTCTCTCATCTCCTCCCCTCTTATCTCTTTTCTCCTCTCCTCTCCTCTCCTCTCCTCTCCTCTCATTTCTTCTCCTCTCCTCTCCTCTCCCCTCCCCTCATTAGACCAACCCTTAAAATAATCTCTGTGTGATTCCAGGTAACTAAGATCTTCCAGAAAAAGAAGAACTCTGTGACGTACAGCTTCAGACAGTCCTTCTCTCTGTATGGGATGCAAGTCATGCTGTTTGAAAATCAGTGTGAGTGGCACTTCCTTTTATCCCATCTTTATCCCTGTGGTGTGTTCGCCGACAGTGTTTACATCACAGGATTTGATTCAGCACAGTAACACATCCAGCAGAAACAGGAGGTCGAACCAATGGGCTGTGACATTGTTTATACTCTCCAAGCTTCACACAGATTTCGCCCAATGTGTTTTAACTTGGTTTTGATCAATGGCCCTTGTGTAAATGCCTCTCCCTCTCTTTGTCGCTGCCCCAGATTACCCAAATGGAATCAGACTTACATCAGCAATACCAGGTGCAGACATCAAAGTCCTCATCAACTTTAATGCGCCCAACCCCCAGGACCGCAAGAAGTTCACAGACGACCTACGAGAGTCCATTGCCGAGGTCCAGGAAATGGAGAAATACAGAATAGAGTGTGAGCTGCCTTTTTCTCCCTCCCATCCCCCCTCTGTCTACCTCAGGCTGTGTAAAGTAGAAACAGGGCATGGTCCTCATTACTCAACTGTGGCACTTTACGAGGGAGAATGTTTACAGAGTTCACAGGATGGCAAACAGAAGGGAGAGGGGTGTTTCTTCTTGACATTCAAAAAGCAATTGCGTCATGACAAACAAAAACAGGATGCTGAAAATTATGTAAGTCAACAGCGGACGTTTGTGAGTTTCAGACAGTGAAAGGTGGCTGAATACATTACAGAGAAGTTATAAAGTCATTCCCTGGACTGAGATGTAAAACCACTGCCACTTACCTCAGTCTTTCCTTGGCTCCTCTCCTGCAGCCGAGCTGGAGAAGCAGAAGGGGGTGGTGAGGCCCAGCATGTCCCAGAGCTCCGGTCTGAAGAAGGAAGCTGGCAACGGGAACATGAACCGCGCCAGTCTGGATGACACCTATGCCATGGGCGAGGGCCTGAAGAGGAGCGCCCTCAGCAGCTCCCTGCGAGACCTCTCCGAAGCAGGTACAGCCAAAACGTCTGTTTTTACCAGCCGGTTCTTTAATGGAAAAGTACTCTCCTTTGGTCATCCGCCTCTCTGTGATGATGTCAAGGGGATAAAAAAATAGCAAAATGTTGTTTCACAGCACCATACATTGATTTTGGACTTCTCCCCTTTAAAGGGCATCTCCGGTACTTTTCAACCTGGACCCTTTTCTCCCGTGTTTTAGTATCTGAGTGACTCGTGGGAACAACAATTTTTTAAATTGGCCAGGTACTGAGAGAGAGTACTGGAATCAGGCCACAGTGTGACCACTCAGGGTGTGTGCACTCCGTCAATTTACGTCCGCTAAAACGTCGACTGACAGGCTCAGATTGTTATTATGAGTGTATGAAAACATTACGGAAAGTACCCTTCAGAGAAATGAAATGTTTTTGTAAGGTTGGCCGAGTAGCTGAACCACAAAAAGTGAGCAGAACGCCCAGTTATGCAGTCGGACAAGTTGGACCGTTGGTAAGCGTCTGCCGCCCTGGTCTATACAGTTTATCCTGAACTGTTGGACCTTCTTGGGGCTAGTGTGCTTTTCTCCCACGGATTCATTATGTTGAATCAATGCAGAGCCCGTCTATGAATTAAATCACTCTGATTGGCAGTTCGACTCCACACATGAGACGAAAAACAGAAGGGAGGACTGGCGCTAACTAAATGTGCTCTTGTCTTCCAACATTGGGTTGCTAACGTGCTAACTGGCTAACTAGCATCAAGACAGTTTTCCGGTTTCCCTTTTTGAGTGACGATTACAGACTACCACTGTCTGCTGCTATGGAGATTTATTGTCTCTCACGCAGGCGGAGAACATACGTGCTGGTTGGCCGTCGGCTGTAGTCTTTGCGGTGTGTTCATGTGCAGCAGGGGGCCTTCGTTGCCACTAGCTCTCGAAAGCCGGTTTGGTGTGTCTGAGCCTTTAAAGTCATGGAGCCCGGCAGCTCTGCACACTGGTAGTTCTCTGTTTCAAGGTGTGACCATAACTGAACTCCCCTGAAACTCCAGCCTCCTGCTTTTTATTAGCTGGGTCCTATTACAGAGCACGTGCAACCCCCCTGAGAGTGTTCCTTACCTTCTGAGTGGAGGCGTGTTACAGGAAGACAATGCTGGAAATGCTAGTGAGAGCTGGAGGGAGGAGTATTGGTAGTAGTTTGGTGTGCACAGAAAGTGATTTCCACTGTTTTCTTCCTGCGATAAGTCTTTTCTGCAATGTTGTTTGACACTCTTAGTAACAATCTGAGCCTGTCAATGGCAAAAAAAAAAGCACTTTTAATGGATGTAAATTGACGGTGCGCACAAGTCTGTGGTGGTTACAGCCTAGCCTGTAGCGCTCTCTGTCAATACTGGACCTGTTTCAAAAGTTGTTGTTCCCTCAATTAGACACTAAGACATGGGCAAATAGGATCCAGGTTGAAAAATACAGGAGTTACCCTTTATATCCACTAACTCACTCATGATTGAATAGTTTGGTCTGAGCGGTGTGTCCTTCAATTTTTAACCTCAGCGTACTTTATTCTAGAGAGACTCAAGGTGTGCTCCACCTTCTCACAATCCAAAGACTGAACACAGACCTATTTGAGAAGAGGTTCATTGTTTAGAAATGCAGTTTTGTCTTCTCAGTGATGAATGAAATTGACGGGCAGTTCTCACCCCCTGATCATCTGGATGATTTCTGAACATTTCCATTCATGTTTTTAATCGTCACTTTTTCTTCTTTCTTTCTTTTTTTTACCTAGCACTTTTGCACCCCTCAGTTTGTTTTATCCAAAGACATTTCATGATAATCTTCTGTTTTGATTCAAACGTCATTGGCCATTTCCTCTCACGTATATTTGTGAACAAGAGAAATCAGTGCTGATGTGTAACAAGATCAAGATTTAGCTCCAGTCGTGGCGTTAACAGTCATTTCACATCCATGAATATCAGTGTTTAGCACAGCCGCTCTGATTCCCTCAAGAATACATTTCATTCATTACAGATAACAGCTATGTGAAGTTATCGGGTGATTAACTTGATAACAAAATGAAATCCAGTCAGGGGTCTGCCTCACTGTTGGTAATACGATACGCTTTGTTCCTATGATCACTACCACAATGGGGAATGATAGGTCAGTCAGCGAAGAAGCCTCTAGAAGTCCCTCCTGTCTCCTGTGTTCTTCGATGCAGGACGTGGCATGTTAGTGGGGTCATTTTTGTTAAGTGTTTTCTTTTTCCTTTCCTGCCATACTCCCATTTCATGTGTATTTACTGTGTTATTTCCATACACATCAGGTATTCTCCTGTTTATGTGTGATTATTGGTCATGTATCATTGGCTGAGTGTGCCTAACAACGGCGAGAAGTGCTCTGTTCGCCCTCAGACCTGTATATGCCTGTACATCCCATGTGCAACAACCACTGTATTGCTTTTGATGTGTCTCCTCCTTCGTGACTGTCACTGAGACTGGCTTTTCGCCAACCTTGACCCTTTTGAAAATCTACATCTTGTGACAACAGCAACATTAACAAGTTGTCATATTTTGTAAAAAAAAAAAAAAAAAAAAAAAAATCTGGGAAAATTTTGGTTTCGGCATCAAGACGTAGCCTGTAAAACTTCACTGTGGACATTTGCCCTGATGAGTCCATGTTTATAGAAATGCATTCAAAATTTTAAGCAGCTCAAAGTGCGTTTTTAAAAAAACTGAAATCACTGAAATTCAAATGCAGCTTTCAGCCTGAGTGAAGATGTGAATTCACTACCCAGCTAGCCACAGCACCACCTGTCACCCACCACCCTGAACGCCTGAACGCGCTCTCCCCTTCCCGCCCATATTTGGACCTTACTCACAGTCACAATCCACTGCACTGCCCCCCTTTCGGGACTGGTGGGCGGCCTAAACGTCTGTAGTCGATCCAGGAGTGCTGTCGATCTCTAATCTGTGGTATTGCATGTCTCGGGCAGGCAAGCGGGGGCGTCGCAGCAGTGCAGGATCACTAGACAGCAATATGGAAGTAAGTTGGAAGCAGCTGGTATCCAAGCTACTCTCTATGTGATGATGTGCACTGTGAAAACACACCATTTATTTTTGGTCTTACACCTTCTTTGCTTCATAGACTCCAGTCCATTTGTTTGGATCATTTATTTTTCTTCCTGGGATGCCTTATAACCTGCTTGCCTCAGTTAGTGTGCATGCATGGGTTGCCTGCCTTCTGATCCTGCCCCCCTTTTTTGGAAGCCAGAGGTCTCCCTTGTTTTGGTCATGTTATATGACCAATATACACCTTATCTTCAAACAAGCATGACTCTACTAATCCCTCCTCTGATCCCCTCCCCTCCCCCCTTGTCGCCTGTCTCTGTCTTTCATTCAATCACATCCAAGCGGTTTTCATTTGGTTCCTCTCCTCTGTGGCAGGGTGGTAGCTCTGTGAGATACTAGGAAACTGTACATCTCCTGAAGCCCCTCTCCCTGTCCGGGTCTTTCTTTTCTCCCCCCCCCCCCCCCCCCCCCCCCCCTATCCCACAACTTCTCTTAAATGCTGTAAGGTTCAGGGAGGAACTAGTCAGAGGTCTACTGACGGGCTTCACACGGACTTATAAAGATGTGGATTTCATTCATTCATCTTTCCCTCATTCCATGTGTCCATGAGTTCATGTGTTGGGTTGAAGTCTGGGACCCTGAAAATTTCATTCTGCTTTTCAAAGACGTCATGTGGTCTTTCTCCAGGCTTAGACGAAGCATGTGCCAAAGGGGTTTTCTCTCTCTTTAGAAGAAGAATTCAGACCTGGATAGTGAGCAGTGTTGGACCCAGAGAGGGGAGGGAAAGTGTCTAGGCCTGTTGTGAAGTCTGCACACGAGAGCTTAGTTCCTCCTGCCTTCTGACTTGTAGTTGAATGTGTGGATGCTGAGTTTGCCTGTCACATCCTCTGCATGTGGAAACTATTATAACAAGTTGCATGTGTGACTCTTAAGAGGGTTTGGCACACTGACTGCGATGAAGATGAACTGTTGTCTTTTCTACCCGTGTTAATGTCATTATTTATGCTCCTGATGGTGTTTATGTAATTACTCTTGTTGCAGATTTACTGTCTCAAGCCGGTTAGCTCCTTTGAAAACAGGCTCCCTTCATCTCGAAGCTGAATATATTCCTCGTGTTGCTGCTGCCTCACCATGACAACATTTTTAGTTTCTCATTTGCATGCCCTATAACATTTTGCTACTTGTTTATCTTAAATAAGAAAACTGTGAATCCATCCTGCTGGTGCCTTGTAGCTGTAGATTAGTAGCTGTTGTGCACAGTGTCTGACGGACATGCTGTTGCCTTTTCTTCCCGCCTGCAGGGGTCCATCATTAGCAGTCCACACACACGCCGGAGAGCCACCACGCCACGTGAGGGCGCACCCCGCGGCCATCCCCCCATCCCTAACTCAGCATCCACTTCCATCCTTGGGTCGCTCTTTGGCAGCAAGCGAGGCAAACCGTCATCCCAGGGCCACTCCCCTTTCCCTGCACCCGGCCAGCCCACCCTCATATCCCACAAGCCCCACCCGACCAACCTGCACCACACAGCACAAGCAGTACACCCAGTGCCACACCACGGCCACCACACCCAGTACTGCCAAGTCCCGCAGAACCCGCCACCGTACCACCACCACCACCACTACCACCCGCCTCCCCACACGCAGTACCACCAGCACCCGGGCTATGGCTCGCACGCACACCAACACCCCCACTCGCAGCACAGCCATTACAGCCAGCATCCCCATCACGCCTCACACTCCCAGCATGCCCCTCACCACCACAGTCAGCAAGCGGGTTCGGCGCCTGGCGGACCCAAACCTAAACACAGTGGCATCAGCACCGTAGTGTGATGCTCCAGAGAGGAGGAGCGAGGAGGGGACTTACCGAAGGAGGGACAATTGCTTACACCAAAGGGACTGACAGCATAACTCTATGGCCTGTCCACTGTGTTTTACCGCTGCTGTGATGGAAACCAGTCACACGCAGTCTCCTTTTTCACCTCCAGGTCCAACTAATATGCAGGATGGAAATCGGACTCAAATCTTCCACCAGGGGCCTTTACTAGTTTGCCTGATCATGGGCCTGGCCCCATCAGGGTTTTTGTGGGGGTGGGTTCTGTACAGGAAGATTCTCTATGTTTTCCACACACACAAACACACACAACGCCCGGCCGTGACGGCTGATGAGAAAATGTTTTCTCACCGAGCCGCTCCCCACTGCTTCATCCTCCTCAATAAGCCTGTCTTACCTTCACATAATCAGGAGGAAAGACGACCTGAGACGAGAACATGGCTGACTGTTTTCTCCGTCACAACGAAAGGCGTAATTTCTTGTGCACAGCCTTTTCCTGGAAGTCGACTTTCAACTCTTTTGGTTCGCAGCTCCTCCCATCATATGAATGCAATTTGTCGTCGCCTCCCGTAGAGCTCATATGTAGTGAAGAACTTAGCTATAATCATTTCACACTAACTTAAATCAAAGGACAGGTAAACAAACTGAGTCGACCGTCTCAGTCATTGTAGTTCTAGTGCTGTATTTACTGTAGATGACAGCTATATGTGTTGTCTCCTAGCTCTCATAAATAAATGTGCCAATTATTAATGCATAATCTATTTAGTCAAGACTTCATGTACAGTATATTGTGCGTAAAGTAATTTGTAAGATTATACTTACAATTATTATTATCAGCAAAAATGAATTTTATCAGTATTATACTGACTCTGTGGTAACAGGATGTAGATCTGAAAGGAGTGAACTCCCATTCAGTCCGGCCTATAATCTATTCTGGATATGTTTTGCCTTTTAGAGCGGATCAGAAGGAGCCTCTGGTGGCAGCTGTTGCATATGGGCCTCAAAACGCTGTGCCGTCACAGCTGAAGCCTCAAAGCAAACTTCTCCTGTCAGCGGATGATAAACTGGGCCGGTCGGTTGTTCTAATCTCAGTTTACGTCTCGTACTGTGGCTGCTTTAACTGTAGAAAGTGACGAGTGAAAAGACATTTTAAATACAGCAGGAGGCTCAGATTGATTGTTACAAATGGACCCACAGAGCGCGTCAAACACGTAAAGTCTGTTGCCTTTAAAATATGCAACAGCTGCTCTCTTGACTCTTAAAATAAAAAAAAAAAACACTTCTCTTCTTTTTGCCTTGTTTAGTGCATTTTTTTATTCGCCAACAAGGTGAGTAAATAAAATCAGTTCTTACATAGTGAAGTATTTTTTTCATCTTTTTTTTTTCTATCGTACGTGCAATATCTTTGTACTGATTTTGTACATTAAGAACAAGCAAGGTATCCCTCCAATTTGTTTTTTCTTTTCATGTTGCATCATTATTTATTTATTTCCTTTTTTTTTTTGTTGTTTTCGACCCCTGTCAGAGTCTTTCTCGGTAAATTAATGTGTGGCTGTCCTCGTGGTCGTATGAGAGGCACAGACTCGGAGTTCAGTGGAATGTCTAGTAAGTGATTTTTGCATGTAATGTTATTAATGTGAGGCTATCCTCTGCACATTGTATAACAAATCAGTGTTACCATAGCAAGTTTAAGTGCAATCATGTTCGGAAAAGCGCAGACTTGTACTCAAAGAGGAAGTCTGTTATTTTGTTGACCAGGATGAGATTCAGGTGAAAAAAAACAACTTTTTTTTCCATTTAAGAATATATAAATACTTACTTACACAGTTCACAGTGGAAAGAGGAATGTGTGTATATATTTTAATAAAAAGGAATATGCTTCTCTTTGGGCTGAACAGAAATATTTTGCTGGATAAGCACATATGAAAGAACACTTTCATTTTTTTCAGGAAATGCAGTTATAATATACAAAATGCAAACTGAACAAAGGAACTGGGTATATGTAAAGAATAACTTTCTACATTCTACAAATAAGAGTCTATTCTAGTGTGTAAATTAGTGACAGTAAACTGTTTGTCCCGATATTCAGGTTGTAAATGTATTTTAACATTCACAGAGAAAAAACCATTGCCATAAGTCAGGCTTACTCTCACACATTTCTCCTCATGTGAAGCAACAAGGAAACAGATGACAGACATATCACGTCACGGGATGTTAATGATCAGTTGAATGTGTCTTTCCATTGATTTCCTATATTTTTTGCTATAATTCTGAAATCTTGGGACGATGTAAAACCGAGGAATCTGTTTATTTCGGTGTGTGTTGTAGTGCTTCAAATGTCTACGGTCATTCTTTGTGAGAACGTCCCCCCCCCCCCACCCACCCTCACCCTCCTCCTCCTCCTCAACAATGCACTGCATGGATCATCATGTGTCCTATTCACTGTGAGCTGATGGGGAAAAAAGAATCAGCCTATAAATTGTTTTGGTTAATTTGGAATATCCTGGTGTTGACGTGTTCTTGTTGCTCCATGTTAGTTATTGAAGCTCAGCATGCATCTCATCAACAAAGCCATTGTGTAAAATACAAACATTGAAGAACATTGCACTTCTGTTGCCGAGGGCTTTCATTGTGTAAATATGGGATTCTTCTTTTTTTTTTTTTTTTGGTGAGCAAGCTGATGAACTGCTCGGAAGGAGGGGTTTATCTTTAAGAAGCTGTAAAGGGACCAAGACGGGGGGTTATAGCAGCTGTACATAATGTGTATAGGATCAGTACTCTATTCTGATATCCGCAGTTAAGATCAGGATGTATATACATCACCTCACAGATGGATTAGAGGGGGTGATACACGAACATATCGACTGTCTCTGCCTCCAGCTGTCATGAACTGACATTTGCTGTAGAAATCAAAAAAACAGACTGTTAAAAGAAAGTTCGCTGCCATCTACATCCGGCTCTCTTTTCATACATGCAACACACACACAGACAAACATACACACATCCTGCTGCAAGCTGTTCAGTCTGGTGTGAGACACATTTAAAAAACAAAACAAAAAAAGGAAAAGACAAGAATGGCCTCATTTATATGTGCATTCTGTTTGTACAGTGAGTAGTGAGACCCCAGTTATTGTAAAACTTCAACTGTGACAATGTTGAGAACGCAAAATAAACGAATATATGACTTATGGTACGCACGTGTTGTTCTTTCTTACCAAGCCAGCTGTCAGAGTGAATCAAAGGGAAATTAAACTCCTTTTTCCTCCTTTTTATTTAATGCATTTTACATTAGGCTTTTATCTGTAGGCTCCCGTATTTTCCACTTCCAGGCTCCAGCATTACTTTCCATTACTTAGTGTTGCAGCATTTCCACTAGAGGGCATGCATTAAAGTGCTATAAAGTGAAAATGAAAATCTGTGCCATGACACCACCTATGGGTGAAAAGTGTGCCTGCTACACAGCTCCTCAGCCTGTGGAAGTGAGTGTGCATACTCCTATAGCTCAGCTTTAAACCACCTCTCTGCAGCTGTGGACGTGTGTGACATTCAGGGTGTCTGCAGGTCCTTAATGAGTCATATGTCTTAAATTCAATTGTAAATATTAGGCCTTAAGAGCCATGAAATAGTCCACAAACATTTGATCTAATTTCATTCAAGTCAAATTTTGTGCACGAACATTTTTGATGTTACAAATCTTTAAACCTGCCATTACTGTATAACTGTCTTTTAGGGGTGGGAATCACCAGAGCCTACATGATATGATATTGTCACAATACTTTATGAACTTTTTTCAGTGGTAGATTATGTCCCCGGAGGAAAACTGTGTCAACATCAACAGTTTTATTGAATAAAATAAAGTTTTTGGTCTGTTCATGTTGCAGTAACATGTATCTGGTGGACTGAAAAAGCAACTGATTGTACTATTTTAGTAGGCGACCAAAAGTTACATTTGTATTTGTAATATTAATAATTTTTATAAAATAAAAAAAACATGATCAATGTAACAATTTGAAAAAAATATTGCAATACTATGCTGTACTGATTTTGTTGTCTTGTTACTTTATGGTGTACTTGCGCTCAAGGGTGTAGGTCTTATTTCAGCATTTGGGGGACACACATTTGAAACTGGGGACATTTTAAACATCAATTTCCTGCATTCTGGTTCATTTTTATGCTGCAATTTTTGCCGTTTCTGCACAAATTTATGGTTAAAGATGTGAAATTTATGGTGGTCTTCAATTCTGTCAAAATAAATGTCCTCTTCTGCTTTGCTGTTTTTATTTGGGGAGGACAAATACACATGTTCTAAATACTGAGGAGGCTTGCATACTTGGCAATCTGGATATACGACATGTTTGACCCCTACTGGAGGCCCTAACTATTGCCAAGAAAACAATACTACTGGAAAACACCTCACAATGATTGGATTTACTCACACAACAGATAACAATGGAACAAAACAGAACTTGAACAGTTTAATAAAATATATATTCACCGATTCTCAAATTTATTCTGTTGTCATTGAGCTAATGCCACAACCCAGGTACAAACGTAAATGCAAGCACGCAACTACAGAAATGTAAATGTATGTTGTGACGCCCTTCCCACTGTCTTGGAGTCTGTTCCAGCCAGCCTCATCAGGCAGTTGGCTGACATGGGAGGGTCGTTACCTTGATTAGGCTCACCTGGGCTTCCAGGCTATAAAAGCTGCCTCATGTGTTCACTTGGCGTGCTCCCTTCCTTCAGCTGACATCCACTGGGCATCATTGCCCACATACGCCATTGGTTATCTTACTATATAACGACTAAAACTCCATCTGTGTGTGTGTGTGTGTGTGTGTGTGTTCCACGTTTTTCTCCTCACTGACTTGGTCAATCCATGTGAAATTTGGCACAGTGGTAGAGGGTCATGGGAGGATGCGAATGAAGCAATATTACATCAATTGGCCAAAGGGAGGCGCTATAGCAACCGACTGAAATTGCAAACTTTGAATGGGCATATCTCATGCCCCGTATGTCGTAGCGACATGAAACTTTGCACAGAGATGCCTCTCCTCATGAGGAACACATTTGCCTCAGAACCCATAACTTGCGGTTATATAGATTTTCCGCCATTTTGAATTTTTTGAAAAACACTTAAAATCGATGTCTTCCTAGGAAGTTTGACCGATCTGCATGAAACTCGGTGAACATAATCTAGGGACCAATATCTAAAGTTCCCTCTTGGCAAAAGTTGGAAAACTTACTAAAACTGAGCTTCTATAAGGCAATGAATATTGCAGAGGGCGTGGCTCATCACATAAAGGTGTATAACATCTCAAGGGTTTCACCGATCACCACACAACTTTGTAGGCATATGACCACACATAATCTGAGGGGACCCCTCCATTATTGACCCCATCAAACAAAATGGGGGCGCTAGAGAGCTGATTTCTTATCTAGGCCTGACCGCCATATCGATTTTTACTAAACTTGGTAGATATGTAGAACAGGACGCCTCAAGGTGACTGGAGAATTTTTAATTGGCAACTGGGTGGCGCTATAACAACAGAAAAATGCTTAAAAATGGCTAAAATGCGACCCATCGCTGTGGCTCCCCCTGTGGCCCAATGTTTGTTTTTGTTTTGTTTTTTGGTATGACTAAGTCATGGTATGGTATGCTGTTCTCAATGGGTATGGACTAGTTTAATTTAATTTTGGTTTAATAAATACTGCTTGTTTTAAGTGAATCTTTTGCATGGACTCCCTGCTTGTCACATTCACTGAGCCAGTTTGTGACAATGTGGGAATGTGTGTATACAGTATATGAATCATCCTGCAAAACAAAATACATTCCAACCCAATGTGTTTTATTTGTCAGTAACGTCTGTAAATCTATTGTTAGGTTTCTTTGTTATTGTATTTGATAGTATGTCCATACTGTCAACATGTGTATGGACGAGTTAGTAGTCAGATGCAGGGGAGAGGTGTGGGATGATGGCTCATGGGAGAAGTCAGTGTAGCCATCTTGTGAGCTCCCCAGCACACACGCACAGATTCAGCACTCCATCTAAATGCAATACTAAAATGCTGCCTGGCTCCTCCAGCGCATTCAGTCTTAAACCATAAACTCAGGCGGTGTCCTGATCCTTGGTCTGGGCCACAGTCCTCCGAGGGCCAGCACACTGCTGCATGAAAAGGGAGAGTTGTAATCAGAACAAACCAGCATCAGTTTTGTCAATCAACTCACCTGGTGCTACTTTCATTAGCCATCCCTCCACACCTCTCCCCTGCAGCTGACTACTAGCCACACCCACCTCTACAGACACCTGCACAGACATGTTTCCTGCATCTAAATCTATGTAGACACCCTCCTTAAATTGTTTCTTTGTAGATTTTTCCGGATATATGTCCACTCTGCTTTGCAGCTCAGAGTTCCCATTAAGAAACATTCGCTCTTCAGCCTCTGGCTCACTCAGTATTTCAAACATCTCACAGGTAAATTTAATTTCACATAAAGCTGTACATGCTCCCAGCTGTATTCTGCAGTAAAGTGCCCTCTGTGCCCTCAGCACTGCAGTGGATGTCATAAACACCGTGTGGGAGAGCTTCAGATACACTCCGCCACTGTTTCTAACAGATAAACTCTTATCTCCTCTGAGCAGATGGATTTCCTTCATGTCAAACAGGCCACGACCGTGCGGTGTTATTGGTGCGTTCCTCACACTGACGCTGCTCCGTCCTGGGCGTACGACTATTATGTTTAATAACACGTCAGTTACAAACAAGGGAGACCTTGAGTTCAGGAGGACTTTTGAAACGTTCTTAAGCTCAAATGCAACAGAGAAACTAGGACAGGGAATATATGTTGAGATTTTAAGGATGACTGGCAACACCAGAGGAAACTTCCAAGTTGGTCTGACTCTTAAAGGTTTGTATTCCTTTTTTTGGTTGTTGCTTAAAGGTCCAGTGTGTAGGATTTATGCTGCGTTCACATGGAATCAAGGAGATGGTTGACAGCAAAGTTGATATCAGTTAAGTGAACAAAAGCAGTACAGTAAAATTAAGTGAGGCCGGGTGGACAGTACTGCAGTTCAAAGTGAAAATATTTTAACTTTTTGCTGTCCTCTGGGGCGAGTTTATAGCTGGATTTTACGTAGCTCTGTCACACAAGGTGAAAACACAGGCAAGCTGGACAATCATTGGACATTGGTAGAAAAATTACACAAAATTATTATTAATATAATGGCCTGTGGCATCACCATCACAACATATCGTCATGTGTGTTTCTGGTCTGTTTTTCTTGTACCATCCAGAAGGATGACTGCCTGATTTCATGTGAATGCAGCATTAGCGAGATTTTTTGGCAGAAATTGGATATAATATAAATGACAATGTTTTCATTAGTGTATAATCACCTGAAGCTAAGAATCATTGTGTTTTTGTTGAGAATGAGACATTTATAGCTACATATGGAGCAGGTGCTCTTCCATGGAGTCCACCATGTTGTTACAGTAGCCCAGAACAGACAAACCAAACACTCTATGCGTAACAATACCCATACTACCATACTATATAGTATGCCAGACTAGGGATGACACGATTATTTGATTTCACTATTAACCGCGATTTTAAATGCCACAGTTACTTATTTGTAAAGATTCCTCAGCACTGTCACTCTCCAAAGATTATGCTGGGACGCAGAACCATATACAGTAGGCAGATGAGCGCAACTCTCACAGAATGAAAATAAAGTTACACAAGTGGTACAGGTGAATAGGCGTCTCCGAGTGATAAAGTATGGATTATTTATGTTTCAAAGGGCATCTATAAATCAAAAGCTAGCTAGATGTTTTTTTTTTCCTGTTTAAAAATTCTCTTCTCAGGTCCAAAAGAAATGTTCAGAAACATTTTTGTAATATAGTTTACAGAAAGTCTGTAAAGAAATACATGTAGCATTTGAAACCTTTTTTTCCCAAAAGGGAAATCCTGCTGTGGATGTTTAACACAGAGGTGATTTTTGTTTAATTCCAATGGGATTATTGTCATTAAATCTTGTACTTTTTGGTTACTTTTCTTTGGTGCTATATTATTTTTGTTATGTTGGCATGGGAATAAATGAAACTTAAAGATCTATAAGGAGTATTCATGTGATTTTACACATTTATAGTGTGAAATTAATTAATGCATAATAATCGTGATAATCGTAAAACCGTGATTATTTCTCTGACAATAATTGTACCAAGAAAATCTATAATCGTGACATCCCTATGCCAAAGATTCAGTATGTCTCAAAACATAGTATGTCAAAAGCAGTACGTCAAAAATACCAGGATGTTTTACTACATCCGGTCCGATTTTGCAGTGTGCAAGCCAGCATGCTTTTCTGTCTATTCTGACCCACAATCCTCTGCATTGTGGACGATGCGTCACATCGACTGACCCGCAAACAGATGACAGCTGATTGACTGCTCAGATGGCAACTCATTCAAGGAATTGCTGACTAGTTGAATAGTAATAATAGGAATGTTGATTGTTTACATTCACTGTCGCAAATAAAATATGTAATAATCTACAATCTGTGCAGTTTTAACTTTGAAGTTAAAAAACATACATTGCAAAGTAATAACAGCAGATCTCTCTCCGTCTCTGGAGAACTCCGTAAGTGGCCTTTGTTTTATCTCCAAAGTAATGGATATAAAAGCAAGAGGGTCAAAGTTCAGGGTGTAATGTTATGAGGAAGTAGTATATCCCGATTGTGTCCATACTGCACGTAACAGTACGCACTTTTAAAGGGCAGCTGCAGTTCATACTAAAAGTAAAAAGAAAAGGTATAACATTTGGAATGTACCCACTGACTCTAGATAGGGCCATTTGCGTTTCACAATATGCAGTCCTCAACATTAGACGTCACTGAATCCTACACGCTAGATCAGGTAGTGATGTGACGTTTGCGAACGAGCCGAGTCTTTAAATCAGCTCTTTGAAGTGAACGAGTGAACCGGCTCTTTAGAGTGAACAAGCCAGTCCCTACTCTGTATCCATTAATTTCATATTATTTGATCCGGAACAAGTTGAGAGAGACTAGTTTGTGAGGGAGAAAGACAGTGCAGCCGCTCACTCGTTCACTTCAAAGAGCTGGTTCAAAGACTCGGCTCGTTCGTGAACGTCACACACATCACTACAATATCCAGATCACAGCCACGCACACACTCACAGCAAAAAACCAAAACAAAACAAAAAAGAACGAACGAACGAACCGCATCTTTGAACCGGCTCTTCAAAGTGAACGAGAGCCAAAGAACTGGCTCTCACAGGTGAACGAGAAACCCCATCACTAAGATCAGGGGTAGGCAACCTGTACCTCTGGCTCCCATTATTAATGCCCATTTTTTTTTAACATTTTAATTTGGTTTTAGAATTCTCCAATGAAACAACTTGCTGAGTGTTACACCGTAAGCATCCTCTCTGTTACCATTATTACACAAACTGGAAATTACAGTGCAAATAGAGACTAACCTTGTCCTGATCCTGCAGGATGCCCTCCACTTTAAGCCTAGCTGTCTTCCTTGTCTGGGCCACATCGAGCACACACACCACTGGTCAGGCCTGCCTATGTTCGGCCCCACTGCCTGCTGGTCGGCAGGTCAACTGCAGCTCTTTAAACCTGGTGGAGCTGCCTCACCTGCCCCCAGACACCACAGAGATCCATGTGCAGGACAACCAGCTCACCTCAGTGTCTCCAGGTCTGTTTGACAAACTGGTCAGACTGAAAAAGGTCTCTCTATCTGGGAACCCCTTCCACTGTGACTGCAGGATCCAGTACCTAAGGAACTGGTTGCTGGGGAACAAGGCTATTGTGCCCAAGGAGCCCATCTGTGCCAGTCCGAGCTCTGTAGCTGACAAAGCCATCACTGAACTCAGCGATGACTTCTTTTCTTCCTGTGCAGCACCGAGCTGTACCAATGGGACGTTTGACGCCATAATGGCAGTGATGCTGTGCTGCCTCGTTGTTCTGCTTCTGTTGAGCTTGAGATTAGCCAGAACCTCCACCTTTATCCTGTACATAGACGAGAGACATTCAGGATTCGAGGCCGACTCTTTGTGCTCGCTGAAGCCCAAACACAGGAGGAGGCTGCTCACCACAGATTCAGACTTCAGCACCACTTCCCTCCCTTGTACAGAGGATCTAGAAAAGCCTCTTCTCAACATGGAGTTACTGCCACAAGTGCTGGATGTGTTGCACAAGAAGCACAATATAAAGATAAAGGCGACCTGAGGGACCTACTACAGTGGAATTAGAAAGACTACAAGTGGCAAAAAGGGCAGTAACATGGCCAAGGATTTCTTTGTTTTTGTTGTTGTTGTTTTTCTAACCACTGTGGCCACGTCTCCTGAGATGTCCTCTTGGGCAACTGCCATTTTTTCCTACAGTGCAACCTATTGTTTTTTCCAGGGAAACACATCAGATGATACACAATCCAACTGAAAAGTGTCCTACGTTAGCATTTTGGGTTTCAGCTCAAGAAATGTGTTCACTACTGACACAGTAACATTAAAAAATATAAGAATATTGAGGATAATTTTGGATATTAATTGTACAGGAAATGACTGCAACCTAACTGGAAATGTCCAGATACTCTGTGCATGCTGTGTATTTGTCTCACAACTGGTGTGGCTGTCTCCGAGAGACAGTTTGCATGTACTCTGGGAGTGTCCAGTGATTAGACTTTTCTTGGCAGAGTTTCAGAAAGAAGTAAAAACACCCACAAAATGACCCTTTGTGCACGATTGGTCACAATGTGAAAGTTATTTTAGTCCCCCTATTAATCGTAGCCCTTCAATTGAAACATACTGCAGATTGGTTACTCAGGATGTGTCTTCCTTGTTAAAAAACAAGCAACATTGTAATCCCTACAGTAATCTTACAACAGATGAAATTACTGCTTTAAAAGATCTACAAGCCGACACTTCTATTAGAATCAAACCAGCGGATAAAGGAAGAGCTACTGTTGTTTTGAATAAGTCTGACTATGTTGAAGGGTGTTTAAGACAACTTTCTGATGACACTTTCTACAAGAGACTGTCTAGCGATCCCACACAATTATTCAAGGAATCTGTTTACAACACTCTGGACCATTTTTTTCAAGTGGGTGAAATAACCAAAAAAGAACTTGATTTCCTAAAAATTGAACATCCTATAATCCCCACTTTCTACACTCTACCTAAGGTCCACAAGAGTTTGAAAAAAAAGCCCTGGCCGCCCGATTGTGTCTGGAATTGGATCGCTGACGTCATCCATCTCACAATATGTTGACTTTCACATCAGACCTCTAGCTGAACAGGCTCCCTCTTACATCAAAGACACTGATCACATGTTATCTATTGCTGATTCTCTAAACCCTCTTCCTGAGGATGAACTGATTCTCGCTACTTTTGACGTGTCCTCCCTCTACACCTCTATCCCTCATGATGGAGGCGTTATGGCCATGGAACATTTTCTGTCTAAAAGGGACTGCAGCTCTTTTCCTTCATTAACTTGTCTTGTAGAATTTGTAAAATTAATTCTCACATGTAATTATTTCATTTTTCAAGACTCCTGGTTCCTCCAAAACAGAGGTGTAGCTATGGGAAGCCCTTTTGCACCTTCTTTTGCCTATTTGTACATGGCTTTTTTTTTGAAGAGATGTACATTTACAATAATACCATCTTCAAAAACAACATAGTGGTATGGAAATGCTTTCTTGATGATGTGTGGGTTCTCTGGCGAGGCAGTGTTGATCAGTTGAAAACATTTTTCAACTATTTAAATAATTGTTCTGATTTTCTTAAGTTCACCATGGATTTTGATTCCAATCGTATTAGTTTCCTTGATTTGTGGATCATACGTGAGAATAACACACTTTTCACTGACCTTTTCATTAAACCTACAGCACACAATAGTCTACTTAGAGCTGATTCGTGTCACCCTCTCCCTTTAAAAAACAGCCTCCCTTACAGTCAGTTCTGCAGGGTTAAGAGGATATGTAGCAGACAGTTTAATTTTGATAAAAACATGACTGAGATGAAGAAAAAATTCGGTGCAAGAGGTTACAAGTCAACTCAAATTAATTCAGCTGTGGATCGTATCAACACTAGACCAAGACCAGATCTGTTTCAGAGGAAAGTAAAAAATAAAAAATCTTCTATTATTTTTTCCACCAAGTATTCTAAACAGTCTGAGAAGATTGAAGGTACCATTAAGAAACACTGGCACATCCTTCAGTCCAACCCTAATTTTCATCAAATTTATACACATCCCCCTCTTGTGGTTTTTAAACATGGTAGCAATCTAAGAGACTATCTAGTAAGATCAGATTTGGCCCCCACTTTGGAATCTAGCCAAAGATTACTTATACCTATCCCGGATGGTAACAGACGCTGTGGGTCTTGTGCTCAGTGCAATTATACTTACCGCTGTAGTACCTATAGACATCCACATTCTGGTAAATCTATCCCCATTAGAGGGATCATCACTTGCCACACAAAATCTGTGATTTATCTGATTACCTGTCCTTGTGGTAAGACCTATGTAGGCAAAACAAGCAGGGAATTAAAAACCCCTCATCGCAGAGCATCGTAGTACCATCAGATGCAAAAATCTTAATTATCCCGTGGCTGCTCATTTTGTGGAAGCTAATCATCCTATTGCTTCATTGAAATACATAGGTATTGAGAAGGTTTCCCTTCCCAGAAGAGGTGGTAATTTAGAAAACCTCTTATCTAGGAGAGAACATTTCTACATACACTATTTGAACACTCTGGCACCAAATGGTCTGAATGTTGATTACGATTTGAAATGTTTTCTATAGCTTTTTGCTCTAGATAAATAGTGTCAGTTCTAGTGACAGAGACCAGGTACAGCTTATATTGCTAATGATGCCTTTTTATAGGTTGATGTGCAGCTGATCTGTTCTTCTTTTTTATAAATATTGTATATTGTGTTTGTTTTGGAATAATCTGTGTTTTTTGTGTCCATTGGGATCCTGTGCAGAATGTTTTGTATTGCATACTTCCCTTTTCTTCTCTGAAATGGATATTTTGATAGGATTGTATTTATATGGATTGTGATGTTTGATCTCTGATGTGAGTTTTGCAATCAGCTGATTTATTCACTTCTCTGCTGTCAAACACGCAGGTGATTAGTGTCAAATGCAGACCAGGTGTGTACACCAGGTGAGCTGATTGCTCAAAGAAGGCTTTATCAGCCACTCCCATGTGTGTTAAGACTTGACAAAGGCCCTGTGCCGAAACGTTGTCCTAAATAAAATTCCTTTTTTACTTGGAGCTGAGTGTGCGGCATTCCCTCTTTTTTCAAATGATCAGGGACGTTTAACAACAGCAAAACTATATCAAAACATTCCTTTACAAACTCGTGCAGTATAATCCAAGTCACATATATCCAGTCGTATGTTCAGGACTACAAACATGCATTTCATCAAAACCTCGTTATGTAAAACTGAACTGAAAGTGAAACTTCTCTGTGCTCTTTTCAAAACCAGACAACAATCCTGAGGTTTTTAGCCCCGAAAAAATGCATGTGTTTGGGAAGTACTGATCATTCAACTGAATAAATGAGACTTGGTAGTGGTTAAACATGGTCCTTAATTAAAAAAAACAAACAATATGTTCACCGTTTTCCATGTGGGCATGGGAGAAAAACAAAAGTCAAGGTAACACAGCATGACTAATCAATATACAAATGGTTATACTGTAGGTGAAGTATTCCCTTAACACTCATCTGTCCTTGCAGTTTCCCTTATCATTTTTAGGACATGTTAATTTTCTGATTTTCTGTCTTGATATCCTCTCATAAAAAAGCCCTCACATGGTGCTGGTTACTACCTGAACAATTCAGGAGTGGATGTACATGTATGAAATTATATTTTTGTTACAGAAAAGATTACTTTTTCTCTTTGTTTTCAGAAAAATGATTTCATTAAATCCTGGACCAAGTAGGTCAAATGTGTAAGGCCGTTACAGATTCTGTGGAGGTACTGAATGAATGACTCTATAATTTTGCTTTTTTTTTAGCAAACCTCACTGATTTTTGTTCTACTTGTTTTTTCTCAAGTCTTCCCCTGACATATTTTTGCATCTCTCTTGTGCCAATTGTTCTGTGGAGGCTGAATGTTAGGAAAATGCACTCCTTGTGCATTTTACAAACATTTTACATTTTAATTGTTAACAGACACTTGTATCTGTTCAGGGATTCAATTCTTTTAATAACTCTTCAATTTTTTCTGTGAGTAAGAGGGTTATGTCCCACCCAACCCCGCTCTCTCATATATGTTATTTATTTTACAGAAAAGATTATATTTTATATGGACGTACACCGCATTCTTTAAAAAAAAATCAACACATTATCTTTTCAGCAATGCACTTCTGAAGTCTACAGATAATGCTTTTATTCTGAAAAACGTTGACCCAAAGTACTGTCCTTGTGTTTCTCGGTGGACTCACTTTACAGGAAGTGCATTGCATTCACTAAACAAATAAAACATCAAAACATTATTTCGTCTCGTCTCGTCTCGTCGTCCTCCGCTTATCCGGGTCCGGGTCGCAGGGGCAGCAGCCTCAGCAAAGAAGCCCAGACAGTCCTCTCCCCAGCCACCTCCGTCAGCTCTTCCGAGGGAACCCCGAGGCGTTCCCAGGCCAGCCGGGCGATGTAATCCCTCCAACGTGTCCTGGGGCGGCCCTGAGGTCTGGACATGCCCGAAACACCTCCCAAGGGAGGCGTCCGGGAGGCATCCTTACCAGATGCCCAAACCACCTCAACTGGCTCCTCTTGATGTGGAGGAGCAGCGGCTCTACTCCGAGTCCCTCCCGGATGTCCAAGCTCCTCACCCTATCTCTAAGGCTGAGCCCAGCCACCCTGCAGAGGAAACTCATTTCGGCCACTTGTACTCGCGATCTCGTTCTTTCGGTCACTACCCAAAGCTCGTGACCATAGGTGAGGGTTGGAACGTAGATCGACCGGTAAATCGAGAGCTTCGCTTTCTGGCTAAGCTCCCTCTTCACCACAATGGACCAGTTAAGCGTCCGCATCACTGCTGACGCCGCCCCAATCCGCCTGTCAATCTCCCGCTCCATCCTACCCTCACTCGTGAACAAGATCCCGAGATACTTAAACTCCTCCACCTGAGGCAGGACCTCCCCCCCGACCTGGAGTGGGCAATCCACCCTTTTCCAGCTGGGGACCATGGCCTCAGACTTGGAGGTGCTGATTCTCATCCCAGCCGCTTCACACTCGGCTGCAAACCGTCCCAGCGAGAGCTGGAGGTCACTGTTCGATGGAGCTAGGAGGACCACGTCATCCGCAAATAGCAGGGACGAGATCCTCCCGTCACCGAACCTGACACCCTCCATCCCTCGGCTGCACCTAGAAATTCTGTCCATGAAAGTTATGAACAGAACCGGTGACAAAGGGCAGCCCTGGCGGAGTCCAACCCTCACTGGGAACAGGTCCGACTTACTGCCAGCCACGCGAACCAGACTCGTGCTCCTTCGGTACAGGGACTGGATGGCCCTTAACAGAGGGCCACCAACCCCATACTCCCGAAGCACCCCCCACAGGATGCCCCTGGGGACACGGTCGTAAGCCTTCTCCAAATCCACAAAACACGTGTGGACTGGTTGGGCGAACTCCCATGCCCCCTCCAGCACCCTGGCGAGGGTAAAGAGCTGGTCCACGGTTCTGCGTCCGGGATGAAAACCACATTGCTCCTCCTCAATCCGAGGTTCAACTATCGACCGGACCCTCTTCTCCAGCACCCTGGCGTAGACCTTACTGGGTAGGCTGAGGAGTGTGATCCCCCTGTAGTTGGAACACACCCTCTGGTCCCCTTTCTTGAAGATGGGGACCACCATCCCGTTCTGCCACTCCAGAGGCACTGCCCCCGATGTCCACGCAATGTTGCAGAGGCGTGTTAGCCAGGACAGCCCTACAACATCCAGAGCCTTGAGATATCCAGGGCGAATCTCGTCCACCCCCGGGGCTCTGCCGCCGCGTAGTTCCTTCACTACCTCGGCGACTTCTGCCCCCAAAATTGGACGGCCCGCCCCCGAGACCCCCGGCTCTGTTTTCTCACTGGAATACGTGTTGGTGGGATTGAGGAGCTCCTCAAAGTATTCCTTCCACCGCCCGACAATGTCCCCAGTTGACGTCAGCAGCTCCCCGCCCCCACTGTAAATAGTGTGAGCAAGTTGCCGCCTCCCCCCCGAGGTGCCGGACGGTTTGCCAGAACCTCTTTGGAGCCAACTGATAGTCTTTCTCCATGGCCTCACCGAACTCCTCCCACGCCCGAGTTTTTGCCTCCGCGCTGCTGCGCTCTGCTTGGCCCACCGGTACCTGTCAGCTACTTCTGGAGACCCACAGACCAACCATGCCCTGTAGGCCTCCTTCTTCAGCCTGACGGTTACCGCCAAGACTGGCCCCTGCGGCCTTGCGGCCACAGCTCGCAACAGCCGCCTCGACAATGGCAGAGCGGAACAAGGCCCATTCGGACTCAATGTCCCCCTCCACCCTCGGGACGCGGTCGAAGCTCTCCCGGAGGTGGGAGTTGAAGATCATCTTGACAGGTTCTTCCGCCAGGCATTCCCAGCAGACCCTCACTGCTCGTTTGGGCCTGCCAGGTCTGCGTGGCGTCCTCCCCTGCCACCTGATCCAACTCACCACCAGGTGGCGATCAGTTGACAGCTCTGCTCCTCTCTTCACCCGAGTGTCCAGAACATATGCTCGCAGGTCAAATGATACGTCTACAAAGTCAATCATTGACCTGCGACCTAGGCTGTCCTGGTGCCATGTGCACCGATGGACATCCTTATGCTCGAACATGGTGTTAGTTAAGGCCAAACTGCGACCCGCACAGAAGTCCAATAACTGCACACCACTCGGGTTCAGATCGGGCAGGCCATTCCTCCCAATCACGCCCCTCCAGGTCCTGCTGTCATTGCCCACGTGAGCGTTGAAGTCCCCCAGCAGAACAATGGAGTCCCCGGTCGGGGCACTGTCCAGCACCCATCCCAGGGACTCCAAAAAGGGCGGGTACTCTGAACTGCTGTTCGACGCATAAGCGCAGACAACAGTCAGGACCCGTTCCCCGACCCGAAGGCGCAGGGACGCAACCCTTTTGTCCACTGGGGTGAACCCCAACGTACAGGCAGAGAGTCTGGGGGCTATCAAAAAACCCACCCCGGCCCTCCGCCTCTCACCCGGAGCAACTCCAGCAAAGGAGAGAGTCCAACCCCTCTCAAGGACTTGGGTTCCAGAGCCGGAAATATGTGTCGAGGTGAGGCCGACTATATCTAGCCGGTAGCGCTCAACCTCTTCCACAAGCTCCGGCTCCTTCCACCTCCAGAGAGGTGACATTCCATGTCCCAAGAGCCAACTTCCGTAGCCGAGGATCGGACCGCCAAGGCCCCGCCTTGGTCTGCTGCCCGATCCACACTGCACCAAACCCTTCTGGATCCCTCTGCGGGTGGTGGGCCTGCAGGGGGACGAGCCCATGTAGCTGGTTCGGCCTGGGCCCGGCCGGACCCCATGGGCGAAGGCCCGGCCACCAGGTGCTCGCCCACGGGCCCCAGCCCCAGGCCTGGCTCCAGGGCGGGGCCCCGGTAACCCTCCGGGCCGAGTACGCCAACTCTTGTTATTATTTCGTAATTACGAGAAAAGATCTCGTAATTATGAAATACTATCTCGTAATTATGAGATAGTATCTCGTAATTATGTGAAAAGATCTCGTAATTATGAAATAATAACCTCATAACTATGAGATAGTATCTCATATGAGAAAAGATCTCGTAATTATGGAATATCTCGTAATTATGAGATAGTATCTCGTAATTATGAGAAATGATCTCGTAATTATGAAATAATTTCTCGCAATTATGAAATAATATCTCGTAACTATGAGATAGTATTTTGTAGTTATGAGAAAAGATCTCGTAATTATGAAATAATATCTCGCAATTATGAAATATCTGGTAACTATGAGATAGTATCTCGTAATTATGTTAAAAGATCTCGTAATTATGAAATATCTCGTATTTTTGAGATACTATCTTGTAATTATGAGAAAAGATCTCGTAATTATGAGAAGATGTCCATCTTTGTATTTATTCAGTGAATGCAATGTACTTTTATCTGTTTTTACCAACAAAAAAAGTTACTGGACATAGCTCTTATATGTAAGGACCTTACAGACAGATTTTGTGAAGGTATTGAATAAATGACCCTATAATTCTATTTTTTTTCTCAAGTTTCTCCCTGACGAATTTTTTTTTGCTCTTGTGTGCACTCTATCTCTCCCAAAATGTACACATTTTCTTAAAGTTTAGAAAAAATCAGTGAATGGCAGGAGAAATTGCTTCTGTCCTGCTGTTTATTATTTGTAATATAAACTGCTGTCCAAAATAAAGAATTAACGTATTATCACCACCTTGCAGTTGTATGCCTTCGCACATCAGTCAAACTCCTCTTACAGTCTGTGTCCATGTGAAAACATGGAGGCTTCACACAGCGAAGATCTATACAATCAGCACAGTTTCAAGGTGGACACCCGAGATTAGTGTTACCAGTTAATAGCTGAGCAAATGTCTCCTCTTCTGTTCCTGAGATATGACGTTAAATAATGGCCAGAAGCTCACAGTGAAGCTGACCTTTGACGTTTTGGATAAAATGTTTATCACTTCATTATTTTATTCTATCAGACATTTGTTTGAAATTTTGTCATAATTAGTGTAAGAATTCTTGAGTTCTGTCCAAAACATGTTTTGTGGTGTCACAGTGACCTTTGACTTTCAACCACTAAATTCTAATCAGTAAATTCTTGAGTCCAAGTGGACGTTTGTGCCAAATTTAAAGAAATTCCCTTAAGGCCGTTTTGAGGTATCGCGTTAATGAGAATGAGATGGATGCAAAATCATGGTGACCTTGACCTTTTACCCCCAAAATGAAATCAGTTCATTCTTTAAGTTGATGTTCGTGCCAAATTTGGGAAAAAAAAACCTGATCTGGCACCAGAGGACTGAGCTATTTGAGCATTTCTGTTTATAAGCACAGAGACGGTGCATATGTTGTAGAAGAATCCACACAATGCTGTCTGATTACAGTGATCAATATCTTGGCAATTTCTGATGGATCTTTTTTGATTGAAAAAAAAAAACACACACACACAAACCATTTGCGAAACGTGTGTAACTATTCCTTATATTTTGTCACAGTGAGGTATTTACAATGATTGAAATACTACAAATGAGGAAATGTGGAGCGGTAACAGTTTTTGATTGGCATTGTTCTTGCATCTAAATAAATGTCTTCATAGCTTTTGCTTCTGGAATTGAAATATTTCAGCATAAAAATGAATTTCCACGTAATAATAAACAGGTCATGGCAGGAAGATATGGTAACATTTAACATAGACGAAAGTCTGATCTGTGCAAATACTGGTCAAGACTCTCACGACTAGACAAAATGCAGACAGACAGTACTATTAGAGGACGACACTGCACATCAAACAGTGGTTTCCTTTACAGTACAAGTATTACTCTCATATTCATGCATAGATTTTTCAGGATAAATGGGTAAACAAATGACTTAAAATGCAATAATAAAAATTCACCTTGAGAATAAAGGTCGACCGTTATCTGAATATGCTTCTTAAAAACACTGGTAAAGTCTTGTAATAAATATAGGATGGTTTCAGGATTTGCAATTATCTAAAACGTTACTATCATCTAAAAAAATACTTAGTAGGGTCAAATAAGGCAGTTCCTTAAAATTTTCCTTAATGAAAACAGGTAATTAAAGACTATCACAAAAACAATATAAAAGAGCGGTTGACGGTAACAGTTACGTGATTACTTTTCTCTAAAGTTTGTCTCAACGTTGAAAGTTTAGAGGATGACCCATATTTTGTCAATGCCCTGTCAGGTGGTAAAACAATGTCCACAGTGTTAGGCTCTTACAGGTTTACACATTAAGTGGCGTTAATGCTCCACCTGCCCTCTACCAGGACCTTCATGATCACACAAAACCTGTTGGCTCAAAACTCTACTGAGGCACAAACTTCTCCTGCTCAAAGATGCAGTCGACAGCTTCGTCCACGTCCTGCACGATGTGGTCTGGCTCCACCAGCGCAGGATCGAATCTGAAGTCCCGGTGCCCGTGGAACACGGTCTCTTTGATGCAGTGGTTTGCATCAGACGGCACCTCTTCGTTGGGGTTGTAGACCCCTGTGCAGACGAGGACAGACTTACAGGAAGTGGCGGTGGGCAGCGCCAGCTCACTCTCCCACAGATTGTCGCTCTCCTCCTCCTGGGGCACCGCAGTGGTGGACCCGGTGGCGGAGACCATCTTGGCGACGGCTTTGGGGTTCTTTCTAGCAGCTCTTTCCTCCAGGTAGCGGTTGTATAGATTGGCGCCGTAGATGTCAGTCATAATGTTATCCCTGAGAGAGGGGAAGAGATCGGTAAGTAAGCATAAAGTGAGCAATAATACTGATGTGTGCAAAAATGTGTTTACTATCTGCTGCTCTATTCTACGCCATCAACCAAGGACCAATTAAAGCAACTGCTATGCCAACACAGAAGCTATGACAAGCCCTTTTAACATTCAATCAGTCACGGTAATAGCAATTGTAGATATCAGTTTTGGACGAGTTAGAATTCTTACCTTTCTAGTCTTCTGACCACTCAAAGTGCTTTTAAACTACATCACAATCACCCGTTCACACACACAGTCACACACTGGTGGCCGAGGCTACCATACTCAGTAACCATTCACACACTCTCACACACTAATGGAACAGCTATTGGGAGCAATTTGGGGTTCAGTATCTTGCCCAAGGATACTTCAACATAAGGACTGGAAGAGCCGGGGATCAAACCGCCAATCTTCCCATTCGCACATGACTCACTCTACCTCTGAGCCACAGCCTATTCAACTCTAACTGACTAGTTTCAACATATCAAAACTGAAATATAGATATCTGTCATTGATTTAGAATAGAAATCGATGGTAAACGTTGGCCGTGAAGCCGAACTTCAAAAGATGCTTTTCTGTAGCCATTTCTGGTCACGGAAGTTTGTTTCTGCTTGCCATCTGTAACTTAACTGCTGCATCACTTCCTGATTTCCCAAACTATCAGGTGGGCCTCGGGTTATAATTACAGAAGGTATGCGCGTTAATTGCGCTTCAAAAAAAATGAGTGGCATTAAAAGGAATTTGCGTTAACTTGTTATTAATGTGTTAACTTTGACAGCCCTAGAAGTTACATTTCCACTAGTCCAAATCCTTTTTCGACACGTGGTAATTCAGTTGTAAATCTGTAACTGTTATTCTTACTAGGGAAAAGGGAATTACTGATTTCTATAATTAAATTAAAGATATCTATAAATCAGTTTTGACTACTCAAAATGTAATTTCTACACGTGAAAATGTATTTGTAACATGTCACAATTTTTCCAGATATCTTAAATTAATTTAAACTGTTGCTGTCATTTCCACTGGTGAAAACTAAATTCCTACTAGTCAGCTCTACTGATTAAATGGTAAAAGGGCTTACTCATACAGCAGCAACAATCGTGATAAAAAAGTTGAAGTGAAACATGCACGTTCTGACGGTGGGATGTGTTTACTGACACACTTGCGGGCAGTTGAAAGAGCAGAGTTCTGCATTTTCATTTGTTTCCCACCGTATCATTGAGCAATGCCTTAGCCTCAGTGTGCTAAGATCACAAGATAAAATGTGAGCACACGCACTTCCAGTGACTGCCACATAAAAGTCAGGCGGGGTTTACTCAGTTTGTGTGTGCAGCACCTGCTCCTGCTCTCTGTTTTATAACATGCGTGTTGTCGCCACACTGCGTCAAAAGGAATTCTGATCACAGTGGTCTCATCGCTTCCTTAGTTTATTCCATACGTTACATTCACAATACAGAGACAAAGCTTGGTGTCTTACCCTATAGCATAAAGGGAAGTGATGGGAAGTTTCCACTGCCTCTGCATGGCCTGGCTTCTGATGAGGTACTCTGCAAAATGGTAGGTCGGCTCGCTGGGTTTTCCCAAGAGCGCCTCATACTTCAGATCTTTACCTGTGATCTTCTTATAGATGTTCTCTAGGCACACAAGAAAGGTCCCATGGCCAAACCTGAGCCAAGGGAGATTATAGAAGACGAAAGGACATATTTACGTTCAGCAGCCTGAAATATGCTGTGTCAGTTGCTGATGTTAAAAGTATACTATGCAGGATTTTCCCTCTCAGTCAACACTTATGACCCACTAGAGGTTTGTGGCGGTGTATTTTTCTGCAGGGACTCTGCCCTGTGCCTGTATTTTCTTATTTTCTTCTTAGTTTCTGTGTTCAGGATGTTTACGGCTGTGTACACTCACAGCGCTCAGGTAAGGTCCTAACTTTAGAAAAAGGTAACATCCAGGTGCCAGACCATAAGCAGCATGCATCCAAGAGAAACAGCACTAAAAAAAAAGCAAATATAGAGAAGCATAACACCAAACGAGGGCAAATCTGGGGTTGGCTTTTACTCTCACTTTTTCTGACAATGGTGTGGTGTGACGATGCAAACAGTAACCAAGAATCCTGCACAGTATACCATTAAACGCCGTTTGTGGTTACCGTGGAGAATGTGCCTCAGCCATCCACATTAGGTCCACGTTGCAGGCCAGCAGGGGGAGGTGAGGCGTCTTTTGGGTTTGGTGAACGCCGTTGAGGTTACCGTTGGTCAACAAAGTGTCAATTATCAGCTGCAGGTTGGTCTCCCATCGAATCGGCTCCCCGAACAGAACCACGGCTGTGTGCGGAATTAAAAGATTAACACAAAATCTCTGCTCTATCAGTAAATAACTGGCAGCAGATAAGACAGTACATGTTCTCACCTTCAATCTTAGGGAGGTTTCCGACAGGTGTGGACTATAATGAAAGAGGAGAAACTAAACATGTGCTGCTGTGTATGACTAAATAACAGTGTGATGTTCTGTTATTGACATCCAATTTCTGCACCAGATTTCAATGTCTCACCGGCATTGTGGGTCTCCTGTTGTGATCCACCATGTCCAGCAATGGGAACGATTCCCTCAGCATATCAACACTGACGACATTCTTAAAGCCAACACTAAAGACAGACTGTTAAGGCCAAATGAAGAGAAGTATGCAAACCTAATTCAAATGGATGCAAACAGAAAACCCCGAAACAAGATTCAAGGATACTTTTTAGCAATTTCCAAGACCGGTCCCTGTCCTGAGACGAGCACACACTTATCATGAAACTTCTTACACATCCTCAGGGGACTATGGGACATGATGACTTGATCTTGTGTAATCTGGAAATAGAGTGAGTGTTAGCAGAGGTTAATAGCAGAGATACCAGGGGACGCCAGATTAATCCTAAAAAGAAGTGCAGTTTTGTCTCTGAGTCATATTGAATCTGCGAAGAACAGTCATAAAGCTGCGACAGCAATTTGTTCTCAACAGCTCGGTGACTCACAGGTACTCCCAGGATGTGAGAGAGTTGGTCTGCTTTTGTTTGTCGGAGGCAATTCCCTGCATTTGTGACGAAAACGACGGGCACCACAAATTGTCCCTGAGAGTCGATCAACTTCTCGAACGCCTTTTTTGCAGCAGGGATTGGCAACCTTCCACGGATGAGCACGCCGTCAATGTCAAACAGCAGTCCGAATCTTGGCTGTTGCTGCAAAAGGGAAGGACAGATACAGGTTAATCAGCCAAACTGCAGGCGGAGGTTTTGTTTTCTTTTACAGGCAGAAATATAAGCAACACTATGCGGATAAAGGAGGGTGACTGAAAGGCGACATGCCCGGTCAATGTAGTGTGTAGGACTTAGGGGCATCCAAAGAAGTATACACAACTACGGTCATGATTATGTTTTAATTATGTTTTAATCACCTGAAACAAAAAATTGTTTTGTTTTTTTGTAACCTTAGAATAAGCTGTTTACTAGTACATCTACACACTGAGGGAGTCCTTTTCTGCTAACAGCTTATAGACATCTGAAATATGGCAAGGGGACCCAACTAGACACTGACTTTTGAGGGGGGTCACAAGCCAAAAAAAGGTTGAGAACTACTGGCCTAATCTTAAACAATATAGTCTATTCTAAAGATCATCATATCCATCCAACTATTTTCATTTGCTTATCCAGGGCCGGGTCGCGTGGGCAGCATGCCAAGCAAGGCACCCCAGGTGTTCCCAGGCCAGATGAGATATGTAATCTCTCCAGCGTGTTCTGGGTCTGCCCCAGGGCCTCCTACCAGAGGGACATACCTGAAACACCTCCAACGGGAGGCGCTCAGGAAGATCCTGATCAGATGCCTGAACCACCTCAACTGACCCGAAGGAGCAGCAGCTCTACTCTGAGCACCCTCTGGATGTCCGAGCTCCTCACCCTATCTCTAAAGGCCGGTTCGGACCAAAGATGCCAGACGAGACAAAACCGTTTTAAGATATTGCAGAGAAAATTTGCAGTGGTCTGAACGACTCAGTTGCATGTCGGCTCAGGTTGGCTCATGCGGTTGCCAGGGATTCAACCTGTTCAATCGCGGGCAATGCGTTGCAGACCGTCTCGAACCTTGTAACCAATCAGCGGAAAGCTCGTGCTTTCTTTTCACGCTGTGGCTGTTGCAAACACACAGTAGTAAACATGGCACAGCACAGCTATTAATGATGCTAAAGCCACAGCAGAATCACTGTCACAGTCAAACAATGCAATACAGCGCTGACAAAAGGTAACGTTAGGGTATCTAACCACAGACAGTCACGTACAAGAACAGTTAATACTCTGCTGATGCATCCATGTGCCCTCTGGGGTTTGTGCTGTTCAGATTTACGTTACATCGCAACGTACCTGTTGCTGTAGAACGACAGCGGTTTACGAGAGCCAGTCACAGTTCAGTGCCTCGGTGTGAACTGTACTGTACTGTCACCTGATGGGCTGTTGGATAGCAGGGAACCCCCGGAATGATGGTGCCCCCTGGCACCTGGCGCCAGGGGGCACCGTCATTCCACTTGAGTGGTGGAATGACAACCTGGATAAAGGACACATCACCATGTGACGCTTCTGATGACGACGATAGACGCAGTCGTCAAAACTGTCAAGGTATGACAAGACAGCACTTAAGCCTGTAATAAGAACCATATCAAGCTAAGTGTACTGTTGCAAGACGTTGCAAGGCCACCAAGTTGCAAATGGGTGCCCATCGTTACAAGTTACCTGGAAGGGGAATCTTTGGTCTGAAGGCTGCTTAAGGCTGAGCCCAACCACCCGATGGAGGAAAATCATTTTGGTCTCTTGTATCTGCGACCTCATTCTTTCGGTCACTACACAGAGCTCATGCCCATAGGTGAGGATTGGGACATAGATGGACCAGTAAATCGAAAGCTTCGCCTCCCTCTTCACCTCACAACAGTCCGGCATAGTGCCCACATCACTGCAGAAGAATGACCTCACCGCAAGATGCCGCTAAATCCTACACACTGGACCTTTAATGTGACAACATGAACACAAATCAAAGTCTTCTTTTTTCTAGAAAATGCCACATCAGTTTACTTAAATTTACTTTGCAGTATGAATAATGTCTGAGACTATTGTTTGCACACATCATAGTGTGTTTCTTACACCATACTAAGGACAGGGCTGACTCTAGAGCAGGCTATGACATCATATGGGCCCTTTATTATGTAGGCAACATACTGGGAATCTTATGGTGACACAGGAGCAGCACATTGGTGTATTTGCTCACACTGTTAGCACACTACACATAATCTTGTATCTACCCATACAGATGTGTAAACGCGTCTTTTTCTCGCTGTTTTTGCGAGTTACAAATGGGGCTGAAAAAAACCCATCAAACTGGGAACACAGTGTATCCGCGGTTGTTTTTCTCACCAGGGAAAACACACAGTAAGCTACATCTGCTGTTCTCCCTGATGTCAGATCCCCCCTGTTGTTTCATCCCCGCCAGCAGCAGCAGTGCGTCCACATCTGACAAAGTTGCATGCAATCCTGGATGCAACATCGATTTGACACACTGCAATTTAAAAAAAAAAATCTCAAAAACAACTACAGGTCAACAACATATTGTTTGCCTAAGGGAGCCGAGGAGCAGCAACAGCTCGAACCGTACCTTGCTGTTTGACTGAGTTCCGCAAAGCCCGCACCGAGAACCGACAATCCCAGCTCTGCGTCTGGCTTGGCGGTTACTCAGGGTACACAGGCCCCGGTAAAACGTCAGGAGTCCCCTCATCTCCTTTGTTTAGCACCGGGTTTTTAAAAGAGAAAAGAATAAAACTCAAATGGACCCGGCATGGAGCTGGAGCTAGAGCCGGCTCGGTCCGGCCGCGCTGGCTGATCGGCTTGTTGTTTTATTTTTTCTTCCTCAGATGTTTTCTCAGCTATAATCTGACTGGGCGAGACCCGATGACGTCATATGAGGAGTAGGAGGGTCTCTTGCTGCATCTCGGCCGGAAGGAGACGTAGAGCTGCATCTGCACTGCAACCCCCGCTGCCATTTTAGACACCGAGGTGGAGCTTTTCCATTTCTTGCACGCGCGGGCAGCTTGGTGGATAACGTGGAGAGGGGCTGCGCAAACACGCGCGCTCATTGATCAGTCATCTGCACCCATCCCTTAACATATATCCCATGATTTTTATTTGCAATGTGAGGCACAACATCGGGACTTCTGATCCCCAAGATCCCAATTCTCCATTTTACTCCCCGACTTCACCTCCAGGACGCAGCAGCACATGCATGATGTCACGCACAGCAGCCTGCCCTGGCGTCCTAGATGCGCCTCAGGGTGGCTAAATTTACTGCAGAGAACCAGGAGAAATTTGACAGGGAAATCTGACCCACTGATGAGACACCAGGATCTTCATTCCAGTTTTAACCTTATATGCTCTGCAAATGAAAGCTCCCTTTTAACAGGAGAATGGTTGCACAAATGTGTTGTGATCTAATGCTGCAGATGTAAAGGACAAAATGGAGAAGTCTGCTTTGTGTACTGTTAAACCGCAGATCAGGTTGTGTTTATACATCAGATCATGTTGCATGTAAGCCTATTTGAAGATGTAAATTGTTTTTATAGAGTCATGAGTTGAGTATGCAGCAGGCTTTAACTTGAGAATGGACACACATGTGCAAAAGGCATTTCAGAAAACAAGACATCAGACAACAGGTCCTCCCCGTGCGCCTCCAACTTTATTGATAGTTTAAAATTACATTTCTATTTTCTAGGACTTCAGTTGCACTTTCCTTCCGACTTAAAAACTGAGTACAAGCAAATGGTATTTATACAGTAGTCTAAGTGATATTGTACAAAAATAACATTTTGATTTCTGTGAAAACTTTTTTTCATTCCCAAATAACTCCTAATTCTGCTGTTCTGACAACTGTTCTTGATGTTAAATTTTCTGCCAAGGTAAAAAACAGAAAACAAAAAGAGAAAAAAAAAATCCAAAGCCATTTTGAAAGGAAAAATCTACCTTGGACTACCACGTGATATTTAAATTGTAAACAGATTTCTATAAAAGAACATGTTTCTTTTAATACCGCCAAAAAATTTTTTTATATGTCAGCAATATAACATGTAGTTTGTTATCGCCCACTTAGCTGCTTGTAGGGCTGAAATGCATCATGTTATGAACTGTTTCCATGTCATACTCTCTTGGCCAACTCATATCCCACTAAAACAAACCAAAATAACCATACATGGAAGTTCGGTTTCCATTTACTCCCTTCTTCTATCTCATTTTACTGAGGCTCACTTCCACAAGTTCAGAGGTCCTATAGTTTCCCATATGTTCAGTCCCATTTATTCATCTCTGATCACCAGTGGCTTGGAAAGGGGGGTTCTTTAACATAGCATTATACATAACACCGCTACCAAACTAAAACATTTTTGTATTGAATGCAGAAAGATATTTTTTTCACCCCTTTCATTGTATTACATGTCGAGAGGCTCACTGGCCTGGGACTAGCCTCTGTTAGCCAACCTTTGGCCAGTGAAGAGGATTCAGAGAAAATAATACAACCAACCATCAATCTGAAAAAAAGGAGGGGCAACAGAGGGCACTGATTATGCGCTGCCTTCAACGGTGCAATCTTTTGCCAAGTGGCCTGCCTTTCCACAGTTGTAGCAGTTAGTGTCGCTGGCTTTACTGCACTGCACAGCAACGTGACCAATTTCGCCACACCTAAAGGAGACATGAGTTTAAGTTAGAGACAACTTACATTCAAGTGAACATGAGTGAATGAGAACAAGTCTAATGCAGTGCTGTGAAGACCGCACTCACCTGTAACATTTCACCTTATCGCACAGTTTTTGGATGTGACCGAACCCACCGCAAGAGTAGCACTTCTGCTCGTTGGCATGCTCACAGTCGCGGGCCATGTGGCCAGCTTTGCCGCAGGTGTAGCACAGCTGCTCCCTCTCCTTTTTGGGCTCCTTGCAGTCCCGGGAAATGTGGCCACTCCTGTGGCAGTTGTAGCACGCTGAACCAGGGACAAAAAAGAAGACAAAAACAAATTACTATTTCAAAAGAAGTTTGTTACGAATAAACTGAAACTGGGCAAGAAAGACTAAGAAAGTGTCAAAAATGAGTATTACTACAGTTGCAAATACTCAGAACCTGTATGTATCAATAAATTGATATTTTTGACACCTCCAATAGATACAATATTAAGGGTAGAGCTGTGCAATATATCAATATCATACTGTATTATATATGAGGCTGGATATCGTCTCAGATTTTGGCTATCACACGTGTTGTTTTTCCCTGATTTCAAAGGCTGAGATACAGGTAAATAATGTAATTTTCTTTGCCTTTAACCACTTAGTCATTATATCCTGATTACTTATGATTATTTACCAAAACTCTCACTGTGTAAATATTTAGTTAAAGTATCAATAAAGTAAACAATAAATTGAGATGATTCATTTTTTTCTTTGTTGCCCAGACCTAACTGAATTGGAAGAAATAGAACCACAATGCACACCATCCTCAGTTTGGTCACAGTCCCTGGCCATGTGTCCTTGGTCTCCACACCGATAACAGAACAACTCTGTAAAGACACCCACATTAGTATGCACAGAAGAAAGGAAGACAAGGTTGTAATTTACGGCCTCATTTCCCCAAGAGATTCTACTCAAATTAATATGTTCTACTGGGAACGCTGAGACCCATCTGAAACCCAACACGACAGCTACAAGGTAGTAACACAGAGTATGTTAGGTTTAGAGAAAAAACAACATGTTAGTCAGGTTGTTGTGATATTTCTCCTGTATTGGGTGTGGCCTGGATAATAGATAGTACCCTTGCCTCGTCCCCGACCCCTGCCGCGTCCACGTGAACCGCTGGAAGGGCAGTTCTTCAACCAATGCCCCGGGCGGCCGCATCCAAAACACTCATTGTTGCTGCAACCATCCATTACCTAAAGAAAAACAGGACACATATCAGTTAAATTCAGTTTAAAATATTATCTTTACATGCATTTTTTTCCAACTCACCCACTGTCTACACTGGATGCAGTTAACTGTTTTTATTTGGCTGTCCATCTGACCAGGCTTTCACACCACAAATGTTTAAATTTTCCACTAGAAAATTTTAAATATTATGTTAACCAGTGCTGCATCTGTACATTTTAATCATGCATGTCACAGGGAATAATTGAGAGGACATGGATGCAGCTTTATATTGTTTATATTTTCTACTTTCTGGCTCAGATGAAGCCCAGAACGAGGCCTTTTGAACGATTAAGCTGCTTAGTGAACCTAAAAGCATTAGCATAGCACATTACTCTTATGGCTTGAGGTTAAATCTGTTTAGACTATTTACAAACACACTCAGTGACAATGCACTTAAGCTCTAAAACACACATATTGTGCAATTTGTCGTATGTGGTGTGAGTGCCCGGTGTCAATAAATCTTACATTTTAGCCACTGCAGCCATTTACACAGGCTGAGACTGGCAGATGGACAGCTGTTACAGATGATGGGGATTTTTTTTTTTTTTTTTAACAGTGCAGCCAGTGTACACATGGACATAATTAAATAGCTTTTGCAGGCTTGTCGAAACCAATGCAAACTCAGAAAAATATTGTTTCCGAGTCAGATGACAGGACACTTACAACTCACAGACCAGTACTGCAGGAGTCAGTCTAGCATCAGGACTACCAGGTGGGGGATCTAATCTACGGTCAAACAGAAGGGGGTTGCATTTTTCAGATGCGTAGACTATCATAATTGGCCATCAGACTACAACTACCTACTAAGCTAACTTACACGCTCTCGTCAATGGAATCATGTTGTGATCGCCATAGGCCAAACTTCTTTTTGCTGACGGTGCTAAAGACATCAAGTCAGGAAGAACGTGAGTTAATGAGTAATCAAGCTCGTCCCAAAAAGAACCCAGAAGTCGACGTGGGATAACAAAACGTGACAGCTGGGGTTATATTACCTTGGTCAAAGACTGCACAGGCTAACTTGTTGCTTGTAACGGGTCATCGAAATGCACGCTGGGCCTCACATTGGGCTTACATAATACTGTTTCACTTAATAGTTGCTGAAATGTTTTTAATAAAGCTACAAACTATCTCGACTCTTCTGGTTAGTTGAGTTTTAATTATCGTCGACAATTTAGTCCAACATGGTGCTACACGCCACGGACTGACGTTACTACAGAAATGGCCATGAGCGCATGCCGTGGGTTGTATGCTAAGTTGGACGGCTAACGTTAGCTCCAGAGGGCAGTCCCACCACATCGTGCTGTGGGGAACATATGCTAAAATAGCTAGCTAGCAGTCAAATTAAAATTACACATAGCACACGTCGCCTTTTAAAATTATCTACTGACCGTGTAACTCCACGTAAGCACACCACACAGCGTGATTCCGAGCTAAAACAAAATCAAATGCCAAAGGTTGGAGCTACGCTAACGTTGGCCTAGTCACGTTGATTTTTCTGCGTGCTCGCGAGACACAGGCGCTGCTGGCTAGCACGTTAGCACACCGCCTCACGATCACGACCAAGAAGCACGGTTCAGTCGACGATCGGTGCTCTTTCTCCCGTGGGAAAGTGACGATCGGACGCCTATGGTGGTAGATGTTTACCGTAAATGCTTTCCGACGGGTATTAAAGCGGATATACCGTTAAAACAAAATTTCCCGCGCAGGGCGCACACACTAAAGTCGTTGTGACGAGCTACTGTTAGCAGGCCGGACTGAGCACCCGATGCTCCGTTACACCAAAGCAAACCAGAGCGTTTTTTACTCAAGAAAACCGACCAAACGTCAAATTTTCCGCCACAATCGCGTTCACACGGTAGAGTTTTAAAGTTTGCACATATACACAGTGAACTGATTACATGGATTAAAGTGCTGTTTTATTGCTTACCTCGCTGGCTACCGTTACTTAGCTCTGTCAGTGTTTACGCCTCCTTCTTTGCGCTACATGCGGTGTGATTAGGAGTTCCTGAATTGTCATTCACAGTATCCAGTAAAAACCTGCGCAGTCATTGGCCACATACTCTGAAAGCAGCCAATCAAAGACGGGGATATCTGGACACCGCCTCTATGAATCAGCCAATCACAGACACGGAATGGCCCTTTTCCCTAAACCGACTGCTCTTGTTTTTCCCCACTTAAAATGACCAACATTAGGAAATGTCTTTAACAATAGAAATATACTCTACTTACACTATATTTTTATATAATATAATATCATATAATAGAATAGAATAGAATAGAAATACTATTGATACTACAAGTGATACTTCTACTCCTACAACTAAGAATAATAATATTATTATTATTAATAATAATTTTTATATTTTGAAATGACATATGTGTAATACTACACAGGAGTGGGAATGTATGGAAAAAAGCATATGTAATGACAGTGAGTAGTCGACTAATTGAACGTTGAACAACTGAGAAATATTGTTGAAACTGCATTTATTCCTCTGAAGACATCACAGGCTGTTTGTCATCTGTTTTGTAAATGGATTAGCTTTTTTAAGACGTACTCCTTTAAACAAAAAAAAGGGAACATTTTGGAGGTGTTAATTTGTAAGATGTAATGCAGTGGTTTTACTGGTCCAGCCCACCTGTGATGAAATCAGACTGTATGTAGCCTGTGAACTAAAATGAGTTTGACACTCCCGGTGTGAATGAACTTTAAACTCAAGTAGTATGAGGGAAATCAGGAAAGGCCCTCTGATCAAAGTATGTTTTAAGAAGGGACTTAGAAGAGATCAATGACTCGGCTGACCTGATTTCCTCAGGCAGATTGTTCCACAGCCTCGGGGCCCTGACAGCAAACTTTACTTTTCAGGCAGACCTCTGGAACAGACAAAAGACCTCTCCCTGAGGACTTCAAAGTACAGCCAGGCGTGTACGGCACTAACAGGTTAGTGATATAACCGGGAGGGAGACTATGAAGAGCCTTAAATGTAATCAGTAAAATCTTAAAACCTAGTCTAAAACACACTGGGAGCTAGTGTAAAGAGGCTAAAACTGGAGTGATGTCATCATCTCACACTTGCAATTCAGAATAGGTCCTCAACCCACTTTTGGACCGCGACCCACTAGTTAGGAAACATTGGTGTTAGATTTAGTGGCATCTAACAGTGAGATTGCAAAACTCAAACTGGGTTTGGTTTGTCACTTCTGGGGAGGGATCCCAAGACTCCCCAGACGACTTCACACCCATTCACCCCTGGTCCCATTTGACGAATTGAAGAAGCTTCTTGGATGAGAGGCAAAACATCTTCAAGAAATGCAAGCAAGTCCAGTTGCCTAAGATATAGCGCTTAGGATTACCATGACCTGGATGACGAGAATCTTCACCGACAAATATCTGACAGTCCATTTCTTTTGAACAGAATGAGCTTAAGGAAAGTAAGGTCACTCCATTCCTATGTGACATTTTAGGCTTCCATTACACATTACACAGTTGGGGGCAGCTGTGGCTCAGAAGTAAAGCGGGTTGGAGGATCAGTGGTTCGATCCCCGGCTCCTCTACTCCGCATGTAGAAGTATCCTTGAGCGAGATACTGAACCCCAAATTGCTCCTGATGGCTGTTCCATCAGTGTGTGAGTGTGTTATAAAGTGGCATAAAGTGTGTGTGAATGGGTGAATGTGACTCGTCGTGGATGACTAGAAAGGTGCTTTACAAGTGCGGGTCCATCCAAAAGAAATATATTAAGGATACAGTTTTTGAGGAGTTAAAATAAAGGTAGAATGTGTGATGATTTGATTCTTAGCAATAAAGAAAAATCATTTTTCTTAAAATTATTAGGTTGTTATTATAATTTTACAGTCTTCTGATGAATAATGCATGAATGAATAAGAGGTTTGTTTGATACATAGTGAAATTATTTCACTTCGCTCTTGTTTGTGAGTGCCCCAAAGTTAAAGTAATAAACCTGAAAACAAAGAATCAGGAATGAGAGTGTACATAAACCTAAACAATCCATAATCAAAACAGTCTAATAGTGGTGTGTGTGTGTGTGTGTTTCAGACTATCACTGTATAATCCTAATACAGTGTCTCCTTGTTAAAGGAGTCTTGGCTGCATCACAGTTTGAACACAAGTGGACTGATAGAGACAACAATCTATGGGAGCTGCAAGCATCTCAGCTAACTGGCTTGAGTGCTCAGTCAGATCAATAAGTAGGGAAGATGCATTCATCTCAGTTTTAAGGTGGCTTTCCTCGCAGAGCTCTTAGGTAGCAATTATTATCTCCTGTGGTCCTCATTCTGTCGCTCACAACCTCTGAAGCAAAGCGGGGAGAAATACCACAACCTGTGATGCATGACTTTAAACTGGTTAAAATACATATCACCATATTATCCCACTCTGACTGAAACACAGTGGTGCTGCTGCATGTGGGGTGGAGCACCTTAAAACGCTCCACAATGACAAAGCCCTGCCCTCATCTTCACAGAACCAGTATTTGGCATTTCTGTTATTTGTTAGGAGGAATATCTGTCAGAACATGCCGTTTTCTGACAAGCAGACCAACTTGTAAAGTTAGATGGGGTGGCATGAAACTAAAATTAGAACATAACATGGCTTTGTGCTTTAGATTACTGGCTATAATTGTGTGCTGCTGTTTTATGGGAACAATGTATGCTGAAGCCATCAGGGCATATTGACCGGGGGATGTTGATGAAGCTGGTTTATTCTCAGATGGTGTCAACTCCAGTTTGCGGAAAGGACCTATGAGCCATCTGTAATTAGGGGTACCTCAGGGGACCCTCACAGGGATGCTACGGAGATGGTGAACACATGGTGAGTGTGGAGGGGTATGGTTTCATAATTTTCCTGTGTCAGGGCAAGTTTGGGAAAAAAGAAGGTGTGTGATTGGCAAACAAAAGCTCAAGTTTAAGTGTGTTTTGATGTTTGAACCCATTTGAAATCCATATAAACTAAAGAATGAAGCATCTGTGCCGGTTAAAAAAAATCTCCACAGTTAAAATAGGTGGATTTTTTTATTATCTAGTTGCATGCCATAAAACAATGTGGCTTTTTACGGTCTTTTTGAGCACACATTTAAATATAAAATGACTGTCATGAATATGAGGAAGGCTCCAAAATGAATTCCAATGCTGCACTGTGTCCAAACATCCAGCTGGTGGCGCACATGGAGTTCATAATGGATTACTCCTTCGCTCCAAACCGGTAGTGGGCTGATTTTTATGTGCTTTTCAAAAGATACTGCTGCAACTTATATTTTAACAAATGCACGTTAAAAACTGAATCAATATTGGATATGCATGTGCACAAAAATACCCACTATGAGGTCATGGTTGCTGCAGCGGCTGCAGAATATGACTTTAAATATAGTATATATGTAGTTTATGGTTGTATTATGATGGCCTAACACTTTATGAATATACAGTTGATTTTTTAATAAGCAAAAACAACGGTTTCCCCAAAGTGGGAGGGATTTAACGTGTGCTAAAGTTGCGCAGTGTGAGTGATGCTTGCGACTCTTGTTATGACTGCAAGGTCCTGTTTCAATCACTGGCGTCAGACGGACGCACGACACCAACTCAAACCTTTTCACCTTCTCCTCAACAACGTAAATATTGATCGGGAAAAGCGGAGGCAGTCAGCGAGCAACTTGTGGGAGTTTTAATTTGAAAGCGCTCCACGGGATTTAAAGAATATCCCTCGTCGTGTCACTTTGAGGGTCCGAGGGATTTTTTTCGCTTTAACCACGGAGTGCACGGAGTGGGAGATAAAAACTTTCCCCCTCTGGCGTTATTATATTCGGTGGCTCGTAAAAGCACACCCGCCTGTGACCTTCACGATTTACATTGTCGCGACTTTCACCGGATTCAAGATAATTCGCCACAACTCAAGGATCCGACTTTTTCCCTTTTTCTTTGAATGCGTTGCAAATATGATGATGTCACCGACGCCACTTTTTCCTGAAGTTATGGCGGAGCACAACTTTTCTAACTTCTCTTGGTAAGCACACACAGGCTACAGGCTCTTAGCATCGCCTCTCTTTGTCAAAATATGCTTTTAAATGCTAACAACAGCCACAAGTGTTAAACTGCTTCTCCGTACGGCTCATGAACCGCGACATGCAGCGTTTGAAAAAGTGAAATTTGAATGGAGGGTGAAGGCAGAAGCGGTGCAGTGAAGTTTGACGACAGACTTCGCCTCTTGAGGGCCTACAGGCAATTTCACAGCAATAACTGGATCTACCAGGCCTTATAAAAACACACGTAGGCTACTAATAGCTTGTGTAGTTGTGTCAGTGCTGCGCACGGGTCACAGCAGCAGGCTCTGCTCCGTGGAAGCTGCTTTTCACTGGAACTCAAATGAAGGCGTCCAGAAGTCAAGTTTAGCCAGCTTCCCAAAATATGCTAACCTGCTGACATTGATCTCACCTACATTTATGACTTTGAACGCATCATTAAAGCCACAGAAACTGCTCACAGTAGCAAAGCTGGCTGTGTTATGCAGGCTGACCTGTTATGTAGAACAGATCCAAGTCTAGTGATCCAGGACTTCACAGTTATTTCTGGTGGAAACTCCTTTTCCTTTTCATGGATGGATCACAGCAACTTGTTTTGAACACAGCTCCCTGCAGCATGGTGGGAAGGGTGGAAGACATACAATCTTCCACAATCATGCATTTCTGTGCTATTGACACACCGGTATGTGTGTTGTGACAGCTAACCACTAACTGCAGTAAATCATCTGCTCAGTGGGAACAGGTCTTTGTGTAGGACACAGCAGAGGTAATGAGCAGCTTTGCACAGTGAAAGTATACACACTGAGAATAAGGGGCAAGGAGAAGTGACACTGAAGACTATATATATATTGTAAAGGATCATTTTAGGGGCAAGACATTTAGGTGAGAGGACTTCAGCTTTTCTGTTTTTCTTCTAGGTTTTTATACAGTGGATTTATAATAAAACAGTCACCGTAAAACTTCAATTAAAGGCCCGGGCTACTATTTGGTCAAATCACTGGCTTATATTTGGGGCAGGCTCCTATACTGGACAGGCCTTTAATTCCTGTCACACAAAACTGTTGCTCAAAGTTGCAAAATACAATCAAATTGTGTATTTGAACCAGTATGAATATTACTTGTATAAAAATTAGGCTTTGAATAACATCCATTATGTGTAATGTTATGACACTTGTTTCACAGCACCTGAGGATATTGGCACCCAGCACGCCGACACAACACCACATTATCCTGTTAAAACAATATTCACAACTTTGATTAGTTTAATTTGTTTTACTTAATTCAAGTTTTCATTGGTTTTAAAGGCTTGGTAAATGGCATATATATATATTTTCTGCAGGCATACATGGATACAAGGCACATATTTCTTATAATATGGAGGTGGACTCTAGTAACATACAATAACATGCCACACATACGTCCTCGTACATCACTCTACAGGGTCACATAGTCACAGAGCCGTTTTTTTCAAAGGAATATAAATAACTTAGCAGGTAATCGAGGAATGGACACACATTCTGACTTAATGACAGCTTCAGAAAAAGGGAGACGTCACTTGTTTTTTCGTCATGCCGGTAAATCTGAATGATTTGCGGTCACCATTGGTGCTCATGGTTTCAATGAAATGAAATCAACCAAGCTAACAATGTGTAGCGTCTCCATATTGACAACAGTTGGAACATTTATATTTGTGAGTGTGATTTACACAGCTAACTAATGTTAGCCCAAGTGGGTAGTCAACAATCTGGTTTTATACTTTCAAAGAACTTGTATGGCCGCACCTAAAATGTCTTAAATTCAATTTTGTAAATATTTGGCCTCAAAAGTCTTTAAATAGCCTTAAATTCCAATTTGTGAGGTCTTAATTGCCACAAACATTTTATTTAATTTCATTTATCCATCTTTTGATTTCTTTTTGTCAAAATGAGTAAAGCTCTTCAGCATTACAGTTTCTAATATTACAAATACTGTCTCTTTACTTTATACTTGCACTTACGTGTTGGCCAAATGTAGATCAACCTAACCCACTCTTAGAACCGTGATCCTGTATAAAAATCTACCTCTGCACGGGACCACGTATAAACTATTTACCTCCATACCTGCCTTCAAAGATGAATTGTCCGAAAATCAGTCTAAAATTATATCTTGAAACGACACCCTGCTCAAGACACACCTGAATATATGCGATATATCTGTGAACAGTAGCCTCTAAAACGTGTGTTATCACTCTTAGCACACCATGAATATTTGTTTTTATTTACTATTATCAAATAACAATTGACAACCAACCATTACTCATGAAATGTCAATTCTAAAAATGAGAACTAATTTGAAGCGCTTTAAAATTACATCAAAGCACCAACAACACACCCATTTAAACAGGAAATAATGTCAGATGATGTAAGATAATGTGATGTGTCACACACTTATAATTCCCTCGTGCGAATGGTGACAAATAGGTTCCCGTGATGTTTATTTTAAAAGATTCAATTAGATTAAATCACATTCTTTGAGGTAGAGTTTGCCTCTTTACTAGGAAATGGGTGCGTGCAAGATACCGATACAGTAAATTAAAAATTCATAACTTTTTGTTTAGGCCTAGTTGAATACGGCACACCTGGATTTGGGAACCACTGCATTATAGCGTCACAATATTTTACCTGGATGTTGCGTTAATACACAGATGCCAAGTATCGCTTTTTTTTATTATATTATATATTGCGAATACAAATTAAACTTTTGGCAGCCTGCTATAATAATAAAGTAAATTGCTTTTTCAGTCCACTAGATCGGCTAAAGTTTGCTGCAATAAAAATGATTTAAGTGACATGAACAGACTGAAAACTTTATTTTAGTTTTTCTTATTTTCCTCTTTCTCTTTATTTATTTAGACCTTTGATTGTGATCCTTAACTGTCTGTTACAAGCTGTTCGGTGCTTGTCTGTTGCCTGACCGCACAGAAAAAAAGAGTGTGTTGAAAGCATATACTGTAAATAACACGACTGACTCTGCGGTGGCCTGAGATTCTCCTGGTCTGAGTGGATTAGTTTGTCTACATTGCTCTGCTGCTCCCTTCCAGATGAAAAGAAAAGAACAATTGCTGGTTTTATGCCAAAAAAAAGCACACGTGGTGTTCTTTAAACTACTGTGACTACAACTACTATACTGTTTAGTTTAGGGTTAAGCTGAGAGTAACAAGCACACAGGATCACTACACAGGTCTGAGCATACATGTACTCTTTACGTTTCCTGTCGCACGTCAGACGGGTTTGCTAGGAACACACTGACATAACCCTGAAATGGCCCTTATCACGCCATCATCAGAAAGGGTTGCTCCACTTGGGGAGATCATGTGTAGAGATGCCATAACCCGGACCTATCTTTGCTGCGCTCCTCTGTTGCAACTGACATCAGCTGCTTTTTCAATGGAGCGAAAACAAGTGAAAGCAATTTTTCAAAGCTGCAAAGTTAAATTCAAAGATCTCATTTGTGTAAAGAATATAAATTCAAACACTTATATACCCTAAAAAAAGATTGATGGAGGAACAGACTATTCTTTTACAGCTCTAATTTTTCATACCACCAACCTTGCGCAGAACAAAGAGAACTAACGTCATATTGATTAAGTATATAGTTGGTGATGTGAACTTTGAAGCATTTGGACTGTTAACACTGTGTGTTTACCCTTTTTTTCCAGACCATTGAGTGCACTTGGCTTTACTAATGGAGCACCTCCAGGGAGCGTGGAAGACCCTGAGCAACGGCTTCGGAATGAAGGACTCCGCGTTCGAGGGCCCGTGCCTCTCCCCGACTATGGTCCAAGGCTTCCCCTGCCAGCGTCGCTCCTCAGATGACAGCAAGATGCCTGACTCCAAGACTAGCAGCACTATTCGTGTCTACCTCCCGAACCAGCAGCGCACTGTGGTGAGTTGTTTTTTTCCCGCAGGTAGAAGATGACATACAGATTTCCAGGAATGCTGCATGGGTACGGTTACCTCAAGGCATATGGGACGACTTACATTTATGCAAACAGCGGAGGAATTAATACTTTCTCTTGTCCCTCAGGTGAACGTGCGACCAGGTATGACTCTGCACAATTGCCTGATTAAAGCGTTAAAGGTGCGAGGTCTGCAGCCTCAGTGCTGCGCTGTCTTCCGGCTGCACCCAGGACAGAGGAGGTGAGCTCAAATCTGTCGTGGGTTTGAAAGATCACAGAAACAAGTGAGCTTGCAATTATTGTCCCTGGTTTGACACCCCTTCATGTTAAGCCTTTTGTTAATTTCTTTAACAGTAAAAAGTTTCGGATGGATTGGAACACTGACTCCACCTCCCTGATTGGAGAAGAGCTACTGGTTGAGGTTTTAGATCACGTTCCCTTGACGACGCATAATTTTGTAAGTGCCTGAAGAATCGTACGATATGCTCACACTCCATTCACTGCAAACTTTCACCACTAAAGGAATACGTGTACATTTTTTTCCTGTCGTTTTCAGGTCCGGAAAACATATCTGAAACTAGCGTTCTGCGATATTTGCCAGAAGTTTCTTTTGAATGGTTTCCGTTGCCAAACTTGCGGCTACAAATTCCATGAGCATTGTAGCACCAAAGTGCCCACAATGTGTGTGGACTGGAGCAATATCAGACAACTGCTGTAAGTGTCTTCACCTTCAAATGGGAGCATAATGGAAAAAGTGCATCAGTAACTTACTGTAACAACACTTTTTGAACATCCTGAAGTATTCGTTATAGAAATATAACCAACAGACATGCTACCGTCCTACAGCTGTTCTCTGTATGAAAGCTTATCTTTAAAGGAATGCTTCACTCTGCTAAATGCCCATTTGGATAGCAGTACTCACCTTGTGTTATGTTGAATTCGGGAAGAAAACATTTTTCTCGCATGCCTCCATGGTGAACGAAGACTCCGAAAACAAAGAAAACTCTTGATGAGTAGGGGTCCACCTTTACCAGCAGCAACATCAGTTTACAAACCATTGACTGATGATTCAAACGTACCCTTTAAAACACCAATGTCACACAATAATCCAAACAAGCTTTCTGATTGAGGCAGCGGTAGACCAATATCTCTGGTGTTTATTGAGGTAAAATTACTGTTTTTTAACGGGGTCTGGTTTTTAAGAGAGCATAAGTTTCACTTTCAGTTGCCAAGTAAATTTAATGTTTTTAAGGGGTACTTATGCTGCGTTCCAGGCAAGTTTCTGAGCCCGAAAGTCACCACTTCAAGTCACGACTCACAACTTCAAAGCAAGGCAAGTCAGGCAAGTCACGCCAAACTGTCAAAGCAACAAGGCGGACCGTGCGGGTTTATGTTTGTTTATGATCACTTCTATCGCCAAAGGTGCTGGTTCCTTCCTCATTTGAGCGAAACGGAAGAGGAGAAACAGCGCATAAGGTCACAGATGCTATTATACTTTTTATTTAATGTTATCTGTGTGTTTGGAAACATATTTTGTATTGATGTATTCTTGCACTGGAAACTAGCTGTTAGAGTGGCTGCCAATAATGCATTACTTACTTACTGCCCTTTATGCCGGCTGGCATGTAGGGCAGCAGCAAAGGATCTCCACTCCTGTCTGTTCTGGGCCATATAATGCACCAATAATGCGTTAACATTAGGGTTATTTTTTGTCTGTTTCTCACCTTGTATCACCTGCATCAACACCGCATCCATGGGGATGCCATTGTTGCTTAGAGGAGTAAGGTAATTGGTTTAGAGGGCTGTGTGACGTCAAAAAAGCGTAACTGGGAGTACAGTGATCTGGTACATGTTCAGGGGTGGCAAGTTACGGGTTTGAGTGCACTTGCACGGGTAGAAGGTTGTAAAAACACGAGTTACAGGTTGCCTGGAATGCGCCATTAGCATACGAGTTTTGCGGTAAAATGTGGACCCCTATGACTTCAAATAATCAAGAATTTTCTCTGTTTTTGGATTCTTTGTTCACTGGAGGCATGCTAGAAATGCTAAGTTTTCTTCACAAATTCAACATAACACAGGGTGAGCAGTTGACAGACAAATTGTCATTTGCAGGTGTGAAGTAACCCTTTAGTTAATTTTAAGTCTAGTCAAATTGGATGTTGAATTCTTAGTGCACCAGAAATGCTGTTGAAATAGAACAGGGAAGGCCAGTTCTCCTGATACTATAGGTCTCCTGATTAGTTCCTACATTTGCATACTCACCCTGAGAGTAGGAACTTATTAGTGTTATTTTGCATGCGGGCTGCAGGTCTGTCAGCTATATTTGAAAGATCCATATCATTGGGAGTGACGAGATAAGCCGTAAGATGACAACCATTGTAGTCTTTAGCAGTCAGCTGTTATTTGACTAAGTACTCACACATTCCCGCACACTGTTTGCTATGAGGGATTCACTCCCTATCACTCTTCTATCTCCAGGTTGTGTCCAACACCTGGTGAGAGCGGTGCCCCGTCACTGCCCCCGCTGACGTCCCGGCGAATGAGAGAATCTTTAACACGGTTTCCAAGGTGAGGATGTTTTTATGCCTGATATGGCTATAACCCATCCTCTGTGTGTTTTTATTATTAGATATAACCTGTACTTGTTATAGTTACTGCCTGCAAGATAAAGTTCTTCTCATTCTCAGGTGCAAATAATATACGTACAAATAAGACTGCATTTTGGAAACAGAGCATGTGCATACACAACACCCAAACTATGTGAAAATGCTCTTGCTGAACTGAGCCCTCCTATTCTGCAACCAGAGCAAAGAAAAGTGACTTCTTTTTCAAACAGGCCCTGTAAACAAACAAAAGTTCTGTTTACATTCAGTGTACATTCAGTGTGACACACGAGAACACATTGCGTGTATCCTTGAGCTCTAACAAATGTGTTGAAAGCATTTCCTTCCTCATAACACATTTTAAAGCATTTTTAGATGTATCACATTTATATTTACTTGCTTACAGTTGTCTTCTTACCCATCTCTGCCGGTGCATTGCTGCATATTTTGGCGTGTCGCAGCAGGAACTTGTATCGCATCACCTACGTGCATTCATGTGCATCCTAGTGCATGTCCAAGAGATAAACAAAATGTGTACCGTCTTATGGGAAAAAGCTCCAAAGCCGCATGAGGTCAAAAAATAATCAGGGTGCTGCTTGGACTGTAAAACTCTGGCATAGCAGGAAGAATAAGAAAATGTTTTAAAGAAGTATTTCACTGCTGGAAAGATGTTTTTTTCATAAACTGGGCTGTCTATGCCGTAGAAAGATATAAATACCTTCGACATTGGTGCTACATGAGCAGGTGAGAACAGAGAATAATGACTGTAGTATTTGCTATTTTTCAAGAGGTTAAAAACCTACAACTGGTGGGTGATATAGTGTGAGTTGCCCTTTTGAAAACAAAAACAAAATGGTGGCCGGCTGGTCAAATGGTAATCTAATCTAATCTAACAGAATCTTGGTTCATAGTTGCTCAGCACGGCTTAGTTTTACTGTTTGAACTCGTTTTTTTTTTTGTTTTGGTTTTTTTTTTTTTCAGCCTTGTTTTTTACAGGAACCAGTAAGGCACCCATTTCCTGTTCACAAACTCTCATATTACAACTGAACAGTGCACTAAAATAAGTTTTGAAAACATTTTAGGTGATAAATAGGCAATGCAGTGACAGAATCTTGGTTTATATTTGCTCAGCACGGCCTAGTTTTATCGTTTGAACTCAGTTTTTTCAGCCTTGTTTTTTACAGGAACCAGTAAGGCACCCATTTCCTGTTCACAAATTCTCATATTACAGCTGAACTGCGCACTAAAATAAGTTTTGAAAACATTTTAGGTGATAAATAGGCAATGCAGTGACAGAATCTTGGTTTATATTTGCTCAGCACGGCCTAGTTTTATCGTTTGAACTCAGTTTTTTCAGCCTTGTTTTTTACAGGAACCAGTAAGGCACCCATTTCCTGTTCACAAACTCTCATATTACAGCTGAACAGTGCACTAAAATAAGTTTTGAAAACATTTTAGGTGATAAATAGGCAATGCAGTGACAGAATCTTGGTTTATATTTGCTCAGCATGGCCTAGTTTTATCGTTTGAACTCAGTTTTTTCAGCCTTGTTTTTTACAGGAACCAGTAAGGCACCCATTTCCTGTTCACAAACTCTCATATTACAGCTGAACAGTACACTAAAATAAGTTTTGAAAACATTTTAGGTGATAAATAGGCAATGCAGTGACAGAATCTTGGTTTATATTTGCTCAGCACGGCCTAGTTTTATCGTTTGAACTCAGTTTTTTCAGCCTTGTTTTTTACAGGAACCAGTAAGGCACCCATTTCCTGTTCACAAACTCTCATATTACAGCTGAACAGTGCACTAAAATAAGTTTTGAAAACATTTTAGGTGATAAATAGGCAATGAGGTGACAGAATCTTGGTTTATATTTGCTCAGCATGGCCTAGTTTTATCGTTTGAACTCAGTTTTTTCAGCCTTGTTTTTTACAGGAACCAGTAAGGCACCCATTTCCTGTTCACAAACTCTCATATTACAGCTGAACAGTGCACTAAAATAAGTTTTGAAAACATTTTAGGTGATAAATAGGCAATGCAGTGACAGAATCTTGGTTTATATTTGCTCAGCACGGCCTAGTTTTATCGTTTGAACTCAGTTTTTTCAGCCTTGTTTTTTACAGGAACCAGTAAGGCACCCATTTCCTGTTCACAAACTCTCATATTACAGCTGAACAGTGCACTAAAATAAGTTTTGAAAACATTTTAGGTGATAAATAGGCAATGAGGTGACAGAATCTTGGTTTATATTTGCTCAGCATGGCCTAGTTTTATCGTTTGAACTCAGTTTTTTCAGCCTTGTTTTTTACAGGAACCAGTAAGGCACCCATTTCCTGTTCACAAACTCTCATATTACAGCTGAACAGTGCACTAAAATAAGTTTTGAAAACATTTTAGGTGATAAATAGGCAATGCAGTGACAGAATCTTGGTTTATATTTGCTCAGCACGGCTTAGTTTTATCGTTTGAACTCAGTTTTTTCAGCCTTGTTTTTTACAGGAACCAGTAAGGCACCCATTTCCTGTTCACAAATTCTCATATTACAGCTGAACAGTGCACTAAAATAAGTTTTGAAAACATTTTAGGTGATAAATAGGCAATGAGGTGACAGAATCTTGGTTTATATTTGCTCAGCACGGCCTAGTTTTATCGTTTGAACTCAGTTTTTTCAGCCTTGTTTTTTACAGGAACCAGTAAGGCACCCATTTCCTGTTCAAAAACTCTCATATTACAGCTGAACAGTGCACTAAAATAAATTTTGAAAACATTTTAGGTGATAAATAGGCAATGCAGTGACAGAATCTTGGTTTATATTTGCTCAGCACGGCTTAGTTTTATTGTTTGATCTGAGTTTGAGAGACAGAAAGAGGGGCAGCTCTCTCTCTCTCTCTCTCTCTCTCTCTCTCTCTCTCTCTCTCTCTCTCTGTGTCTCAACCCCCTTCTACTCTCTTTGTAGCCCTTGTGGCAGCAGGCCTACAACTATATGATGATGCACAATCTGTAGGTCAAGCAACAGCCCTAGTATTGCATCATCTGGTGGATTTTCGCTGGCAAATGAGTAGGGAGATCCGGGCACTGTTAAGACGGAGGGAGGTTTACCATAGTTCATTTACACATACTGCCCATATTGTTAGCCTTTAATTAAAAACAAATAGTCCTTGTATGTTACAGGATAATAAAACAGAGCTACTGAATGAGTATACTGTAAACAGGGGTGGAGAGACACTGGCAGGTTAGGTAGGCATGACCGTTGTCATTTTCTGTTATTGGTCATGCTCCACTGCAAAACAGACGCAGTCCTAATGTGTAAAGAGCCTTAATCTGAATTGAATTAAATCCTGTTTTTAATGACGTCCTCAGCTTTATGGGGGCTTACCAGTCCAAGTGCTGATGTAACGGGAGGCGTGAAAAGAGCCTGTTGTTTCAGGGGCACTTAAAATGGTTAAAAAGCACTCTGAGTCTGCCAAATTAGCGCTCACAAAGTATCAAGTTGTTCCATGCAGAGGTGATCTCAAATACTCTTTTGAAACATAGTTTTGCATTGCCAGAAGGGGGATTGTTCTCGAGGAGTGCACTCCATGGTCATAAATGTGATTTAATATGATCTCTGTTCACATACGTCATACCCCCATTTTAACCAGCGGCTACAGTTCACTACAGTTATTAACAGGAGGTGTACCAAGACGTCAGACTAAATTCAAAGCTGAGAGTTTTATTTATGGACATCAGGCACAGTTGTTGATCATGTTTTTGGTTATTTTAACCTGTTAAAATCTGATTCTGTGCTTGTAAAAGGAAACATCTCAAGTCAGACTCACATTTGGATTGTTTGCAGATTAACGTATTTGGCTGGTGAGCTTTGTACTCTTCAGCTGAGCCAACACTGATCTTGGCAAACATCAAGGGCAACATACCTCTGCAGTGTCACGCTAGCCAAAAATGGGATAAGAGGAAGGCCACAACAAAATTAACCAATAACCACTTCCTCACAGGGCTATTTTTCAGTTTTACTTTGTGTTCTGTTTTCACCACATAGTAGGCCTCTCATTGATTTTGCATGTGTGGTATCAGTGGCAAAACATACACAGGTGATGCTTTGATGAGGAAAGTCAGAGAGAAAATGACAGAAATGAAACCAGAAAGCCCCTGCATCAACCACCACCACACCCATTGCAGGCCAGTTTTAAAGAAGTCACAGAACTCAGTGTGTCCTTTGACAGTCAGTGGTGTGCTGCAGACAAACAATAGCCGCTGTGTCGTAATATTCGATCTTTGTTCACCTCCACAGCTCAGCCCACCGATATTCCACCCCCCATGCCTTCAACTACACCGCGCCTTACACGCCCACAGGCGGCGGGCTCTCCCAGAGGCAGCGCTCCACTTCCACGCCCAACGTCCACATGGTTAGCACTACCCTGCCTGTAGACAGCAGCATGATCGAGGTAACTACACACCGTATGGGCCCCTTGGGTACTCCTGTAGGTTCAAGCCACTCCTAAAATATCCCTTGCCTGAGAGTGATCTTGCCCGCCTACGTACATCTCAGGCATTCCAACTATCTTCGCCTGGCTTTTTTCTACCTCTGCGTTAAGTAATCCACCTGGACAGGGTTGAGCCTGTTTTATGTAATTCCCCTGATGGCATCTTATTTTAGCGATTTTAAAATGTGCGACACTTGACTTCCCCCCTGTTCAGTTCTAGTTTCTGCTTTTTCACTGCCCATGTTCTTGCATAATCAGCTCACTTGTTTTGCATGCTTTGTAGAATATTCTCCCTGTATTCTGTCCAGGTAGTAACCTGGACGCCACTGTTGTCATCCTCCTTCCTTACTGTCCTTCACTGTGTCCCTTTTCCTCCTGTCCCCACTGGCCTGTTGTATTGTGTACCCTGCTGGGGGAGTAGCTAGACTGCCTGAATACGTCCCCAAGCTCCTGGTGCCATAGATTCTGGCTGAAGAGGAAAGTAGGTATTGTGCACTTCCCCCAGTCTTTTGTTGAAGCCTCATCCGAGAGTCCAGAAAAGGTTAGAAAGCGGAGCGTCTGTGTGCGGTCTGAATGGCATGCATTGCAAACAGACTATCTGCATTCACATCTAAGAACTGAAGTCAAACCATGAGTGACAGCACAGCATGTGGTTAACTGTATGAGCACACTGACAGAAATTTGTGTGTGCTTTTTTTTTTTTGTCTCTGTAGGATGCAATGCGTGATCATGACTCGGGTAAGTGCTCACTCTGCATTTCATTAGCATCACGTTGTGTACTTTTGTGCTGCATCACATACTTCCTCCCTGCGCCCTCACCACAAATGTCCCCCTATTAGACTGTGTATTCATGTAAACTTTCAGGTTCATACATGTACCTAAAGCTACATGCTTTAATGTTCAAGCAACACTTTATTTTCCTCATACTGTCTGTGCTGGAGCATCTGTATTCATCCTCTGCCTTAAAAGGCTCAGTTTAGGTGCCTGACTCTTAAAGCTCCCCTGCTGGAAAAGCCCCCTGATTGGTCAGGGTTTCCGAATCTTCATATCACGACATCACTACACCATCACTGCAGCCAACTTTCTAAAAAACAAATTCAGAAAAATCACCAGTTAAAGCTTCTAAATTCAACCCTGCATGTCCCAGCAGGAATATAATCCGAAATCAGGGAGAAATTAACAACATAAGCAACCAAGTTTAGATGTTTACGTGATGTTAGCATTTTGCTACATGTACGTTAACAGTGTACTTGCAAGAGGGAACGATTGTAGCAGAGAATAGCTGCACTTTATACCGTGAAAAATAAACTATGAATGCCTCTTAACACAACCAGACATTTTCCAGCAGGACTATGATCCAGAATTGGGTAGAAATGAACAACATTGGCAACCAAGATTGCATGTGTCCCTGACGTTAACATGTAGCTACATGTAGCAGTGTAGGCTATGCCAGGAGCGGATGACCATATAAAGAAATCTGGCACACTGTGACAACAGAGTATTCAGAACAGTCTGAAGCCTGAGGTTTTTGCTCACAGGGATTACTTTTACATACATTTACCTTACTATTTGAAACTTTAGCCACTTCGATATGAATGTCTGACTTTGTAACACTAAATATAAGACACAAAATACAGAAAAGCATCATAGGTCTCCTTTGAAACATAAGAGGTGTTCAAATTCAGACCTGTCTTTTTAAATTGTCTGTCCAGCCTCCCCCTTCTCCCTCCAATATGGAAATGACTCATCACAGCATCTGACATTGAGGGCTAATCATAATTAGGGAATTTCCCCACTGGTTAATAAACTTGTGACAACACTGATGTTACTGATTACACCAAATTGTTTACAAAAACAGATAATACAAACAGAGCAGCCGCGCACATCCAAAAAATGAAAAAGGTGCTGGACTACATGAGTAAAACTGAAAAGACAAAGAAAAGTTCGCACACTTAAGCTCTCTTTAGGTGCATTTATTCCAACATCCTGGAGTGACGTCCTACAGCTGTATTATTCAGTCTGAAGAACGGCACCTGTGGCCCGAAACGTCACTCCAGGATGTTGGAATAAATGCACCTAAAGGGAGCTGAAGTGTGCAGACTTTTCTTTGTCTTTACAAAAACAGATACCCATCATTAAGCGCTGTATTAAATTACTGCTAATGCAAACCGAACATTTCCTACTGCTGTAGCTTCACATTAAAAGCGTTCCACTGGTGAAACACCAGAGTTGACTTTTATTATGAACTAGTCACAGGAAAGGCTCTGTGTCTGTCAGTGAGATCAGCACTGCTGCTATTGTTCCTCAAAAATGCAAAAACAAGATAACAATCATCTTCAGCATGTGTTGATAGCAGATCAGTGTGTGTTGTAGTACTGCACGGAGCAATGGAACAAGACGGAGTTGCACACCTCCAGCTTCTTAGCGATGTAATCAACTCCTTTTCCTTCATCAACGTTATCAAGTTCCCCATTAGTATTGGGTTTAAATCTGAAATTTTGCCATGTAGGCAATTTTGCTTTTCGCTTTGGCACTAAAACCCTGACCATCGTCTTGATGGTGAACTCTCCTTATAAGTGAAATTCGACTCCTGCTAGACTAATCTGCAACTCTGCTGCTGCACAGACTGGAGCAGACTCTTTGTGTTTGTAATTGTAGCGTTCGTTGTCCAACAAAGTATAGCTTTAAAAAGCAAAGCTGCAGTGGGCAGGTAATGTAATCGGTGTATGCCTGAACATTGTGTAACACCAGTAACACCAGCTATCGCAGTAAGCCTATTGCAAGCCGTCTGCATGTGAAAAAGACTCTACAGAGCTTTGTCATTGATCTTTATACATTTTTTTCCCATTCCACTCTACGTGGTTATCAAATGCAACGTCCCCCTATCATAGCTCCCTTCTCGAAGCGTGAGCCTGTTACAATGGGAAGCTTGAAGGGGGAGAACTGGGACAAAGGTTGCATCCCAAACCATTTGATATTCACTGTACACTTTATAGTAATGTTTGCCCTTTCCTAGTGTTGCCTGAATGTCTAGAGAGAATGCCTGTGTCCCATTTAGTGGCATCTGACATGTTATATAACCCTCTACATAGAATTTCCTGTACAGTGAGTAATAAATGATTTTAGACACAGCCAGAGAGTCTTCCATCCTGAACGGCTTCCTTCTCTTTGTATTCCTGAAGCGGGGAGTTCCCCCAATCAGAGCCCTACTGGCTGGACCCAGCACCAGCCCAAAGCCCCTGCACCTGCCCAGCGAGAGAGGGCCCCGTCCTTCAACACTCAGGAGAAAAATAAAATTGTAAGTTCAAAGTCTTGCCTTTTATGCAGGGGTGGAAGTAGCAAATGGCATTTACTCTTGTTGCAGTAAGTCATTTTTTAAGATTTGGTCATTTTACGCAGAGATTCTTTATCTCATGTGTTGTATGTGTGTATATGTGTCCTCTTTCCCTCCCTGCTTGTATGTTGCATTAAGAGTAAAAACTCTCAGAGCAGTTATGCAATCTGCCCTACAGAGTACTGGCTAATTATGATTACTGGTAATGTTTAGTTTGTGTGTCACATCAGTGTCACCTTCTTGATTTCTGTTCATCCAGAGGCCCCGGGACAAGCGGGACTCGAGTTACTACTGGGAGATCGAGGCCAGCGAGGTGTATCTCAACTCCCGCATCGGTTCAGGCTCATTTGGAACCGTGTACAAAGGGAAATGGCATGGTAGGAATGCATTTCAGACGGGGCAGGGCACATTCAGGTGTAACCACTAACACTTTCACTTAAGACTTTCAAATAAGTTACCTGGCACATTAAATGGGCTGGAAAATGTGCATGTTGCTCAGCTTTTCATATGACCTCACAGTGGATGTTATGAGTCAGCGCTAACTGAGCAGAGTGTTTTTGTCGTAGGTGATGTAGCAGTGAAGATTTTAAAGGTGACCGACCCCACACCAGAGCAGTTCCAGGCTTTCAGAAATGAAGTGGCAGTCCTGAGGTGAGAAATGGGTTTTTAGTAGGTTTTTCAGCCATTTTGACAGTTGCAGTCGTCTTCTTTGCAAACTTCAATCTTATCTTCGTTTTGGTGATTTCCTCTTCCTCTCTGCCGCTGGTCACAGGAAGACACGACATGTCAACATCCTGTTGTTCATGGGCTACATGACGAAGGACAACCTGGCCATTGTGACCCAGTGGTGTGAGGGCAGCAGCCTCTACAAGCACATTCACGTCCTGGAGACAAACTTTAAGATAATCCAGCTCATAGACATCGCCAGGCAGACAGCACAGGGCATGGAGTGAGTCCCTAATAATTGAGCATGTCTGATATTCTGCCAAATTAGATGCAACTGAGATGTCATCAGTATTTCCTTCTTGTCGTTTTTAGCTATCTGCATGCAAAGAACATCATCCATCGTGACATGAAGTCCAACAGTATCCTTTCTATCAACTCTTTTAAGTTTGTGTAGTTTGAAAGATAACTGTGACACCGTGTTCCTCAGACTGGTCAGGATCTGTGTTTCCTCAGTGTGCTTTGGCTTTTACTCCTTGACAGCAGCGTAGACATCTTTTTGCATGAAGGACTAACAGTAAAAATTGGAGACTTTGGTCTGGCAACAGTGAAGGCCAGATGGAGCGGCTCACATCAGGTGGAGCAGCCTTCTGGATCCATTCTCTGGATGGTCAGTAACATGACTTTAATTTCACTAAAGCTCATGAGACAACTTTATTAGGACACTTATTAAGCTGTGAAGCTCAATGAACAGATAAAATAGGGAAAATGAAATGTCATGTATTGTCCACAGGCTCCTGAGGTTATCCGGATGCAGGATAACAACCCGTACAGTTTCCAGTCTGACGTCTATTCCTATGGAATTGTTCTCTTTGAGCTCATGACGGGAGAGCTCCCATACTCCCAGATAGCAACTAGAGATCAGGTAAAGTCTCGTCATTTACATGGCACACTGAATGTCAGGTGACAGTAGTGTGGTGGTACAGCAGTGCATAAAGTAGCTCTTTTACATACACACGTGCTGGCTCGGCTTGCTCTGCGCTTTAGCCAATCACAGTGGAAGGGGCGGGGCCGAGAAGTGCAGGTGTTCCCAGGAAATGTGCACCTACAGAAACGGCAAGGCAACCGTTCCGCCCAAAACGCTGTCTCATAAATGTGAAAAACATGGACAACAGCACAACTTAAAAGCGTTGTGCATCCACCAGCACACCTTCCACTACTCACGACAGGAAAAAAGGGCATTAGCGGCAACGTTTTTACCGCCATTTGGTTCGAGTTGCACGTAGGAGTGTAACACTGGGGGCACCGCCGGAAGTGAAGGGGGTAAGCGATCCCCGAGGCCCCTGCACTTCCATTAGTCGAAAAACTACGGGCAGTGCCTCCAGAGGTAAATGAAGAATTTTTTTTTTTTTTTTACCAATGGATTTCCAGATTGGTCTCAGCTGAACATGAAGAACTATCTGCAATGTTTGGCATCTGCAGTGGAGGATATTTAAACATGTCCCTGAGTCATTCCTAAATACAAAAACAGGTCAGCACACCAGAAACTGCTCCTTTTGCAAATTTTAATCGAATCACCACATGTGATGTTTCGGGCACCAGCCCTTCATCAGACATGTGATGTCATCTGATGAAGCGCTGGTGCCCGAAACGTCACATGTGGTGATATGATTAGAATTTCCAAAAGGAGCAGTTTTTGTATTTTTGACGAAGCTCATCTCACATCACCAACCCGCTTGGAGATGTTCTGGTGCTCTTAGACCCGTCTCTGGAGATGGTCCATCTCAGGCACATCTTGGCAAAACTTGTATTTAAACTGGTAATGGAAACACAAATTGATGTGGCGTGGTTTGACTCGGCACAGCCAAAAGGGCCAATGGAAAAGCCCTATATGGAACATAAAGACGCTGTTATGATACTCACCCATTATAGTGGCGTTTCCACTAAACTCTTTCAGTATAGTACCCTTGAAACCTGCACATAATCTGTACCGACATTTACCTACCTGTTTTGCGTTTCCACTGCAGATGGTACTCTTACATGTAGGCGGGGTTGTTATGTAATAGCCGCATTTCTGCTTAATCTAGTTCTTGTTGTATGTCCTCTTCACCAATGATTCAGAACAAAAAAGGACAGTCTGGATTGTTTAGACTCTGTCACACTTGATGGGATATGCACAGAGTACTTTTTGAGTGAGAGTCATGGTTCTTAACAGACTGCAGTGTTTCTAGCTTCACTGTTTAGTAACAGATCAGGGTGCTAGGTACCTCAACAGAAGGGTGACGAAAAACAGGATTGAATAGAGCAGTTCTATTAGTACCACCTGCAACTTTTGACAACAGAAAATGCAAACATAACTGTTTGAATGTGTAATGAACTGAACTGAACTGTTCTGTGTGGTGGAAATGAGGCCTATGTCTTCCACACACTCAGTAATTGTTTTTGTTCATCAAAATCAATTTGTGTCAAGCTGGGTTGCATGTTTTTGCTACCTTGTAAGGTTCGGTCATGTAAAATCGGGCCCTAACCCAGAGTCAGACAAGTGTCTCAACTTCGGACCTCGCCTGGGTCCCAGACTGTGTCACGCTGCGAGCCGAGGCCAGGAGGCGGTGGAAAGACACTGGGTTGCTGTCTGAAGGGGGTTGTGGAGCTGGCCTAAAGCCCACCATGGAACAGAGGCGGGCGTCCTGGAGCCACTGGCCTAATTTTAGACGCCGTAACACAACCCTGTTCGTGTGTGAGAAAAGGGGTGCATGGCTTTGCGTATGTGTGTCTGTGGTTTTTCGTCCTCCCGCAGGCCACGAGTCCTGGTCTGGATCGCGTCTGGCTCTTTGTTGAGTTCAGTTTACTGTGTATTCGACGTAGGCTAAAATTGCTGCACAAAGTGTGCCCATAAGTAGTTACGATCCTTGCTGAACTGGCAAGAACACAAAGTACTTCTGTCATCCATTATCTCTGCAGCATCATGCACTCATGCCTCAGCAATAGCTCCAGTGTTTTAGATGCTTGTCACCTTCGATTCGCCAGCTGTATTTCTAAAATATCTCTGAGGTGGACTGCTGATTTGGGATTGATCGGATGTCTTTTACTGTCGCACTAACTTAGATCAATCGACTGTAAAATATTTTCAAAGTTATAAATGCTCCACACAGTCCCTCAGTCTCATCTGCTGCCTGTGACTCTCTCCTTTCAGATAATCTTCATGGTGGGAAGAGGCTATTTGTCCCCAGACCTCAGTAAGCTCTACAAGAACTGCCCCAAAGCCATGAAAAGGTTGGTGGCTGACTGCATCAAGAAGTCCAAGGATGAGAGGCCGCTCTTCCCGCAGGTGAGCTGCTCTCTAATTGAAGACTTCAAGCTGAACTAAGATGGTTTTGTTTAATCATTTTTTCTCTTTGATGCATTTTTTCTTTCAGATCTTGTCCTCGATTGAGCTTCTCCAGCATGCCCTACCTAAGATAAACCGCAGTGCCTCAGAACCGTCCCTGCACAGAGCCTCTCACACTGAGGATATCAATGCCTGTACTCTGACCTCCACCAGACTGCCTGTTTTCTAGACACCCAGACAGCACTGCCCCTCCTCCTCTCCTTACACGCCCCCCCATCCTTCTCTTTTGAAATATCCAAAATAGCCCAAATGCTCAGTACGCTCTGAAATCTCTACACACAGATGCAAACATAGACCTAAAAATGTACATGCAATCATACATAAACCCATGCTAATCAGTAGAATATGTAAGGAAGAGAGGAGAGAGGGAGGTGCAGGGAGAAGTGCATCTGAGATTTTCTATGGAAGGGAGTGAGCGATGATGGCTCGCAGTGGGATGTGCACATGAAGACGCCGGCATAAGATACATCCAGGTGGTGCCTTGCTTATCGCTGCACGTATTAAGAAGTATGCAGAGGCTCCACAGTGGCAATGCATTTGGTAAAATTTGTAAATACATGCACGCACACCTACCTAAGATGACGATTAATGGACACTGAAGGAAGCTCAAGAGACAGACGGACGTGTCTCTCTTGATTTGGATTCTGTGATGTGAAGCACACCCTTCTATCCGGCCGCCCTCGGTTTCTGATGAAGAGGACTTTTTAAAGCTTACATGCCTTAAGAGGAAACAAAGCCTGGACTTAAGATCCCGCACAATTCACCTCCTCTTGTTATCACAAACAAAGCAGTTGGATGTAGTCCATTTAGTTGCACAGCAGTAGTTGATTTTGCATTGTCTTAAATGATAATGGCGTAGACATGGGAAATTGTTGTCTTCTTTTGTTCTTTTCTTCTTTTAATTGTCTTTATTTTTGGGTCATTTCTTCAGAGGAATTATAGCCTGTCAGCGAGCATGAGTGATGATGGAAAAATTGAATTTGCACATTCTAGCAAAAGCAATGGTTGTGTTTCAACAGTCTACACGTCGGCTTCAGAGCCTCGTGAGTAAAGTGATCTGTAGATAGCCACACGTTCTTATCAGTCCTCACCAGGTGATCACGAGCTGGACATTTGGCGGTTGTCTTAAATGTTTAAAATGATTTGGAAACTAATTTGTATTTGTTGTCTTTTGATGTCTCTTTCAAGAGGTTAAACGTTTTATTGTGTACTTGGTGAGAAAGTTGTCTATTCAATATTTTAATAAAATTAAGTTAAATTCCTTTGCCAAAGATGTGTTATTTGTTTCTTGGATGGCCATCATACTGTAGACTGTTTTGGTTATGTCGTGCAGCAACAAAAGCAGGTGAGGTGTTGACACCGGATCATACTGCCTCTCTTCTTGTTCACCAACACGGTAAAATCCCACACATGTGCAAGACTTTGTGGCAGGGTGAAATGTTTGCTGTAGCAGTGGCAACGTGGTGTAACCTCACAGGGGATCCAGGCCAGACACGCCACTGGGGGATTCCACCATTGGCTGATGCTACCGTGAGCTGCACGGCCTCTGGCAGGCTCGGTGGAACAACAATCATTCAGCAAGGGAGCGACATGTGGTGGAAAGAGAACAGTTGTATTTTGTTTTAGTGTAAACACGCAACGTGTAGGTCCTGCTGGGCAGGACCGCTTGACTTGGTTCAGTCCCAAGTGCAAATTTATAGTAAATATGGGAATATTTGCTGTGATCTAAATATGTGTTTAC